>NC_064853.1:37971416-39341416 GCF_024139225.1 Suncus etruscus
CCGAATAAGTGGATGCTTTGCATGCAGGAGGTCAATATCACATGATCCCTTAGCATTGTCAGAAGCAGTTCTCTGAGCACTAAGCTGGGAATGGTCCATGAGCACTGCTAGGTGTGGTGAAAGAAAGAAGGAAATAAAAAGGGAAGAAAAAGAAAGGAAGGAAGAAAAGATGGAAGAAGGAGGGAGAAAGAGAGGGCAATGAAGGAAAAGTTAGTTTTGTTGGACAGAGCTCTTCTGCTGAAAGCCCAAATCTCTTCGCCAAGATTGAGCCGAAGCTCCATGAATATAACATATACCACACCACACAGCTGCAGGCATAGTACCCATCAAGTGGTGATTACTAAGTATGATCTCCAGATTGAGACCAAACCTTAGCTTCTGAGAGCAGCAGTTGGCTTCAAAACCTGTAGCAGAGCCAAGAGGAACAGCCCAGAATGTGAGACCTATTTAAGAATCTCACCCCTAAATTGTACCTAAATTGTACCTCTTTCTCCCCTTCTATTATGTGGAAGTTATATACCAGGACTGCTTGAATCACTGAGATGAGGTGGAAGCCTGTGATTTCTTTTTATTTGTTTGTTTTGACACCTGGTGTTGCTAAGGGCTTTTTCCTAACTAACTCTGTGCTCCAGGATCACTCCTGTTGAGGTTGAGATCTCAGGAGACCCTATGGGATGTCAGAAATTGAACCTGAGTTGGTGCATGCAAGTGTCCTACCCACTGTACTATCACTCTGGTTCCAGTCTGAGGTGTCTTGGGCATCCACAATCTCATCCTGCCTGGAAACAATGAAAGACTCAGCTGTGGTCCATGGCAATCTCTTCTCCCTGTGTCCCTGCAGGTAGTGAAGGGGGTTCTGGAGTGCTTGTGGGGCCTGAAAAAGGCCTCTGATTGCTGGCAATTACCTGCTTTTCCAGACTCATCTGTTCCCAGTCCCCAACCAGGGCTTTGCTCCCATGGGAACACACTATATCGGCTACCTTCTGTGCCTCCTTTTTCCCCACCTCCTCCCAGCTCCTACTCATGCCCCTCTAAAAGCGTGGAGAAATGACAGGGGTTCATCTTTCCCTCACCTCCTCCCAGTTCCCACTCATGCCCCTCTGCATGAGTGGAGAAATGACGGGTTCATTCCTCTGAACCCTTGTCTGAAGGTGGCACTCACTTTGGCTCTAGCACTTACTTCAGTCCCTTTTGTGCCTCTTGTTTACATGCTTTCTCCCCTACCAGCCTGGGTCTCTGGGCAGGAGCCCAGTATCTTCCAGGACCACCCAGGCAGAGCCCAGATGCCTGGCACAGAAGACCAGGAACTATTTGTCAAATGGCATCAAGTAAAAATATATTCTCCTGGCACCTACTATTGTGAAGCAATCTGAACAGATTGGGGCCTCCACACTAGAATTGCTATTTCATTTTTGTTTGCTTATTTGGGGGCTACACTGAGTGGCACTTGTGTTCTACTCCCAGCTCTGTGCTGGGGAAGGGCTGGCTGCTCCTAGTGATGCTCGGAGAATGGTTAGGCCTGAGCAGTAGGAGAGGCAGCAAAAGACAGCAGGAGTTGGAAGTCCAGCAAACAGTTTCTCCAGCAATTTGGCAGTGATCATTCAGCAGGAGCAATCCAGCAGGGGTTGGCAGCCCAGCAGGCCAACCAATGCTTCAGCTGGTTTTCTATGGCTTTATATACTGCTGGGCCAATGGCCCTTGAAGGCTATTACAAGGGGCAGGCATCTGGTAACTGACATCTTCACCCTAAAAGGAACAATAGGTCCCTTATGGCTGACCAGTGGCCCTCTCTTTCTCTGGAGACTGAACCCCACCTCCTGTATGTAGAACATGAACTAAGTCCTTTGAGTTATCTCTATAGCTCTCTAGTTCATATTTGTATGTATCATAGTAAATATAGTTTCTAGTTGAAATAGATTTGTTGCAGGTGACTTATGTGATGGGAGGAGAGAGATGGCAGCCTTGGGAAGGGAATCTATCACTTCCCTCTCTATCTAACCCAGACACTCAGGAAGTGACTGGGAAAATTTAGGACTGATGAAAGTCTGTGATGGCACTTCATGTCTCATCAACCTTATGGGGCAGCTGTCAAGCTGCACCTGAAGTCCACTTGTTGTGCACAGCATAGGAGTTGATCCTACCCCCAACTTCTCAGAGATACTTAGACTCGGGACAGAGAAGGAATTACTCTTGGCAGGAAAGGAAAGCCTTCTTACCCCAGTTTTCTGAGTCTGTCTCCTTTCCCCCATAGAGAAGAAATTTAGGATATAAACAGTGAAGTAAAACAGTTTTATTTAGAGGACACATTTCAAGTGGAGATGTGGGCCATTCCCAGAATTGGAGACACATGATTACCTTTGCACAATAGGTTTTTTTTGGTTTTTGGTTTTTGAGCCATACCCGGCAGTGCTCGGGGGTTACTCCTGGCTGCCTGCTCAGAAACAGCTCCTGGCAGGCACGGGGGACCATATGGGACACCAGGATTCGAACCAACCACCTTAGGTCCTGGATCGGCTGCTTGCAAGGAAAATGCCACTGTGCTATTTCTCTGGGCCCTGCACAATAGGTTTTAAAGGTTTCCTCCAAGCTGCCCCTTTGTGGACCTTTCTACCTAGATAGGAGTTTGTTGCTATGGCTGTACCAAGAGTAAGAATCAGGGGGGCATCAATAGTACAGTGGGTAGGATGTTTTCCTTGCACACACCCAACCTGGGTTCAATCACTGACATTCCATATGATCCCCAAGGCCTCACCAGGAGTGATCCCTTAGCACAGAGCCAAGAGTAATCCCTGAGCACTGCCACATGTGAACCAAAACATAAAAGGACAAAAACAAAAGAACCTGAAACTTTTGATGTCCACCCACATGTCCTTATCACAGCCTTGTGTTCCTGCTAGTGATTCAAACCTTCTCTGGGCCTGTGCTGGTGTCAGGCAGGGTCTTATTAGGCCTTGGTTCCTCTGTCCAACAATAATGCTTTTAATTTCTTTAGGGCTAGTGACAGACCAATCTTTTCAAATTCTATCTTGATTTTATTACATCCCAAAAACTCATTGTCAGGATTCCCCCACCCTCATATGCCTGCCTCAGATTGTTTAAAATTCTGAAAGTTCTGGACCCGGAGAGATAGCACAGCTGTGTTTGCCTTGCAAGCAGCCGACCCAGGACCAAAGGTGGTTGGTTCGAATCCTGGTGTCCCATATGGTCCCCTGTGCCTGCCAGGAGCTATTTATGAGCAGACAGCCAGGAGTAACCCCTGAGCACTGCCGGGTGTGGCCCAAAAACAAAAACAAAAACAAACAAACAAAAAAAATTCTGAAAGTTCAGATTGTGGGGCCGGGCGGTGGCGCTGGAGGTAAGGTGCCTGCCTTGCCTGCGCTAGCCTAGGACGGACCTCGGTTCGATCCCCCGGCGTCCCATATGGTCCCCCAAGAAGCCAGGAGCAACTTCTGAGCGCATAGCCAGGAGTAACCCCTGAGCGTCACAGGGTGTGGCCCAAAAACCAAAAAAAAAAAAAAAAAAAAAAGAAAGTTCAGATTGTTTAAAAGTACTTAAAAGGTACAAAGAACCTGCTATATGCCAGGTACTGTTGTGAGCACAGGATTCAATAGTAAACATAGTAGTCCCTTGGAATTAATTAATTAATTAATTAACTCCCCACTTCATGTAGGAGGGGTGATCAATGCTGAAGGTGAATGGTGTTGGTAGGAAAGACAAAAAGAGATAGATTGATGGAGGGAGGGAACATGGGAAGGAGGAAGAAAGAGAGGGAGGGTTGAATTCCAGTAGAGTTGACAAGACTTGATGGCAGACTGAATGGCGGGGGAGATGATTGACCTCTAGGGTCTGGGCCTAGGGTAAGTGCTGAGCATAGTTGAGAAAAGGCCCATGTGGAAAGGGAGAAGAAGGTGGGTTATCAGTTTTTGGGCTGTGATTCTGTTAGTTAGCTAGAGGCTAGGCCTCTGTTGGCGCTCAGGAGGGAAAACTGGAGAAGCAATTTTCAACCCTGGGTTCCATTTTTTTCCCAGTGCCTGCAGCCTCATTTTCCAAAAGGGAAAAATTTCAGGACCTTCTCTCAAGCGTCAGCCATGCCTCAGCCACTGGATTTGCACTGGAGGCTGCAACTGGGAACCTTCCTGAGGGTGTCATCTCCCAGCTTCTCGCTGCCCCATCCCTTGGTCCCCAGTTGCATCCTGCATAGAGTAGGGTTCTAGTTCTGGCCCTGCTTAAGGTTGGGCCTCTTCAGCTTTCAGCAGTTTTGGGGGAAATGGAGGTCAGGTTTAGAGTGTGGTGCTCTGCGTTTTTCCCAGAAGTGCCAGAGATGAACTTAGGGCTCCTCCTGCAAATCTTGTGCTCCAGGCCCTTGAGCTATTGCCTGGGCTTGTTGAGTCGCTTCAAAGCAGAGGGTGTCCTTTCCCCAGCGCCACAAGTACATGACCGAGTAAGGGTCCTCCTCCCTCACCTCTGCAGCCCAAGCCCCAGAATGCCGTCACCATCGCGGTGTCCTCGCGGGCCCTGTTCCGCATGGACGAGGAACAGCGCATCTACACAGAGCAGGGCGTGGAGGAGTATGTGCGCTACCAGCTGGACCACGAGAACGAGCCCTTCACCCCTGGCCCAGCCTTCCCCTTCGTGAAGGTGAGGTCACCGCAGCAGTCTGCACATGCCTTTGTGGGGATGAGAAAGGAACAACCCCTGCCTGTCAGAGAAAGGAAAGGGGCCCTCCAGGGAGATCCTCTCCCCACCTGCAAGGAGTTTGGCTTGGTCAAGGGTCCAGGCCCCAGTGGGAGGAAGGGGCACTCCATTCTTGCAGTGGTCTTCAAACTTTTTAAACAGGGGGCCAGTTCACTGTCCCTCAGACCATTGGAGGGCTGGACTATAGTAAGAACAAAAACTGTGGACAAATTCCTATGCACACTGCATATATCTTATTTTGAAGTGAAGAAACAAAACAGGAACAAATACAATATGTGGCCCATGGGCCATTGTTTGAGGACCACTGCGAGGAAAACACCGGAGCCTGGAACTAGTGAGAGAAGGGAACCTGGGCAGGGCTTCTGCCCTTACCCCCTCATTTTTTTGCGGGGAAGGGGACTACACCCGGTGGTGCTCAGGGGTTACTCGTGGCTCTGCGCTCAAGGGTCATTCTTGGCAGTGCACAGGGGAACCATAGGAGATGCTGGGGATTGAACCTGGGTTGGCTGCATGCAAAGCAAATGCCCTACCTGGTGTGCTATCGCTTCAGCCCCCATGCTCCCTCTTTTAATGAGGTAGCACATAGTACCGGGGAACAGCATCCCTGATCTTGCCTCCTCACTGTTCCATACTGGCTCCCACTCACCCTCCTCCCTAACCCTGGCACCCTCCTCCAGGAATCAGGTTTTGAGCTGGAGACTCCCCTTTCCCATCCAGGCTCTGGAGGCTGTGAATAAGAGGCTACGGGAGCTGTACCCTGATAGTGAAGACATCTTTGACATCGTCCTCATGACCAATAATCACGCCCAAGTGGGCGTCCGTCTCATCAATAGCATCAACCATTATGGTGAGTATAAGGAGTCTGGCTATGGGGTTCTGCCAACAGACCCCTGATGGACATGGGGCCACAATTCTACTAGGTGAGGCTCATGACAAGAACCCCATGCCCAGCATTGTATGGGTAAAAAGGACCCTAAAACACAATGGATGATCCCAAAAGCCCTGATTGTAGCATTGCCATTTCAGGGTGTTAATATTCTGCCATGGCTGCTTTCAGGCAAGAGGCAGCTGAACAGTAACTGGTTCACAGCATTCCTGGGTGTTTAACATTCAGCTCTTGAGAGCCTGGGTGAGTGCTGGTTCCAGCACTTTCTGTACTAGCCCTACTCCCTGTGCGATTGGGCAAGGCACTTGCTGACTCAGGCCTCAGTTTCTCTCCCTACACAGAGCCCAGTAGCCTCCCAAAGTTGCCAGAAGCAGGTGCTGTAGTCAGAGCCAGGGACCTTGTGTATCAGTCCAAACTCTTGGTATCATTTAATAATTTCTAAATTATTAAAGAGACTAATTTCCTATTCCATAGGAAGGGTTGCCTCTAAGAACCATAGAGCAGGAAGTAGGCTGAAGGGATAGTACAGTGGGGAGGACATTGCCTTGAACATGGTCAACCCGGGTTCAATCCCTAGCACTCCAGATGGTCCCTGAGCCTGCCAGGAATGCTCCCTAAGCACCATTCGATTATGTTCCCCCAAAATAACCAACAAAAATAACAACAAAAAGACAGGACAGGAAGCAAAATTGGGCTACCCAGGACTGAATCCAAGTACTGGGAATTTCTCCAGAATTATTCTTTCTGTGCTACATGAATCTTATTTCTACTTTTCAAAATGTTCCTAGCCTCTCTGTGTCTGTCTCTCCCACACCAGGTTTCTTGGCCCTTTCTTTTTTTTTTTTTTTTTTTTTTTTTTGTGGTTTTTGGGTCACACCCAGCAGTGCTCAGGGGTTATTCCTGGCTCCAGGCTCAGAAATTGCTCCTGGCAGGCACGGGAGGACCATATATGGGACGCCAGGATTCGAACCGATGACCTCCTGCATGAGAGGCAAACGCCTTACCTCCATGCTATCTCTCCGGCCCCTCTTGGCCCTTTCTTAATATGGCTCAGATGTTTACAGTTTCAAGTCCTTTTTGTTTTTGTATTTGTTTTTTTTTGTTTTTTGTTTTTTTTTTGGGACACACCTGGCGATGCTCAGAACTTATTCCTGGTTCTATGCTCAGGGATCACTCCTAGGGAACCATATTAGATGCTGGGACTTCAACTCTAGTAGGCAGCATGCAAGGCAAGTGCTCTACCTACTGAAATGTCTCTCTGGCTCCATCAAGCCCTTTTTTTCCTTAAGCAACCAAGAGAGCACTTTGGCTTTTTAATGTGTCTGTGGAGGCCATTCCCTATTGAACTCAGTAGTGGGGGTCACCAGGGCCAGACTCAGCAGAGCTGAGGACCCATGTAGCACTCAGGGATCCAGCCTAGGGCTTCGTATATACCACTTAAAAAGTTACATCTCCAGGGGCTGGAGCAATAGCACAGTGGTAGGGCAAGTCTGACAGGAGTGATTTCTGAGTGCAGAACCAGGAGTAACCCCTGAGTGCCGCCGGATGTGCCCCCCCAAAATAAATAAAAAGTTACAACTCCAGCCCAAATTGGCATTTTAAAATCTTGATTTTGGGGCCAGGTGTGGTGGTCAAAATATTCCAACAGCTTTGCACAGGCCCTGAGTAACCGGAACAGGCATTGCCTCTAGTCCAGGCCTCAGAGGCCTTCCCTCACTCCTTTCTCCTTCTTCCCAGACCTGTTCATCGAGAGGTTCTGCATGACGGGTGGAAATAGTCCCATCTGCTACCTCAAGGCTTATCACACCAACCTCTACTTGTCTGCTGACTCGGACAAAGTGCGAGAAGCCATTGACGAAGGTGAGCTGAAAGGAAAGGGAGAATAAAGTGGCAGACTGCAAGGGTGGGGTGGGGGGAGGCCAGAAGTAAGAGGCCTCGCCCAGGGCTCTGAGCAGACCCTGAAGTTGCCCATGGAGAGAAGAATCAGTACAATATTGCTGTCAGCTGTCCTGTAAGCTCCAAGGACAAGACCCCACTAGCCCACTCTGGTCATCAATCTCACTGTCAGCCTTATTAAGAATGTTTGTATGTCTTCTGTTTCCATGAAAAGCCTTCCTCCAGCTCAGAGACTACCTTCTAAGATGCCTCTAGATCAGCAGCCCTTCCAGTTCCTTTTGTGTAACCAGGAGCAGCCTTGGCCTTCCCTTGTTAGTGGAGGAGAATGGGGTTGAGTGTACCTGGACTGACTTTCTGAGGACATTGGCCAGTTTTCTCAGCTAGATAGGCCAGTGCCACAGTGAGGCCAGGGTCTCAGCTGCAAATCCTGACAAAGAATATCACTCACTACTTGTCTCCAGAGGTAGTTTGGGAGCATGTCCCCCTCCATCTCAGCCCTTCCACAGGGCCTGTTGCATGAGACAGGAAAATGCCACGGGGAGAAAAGGCTGCAAGTCAACCATCTAAGAGGGCTGAGCCTGGCTTTCTCCCACAGTGCCTCCTACTGCTAAGTTGCTTTGGACTCCAAGAGGCTTACTTCATTATTTATTTATTTATTTTGTTTTTGTTTTTTGTTTTTTTTTTTTGGTTTTTGGGCCACACCCGGCAGTGCTCAGGGGTTACTCCTGGCTGTCTGCTCAGAAATAGCTCCTGGCAGGCTCGGGGGACCATATGGGACACCAGGATTCGAACCAACCACCTTTGGTCCTGGATCGGCTGCTTGTGAGGCAAACGCCGCTGTGCTTTCTCTCTGGGCCCTTACTTCATTATTTTTAAATTAAATACGGGGGGGGGGGGGAGAGGGGGGGATTTGGGGCCATGCCTGGCAGTGCCCAAGAAATACTCCTGACTCTGTTCAGGGATCATTCCTGGAGGCCATTCCTGGATCATTCCTGGAGGCTCAGGGGACCAGATGAGGTGCTGGGAATTGAATCTCATACAAGGCAAGTGCCTTAATCTCTATACTATATCTCTGGCCCCTGGTGAGGCTCTTGAACCAAGAAGTCAGAGCTTCTTCCCAGAATGTCACCCCCTAGCCAGAGCACCTTTGAATGATATCAGCTCAGACTAGGGAGCAGGGATTGGTCAACCAGGAGGTCCTTCTTGGTGGTATCATCTTGGCTCTGTGCTTTAGAGCAGAGGAGGTTTCTAGATGAAGTCTGAGGCCTGGTCTTGTGTGGAACTCTCAGCCCTGGAGAAATTGCAGCAAGACAGGTCCTGTACCTTGGCCCAAGGGGCCACTGGAGCCCAGGCCCCTCTGAGCTTGGATTCTCCAGGTATAAGGCTGAAGTACCCTGTATGGCATGAGCACAGGGAAAGACAAAGCCACAGCCCAGGTCTCCAGTCCACCAGCCAAGGTTTCTGTTGTCCAGCCAGCTCTGGGCTTGGACTCCTAGTGAAGTCTTTTAATTTATTAATTAATTTATTTTAATGTAGCAAATCATTGTGAAATACAAAGTTGTTCATGGAGTTTCAGTCATACAGTTTGAGCACCCATCCCTTCCTAGGGGGAGTCTTTGTCTGCCAACTCCCAGTCCTGAGATACCCTGGCTGAGGCGTCTGAGCATGGGGTCTGGCATGGTTTGCTGCTTCCCATGATCAACTCATTACTCTGGCAGCTGCCCTGAGAAGTGCCTGGGGTTCTTATGCAGGCAGATGAAGGAAGATGGGCAACCCCCAGAACCCAGACTACAGCCTGGATTCTCAACCACACACATATCTAAAACATTCTTTGTGGTGGTGGTAGGGTTGCTCACCAGGCAGTTCTCAGGGATTACTTCTGGTTCAGGTGCTCATGGATTGCTTCTGGTGGGACTCAGGGGACCATATTGGATTGGATTGGTTTCATGCAACGTAACCCCTACGCGATGCTGAGTGTGATCCAAAATAAATAAATAAATAAGTAAGTAAATAAAGGGGAAATGACAGCATGGTCATACACTCATAGCCACACACAGAGCAAAGCCACAGCTCACTCTTATGTCTAGGGCTGAGGTGTCCTGACCCAATTGTCCCTCACCAGCCTGACCCTGACCTTGGGGAAGAAGAGAGCCCAAGTAGCCCTTTCCAAGTCTCATCAAAAGGCTGGGATGCTGGGGCCAGCCTGAGGGCAGACACCGCTCCTCTCTCTGCCCAGGGATCGCAGCTGCAACCATCTTCAGCCCGAGCAGGGACGTGGCTGTGTCCCAGAACCAGCTGCGTGTAGCCTTTGATGGTGACGCCGTGCTCTTCTCCGACGAGTCTGAGCGCATCGTCAAGGCCCACGGGCTGGACCGCTTCTTCGAACATGAGAAGGCTCATGAAAATAAACCTTTGGCCCAGGTGCTCTTCTACTCCCCGGGGCCCCTGAATGAAGCAATGGAGGTGGGATGGGGTGGAGATTCCCCAGAAATTGTCCTGGACTTAAGCTCCCAGACTGGAACCCAACCCAAGCCCCAGCCCAGAATTGCCTTTGCTTATTGGCCGCTGTGGGCAGCTTGTTGCTCTCATTGGCCTAGTTCTTGACCCACTTTCCTCATTATGTGCCACTGTTCTGAGCACTGCAAGCCCTGTCGCTGACCCTAGGAAGCAGACTCCTGGCCACCTGCATGTTTACTGGCTGTGGTGATGTTGGGAGGTGACACAGGCCAGTTTGTTCCCATCCCAGCCACAGTCCATTTTTCTCTGAGGTGCACAGGCAGGCTAATAATGATCAATTTTCGTTACCTCCCTGGGCATGAGGACAAACCTCCATCGTCTCCCTCCAGATCCAGGACAGAGGGGTCGAGAAGGGAGCACACATTGCCACCCAGTGACAGTCACCCAGGACATAATCATCCCAAGTCACATTAGAAAACTTCAAGTCTGGCCTGGGTCTCTGCAGCCCCACGGATGCCCACAGGTGCCCTGATGGGAACAGCAGAATGGAAAGATCCAGGGTTTCCTGAGAGGTTTATCCACCAGACTCAACAGCAAGTGCAGATCCCATAGGCTGGCACCCTGGACAGGTGCCTTGGAAAGGTTCCATCAGTTGGTGCTATGGTCTGGCACTATGGGCGGGTACTTATCTGGAGCATGGCCACTTGCTGGGGAGATGGAGGAGCTCACAATGCTCCCTTTCCTTCTTTTAGGGACCTTTGAAGGGCTTTCTGGAGGCGCTGGGGAGGCTGCAGAAAAAGTTCTACTCCAAGGGCCTTCGGCTAGAGTGTCCGATCCGCACGTACTTGGTGACGGCCCGCAGCGCAGCCAGTTCAGGGGCCCGGGCTCTCAAAACCCTGCGCAGCTGGGGCTTGGAGACCGATGAGGCTCTTTTTCTGGCGGGTGCACCCAAAGGCCCTCTCCTGGAGAAGATCCGCCCGCACATCTTCTTTGATGACCAGATGTTCCACGTGGCGGGGGCTCAGGAGATGGGCACTGTGGCTGCCCATGTGCCTTATGGCGTGGCGCAAGCACCCCGGAGGACTGTGGCCACAAAGCCAGCCCCACCTGCACAGTAGTTAAGCCACCAATTTTCCTAGAACCTCCTGATCTCCTGACACAGCGGCTCTTTCTCGTTCCTTGGCTCCCTTTCCTCTGCATGTCTCTCCTCATCCCTGAAGGACGGGTGGGAGATGGCGCAGACCAGCTCAGCTTTCTCACCAGCCCATAGTTGGGGCACACACAGTCTTGCCAGGAAAGAAAAATGGCAATGTAGCTGGATTTGGGGGCAAGGTTGATGGATGAAGGGAAGAGCCAGTATGGAAAGGAGCTCGGTCTCTTTCAAAGATCGGTGCATTGAGGAAAAAGCCTTCTGGGTTGGTCTGGCATGAATTACATCCTATGAGAAAGTCTTCCTTCCAGAGCCCATTTCTTTTAAGTGGCTTTCAAACTTTCCTTTAGCCAAGACGTTGAGTTGTATAAGATTGCCCTCTCTGGTTTGGTGTGTGTGTGTGTTTGTGTGTTCTGTGTGTGTGTGTGTTGTTTTTGTTTTGCACCTGCCATGTGGTGCTCCTGAAAAATTCTTGGCCAACTGGGTTAATGGTTCAGTGTTAAAACCCTTGTAATGCTGCATTGAATTTGTGATACCAGAGACCACCAAGACCACCCCAGCAGTGCTTTGGGGCTTCCAGGTCTATTCCTAGTGATACTAGGACGGTCTTGTGATGCTGGGGATTAAACCCAGTCTGGTGCATGACTTCTAGCTCTGTTGTGCAAATTACAAAGGACACTGTCTTTAGGGGAATAGATGAGAAAACATCTTATCACGGGTTCACCCAGACACCTGTAGAATGCACAGTTCAAACAGCAGGGTATAGGCTAATGAACTGCTGTCCATAGTTGCTATAATTTCACATGAATGGAATCCACTGGACAAGACTGCCTCAAATCTGAGTTCTCAGCCTTTAGCTCTCAAGTGAAAGGTTGGGAATGAACATCGACACGCAATCCTGCCTTCTGTCAGCAGGGGGCTCTGCAGACAGGCTCTGTAAGGCACCTTTGCTTCTAGCCACTACCTGCCACCAACCCCTCCTCCATCTTGGCACCCCCCCCCCCCCCATATTTTGCGTCCTGCCATGTTTCTCCATCCATGGAGAAAGAGTGGTGGTGTTCGCTGTGTGATTCTAAATACTCAGGAAGTGAGAGCTTGTGCAGGTTGGAGGGAAGGCCTGCTAGATTGGGAGAAGGATGCGGGGAGTATAGGGCAGACCAAACAGAACAGATAGCTGAGATCCTGCTAGCAAGCTTCTCCAGTCATCAGATGAGGAGAGGAAGGTTAAGTTTGAGTTCTGGTCTTCAAGGTCCCCTGCCAGAAGGTGCCCAGGAACCTTCCACCTGTGCAGGTCCTCCAGCCCCTTTCCAAAGGAGAACTCACCTAGCTGGACAAGGTTGCCTTCTCTCTGCCAATCCTTGGCTATGTCTCTCCGCACAGGAGAGCTTAAGTGTCTCCTGGTGATCCAGAGGGGTAAGCAGACACTATACAGGTGAGCAACAACTGCTAGGGTCTGTGGGTGGGGCAAGAAAAGAAGGAGAAAGGCCACCTGGGATGTGACCTTGGGCTTAAGGACTCAGGAACAGATAGGACAGGGCCCAGGTTCTGGGCTGTGTCATGCAGGATGGAAAATGGAGGTAATCCAGGAGGGAGGGAAAGGCAAGAAATCTGAGGGTGGTTTTCCCAGTGAACAATGTTTAGAAGCAGAGCACTGGGCTGAACCTTTCCTACTAATATATTAGGGGACCGAGAGTCCATTCCTGGGGAAATGCTGTGAGGAAATTTCTCTGCATGAAGTCACATCTGTGCACCATCACAATCCCTTGGCTTACAGGTGACCTTGGCAGGACCTAATGTTGAGCACCTTGCCTGTACTCCCAGCCCAGATGTTACAGGGATGCTACAGGTTTTAAGAACAGAGGGCCATTGGGACCAAAGAGAGCACAACAGAAGGGCATTGGCCTTGTGTGCAACCATTCCAGGATAAACGGTGGTTCGAATCCCAGCATCCCATATGGTCCCCTATGCCTGCCAAGATTGATTTCTGAGCACAGAGCCAGGAGTAACCCCTGAGCACCACTGGGTGTGACCTAAACCCCCTCCCAAAAAAAGAACAGAGGGCCAAGAGACAGACAGAGAGAGAAAGTGAGTGAAAGAGAGAGCAGCAGGTAGATGCTTATTTTGTAAGTAGACAACCCTAATTCAATCTCTGGCATGGTATATAGTCCCCTGAGCATCACCAGGAGTCACTCCTGAGTATTGAACCAGTAATAGTCCCCAGCACTGTTGAATGTGGTCCCAGTACCCTCCCATTTCCACCTTTCTTCAAAAGAATCATCCAAGGAAACAAGAAAAGCGAATGAGAAACAGGTTCAGCCCGAGTCATCTCCAAACTTGATTGAGCCATAGAAGACCTCTGCCCACTTCTCCCCATTCTGGTCTGGGTCAGTCGCCACCTTGAATGAGTTAGCAGGTAACCAGGCACAGCAGAAACTCAGAGAAGGCGATTAAGCTGTGATCAGAATGGACACCTGCCCTGGATGGGCTGTCAGATGTCCCCTAATTTAGATAAACTCCAGGACTCTTGCCTCTACGCCTCAGGCCTAGTGACAGCCACCGTTCCTTCCAGGTCTACTCTCTGAACACAGAAAAATGAGAGGCTGGAAGCAGAAGGCTAAACTGACAGTGAAGTTAAAATGAACTGTCCATAATAGGCATTGACAGCCCAGGGCAACAAGAGACATTAGAGTCCAAATTCAATTATTGTAACCATTAAGGATCATCTTATGTCTGAGGGGTGGAGAGCTGGTAGAGGCTGGAATAAAAGGCCAGGAGTCCCGAGGGCAGACAGCACTGAGAGTGAGAGAGGAGGGAAGGGCTGGTTATTGTCTCACCAGCAGGCTGTTAGGGCAACTTTGCACGCCAGTTCCAGGCATGGAATGAACTTTGCAGTGTGGAGGCAGAGGAGCAAAAGATCCTGAAACACTGGACTTCTGGGGCCTAAGTGTTGTTCTCCCTTGCAGAATACATTAAAAAAGATATCAGGGGCTGGAGAGATAGCATGGAGGTAGGGTATTTGCCTTGCATGCAAAAAGACAGTGGTTTGAATCCCGGCATCCCATATGGTTCCCCGAGCCTGCCAGGAGCGATTTCTAAGTGTAGAACCAGGAGAAACCTCTGAGTGCTTCGGGGTGTGATCCAAAAACCAACAACAACAACAAAATCAAACAGCAGGAAACCCAAAGCCACATTTGATCCAACATGCTCAAGTAATTCTACAAGTGTGCATCAGCCCATCCCTACTGGATGTGCCTCCCTAAAATGCTGGAAGATTCCCTAACAATTGATCTTTCCTCTCTCTCCCTGAGCCAGCAAAAGGTGCTTCAATGGAACCTTTCAGCTAGTTTGTGATAACCCAATTTGCTGGTTTCAAAAGGTAAGATTGCCGGCTTGCAAGCTTGGGATAGTTAGTGGCAGGGCTGCAGTTGTGTCTGTCTGTGCTGGACCTAAACTCCTCACCCTGTGGAAAGAATGAGAGAAGGTCTATCAGGGAGTTCACTGGAGAGCCAGCCTGCATGGACCATCCTCAGCTCAGATGCTGTGACATGCTGGAGCAGCACATTCCTATTCAAGCCTTTTATTTTATTTTGGTTTTGGGGCCACACCTGGTGACACTCAGGGATTACGCCTGGCTATGTGCTCAGAAATTGCTCCTGGCTTGGGGGACCATATGGGACGCCGGGGAATCGAACCATGGTCCGTGCTAGGCTAGCATACACAAGGCAGATGCCTTATTGCTTGTGCTACCGCTCTGGCCCCCTTACTCAAGCCTTTTAAAGAACAGAGAAGGACTTCGGGACAGAGAGAGCTCCACGAACTGAACATATTCCTTTATGCCCGGGAGAAACTCAGGTTCAAGCTCCAGAACCACTACATTTGAGGGTCACACTTCTAGGAGAGATCTTGAGCATAAAGCCATTAAAAAAAAAAAAAAAAGCATCACTGGATGTGTTCTCCAAACATTCCCCTAAAAAATAGACTGAGGATTTGAGGCAAGGCCCTGAAATACCTTAAACTCCACCCCCAGTTCTTTGGAACCCAGAGTGAAGACCCTATATTGATTGGGTTAAAGCCTATTTGGTTTCTGTATTATTTGGGGCTTGTGAGGTATGTTCCTAGAAATGGTCTCAACAGAGCTGCAGGGCTGAAAACATTGGTCTGGTTCTTTATAGGAGTGCCCATTGACTTCTGGGAGAAGGCAAACTTCCCAGCCCACTCCCCAAGGGAGAGAAAGACCCCTCATGCTTTGAGTTCTAAGAGATCACGCTGCTCTGCTGTCCTTCAGTGCAGGATGAGCACACAGGGACTATGTGCTGCCTGCAAATCCTGTTAGGACCACAGAGTGCTGAGGCTCTGGCTTAGCCAACACAGCCGCCCCAGGCATCTGAGGGCTTCAGATGTCAAGTCTTGATTATTTCCAATGACCCATAGTCTGTTCTCATTTGAAGTGCTGTTGACACTCACATTTGACTTGAATGCCCCCTTTCAAGCCAGTGAGGGAAAGCAGGGAGCAGGATCCCTGTCTGGGGAGGGGGCTGCATCCCAGCTGTCTGCCTGGCACCTGCTCAGTGCGGCTTTATCATTCTTGACTCATTGCAGGCCTCTGGGACCTCTTGGAAAGTGACAAGTGTCTATAGATGGATGGGCCATAGCTAAATATTAGTCTTGGATAAAGTGAAGTGCCCAGTGTTGACTTAAGGGCTCAGCTTTAAACAGGTCAGCTCAGTCCTCTCTGGTGGAGAAGCAAGGTCTTCCTTAATCATTTCAGCCAAGACATTTGCTGAGGGAGGGAAGGTCAGTGAATGCTGACAGAACAGGCTTTCTGGGGAATCGAGAGAGAGAACACCACAAACCCACAAAGCTGTACCGCAGAAGGTGAGCAGGAGATAAAGAGATTCCCAGAGGCCCCAGAGCCACTGCAAGAATAGTACGGATGGAGGCTGAGGAATGAGCTCAAAGGCTAGTGTGTGCATGCTCTGCGAGCTAGACCTGGGTTCCAGCCAGGGCAGTGCAAGATTCCATGAACACCATGAGGCAAATTATGAGCATCGCCACACCCTTACACAAACACACACACACACACACACACACACAAGCACACATGGAAGAAGCAATTGCAGTCACAGTCACTGTTGGTCACTGTTCCAGCCTAGCCCAGACTTGGCTTCAGAGCCTTCTCAATCCTGCCTTGCAGGCAGCCAGTACCAGTGAGTGACTGGGGCAGAGCTGGCAAGAAACCGACTTGGTGACAAGTATTGCTTTCCGGGGGTCATATGAGGCCCTGTCTTTTTTAGGCTTCCTGTTTTAGGCTATGAGTATCTCTGAGGATATAGGGTCTCACCTCATGGTGGCAAAATACAAGAGGGAGAACATTACCTTTTGGTGGGTGGATTCCCCAGCCCTCATGGGAAACAGAAATCTGGGTTCCAATTATTGAAGCGAGACACAAGCCCCACTCCCGCCAGTAGGTGGCACTGCAGATCAGCAGCACTTTGTTGCTACCACCTTTTTCTCAGGTTATGTGTGTGTTGTGTTGTGTTGTGTTGTGTTGTGTTGTGTTGCATGAAGCTTGGGTTTAATTCCTGCTACTACATAGATCCCTGGGTATCACCAAGAGCAAATCTCAAGCAAACAGTCAGGAGAAGCCTCTGAGCACTGCCAGGTGTGGTACCAAAACAGAACAAGAAAGTACCTGTGTGATGAGGGAATCCTTCTTCCCATCAGCTGCTGTGATTGTGAGGCTGTGCCTGGAGTACAAACAGCCTGGGTATGCGTGTGTGTGTGTGTGTGTGTGTGTGTGTGTGTGTGTGTGTATGTGTGTGTGTATGTGTGTGTGCTCAATTATCTGTACAGATGCACATATGTTTGCACATGTGTGCATGTGTGTATGATGATGATGTTGATGAAGAGACCTGGGCCCTACACTGAAGGCCCTACTTCCCAAGATTAGCTTTGCTTATTCTAATCATGTCCAGGCATTTGCACATGTGTGCTCAGGGGCTGTCAAGGCCTGGCTTCTCCTGCTTCTCCAGCTTCCAATCACAAGGCTCCTGACTTCTGCCCTTTATCCCTCTCCCCTGCCACCTTGGAGAGGAAGCATAAAGTTTATGCCAGTCCTTCCTCTTGGGCTGATCCTGCCTCACTGTCTCCATTTGTTTCTTTCTCCCCACTGAAAACCACAGGTTAATAGGTATAACAGGTGAGCAGACTGTGTGCTGAACAAATCCCTATTAGCCACTTATTTGATGACTTGTCTAAGGCCTCCAGTGCACTTACTAACCCTGCCAACTGGGGCCAGAGCATGCCTTGCATGTGGAGATCTGGGTTTGATTCTTGGTATCCGATTTGGATATGATTCCCTGAGCACCACCAGGAGTGATTCCTGACTTCAGAGCCAGAACTACCCTTGAGTATCACCATATGTGGCCCCCCAAAAAAACAACAAAAAGAAACAAAAACCCTGCCAACTAACCAACTGCCCCGGTCATCTCATGACCTTGACCAAGAAAGGCTGCTTTGTGCCCTGCCCCCTGGCCTGGAGCAGTCCCAACTGGGATTCCTTCCTCTACTGTGTGTTGTAATCTAGCTCAGAAGTGACTCACCCTTAGCCTTATAGGGAAGTAGCGCCCTAAGGGGTCTTGACCCAGAGACCTTTGACGTGTGAAAGGGAAACACCAGTCACTCTTTAGTTATTCCCCTTAGCAAAGGATGAGGCCCTTGTAGACCCATGGACACTCTGCAGACCAGAGTCACGAGCTCAGACTCCTGGCCTACAGGTCAGCTTGCCTCCATGACCCAACTCTTTCTGTGTAATTCTTCCACAGGGTTAGAAGAAAGGCCTCCAGGGTAGGCTTGTAGCTACAGTCAAAGAGAAAATCAGAAGGTATCTCCAGACTGGATGCCTGGGCCAGAGAACAAACCCAGATGGGCCTGGCAGGAAATATAAACCAACAAAGAGGATCAGGAAAGTTTCTCGAGTCAAATGAAGCATGGTCTGATGGGAGATACAGGCTAGGGGTGCTGGAATTTCCAGCCTGTTTTTTTTTTGTTGTTGTTGTTGTTGTTTTTGTTTTTTTTTGGGGGGGGCCACACCCGTTTGATGCTCAGGGGTTACTCCTGGCTAAGCGCTCAGAAATTGCCCCTGGCTTGGGGGAACCATATGGGACGCCGGGGGATCAAACCTTGGCTAGCGTTTGCAAGGAGACACCTTACCTCTAGCGCCACCTTGCAGCGGGGGGGGGGGGGGGGGGGGGGCGGGGGGGGGGCCTTTCTTTTTTCAAGAGAAGAAAGAATCCTAAACTTATAAATGATGACAACTATTTTGAATTTAGAAAACATGGTGCAGGATAAGTAAAAATAAGACAAAACAACAAACAAAAAGGGCTTTCAAGGGAAGGCATGGGGTGGTTGGGAGAGAAGAGAAGATGTGAGGAAGAAGGAGAGGCCAGACTCTAGGTTCTGACCTCACTCTCTTTTAGTTTGGGGTCACACCTGGTGGTTCTCAAGGCTTACTCCTGGCTCTGTGCTCAAGAACCACTCTTGGCAAGCCTCAGGGGACCATATGGGGTACTGGGGGTCAAATCTAGATTGGACATGCACAGGTGGCCTTAACCCCTGTTCTTTCACTCTGGGCTCCCTCTCTGATTCTTTCCTCCTGCCCCACTGCCTTTCCTCACAGCTCACCCAACCTAGAGCCAATCACACGAGATGTGCCCACTCCTTTCCTTTCTCTACTGCCCTTCACCTCTTGTCTACTTGGAGCTCATCTCAAACACAGCTGACTCAAGAAGGCCTTCCTCAAGACTGCCTCATGAAGGATCAATCATTTTCTCTCTAAAACAATATTTTAATTCATGAGACCTGTGAAAGAATGTCCAGCTTCATTTTGGGGTCACTGAGCCTTGAGTGGGCATCAATGAGAGTACTTAAAATGTGATTATTGCATTCAGGGTTGATTAGAATTGAACCAGTCCTTTGAGTCAATGCTATTACTGAATTGGTAATAAAATATTTTTAATATCTTTCTTCAAAAGATCACCAAAGTCTCACAGTGGCCTATCTGGGTAGGAAACCAATGGTAGGGGAGTCTTAGTGTATGATAATTATCTATTGTCTTGTAACTAATTTCCCCAACACTTAGCAACTCAAAACAACAAACAAATCTTTTCTCATGGTCTCTGTGGAGCAGGCATCCAGGAGCAGCTTAGCAGGGTGTCCAAACAAGCTGTCAGCTGCATCTGAGGACATCTGAAGACTTGACTGGGTCTGGAGGATCCTCTCCCACAGTGAAATACACAGGGCTGCTGGTGGGCAGCCTCAGATCCTGGTCGTGGGACAACCTGAGGCAGCATAAAGTTTCTTATATGCATTTTAGCTCGAAAATGCACTTCTAGTTAATATAAAACAGCACTTAAGATAGATAGCCTGGAGCCAGAAGACACGTTTAAATCAAGTTCTATGACTTATACCCATGAGCTGAGTCACTTCACTGAGTCTCAGTTTTCTCAGCTATCAAATGGGGATAATAATAGTACCTGCTTTATAGGGTTATTGTGAGTAGTTACAGAATCAGTTTAGATTAGCATTTTGAACTGTGTGTATTCTGTATCCATATAGGCTTATCATTTTTCCCTTGATGTATCAGTTTTATAGAAATCGTTTTTAAGAAAAAGTTTTAAAAATGAGTATAGAGGCTGTAAAAGTGAGTTAAGTAAGGTGCTTGCCTTGCCCATAGCTGACCTGGGTTTTTATCCTCAGTACTACATTTGGTCCCGAGTCCTACCAGGTGAGAGCACAGAGCCAGGAATAAGTCCTATGGGTATTTAGCCATCATATCTCCCTCTACCCAGACCCCACTTTTGCCCCATGGCCTTCCCAAGAAACAAGCCAAGGCCTACAAACCCAAGGCTGCAACTCTAATTACACTGATCTCTCAGACACTAGAAAACTTTATTCACAGTGACACTAAGATTCTGTAGAACTCAACTTCCCAAGTAGATGTCCTTAGGGCTCCAGAAAGAATGTGCTGGAACTACATATATGCTCCTTGGGCCCATGAACACGGCCCTTGGATATACTTTACTACTTGGACTTTCCTATTTTCTTGTGGGATGGTGTACTGGGCTCCCTCCACTTTTGGGGAAGTCTGCACATTACTGCACATTTTGGAAAAGTCTAAGCACATTACTCTCTCCCTTTCTAACCCTCTCTCCCTCCCCTTCCTCAGTACCATCAAATAAAACCCATTTTTACTTCAACAAAAAACGAATGTGCTGGAAGGAGTGTAGAAGGAAGCAGGTGAGGGAATATATTTCTCCTTTTCCCTGATGTTGGGGTGAGATGGTGAGGAACTTCAGATTGGAGAACAAGGAGGAATATTGGGATATATTTTGGTCTAGGGGCAAGAAAATGGTTAAGATGAACTTGGAGACCCCATCCCATCTTAGGTTAGTGGGAGTGTGATTCGTAAAGAACAAGACCAACAAGATTATCGCATTGGTATTCACACCTTGTGTAGTCCTGTAAGCTTGAATATTGCCCACTTTAACTTCAGGTGAAGCACAAGTAACTTCCTGTCTTTTAGAAGAAAACTCTGAGGCATAATTTTTAAGCTTTGTAAGAAGCAGAGTCTTCTTTCCAGAGAATAAATAGGGAAACCCCCTCAACCCCAGTATTTTTTATCTGAGCAGGTGGGGAGGGGATAAAATCAGTCTCATCATATTTCACTGAGAGGAAAAGAGAGGGGGTGGAAAGAGGGAGAGAGGGGACACTAGAAGATGCAGAAAGACTCTGAAGTCAACACCATTCACCTCAAAACCCTGACTCATCTGAACTCACCTGACTCTCATTCTCCTGAAAACTCCCTCATATAATCTCTCTTTTGTGGGTGGATGGGGGTTTGGGCCACACCTGGTGGTGCTCAGGGATCACTTCCTGGCTCTGCACTAAGGGATCACTCCTGCTGGTGCTCAGGGGATCCTATGGGTGCTGAAGATTGAACCTCAGTTGGCCACATGCAAGGCAGGCACCTTACCTGCTGAACTATCTGTCTCCATTCCACCATAGATCCTCTGAGAAGAGAGAGCCAAGTGGTTGAAGATAATCACCCACACCTGGTGTGAACTGGTCACCTGCTTGCTGGGAGGGTGACCTTGGCAGAGCCATGCCCTGTGCTACTGCCAGGAGGTGAGGTGGTTGTGCTGCCCAGAAATCCAGCCCAGGGGTGTCAGCCACAACAGCATTGAAGGATGGTTGGGGGGGGCACTTTTCAGTAATGTTTTCCCTGTGCTGCATGCAGGGATGTCACACCTTGGTTATTTCTGCTCTGCATGAGGCTCCTCTATGCTTCAGAACCTTTGTTCTGGAGCCAGGCACTATCAGCAGCAGCCTCCGACACTCCTCCCTAGTATCTCCTCTTGTGCCCTTGACCTTTACCTGCCAAATGCCACCTCCATACACATATCACATACCCACCCACCCCATTATATTGCATCTCAATCCCAAGGGAGTTTTCTCACTCCATTCCCTTTAGTCTCAACAGTGATCACTTCTTCACTCCTGGTGGTAATCAGGGGACCATGTGGGGTTCTGGGGATCAAATCAGATCCCCAGTGTGTGCAAGGAAGTACCCTACCCACTGTGCTATTTCTCTAGCCCCAGAACAAGGCTTCTTAAACTTTTTTTTACTGGTGAACCATTTCACTCAAGAAATGCTAAGTGTTGGGGCTAGAAGGATAGTACTGTGGATAGGGGGTAGGGTACTTGACTTGATTCTGCTGATTGGGTTTGATCCCCAGCATCCAATATAATTCCCTGAGCTCCAATGTGTCCTTCCCCCAAAACAAAAATAAAAACAAAGAGACAAAAAGCACATTAGGGCCAGAGAGATAGTACAGCTGGTAGGGCACTTTCTTTGCATGGGGCTGTAAAGTGTAGTATCACATATGGTCCCCCAAGCCCAACAGGAGTGATCCCTAAATGAAGTCAGGAGTAAGCCTTGAGCACTGCCTAGTGTGAAGAAGAAGAAAGAGGGGGGAAGTAGGGGGGAAGAGGGGGAAGAGGAGTGAGGGAAAGAGGGGGAGGAGGGGGAAGAGGAGTGAGGGAAAGAGGGGGAGGAGGAGGAAGAGGAGAAGGAAAAAGGAGGAGAAGGAGAAGGAAAAA
Source organism: Suncus etruscus (assembly GCF_024139225.1). NCBI lineage: Eukaryota > Metazoa > Chordata > Mammalia > Eulipotyphla > Soricidae > Suncus > Suncus etruscus. The sequence goes on from NC_064853.1 coordinate 37,993,661, forward strand.
GGAGAAGGAAGAAGGAGGAGAAAGAAAAAAGAAGAGGAAGAAGAATAAAAGGAGGAGGAAGAGAAGGAGAAAGAAGAAAAAGAAGAGGAAGAAGAATAAAAGGAGGAAGAAGGAGAAGGAGAAGAAGAAGAAAAAAGAAAAATAAGAGGAAGAAGAATAAAAGAGGAGGAAAAGGAGGAAGAATAGAAGAAGAATGAAGAGGAAGAAGAATAAAAGGAGGAGGAAGAGGAGGAGGAAGAGGAGGAAGAAGAGAAGAAGAAGAAGAAGAAGAAGAAGAAGAAGAAGAAGAAAGAAGAAAAGAAGAGGAAAATGAAGAATAAAGGGAGGAGGAAGAAGAGAAGAAGAAAGAAGAAAAAGAAGAGGAAAATGAATAAAAGGAGGAGGAAGGGAAGAAGAAAAAGAAAGAAAGAAAGAAGAGGAAGAAGACAAAAGAAGAAGAGGAGGAGAAGGAGGAGAAGAAGAAAGAAGAGGAAGAATAAAAGGAGGAAAAAGAGGAGGAAGAGGAGGAAGAAGAAAAGACAAAGAAGGAAGATGAAGAAGAAAGAAGAAAGAAGGAAGAAAGAAGGAAGAAGAAGAAAGAAGAAGAAAGAAGGAAGAAGAAAGAAGAAGAAAAGAAGAAGAAAAGAAAGAAGAAAAGGAGAAGAATAAGGAGGAGGAGGAGAAGAAGAAGAAGGAGAAGGAGGAAGAAGAAGAAGAAGAAGAAGAAGAAGAAGAAGAGGAAGAAGAAGAGGAAGAAGAGGAAGAAGAAGAAGAAGAAGAAGAAGAAGAAGAAGAAGAAGAAGAAGAAGAAGAAGAAGAAGAAGAAGAAGAAGAAGAAGAAGAAGAAGAAAGAAGAAGAAGAAGAAGAATTATTACCACTTCAGGAGCCAGATAGTCATCATACAATAGGACACTTCCTTGCATGTGGCACTGCTTATGACCACCTCCACTACCACCCCCAAATCACTACAAGAGCAATCCCTAAGCACAATCAAGTGTGGCCAAATCCCCCCAAAACAAGCCAAATTACCTTGAGATGAAGAAGAGAAGCATGGCAGGGGCACCCCCACTTAGGGCCTTCTGGTGATCATACTGACAGTGCAGGTGTGGGGTGTGCTTCCTGGGCCCATGAGAGTAACTGTCTGTACTAGGAAAGGCCATTCCTAGAGTGGCAGAACAGACTGCATCAATGTGGGGAGTCAGGCTGCCATGGGCGAGACCATGGGAGTCCACCTAGGAGTTTTTTTAGATGGAGCAGGTGTTCACAGGAGACAAAAAACAAAGGTTTCAAAGCCCAAATCTACACATTCTAAATGCGAGCAGTGGCATGGATGGAGGTCAGGGGAGTAGTGAGGTTGGGCGGGAGGGACCTCAGAGGAGAGCTGGACTGTCTGGCCCTCACCATGGCACTGAGGCAGGTCAGTGCTGGTTTGGTCCACTCCCGACTTCACTCACAGATGAGGAGGTGAGGACCCAGGAGGTAGTCAGGCTCTGCAGAGACCACCAGAGGCCAAAATGTCTCTCCTTTTTGGTGGGCTAGCCCCACCACCCACTACACCCCTCACAGCAGTCAGAGTCCAGGACGGTGAAGTTCTGGGTTCTCCCCCCACCCCCTGTGTCCTTGTCCTGCTGACACTGTGCACACATGATGGAGGAGAAATCTGTGACATTCCAGACGGGCCAGAGTGTGGGAAACAGGACAGATGCTGCTGGCACCGCCCCAAGACTGGGGCTCCTGGGGAGCCTCTGGGCGCTGCCAAGGGGGCCCTGGAATGTGTCCGAAGCCTCTGGCTGCCTCTTTTGCTGAACTGCCTCCCCCTGTCAGGGCCTGGGAAAGTCCAGGGGTTCTGAGCATTCATTCCAACCTTAGGCAGCCTCTGAGGGAGACTCTGAGCACAGGAAAGTGTGTAGGAAAGGCCGGTCAGCCTAGCCCCATCAGCTCTTGGTCTTCACAGGCTGGGTCCTAGACTCCCCAAAGAGAGCAGGACCCTTGTGAATTCTTCAGAGTCATGGTCCCTTGAGGACCGTGTAGGGTGTGTGTTTGTGTACATAAGTGTGTATGCGTGCGTAAGCATTTGTGTGTGTGAGAGAGAGAGATGAACAGACACAGACAGATGGTGCCACTCCCTGCCGCGCCCCTGCGCCCCCTCACCCCGGGGTAGCTGTGCAGCGCCTGTTCCACACATGTGGCTCTGACAGCTGCAAATTCCGTCAGCCACCAGCTGTGGCGGCAGCTGGGGAGGTGGGGAGTGAGTGCTGATGGGTCCCAGGGGAGCAGGGGAGGAGGGCAAGGGAAGGACAGGAAGGGCCTGGGACAAGCAGGGGTCAGGAAGCGGGTGAGCCCAGAATTTCTGACTGTTCTCAGGAACAGACCTGAGCTGCCATGTGGTGCTGTGGGGGTGCAGAGCGGAGGGGGCACCTGGCCTGGAAGTGGGGGTCACATCAGGGTCCTGCTCAGCATGGCCTAGTCAGGTCCTGGCAAAGAGAAGGACCAGGTGAAAGTCTGAAGGTGGAGGGACAGGGTGGACTCTAGGATCCAGAGGTCTGTGTTAGGGGCTTGAGAGAAAATTCTAGGCTGCCACTACATCATTTGCCACTCATAGACACAGCCCAAGTGTCTTCTCTCAGCTCCCAGAGGGAGTGTGTTCGCTATCAGCCCATTTCACAGAGGAGAAGATCAAGACTCAGAAATGGTTCTCTTCTGACTCACTTCCTGCCTTGCTCTTTTTGCCCTTTTCTGGGTCTCAGTGTCCCAAACAAATAAAGGGCCCAGCTCTATGAAAAGAAAGTCTGCATGCTTACCACCTGTCCATGCTCACCTCCAAGTCTGGGCTAGGAGGGTGGCATGTGGCTGCTATGTACTGAGAGGGTCATCACCCCAGCCTGCAGAGGAGAGGATTCGGGAACTCTCACATCTTCTCCCCACTGCTAGACCCGGGTGGCTTAAGATCATCACAGACCTGAATGATCACACTTACCCCTGATATCCTCCCTTCCATGGATTCTGAACCCTCACCCCCTGGCAGGTGAAGAAGACTCAACACCTTGGCCCAGAGAAGACTCTAGATTCAGAACCTATTTCTTATAGATAGGGCCCATGTACTCCTCCACTTTTTGGAGACTGGAATCTGTCAGCATATTGAATGTCTGTCCTAAGAATAAATGTAACCCAGGGGATGAAGAAAATGACCCTGAACTTGAACCCTTTGCTCCCTGCTGCCCAGCTGTGGGGCAGAAGTCCCTCACCTTTGACTGGACTCTCAGAACCCCTGCATGCCCCTTGGCCAACTCCTCTCATCCCTCACCTGTGACAAGAAAACTCTTCTGAAGCTTCATCTATCTATCTATGTATCTATCTATGTATCTATCTATGTATCTATCTATCTATCTATCTATCTATTTATTTATTTATTTATTTATTTTGGGGCCACATCCGGCGGTGCTCAGAGCCTATTCCTGGCTCTGTGCTCAGAAATAGCTTCTGATAGGCTCACAGGAACATATGGGATGGTGGTGATCAAATCCAGGTCCATCCTGGGTCAGCAGTGTGCAGGGCAAATGCCCTACTGCTATGCTATCATTCCAGCCCCTGGCCTTCTTTTTTTATTAACCTGCTCCTTCAAATTGCCTTTGCTCATTCCCCCATGCTCTTACCTAGGGACTTGACCTTTCATTCCTCCACTTTTTTTTTTGTTTTTGGATTTGGGGTCACACCTGGCAGTGCCCAGGAGTTTATTCCTGGCTCTGTGTTCAGAAGTCGCTCCTAGCAGGCATGGGGGACCACAAGGGATGCCGGGATTCGAACCACCATCTGTTCGAATCAGATTCATGCAAGGAAAACACCCTACTGCTGTGCTATCTCTCCAGCCCCACTCCTCCACTTTTCTCAAGGCTTCTGTGACCTCCTAACAGTATCTCTTGCTCTTAGAGCAACTGACCACTGACCAGGCCCTTACTCTTGACCTTCTCAGCCTTGATGTCCATATCTTGCGGTGCTTCTTCCCAGGCTTCTCTGGCTGCTGACCTCAGGGGTCTGGCCTAGATGTTCCTCCTTGTGCCACACTAGCTTTGTGACCTTCCTCCTATTCTCCATGGCATCAGCTACTTGTTCCAACCCACTCCTCCTCCCGCTCAGGCTTCTCTCCTCATTCTCCTGAGTGTCCTGTGGCTCTCACAGATGATGTGGTATGTTGAATTCTCTCTACTCCCATGTTTCCTTGGTTGTCCTTTGACCAAATGTCAATGTCAAATGTCAATGTCCCTTTGACCCAATGTCAATGTCACTTGGATCTGTCCCTCTTTCCCCCTCTAAATTAGCTCCTATTTTTTGACTTTCAGTAGGAGTTCCCTGCAAGCCTAGAGCATTCTACCACATGCTATAGTGGCTACCAGTAGGAACTGTGATGTCAAGTCCTTGGTTAGAATGCCAGCTCTTTCCCCTAGCTGGCACTTCTCTATGTCTCAATAAAAGGGTATTATAGTGCACAATGATAGTAATTTCTAATGTGGGGGGAACAGAGCAATATAGTACAGCAGGTAGAGTGTTTGCCTTGCACGCAGCTGACCCAGGTTTGATCATTGGCATCCCATATAATCCCGAGCCTGCCCAGAGTGAATCCTCAGTGCAAGCGAGGAGTAACTCGTGAGCACCACTGGGTGTGGCCCAATAACAAACATAGTAACTACCAGATCCAGAGTGATAGTACAGGTAGGGCGCTTGCCTTGCACAGGGATTTTCTGGGTTCTATCCCCAGTATCCCATACCCACCATTACTCTCTCTCTCTCTCTCACTCTCTCTCTCTCTCACACACACACACACATACACACACACACACACACAACACACGTAGCTTCCATTATAGGTTGTCATGCGAGTTACTATTTGTCAAAATAATACAGTACATTGTACTTAGTATATGCAATAAAATTATCACTGTTGGGGTTGAAAAGATAGTACAGGAGTGGGTGAAGTTACTTGTCTTGCAAACAGTCAACCCCAGTTCCATCACCGCACAACCACAGTTCAGTATGCAGTATAACATATGGTCCCCCAACCGCAACCACCACCAGGAGTAGTCAATGAAATTGTTAGTTATGTTTATATTGTTTATTCAAAAATATTTATTTTATTTATTTCCTCTTGGTGTTATGTTTTTGTTGCAATAATGAGGGGTTCACCCCTATGCTTGCTTTGGGTACTTGTCAGCGGCCTCTTTCTCTAATATGTGATACTTTCACACTCAGCCTCCTACACTGGGGTTGTACTCTCGTTAGCTCTATTGGTGTGCATTATTAGTGTGGTGTTTGCCAGGAGTTTCTGTGGCATGAGCAGGACCTTGTTGACACATATGTCTGGACCCTAAGATTAAGACCAAAGCCTGATGCTTGCTAAGCAGACATTTATGCCACTGAGTCCTCCCAGGAGTCTATTTCACCAAAACGTTTAAGATTATACATAGCTTTGCAAGCAGCCGATCCAGGACCTAAGGTGGTTGGTTCGAATCCCGGTGTCCCATATGGTCCCCCGTGCCTGCCAGGAGCTATTTCTGAGCAGAGAGCCAGGAGTAATCCCTGAGCACCGCCGGGTGTGGCCCAAAAAAATTATACATAGCTCTATGTACCAGGCACTTTTCTGGGCACTATGAGGCAAAATGTTGACAATGAAAATTTTTCCTGGGGGCCAGAGTGTTAGTACAGCAGGTAGGGCACTTGCCTTGCATGTGACCAACCAGGGTCTGATCCCAGTATATCATATGGTTCCCGGAGCCCATTAGGACTAATTCCTGAGTACAGAGCCAGGAGCAATCCCTGAGCCCCACTGGGTATGACCCAAACACCAAAAAGGAAAGAAAATTATTTTAGGTCATAGCCTTGCTTGCATCTGACCCTGATTCAATCCCTGGTACCACATATAGTCCCCTGAATACCACCAGGAGTGATCCCTGAGCACAGAGCCAGAGTAAGCACTAAACACAATTGGGTGTGGCCCTAAAAAAACAGGAAAATAAATAAGATTTATGCCCTTAAACATGATAGCAGGCACATGAAATCCTTTTCCTGCGTGTTTCATGAAATAGCTGCTTCCTGCAAATTGATCCAATTCCCCAGCTCAAAAATAAGTGAATGCGAAAGCTCCAGCATGTATCTCCTCCCTCCAGCTATTGCTACTTTCGCATCACAATTAAATCCTTACATGAATTTATTCTGCTGGCAAGTATCTGTCATTTACCTGCCACACCCAGGCATGGCTCTGAGTGCTGGGGAGTCAGCTGTGAATGGAAGAAGCAAATGTTTCTTCTCATGGGGGGGCACAGCCAACAACCAATCACACCCAGATGTCTACAGAGGTCAGCAGATGCTCAAAAGAAGCTGATGCTAAATGAAAGTGTGATGGTGGCTATTCTGGGTGGGGTAGGGTAGGGGGTCAGGGGACTCCTTTGTAAGAACTAAGGTTCTCAGCAAAGGTCAGAATGGAAAGGCTGATTAAATGAGATCTAGGGGATGGATGCCAGGCTTAGTGAAGCACAGACATAAAGTTGTCAATATGACACATTGGGTATACAGTGTGACTAAAAGGGGAATAGGGGCTGAAGAAATAGTACAATAGATAGGAACTTGCCTCATATGCAGTCGACCCATGTTCGTTCCCCAGCATTCAGATGGTCCCCTGAGCTTGCCAGGATCAAGTCCTGAGCATAGCCAGGTATGGCCCAAAGCCAAAACCAATTACTTTTTTTTTTGGGGGGGGGGCCACATCCAGCAGCATTCAGCAGTTACTCCTGGCTCTATGCTCAGAAATCACACCTGGCAGGCTCGGGGGACCATATGGGATGCCGGGATTTGAACCACCGTCTTTCTGCATCTAAGGCAAAAGCCTTACCACTGTGCTATCTCTCCAGCCCCCAATTACTTTATTTTATGGATTACTTTATTTTACCAAATATTTCCACATTTTTCTATAAAACTAAGAGGAAAGGAATAAAGAAAGTTACTGGGGGCCAAGGGCCAAGTGGTCTTGGGTGCATTGGCAGGGAAATAATAAGGACAGAACTAAATATCCAAGCCAAAATCAACGATAATAGAATCAAGGGATCTAAATTTAACAATCTAAACTTAAAGGGGCCTGATATACTGGCAGGTTAGGGTGCAAAGGATGGTGCTATAGGATGCACTCTGGGTCCATTGGTGGAGGGAGGTTGACACTGGTGGTGGGAAGGTTTCATTGTATATCTAAAATTCAACTATGAAGGACTCTGTAGATCACAATTGTTTCAATAAAATAAAATAAATAAATAAACCAAAACCCCAAAACTAACCAACCAAGCAAACAAACCAGAGAATAAATTATACAATACACTGAGGAACAGCAGAAGGCTCAGGGACTCTGAACAAGGCTCAAAGTGGTTGGGGGTTATGGGAGAGGAGGTCAGAGGCCAGAGCATAAGTAATCAAGTTGCCTAGTCTGATCCAAATCATTTCCATTGGTCACCTTCTTTCTCGCTCAGAGGTGCTCAGGTTCAGATGATCAATGGTGCCACCTCCCATGGGGAGGGCTTGTACACAGGTGGCACTTAATTTTGTTTGTTTGTTTGTTTTTAGGCCACACCCGGTGACGCTCAGGGGTTACTCCTGGCTATGCGCTCAAAAATTGCTCCTGGCTTGGCGGTCCATATGGGACGCTGGGGGATCGAACTGCAGTCCGTCCTAGGTCAGCCGCAAGTAAGGCAAATGCCCTACCGCTTCGCCACTGTTCTGGCCCCAGGTGGCACTTAATTATGAATGTGATATGTGGGGGGGGGGGGCAGAGATGATTTGGAGCAGAAGTGACAGAACTTGGCAGACATTCTATGGTATCACGATGATCTTTTGAAACACCGTCTCTTGTAAGCTCCCTTGCTTCTTCTCTGCTTCTGCAATGTCCTCTGGCAGCTTTCTCATCTTTGTGTAAATCATGGAATTTCTTTAGATGAGTGGTTCTCAGGACATTTCCTCCTCCCAAGGACCTTAGTACTATCTAGAGACATCTTAAATGTCACAACTGGGGCACAAATACTAACATTTAGTGGGTAAAGGCAAGGATGCTGTCAAGCATGTTTAAAAGCACAAAACAATCCCACCCTATAAAGGATTTTCCATAAAAACATCAGTTTGAACTGAGGTTAAGAAAACTTACACTTGGTTAGTCCAGCCTAATCTACTGTGAACTACATATACAATTTTTAAAATTTCGGACTGGAGAGGTAATCCAACAGACTGAGTATATATTTTGTCTACAGGAGGTCCAGGGTTGGTTCCCAGCACTATGTGGTCCCCAAAGGACCCCCAGGAGTCCTAGAATTGGGAGTAGCCCCTGAGCATCACCATATAGGGTACCCAAACAATTCTTGTAGTCAAATGGAAGCAAAAATAAACAAATGAAACTACATTAAACTGAGAACCTTCTGTACTTCAAAGGAAACAGTGACTAGAATACAAAGGCTACCCATGGAATTGGAGAAACTATTTACCTGATACCCATCAGAAAGGGAATTAATATCTAGGATATACAAGGCACTGATAGAGCTTAGCAAGAGGAGAACAACATCTAACCCCATCCAAAAAAGGGGAGAAAAAATGTACAGATATTTCCTCAAAGAAGAAATACAGATGGCCAAAAGGCACATGAAAAATGTTCCACATCAGTAACTATCAGGGAGATCCAAATCAAAATAATAATGTGATATCATCTGACACCACGAGAACTGGCATACATCACAAAGAACAAGAACAACCAGTGCTGGCGTGGATGCAGGGAGAAAGGAACTCTCATTCATTGCTGGTGGGAAAGTAGCCTTTTTGGAAAACAAAAAACTAGAAATTTCTCAAAAAACTAGGAATTGAGTTTCCATATGATCCGGCAATATCACTCTTAGTGATGTACCAAAAACACCATGCAGAAAAGGCTTCTGCATTTCTACGTTCATCGCAGCACTATTCACAATAGCCAGAATCTAGAAACAATCCAAGAAACAATCCAAGAATCTGAGATGAGTGGCTCATGAAACTGTGGTACATCTATCTACACAATGGAATATTACACAGCTATTAGAAAAAAGTAAGTCATGAGATTTTTTTGTTTGTTTTTGGGTTAGACCTGGTAGCGCTCAGGGGTTACTCCTGACTCTATTCTCAGAAATCGCTCCTGGCAGGCATTGGGGACCATATGGATGCTGAACCACCGTCCTTCTGCATGAAAGGCAAACACCTTACCTCCATGCTATCTCTCCGGCCCCAGTCATAAAAATGTTTATACATGCATTAAATAGTGATTATTATGGTGAGTGAAATGTGTCAGCATGAGAGGGATAGACATAAAATTATCTCACCCATTTTTGGGGAATAAGGAAATAAAAGATAGTATGGGAATAATATCCAGAGACAATAGAAATGAGGATCTGTAGGGCTAGTCCATAGTAGGAAGCTTGTCACAAAGAGTGGTGAATACAGGTAGGGTCGTGAATGGTTCACTGTGACAATAGTTGGAATTGATCACTCTGGCAAGAACTAGGTGCTGAAAGGGGATAAAGTGATATACATGGTACCCCTTCATTCGCAATAGTGCAAACTATAGTATCAAAAAAGAAGAGAGTGAGAGAGAAGTAAAATGTCTGCCTTAGAAGGAGGGATGTGGGAAGGAAACTGGGGACAGTGGTGAAGGGAAACGTACACTAATAAAGTGTAGCATACATTCTATGATTGTAACTCAAACATGAACAATTTTGTTACCACAGTGCAATACTTCCTGGGGTCAAACAGAGCCAAAATAGCTCCTAAGCACCTCCAAGGGTGACCCAAAAATAGAAGAAAGAAGGACAAGAAGGAGAAGGAAGAAAAAGGAGAAGGAGGAAGAAGAGGAAAAATGAATGAAAGAGAAGACAAGCTAAGCTAAATTTTCTTCTGTTTTACTTTATTCAAAGTATACAAAACAGTATCAATTTGACATGTAGTCAAAATGAGAAATATCAGTAAGATATTTTTAGTTAGAAGCCTTGTGTATGTATCATATTTGCTATACAAGGCAATTCGAATACTGCACGTATTTTATGGTTGTATTGACAATAAAGATCTAAGAACATACTGGCTAACGTTGCTCAATGTTTATGAGTACTTTATGGTTTATCTCTGGAATCAAGCTGCCCTATTGAATGCCAGTCCTTCCATTTTCTACCCGTTTGTCTTAGAAATACTTCACCATTCAGTACTTTGCTCTTCCTTTGCAAAGTAGGGACCATGCCAATCTTACTACTTCATAGAGCTGTCAAGGATTAAGTTAAGGCTTAACTTAAACAACATAGTTTCGGGTGTCATATAAATTTTAGAGAATTTGGGCCCGGAGAGATAGCACAGCGGCGTTTGCCTTGCAAGCAGCTGATCCAGGACCAAAGGTGGTTGGTTCGAATCCCCATGTCCCATATGGTCCCCCGTGCCTGCCAGGAGCTATTTCTGAGCAGACAGCCAGGAGTAACCCCTGAGCACTGCCGGGTGTGACCCAAAAAAACAAAACAAAAAAAAAATTTTAGAGAATTTGAGAAACTTTCCCCTTCGTTGTTGTTGTGTTGACCAAGGGTTGCATGTTGTGGTCTTCACCCAATTTAGTTGTGGTGCTCCCTGGAATCACACACCAGCCTGCAGTGTTCATCCCTGAGCACCACGCTGCACACTCCTTTAGCTGTGCTTCACCATAGGTAGTGCTCTTGGTTGAGTGTAGCTAAACACATAGAACCTAACAGAGCCACATTCTATTTTTCTCCCTAGACAAAGCACACATCCTGTTTTTCCCTTAAACAGAGCACTTACCCTATTTTTCTCCTTTCTTGTTTTCCTCCTAACCTGATTGGCTGAGACACATGATAAATATCCCATCCCCACCTAAAACAAAGGGTTGTTGGAGTTATACCCCCCAAAGTGGCTAGTGGATGATTTTTGAATCTTTAAATTCTCTTCTTGCCCGGCATGTGACTTTACCAGCCTCACTTACAGTTAAGGCACAAGAATTATGATTTTGGTGTTTGCTGTGGCGACAGCGGTGCTGCTTACACATATTTTTTGTTTTGTTTTTTGTTTGTTTGTTTGTTTTGGGTCACACCCGGCAGCACACAGGGGTTACTCCTGGCTCTATGCTCAGAAATCGCTCCTGGTAGACTCAGGAGACCATATAGGATGTTGGGATTCGAACCACCATCCTTCTGCATGCAAGGCAAACGCCCTATCTCCATGCTATCTCTCTGGCCCCATGCTTATACATATTCTTGATAGGTATCTCACTTCCTAGCCACAATGTCTTATACTTTGTTTTTGCTGTAGTGCTTGCTGGGATTACATCCATTTTTTTTTTTATGGTACTTACAAACATCGATCTAAAATGCGGCTAGAAATGGCTTGTGGCTCCAGGGATTGTAGAGAGCAGAGCTGTCAGACTCCAAAAGAACTGACAAGCTCTTACTTAGTGAATATAGAACAATGGGGGATATGAGCTCATGATAATATACATACAAGGCAGGTGCTCTAAGCCCCTAGGCTATTCCTTTGGGCCCAAACACAAGCTCTTAGCAAGACCCTCCTACAGATGCATGTAAAGCTCATGTGCTAGGCCTGTACCTACCATTCAGACCACAACCCTGACACCCATCTATACCATTTTTCTAGGTAAACTACGTGCTTCCACTGCCTTATAAAACATTTATTCCTAATGATTTCCCAGTGGAGGTCTTAATAATATACAACTCAGACCTCTGTTCTGAGCTTCCCATCTCCCACTGAATTGTGTACCCCATTTTGATGAATCAGGGTAGTTCACATGGACTTGCCCACAATGGGACCTTAGAACTTCTTTCCTACAGATTGACTCCATGACCAGTCCTGCCATGCCATTATGCAAGGCAGACATCAGGGTAGCACAGGGATTTCTGCCTTTATCAAATGAATGGGAATGGACTGTCACTCTACTTTGTTTCAGTCTTCTGGTATGTGCCTATAGAAGTGACTTGAGTGCCAAGGGCATGGTAAAGGAGGGATTGGATGTGACTTTGAGGATTCCAGACTTCCTGAGTAAGTTTATCTGTGCTGACTAGTATAGGAAGTAGTGTGTGTTCAGACGTGTCTATATTATCTGCCACATGACTGTGCCTATATGTACAGTGTGTGGAAAGGCACACAAGAACATTCTTTTCCACCATTGTCTTTCGGTGGGGCTTACAAAGCAATTATGCCTGGCAGACCAGCCAGCTTCTCCAGGCACAAGTGGGCTTCCAAGCATGTGCTGTTGGTTGAGTCAAATGAAGAGTTCTTGGTGTCTGACCCCTCATATCAAGATCTCCACCCAGGGGCTGGAGCGGTAGTGCAAGGGGTAAGCGTCTGCCTTGTCTGTGATAGTCTAGGATGGACCAGGGTTCGATCCTCCGGCATCCCATATGGTCCCCCAAGCCAGCAGCGATTTCTGAGCGCAGAGCCAGGAGTAATCACTGAGCGTCACTGGGTGTGGCCCAAAAACTAACAAACAAAAAGATCTCCACCCAGGGCCAGAGCGTTAAGTGGGTAGTGCACTTGCCTTGCAACCAGCAGACCCTGGTTCAATCTCTGGCACCTCATATCTCAATCTCTGGCACCCTAAGCACCATCAAGAGTGATCCCTGAGTATAGAGCAAGGACAGACTGAGCACACTGAGTGGGACACACAGGCCCCAAACCCAAACCCACCAAGACTTCTGCCCCCCCCCACTTTCCTTTGCACATGAAATCCCACACCCCGTCCACCTCCTTGGTAGCTTCTTTAAATCTCTGGCCACAGGGATGTTCAGAGAAAGAAACTGGGACTATTCTACAGCCTCCTCCGTGAAGGCAGGACAGCTGCTGAGGCCTCAACAGCTTCTGTAATGAATCTGAGCTGTTGGGTGTTTGTGAATCCACGAACAGTCTCCAGAATGAGAAATTACTTCCCATCCCCTTGTCCCCTCTTGGGGGGATACCTTGGTAATATTTATCCGCAGCAAATAATCCACACAGACAAGAAGGTTAGGGGGGGGGAAAGATTGGGGAGAGAGAGAGAGAGAGAGAGAGAGAGAGAGAGAGAGAGAGAGAGAGAGAGAGAGAGAGAGAGAGAGAGAGACCTCTTGCAGCCTGCAACCAGCTCTCGCAAAAAGACCCCTCTTCCCTGTCCATCAAGCTATTTATTACCCACTCCACAGTGCCATCACCTGGAAGGGCTAGGTGGGGCAATAGTCACAGAATAATCCTAAGGAAATATTTTTATATACAATTCCAAGACTAATCTTATGGAAACTTTTTCATATACTACAAGCTTCGTCTTTTTTTTTTTTTTTTAATGAGGAACAGAGTGTCTGAGAGAGGAGGTTTGGACGCTTCCTGGCCCCTTGCTGCATGCAGGTCTCCCCGGAATCAGAGCTGCTCCCCCTCCTTCAGCCTGTCCCATCCCCGTGCTTGGCCTCAGGGCTCAGCCCCAGGTCCACCTCCTGCTGACAGGCCGCGGGAGAGAGCCTTCAGCCACCCGGGCAAGGACAAGTCAGGCCCTCGGGCACCTTGCCGGAGCCCTCCTGCTTGGAAAGTGCAGCCACAACTTCGGGCAAAGAACCCCTTGGGGGGGGGGGGGGACTGACATCCTCTCTCAGGTCTGAGCCTCACCCCTCACCCCACATTGCACTGGCTTCGACCCGATGGGAGAGACTGCTGGGATGCTGCATGAGGCTCGGCCCACAGCCTCCCCCGCCCGGCCCCCAACTTCCCCAAGCAGCCCTGGGAAGTGGGAGCAGGCGGAGCTCGACTTGTGCAGCGGCTGCGGCCTCGCAGCCAGCATCCCGGATCGCGAGAGCCAGGGACAGAAGGGGACTCCGGTTTCCAGCCTCCGGGGACCTCCAAGGCACCTGCCCAAGGCCACCCAGGGTGCGGAGGCCCTGACGGCTGCTGGGAGCCGACCTCCCAGCCGTCAGTGGGGGCGGTGACTGCCCGGGGCCTTCCCACGGCTCGGCCTGCGCGTCACCGCGGGGGCGAGGGGGCGCCGGGGCGCCCCGGGCTGCGGCGCAGGAAAGGGCCCTGGGAAAGGGCGGCGGCGGCGGATCTGGGCGGGGCGGGGTTGCCGAAGGGGCGTGGCTAAAGAGGCCGGGCGGGACTTGGTGGTGACGGGGCGGGGCGGGGGCGGGGCTGGTTGGTCTTAGGCCGGGGCCTGGGCGGGACTTGCCGGGGCCGGGGCGGGGCCTGGGCGGGGCTTGACTGATCGGGGCGGGGCCCGGCTTCCAGACTGGGACCCCTGCAAGCGGCTGGCTGTAGTAAGCTGGCAGCGTGCGCTCGCTCGGCATGAAGCGACCCCGGGAGCCGAGCGGCTCGGACAGCGAGTCTGACGGACCCATCGACGTGGGTCGCGAGGGGGAGCTGAGGTAAAGGCCGCCACAGGGTAGTGACTAGGTTTGCAGGCTTGGTAGAGCGGGATGGGGAGCTCCCCGGCGGGGCTCCGGAGAGGCGGGTGTGAGCGCAGCGCCGCAGGTGTGGGGTGTGTGGGCTTGGTTGGGGAGGCGTGGGGCATGGGACAGGGGAAGGGAGGATCCTGTGCAGGATCTGGAGTACTCTGTCTGTCTGTCTGTCTGTCTCTCTCTGTCTCTCTCTGTCTCTCTGTCTCTCTCTCTGTCTCTCTCTCTCTCTCTCTCTCTCAGCCCTTTGGGGGTGCTGCAAAGGAGGAGAGTTTAGGTAGGGAGTGATGTCTTAACGCCCAAGTGTCTCGGTGGGGCCCCCAACCCCCTCAACATCTTTGGAAACCCTCGTGGTTGCGGGTGCCAATCGCCCCTTTCCCCCAACCCATGAGAGCTCGCTGACTCTGTAGAATCGCTTTTTACCTATACCTGTACAGAATCGCCATCCTTGCCAGGTTGACCCATCCCTGCAGGCTTCTGTCATATAAGTGCATCAAACTCTTTTGGGCAAATTGGACTTTGGAATCAGGTTTTTGGTACTGAAAGATGTAATGGCAGCTTGCCGGTGACCACTGAAACCCAGACTCCAATCCCAGGGCTATGTACCACCCTGCTGCCCATGTCTTGCACTCTTCATAATTATTCTGGGGCCAGGGAGATAGCCCAAAGGGTAGCTGCACCTAATCAGCATGTGGTGCAATCCCCAGCACTGCATGGTCCCTTGAGAACTACAAAGGGAGTAGCTCCTGAGAATAAGCCAGAGGTATCCAATCCCCCCCCAAATTAAACTATATGTAGAGTTTAATGTATAATATCATCCATAGTATGTGTGTGTACTGACTTGCTTCATACCTGTATCAAAATTCTGTGATTTCTTGGTTCTGTGAATCATCCGAGTTTCCATTTCCTCTCCTGTGGTATGAGTTTAAGTAATTAAAGTGACCTCCTAAGACTAATAGGAAAATCAAATGAGGAATGTCAGGGATGAGCACAGAGCCCGAGCATATAAATGCTTTGTTGGTGTCAGGCACCTACACATGTGGCACCCAGAACCCAAATAGAGCGGCAGAGACTGGAGATCTGAGGCCACTAACTCATCACAGTCTCGTGTCATTCTTGGCCCTTTCAGTGTCTGTTCCTTCACCCAGGGCAAGGATGCTGATGTAGCTTAGTGGCAGAAAGCATGCATGGTGTGCATGAGATCTTGCGTTTGATCTCCAGTGCGGAACAGGGAGAGAGGGAGGGCTAGCTCATCCAGATTTATCTGACTATCTGGTAGATTTGGAAGAGAGATGAAGCTCATTCTTGGGATGTTTTTGAGGACATTTCACCATTTCAATCATTCCCAGTTGTCTAAGTCCAGGGGATCTTAACTCCATCACCAGTCTTCTTCAATCACAAACCACAAATATGCCACCAGCTTCCAATTACATATTGCTTGTAATAGGAGGTGATAGGGCAGTAGATACTCTCTTTGATAAGTCATAATTGTTTAGCAATAACTGCTTTGCTTTGTATAGAAATCATCCTTTGAGACTGTGTCTGTTAGAATTAGGATGGGGAGGGAAGAGGGGCTTTATACTCAATGTCGTTGGATCTTTGTGAGTCAACAGCACAAAAGTGATGTCAGAGAGCTGGGCTAATCCAAACTGGCTTCTGTGCTCCAATAATGAGCAGTCTGGGTGGTGACCTACCAGGTCACAAAGCCCATGGGCAGGATGGGAGAAGGAAAGATGGCCTATAGCCTGTGATGATACCAAACAGGGAGAGGTCAACAGGCTGCAGGCAAGGAAGGCTTCTTGATGGTAGTGACAGTGGGGCTCTGAGATAAAGAATCAGTGGGCACTTTTCCCTATAGCATCTGTTCTTTCAGACTAAGCCCAGTTTTGGAGACTATCTAGATTCTTCAAGGAGCAGACCCCCTCAGAGGAGAAAAAGCTGTTGGACATCTGGCAGAAGCTGACTTATAGACCCCTCTTTGTAGCACTCACCAAAGGGCTCTGCCCCAGGCAGACATCAATGCTTCAATTCAGGGACCGCTGAACGCTGCCTGCTGTGGCCCAGACCCCAGGCTGGGCGTGGGGGGCCCAGATGTATCCTGCTCAGCCTCAGGGAACTCAGAGAAGAGCTTCTTAGACAAAGAAAGCCAGATAAACAGTGGCCAGGGCCACAGAATGGAGAGAGCCAGGAACCCCCACACACCTTCTTACCCCCATGTAAAGGCAGGGCTCAAAGTCCCACACTGAGAAGAGAGAAAAAACAGTGCCGAGTTGCCACTGAAGATATCTGTCTGATGTCAGTAGCCTAATCTGTGCTGCTCCCCCACAGACCTCCATGCTCTCCTACCTGAACCCAGCCTGCTGCACGATTGACCAGCCTGGAAACATGCTCACCCCTCCCAGTCAAAAGCACTCAAAGAACACCTGTCACATGTCACTTACTGCATTAGAGTCTGTGGATTCCTTCTGCATGATTTAAGACACACAGGGGCCTTGGAAGTTAAAGTGCCCTGAGTTTGACTCTCACCACCATTACCTTGGGCAACTGTCTTTCCCTATCTATAAACCTCCTTTCTCCCTTCTAAGGTAGGATGCTATACCTATCTTTCTGCCTCATGGGTGAGGTCTGGATGCATTCTGTATGTCTTGAGTATACACTGCTTCCTGCTTTGGCACAAAGCTACTAGAAATGAATGCTGTTCCCACAGGAGTCGCACTTCTTTATTTAGAGGGTGGCAACTTGGTGTAAGAGGCAGCTTGGGGTCTGGAGAGATAGCATGGAGGTAAAGTGTTTGCCTTTCATGCAGAAGGATGGTGGTTCAAATCCCGGCATCCTATATGGTCCCCTGTGTCTGCCGGGGGTGATTTTTTTTTTTCAGTTTTTGGGCCACACCTGGCGGTGCTCAGGGGTTACTCTTGGCTGTCTGCTCAGAAATAGGTTCTGGCAGGCACAGGGGACCATATGGGACACCGGGATTCGAACCAACCACCTTTGGTCCTGGATCGGCTGCTTGCAAGGCAAACGCCGCTGTGCTATCTCTCCGGGCCCCAGGGGTGATTTCTGAGCATAGAGCCAGGAGTAACCCCTGAGCACTGCTAGGTGTGACCCCCCCCCCAAATAAAAGAGGCAGCTTGGTCTAATGGTAAAACTAACTTTGGTGTGATTCTTAACTGTGTCTCTGACACGCCACTTTGTAAGTGGTTATTATTCCTGTTATGGAATAGCCCCAATATTACTAACTCACAAGGTTTATTATGTAAAAGACAAGAAGGTGGTGTGTGTGGAAGTGCCATAGATCATAAATTATAGGCTATGAAATACATATAATGGAATGATGTACTAATAAGGTGTGTTGAGAGTGCATTGGATTAAAAGCTGGTAGACTTGACTCCAGTTCTGGAATTGCCTCTAATTTACTTATTGGCCTGGAGCAGAGAGCTTCTTTCTGCTCTCTGACCTGACTCACTTTATAAGTGCTCGCTCTGATCCCCTTACTGGGAACACTGTGATTCTGTCTTTGGCTGACGCAAAAGGAATGAGATATTATACAAATGTTTCAAGAGGATTTCTCCAGAGGGAACCAGGGTGAGTACTGATAGTGGTTAGGACTGGCAGCCAGACCACCTAGCGAGCTCTACTCCTTTCCCAGGAAACCACCCTAGAATTCTGGCTAGGGACCACTTGAGGCCCTTATAGTTGACCTTGGTGGTCAGTGTATCTCCTTTGGGTCTGTAAAAATTGACCCTCTTTTCCAATTCATACAAGAAGCTCCCACACTTCTTCCCACTGTCAGGGCCAGAGCCTCGCCTGGAAACAAGCTCTGGCTCAACTCTTGGGAGCCTTAAGGATAGATGACAGGGGAGCTATTCAGACAGACCGGAAATTGGAATTAGGAGGGAAAACAATGCTGAATTTGGAGCCAGAAGACATGGATTCCCATGCTGGCTTTGTTCCTTAGCAGCTGCAGAAGTTGAACAAGCTGCTCTAGCTCCCTGAGGCTCAGCATCCCCATCTGTTAAATGGGGCTTTTGTTAGGCTTGCAGGAGGGAAATATACACTGTGAAGGAAACTGTGAAGTTTCCTGGGATGCTAGGCGTCTGGGAAGATAGATAATGCTGCTGGGAACAATCAGGAGATTGGAAAGGCGGATGACAGAACTGCCTGGCCTTGAAAAGGAGGTGTCAGCCTCCCACAGATGGTCCCTGAGGAGGGATCAGACTGAGAGACAGTGACGTGTGCAGTGTGAACCCAATACCCCTACAGAGGCCTTGTCCAGTTTGGGGGTGGGGACAGTTACAAAGGCTTAGTAGGCCTTGGCTCTGAGGGCTGGTCCCTAGTGAAACTTGGAAAATAAGCTGCCCTGCAGATCTCAGAATCCTTGGAGTCCTGACCCTAGCTGAGACACCTCACCCAGGAACTTTCACCACTTCTCGCCAGCCCTTCTTGTCTAGATTTTTGGATGTAAGATAGATTTTTCTAAGTGTCATTGAACAGATTCAAAAGCACAGTGGTCAGATCTAACGAATGTTGATCTTTTTTCTCCCAAGTTTTCTCTTCAAGGAGCTGATAAAAGTGTTCCCAATCTCCAGGGCCCAGAGGCTAGTTATGTGGACTAGCCCTTGTGGAAGTCACTTAGCACTCATTCCACCAGCCTACCATGTAGATCCTATATGTGCTTTCCTCTCTGTGATGCCAGTGGTGCCAGGGAGGATGGCAGAAAGAGCTTGACCATGTCTGAAGCTCTCCCTGAGTACTAGAGCTGCAAGAGAATGAAATAGCTACTTACCTCATGCAGGTTAGAGGCCTGGAAGGATTAGACATTAACCAAATAACCATGTAAATATAGAAGCAAAAGCAGGCCAAGTGCTGTGAATGTAGGGTGCTAGGAGCGCTCAGAGCAGGGGATGCCCAGTGAAAGGGAAATATCAGGAAGCAATTTCAGCCCTTTCACCCCCACCACCCCAGAACTCGGCATTTGAGTTGAAACTTGAAGGGTAAGACATTACTAGGCAGAAGGGCTTGGAATTGAAAAGATGACAGTGAATCAGAGCATTCTAGATTAGGGGAACATATGTGTTACTTCAGAATGAGTTAGTGCATCTACAGACCAGCCTACACAGCATAAGTGATAGGGAGCAGCTAGTGCTCCTGAAGGGGGTGACCTTGATCCTAAAAGCCTTGGGAAGTAACTGAGGAGCGGAGGCAAAATCACATTTGCACTTGAATGATCTTTCTGCTTGCTGCAGAGATAAACTTGGTAGTGGTAAAGAGGAGTGAAAGGGGGCCCCAACACTGAACTCCTTTATTGGAAACCACACCCCAAGTGTTTAGGAGTACTCCCGGTTTAGTGCTCAGGGATCACTCCTGACATTGTTTGGTGGATCATGAGGTGCTGGAGAGCCAAACCAGACCTCCCATATACAAAGCACTCTCTCAGCCCTTTGAGCGTTCTCAGCCTGTCAATACTTGACCATGATCAGGTTCAAAGGTGACATAGACTTAGTGTGAGAGCAGCAGTGGAGACGAAGAAGACAGAAAGATGGATGGGAGATGGGACATTTCAGACAGGGAATGGACAGGTTTTGGTGAGGAGTGTGAGGACCCAGAAGGAATCAGACATGGTCCAGTTGTAGGCTTTGTAGGCTGGGGCTGGGAATGCCTCACAGCCCTGGGATGGAAGGGGAGACAGGAGCAGATGTGAGGTGCAGACAGCACCTGCCGGAGTGATCTGACAGTGGGGTCTCCCCAGGGGAGCTGAGCAGACCCTCCAGGCCTGAATGATCCAGTGATCGAATGAAAGCTCCTCCCTTAGACCAGGCCAGAGAGTCCCCTATGGCTCCAGAGACTGAGAAGCAGGAAACCGTTAAGAGGGCCTGCGGCCTGTCCCGCCGGGCTGGAGGTGACTTCGGCCAAGCTCTGGGAAGGGAAAGCCGCAGAGCCGGCCTCTTCCCCGTGGGACTTCCCGCGGTGCGTGCGATCTCCCCCGAGCTGCGGGGCCTGCAGGGGCGGGAAGCCCGGGCTGGGGCGGGCCTGGGGCCTTCTAGGGAGGCCAGGGCCATGTCCCCAGAGGCCAGAAGGGGCCTGTGACCCAGATGCCGCCTCCCCACCCCCGGCCGCGCTGCGTGGGAGGAGGCGGCAGCTGCAGCGCGGGCGGAGGGCGGGCGGCCGGCGCGCCCGGCCCGTGGGAAGCGGCGGCGTCTGCGCTTTCCACGCTCGTTCCCAGCGGCTCCCTCTGAAACCCAACCCGCCGGCGGGCGGCTGCCCGTGCCCTGCCGCCCCGCCTACCCGGAATCCGGGATCGGGTTGCAGGAGTGCGATGCTCAGGCCTGGGGCAGGGGTGAGGGGTAGAGGGGGGTGGCCGCAGGAGTGTGGGGCTGGCGTGAGGTCAGGGGTGGGGTACCAGGGCAGAGAAGGGGCAAGGGGAGGGGGCAGAGCAAATGACAGGTGAGAGTGGAGAAGCAGGGGTTAGGCTGTGCGGGGCGGCCAGCCCCTTACTGCCTGCCTGCAGGGAAGGCCATGGGGAGACAAGAGGACTGCCTCTGTCTGTCTCCCTGCCAGGCCGCCTGGGAGGGTCTCTGCCCGCCCACAGTCTGGCCTCCTTGGAGGTCAGCCCGGGCCAGGGATATGGCCCAGGGCTTGGAAAAAATCATCCTCTCTCTTCCACCCCAGCCAGATGGCCAGGCCCCTGTCCACCCCCAGTCCTTCCCAGATGCAAGCCCGGAAGAAACGCCGAGGGGTGAGTGACTGTGTTTGAAGAGCCCCCCCACCCCCCAACTCCGTCAGATACCCCACCAGGAAACTGCAAGCCAGGTTTGAATTCTGGCTCTGGTACTAGTGAGCATGGAGCCTCTGATCCAAGTTCATCCTTGCAGTGGTGCTTTCAGTCCCTCAGCTCTGCTGGGATGTAGTGGCAGGGCCTCCCCTCAGGGTTATTCTGAAGAGAACATCAGAACATCAACCTCTGGTGCTCAGAACCTTAGGCAGATTGCTTCAGTGTTCTGTGTCTGGAAGAGGGCTCCCCCTTGCTGTTGACCCATGACCCCAGAGTCTCCCCCTCTCCCGGACCAGGTCCAGCCTGCTGCTGGCTAACGGGAGAAGTTAGACAGCACCCCCCAAGTCCAACTTCACTCTGGGTCTTGTACAGAAGTGGGATCCTGGCTACTGTGTTGTGAAGTGGAATGAGACGGTGTGGACTAAGACCTTCAAAGCTGGAGAGAACAATGTGTGGAACTTTTCCACCCTCCAGGTGGCCTAGCCCTGCCTGCCCCCACAGGGTCCTCCAGGGCAGCTCCCAGTTACGAATTCTGCTCTCCCTGCCCCATTGTGGGTGTGTCCTGCTTTCCACCCTACAATGAGATTGATGTTCTACTCCCAGGTCTGCACTTCTTTGCTGTGTGACCTTAGGCCAGCCCTCCTCCCTCTCTGGACCTCTGTTTCCTCTTCCATCCAGTCAGAATAGATTTCTCTTCTGAGTCCACATAGGTGAGGGGGAGTGGACTTTTGGAGGGAGAGGAAATCCCTCCACACAATTTCTCATAATTTCTCATCCTCTCCACTTCCAGATCATAGAAAAGCGGCGCCGGGACCGCATTAACAGCAGCCTTTCGGAGCTTCGGCGCCTTGTCCCCACGGCCTTTGAGAAGCAGGTGTGTGATGCTCTGGCTGTGCTGGAAGCACTTCAGGGAGAGGGACCAGGGCCCGTTTCTTTTGGAAATCTCGAGATTACTTCCTGTTATCTGCCACTAACCAGAGACAAGGGAGTGGACATTTAGGTTATGGAGGGACCTCAGGTTCTCTGGTCCTGTATATGTCATCTTACTGGAAGGCTGGAGAGATAGCACAGGGGTTAAGATGCTTCACTTGCATGCAGCAACCCCGATTCCATTCCCAGCACCTCATGGTCCCTGACCACAAAGAAAAAGTAGTCCCTGAGTATTGCCAGGTGACTCAAACAGTCCCCTAAAAAAAAAAAAAATAAAACCAACTCTAAAGCATTGAGGCAATTACGCCCATTGGGTTGAGAACCTGGGAGGACAGAGAAGTAGTAAGTAGAAAGGGTACAGAGCAGAACAGGCCTGACACCTGGGGACTCGTGAGATTCCCAGTTCCTGGCCCCAGTATGAGCAGCGTTTCCAGAACTATTAGAAACTAGGCCAGACTTAGACCCAGCCCGGGCTGGAGCTCAGTGCTAGAGCACCTGCCTTGCATGTGTGAGGCCCTGGCTTCTTTCCTCACACCACAGAGTTCTCCAAGCTCCTCCAGATGTGGCTCCAAATGAGAATAAGACAAAGAAATGGAACAGGCAGTTCAGGGAGTGAACTTCTGCCAGACTGTACTTTGGGGCTTCCAGGATGAGCATGGCAGTGGGTATGGTACCTGGATACAAAGGACGAGAGGGAGTTGTGAGGCCTTATGGGATAGATGTGGGTGGTGGGCACAGGGAGCTGGGGAGGCAGACCACGGCTGTACCCAGCCCCAAGTGTGCAGAGGAAATAACAAGGCAGCCCAGCCATGGAGCACCCACTGGGAAGGCACAGCTGGAGTCTGTTCACCCCCCAAACCCCCACTGCTCAGTGCCAGATGAAAGGAAGATCTAGAAAGGGCTGATGGACAGAAGCTGCAGAGAAGCTGTTCCATGTGGACACAGCCGCAGCTGCTGAATTCCAGCTGCAGGTGGTGGTAAAGTGGGAATGGAGTGAGAACCTTGAGGTGGCTGCAGTGTTGACGCTGAATTCAGGGACCCTGGGCAGTGGTGGGGTGTCTTCATTCTTCTCTTGTATACACACAGGGCTCCTCGAAGCTGGAGAAGGCTGAGGTTCTCCAGATGACGGTTGATCATTTGAAAATGCTCCACGCCACAGGAGGGGCAGGTAGGGATGCTTTTCTGACTGGGAGGTGTCCCTGCCACCAAGAGCTGGGGATTGGACCCTGTGAACACCCTTGAGAGAAAGAGGATGAGGCTCTGTTGGGGGGGCAAAGCAGCACCCCATACACCATT
This sequence comes from Suncus etruscus, assembly GCF_024139225.1. Lineage (NCBI taxonomy): Eukaryota > Metazoa > Chordata > Mammalia > Eulipotyphla > Soricidae > Suncus > Suncus etruscus. Next base: position 38,017,095 of record NC_064853.1, read on the forward strand.
CTTAAGTCCATAATTCCCTTCTTTGGGCATCAGCCTCTGCACTTTAATGCCTTGGACATAAACAGTGCACCAGCCCTTTCCTCCCAGTCTGGACCTGGGGAAGCTTTTCTTCCCAGGCTTTTCCTAATGGTCACATTCCCCACCACCACCACCTCTTCCCCTTAAGGCTTCATTAAGCATTAGACTGAAAAAGATAATCCTCATTGGGGTCCTAGCAGAACCCAGGGAGAGGTCTGAGATTTTAGGCCCCAGGTGACTCTGTTGTGTATCTGCTTCTGGGATGTCATGGTCTTGGGCAGGATTGGAGTGATTGGTACATCTGTTCTCAGTTAAGATCGATTTCAGGCTTTCAAGCACATGTGTCTCATTCCCTATTAATCCAGTCCAATAAGATCATGATCTTGAAAAAAGTTTCTGGAGGGCTTAGTCTTCAAGCTTGTGTTTTTCTCTGAACATGGACCTTGCTTTTTTGTCTCCGTGTTTCTTTGTTTGCTTATTTCTCCTCTGGAGAAGCCTCTCTAGAGCATATATTCTCCCTTATTTTCCCCTCACATCTTTCTAAATAAGTTTCAATAAAAACTTTCTTGCTTTGGGGACTAGAGCACTATAACACAGCAGGTAGGGTGTTTGCCTTACATGGCTGACCTGGATTTGATCCTCAGCATCCCGTATGGTCCCCTGACACTGCCAGGAGCAATTTCCGAGTGCAGAGCCAGGAGTTACTCCTGAGTATGTTGCCCAAAAAACAAATAAACCAAAAATAATAAAAAAATAAAAATTAAAAAGAAAATGACTCTGGGGTCTGAAAGATAGTACAGTGGGGAAGACAATTAGCTTGCGAGCAGATGACTAGAGTTTGATCCTTGGCACTACCTATGGTCCCTTGAACCTGCCTGGAGTGATCCCTGAGTTCAAATCCCTGAGAAGCACCAGGTATGGCCCCTCCCTAAAAACAAAATAAAAAATAATTATTTCTGGGGGCCAAAGAGATAGCAGGGAGGTAAGGCCTTTGCCTTGCATGCAGAAGGACGGTGGTTCAAATCCCGGCATCCCATTTGGTCCCCTGAGCCTGCCAGGAGCAATTTCTGAGTGTATAGCCAGGAGTAACCCCTGAGTGCTGAGTGACCCCCCCCAAAAATAATAATAATAATAATTTCTGGGTCAGGAGCTAGGTTAAGGGTTAAGGTCTTGCTTGCAGTTAACCCAATTTGGATCCCCTAACTCCTAATTCCTCATTGGCCCATTAGTATAATTAGTATAGGTCTGACAGTCTAGCCTGGCACACCTTGAGTGGCAACAGTGACATCTGGGGTTAGGCAGAGCTGTGTGTCATACCCTAGAGAGATACAGCAGGGTAGGTCTCTGGGCTGGAGTTTAGGGATGTGCTAGTTTAGCAAACATGTCCCACACCGCTGATGTAAGTAGTCACTTTAAGAACTTCTGCCAGAAGAACACAAGGCTATTGGTCATTAGGAGGGACTCTGTCTCTCAGCAGCTGGTGTGGGTGGGGGGGGGAAGAAATGGGCACACATAAATTTAAATTTTCTCAATGGCTACCTTATCCAATGAAAAGAAAAAATATTGAGGGCTTGAGAGAGAGTTATACAAGTAAGGCACTTGCCTTGCATTTGACCAACCCAGGTTTAATCCCCAACACCTTATATCATCTACCCCTAATCCCGCTGGGAGTGACCCATGGACACAGAGCCAGGAGTAATCCCTGAGCACTGTTGCATGTAACCTAATCCCTCCCACTCACCCCCAAAAAGAAAGATACCAATTTAGTGGCAAGAGAGATAGTTCAATGAGCAAGAGAGCTTGCTTTGCTTGCAGTAGGCTCAGATTTTATCCTCAGCTCCCAAGGAAGGTCTACAAGTATTGTTAGAAACAACCCCCACTCTGAGTTTAGAGCAAGGAGTAGCTTCTGAGCACTGCTGAGTGAGGTAAAAATAATAAATAAATAAATAAATATAGATTCATGTTTGGATTTCCTGGGAAGTTTTCACAATGCTTTCACTGTTATCTCATCTGGTCTCAAGGGTGGGGGTCATTGGCATCATCATTTTCTTACTAAGGCTAATAGGGAGATAGAAAATTGGAAAACTGGGGCCAGAGAGATAGAATGGAGGTAAGGCATTTGCCTTCCTTGCAGAAGGTCATTGGTTCAAATCCTGGCATCCCATATTGTCCCCTGTGCCTGCCAGGAGCGATTTCTGAGTGTGGAGCCAGGAGGAACCCCTGAGCACTACTGGGTGTGACCAAAAAAAAAAAAAAGAAAGAAAGAAAGAAAGAAAGAAAAGAAAATTGGAATACTGGCCTAGATTTGAATCCTGACTCCACTATTTCCTCACTTTGTTATTTTTTGGATTTTGTTTTTGCACCACATCTGGCAGTGGTCAGATTAACTCCTGGTGGGTTTCTGGGAACCATATGTGAACCCAGTGGGCCGTGTGGAAGACAAGCATCCTACTCACTAAACAAATCCTCTGGCCCTCACTTTATGACTTTGGACAAACTATTTAATTCTCTATGCCTCAGCTCCTTTATCTCTACAAAGAATAATGCCAGGATTTTTGTTTGTTTGTTTGTTTGTTTGTTTGTTCGGTGGGCTACACCCAGCAGCACTTGGGTTACTCCTGGATCCAAACTCAGAAATCACTCTTGGCAGGCTCGGGGAACTATATGGGATGCCGGGAATCAAAACCAGATCAGCCACATGCAAGGCAAATGCCTTATACCTACCCGCTATGCTATTGCTCCATCCCCAATGCTAGGGTTTTTTTTTGGGGGGGGGGCGTGGGGGAATTCAATTAGATTATGCTAAGCCAGGGACTTGGGGACCAGACTGTATTCCTGGCATGTGCAAGCCCCAGTATCACATTGATCCCCAGTTACATTGGCCCCTGCATAGGAGTAGCCCTGATGGTTCCTGGCCCCTGGTCCTTGGAAAGCCCTCTCAGGAAAAAGAAAGAAAACCAAACTCAAAATTAGATCATGCAAATTTAGTGCTTAGTAAGGATTCAGCAACTATTGACTAAGGAAAAAGAGTTCAAACAGCAGTGAAGGAGCTTGGATCCCTCAAAGCTGGCACTCTCCCCAAAGAGGCCAACTCCAAACACAGGCCCTCCTTGGGGACCACAGATAGGACTATGAACACCAGACAGATCTTTGCTGCCCTAGTCATGTAGCCAATGCTCACTGTCTACCCAGGAAGGGGGCAGGTGAAGGGAGCCCTCAGTGATGACCCCAGTAGCAGTCATGTGGCACTTTTCACCAGAATCAAAGAGAGGATCTTCAATCTGGGGACAGCTCCTGAGGACCAGAGTGAGGTCCTGCTTTTCAGAGTGCCTCATTGGTTTGGTATTTCTCACAGGATCCAAGCATACAAATGACAGTTAGGACTCACTGTTGACACATTTCATTTCTGCAACACATTTCAGCTCATTTCACCCTCAGCTCTGAACACACACATTTCACAGCAAAAGAAGCTGAGGCACATCTGATTTTGTTTTTGTTTTGGGGCCACACCCAGGAGTGCTCAGGGCTTACTCCTGGCTCTGTGCTTAGGATTCACTTCTGGAGGTGCCTGAAATGACCATATATGGAGTGCTAGGGCTTGAACCCATGTCAAGTTCTGTTGTCCTTTCTCTCCTGCTCACTTCCTTGATTCAGTGACCTGTCCATGGGCAGGCAGTTAAGTAGCAGAGCTGGGATTTGAAGTCTACTCTGTGAACCTTCCAAGGACCTTCCTTCTAGGTTTCATTCTGCTGCCTTCTCTGAGGGACTTCCATTGCCTTCCATGCTACCAACCTGGTCCCTCAGTATGCATGGCCATGTCACACCTAAGAAGTGTCTACAGAAACCTTGTCACATAGGCCACAAGTTGCTTCTCAGCTTGGAGTTAAAGTACAGGGTCTGGGCCTGGAGAGATAGCACAGCGCGTTTGCCTTGCAAGCAGCCGATCCAGGAACAAAGGTGGTTGGTTCGAGTCCCGGTGTCCCATACTGTCCCTCATGCCTGCCAGGAGCTATTTCTGAGCAGACAGCCAGGAGTAACCCCTGAGCACCGCCAGGTGTGGCCTAAAAAAAAAAAAAGTACAGGGTCTAAGACACTTGCCTTGAGGGGCCAGAGAGATAGCACAGCAGTAGGATGTTTGCTTTGAAAGTGGCTACGGTGGTTGGTGGTTCGAATCCCGGTGTTCCATATGGTCCCCTGTGCCTGCCAGGAGTGATTTCTGTGCACAGAGCCAAGAGTAACTCCTGAGCACTGCTGAGTATGGCCAAACAAACAAACAAAAAAGACACTCGCTTTGCATGTAGCAGGCCCCACTTCAATCTCTGGCACCACATATGGTCCTCAGGCACCTCTATGAGTAAGGGTGGTATGGCCCTCCCTAAAAAAGAAAAGGCAAAAACAAATGTTTGCTTTTCTGGATTTATTATAAACTGTGTGAAAATCTGACATTCTGCCATGCTTTGCAGCTTCAATTCCCACAGGGATGATTGTTCCCACTCTGGAAGTGGGGAGACTGGGGCTTAGAGTAGAGAAGTGGTCCAGAACTCCTGAGAGTGAGTGGCTGCAGACTGGGTACTTGCCACCCCTGCTCAACCCTCATCAAGTCTCCATTTGCAGGATTCTTCAATGCCCGAGCCTTGGCCATTGACTTCCGGAGCATCGGATTTCGAGAATGTCTCACTGAGGTCATCAGATACCTGGGTGTCCTTGAAGGACCCAGCAGCCGTGCAGACCCTGTCCGGATTCGCCTTCTCTCCCACCTCAACAGCTACGCTGCTGAGATGGAGCCCTGCCCTACGCCCCCTGGACCACTGGCCTTTGCTGCTTGGCCTTGGTCCTTCCTCCATGGCTGTCCTGGTCTCTCAGCCCCTAGTAGTCAGCTTGCCCTCCTTGGCAGAGTGCCCATCCCCGTGCCCCCCAGCACCTCCACACTTGCTTACCCACTCCCTGCCCTCCGAGCCCCACCTGTGCGCAGAGCCTCCGGCACTGCCCTGCCTGCCCGGAGGGGTTTACTAGCCAGTCGAGGGGCAGCTTCCACCAGGCGGGCTCGGACCCTGGAAAGGTCAGCTGCACCCCTGCCCACGGTCCCCAGTGGCAGGGCTGCCCAGAGCAGCCTCATGGCTCCCCTCCTTCGATCCCCTTCCCCTACACCCTCTGGGGTGGTGAGGTCCCCTGCTTACTCAGCTGTTCCTGCCCTTAGGGCTTCTTCCCCAGGGCCAGCAGGGAAGCCACCAAGCACTGGGCGCTGGATTCCTGAGATTGCAGAAATAGGGGCTATCTGAGCTGGAGTCTTTGAGTTACCAGCTCAGTCCTGCCTCTTAGCCTACTCCCTCCAATGGCTCCGAGACTCTCACCCTGCTCAGGCCCCTCTCCCTGCCCTCTGGCCCCGATGTCCTGCTCACAGCTGGCCCTGTGTGTCTACCCTGCTCATGTGAGCCGCTCTGAGCTTGTTGACAAATTTTCCCTAAACAGAGTCCAGGAGAGCCCCTCAGAGTTGTGCCCTGACTCTCCTACTCAGGACCCACAGGGCTATATACATAAGTCTGGGAGCAACAACTTGAACCTGGGTGGCACCATGGCTGGGGGCAGACTATTCTTCCTGCCCCCACCCCAGGAAGTGAGACCCCACCCACCCTGTCCTTCTCAGGACCAGGGGTGGGAGTCGGGTGGACAGAACTCAGCAACTGCCTCGATTTCTGGAAACAGTGGTCAAGAAAGGGCCATCACAAGGCCTCCTGAAACCCTGTCTACCTGCCTCTGCTCTCCTGCATCAGGATCTCTGTCACACTGAACCTGCCCACCAATAACCAAGCCAAGGACCTGGCTGGCAGGACCTGCTGCAGATCCCCCTGCAGCCTGCGGACAGCTCCCCACACTCAGCTGGCAGTTGTGTCTGAGCAGCAGCCAGGAAGATCTGGAACAGCCACCCCTACACCACCACCACTAACCCCCACAGATAGGAGGCTGGCTGGACTGAGCCATGGAGAGCCCCGATCCTTCCCAAGGCGAGTGGCCCCATTGAGCTCAGAGTGCCAAGGCCACATTCCCATGTGCCGGCTCCCAGAGAGACCCTCTGGGATTCAGCACCAGACATGCGCCTGGTTTGCATCCGGCTCCAGCTCATGGAGGGAGTACAGACTGCGGGGACAGACAGCCAAGGATCTTGAGGCTGGACCAAAATAACCAAAAAGAGGGCCCAGAGAGAGGACTGAGGAGGCAGCTGGGCCCTTCAAGGTCACGCAGAGGTCGGGGGGCCTGAGAACCAGTGTGTCTCCCCCACTCGACCCCCGGATTCCACACAGCTGGTTCCACTCACAGACTGTCACCCCCACGCGCTGACCCAGTCTGCTGGCTTCCTCACAGAGGGAAACATATGGCCCAATCTCCATTCCCAGGGGCACAGCAGAGACTGGACCAGATGGGGTGATCACAGGACCTGAGCTGGACAGGGCCAATGTCACCAGCCCAGACATTCAAGTGTCTCAGAGCCACTCCGTGTCTGCTCCCTCCCTCCAGGGTCCTGACATCTGGGAAGCTGCTGAATAGTGGTTGCAGCTTCTGTGCCAGCCATTGAGTGTTTCCAAAGCCACTGAGTGGGGGGGCTCTGCCTCCCTCTCCCTCTGATCCTGTGGAGCCTTGTAGTTCTGAGGTCGAGTTTGCACAAACCCTGGGGAAAAGCACTCTCAGGGAAGTGGGACAGAGAGCAGAGAACATTGGAATGACCCAGAAAGCTCCTTTGAAAAAGCACATTCCTCAAAGGCCGTGCTCAGGGGCAGGGCCTGGTCAATGTGACCATGAAGGGTCATCAGGCCAGAGGTGGAGAGGGTAGGATGGTCAATGGGCTCTGAGGCATTGGCAGAAAGCCAAGACCACCTTCCCTCTCTCCCCAAGAGTAGGAGCTTTCTCTTCCCAATGCCCCTCCTCTCCTCCCTTCACTCCCCCTTCTCCCTGACCACCCTGGATAGTTGTTCCTTGGTTCCCAGTAGCAGACTACTGCTGCAGTTGGGGTTGGGGTGTGAACTTCCTAATGAGAGAACCCAATGAGCTTCTCATGGGACCATGGGAAATGAATCTCTGGGTACCAACTCTCAAGATGCTTGTGGGTACCCCCACATGGGTTAGTGTTCCAGATGCCCCCTAAGAAGGTGCCCATGGTCCAGGGCTTCCAGCTTCCTTACCCATTTTGAATCTGTTCTCACCCAGAGACTGTGGAGGGTGATACTCTGCCTACACCCTATGTTTGAGCATTTGTTTGTAGCCTAAATTTTCCTGGTGCCCTCGACTCCCACCCCATTACCAGGGGTAGCAGCCAATAAAGATTTTGTACTTCTGGAAACCTTCATGAGATTTGACTCTGGAATCTAACCACTTCTCTTGAACCCACAGCTTCTGGTATGGTCACATCACCTCCCTCTTCCCCACCCTCCCCATCCTCCACATGCACTGCTCCTTCCCCCAAAAGGTCTGCCTGAGTTCCCTCTAGCTTTGCCAGTCAGATGTCTCAAGAGCAAACAGAGAGATTGCAAATCCTTTCAACTGAACTGCTCCAAACCTGTCTTGTCACCCTGGGCTTCTAAGAACCTATTCCAGGTTCCTGGGCTGGAGGCATGGCACAAAACCCAGAGTTCATTCTCTGAGGAAGGAGCCTTGAGTTCAGTCCCCATCAGTACATGGCCCCTGTGCTCCAGCCAGGAGTAGAACCTAAACATCACTGGCTGTGGCCCAGAGCTGCTCGTCCCCTAAAAGAAAAATCTAGGCTCTTCTCCACTGGTTGTAAACTCCCTTTTGCTAACCTCTACCAACCCCAATTGTGTCCCCAAGCCTCTGCCACCCACCTTGCCTTTATTCGCGATACATTGTACCCTCCCAGCCTTCTCTGGGCATGCAGACACTTTTCTCTTCACCCAAAGCCTTCCTCTACCCTTAGCAAACTTGAGCTTTTCAGATCCGCAGGCCTTTGCCCTGCTCAGAGAGGCTTTCCCTGACAATATTCTCACACGTTGGCTCTCAATGTCCCCTCCTCTTCCCCCTCATGATGACTTTGCCATTGCATGTCATTTGTACGTTTCCTTGTTGACTGACCTGCCCCCACCTGGACAGTAAGTTCCTGCCCTCTCCCCTGCCTGCCTCCAGGCAGACACAGGGCCTGCCTTCGCCAGCGCTGAGTCAGTATTCGTGGAAGTAAAGGGAGCAGCAAGACCTTTTCTAGACATAAGCTGCTGGAAGGTTCAAGCTCTTCTAAGGAAGAGCCCCCTGGCCGACATTCCAGGAGGCTGGAGAGCAGAAGCAAGAGGCAAAGCCAAGGCACTGGAAATTCTGGCCAGTGCTCCGGAGCTGCCGGCCAAAGGAAAGTGCTAGTGTGTTTGCTCTGGAGTGAATGGACAGCTGACAGCAGGACGGCTATCCCTGCCAGCCATGACTGTCCTCCCTTCCGGGCCTGGCTCACACCAACAAGTGCAATGGACATTCATGGAGTCCACGCCAGTCATGAGCAGCCAGAGGGGAGGAGAGCACTGTCACCCTGAAACAGGGCTCTCTCTTGGTGATGGCAGGGTGAAGTGTGAGTGAAGAGAGATGTCTGTTGAGAAAGCAAAGTTCACCTCAGCCTAGGACTTCCTAGAGAGAAGGAAGGGAGGCATTTTCACAGCAGAGGGAAAACCATAGAAGTAAAGACTAGCAGAAATCCTCCAGAGTGCTTAGAGAGGAGCACAGGCTTCTGTAGCAGAGCAAACTCTGTCAAGTCTAGACATTGAAGCTGTATTTTTCAGTTCATGCCAAGGCCTATGGCTTATCAGGGCTAGTACCTTGGGCAAGTAACTTAATACTCCCCCCAAACTCAACCTTCTCATCTATAAAGGTGGCATAGTGCAGTCACTGAGGGGTGATCACATTCACGACATTGCTCTAGGCAGGGCACAAAGGATAAGGCATTTGCCTTGTACCTGGCTGACCCGGGTTTGATTCCCCAGGAGTGATTTCTGAACTCAGAGCCAGGAGTAACCTCAAAGGGCTGCTGGTGTAGCCCTAAAATAAAAACCAATAAGAAAACATTGCTAAAGGCTTGTCTTACATGGTGCCTAATTGACAGATGAAAAAATGGGTTCCAAGAGATAGTATAGCAGGTAAGTTGCTTAACTTGCATGTAGCCAACCCAGGTTTGATTTCTTTATTGAAGGGGACAGGAGTCATGCCGAGGGGACATGCAGTGAAGGGGCAGTTGTGAGCTGTCCTTGGTGGTCAGGGCCCCAGACCCCCCTGGGCCTTCAAGCGTTTCCCTCAGACTGTTGGTCTGGCCCGGGTGCTGTGAGGTCCTTTGGGCCAGTCACTCAGATTTGGTGTTTGGGACCTGTGAGCAGAAGGTAGATTGAGATGAGGGCTCCAGCATTTGAGGTCCCCTCAAGGCCTTTGGGCCCTTCATGTATTAGAGGTGGACTTTTAGAATTTAGGGTTCCCTTAGGGCTGGGATTCTTGGAATTTGAACGTCTTGAGATCCATGAAGGTGGTTTCCAGGGATAAAAATTCCAGTTTGGGGTCTCTTGGTGCCTATGAACAGGGCTTGAGGTGGCCAGTAACCCGGGATATATATCCTGTCTGCAGTCTCCTCTATCCCAGGCACAAGGACCTCTATAATTGGGGTTTCTGGGGGGCCGGGGGTTGGGATTTTAAATTTGGGGATTCACCGCCAAATCTATGATTTGAGGATCCTGGGACTAAGGAGCCTTTGGGCCTTCTAGAGGGTTATTATAGGACTTGGCACACGAGAGCTTGGGACATGTACTCTTGGGGCTTAGGATCCCCGGAGTGTCATAATGGGGCCTCCAAATTTTGGGGTCCCCCAAAGGAGGAAGTCATTAAAAAATAGAGAATTTTTCTGGGAACCTGGCCAGCACAACAGCTGTGGGCCATGTAAGGTGGGCTTCATACAAGGCACTGGGGGTTTCTTGAGGGTGCAGAGGGCAGGAAGACTTGAGGGTCCTGTAATTAGCACTTCCAGGACTGTTTTGGTGTCTATAAATTGGGGGTGACAGTAGGCTGGTTGATGTGGGTCTCTCCTCAAGAAGTAAGAGCAAGGTCTTGTTAATGACAGGGGTCAGTGATTGCCGTTAAGGGCTCAAAGATGATTGTGGTGGGTCACAGATTCTAGAGGGGGCTGATGTTCAATGCGGAAGAGAGGCATGAAGGTCTATTACTGTTGTTCTGGAGGTGTTAACTGCATTTAGTCAAGGGGTCCTGATGTGGTGGGGAGGGACTTGACAATGAGAGACTTGGGAATGTTCTGTTGAGGAGCATCACATGAACGTCACCATCATTTTGGGGAATGTGAAAATCTGCTCATTAAGGGTTCTGTTCTGAGGGGTTAGGATAGGAATTAGCCTGAAGGTGCTACACTCAGGGAATCTATTTCTGGGTAACTTGGGGTCTGTATTTGGGGGGTTATCATGTTAATAATGGGGCCTCAGTAGTCGAGGGTTGGCTAATGGGGGGTCTCTATTCTGGATATATTACTGGGAATCTATCTCGGGGTGACTTAGGAGCATCTTGTGTCAGGAGACGCTGGAGGGGGTTCTTTGTGGGCAAGCCCGGGCCTCTAAGACTGCGTCTCTGCCCTCAGCATCCAGGGAAACCAGCAGCAGAAGAGCAACCTAGAGATGGAGTTCTCTGAAGTGATGTCCTTTGGGGTCCGGACTGTCGTGAAGATGCGTTTGGGCTGTGTCATTGTCACCTGGTGCACTTTTTTGGCTCCCACATTGCCCCCAGGGGGGTCAGTGGATCTACCAATTCTCTGAATTCGCGATGCTGGCACAAAGACTCCATGCCGTGGCGGGCAGGTGAAGTACCGAACACCAAAGACAGAGCCATCATGCTTGCCTGTAGGCTGCTCGAGCTCAATGCCATACCAGTAACCTGGAGCAAAGTCTGTCTTCCCATAGAAGCGCACAACCCCCTGCTTCTGGCCTGCAACGAGTACTTGGTCTCTGACCTCAGCCTTGGCCCCATCACGCTGCTGCAGACTGCCCAGTGATGGGGATGAGGGTGGCTTCTTGCCTTTATGTTCTCTGCGTCCTTTGCCAGTAACACGGGAGAAGTCCATTCGGGGGGTCCGAGGAGTGGAGGTGACAGATGAGGGGGGCGCATCCACTGCTTTGGAGATCTTGGACACAGAAGCAAAGAGACCCTGTTTTGGGGGGTAGATGAAGTAGCGGACTCCCCCAACGCTGCCATCGTTCTTGCCCTCCGGTTCATCCAGCTCCACGCCTACCCACTGGCCACTGGCAAACTCAGTGGTCCCACAGAACCGCAGCGTGCCCGTCTTCTGTCCATCCAGGAGTACTCGGTCTCCCAGGCGCAGGCCCAGTGCGCTGAGCATGAGATTGCCAGGGACGTTGTCATAGTTGGCGAGTGTGACCTTGGGGAGGGCGCAGGACAGTGGCAAGGCCTCTTCCAGCAGCGTCCGCAGCTCCTTGGCCATCAGTGTTGCCCGCGGCCTTGTCCAGAGACATGTCCATGGGGTCCGGAACCACCTCTGCCGGCACCTGTCCCTTTCGGTTCCGCAGCGCTGGGTTGGCACCGTGCTCCAGCAAACACTTGGCGGCTCCCAGGCACAGGTTGGAAGCTGCGATGTGCAGGGCTGAGCCGTGGTTGAAGTCGCTGCATGTGGAGTTCACTACTCGGGGCCGTGCACCCTTCAGTAGCACACGCACAAGGTCGGGCACGTCAAAATAGGCCGCATAGTGAAGCGCGTTCAGGTTGGTCTTCAATGGCTGCGTAGGGTCACGTCGGTGCCCAGTACTGCTGGGACAGGCGCACAGCTGCGGCTGGGTCCCCAACTCCGTGGGCCCCCCACCTTGTCATGTCCGTCAGTCCATCGCGATCGTTCACGTGGCAGCCACGGCGCAAAATCTCATTGCCAATGACATTGATCTTGTGTTGAACTTGGGGTACCCACTGGCGCACAATGGCGAACAGTTGGGGGATGGTGATCTGGGGGTCGAACAGAATCTGGCATGCAGGGTCATTGGGGTCGAAGAAGGTAAAGGTGTAATCCTTGGGGAGGAGGGCAGGGGCCGAGGGGTGCACTACAGGTTTCTGCCTGTGCTCCTGGGTGGGGCTGGGAGCCTCAGGCACCGGTTCCTCCTCCTCCTCTTCTTCCTCCTCGCCCCGGGGCGGCGGTGGGGCCATGGGGCAGGATCTGTCTTAGTCATGGTCCCCAGTAGCCCTTGGGCAGACTCGGGCTGAGGCTGGGGAGACTGGAGTAATGGGGTGTCAGTGTCCGGGGAGGTGGAGGGAGGGAGAGGGAGACAGAGAAGTGGGGGATGAGGCCCAGACTCTCCCAGGTTTGATTTCTAAGCACCACCTAGTAGTGTAGTGATCCCTGAACGCAGAGCCAGGAGTAAACCCTGAGCACAGCTGATGAGGCTCCAAAATGGAAAACAAAAGTAAAAATATAGCTGGGAAAATGGCCTAGATGAGTCCCCTGAAGTTGGACAAGGACAAATGAAAAAGCACGGGGAAAGGCATTTGGGGGGATATCTCTGTCTCCACCTTCAATGCTTTCCCTAGAAAAAGGCTCCCAGTTGCAAGTCCTCAATGCTGTTCTCGGTGTGGCCTTTTGCCTCAAGCCACTGGAAGTCACAGAAGGTGGCCAGGTGAAGGGTAAACAGCAAGGGCAGCCTTTATTTGAGAAGCTCCTGCGTGGGGTTATGTGGACAATTGACTCAGAGGAGGAGAACACACACTCCAATTCCACTGAGCCATGAGGAACAACTAGATGCTATTTTAAAACATCAATGCAGGGACAGCAATAGTACTGGGTGTAGGACATGTGTCTTGCACACAGTCAACCTGGGTTCCATCCCCAGCACCCTATATGGTCCCCCAAGCTCCACCAAGAGTAACCCCTGAGCACAGAGCCAGGAATAAGCCCTGAGCACTGCCGTATGTGGCCCAAAACAAAAAATAAAACTACAAGTCCTGGAAGTGGGAAGAGGTTCATCCATAGTGCACTTGCCTTGAATGTGTGAGGCCTTGTGTTTGAGTCTCGGCTCCGGCTCCATCTGTGTGTGTGTGTGTGTGTGTGTGTGTGTGTGTGTGTGTGTGTGTGTGTGTGTGTGTGTGTGTGTGTGTATGAGAGAGAGAGAGAGAGAGAGAGAGAGAGAGAGAGAGAGAGAGAGAGAGAGAGAGAGAGAGAGCCTGATGGGTTCAGTGCATGCCATCAGCCCCAGTTTAATCCCAGGCACGGTATGGTTCCCTGAGCACTGGATTGGGAACAACCCCTAAGCACAGCATGGTGTGATTTAAAAAATACGAAACAAATTATTTATAGCCCTCAAGGGGTAAAGTACTTGGATGGCTCAAGTTGTACGGCACCTGCCTGACATGTATGAAGCTTTAAGCTCATTCTTGAGCGCCCCGAAGCATCCCCAAGTCCCACCAGGTATAGCCCTGGCAGCCCTCAAGCACCATGAAACCTGAGCATCAAATAGGCCAGGACAGCTGGGCAAGCATGGCTCTGGGCAAGCCCCCAACATCACAGGGAGTGACCTCTGTTAAAAATAAAAATAGAGTAGGAGAGATAGAACAGGAGGAGGCGTTGCCTGTGCCCACAAGGGCCGAAGAACTGGCACCACATATGGTTCTCCAGGACCTCCAGGGGTCACTCTTGAGCATAAAGCCAAGTACAGGCTTTAAACGTTGCAGGGTGAGGCCCCAAAAATAGAAATAGAAAATAAAGAATAAAAAATTGAACAAATAAATAATAAAAAGCTCCAGGGACTGGAGCAATAGCATAGTGGTAGGGCATTTGCCTTGCATGCAGTTGACCCAGGACGGACCTCTGTTTGATCCCCGGCATCCCATATGGTCCCCTGAGCCAGGAGAGATTTCTGAGTGCAGAGCCAGGAATAATCCCTGAGCATCACTGGGTGTGGCCCCCAAACAAAACAACAACAACAACAAAGAAAACATCTCCCAAAGCCAGGCCTCCTCCTGCATCGCTGGGCACTGGCTGCCTTTCCTGGACTGACAGGGACTCACTTTGTGAGGGGTCAGGCCTGTTTGCTCAGCCTCCTTGCCGCTAGTGAATGGGTAACCAGAAGTAGGGTGGCCAGAAGTAAGATGTGCCTTTTTCTATGACTCGCTGTGACCTGAGTGGACTGATGGAGAGTGAGCAGTGTAGGGAGAGAGGCTGTTTCCGCCCTGCCTGGGGTAAAGAGGCCAGTGCTTATATCAGGGACTCCTCAAAGAGGGGTACAGGTACCTGCAAGCAAGCACTCTAGGGCACAGCCCATCGAAGTCAGGAGGGGAGATCCTGGACCCCAAGTTCTGGGCAATTCTCTACCGGCCACCCTTGTGAGTCTGTTTGGGCGAGGCCTGTTTAAAGCTGCCAGATTCACATCTCAACCCAACTCCCTTCCTCCCCATTGTGAATTTTCAACAGCCGGAGTGGAAGAGACGTCCAAAGCTAACACATCCAAAGCCAAATTCCTGTCCCCGGTCCCTCTGTGACATGCTCCTCACTGGGCATCAAGGACAAGGAGAGGGATATCTCTGTCCTCTGGCTATTGGGCCAGGAAGTCCTAGACTTGTCTCTAGAACCACATTTAGTCTGTCCGCAAGATCTTCAGAACTGAAACAAAATCAAAAGAACTGGAAAAATAGTACAAAGATTGGTTAAAGAGTTTGATCCCAGGTACTGCATTAGTTCCTTGAACACTGCCAGGAGTGGTCCTTGAGTGCAGAGCCAGGAGTAAGCCCTGAGCACTTCCAGGTGAGGTATAAATAAAAGCCTTTGAATTAGTCCTCATTTGTATCTTTTTTTTTTGGGGGGGGGGCATACCCTGCGTTGCTCAGGGGTTACCCCTGGCTATCTGCTCAGAAATAGCTCCTGGCAGGCACTATCAAACCAACCACCTTTGGTCCCGGATTGGCTGCTTGCAAGGCAAACACTGCTGTGCTATCTCTCCGGGGCCCCTCATTTGTATCTTAATTGGTTTTCCTAGGTTTTGTTTCCTCGTTGCCTTTTCATCTCGCCTTTTCCCCTCCCCTTGGGGGGTGGGGCCTTGTTTTTGATCTCAATAAATGCGAGTTGGGAAGCCTTAGCTGGAAGCTGCTATCTAGTCTGTGGTTCCAAGTGGTAGAGCGACTGGCTTGTGGGTAAACAGCTTGCAGTGTGAGTTTCTTGCCTGCTAAAGCCTTCATATGTGTGTGGGTTATTTATTGTGGGGAATTACTACTGGACAAGTTTCTCCTATCCTCCCTGGATAAGAGGTATAGAATTCCCCTTTCCCCACTAGGGACCATGGAACATTCAACCCAACACTCAACACTGAGGGGAAACAAACAAACAAAACACCAGAACTTACCTAGACTCAGCTCCTGTTCTTCAAGCCTCCAGGCACACCCTGGCCTCCTGCCTCCCTAAAGTAGCAATAGCTGCCAGCTCCCTGTCTCGCCTCCCCCATCCAGCAACCAAATGGGGATTTGTACACAGAAGGTGAATCACTCCCTAGATCAGAACCCCCAAGGACTTCTCAGGCACCACACACTCAACTCTATCCACCACCCCTTTTTTTTGGTTTTTGTGTCACAACCGGCAGTGCACAGGGGTTCCTCCTGGCTCTACGCTCAGAAATTGCCCTGGCAGGCTCGGGGGACCATATGGGATACCGGGATTCGAACCACCATCTTTCTGCATGCAAAGCAAACGCCCTACCTCCATGCTATCTCTCCAGCTTCAACTCTATCTCCCTTAATGGTGCCCTTTGCTCCTTCTTTGCTGCAAGTGGTTGGGGGTAAGGGGACAGGTCCTCTGTGCCCTTGGCTGGACCCTCTCTCCCTGCAAGTCTATACACTTCACTCCTCACTGGCTCTGGTTGGTGCTGGATGTCACTTGGCCCAGTCTTCCCTGAAAGCCCTATTTAACTGATCTGTTCTTCTATTGTTCAGTATGTCTTGTCCACACCTGTCTCTTTTCTGTTATCTCTCTTTTTTCTTAAATTTTATTGAGACCTGGGCCGGAGATATAGCATGAAGGTTTGCCTTGCATGCAGAAGAATGGTGGTTCGAATCCCGGCATCCCATATGGTCCCCCGAGCCTGCCAGAAGCGATTTCTGAGCATAGAGTCAGGAGTAACCCCTGAGCACTGCTGGGTATGACCCCAAAACAAAACAAAACAAAATTATTGAGACCATTGTGAATTACAAGTCTTTCACAGTTGTATTTCTGGCATATAGTGACAGTGAATTAGGGACATTTCCACCACCAGTGCTGACCTCCCTTCTCTGTCTTTTTTTTTTTTTTTTAAGAGTTACTATATTAACAAATGACAAGAAATAGAAAGGCCAAGCAAGACTTTAGGAGGAGGATTTACAAAACAGATATTTGTGATTGTTAAGATGCAATAGTTTTGGGCCCGGAGAGATAGCACAGCGGCGTTTGCCTTGCAAACAGCCAATCCTGGACCAAAGTTGGTTGGTTCGAATCCCAGTGTCCCATATGGTCCCCCGTGCCTGCCAGGAGCTATTTCTGAGCAGACAGCCAGGAGTAACCCCTGAGCACCGCCGGGTGTGGCCCAAAAACCAAAAAAAAAAAAAAAAAAAAAAAAAAAAAGATGCAATAGTTTTGGTTGTGACTAAAAGTTTTTATTGAAGGGATGAAGTTGTGGCACAGGGCATAAGGTGTCTGCCTTGCGCCCACTAGTCTAGGATGGACCGCAGTTCGATCCACTGGCATGCCATATGGTTCCCCAGGCCAGGAGCGATTTCTGAGCGCATAGCTGGGAGTCACCCCTGAGCGTCACCGGGTGTGGCCCAAAAACAAACAAACAAAAAGTTTTTATTGAGCACTGTCAATTTCACATGGTGGACATCATGTTTATAGTACCCTTCTATAAATGTACTACTATGGACATGAAATTCCTGACCATCTTTGAAAATGTTAAATTAAGGCACCAGAGTGATAGCACAGTGATAATACAGGGAGTTTGCCTTGCCCTTGGCTGACCTGGGTTTGATCCTTGGTATCCCATATGATCCCCTGAGCCTACCAGGAGTGATTTCTGAGCAGAGCTAAGAGTAATCCCAGAGCATCACTGGGTGTGCCCCCCCCACAAAGTTTTGAATTGGGAATACTGTTAACTTACATTTTATGAAAGGTATATTATATTATTGCAAGAGATTTGATTTTCAGCACAGTGCAAAGTTCTTTCAAATGCATACGTCTTTTCTTCTAATTCCATTTTGTTCTAAAGCACATTTTAAATGTAGTTATCTCATTTAGTAAAATTTGTTTAATTGAAAAAAATAAAAAGCACATGCTCCAGCCCTGGCCCTGTTTTCTTAAGCTCAGGGTCCTTATGATTGTGTGTGTGTGTGTGTGTGTGTGTGTGTGTGTGTGTGTGTGTGTGTGTTTGAATAGCCTCTGAGAGCTGCTGTTTACAACCCAAAAAACAAAAGCAAAAAAACACCAGCAAGGGCCCGGAGAGATAGCACAGGGGCGTTTGCTGATCCAGGACCAAAGGTGGTTGGTTCGAATCCCGGTGTCCCATATGGTTTCCCCCCCCCCCCCCGTGCCTGCCAGGGGGCAAACACATACAAAAGCTCTAAGATGAACCACATTCTCAATCTCTCATGATCCAAAAAAAAAAAAAAAATTCAGGTGTTTATATATATATATATATATATATATATATATATATATTTAAGCACCATGATTACAAACATGTTTGTAGTTGGGTTTCAGTCATAAAAAGTGCACCACCCCTTCACTATACAAACTTCCGGCCACCAACGCCCCCGATCTCCCTCCTCCCCCCAAAATCAGTTGTTTTGTATTGTGTTTTGTGTCCTACCCAGTAGAGCTGGAGGCGACTAGCACAGGGGTCTCAAACTCGCAGCCCGCGGGCCGTTTTCGGCTCTCCGTACAACATTTTGTGGCCCGCGGCCGGCCTTCAAATATCGCAGTATTTGCGATTATTCGCTTACCGAATAATCGCAATAAAGATCGCATTAGTAAGAAAAAAATCGCATTAAACATTCGCATACCCCAGCAGTTCCGTTCGGGGTATGCAAATGTTTAATGCGATTTTTTGCGATTTTTTTTTCTTACTGATGCGATTTTTTATTGCGAATATTCGGTAAGCGAAATCCCTTATGCGGCCCTGCCTCACCCCGACTTTGCCTCCTGCGGCCCCCAGGTAAATTGAGTTTGAGACCCCTGCTCTAGCAGGTTGCTCTGGGAGACCAGATGGCTGTTTGAAGCCTTTTAGCATATTGTTCCTGTTCTTGATTCATTACTGCCCTCTTGTGGTCAGTTAAAATGAGTTCTCTGTTAAATAAAAATCCCTCCAGGGGCTGGAGAGAGCATAGTGGTAGGCCGTTTGCCTTGCATGTGGCCGACCCAACAGGGACCATGTTCAATTCCTGGCATCCCATATGTTCCCCCAGCCTGCCAGGGGCTATTTCTGAATCAACCAATCAATAAAGTTTACAAAATTAAAAAGAAAATCTCCATAATTTATTTAATTTTTTGTCTCCCTCCGCACTTTCCCCTAAATAATTTCTGTTTTTTTTCCCCCCCTAAATAATTTAATACCAAAAGAAAGCACTTGTTTCTGCAAAAGAAACAACCCATAGTTGTTGGTTTCTTTAGTCTTCTGTATTCTATTAGTATTCAGGGAGTAAATGAAGATCAATGTCCCTCAAAGGAAAATAGAAATAAATAGCCCAGGTGGATTCCAGGAAGATAGTTGCAAGGAAATTATTCTCATTAGTTGACAAAACTCCTCGCTCAGACACATTTGAAAAGAATAATAGACCCCCCCATAAAAACCAACAGAAGGCCCAAGAAAACGATAGTACAGTAAGTAAAGCATTTGCCTTACATATGGCTGACGCAGGTTCGATCCCTAGCTTCCCATATGGTGCCCTGAGCACCACCAGTATGACCCCTGAGCACAGAGCAAGGAGTAACCCTGAACATCACTGGGTGTGATAACAAAACGTTGTCTTCCCTGAAATCTATAAAATGTGTGTGTGTGTGTGTGTGTGTGTGTGTGTGTGTGTGTGTGTGTTTGCAAACACATACAAAAGCTCTAAGATGAGCTCAGGAGACCTGACAGCTATTTCTGGTAATTCTGACAGGACAATTCATTGTGAGGGCCCAGAGATCTGAAGCTGCTTAGGTCCAGGGTATTGGGGACTATCAGGGTCAAATTGGCAGTTTTTGTACAGAGCCATACTTGGGAGGGTATATATGTGGTATGGGACACTGAAGCAGGGTAAGGCACATGCAAGGCATATACCCTAATGCTGTGCTATTTCCCCAGCTCCGTAAGACATGCTTAAAGTTTTTTGTTTGGGGGGGTTCTGTCCTTAGAGACCAGGTCATGCTGGACATTGAACCCAGGTCTCCTGCATACAAATAGGTATTCCAGACCTTTGAGCTCTCTCTTTGGCCTGAAAATGTTTTTTTTTAATAGAAACTAAACATACTCATATCATATGACCCTTGGTATTCAGCCAAGTGATCTGAAATTCAATATTTTTATTAAAAAGAAAACCTGCACACAGATGATAATGGCAGCTTTAGACAGAATTGCCAGAACTTAAGGAAAAAACAAGATGTCCTTGAATGGGTGAGTGAATAAACTCTAGTGTGTCCAGAGACAATGGACTAGTCTTCCTCTCTAAAAAGAAGTGAGCTATCAGCAGGGAGAAACCTGAAATGACTTTCATGAGTGAAAGAAGTCCATCTGAAATGACCACATGCCGTTAAGAGTTCAGCCAGCACATTCTAGAGAAAATAAAAGTCTGGAGACAGTGAAAATATCAGTGGTGCAGGTTGGGGGAGGAACAAAGGAACAGAGGTTCAAACAGAGCACATGGGGATTTCTACTATAGGGAACACGAATACAAGTCATTCACCATGTTTGTCAAATCCACAGAAAGTATAGACCTAAAAGAGTGCCCCTAAAAGGTAAACTGGACTTTGGGTGATCACAGTATATCCGTTAATAGATGTTCATTTTTGGTGAAGGGGTGGGATGCAGATGAGCAGATATTGGGGTTGGAGGCACTATAGAAGTAAGGAGCTATGGGGAGCTAGAGACTGACTGCATTGCCACTCAGTTTTGTTGGGAACTAATACTGTCTTTTAAAGAACATCGCTCCAGAAAAAGAAAAGGAAGCCCTAGATAAAGATGAAACTACTATTTGTTCACAGATGAAAACAGTCATAACCTGAATATTAATCAAACCGGTTTTTCCTGGAGTTAGACAAATAATTTCAAATCTGTATGGAAGTATAAAGGCCCAACAATAGCTAAACAAAAAAAGGAGGTGGGCAGAGAGATAGCATGGAGGTAAGGTGTTTGCCTTGCATGCAGAAGGACAGTGGTTCAAATCCCGGCATCCCATATGTTCCCCTGAGCCTGCCAGGAGCAATTTCTGAGCATAAAGCCAGGAGTAACCCCTGAGCACTGCTGGGTGTGACCCAAAAAACAACAAAAAAAGGGCGGGGGGAGCCAGAGTGATAGTGCAGTATGTAGGGCACTTGCCTTGCATGCAGCTGACCCTGAGTACATGGTTCCTCAAGCTCACCAAGAGTGAACTCTGAGTGCAGAGCCAAGAGTAAAGTCTGGGCACTGTGGAGTGTGGCCCCAAAACCAAAAAGAAAGGGGACTAGATAAGGAAGGGAAAGGCAGGAAGAGAAAGGAGAAAAATAGAAAGCAATAAGCAGGGGGCCAGAAAGATAGAAAGCCTGAAAGGCACACGAGAGCTGGAAGAGCTTCAGAATCATAAAAGGTTCCCTGAGCCCAGCTAGGACTGAATCCTGAGCACTGCCAGCTGTCACAACCTTTCAAAGAAACAGAAAAGCTAGAAATAAAGAAAAAGCCAGTACAAATGAAAATTTAAGATTTCACAACCATGAGATAGGGCAAAGTGAAAACTATAAAAACAAGTGTCAGTGGTAAAGACTTGTGGAAACCATAAACTGCCCGTGGAGTATTGATATCACCACTTAGAGAGCAATTTGACAATATTTCGAAAAATCATATTTCCTTCGATCTAACAAGAATGCACCCTAGAGATAGTCTTCCCAAATACACCCCAGGAGAGCTGCTCCAGGCTGCTGGTGGCTGCTAATGGAGAGGAATGCTGCTGTCGTGCCTGCCAGCAGGAGAAACCACAGCAGCTTCCTCTCCAGGCGAAAATGAGGGACTGAGTATGCTTGTCTTGCATACTGCTGACTTGGGCTTGATCCTGGTCCCTTATATCACTATATCATATAGTTGGGCAAGGTCAGGAGTGATCCCCAAGTCAGGAGTAAACCCTGAATATTGTAGGGTGTGCTCCCCCCAATTTAATTATTTTTGTTGTTTATTTTGCTTTGTTTTGTTTTTGTTTTGGGGCCACACCAGACTGTACTCAGGGGTTACTCCTGACTGTGCTCAGAAATCACTCCTGGTAGGGTTAGGGGACCATAAGGGATGACAGGGATCCATTCTGGATTGGCTACATGCAAGGCAAATTCATACCAGCTGTGCTATCTGGCTCCCCCCTCTTTTGTTGTTTGTTTGTTTTGTAAAAACCATGAAGGGTTCTCACACACTGGATTGAGGTTTGGATTCCAAACAGCAGAGCTGTGGGGTTTTTAGGGGAGAATATGGAGGTCGCGCTGGGATCAGAACCACAGCCTCCTGCTTATTATGCAGACTCTGCCACTGAGACACCCCCAGCACCCCCATTTTATGTTTTTAGGCTTGTTTGGTTTTGGTTTTTGAGCCACACCCTCAGGTGCTCAAGGCTTATTTTTGGAGGAGGGGGGGGAAGGAGGGAAGGAGGGAGAGGAAGAGGAGTTATTCTACTTACAGAGTTTACAACCATCGTCATTTTAATCCCAGAATATTTTACTGTCCCCACAAAAAACCCTCACATCCTTCCTCCTTCTCCCTCCTCTTCCCCAAGAGATCAGTGGCTGCCAATCTCTTTTCTTGGGTTTGTGTGGTACATGCATTGTCGTTTTTGCTATTATTCTAGTTTGGGGGTCCCTACTCAGTGATGTGCAGAGGATATTACTGGTTCAGTGCTCAGACCCCTGAAAATGCTAGGAGACCATAATGTGGTACTAGGGATTTGAACAATGACAGGCAGGATACAGGCAAGGCAAGTACCAACAGTACTATCACTCTGGCCCCCCTTGCTCTCATTCTTGTTCTCCTTTCTTTTGTTTTGTTTTTTGTTTATTTTGTTTTGTTTTGGTGCCAGGGACTGAAACCGGGTCTCCCTAGTCCCACTAATTCCTTTTTTAGGGAAGTTGATTCAAAAGTCATGGGATACATGCTTTGCATGGGTACTATCCCTGGCACCACATGTTCTCCCAAAAGAAATATTGTCCTGATACCAGAGCAGTACAGTAGGTAGTGTTTGCCTTGCATGCGGCTGACCCAGGTTCAATTCTCAGCATCTCGTATAGTCCCCTGAGACCATCAGGAGTCATTCCTGAATACAAGCTAGGAGTAATATCTGAACACTTCCAGTGTGGCCCCCAAACCAAAAAATATATATGTATATATATATATATATATATATATATATATACATATAGTTCCACTAATCTCTTTCTTTAAACCGATGGCTTTCCTACTCTGTATAAGGGGATATCTGCGGGGCTGGAGAGATAGCATGGAGGTAAGGCATTTGCCTTTCATGCAGAAGGTCATCGGTTCGAATCCCGGCGTCCCATATGGTCCCCTGTGCCTGCCAGGAGCAATTTCTGAGCATGGAGCCAGGAGTAATCTCTGAGCACTGCCGTGTGTGACCCAAAAACCACAAATAAAGGGGGGGGGGAATATCTGCCTCCTTTCATTTCACATATTTTTCAAGATTGGTCCACATTAGGATAAACTAGCTCTGAGCTTCTTCTTCTTCTTCTTCTTCTTCTTCTTCTTCTTCTTCTTCTTCTTCTTCTTCTTCTTCTTCTTCTTCTTCTTCTTCTTCTTCCTTCTTCTTCTTCTTTCTCCTTCTTTCTTCTTCCTTCTTCCTTCCTTCTTCTTTCTTCTTCCTTCTTCCTTCTTCCTTCTTTTTTCTTCCTTCTTCCTTCTTTTTTCTTCCTTCTTCTTTCTTCTTTCTTCTTCCTTTTTCTCTTCTTCTTTCTTCTTTTTTTTTTTTTTTTGGTTTTTGGGCCACACCCGGCGGTGCTCAGGGGTTACTCCTGGCTGTCTGCTCAGAAATAGCTCCTGGCAGGCACGGGGGACCATATGGGACACCGGGGTTCGAACCAACCACCTTTGGTCCTGGATCGGCTGCTTGCAAGGCAAACGTCGCTGTGCTATCTCTCTGGGCCCTCTTCTTTCTTCTTCTCTTCTTTCTTTTCTTCTTCTTTCTCCTTCTTCTTCCTTCTTCTTTCTTCTTCTTTCTTCTTCTTCCTTCTTCTTCTTCTTCTTCCTTCTTCTTCTTCTTCTTCTTCTTCTTCTTCTTCTTCTTCTTCTTCTTCTTCTTCTTCTTCTTCTTCTTCTTCTTCTTCTTCTATTTATTTTTTGGACCACACTTGATAATGCTCAGTTGTTACTTCTGGCTATGCATTCAAAATCGCTCCTAGCTTGGGAGATTATATGGGACACCAGGGGATCGAACCACGGTTCGTCCTAGGTTAGCGCATGCAAGGCAGATGCCCTACTGCTTGCACCACCACTCTGGACCCTCTGAGCTTCTTCTTCTTCTTCTTCTTTTTGGCCACACCCATTTGATGCTCAGGGGTTACTCCTGGCTATGCACTCAGAAATTGCCCCTGGCTTGGGGGAACCATATGGGATGCCGGGGGATCGAACCGCAGTCCTTCCTTGGCTAGCACTTGCAAAGCAGACACCTACCTTACCTCTAGTGCCACCTCACTGGCCCCTGAGCTTCTTTTTAATTGCTTAATCTTCCCTTTTGGGGACTGAAGAGATAATATAGTAGGTAAGGCAATTCCCTTGCCTGCAGTCCACCCAGGTTTGATTCCTGGCATCCCATATAGTCTTCGAACCTTCCAAGAATGCAAAAACAGGAGTTGATTCAGAGCAAGTCAAGTATAACAAACAAACAAAAACCTTCTGTCTATTTACTAATCAGCTGATGGACTTTATATTGCTTTTCTTGGGGGTTATTAAGCATCAGTTTTCTGTGAACACATACTGCTTTCTTTACAGAAAAACAGAAATGAGAGATTAGAAGGCTACACATTAAATTCATAACAACTGCCTCTGGGAACTTGCGGAGGAAGAGATTAGACTGAGGAGGGGAAAGGGGGGGGACTTTCAGTTTTATCTGTGATGTTCTGTTTATTTTATATTAAAAATAACTATCTGGAGAATAAAAGTTAATAATTAATTATTCTGGGTGATAAGAATATGGGTATTTGTTACATTATTCTCTGGATTTTTCCGAGAACTATTTTATTTTTTGTTTGCTTTGGGGCCACATCTAGCCATGCTCATTACTTCTTTTTTTTTTTTTTTTTTTTTTTTTTTGGTTTTTGGGTCACACCCGGTAACGCTCAGGGGTTACTCCTGGCTATGTGCTCAGAAGTTGCTCCTGGCTTGGGGGACCATATGGGATGCCGGGGGATCGAACTGTGGTCCGTCCAAGGCTAGCACAGGCAAGGCAGGCACCTTACCTCTTGCGCCACCGCCCGGCCCGCTCATTACTTCTGACTCTGCACTCAGGCATCACTCTTGGCAGTGCTCGGGGGACCATATGGAATACTAAGGATCAAATCCAGGTTGTCAACATACAAGACAAGAGGGTTTTTTTTTTGTTTTTTGTTTTTTGGGGCACACCCGGCAGCGCTCAGGGGTTACTCCTGGCTCTATGCTCAGAAATCGCCCCTGGCAGGCACAGGGGATCATATGGGATGCCGGGATTCGAACCACTCCTTCTGCATGAAAGGCAAACGCCTTACCTTCATGCTATCTCTCCGGCCCCCAAGACAAGAGTTTTATCTGATATACTATCACATAAGCCCTAAAACCTTTTTGATTTTATGTTTTGGGAACTGGAGAGACAATGATCTTACATGTAATTGACCCTGGTTTGCTCCCTGACACCAAATGTGTCTCTTCAGCTCTGCTGGAAGCAAACTCAGATCTCTACCACAGAACCAGGAATAGCCTCTGAGAGCTGCTGTTTACAACCCAAAAAACAAAAGCAAAAAAACACCAGCAAGGGCCCAAAGAGATAGCACAGCGGCGTTTGCCGATCCAGGACCAAAGGTGGTTGGTTTGAATCCTGGTGTCCCATATGGTCCCCCGTGCCTGCCAGGAGCTATTTCTGAGCAGACAGCCAGGAGTAACCCCTGAGCAACCCAAAAACAAACAAACAAACAAACAAACAAAAAAACACCAGCAAAACAGCCATATATTCTGGGGGCTGGAGAGCTAGTATAGGGGTAACAGTGTTGTTGCCTTGCAAGCATCAGATCTTGGTTATATCCTTGTCACCAACATATGGTTTCCTGAACACCACCAGAAGGAGCCCCTGAGTGCTACTGGATGTGACCCAAAAATTAAATGAAAAAAAAGGAGGAAGAGGAAGAAAAGGAGGAAGAGAAGGAGGTGGAGGAGGAAGAGCAGGAGCAGGAGAAGATAAAGCACAAACAAAGAAACACCACATATTCTGCACTGAACCTTCTAATGTTCAAAGTCTTGGAGAGAGGCCAGGAGGCCTTAGCGTGGGCAGATGAAGGAGGAAGGTGCTCAACCTAGGAGCAGAAAGAGCAGCTGGATACCTTGTCACCCAATGTTCCTCCAAGGAAAAGGGTTTAGATCTGGGATCCAGGAGCCCTGTTGGCAGAGAAATGGGTTGTGGCCTCTTCCTTTTCCTCCAAACTCCTCCTCCATCCCATTTAATAGTCCTCTTCAAACTCCACTCCCAGCTGCTTTTATGGGTGGAAGGTGAGGTGGGGGGAGATTGGTGGGGGGGGGGACTTGGACAGAGGTTGGGGGTTGGACTCTGTCCCTTCACAAGGACTTTCCCTGCCTGATTGCATTCCCGTGGGCTCATTTCTTCCTTTCCTCCTTTTGATGGGGCATTTATTCATTGGCTTCGGACTGAGGCTGATGCTGAGGCTGAGGCTGAAAGCCTCAGCCTGAGCCTGAGTCAGTTTTGAGAAGCTTCTGTTCAAGGGGCACTATGAATTTAATGTCAAACCAAACAGGATAGCAAATGCTGGAAGCACACAGGATGGTAAATTAGACAGCCCAGATAAATCATGCCAGAGTGGTGGTGGGATGAGGCTGGGGAGACATTTCAGAATGTTCCTAGCTGATGAGTAGGAGACATCTTCAAGGTCCTGAAAGTCCTATAGCCAGAAATTGGGGAGAAGGGGTGTTTATCCAGGGGGACCAGTGAGACTGTGGAGGAACCTCATTCATATGGGCACCCCCTTCACAGGAATCCACTGTGCTATTATTCCCCAAAGCTGGCTCCCTTTGGGTCAGGGAAACACACACACACACACACACACACACATCCTCAGTGAACACATACAGCACAGTAGTTCTCCAAATTTTGCATGAAGGAGGCTCAAGTTTGATCCCCAGGACCACATCATTCCACCAGCACCCCTGAACACAGAGTCAGAAATAGCCCCTAACAACCCCCTTGTGGCCTCAAACCAAGCATGCATAAATAAATAAATAAGTAAATAAAATAGAATTGCCTCCCTTTGGATCTTGGCTCTAAAGCAGGAATAGTTATAAGATCCAGAGATTGACTCACAGCTGAGAGTGCTTGAGCTCCCCTGTTCCCCAGATCTCCCTTTTGGCTCCATCTGCAGAGCCTTGAGCTGTGGGAGGCCTATGACATGAGCTCATAGACATTTTGGAAATGGCATTTTAGACGTTGTGGACAAGACAGCTGGAGGGCAGGTGCCAGGGGAGAGGTGAGGAGAGAGGCAGAGGAAGATCCAGGGCAGAGTCTGCCCTCAGGAGCCTCTTGCCCAGCCACTGCCCCACCCTAATCCAAGCCCCCTTTCTTTTCTCTCCTAGGGAATTCAAGGCCTGTCCAGAGATGTAGATACTTCTCCCATCCTCCCACCCCTTCCAGGACCAGTTGCAGAGTCAGCTTACATGTGACTACCAGCTCTGTGGGTGATTCCTGCTGGCAGTTAGACCTTTGGGGCAGTGATCAGTCAGGCTCCACTTGGGCCATACTACTCTTGTTCAGAGGTTCCCATCACCTCTGGTGACATGTAGTAGACAATCTGCTTCCTAAGGCCTCTGATCCACCCCAGTGTCTGCTTCCCTCCCTCTATCTACAAAAAGATACCCCTTTACTCTCAATTCCTGGTGGTGCTCAGGGACTACTCCCAGTTCAGTGCTTGAGGGAAACTTGTGGTACCAGGGATTGAAACTGGCCCTCTGGGACACAGAGATAGCATGAAGGTAAGACATTTGCCTTGCATGCAGAAGGTCAGTGGTTCGAATCCTGACATCCCATATGGTCTCCTGAGCCTGCCTGCCAAGAGGGATTTCTGAGCATAGAGCCAGGAGTAACCCCTGAGCGCTGCCAAATGTGACCCAAAATCCCCCCGCAAAAAAGGAAAAGAAACTGGGCCTCCTGCATGCAAAACAGACTCGTCAACTGAGCTCCCTTCTGCCTGCCCTCTCTGCTCCCAGACTTTCTACAAAAAACCCTCAACTCCAGTTCAGTGTCTGTTTAATGATAGAGTTGGGGACACATCAAATGTGGACCTGTGCTAAATACCACAATGAAGAAGACAGACATAACCTGGGTCCTATGTCATCCCCTGCCTGGGACCAACTAGATGTGAGGAAAGGAAAGGAAGCTTTCTGAAGAGGCAATCTGCAATGTATTCGCTGAAGATTTTGGCGCTAGAGAGAGCCCCATGTGTTGAGCTCATTCTTGGCCTACTGGAAGCCTGGGTTCAATTCCTGTACCTCATGGTCTCCTGAACACAGAGCTGGGAGTGAGCCTCTCGCCCCTAGTACCATCAGGATTAGACCCCCAAACTCCACAAAAGCAACTGAAAATGGAGGAGGGGAGGAAGGGGGCTATAAACAAGAAAGGCAAGAGCACAGCACCTGATAGTTGATGTTTGCAGGTTTTGCCATTATCTGAGAGGGATAATGGAAGGCAGTGAAGTTGCTCTTGCTGAGGAATTAAGAGAAGGGGAAACATAGCTGCAAATTTGCACAGGGGAAGTTGGCTTTGAGAAAAGTGGGTCCAGGGCCCGAGAGATAGCAGAAGGATGGTGGTTTGAATCTCAATATCCCATATGGTCCCCCGAGCCTGCCAGGAGCAATTTCTCTTTTCTTTTCTTTATTTTTTTTCGATCCCACCGCCGGCCACGCCGGCCACGTCCCACCCTACCCCACCCCCGCGGCCCAACTCTGGCCATCCCCGCTGGGGGCACCAGGAGCAATTTCTAAGCATAGAGCCAGAGTAACCCCTGAGCACTGCCGGGTATGACCAAAAAAACAAAACAAAAAGAAGAAAAGAGGGTCCAGAGACCAGGGACGGGGAAGTCTGCCTGGAAACCCTCCTGGCTAGGTGCCAGACCTTAGTCATTGCTGGGTACAGTGGGGCTGTAGGCCGCTAACCCCCACATTCTTCTGGTTTGGGCCTCAGGGTAGGTGGGAAGGGGCCCAATAGCTCTTCCAGGAGAGAAGTGAAGATGCTGTCATGGGTGAGGTTAGATGCCAAGCTCCAGGGGAAGGAACGCATTGCAGGACTGGACTTGCGGTCCTTTGCGGGCAAAGAGAGGCCATGGGCCATGCAGGCTCCTTGGGGAAGATGCCAGCCAGGGAGAGCAAGTCAGAGCAGCTGAAGAGGAGAAAAGGGGGCAGTGGGGGTCATGATGGGGCTCCCACCCCTTTATCCTGGGGAGGAGCCCTAGAGGAGCTAAATATCCTCCCAGCAGCATTCTCCCTCAGGTATTCCAAGGCCAGCCCTCCCCAGTGCAGGGGAGTGTGAGATCATGGTTCTTCATTCTCTGGGATAGTCTTTTTGTTTTGTTTTGTTTTGTTTTTTGGTTTTGGGGTCACACCTGGCAGCACTCAGGGGTTACTCCTGGCATTATGCTCAGAAATCACCCCTGGCAGGCATGGGGGACCATCTGGGCTGCCGAGATTCGAACCACCTTCCTTCTGCATGAAAGGCAAACGCCTTACCTCCATGCTATCTCTCCGGCTCCATTTGGAATATTCTGGCTCTTCCCTTTGTGCCAAACCCTCACACATGCACACTGGCCAGAGTGCGGCCTGTCTTCCTCTCTCTTGACTGGTCTGCTTCAGCCACCTCACAAAACCTTCCAGGGTACATTGAAGGGTGTGAAGTCCCATGTAAGCAGCACCACTACCACTTTCCCCAACTTCCTGCACTCTCCAGTGTCTCCTGGCCCTCCCCTGTTTCCATGGCCTCCTCCCCGCTCTCCTGACATCACCCTTCATCCTTATGCTGATATTTATCTGCTCATTCAACTGAAATGTTCTGTACAGAGCACAACTACCTACTCTGCACCCACACCATGCATTGTCCCTGACGTGCGAACAGTATGGCTGTGCAGAGGTTACCAGAATAAAATGTGGCAAGGTTGCCTTCAGAGAGATATGGTCATAAAAGGCCACTCAGGACAGGTAATATTTAAGAGGGTGCCTAAAAATGAGAATGAAGGGCCAGAGAGTATAGATGAATTAATAAGGCAAATGTCTTGTGTGCAGTCAGCCTGGTTCTTTTCCTGACACCACACGGTCCCCTGAGTATTGTCAGGTGCAGCCCAGGAGGATCTGAGCCCTGGAGATCTCTTAGGACTCTTCAGCACCCCCCCAGGCCTGAGTAGCACCATATTCTCAGGCCCTCTTTGAATTGTCAGCCTGGGTGGCCAAGAATTGCTGGGAAGGGGCCAGAGCAGTAACACAAGCGGTAAGGCATCTGCCTTGCCTACTCTATCCTAGGACAGACCACGGTTCAATCCCCTCATATCCAATATGGTCTCCCAAGCGAAGAGCGATTTCTGAGCGCATAGCCAGGAGTAACCCCTGAGTGTCACTGGGTGTGGTCAACCCCCCAAAAAAAAGAATTGCTGGGAGGGAGTCCCCAGGTTTCTTGAGCACTGTTTGGGAACCCACCACCACCAAAGAATGAGAATAAATCATTCACTGAGAGAAATAGGGGGAAGAAGCTTCCAGGCAGAGGGCAGAGGACAGACAAGTGCCAACATCTGATGAGGGGAATGTTCCAGAGACAGGCAGCAGCGAAGTAGGATGAGATTGAAGGAAACGGTGTTGATTGGCTAATAGGATTAGCTAATTACAGCTAATTAGCCTGCAAGACATAGCAGAGTCTGGTGCTATTTTTGTTTTGTTTTGCTTTGTTTTTTGTATCATACTATATGGGGTGTTAGGGATCAAACCCAGGTCAGTCTCATGCAAGGCAAAAGCCCTCTCCACTGTACTATCTTTCTAGCCCCCAGTTAGATAGTTATTATTAGTTTTTCGCTTGTTTTGTTTTTAATCATACCTTGAGCAAGGCTCAGAGTTCTGTGTGATGCTAAAGATAAGCTGGGCCTCCCACACACACTCAGATCATTGCATTCTCTCTTAAATTCTGGGTCTTAATTATAATTTATGGTCTTGGGGTCATGTGTAACTGTTCTCAGGGGTAATTCCTGACTCTGTTCCTGGTAATGTTCAGACAACCACATGGTTGAGAATTTTGAGCCTGGGTCTCCCATAACCAAAGAATTTTCAGCTCATGCATCTTTCCAGCACATCTGTGTGTTAATTTAAGAGCAATGAAAAATGTTAACAAGTTTAGGCAGCAGAAAGAATTTGTTTCAGGCAAGGGATGGGGACAACTCTCAGTCAGTGTTCAGGGGACCCCTAACACCACTCCCACTGATACTCAGCCAACAGGGCAAGGTGACTCAATGCTCAGATCTAGCAGTGCTGGAGGCCAACAGGGCCACCATACTGGTTGTTAGAGGGTCAGGCACTTGTCATTCTGAGGACCAGTCTCATGCATGCCAGTCACACATTCTAGCTCTTGGAGCCTTTTTCCTGGCCCAGGTGAGAGAGTTTGAATAAGTCAACTCCTCTGTTATAGGAAAAGTGAATTGGAAAGCATCAAAAGCTGAAGTGGAAACCATTGAGATGCTCTGGCATAGGTAAGAAGAAAACACTACTTGGTACCTCTCTTCTGGAACCCTCCCTGGGCCTTTTCACTGCCTCTGTCTAGGACCTGCAGCTGTAAACTTGGGTCTTTTTCCTTTTGAGGAGAGGAATTTGGGCAACATGCTGCTGTCCTCAGGGCTTACTTCTGGCTCGGGGATCATTCATGGCAGGATTGAAGAACCAAAAACGGTGCTAGGGATTCAAACTCAGATTGATGGCTTGCAAAGCGAGAGCCTTACCCACTGTACCATCTCTCTGGCCAGATAGAGTACCTTTTTCTCCTTCTCCATTACATTCGAAAGGGAGGAAAAAGAACTTCCTGCTCTTCACTTTGAGTTCTTGGAGAGTCTCTCACAGGGAAAAATGAGGAGACATTAGTTAATAGGCTGCTTCCTGTATAGAGTGAGGAACTCAGTAAAAGAGAAACTCTCCAGAATTCAGTTTACCACTATCTGAAACGGAAAGCAGAGATGAGTCTAAGCTTATTTGGGGGTGTAGGGAGGGGCACACTCTGCAGTACTCAGGGACTACTCCCAAGTCTGCTCAAAGGTCATTCTCAGTGATGCTTGGGGACCATGCAGTGCTGGAATTCACACCCAGGTCTTTGCTTGTACTAGTTTGTTGAATTATTTCTCCAGCCCTAAGTCTAGATCTATTTGGTAGAACTGAGTGCTTTTTTGCGGGGAAAATGAATGGGCCCTGAGAAAAAACTTGACATATCATAGTTTGTGACAGTCTAGTAGGAGGTCTACAGTCCTCTCTCCTGACACAGTCAGTCTCCCAGGGGGTGGGGATTTAAGACCATTATCTTCCTTTGGGAGGCTCTGCCTTCTTAGATAAGGGAGTTCAGAGAAAGTGCCTTCCTGCATTTGCTGGTTTTTCCTTTTCTTTTGGGGGCTGATGAGTCTCCCAAGCAGTGGGAGGCCACTTCCGGTGATATTCAGCTGGGCACAGCTCATGCCCATGAGAACTGTGGGCTCCCAAGGCACTATGGTGATGCTCAGAGGAGCATGTGGTGGTGAGAATCAAACCCAGGGCCTTTGAGCCATTTCCTCAGCTATTTTTTTTCAAATGTTTCCAACCCAAAGTAATCGGGATGCCCAAGTAGCATGTTTGGATTGACCCTCTCTGCTACCCTTCACTTTTAACCACCACTGTCCTAAATTCCACTTCCTAAATTTTCTGACATGCTTCTTTCTTTGTCTGTGTCTGTTTCTACTGCCCTCATCTAGACTCCAATAAATAGGCTCTTCATGTGTAGCCTCTCCATTCCTGTGGGTGGAATTGTGTCCCCTTCAAACAGCTCTGTGGAAGGCCTAACTCCCAGCATTTCAGACTGTGACCAATGGAATATGGTAATTACATATGGAATAAGGAATAAGAGGTAGAACTAGGGAAAGACCTAGAGTTAAGGTATTTGTCTAACATGCAGCTGACCCTAGTTCAATGTCCCCAAAGCCAAGAGTCAGCCCTGAGCACTGCCAAGATTGACTGATCCCCTTACCCCCAAAGGAAATAGGATCCAAAGAGATAGCCCAATAGGCTGAGAGCATGTTTTTTTTTGTTTGTTTGTTTTGGTTTGGTTTTTGGGTCACACCTGCCAGCACTCAGGAGTTACTCCTGGCTCTATGCTCAGAAATCACTCCTGGCAGGCTCAGGGGACCATATGGGATGCCGGGATTCGAACCACCGACCTTATGCATGCAAGGCAAACGCCTTACCTCCATGCTATCTCTCCGGCCCCTGAGTGCATGTTTTGCATATGAGAGGCTGGATGGACCATTACCAAATTCCCATAGTACTGCATTGTACTCTAAGCACTGCCAGGAAGATGTGGTGTTCTGATTCGGTGGTGCTGAGGATTACCCAGAATGTGATACCCAGGATGCAGCCACCAGGGCTGCACCTGATGATGATCAGGGGGCCATGTAGTACCAGAAATTAAATGGGGTCAGCTACATGGAAACCCCTGTACTGTATCTCTGGCCCTGGAATTTTTTTTTTTGTTTTATGGTTTGCTTGTTTGTTTTGGGGCCATAGCCGGTAGGCAGTGCTCAAGGGTTTCTCCTGGCTTTGCACTATGAAATCTCTCCTGGCAAACTCAGAGGACCATATGTGATGCCAGGGATTGAATCTGGGTTGGTTGTGTGCAAAACAAACACCCTACCCACTGTGCTTTCACTTCAGCTTCTGGAAATTTTTTTTTTTAATACTAAGCTTGTAGTCCTTTTTTACAATACCATAAGTAGCTAATATACTCATAACTTCAAGCTCTAAATGAGCCACAGTAAGAAACTTCAATAATTCTACCATATTATGTTAGAACCAGGTTATGGGGATTATTGGGCTTGTTACCTCTGCCCCTATATGCACCAGTAATACCTTGTGGCATTGTTCCTTTTTGCATAGGCACATTAAAATGGGGAAATCTGGGGCCAGAGAGATAGTATGCAGGTAAGGCTTGCATGCAGAAGGTTGGTGGTTTGAATCCTGGCATCCCATATGGTCCCGCAAGCCTGCCAGGAGTGATTTCTGAGTGTAGAGCCAGGAGTAACCCCTGAGCACTGCCGATTGTGACCAAAAATAAAAAAAATTAAAAAAATAAAAATAAAATAGCTTCAATGGGCCCAGAGCAGTGGTGCAAGGTGCAAGCGATAGGGTGTTTGTCTTGCACACACTAACTTAGGACTGACGGCGGTTCGATCCCCTGGCATCCCATATGGTCCCCCAAGCCAAAAGCGATTTCTGAGCGCATAGCCAGGAGTAACCCCTGTTACTCACCAGGTGTGCCCCCCCCCAAAAAAAAAGCTTACTAAACCTGCTATTGTATTAATGACTTTATTGGAGATACAATACTTTTCACAAATATACTTGCTACTAAACTTTTTCTTCTTTCTTTCTTTTTCTCTTCCATTTTTTTAGTTTTTTTTCTATTTTCTTTCTATTTTTAAATAAATTTGCTTTCTGTCATCTTGAAAAAAGTGTATCATGATCTGTTATGTCAAGTATGTGGTACATTTTCTTTAAATAAAAATATTAAAAGAAGGGCCGGGCGGTGGCGCTGGAGGTAAGGTGCCTGCCTTACCTGCGCTAGCCTAGGAGACGGACCGCGGTTCGATCCCCCGGCGTCCCATATGGTCCCCCAAGCCAGGAGCGACTTCTGAGTGCATAGCCAGGAGTAACCCCTGAGCGTTACCGGGTGTGGCCCAAAAACCAAAAAAAAAAAAAAAAATATTAAAAGAAGGGGCCGGAGAGATAGCACAGCGGTGGGGCCTTTGCCTTGCAATGTGGCCGACCTGGGAGGGACCCGGTTTGATTCCCGGCATCCCATATGGTCCCCCAGCCTGCCAGGGGCAAGTTCTGAGTACAAAGCTAGGAGTAACCCCTGAGCACCATCAGGTATGGCCCAGAAACCAATCAATAAATAAAGTTTAAAATGGGCCGGAGAGATAGCATGGAGGTAAGGCATTTGCCTTTCATGCAGAAGGACAGTGGTTCAAATCCCAGCATCCCATATGGTCCCCTGTGCCTGCCAGGGGCAATTTCTGAGCCTAGATCCAGGAGTAACCCCTGAGCACTGCCAGGTGTGACCCAAAAACCAATAATAATATTAATAATAATAATAATAATAGGGGGATGGAGAGAAAGCATGGAGGTAAGGCTTTTGCCTTGCATGAGGAAAGTCAGTGGTTTGAATCCCGGCATCCCATATGGTCCCCCGAGCCTGCCAGGAGTGATTTCTGAGCATAGAGCCAGGAGTAACCCCTGAGCGCTGCCGGGTGTGACCCAAAAACCAAAAAATAAATAAAAATAAAAAAATAAAAGAAATAATGGGGCTGAGCTGTAGCACAAGCGGTAAGGCATTTTCCTTGCATGCGCTAACCTAGTACGAATCGCAATTCAATTCCCCGGCATCCCATATGGTTTCCTAAGCCAGAAGCGATTTCTGAGTGCATAGCCAGGAGTAACCCCTGAGCATCACCGGGTGTGGCACCCCCCCAAAAAAATTAAAGATAATAATTCTACCATGCTGGGCTAAAATCTCTATGGGTACCGAGTGGGGAGACACTTCAAGGTCTGGCCATGGGAGTCAGTGATATTGGTCAGAGAGCTGGAGTTAGGGCTTTGTATATGGGACACATTGCAGAGCACTGAGCCAGAAGTGGTCCCTGAGCAGTGTGACTGTCCAATGTAACCCAAGATACACAAGAAAATAAAACCTCTCCAGCCCTGCATCCAAACCTCCTTTTGCCTTTCCTGTGCTCCTGCAAATCACTCCTGCAAAGGAGTGATTCCTGAGCATAGTGCCAAGAGTAACCACCGAGTGCAGCCAAATGTGGCCCAAAAACAAAAACAAAGACAAATTGGCTAAAATGGAGGGAAGGAAGTTAACTTGTTCATATCTCTCTTAGGAGAATAGGTTACAGCAAACTTTGGAAAACTTCAGACAGTGCCTATTAAAGTTCTATTTTTCCTATTAAAGTTTAAATACATACACTCACTGGCCCTTGTTATTCCAACTTCTATGAAATTCAAATAAAAGCTTTTTATATTTGTGTTTGTGACAAATTTTACCATAACTTCAACCCCAGAGTGAGCTGTGGTTCACCCTTATTTGTGAGATTAAATTTTATAGTAACAAGTTAGATTCACCTGCCTTTGACTAAGCCCAGGCCTGGACTATGTAGACATCTACGTGTCTGATCAGAGAGAACCATACAATTCTACAAGAGTCCAGTAGGGTTTGGGGGAGTTTACCTTCACCTTTCTTCTTTTCCTTAGGAACTTGTTAAGTAAGCAAGTGTTCTTTTTTCCCTTGATAGGAAAAGAAAGTCATATGAAGAATAACAAAAACATGGCAAACAAAGAATCACATGCCTTATATTCATGAGGTACTTGGCTGATTCTTTTCACCACAAATAAAAATAAAGAAAAAAAAAAAAAAAAAAAAAAGAGGTCCCGGGCCCGGAGAGATAGCACAGCGGCGTTTGCCTTGCAAGCGGCCGATCCAGGACCAAAGGTGGTTGGTTCGAATCCCGGTGTCCCATATGGTCCCCTGTGCCTGCCAGGAGCTATTTCTGAGCAGACAGCCAGGAGTAACCCCTGAGCAATGCCAGGTGTGACCCAAAAACCAAAAAAAAAAAAAAGAGGTCCCAAGGTTTAGAGTGATAGCACAGCAGGTAGAATGTTTGCCTGGATTCGATCCCTGGCATTTCATATTATTCCCCAAACCTGCCAGAGATTTCTGAGCACAGAGCCAGGAGTAATACCTGAACACTGCCAGGTGTGGCTCAAAAACAACAACAAAAAAGGGTCAGGGAAGGTGGTGCTAAAGGTAAGGTGTCTGCCTTGCAAGCGCTAGCGTAGGACGGACCGCAGTTTGATCCCCCGGCATCCCATATGGTCCCCCCAAGACAGGGGCGATTTCTGAGCGCATAGCCAGGAGTAACCCCTGAGTGTCAAACAGGTGTGGCCCAAAAAAACAAAAACAAACAAACAACAACAAAAAAGAGGTTTCCCTTTGAAGAGACCTTTTCTGACCTTTCTTTTTATTTATTTCTTTTTTGGGGTGAGGGTGGCCACACTCGATGACACTCAGGGGTTACTCCTGGCTATGCACTCAGAAATTGCTCCTGGCTTGGGAGACCATATGGGACGCTGGGGGATTGAACCTTGGTCCGTCCTAGGCTAGCGCAGGCATGGCAGACTCCTTACCGCTTGAACCACTGCTCTGACCTCCTTGGCCTTTCTTTTTTTTTTTTTTTTTTTTTTGGTTTTTGGGCCACACCCTGTGACGCTCAGGGGTTACTCCTGGCTGTGCGCTCAGAAGTTGCTCCTGGCTTCTTGGGGGACCATATGGGACGCCAGGGGATCGAACCGCGGTCCGTCCTAGGCTAGCGCAGGCAAGGCAGGCACCTTACCTCCAGCGCCACCGCCCGGCCCCATGGCCTTTCTACTTAAATAACCATCTACAGAAGAACAAGATTAACAGTCAACCCAAAATGTATTTATTTGAAAACAGTAAGCAATAGCTGTATATCAAACATGTTCCAGGAGGAGGCAATGAGATAGTATAGCAGCAGATAAATCACCTGAGTTTGTTGAGTACAGCCAAGAGTTATCCCTGGGCCCGGAGAGATAGCACAGCGGCGTTTGCCTTGCAAGCAGCCGATCCAGGACCAAAGGTGGTTGGTTCGAATCCCGGTGTCCCATATGGTCCTCTGTGCCTGCCAGGAGCTATTTCTGAGCAGACAGCCAGGAGTAACCCCTGAGCACCGCCGGGTGTGACCCAAAAACTAAAAAAAAAGTTATCCCTGAATGCAGAGTAAGAAGTAAGCCCTAAGTACCGCCCCAAAACTAAACAAAAACATGTCCTTAGGAAGAAGAAATCAGGTTTGAGATTCCTTTTCATTATTTTTATTGTGGTTTTTTTTGGTCCTCATCTGGTGGTGCTCAGGAGTTACTCCTGGTTTAGGTGCTTAGAGTTCCCTCCTAGTGGTGTAGGAAGACACTAGGGGTTGAAATTGGGCATTCCTTATACAAAACCTGCTCCCAGAGTCTTGAGCTATCTCTCTGGCTCCATGCCTGAGATTCTTATAGAAAGGGGTGGGAAATAGGGAAGGAAAATGAAGGAATGGAGGATAGAGTAATAAATAAACATAATGGTTAGGGGGTTGGAGAGATAGTACAGTAGATAAGGGACCTTATCTTACAAGCAGCTAAAGCAGGTTCAATCCCCTAAATTCTTTTTTTTTTTTTTTTTTTTTTGGTTTTTGGGCCACACCCGGCGGTGCTCAGGGGTTACTCCTGGCTGCCTGCTCAGAAATAGCTCCTGGCAGGCACGGGGGACCATATGGGACACCGGGATTCGAACCAACCACCTTTGGTCCTGGATTGGCTGCTTGCAAGGCAAACGCCGCTGTGCTATCTCTCCGGGCCCCAATCCCCTACATTCTAGAATATATAGAATCTATATGGTCCCCCAAGCACTTCCAAGTGATTTCTTTTTTTTTTTTTTTCTGTTTTTGTTTTTGTCTCTGGGTCACACCCAATGGTGCTCAAGGGTTATTTCTAGCTCTGCACTCAGAAAATTCCAGGTCAGCTATGTGCAAGGCAAATGCCCTATTGCTGTGCTATCTCTCCAACCCCTGATTACTTTATTTATTTGGGGGGGGGGTTTGCTTATTTGTTTGCTTTTGGGTCACATCCAGCAGGGCTCAGGAGTTACTCCTGGTTTGCTCAGAAATTGCTCCTGGCAGGCACAAGAGATCATATGGGATGCCGGGATCCAAACCACCATCCCTCCTGGATCAGCTGCATGCAAGGCAGCTGTGCTTCTCTCTGGCCCTATTCTTTTTTTTTAATGAATTTATTTACTTATTTATTTTTAGTTTTTGGGCCACACCCAGCAGCGCTAGGGGTTACTCCTGGCTTTGTGCTCAGAAATCACTCAGGGGACCATATGAGATGTCAGGAATTAAACTCAGGTCAGCTGTATGCAAGACAAATGCCCTACTTTCTGTGTTATTGCTCCAACCTCCAAGAGTGATATCTGAGTATAGTTGAAAGTGGCCCAAAATAAATGTGAATAAATATAATGGTCAGATAAAATCACAAGGCAAAAATGGGCAGGTGATTTATCAGTTCTTTCAAGCAAGATGTTCTTGTTGGCTTCTGGGAAGGCTGGTCATTTGGCCCAATCAGAGGGTCAGATCAGTTTAAGTAAGGCAGCTTTTTCTGCCGTGACTTTTTCTTCAGTGATATCACTTGTCACAAATTATTCTAGTTTTCCCCTTGGACTTACACTGTGTTCTCTTCACGGTATTTATCTTGCAATTATGGTGCTTATTTGTTTACATGCTGACCTCCCAGTCTATTCATCTCTACTCCCATATCCAGCATATCAGATTTACCATTAGTTACTGAAAGAACAGGCAGGTTATTTCTCTCTCATTATTTATTTACCCAACATGTCATCTTTCACTGGGTTGTGGGGAGGGGCCCTTACACCTGGTATAATGCTTGGGAACTACTCCAGGTAGTGCTTGAGGTCAAAGTACCAGTGATCGAGGCTAGGGTTCTCACATGCCAAGTTCTCTCTCCAGACCTCTGAGCCATCTTCCCAGGGCCTGAAATGTAACTCAGAGGCTAGAGTACCTTTATTGTATGGGTAAAGTCTTTTCTTTTTTTTTTTTTTTTTTTTTTTTCCTTTTTTTGGTTTTTGGGCCACACCCGGCATTGCTCAGGGGTTACTCCTGGCTGTCTGCTCAGAAATAGCTCCTGGAAGGCACAGGGGACCATATGGGACACCGGGATTCGAACCAACCACCTTTGGTCCTGGATCGGCTGCTTGCAAGGCAAACGCCGCTGTGCTATCTCTCCGGGCCATGAAGTCTTGAGTTTGACTCCCTAGCAAGGAAAGAAAGAGCATCCCCCCACTACCCCTTATTATGTTTCTTTGTTTAATTCTTAGATCACTATTTATTAATTTTTTGATTTTCCTTTTATTCTGCCTATGTAATTTCTTTCACTAGGCTATGAATTACTTTGCAAACAACAGTCTCATTGGTAGGGTCTGGAGCCTATGCTTGTATGGGTTTCCCTAAAGGACCTTGGAGATAGCCCTTTTGTGGTTGACATTCATATCTCCTCTCATACTTTCCCCAGTCTTAGGATTCAGACAGATAAGAGGGTATCTGTGGAAAACCCTAAGGTATAGTGGCCAAGGGTCTACACTGACCAAGTCACCATATTCATCCATACGAAACTAGAGAACAAGTAGCATGGAGGCCACGTGTCTGGCCTAGTTCAAGTTCCCTGGCCGCTAGCAGATCAACCTCTCTAGGAAGAGGCACTTTACCATGCTGAATATAATGAGCTCAAGGACACAGTAGCTGAAGAGCAACTCATCCCAGATGGCTATGGGGCCAGTACACTCCTGTGGTTGGCTCCTGTTTTGCTGAGAGCCTTAGAGCTGCCCATGCAGTCACACCCATCAGTCCCTCCTACCCTGATCCAAAAAAGGACTTTAGAAATGTGTGTTTGAAATCCCGAGAGACAGTACAATGGGTAATGCATTTACTTTATGTGTAGTCAACCCCAGTTGAATTTCCAGCATTGCATAAGGTCCGCATGAGCCCACTCAGGAGTGATCTCTGAATACTGTCATTCCAATTGAATAAACAAAACAAAAAAAGAATGGAGTTTTGCCTTTTTCCTTTCTTTTTCTTTTTTTTTTTTTTTTTGGTTTTTGGGCCACACCCGGTGACGCTCAGGGGTTATTCCTGGCTATGCGCTCAGAAGTCGCTCCTGGCTTGGGGGACCATATGGGAAACCGGGGGATCGAACCACTGTCCATCCAAGGCTAGCACAGGCAAGGCAGGCACCTTACCTCTAGCGCCACCGCCCGGCCCCGCCTTTTTCTTTGCTTTGATTGGTAGAAAAGTTTATTCATCTGATATTTGTTGTTGTTGTTGTTGTCATACAGGGAGTAATCTCCCAAACAATTCTCCCCAGCAGGATCAGGAGCCTCTAGGTTCCTGGTGGTATTCAGGGTATCAAATGGGGTCTGTCTATGCCTATCATCTTAACCCTTTGACCATCAATCCAGCCCCTATAAAGGTGGTTTTGTTACATCCTCACAGCATTCCTTGAGACAAATGCTTTTAAATATGTCAGCTTTGTTAAGATATATATTACAAATTATAAAATTTACTCATTTCTTTTTTTGGGGGGGTCACACCCGGCGGTGCTCAGGGGTTACTCCTGGCTGTCTGCTCAGAAATAGCTCCTGGCAGGCACAGGGGACCATATGGGACACTGGGATGCGAACCAACCACCTTTGGTCCTGGATCGGCTGCTTGCAAGGCAAACACCGCTGTGCTATCTCTCTGGGCCCAAATTAACTAATTTCAATAACTTTTCCATATAATCACAATCATGCAATTGTGATTTATGGCAATTAATAATATTTATCAAAAAATCAATTTCAGGACATTTTCATTACTGTGAAATGAACCCTTATCCATTAGCTGTTTTAAATTAATTAATCAGGGAGGACATTAATTAAGCTGGGAGACTGATGTGATGACTTGCATAAAAAAATTGAAGACTCTATAGCAGGGATCCTCCAAGTAAGGCTGCGGGCCTTATGGCATTTATGTGGCCCAAAGGGTATTTTTTGCTGTCACTGTCCTGTTTAGCAGCCGACTCATTCCTGGTAAGCATTCATTCACAGTAAGCATATGTGAGATTTGCGCCTCACTTTCCAACTCCACTCCTCTGTCTCTCAGACTCCTTCTCTCAGTCTTGGGCAAGGTTCCTCCAACGACGGCCTGCCAAAAGCAGGCCCATAGTTCCCATTGAAATCCTGGTAAATTTGTTGATTTAACTTTACTTGTTCTTCATTTAAATATTGTATCTGTTCTCATTTTATTTGTTTTACTTCAAAATAAGATATGTGTAGTGAGCATAGGAATTTGTTCATAGTTCTTTTTTAAACGATAGTCCAGCCCTTCAAAGGTCTGAGGGACAGTGAACTGGCCCCTTGTTTTAAAAGTTTGAGGACCCTGCTATAAATGCTTGATTTTACAAAATTAAGAGACTAAGGACAGGGGCCGGGTAGGTGGCGCTGGAGGTAAGGTGTCTGCCTTGCAAGCGCTAGCCAAGGAAGGACCGCGGTTCAATCCCCCGGCGTCCCATATGGTCCCCCCATGCCAGGGGTGATTTCTGAGCACATAGCCAGGAGTAACCCCTGAGCGTCAAACGGGTGTGGCCCAAAAACCAAAAAAAAAAAAAAAAAAAAAAGAGACTAAGGACAGACCAAGGTGGTAGCTCACAGGACTGGGATACAGAGCCCCAGAAATTCAGATCCATGTACCTCATGGTTCTCTAACCACAAAATCCCCCCAAAGAGCAATCAATCACAAACATAAATAAGATTTTCAGCTATACCAATAAAATAATTTCCTCCCACACTTCTGCATACATCTTTCCCAAGGCTTTCTCAGAGGAGCTCTGCTAATTATTACTAGTTTGATACTGTCTGATTTGAAT
Organism: Suncus etruscus; assembly: GCF_024139225.1. NCBI lineage: Eukaryota > Metazoa > Chordata > Mammalia > Eulipotyphla > Soricidae > Suncus > Suncus etruscus. The sequence continues at coordinate 38,059,337 of NC_064853.1, forward strand.
TACCAAATACACAAACCATTTTCTTCTGTGCTTGTTTTGGGGCCACATCTGACACTACTCAAGCGCAGACTGGCAGACTCAAAGGACCGCATGTTGTTTTTCGAATCTGAAAGCTTCACATGCAAAGGATAGGTAGGGTCCTGCCCTGATCTCCGCAGCACCACAAATTATTTATTTATTTCTAATGTGGGGACCACACCTGCTCAGGGACCACTTTGGGTGGTGCTGGGGACCAAATCTGTGCTGTCTGTGTATAAAGCAAGTCCCTTCCCTCTGAATCAACTTTTATTTTTGATTTTTGGGTCATACACTGAAGTGCTCAGGGGCAATTCCTGGATCTGCATTCAAGAATCACTTCTACTGGACTCCAGGGACCTTATGGGTTGCTGAGGATTGAACCTTGGTTGGCCACATGCAAGGCCCTACCAGTTATACTATCTCTTCAGCTCAAATCAACTTTTAACATACCTCAGTTTATTTTTTCAACAGAAGCCATTCTTCATTTCCTCTAACCTCCTAGCTTTTGTAGTGATTTACCCTCCTCAAGGTTTATTTTATTTTACTGAATTTAACATTTTTATTTTTTGTTTTGAGAGCACAACCAGCTGTTCTCAGGATTTACTCTTGGCCCTGTTCTCAAGGATCTGACTGGCCTAAAGGACATGTGATTCTGAGATTGAACCCAGATCAATTGCATGAAAGGCAAAAACCATAACTTGTTTACTGTCTTTCTGGCTCAAACTAGCTGCTTTAATGGGAGCTGTAGAGATATTACAGCAAGAAAGGCTCTTGCCTGGCACATAGCCAGCCCAAGTTTATACTTAATCTCCCATGCCCCTCCAGCATTAAGCCCTGAGCATAGTTGGGTGTGACCCCAAAATCAAAATAAAAACAAACAAATAAAAAACCAAGCTTGCTACTTGTTTGTTTGTTTGTTTGGGGGTCACACCTAGAGATGTTACTTTAAAGGTTACTCTAGCTCTGCCCTTAGAAATTTCTCTCATGGGGCCGGGCGGTGGCGCTAAAGGTAAGGTGCCTGCCTTGCCTGCGCTAGCCTTGGACGGACCACGGTTCGATCCCCCGGTGTCCCATATGGTCCCCCAAGCCAGGAGCAACTTCTGAGCACATAGCCAGGAGTAACCCCTGAGCATCACCGGGTGTGGACCCCCCCCCCCAAAAAAAAAGAAATTTCTCTCATGACCAGGAGAGTAATTCAGCAATTTCTCTCATGACCAGGAGAGTAATTTCTGTGATCTCTGAACAAAGAAATTAATCCTAGAAATTCTTGGGGAACTATATGAGATGCCAGGAATAGAACCCTGGTGGGCTGTGTATAAGACAAGCACCCTATCCAGCGGGTACTGGCTACTGGCTACTTGAAGGATGACTTAGCCTTATTATGAATGAGGAGGCATGCTGTGACCTCTCTGCACTTATTTCTTGGGGAACTATATGAGATGCCAGGAATAGAACCCTGGTGGGCTGTGTATAAGACAAGCACCCTATCCAGCGGGTACTGGCTACTGGCTACTTGAAGGATGATTTAGCCTTATTATGAATGAGGAGGCATGCTGTGACCTCTCTGCACTTATTTCTGTGCCTGAGTTGGCACAGAGCTTCGTGAAGGAGTGACAACCCCCCCCACACACTTTCTAGCATCCATCCAGGGAGACCCTTCTAACAGCCACCAGACTGATGTTGGGCTCTGCTGGGGATAAAGGGGCTTGCTGAGCTGCTTGCTGAGTTGTTGACATAAAATAGTGGTTGTGAACAGATTTTGTCTACTTCAGGAGTCACCTGTAAGAGGCATGTCTGCTCTGTCTGTGACCTGTCTGTGAATTTGGGTCCTTCAAAAAGCAGAGATGCCAAGACAGGATTAGATGTGCATGAGATTTATTGGAGAAATGCAGTGAAGGCAGAAGGACTGGGAGACAGGGAGAGCCTCAGGCCTCACTGCATGCATGCCACCTGTACTTGCAGAGTAAGAAAGAGCTTCAGAGTGCAGTGTAGACTGAGGAAGTCTTAGCCAAGTAGATGGCAAGTCCCCAGGCAGTGTGGCAGAGGCATTGAGTTGGAAGAGTTTCAAGATGGACTTGGAGTAGGAAGGTCCTGAGCTCCACCATTAGCATTGGGCCCATAGCCTCAGGACATGTGGCCCTGCACTTTGGCCATGGCACTTTGCAGCTAGTGAATCAAGGAAACCCTACAGTAGAGTCTCTGGAAGAGGTAAGGAGGAGGGGCCCTTCATTTCCTTCTAAGTGCCAACCACCAAGCCACCAAAAAAATCACTTAGCTTCCCAAGTCTCTAACAAGTGCATCAACTTTCCAGGATAGTGGTTGAAGAGGAAGTGGAGTAAAGCTCATGAGTTTCAGTAGATATGTATCATTTAATCCAGTGGGTTTCTTTTTTCTCATCATGGCCCACTTCCGACCTGGGTTCAATCCCTAGAATCACTTAAATTGGCCTGAGTTCTGCCAGGGGTGATGCCTGAGCACAGAGCTAGGAGTACAGCTGGGTATGCCCCCCAAACTAAATTAAATTTTGTTTTTTTTTTGGGGGGGGGCCACACCCAGCAGTGCTCAGGGATTACTCCTGTCTCTATGCTCAGAAATTGTTCCTCGAAGGCTCGGGGGACCATATGGGATGCCGGGATTCGAACCACCGTCCTTCTGCATGAAAGGCAAACACCCTACCTCCATGCTATCTCTCTGGCCCCAAAATTAAAAATTTCTAATAAAGTAAAATTAAAATAAATCCCAAAGAGGGTAGATTCCTGCAGGAGTTAGGAGAGGTTAAAGGAAGTAAAAAGTGGTTTCTGTTGAATAAACCATGCATTTCACCCATTTCAATTACTTTTTCTTTTTTCTTTTTTCCTTTTTTTTTTTTTTTTTTTTGAGTCACACCCTGTTGTGCTCAGCCTCTGTGCTCAGAAATCACTCCTGACTGGTTCAGGGGACCTTATGGGATGCTGGGATTCGAACTGGGGTCCGTCCTGTATTGGCTGTGTGCAAGGCAAACACCTTACAGCTGTGCTATTGCTCTGGCCCCTCAATTACTTTTTAATAGAGGCATAGTGATACAACCCATCATTGTCATCACTGATGATCCGCCTCTCAGTCCTTGGCTGAGGACTGAAAATGATGCCTGACACATGATGGAGAAAGGCTCACAAAGTGGGGGGCTTAGGGCTGTGAGAGATCCCAATGGCTATAATTCATGCTTTGCAGCAGGAACCCAGGTTTCAGTATCTAGCACTACATGGCTCCTGAACACATCCTGCAGGGACACCCACATTAAAGAAGAGACTTGTTTTCCACACCATCTGACTCCTGTCCAGCCAGCAAGGGTAGCTGAGTGGCTTTCAGGCTCTCAGTACAGAGAGCACAGGGAGGGAAGAATCTGCTCCTGGGGTCAGCAATTGGGCTCCTTAAGGGACTCACTAAATTCCTCAGACAGGTGAACATTCTAGAAATGTGATAGCCCTGGTTGTGAAAGTGACACTCCCTGTCCGGGGGGGGGGGGGGGCGCCTGAACCAACCCCTCAGGTCTCAAAGCCCCATGTGTGGACAAGAAAGTGTCTTCCTGAGTGCAGAGCCTTGTTGTTTAAAGGAAAGGGAGCATTTGTAGGTGGATCCAGCCTCCTGCAGGGAAGACAGGGCTGGGTTGCTCTTCTCTTACTTTCATAGTCTCTAGAATCAAGCACGCTTCACACGTCATTTTGGGGGGGTGTTGGTTTTTGTTTTGGGGGTCACACCTGGCAGTGCTCAGGGGTTACTCCCAGCTCTACGCTCAGAAATCGCTTCTGGCAGGCTTGAGGGACCATATGGGACTCAAACCACCATCCTTCTATATGCAAGGCAAATGCCCTACCTCCATGCTATCTCTCTGGCCCCTCATTTGGTTTCTTATCTTTCTCCCAATAAAGCCAGGCTCTACGGACATTTAGCTTGAAACTTTTTTTTTTTTTAGGCTGGGGGTGGCACCACACCCAGCAGTACTCAAAGCTTGCTCCTGGCTCTGCACTCAAGGATCACTCCCGGCAGTGCTCTGAAGATTATATGTGGTGCTAGGGATCAAATCCAGGTTGAGCATGTGCAAGTCAAGCACCCTACCCATTGTACAACCTCTCCAAGCCTGGCTTACAGTTCAGCCTGTCATACCCAGAGCAGAGGGCTAGAAGGTTACACAGTCACTGAATGACAAACGAATGACTCTGAAGGGCAAAAATCTGCCACCTGGAAAAGCCTTTAAGGGTTGAGACCACCCTTGTTCCAACTTCTCTCCAAGGAATTCTCTTCGTTCCCTCTGCCCCAGTTGGCATGGGCTCTCTTGGCAGACTGGATGGTCCATCAAGAATGGACCTGCTGAGAGCATGTTCTGCATAGCGACAGCAGAACTGTTCAGATCTCACCTCCCTCCAGCTGTCCAGCTTCTCAAACTCTGTGAGGCTTGTTCTGACCAGCCTGGAGTCTAGACAGCTCTTTGGGGGGCTCTGCATATCTCTTTCCACTAACATTTAGTGATACTTTGGAATAACTTTGGGATTAAATATGGTTAATCTTTTTATTGTTTTTTCCACAAGGGGAGCCACACTCAGCCATGGTCATAAGTTACTCCTGACGCTGTGTTCATGGGTCTCCCTGCAAAGCTTCATCAGACTATGCAGTGCTGAGGATGAAGCAAAGCGTGCACTCAGCCCATGGAGTTGACGCTGTGGCTCTTTTTCTGAAGGTGGATTGGGTCACACCTGGCAACTTCTGGTTCTGTGCTTAGGAGTCACTCAAACTAGGGTCAGTTACATGCAAGTTTAAATAGACCTTAACTCCTGGGGCTAGAGAAATACTACTGCAGGTAGGGCATGAGCCTTGCATGGTTTTTTGTTTGTTTGTTTGTTTTGGCTTTTGGGTCACACCTGCAGCGCTCAGGGGTTACTCCTGGCTCCACGCTAAGAAATCTTTCCTGGCAGGCTCAGGAGACCATATGGGATGTTGGGATTTGAACCACTGACCTGCATGAAAGGCAAAGGCCTTGCCTCCATGCTATCTCTCCAGCCCCCTTGCATGTTATTGATCCAGGTTCCATATAGTTCTAGAACCCATTCTAGAACCCCAGATAGTCTCCCAAGAACTTCCCAGAGTGACTCCTGAGTACAGAGCCAGGAATAAGCCCTGAGCCCTTTTAGGTGGGGCTCCAAAACAAAACAAAAAATAATACATTGGGCCCGGAGAGATAGCACAGCGGCGTTTGCCTTGCAAGCAGCCGATTCAGGACCAAAGGTGGTTGGTTCGAATCCCGGTGTCCCATATGGTCCCCCGTGCCTGCCAGGAGCTATTTCTGAGCAGACAGCCAGGAGTAACCCCTGAGCACTGCCGGGTGTGACCCAAAAAACCAAAAAAAATAAATAAATAAATAAAAATAATACATTAAAAAAGTGCTATGTCTCTCAGAAGATCCTCTCTCTGGACCACTTCCCTACTTTTATGTCCATTTGTTTATTTGTTTTTTGGGCCAAACCTGCCAGCACTCAGGGGTTACTCCTGGCTCTGTGCTCAGGAATCACTCCTAGCAGCCTCAGAGGACCATATAGGATGCCAGGAATCGGAACTGTGGTGGGCCAGCCACATACAAGGCAAATACCCTCCCTGCTGTGCTACTACTCCAACACACAACCCCTATTTTTTTGGTGGGGGAGTTTTGGGGCCATACCTGGCATCACTCAGGGGTTACTCCTGGTTCTATACTCAGAAATCGCTCCTGACAGGCTCAAGAGATACTGGGGAATTGAACCAGGATTCATTCCGGGCCAGCTGTGTGCGAGGCAAACACCCTATCTCTGAGCTATCGCTCTGCCCTCCACTCCCCTACTTTTTTTTTTAACAATTTTCTCAGAAGCCTGAAAATCCTCTTGGACTTCTACTTCCCACATCTAATTTATAACACATCATACTGTGTAAAGTGTACAAAATCCAGCCACTTCCTCCACCCCAGGGTCCCCATGTTAGGTCATTAGCTCCCTGCTCCAGGTGTCCATCCTCACTTCCTTTTCTAGGCTGCACTTGGGAGGTGTCTTTAATTATTTATTTATTTTTAGTTTGAGGGCCACACCTGGCAGTGCTCAGAAATCACTTCTGGCAGGATGGGGGCGGGGGTGTCATATAGGATGATGGGATTGAACCCGGATCTGTCCTGTGTCGTCTATGGTAAGGCAAACGACCTATCGCTGTGGTATTGTTCGGGCCCCCTGCGGAGGTGTCTTTAAATGCGCAGTTTGAGCCAAAGTACTTTCCTCTTAAAATCTTTCGGCTCTGTCCTTTGATCTCAGGATAAAGTCCAGAGTTTCAAGTCTCCAAGAGCAGACTGTCTTTCTACCTCCCACAGCACTCTCTGTCCTGCAGGCAGGATGCCAGCCCACCTTCTCCCAGGACCTGTCCACACACCCTTCTCCTGCTTGCACTCAAGTAACCCCGCTCTCCTCAGACAAGGTACCTGGAAAATAATAATTAACCTTAGCCAAGTGATTAGCCAACCATCAGTTCACTCTCACCACCACACTACTAGATGAACACCTTCCTTCATTCATGATGATGGACTGGAACTCAGAGGGTCAGAGCTGGGAAGGGGCTATGTCAAGGTCATCCTGATAGTAAGCACCACCACCACTAGACAGCCAGTAATGTGGGGACAGGGACTGTTTGGGCTCTGCTCATGGAAGTCTTGTAGCCTTTTGTGTGTTTAACAAATATTGTATCAGAGTGATAGCACAGCAGGGAAGGTGTTTGCCTTGCACGTGGCAGACCTGAGTTCAATCTCTGGCATCTCATATGGTCCCCTGAGCCTTCCAGGAGTAACTTCTGAGTGCAGAGCCAGGAGTAAACCTTGAGCACTGCCGAGTGTGGCCCAAAAACAAACAATAAATATTGAGCATTTAGTATGTGTCATGTCAGACATTGCTCTGGGCTCCTATTCTTAGAAAACTTGTATGAGTGGAAGAAAAGCCAGATTAAGCAGATATACATCTAACTGCACATAATTCAGAGGAAAATAAGAATCTTGTGGGACTAGAGCAATAGTACAGCAGATAGGGTGCTTGCCATGCACAAGTGCAAAGCCAAGAGTACAGAGGCAGGTGTAAGCCCTGAGTACTGTTGAACATGGCCCATAAAAAGAAAAAAAGGAAGAAAGAAGTGCATTGCATAATCTACTTGGGAAGGTGAGGTGAAGAATTGGGCCACACCTGGTAGAGCTCAGGCAAAGTAAATGTCTTAAGCCTCATACTTTCTCTCTAGCTACAGCTTTTAAGACAAGAAGATGGGTCTGGGGCCAGAGTGGTAGTACAGTATTTGGGCGTTTGCTTTACATGTGACAGACCCAGGTTCTATCCCTGGTATCTCATATAGTCCGCAGAGCCAGGAGCGATTTCTGAGCACAGAACCAGGAGCAAAACCATGGGGCCGGAGAGATAGCATGGAGGTAGGGCGTTTGCCTTGCATGCAGGACGGTGGTTCGAATCTGGCATCCCATATAGTCCCCTAAGCCTGCCAGGAGCGATTTCTGAGCGTAGAGCCCCTGAGCGCTGCCGGGTGTGACCCCAAAACAAAACACACACACACACACACACACAGACACACACAACCCTAAGCACTTCTGGGTGTGGCCCCAAAAAACAAAAACGAAAACAGAAAAGAAGACTAGAACTGCAATAATGATTAATCAAGATTTCTTTCTCTTTTTTGTATTTCTTTGGGCGGGGGCACACCCGGCAGCGCTCAAGGGGTTACTCCTGGCTCTGTGCTCAGAAATCACTTCTGGCAGGCATGGGGGACCATATGGGATACCGGGATTCAAACCAATGCCATTCTTGGGTTGGCCGCCTGCAAGGCAAACGTCCTTACCGCTGTGCTATCTCTCTGGTCCCCATGATTAATCAAGCTTTCTAGCAGGCTACTTTTTGTTGGTTTGGGGATTAGCTCCAGTGGTGCTCAGGGGCTTTACATTAGTAAGGGGATTTGTGGGATTAATTCAGGATTTTATTCTGCTCAGTAGTGACACCTGGTGGTGCTCAGAGAACCTTAGGAGGAGTTGAGGATTCAAATTCTAGCACCTGCTTGTAAAGCAAGAGCCTTTTACCTCTTGTGTTATCTCTTTGGCCCGTAGCAGATTATTTTAATAGCCTGCCCCACCCCTTCTTTATTGTTGATGCTTTATTATGTTATGACTGGGGATTGCACACATTTATTTTAGCTGTGATTCTCTCAGGCATAGTGCTCACAATTGTGGTCTCATCGCTCTCTGGGGACTGCACTCCTGTAGGTAGAGTTCTTGCACCCACATCTCTCCAGGGTTCATACTCTCTATTTAAGGCACACAGTTCTGTCCAGGTGTTATTTTCCATACTCAATGGTTCAGGTCTTACCCTTGCGCTCAGGGCTCACTTCTGGCTGGTTGGGATCATATGAGGAGCCGATGATCAAACCAGAGTCAGGTACCTGCAAGGCAAATGCCCTACCCGCTGCATTATTGCTCTGGCCCCTCCCCAGTTGTCTGTACTCACCAGGGGTCACTATGGTGCTCACATACATGAACACTGGGAGGGGGCGGCAGTCATCCTTCCTGTTGTGATACTCAAACATCTTTTTAGCTGCAGTTGCATCCCTTTATGGTGCTTTCAAATATAAGACTGCGGTATGGCAGGAAATTGATTGTTAGCTGTGATCACAGCAGAGCTGCCAGGGTTGATGCCAGTGCATGTGGCAATACCAGGAATTTGAATTCACAACTATACACTGCCAAGCAGCAGCAAGGCCGTGACATTTTTCCAAACCTCCAGCAGGCTACTCTAGTGCCTTGCTTTCCTTGTTTTGTTATGAGCCACACCTGGTGTTGCTCAGGGCTTATTCCTGGCTCTGCATTCAGGGATCATTCCTGGCAGGGTTCTGGGAACCTCCGGAGTGCTAGGTATGAAACCCCAGTTGGCCACATGCAAGGCAGGTGCCTGGCATGCTATTCTATCTCTCTAGCTCCCTTATTTTTATTGTTACTGTTTTAGTGTGTCACAACTGGTTTCTGGACACCTCTCGCTCTGTGCTGAGGGATGATTTCTGGTGATGTTCAGGGACCATATGGTGCTAGGGGCTGAATCCATACCTCCAGTGTGCAAAACATGTGCACAGCACTTTGAGTCATCTCTCCAGCCCAATTTGGCTTTTCAAACTATGGCCTGTGATCCCATATGGAGTCATATAACTGAATGTAGGAATAATGAAAAAAAATTTTTCTAAATGTGTTTCAGGGTTTACAAAGGTAGTATAGGGGTTCAGGGTATGTGCCTATATGGATCTGATCTGAGCTTGATTTCCAGCACCTCGTGGCCTCCTGATCATCACTGGGATTAGTCTTAGAAGCCCCCAATCACTGACAGGATAGCCCTGATTGTCTTGTTACTATAAAGCCCAGCAATGCTGCATCCTCAGGCTTTAGCAGCAGTATTCTATAAATGATCCTTGATTTTAGAAACTGACCAAATTATATCTAAGGGGTTGTCCTGCCTTGTCCACCATGGTGTCCCCCAACACCTGTACCTGGCATACCTGGAGTAAGCCCCGCTATTTCTTTTTTTTTTTTTTTTTTTTGGTTTTTGGGCCACAACCCGTGGTGCTCAGGCTTTACTCCTGGCTGTCTGCTCAGAAATAGCTCCTGGCAGGCACGGGGGACCATATGGGACACTGGGATTCGAACCAGTCACCTTTGGTCCTGGATCGGCTGCTTGCAAGGCAAACGCCGCTGTGCTATCTCTCCGGGCCCAGCCCCACTATTTCTTTTCTGTTGAATAAAAGATGGAATATTCAGGGGCCAGAGCAATAGAACAGTAGAGACACCACTGGGTGTAGCTTAAAACCAAACAAACAAAAAAGAATATTCACTTATTTATTTAAATCAGTGATTTTCTATGTGAATGTCTGTATACCCTTTGGTAATTTCTGGCTTTAGTTGTCATGGTAAGAAGGGGAAGGTCGGGGCCGGAGAGATAGCATGGAGGTAAGGCGTTTGCCTCTCATGCAGGAGGTCATCGGTTCGAATCCCGGCGTCCCATATATGGTCCTCCCGTGCCTGCCAGGAGCAATTTCTGAGCCTGGAGCCAGGAATAACCCCTGAGCACTGCCGGGTGTGACCCAAAAACCACAAAAAAAAAAAAAAAAAAAAAAAAAAAAAAGAAGGGGAAGGTTTCAGCATTTATGAAGAAAGAAATATTTTCTTCTTTTTTTGTTTGGGCCACAACAGACAAACCAGAAAAGATTGCTCAGGCCTTACTTCTGGCTTTTCCCTCCGGGATCAATCCTGGAAGAGCTAGGAACCATATGAGATGTATAGGGTCAAACCTGAGTTGGCTGCACACAAGGCAAGTGCCCTTCCTGCTATACTATTGTTCAGGCACTGAAAGAGATTTTTTTTTTTCTTGCAATGCCTGAAGGTAGTTCTCATAAAGGAGACATGCCCCATAGATCACAAGACTTTCAAATTACCTGCCAGATTCTCTTAGATGATTCATCTTTTTGTCAGTTTCAGAAACCAGACACAGACATCTGCTTTACAGAAAAACAGAAAATATTGTTTTGTTTTGTGGGAGAGGTGTGCCGGATAGATGAGGGGAGTTACACCTTGCTGGCTCAAAGTGGACGTGGACTGTTGTTCTAGAGGTGCTGGGAGGAATTCTGCGTGCTCAGGAACCATGCTGTGAGGTTACACACACAAAACATGTACTCCAGCCCTTTGAGCACAAACCATTTGTGCAGCCTTAAACATTAGTTCCATTTCCAGTAAAAACCACTTCCACGTAAATAAGATAAGGGCATTTTGTTTCACTAAGGCTTTACCAAACTTTGTTCACGTTTTCAGAAAATCAAGACAATTTCCTCTGAGGATTCTAACGGATCTTGTTCCCACAATTCTACCTCTGGATATCAAAATGCTGAAAACTTGAGTTATGTCTTCTCGTGTATCTAACATAAACATTTACTCACTGAACGACATAATGATATTTATAATATCCTTATCAATATAAGGATGATTCATTTTACCACCTTTATTTTACAATTCATTCATCAGTCATAAACAACACACTGAAACACAATGAATAGCAATCAAAACACATTGATTAGAAACATCATAAGATGGTTGCAGAGGTAGCTAGAGAGAGAGTAGGATGGATGCTTGCCTTTACAGGTTGCCCCAGGATCGGGGTTCCATCTTCAGTATCCCATATAGTTTCCTGAGCACCGCCAGGAGAAATTCCTGAGTGTAGAACCAAGAGAAACTCCTGAGCATTGCAGGAGGTACTCCCCCAAAATAAATAAAAATAATAAATAAATAAATAAATGAAAGAAAGAAAAAGAACAGGGGCTGGAGAGATAGTATGGAGGTAAGGCGTTTGTCTTGTATGCAGAAGGGTGATAGTTCGAATCCCAGCATCCAATATGGTCCCCTGAGCCTGCCAGGAGCTATTGCTGAGTGTAGAGCTAGGAGGAACCCCTGAGGGCTGCCGGGTGTGACCCAAAAACCAAAATAAATAAATAAATAAATAAATAAATAAATAATTTTTTTTTTTATTTTTTTTTTGGTTTTTGGGCCACACCCGGTGACGCTCAGGGGTTACTCCTGGCTATGCGCTCAGAAGTCGCTCCTGGCTTGGGGGACCATATGGGACGCCGGGGGATCGAACCGCGGTCCGTCTCCTAGGCTAGCGCAGGTAAGGCAGGCACCTTACCTCGAGCGCCACCGCCCGGCCCCAAATAAATAATTTTTAATTAAAAAATAAAATAAGAGGGCCCGGAGAGATAGCACAGCGGCGTTTGCCTTGCCAGCAGCCGATCCAGGACCAAAGGTGGTTGGTTTGAATCCTGGTGTCCCATATGGTCCCCCATGCCTGCCAGGAGCTATTTCTGAGCAGACAGCCAGGAGTAACCCCTGAGCAACACGGGGTGTGGCCCAAAACCCAAAAAAAATAAAATAAAATAAAATAAAATAAGGGGCCGGAGAGATAGGATAGCATGGAGGTAAGGCGTTTGCCTTTCATGCAGAAGGTCATCGGTTCGAATCCCGGCGTCCCATATGGTCCCCCGTGCCTGCCAGGAGCAATTTCTGAGCCTGGAGCCAGGAGTAACCCCTGAGCACTGCCGGGTGTGGCCCAAAAACCACAAAAATAAAATAATAAAATAAAATAAAAAGAAACATCATCCGAGGGGAAAAGAATTCAATGACACCCCAAGTTCCACTGAGGGGAGGGGTGCAGTTTACAAACTAGTCAACCCTGGAGGTTGGGGTGTGTGTGTAGGAGGGGGCGTCCAGTGGCGGGCCCCAACAGAGCGGTCCTCCGCGCGCCAGGGGTCGCTGTAGCGCCGCATGTCCGCCCCCCCACCACCACCACTCCCCTCCTTCCCGGCCGGGCCGCTCTCCGCCGCCACCCCGCCTCGGGCCTCCACTCGGGGGCCGAGTGGGCGGGCACGACTGCGCCCAGGTCGCCCAGGCGCCCTTCGACCAGCAGCGCCCGGGGGGGCGGGCGGGCAGGCGGGCTTGCGGGTATAAAGGGAGCCGAGGCTCCCCCCGGCCGCTCTCTCCGCCCCGGGTCGCCGCAGCTGAGGCTGCTTCAGGGCTCTTGAGTAGCCTGAGGGGGGGGGAAAAATAAAAAAAGAAAAAAAAAATTAAAAAAAAAAGCTAAACTAAAAAAAAAAAAGAGAAAAAAAAGAAAAGAAAAAGCAAAGCGAAGCTTTTGCTCGCCACAACCGAGGGCGAGTGTGCTTCGTCTTCGGCCTGCCTGCAGCCTCTGCCACCGCCGCACCTGGGCACGACGCCGCGCTTGGTGAGCCGCCCGCCGCGTGGCAGCCCCAAGCCCGCCCGCCGCCCTCGGCCCGGCCCCGGCCCCGGCGCCCCCGGCTCCCCTTGGGCGCACCACGTGTCCGCGCTGCCCTTCGCCTGCCCGGCCTTGGGGAGGGAGGACAGAGGGAGGCAGGCGGCTGCGACCAATATTGGCTTCCCAAAACCCTTGCTGCAATCTTGCACCCTCGCAATCTTGCACACCTGTCTTTATCCAAAATTGGGGGGGGGGGGTGTGCAACCTTGCGGATTCTATTTTTAAATGTCATTGAAAGGGGCTATCTTATCATTTGCTTAGTTGCATTCTTTAAAGGGGGAATTGCTCTTTGCATTATCTGCATTCTTTCCCCCCCAACACCCAGCCTTTCCCCTCTTTCCTTCCCCCACGCTGCAATTTGGAGTGGGGTGGGGGAGAGTCTTCTTCCTCAGGCCGGGACAGCTGTGGCCAAATCCGCAAACTCCCCGGGAGGGCCATATTGTTTTGGAGGAAAGGAGAGCTAGAGGCTTTTTTTCTTTTGTCTGCGGGTCTTCCGCAGCCTCCTGCGAGCTTGTTTGTTGTTGTCCCTGAGTGCCCCCTTTCTCTTTCTCTCTCTCTCTCTGCTCCTCTTAGCTGCCACCTGTGAGCCCGCGAAGAACCCACCCCCCTCTCTTTTTTATTTATTTATTTTTTTTGTCAACTGTGCGGTCCCCCCTCTTCAAGAAGTCCTCCTGGCGGGGCTCGGGGTCGTGGGGGCTGGGGAGATGAACGCTGCAGCCAGCAGCTACCCCATGGCCTCCCTGTACGTGGGTGACCTGCATTCGGACGTCACGGAGGCCATGCTGTACGAAAAGTTCAGTCCTGCCGGGCCTGTGCTGTCTATCCGGGTCTGCCGCGACATGATCACCCGCCGCTCCCTGGGCTATGCCTACGTCAACTTCCAGCAGCCTGCTGACGGTGAGTCAAGAGCTCTGGATGGGGGGCCCCTCTCCCTCTGCACGGTTCCCCGAAGAACCTTCCAAGGGGCCCCTCGAGGCACGCCCCTTCTCTCCTCTCCTGCAGCTGCTGTATCGTATTGGGGGGGAAGGCAGGACTCAGACAGCACCCCAGGGAAGCAGGTGGCCGCAGGGCTTCTGGCTGCAGATAAACCTGAGTTTGAATCTTGGCTCTCTCCCCCACTTGCTCGCTCGGTGACCTTGGGCTAATCAGTCGTGGCAGTGGGGCTGGCACCCAAGGAGACTGGAAAAGGAACTCCCTGTTATTCCACTGCGTGGTCCTGCTCCAGGCGCCTGGCCTCTCGGACCCTTACCCTGATCAGTTGGACATGCATGATGAGCTTGAGGGGGTGGTTCCAGGCCTATCACACACACACTGCGATTGAAATATGGTTCCTGCAGGATTTTTTGCTGGCAACCTGTCTCGCTGGTTTGGTTTAGTTGTGGACCGATTGGGTAGAGCTGTCTTTCAGGGTTGAGTAGGAAAACAGTGGGGACAGTCTGCTGTATTAAGCCAGCATGGGGTCTTGTGTTGGCACTTCCCAGTGCCCTACTATGCTTCTTGCCTGGTATTTTTAGCTTGAGTGTATCCAGGTAGGTCCAGGGAAGCACCAGGCCTGGTGGGAGTTTTCTCTCCCCGAGAAGAGTGCTTTTCACTTGTCTTACTAACACCCCTCTGAAGACTCCAGGACTCCCAGAGTGAAAGGAACTATAGACCGGGTGGAGGCCGAGCATTGCTTGGCTCTGTGACTGGAGCTTAGAGCCTGGAGAGAGGTATGCTGCAGGAGCAAGGCCAGCAGAAACCTAACCAGGGCCTACACGTGACTCCAGATTAAAAGAAACAACTGTAAAGACGTTTCTGGGAGAAGCAAGCCATTCTGTGGCAAAGGCCCTCTAGGTCCCTATTTTTGTCCCCACTTTGTCCACTGGTGAAGCAGAGAATGTCAGTTGCCCAACTGAGAGCAGAGGATTGGACTTGTTGAGAGACAGTTCACTGTTCTGAGCTTGCTATTGTGGCGCAAAGAAGGAAACTGAGTGAGACTTGGTGGGGCGAAGGTACCTAGTGTTTTTACCACTTCTCTGCCTTGACTTTTGGGATCGAAAATCCTGTCCCTTAGAGACAGGAACAGAAGCTGTTGGTCAGTGTGTGTGCCAGCGCATACCTCTGCAGGACCTCTCCCTGCTATAAATAGTGATGGCCAGATTTGTCCGACTTAACTTCTGCACCATCATCTGGAAATAGGCACTGTGTGGAAAACGCTCCTTTACTGCTCTTTAATCGCGGTTTGGGGTCCCAGAGGCTGTGAGTTTTCCGTATCCCTCCGTGAACTCACTTGGGCCTGCCTGGACTTCTTCACATTTGGTATTTGCCCTCCTTCTCTGCTCTTTGCTGAACCAGTCCTGACCTGAGTCTGGTGGGAGAGGAGGCATTAGTCCCTTGCTTACTGCCCAGTGGAGCTTGTGGAATGACAGCATTAGGGTATTTTCCCCCCATTTTAAGGGAGATGTCTTGAACAAGGGGAAGCCCGATCCTCCCTGGAAGGGAGACTTAAGTGATGAATCATAAAAGTAGCCATCAGTTCTCAGTCCTCACTTCCGTTGACGTGTTCTTGTGCAGGTGACAAGCAGTTCAGATTCGAGGTATTCTGTGATGTTCTCTGAAGCCTGGAATTTCTTCTCAACCTGTTTTTCTTGTTTGTTTCGGGATACCTTAGTGCTGCTTAGGTGCTCAAGCATGCTCTCAGCTTATTGAGTGCTCTCTCTCAGGCTCTCGAGTTCTGAAATCTTTTAGGACTCAGAAAAGCTGGGCTGGAGTGGTGGCAAGCGGTAGGACATTTGCCTTGCACTCTGCTCAACTCTGCTCACCTAGGACGGACCTAACCACGCGGTTTGATCCCCCGCATCCCATATGGTCCCCCAAACTCTACTATTTCAGAGCACAAAGCCTGAGCCTCACCAAGAGTAGCGCCGCCCCCCCCCCCAAAAAAAAAAACCCAAAGGCTGAAAGTACCCAATTTAAGACCTGTGAACCAGCTGTGTTTCCTGGGTGGTGGTGCTTTCATCATTTTTGTCCTGATAATACCCAAAATATTTACATGTGTGACCATTAAGGTTCTTAGCATTTTGGTAGCTCATTTCTTTTTGTGACTCTAGTTTCAGAAGTTGAAAATAGGGGCTGGAGAGAGCACAGTGGTAGTGCTTTTGCCTTGCATGTGGCCAACCCAGGAGGGACCCAGGTTTGATTCCAAGCCTTCCAGGAGCCCTGAGTTACTGGGTGTGGCCAAGAAAAACCCAAACAAGCAAATTGAAAATATAAGAAACTGGCTGAAATTGGGAGTTGATCAATACATTCGCATAAAAGTTGCTATTATAGGGGCTGACAAGATAGCATAGTAGGAAAGGTGTTTTGTCTTGCACATGGCTGGCTCAGATCATTAGCACCCCATGTGTTCCCTTGAGTCCTGCCAGGAGTGATCCCTGATTACTTGCCAGTGGCTTCAAAGCTCTCTAAAAATTGCTTGTAGGTTTTATTTTTCTTAAGGATTATCGACTAGGAGACAGCTTAGGGTTGAGTGCCTGTTTTGCCTGTGGGAGGTCAGGTTTTTTTTGGTTGTTTCTTTGTTGCTGGTTTGTTTGATGTTGTTTTGGTTTGGTTTGGTTTTGGACAAACCTGGCAGTGAGTGCTCAGGGCTGTTTCAAACTCTGCTCAGGAATCATCCCTGTTCTTGCTCAGGGATTTCAACCGGGGTCAGCTGCATGGAGGTACATGCAAGACAAAAATATTTTAGCTCCTGTATAGTATCTTGCCTGCCTGGGAAGTCCCTTGAAGTTCTATACTCAGCGCTCAAATAGAACAAAAAGAGAGTTAGTTGACAGCTTTGCGATATCTGAGGGGAAAAATTGTTAGTGGTGGCATCAGGTCACATAAAATGGGGAAATTGCTGCTCTGAGTTGCAGTGGGTGGTAGACTGTAGAATGTGATAAAGCTTAGTCAGTGGGAGATTATTCTTCCATCTTGGTGCCCTGAGATGTTTTAGACAATTTCTTCCCTAACTCCCTTTCCAGGGAGGCCACAGATTCAGCGGGAAGAAGAACTGGAGGGATAAGAACCCTTTACTTTTAGTAGCTTTTTCGTTTGTTTTTATGGCCATACCCGGCCGCACCCAGGGGTTACCCTGGTAGGCTCATGGAACCATATGGGATGTTGGGGATCCAACCTGAGTGGGCCGTTAGCAAAGCAAAATGCTCTGTCTACTGCATCATCACTCAGGCCCCATTAGTAGCTGCTTTTCCCCCCAGGATGAAGCGATTACTTGAAAAATCCTAAGGTTCTGGGAGAGTGGTAGTTTCAAACTAGTTGACATTTCATTTCCCTGAGTGAAACACTTCTATTTTGCAGCTGAACGGGCCTTGGATACCATGAACTTCGATGTGATTAAAGGGAAGCCAATTCGTATCATGTGGTCTCAGAGGGATCCCTCTTTGAGGAAGTCCGGCGTGGGAAATGTCTTCATTAAGAACCTGGACAAATCTATAGATAACAAGGCACTTTATGATACTTTCTCTGCTTTTGGAAACATTCTGTCCTGCAAGGTAAATGTTGACAAAGCGTATTGGTCATTGAATCCTGAGATCAGAATAAGTAGCAAATGGAAAACTGTCTTGGAATTGGGCAGTTAGGATAATTATTATTATGCTCCAAATGGCTCCGAAACCTAAAAGTTTCCTGTAGATAATCTCAGCTCAGCCTAGCAGAATTGGTAAGGTGCTTTAGTGTTTCATTCTTTCCTGGATTGCCTGAACTATCCTTCCTGTTTCTTAGTTGTTGACAGATTGAAAAGATTTCTTCTGAGGGTATGTAGAGGGGGCCTGGTCTTCAGGCACTGATGAATTTGGTTTAATGCTAGAATGAAGTCCTGTTGGTGGTTGGGAATTCTGTTAGGCTCTTTTTTGTGGTACTGGTTTTGCTCCCAAGTTTTTAATGTTTTTGGAGCTGCAACTGTTGGGGTTTATACTCAGGGCCTAACTTTCAGAGCAAATGCTCTACCACTGAGCTACTTATTGACCCTAAATTTGTTCTTTCTGGTGTGGGTTGACACCTGGTAGGGCTCAGGGAACACTATTAGTGTTCTGTGTACTCCAGCCATTTTAGATCTCTCTGATCTTGTAAAGGTTTTATTTTAGTCCCACCCAAGTGTGCTCAAGGAGGCCCAGAGGCCACTCCAAGTCAACCAGGCCAGGTGGGTGGTTCAGTGCTTAGAACTCCAGAGCCAACCCTGGTGGTGCTCAGGCCATGTGTTGCCAAGTAGATAGTGCACCCTGCCCACTGAGCACTCTATTCTCCTTTAAAAAAATATTTATTGGTGCTCGCTTCAGCACATAAACTAAAATTGGAACAATACAGAGAAGATTACCATGGCCCCTGCATAAGGATGACACACAAATTCATGAAGCATTTCATATTTAAAAATATATACTTATTGGGGCCAGAGAGATAGCACAGCAGTAGGGCGTTTGTCTTGCACACAGCCAACCCAGAGTGGAAGGTGGTTTGAATCCTGGCATCCCATATGGTCCCCATAGCCTGCAAGGAGTGATTTCTGAGCACAGAGCTAGGAGTAATCCCTGAGGGCCGCCGGGTATGATCCAAAAACAAAAACAAAAATATTTCTATTAGTGAGAAAAGACATTTGGAATAGAATGTGAATATCCTTTGTAAATGGGGCATAATGAGGCCGGTACTGGGCCTTTAGAGGGTGGCACAGATGCAGTTGCCCGCCTTTTTTCGACAGGTGGTGTGCGATGAGAACGGCTCTAAGGGTTATGCCTTTGTCCACTTCGAGACCCAAGAGGCTGCCGACAAGGCTATCGAGAAGATGAATGGCATGCTCCTCAATGACCGCAAAGTGTGAGTGTCCCAGTCTGGAGCGACAGCCATCGCATGAGCCAGCCATGGCCCCACCTCGGTATTAACTGGCACACACAAGGCGGCTACTGGTTCTCGGCCCAAGTGTGGCCTGCTCCTACCTCTCCACTCCAGGGCTGGTGAGTCTCCCTGCCTGAGCCATGGCAGCCCTTTAGACTCGCCAAGGTGGGCTTTCTGCCCAGGCCATGGCCTGCCTGCCGCCCCTCCCTTAAAAGCATTCCTCTGTGGGTTTTGTGAGCATCAACACTGGGGCTGGCTGCAAGGCAGTTCTAACCCACTCTGAGCAGGGATCTGGCCAGCGGCAGAGTGGAGAGGGCCCTGGACTGACCAGGAGCTATGCTAGCTGTGTGACCATGGCTTCCCCTGGGACCTTAAGGACTCGGGCTCACTCAGTAGCTGATGGTACCAAATTATCTAAAGTCTCCACTTCACTAACTTGATCCTTCTAATACAGTCTGGCTCTAGAGTCACTGTTTGAATAGAGTGAAGTATAACCAGTTATATCTAGCAGGTGTTCCCAGTGCAGCATGGAGAAAGGAGGGAGGGAGGACCTTAGAGCTGAGTGGGAAGGGAAAAGGACAGTACGTCTTAGCTATAACCGGAGGAAATAATTTCTGTCCTTGGCCAATGACCAGATCAGGGGGTGTGCACTGATGCTGTGTGCACGCCCCAAGGTCAATTCCCTCGGGGTTCACTAGGACGGAATGAGAAGCTTTCAAGTAAACTTGTGCCATATGTGAGTTGCACCACATTGAGCAAAGGGGAAAAGGCATCGCATCTCCTGGTCAACTCCAGGTCTCACTGCTAGGGTTAACTACTGTTAACAGTGTGGTTTGTGTCCTTCCAGACCTTTTCTGTGCTTTACATAGATGCACAGAAATGGACGTTTTAGCACTTGGTCACCAGGCTTCTCCCGAAGGCAGTGTGATGTGGTAGGAGCCCTGGGCCGTCACCACAGTCCTGCTTCCCTCTCTCCGGGAGTCTCTGAACTTGCTTTCTGGGGGATGGAGGGGGACACTGGATTATAACCTCTCCTGTCAGCCTTTAACCCGTGTGCCTTTGGGCCTTGAAAATAAAAGTCTTTTCCACTGATTCTAGTTTATGGTTTCCTTTTAGGTTTGTAGGCAGATTTAAATCTCGAAAAGAGCGTGAAGCAGAGCTTGGTGCCAAGGCCAAGGAATTCACCAACGTTTATATCAAGAACTTTGGGGAAGAGGTGGATGATGAAAGTCTGAAAGAGCTATTCAGCCAGTTTGGTAAGTTGGGGTCCTTTGCCCCACTTGTCCACGTCCCCTGTTTACCAGATCTACAGCTAACCTGTTTGAAAGACAGGACACCTATATGTGGAAGTAGAATAGTTGGCGTGGTAAAGGTCACAGGGCAGGTAGGACTAGACACCAGTCATAGGGCTTGGCTTTGCCTGCCTTGTCCCATGCCCCCGGCCATTCAGTAACATGGTCAGATTTAGAAGCCCAGATCTGTGGTGCCTCTTTCTTAAGAGAGAGTCCATGTGGGTCCACAAGCAAGAGTTTCCTTCCAATGAGCTCTTTGAGGCAGTCTTCCTCCTGAGCTGTGTTGGAGATGGTGTTACTAATAGTTCTGTCCTTTGGTAATAGGTAAGACCCTAAGTGTCAAGGTGATGAGAGATCCCAGTGGGAAATCCAAAGGCTTTGGCTTTGTGAGTTACGAAAAACACGAGGATGCCAATAAGGTGAGAGTACCACGAGGGTCGGGAACGATCGCTAGGCAGTGGACCCCAAGCATGGGCAAGGCCTTACCAGCCAAAGTGGAGCAGGCCTGGAGCTGTCTGGGCTGTGCACATTTCCACACTCTGCCCGTGTCCCCAGGCTCCCATTTTCATAGCGTGTGGCACATAACTGCCACCTTTGTTTACTCAGCCCTGTAGATTGAAAGAGCAGGTCAGATGTTGGTTCTCATTCAGAAGTAACTAAGGCCCGTGGATTGCTGACGGGACAGTGAAGCAGCTCCTTGTGCTGTTCCTCAGCATCTTTAACTCTAATTGTTTACAAGAACCTGAGCGGTTTAGTGATAGTCAGGTCTCAACCTAAGTTCATGCCCATCATGTTTAAACGTAACCCCACTGTACTTCTGTCTGCCCTCTGTGTTGTCTGGACCTATGACCCATTGAAGCATCATTCCTATTTTACTGATGAACAAATTTGTAGTTTTGGATCTGCTTAGTAGAGACAAGATGAAATTAGTTTTTAACCCATCTAGGACAGCTTTTTCAGATTATTTGTTGGGACTTAGAGACTTCCAGATCAAGGCCCCTGCTTCTGCACCTTGGTTTCAAGATGTGTATTTTCCTCTTTAGGCGGTGGAAGAGATGAACGGAAAAGAAATCAGTGGCAAAGTCATATTTGTAGGCCGTGCACAAAAGAAAGTTGAACGGCAGGCTGAGTTAAAAAGAAAATTTGAACAGCTGAAACAAGAGAGAATTAGTCGATACCAGGTGAGAAGTGGTTTTTTTACAGAACCTGTTCCAAAGTTTTCTTTCTTAATATATGTAAAGTGCCCTGAAGTTTATTTAACAGGTTTGAGCCAGGTGTTAGCACAGAGCACTTGAGTGTGGCTTCATGCATAAGTTCTGGCCTTGATTCCTAATACTAGTTGGTCCCCAGCACTGTTGGGAGCACCACTGGATAGATAGCTCAATAACAAAAAGGTGTGTGTGTGTGTTTGTTTTTTGGGGTTTTTTTTTTGGGAGGGTCACACCTGGCAGCGCAGCGCTCAGGGCTCTACGCTCAGAAATCGTTCCTGGCAGACTCGGGGGGACCATATGGGATGCCGGGATTCGAACCACCATTCTTCTGCATGCAAGGCCTTACCTTCACGCTATCTCTCTGGCCCCAATAATAAACAAAAAGTTTAATAGGCTTTCTTGGAGTTGCTACTCTAGACTGTCAGATTGTAACAGTCATAGAAATAGGGGCTGGAGAGGAGCCGGAGAGATAGCACATCGATAGGGCGTTTGCCTGGCACTCAGTCGATTCAGGACCAACAGTGGTTCAAATCCCGGCAACCCAAATGGTCCCCCGTGCCCGCCAGGAGTAATTTCTGAACGCAGAGCCAGGAGTAACCCCAGAGCGCCGTTGGGGTGTGCCCCCCCCACATCCCAAAAAAAAAAAAGAGAGAGAAAAAAAAGAAATAGAGGCTGGCTGCGGTGGTGTATGATCCTGGTTCAAATCCCAGTGCTATACTGTAGGGCTGCTCACTCTACACACTGCTCTTCCCAGTACCCCAGGGTGCAGTCAGTCCTTAGACAAAAGAAATAAGAGTGGGAGAGGCTTACTCGGAGACTATTCTGGAAATCTCTATTGGTGTTCTGATTTCCTTTGACATCCATATTATGAGGTAATCTTGAGCTTAGAACAGAGGGAGGAGAATGTGCCACTGAACCAGTGGTTCTGCCCAGGTAGCTGATGGGAGAGGATGTCTAACCTGGGTTGATGCTCTCAGAGCTTAGAGCAATTAGTTCCCGACCTGGAGCCTGCATCAGGAATATCTGCTGAGCTTTTCTGATTCATTAGCATCAGGTTTATTGAGGCCTGAGGTTTAATTGAGTATTTGCTTTTCTTGCGAGTCAAGATGTTGGTGGTCTGTACTTATATTTTGAGATTCCCTGTTTTTAGGTAACAAATGAAGCATAAATGTGTAATTAACAGCAATCCTTATCTTTCAGGGGGTCAATCTATATATTAAGAACTTGGATGACACCATCGATGATGAAAAGCTAAGGAAAGAATTTTCTCCTTTTGGATCCATCACCAGTGCAAAGGTATTTTCTGCAAAGACCTGGGGGTTGAAAGCAATAAAAGTGTTTAGTTGAAGGGTGTGGGGGCTTTGCTGCATTGTGGGATGGACTCTATCTGGTTTGTGTCTGTGTCAGCTCTTTCTGAGAGGGGTACCTCCTCCTGTCTCTCAACTAATTAACCATCTGAATGAGTGCTCCAGGCACATCCTTCTGTGTCTGACCCAATCTTCCCAGAGCACCTAAATCTTTCCCATTCCTTGCCACTTCATGCCGGCGTGGGGACAGATGGTGCAACAGTACAAGCAGAGGAAATCCAGACGGGTTTCCATTTTGCCTTGGGGCCTGTCTCTACAACTCTGCCACACTTTGTCCTTGAACACAGAGAGAGGTGTTCTGAGGATTGAGGCAGGGGGGAAGAGAGGAGCATAGGGATCGTCCCCGGTCATGTAAGGGAAAAGAACAGAAGGTTTGTTTTTCCATGGACACAACGTGCGTCATTTGCTTGATTTCTGCTAATCATATCAACAGAATTAAGGTACATTTGTACCCCGTTCTGAAGATAAAGAATTTGAGACCTTGAACAAAAGAACACTGCTTACATGGGGAGGGTGAACTGTGTGTTTTTGGCACTTGGCATTATGATGGTCACTGATGGTATTTGATGCAAGCGTGGGGCCATCCCTCATGCACACATGGCTCCTGGGCCTGCCCTATAGGTGATGGGGGAAGAACTGATGCCATGGTGTGGCAGATAAGCTCTCTTATGTGGGGCCATCACTTCTTACCCCTTCCCCTTCCCGCAGTTCCCCTTCATTCCTACAGGGAGGCACCTCCTGGCTTTTTAGTAGGCTGATGCTTGGCGAGAAAAGCCAGTGAACCAGACCACATCATGGAGTTTCATGGACACCATTTGTGGGTCACAGGATGGGTTGTGTTTTTGTTGTTTTTTTTGTTGTTGTTGTTGTTTTAGTTTTTGAATTATATCTAGCCATGCTCAGAGGTTACTCTTAGCTCTACCCTCAGGAATCCCTCCTGGCGGTGCTCTGGGGATCATATGGGATGCCATGGATCCTGGCTAGATCAGTTGCATAAGCATCCTACCCACTTAAAGTCATGTTCTTCTGCCACATCTCCCTTATGACTCCCATTACATTGGTGAGGACTGTGAGTTGGAAGCCGGTTTACTGCATCTTCTGCTTCAGGAGGAAGCTCTCAAGGCAGTGAGCAAGACAGCACAGTACCAATCACCATATTCCCAGCACCAGAGCTGCTAAGTGCGTGGGAGGTAGGGTGGGCTAAGGACTATTGGTTTTGTTTTTAGATTTCAGGCTTCTAGAAGATGAACTTTTAGGCACCACAGTTTACAATACTGTTAGTGACACGGTTTCATACATAGCAATCCCTCCCTACAGTGCCTGCTTCCCTCCACCATTGTCACAGTGTTTCCGTGCCTCCCCAGTTATATGCCATCTCCTTTTCCCCCCTAACTGCAGTGGCTTCCTACTAAATATCAGTAGGAATATCATTTCTGTTATACCTTTGGGCATTTGTTATTGCCCTTCTCTGCTATTTTATGTCCAGTACATGAAAAAGCTCGATTCTGTGTCTGTCTCTCTGATTGTCCTCAGCACTCTGCTCTCCTGTTCCATCCACATAGCAAAAAATCTCATCTCTTCTTACAGCTGAGTAGTTGTCCATTGTACATGTGCCATAGCTTCTTGATCTGGTCATAGACACTTAGTTTGTTTCCAGAGAACAGTGCTGCAGTGAACATGGACATGGAGATGTCGTCTGTGTCTTTTAAGTATGGCTGTTAAGTGCAGCCAGCAGCAGTGCTAGTTCAGGTTGTCCTACCTAAATGCTGGAACTGGGATGACGATGCTTCTCTCCCAGCTGGTCATTTTCTGGAGTTCCAGTTCTTTAATGGTGGAAGTGTTAGGACGTGTATATCTCCTTATTTCAAAATCAGGTTCTACAAAAAAGTTGTATGTGTCAAGTTCTCAGGCAGATAAGTGCTACAAATAACACTTGATTCTTTCTAGCTCTTTGCGGACCTTCCAGCTGTCCTCTCTAGGGTCCTCCTGGTTTACCCTTTAGCCATGTCCATGTATTGTTAGGGTCACTGGGTTCTGCAACAAGAAAACATCCCGTTCTGCTCCTGGCTTGTAACTAATTGATTTGGAACCGGGCTGAGAGCCCCTGATTTAGATGTAGCTAACAAATACTTGGAACCCAAGTTTCCTGGCTCACAACACTCGCATTTGTTTTCCAGGTAATGCTGGAGGATGGGAGAAGCAAAGGATTTGGCTTTGTCTGCTTCTCCTCTCCTGAAGAGGCAACCAAAGCAGTCACTGAGATGAATGGCCGTATCGTGGGCTCTAAGCCCCTGTATGTTGCGCTGGCCCAGAGGAAGGAGGAGCGAAAGGCTCACCTGACCAACCAGTACATGCAGCGAGTGGCCGGCATGAGAGCACTCCCTGCCAATGCCATCTTAAACCAGTTCCAGCCTGCAGCTGGGGGCTACTTTGTGCCAGCTGTTCCACAGGTAAGTTTGCTGGACACTCTGGGCCCTGTGGGACTTGCCTGCTAATAGCTACTCTGAGGGGGCGTTGTAGGATATTGGAGGGCTGGGGCTAGGATGACAGAGTGTCGCAAGTGAAAATGAGGAAGAACAGGCAGCGGTAGAATTAGAATCCTTTGCTAGCACAGCAGGAAGAATATTCAGCTTACATGTCGCCAACTCGGGCTCAATCTCTGAAATCCCATGTGGTCCCCTGAGTATCTCTGGGTGTGGTCCCCAAACCAAAAAATTTAAAAAAAAAATTCCATTAGAGTAGTGGAAAGAGCACAACAGGTAAGTTACTTGCACAGGCGGCTGACCCAGGTTCAATCACCTGCCCTGTGTATAACTGAATATGGCCCAACCCTATCACCCCCAAAATAATCTTTTTTTTGTTTTTGTTTTTTTTGGGCCACACTCAAACACTGAGTTTGATGCTCAGGGGTTACTCCTGGCTAAGCACTCAGAAATTGCCCCTGGCTTGGGGGGACTATATGGGACGCCATGACCTTGATTCAATTCCCCAACACCACCATATATGGTCCCTTGAACATAGCCATGAATAGTCCCTGAAGCCCAACCAGGGTGGGCTAAACCCAAAAAAATAAAAGGGTCTTCATTAGCTGAGCTTGGAGGGAAAGTGTGAAGCCCTACACTCAGCACTGCTGAACAGAAGGAAACAGATCGGCATTAACTAGCTAGCCTCTCTGCCTCTTTAGCTTTTGAACAGTGAATCTTGAGTCCAATATAAGGTGAGCGACTTCTCTAGTGTGGGTTCAGATCCTTAAAATGTTGAAAGGGCTTTTGTGTTCTCCCCTCAGGCTCAGGGAAGACCTCCGTATTACACACCTAACCAGCTGGCACAGATGAGGCCTAATCCACGCTGGCAGCAAGGTGGGAGACCTCAAGGTAGGTGATAGGGAGTTACAACTTCTGTTGGCCCAGGGTAGATGGGCCTGCATGGTCTCTCCTGTCTTTCCTGCTCTGAGGCACAGCCTATGAATGGTCCACGTTCCTTGTCAGTGACTTTTGGTTTTTGTCTATTCACCAGGCTTCCAAGGCATGCCAAGTGCTATACGCCAGTCTGGGCCTCGTCCAACTCTTCGCCACCTGGCTCCAACTGGTAATGCTCCGGCCTCTCGTGGCCTCCCTACTACCGCTCAGAGAGTCGGTGAGCAAAATGGCCTTGAGAAACATGACTCAGGGAATGGTCAGGATGATGTCTAGGCCTGCCCAGCGCTGATCAGCTTGCTGTGCGCTTGTTCTTTAGTCTTGGCGCTTCAGTCTTAGCTGTGCGTGTAGAGAGGTATGAAGGTGCAGAGAAGCAGCGGTGAGTCCTAGAAGTGTTGGTGACATGCTGAGGTGCTTTGCTCAAAATTAGTGACTCACGAAATAGGTTAACTGTAGAAATTTGTTAGACAGGTGATCTCCTGATTACGGTCGGAGATCCTGGGGAACTTTCTAAGATCATGTCCTCTATTCCGAGAGGTGGAAGGAGTCGTGTCTTCTCTATTGGCACTTTCTCGAAAATAACAATAGTGGCCCTGTGTGTTATGTGTTGCGTGAACATGCTTTGGAATTTCTTCTTCCGTGGGACGTGACCAGTTGGACCTCTGCTGCCAACACTGATGTGCATTTGCTGGTCTGTTGTAGGGTCTGAGTGCCCGGACCGCTTGGCTATGGACTTTGGTGGGGCTGGTGCCGCCCAGCAAGGGCTGACTGACAGCTGCCAGTCTGGAGGTGGTATTGGACGCACAGAATGGGGAAAGAGGGAATTGATGGGTCTTTGCCCAGGCTGATGGGCTTTAAACTCTCTCTTCTTTTTCCAAGGCGTCCCCACAGCTGTGCAGAACTTAGCCCCTCGTGCTGCTGTAGCTGCTACTGCCCCTCGAGCTGTAACACCATACAAATATGCCTCCAGCGTCCGCAGCCCCCACCCTGCCTTGCAGCCTTTGCAGGTGAGCAGGTGTTAGGGTCCTGCTCTGTGTTGCCAGTCCTTTGGAGACAGTACCCTGCAGGAGGCTCTTCCAAGGAAGGCAGAGCCGGTCCTGTTTCCTCCCACCCACCGCTCACTTGGCTCTCACTTTCCAGTTGCCAGCTGTGCTATGCAGTCAGTGATGGTAGGAAAGATATTAATTTACTTTGCAGATAACTGCAGTTTTAGGGTGTGTTGGGGGAGTTGGAGCCAGTTTTCCAGTTTCTTGGCTGGAACCTGTGATCTTTGGAGCCGTGTCCCCACTTCCTCAGGCAAGCTAGGAGGCAGCGAGCTTATTGCCATACTCAGCTGTTGGCTGTGGAGGAGCCATACTTGGCCTGCAGGATCCTGATCTGCTGTCTCCTCGGCCTTGTGCTGGTCCACTGGAGATTTCCTAGGACTTGCTGCTGTGTGAAGTGTTTGCCTTCCTGAGGCTGGCTCTGGCGCTGCTCACAGTCCTCAAGCTTTTGGTACAAGATGGTGGTGTGTAGCATAATGAAAGCAGTGTGATAATCACAGCCTAAAATTCCTTTCTCATCTGAAAGTAGAACTTAATTTTCAAGAGGAGGCTCTACGGCGGCCTCCTGTTCCCCACCTGCACTGGTTAGAAAGACTTTAGGTTCTTGTTGCCTTACCTCCTGTGGATTTCCATGATAAACCTGAGCCTCACCTCATTTCTGTCAGTCCCTCATCAGACCTCTCTTTCCCTACATTCTCCTTCCCTCGTCATAGCGAGTCATTGCTCATGTAGCTGGTTGTATTCTTGGGTCCACACCACTCTGCCTCTCCCTGCCTTCTTCCCTGAGCCCAGGATTTTCTGAGCAGCCTGGGCACCCTTCAGAGACTGAGGGGTCAATTGGTCTCTTGGCTGTGCTGACTGCCATCTCTCCTGGCCCCCAGGCGCCCCAGCCCGCGGTGCACGTGCAAGGCCAGGAGCCCCTCACAGCCTCCATGTTGGCAGCAGCGCCTCCCCAGGAGCAGAAGCAGATGCTGGGTGAGTGGACCTGTTCCCTTCTTTAGTTGGGGGCTAGAGCCTGTGGTTCCCTTAGACCCATCAATTCATTCTCAGGGTGTTTCTGGGTCTTTTTGTTTCAGGCACCACGCTTCACAATGCTTCCAATGTGATACTTTGGAAATCATTCCTGGTGGGAACTGTGGTGCACGCAGAGCCTGGGCTCAGCTTGTAAAGCACCCAGCCCTCACCTGGTATTGAACCAACAAATATCTTCCAGGAGAACGTCTGTTCCCGCTCATCCAGACGATGCACTCAAACCTGGCGGGCAAAATCACAGGCATGCTGCTGGAGATCGACAACTCGGAGCTGCTGCACATGCTGGAGTCGCCCGAGTCTCTCCGGTCCAAGGTGAGCTACTCCCAGCCCCCCACTTCCACTCAAAATGTCTGCAGTCCCTTTGACCCTCTTCCATTTGGGGATATGGTCAGCTGCAAGAATTTCCCGCCACCCTGAAGGTTAGAGAGGACACACTCTCCTCAGAGATCACTGATATCCGCATCCCACAGGTGGATGAAGCTGTGGCCGTTCTACAGGCCCATCATGCCAAGAAAGAAGCTGCCCAGAAGGTGGGCACTGTGGCTGCTGCTACCTCCTAGACCCAGGAAAACAACGTATGTGTCATTTCTGCTTTCCTAAAAGATTAGGGGCTGCCAGGTGGGCTTTTGTCAGCTGGGTGAGCTTATCTGGAGAAAAGATCATGAGGAATGAGTTTTCAGGTGCCAGCAACAGTTTTCCTCATGAAGAGCAGCTGGTTCTTGTCTCAAGAATCACCTTGTTGGTCTGACCTGGTGACCAAGGACATGCGAAAATTCTTAGTCCCTAAAAGTCTCCTGGCTGCTCTGCAGCCACTGGTTAGCTAAATACCTAGGAGACCCCAAGTGTCAATGTGGAAGGCACAGGCACATCTGACTAGTGACATGGGTCCTTCCAGTAGACATGAGCCATAAGGAGTTGGTTTTTAAGGTCAAGTCCTAGTGTCTGCCAAGGATTGCAGTGATTCTGAAGTTATTTTGCTTATGTGTTATGTTGGTGTTTTTCTTTGCAGCATCCAAAAGCCAAATAACCCCTCACAGAATTCAGCTCAAGGTTTGAAGCTCGTCCTATGGACCTCAACACCAAGAACCACAATCACAAATTTAATAGGTCATTTTGTATCAAAAGGTCAAATATGAAGCGCCTAGAATTTTTCAATTAAAAGAATATATTTTCTGGGTTCTGTTCTGACCCAGATAGTGTTAACTTTTTTTTCTATTGTGGGTTTTGAGTTCTCCCCCCAGAGATTGGTTTTATTTGATGTAACCAAGTCTTAAGTTTCTCAATAAAGAAGAAAAACCTCCATAGAACTGCTTCTGTTTAAAAACTTTAATTTACACAGTTTGTATAAATTCCAGGTCTGCTCATTTTAGAGTGTAAGAGTCAAGATTAGTAGAAATTCTCCTTATCTGATATTTTGTAGTCATTTGAGTCTAGAAGGTAGCATCACTATTGCATTTATTTTGGAAAGATCTTGGGGAGGGGGGGTAACTCCTGGCCCTGTGCTCAGGAATTAATCCTGGTGGTACCCAAGGGAGTATATGGGATGCCAAGATTGATTCCAGGTCAGCTGCATGTAAGGCAAGCACTCTGCCTGCTGTACTGTCTCTAGGCCCCAGCAATCAGTTTTGAGTGGATCTTGGACCTGGCACAGGAACATGGGGAAGGGTAAGATTGGTACATGGGGGGCCGGAGAGATAGCGTGGAGGTAAGGCATGTGCCTTGCATTCAGAAGGTCGGTGGTTTCCAGAAAGTGCCAACAGAGAAGACACGACTCCTTCTACCTCTTGGAATAGACGACATGATCTTAAAAAGTTCCCCAGGATCTCCGACTGTACTCGGGAGATCATCTGTCTAACAAATTTCTACAGTTAACCTATTTCATGAGTCACTGATTTTGAGCCAGGAGTAACCCCTGAGCACTGCTGGGTGTGACCCAAAAAACAAACAAACAAAAAGATTGGCACATGGTCGAATGCAGAAACTGACCCCTCTCTTTGGACTACTAGTTGGGTTTCATCAGTACCTGTTGTCTTCCACTGTTTCAGTTCTGAAGATCTGGCCAGTGCTAGATTTCATCACTAAGCTTTTCCTGCTGATAGAAAATTTGCTTGACAGACAGGTCTAACCACAGCAAACAAACACTTATGTCCTGAATGTTTTGTATTCTTTTAATCCTCAAAAGAATGGAACTTGGCCAAGATTAGTCAACCTACTTCCCCTCCCTGACCTCGGTCCAGTCCTCAGAGCTGGTCCTTCACATAGCCAGTCCTTTTCCTTGCGTTTTTCTCTAAACTTTTTTTGTTTGTTTTGTCTTGGGGTCACACTCAGGTGCTATGGAAGTTATTCCTGGCTCTGCACTCAGGAACCATTCTTGGTGGGCTCAGAGGACAATATAGGATGCTTATGATCAAACGTAGGCCAAGTGCTTTACCTGCTGTACTATTGCTCTAGCCCACACCTGTTTTCTCTTTCTGGATTTTTGGGCCACACCCGGTGACACTCAGGGGTTACTCCTGGCTATGCGCTCAGAAGTCGCTCCTGGCTTGGGGGACCATATGGGACACCGTATTTAACACCCTGGGGTGTTAAACCACAGTTCATCTAGGGTCAGCCATGTGCAAAGCAAATGCCCTACCGCTGCACCATTGCTCTGGCCCCAGCACACCTAGTTTTGGGGGAGGGGGGCACACCCATGACAATCAGTTTGCTCCTAGCTTGGAGGACCATATGGGACACCGGGGGATTGAACTGCGGTCTGTCCTAGGTTAGTGTGCAAGGCAGACACCTTACCGCTTGTGCCACCGCTCCAGCCCCCTAATTTTTCTTAAGTCTTGGTTTGATCTTAACTAAAGGCCCGATCTGAACCATTAACCATTGTTTATTCTCCTTAACCATTGGTTTATTCCTCTGTCTCTGCTAATTTTTGAGGGGTTGGTTGGGAGTTTGGGCCACACCTGGCAATAAATACTAGTGTTAACTTCTGGCTATGCTCAAGAATTACTCCTGGCAGGTTCCAGGGGGACTATATGGGATGCAGGAGGGGCGGGTGGGGTAGGGTAAGGAATTAAACCTGCTTTGCCAGTGTAGCATGCAAGGCATGAATCTTAAGTACTGTCACTTTGGCCCCCTACAATTCTTCCTAGGAGGCCTAGAGGCTGAGGGACTGGGCTAGTATGTGCCATATGGTGAGGATTGAATGGAGGCTAGGGATTGGACCCTCACCTGCGAAGGGACATTATCTAGATGGCTTAGATAGACCTACTTTCCACAGCCCTGGAGCTAGTGACAGTAATCCCTAACAGGCATTACAGCTGGTGCCAGTTCGCAGACTGCAGCTTGGCCCTTTGGGTATTCCCATAAATCTGGGGAAATCAGTGCTTACTGCATGGCTGGTGAGCTTGTGAACAGAATTGAGTGGGGGTTCCTGGGAAGGACCATTCTACCCGGAGAGGTGAGGCCAGAGCAGTCTTTGAAAGGTCAGTCAGCCAAATAGGGATCTAAAAGAAGAGCCAGAGTAATAGTACCCTGGGTAGTGCAACTTGCCTTGCATGTGGCTGACCTGAATTTAATTTCTGGCATCTCATACGGACCCTGAGCACCATCCGATGCGGCCACAAAGCAAGCTCAGACTAGTGAGGTAGGGCAGAGTTGACATTTGGGAAGAGAAGTGTGAGAGGTGGAAGACCTCAGGCATGAGTGCTGAGAAGTATGCCCTGTCCGGAGCGTCATTTTTTCCAGTTCTCAGATGAGGAAGAGCTCCAGGATCATTTCTGGCCACCCAGCTCTGTGCTTCGGAATCACTCCTGGAGGTGCTCTGGGGACCTCAGGGGTGCCGGTGATCAAACCCTCTTCATCCACATGCAAGGCAAATGCCCTACCTGCTGTATTGTCTCTCAAGTCCCTAATGTTATAGGATATCATGATTGAATATGATTAGGAGTAACTATATTTTCAACTTCTGCTTTTTCACCATCCACCTACTTGTATTGTCAATTAGGAGATGAAAAGTAATTTGTTGTATTCCACAGTTTCTAAATGTATTTATTTTTTGGCTTTGGAGAAACACACCTAGCAGGTGTTGTGCTCTGGGGTTACTCCTGGGACATTCAGTGACACCGTGGTTCAAAGCTGGTCCTATACACATGCAGATTGAATGCCTGCCTCTCTGGCCATTACTCCAGCCCAAAACTTGAGTGGTTAGTTGGTTTTATGGCAGGTCAGAGAGGGAACCCAGGCCCTTAAAGTTGCAGAGCAAGGGGCCGGAGAGATGGCATGGAGGTAAGGCGTTTACCTTTCATGCAGAAGGTCATCGGTTCGAATCCCGGCGTCCCATATGGTCCCCCGTGCCTGCCAGGAGCAGTTTCTGAGCACAGAGCCAGGAAAAACCCCTGAGCACAGCCGGGTGTGACCCAAAAATCACAAAAAAAAAAAAAAAAAAAAAAAAAAAAAAGTTGCAGAGCAAGTCTCTTATGCTGATTCAAAACCATAGCCCAGGGCCCGGAGATGGCCTTTGCCTTGCAAGCAGCTGATCCAGGACCAAAGATGGTTGGTTCCCAGTGTCCCATATGGTCCCCCGTGCCTGCCAGGAGCTATTTCTGAGCAGACAGCCAGGAGTAACCCCTGAGCAAGCCGGGTGTGGCCCAAAAACCAAAACAAAACAAAAAACCATAGCCCATTCAGATTTTTTTTGGAAAGGGTGTTGTTTGTTTGTTTTTGGGTCATACCCAGCAGTCAAGGGTACTCCTGGCTCTATGGTCAGAAATCGCTCCTGGCAGGCACAGGGGACCATATGGGATGCCGGGATTCGAACCATCATCCTTCTGCATGCAAGGCAAACACCTTACCTCCATGCTATCTCTCCGCCCCCCCATTCAGATTTTTTTCTTTTGTGTGTGTGTGTGTGTGTGTGTGTGTTTGGGGGCCACATATGGCTGTGCTCAGGGATCACTTTTGGAGTGGCCTGGGAATCCTTGGGGATCCTGGAGATCCAACCCAGATCAGCTGTGTGCAGCCCCTACCCACTGTACTCTCTCTCTGGCCCCATCCCCATTTCAAAATTAGACTTCAATGTTTCTTTTGGAGATTATTTAGTTAGGTTTTAGGGTCACATGCAGCAGGGGGTAACTCTTGGCTCTGCCATCAGGAATCAGTCCTGGCAGTACTTGGGGGACCCTATGAAATGCCAGAAATAGAACCTAGGGACAGCCACATGCAAGGCAAGCACCTTCCCTGCTGTACTATTGCTCTAGGCCCTTGGAAATTATTTTTGTAAGAAGTTACAAGTAAAATTTGGGGGTTATTTTGTTTTGTTTGGGGGCCACACCCGGCAGCACTCAGGGGTAACTCCTGGCTCTACGCACAGAAATTGCTCCTGGCAGGCTCAGGACCATACAGAATGCCAGGGATTGGGGCCGGAGAGATAGCATGAAGGTAAGGCGTTTGCCTTTCATGGAGGAGGTCATCGGTTCGAATCCCGGCGTCCCATATGGTCCCCTGTGCCTGCCAGGAACAATTTCTGAGCCTGGAGCCAGGAATAACTCCTGAGCATTGCCGGGTGTGACCCAAAAACCACAAAACACACACACACACACACACAGAATGCCAGGGATTGAACCTGGGTCCATCCTGCGTTGGCCACATGCAAGGCAAACACTACCACTATATTTCAAGGGGTTGTTGGGTGCCAGGAACTAAACTAGGGGTCTCATGTATGTCTGTCTACAGGACTCTGCTCCACCCTAAGCATCCTTGCAGTCTAGGACCTTCCCCCTGTACAGTGGTGGGATCTAGCAACACGCTGAGTCATTTGGGTGGGAAATTGGGTCACAGTGCTCAGGGGTTATTCTCAGCTCTTTGCTCTGGAGTGGCCCCCTAAAAGTGGTTGAGGGACCATATGTGGTGTCAGAGATTAAACCAGGGTTAGCTGGATACAAAAAAGGCACACACCTGAACCCCTGTACTATCTTCAGCCAATAATCATAAGGTGAAGTCCTTACTAATACAGTGTTTTCTACCATTGACTGCATGGTTGCAAGTGCAAATCGCCCTCTCTTGTCTTGGGAACTACCTAACCTTTGTCACTAACCGCCATCTTTTGTTTTGTTTGGTTTTGGTTTTGGGTCACACCCAGTGGTGCTCAGGGGTTGCTCCTGGCTCTATGCTCAGAAATCGCTCCTGGCAGGCTTGGGGGACCATATGGGATGCCGGGATTTGAATCACCATCTTTCTGCATGCAAGGCAAGCGCCTTACCTCCACCATCTTGATGCCCAGACCTGGGCACTGCTGAGTAAACACCATTCTGGCCTTGCCTGCTGTGCTGTTCTGCAGCAGCAGAGGGCAGTAGTCGCTTCAGAATTTGCAATTACTGCTCCCCTCCCTCCCCCACCCCCCAGTCCACCACGAGTTTACTTTCTATGTGTCTCAGTGAGATTTGAGTACATTGGTAAGTCCTACAAAAAAGATAGGCCAATCCTTTAAAATAATTTGTTGAAACTGTTATGTAATTAAATTTACATTTAATGTGTAGGATTTCACACACACAAAAACAGTATTGTTATTGTTATCATACCTGCCTTTGTCTATTGGGATTTATTTGGGAGTGGTGAGTTAGGCCACACCTGGAGGTGCTCAGGGTTTACTCCTAGCTCTGTTCCGGTATTGCTCCTGGAAAAGAATCCTATAAGGAATCCTATAAGGTGCAGGGGTTGAATCTAGGCACCATTGTATACACTGGTGTAATTGTGGGTGTTTGAATTTGGAAACATCACTTAAGAGGTGGTTCCTCTTGAGATTACTCCTTACCTTAAATGGGTTCTGTATAGCCCAGATCCTGTGGTGAGTGAAAGAAGTAAATCAGCCCACTTGGTTGGTTTTATTGACTTGGTAATGGTTCCAAGACTTTGAAGAGATAGCACAGGGGTTAAGGCATTTGCCTTGCATGCAGATAATCAGGGTTTAGTCCCCAGAACCCCAGAGGAGCCCCCTGCCCCTGCCAGGAGTGATTCTGAGCACAGAGCCAGTAGTAAGCCCTGAGCACCACTGGGTGTGGCCCCAAAACAAACAAACAAACAAACAAAATGCAAGGTCAATGGATCATTTTTAGACCCTTCAGACCCACCTTGCTTGGACCTGGATCACTCCCCAGCCTCCCTTTGTCCTCACAACCCTCCTTTGCTTCTTGTCACTGTCTCCCCTGCCCAAGGTACCCTTTCCTTCTCTTCTAGGTCACTGCAAATCCCTGCACAACCTCATTTGAGGGTGGGGAGAGGGTTGGGTCATACCTGGTGGTACTCAAGGCTTACTCATTTAGGAATTAAACTGGCGGGCTTGAAATCAATGGGTTTTAGGGGAGAGAATTGGGTTGGCCACATCCAAGTCAAGTGTCCTCTCCACTGCTCCAGTCCTACTTGACCCCATTTTGTTGTCACCCAGTAATCTCATTCTCATCTTCTGGACATGGTCGCATTGATGCAACACCAGTCACTGACTCACCATCTCATCCATGGTGCTGCTGACACTACTCATCCAAGAAGATGGCCCTTGGCTGGCATGATGCCCCAACAGCCCCAGCTGTGGCACATGTTCACTGGGAGCAGCTCTGGGTAAAGGAACAACACAAGAAGGTTTCCAGAGCAGAGCACCCCATTGGGCTTGGTGCCTCGCTATCAGTTGTGGGTCTGCTTGGCCAATGCCCCACACAGTAGACTGGGCTCCTGGGAAAGCAACCCTTTGGGGTGTGGGCTGAGAATGATATCAAGGAGACTAAGAGCAGCAGAAAAGCTTGAGATGGAATCTTGGAATTGCCCAGCTGTGCTTCTGTGGCCAGAAGAATGTGGCATCAGATTAGGATAAAAGGGGGTTCATAGTACCAAAATTTGGAGAGATTCTGCTCTGTGTCTCACTGAGGGCCCCAACAGGTAGCACCACAGGTCTTCTTGCTTTTTGGTGTTGCTTTGATTTGGGGCCATACCCAGTGGTACTCAGGGCATACTCCTGGCTCTGCACTCAGGTATCATTCCTGGTGGACCTAGGAGACCATTTGGAATGCTAGAGATGGAATCAGGGAGGGCTGCATGCAAGGCAAGTGCCGATCCATGGTGCTATCACTCTGGCTTGTTCTCTTGGTACTTTGAAGATGAAAGATTCCTCTCCATCTCCCTAAACTTTAATCCCAGAAAACCAGGCCCCACAAACTTGGTCCTTGTCTCTCAGAAACCATGAGGGGATACAAACTTGGTCCTTGTCCCTCAGAAACCATGAGGGGATCCAGTTGCCTTCCAGAGCTCCCTAGAATGCTTCCCCTGATGGTTCTTGGCCACTACACCTTTCTTTTCTCCTCCACACCCTGGTCCACACATTCACTCTCCTGAGAACAAAGCCCTCACTTTCTCTCAGAAACCACACTTTTTGGTGTTTTTGTGGTTAACAACCTGGCAATGCTTAGGGCTTATTCCTGACTCTACACTCACATATCACTCTTGGCGATATGCAGGGTATCCTATAGGGTACCAAGGACCAAACCCAGGTCAGCTGTGTGCAAAGCAAGAGCCCTCCTTGCTGTACTATGGCTCCATCCCCTACACAGGAAGACCTGCTTAACTCAGGGGAGGGGCTAAGTTTGGGACACTGCATGAGCCCAGTCTCACTTTTATAGTCAATTCAACGCTTCCCCTACATACAGATGCCTGCCCTGCCACATAGGTTTTTTTTTCAACATAAATTTTTTTTAATTATTTATTTATTTTGGTTTTTAGGTCACACCCAGTGGCTCTCAGGGGTTACTCCTGGCTCTATGCTCAGAAATCACTCTTGGCAGGCTTGGGGATCATATAGGATACCAGGAATTGAGCTGGGGTCTGTCCAGGGTTGGCCCATGCAAGGCTAACGCCCTACTGCTGTGCTTTGGTTTGAGAAGCATATTGGGCAGTGCTCAGAGGTTACTCCTGGATTTACTCTCATAAATTCACTCCATGCAGGGCATGGGGTCCATATTGTATGCAAGGCAAGTAAGTGCCTTGCTGCTTTAGCTCCTACACACACACACACACACACACACACACACACACACACACACACACACACACACACCACAAGCAGCCAGAGACAACACAGATATGATATGCTGTAGTAGAGTTATAAAAATGCACAAACTCGAGGCCAAAGAGATAGCATGGAGGTCAGATGTTTGCCTTGCATGCAGAAGGTTGATGGTTAGAATCCCGGCATCCCATATGGTCCTCCAAGCCTGCCAGGAGTGATTTCTGAGCATAGAGCCAGGAGTAACCCCTGAGCACTGCCGGGTGTGACCCAAAAAAAACAAAACAAAACAAAAAATGTTTTTTAAATAAAAATGCACAAACTCAACATGCTGCCTTCCAGTGCCTAATTAAACCCCCAACTCCAGGAGCCAGACAGACATTACAGCAGATCGGGCACCTGCACTGCACGCAGCTTGGGTTGAACTTGGGTTCAATCCCTGGCATCCCAAAAGGTCCCCCGAGTCTGCCAGGAGTAATTTCTGAGTGCAAAGCCAGGAGTTAGTCCTAAACACAGCTGAATGTGGCCTTAAAACAAAAAATCCCGAACTGTACAATTTTTTTTCAAGGAGGGGGACACAAGGTGGCTCTTGGGGGGTTATTCCCAGAATTGTGCTCCTGGAGTCATTCCCAGCAGTTCTGGGCATGTGGGGGCATGTAATACTAGGGATCATACCCAAGAGCCCTGCACCCAGAGCTTATAAATCACCCTACACTATCACCACCTTCTGAGTCACCTCCCCATACTTTTTTCTTTATTTTTATAATTTTAATTATTTTGGACTACACCTTCTGTTGCTCAGGGGTTACTCCTGACTCTGCCCTCAGGAATCACTCCAAGAGATGCTCAAAGTCATGTATGGAGCCTGGAGATAAAACCCAGGTTAGCCATATGTGAGGCAAGTACCTGACTCACTGTACTCACTGGCCTCTCTTTTCCCTTTATAAACTTGTTTGTTTGTTTGAGGTCACAGTCAGCTGTGCTCTGATATTACTTCTGGCTCTGTGCTGAGGGATGACTCCAAACTGTGCTTGGAGACTCTAAGGGATGCTGAGATAGAACCCAGGTCAACTATGTGCAAAGCAAATGCCCTTCGTACTGTCCTCTGACTCTGGTCCCTTCTTAGCCTCCTAATGCTTTTCTGAGGCTAGGGACTGGACTGAAAGACCTCAAAGAGGAGAGGGGAAAGGTCAAGGACAAATGGAGAACCAGAGCATTAGTCCAGACATTTGCCTGCATGCATAGACCCAGATTCAATCCCCAGTACCCCTGACAGTCCCAAGTCTGCCAAGAGTGAGCCCTGAGTGCAGAGCCAGATGTAGCCCAAAAGCCCCTAAAGAAAAAAAAGTGGGGGGTGGAAAATGAAGGGGAGACATGTGATGTAGTCTGTAGTCTTTGGGGGATGACTCTGGCCCCCATCTTGGGGGACCAGGAAGAAAGGCTCTGTTTAACTTGGGTTCTGGCTGCAGTCAAGCTCCTGGCCCAGGGGACCTACTGACCGCACAAAAGGTGCCTCACACATGGAGGTGGAGGTTTCATTTATTAAAGACAGTTTTACTGAACCTGCGTCTCTAATGGCAGCTCTGCCCCAGGATCAAGTCTAAATGGTCTTGGTTTCCATACGATGGTCTCCCTGGTCTCAGAGGTCACGATGCCAGAGATATCCACCTCGTCCTCTTCCTAGGCAGACTGCTCCACTGTTGTCTCCAAGCGCTGCTCCACTGTCTTGGTCACGATGTCCACGCTTCGGTCCGAGGAAAGCAGTGTCTTTGAGCCGGGCATGGTCCTGAAGTTCTTGAAAAGAAGGGCTGATCTTGCTGGGCTTCTTGCTCAGCGTACCTGAGCTGGTGGTGGTGAATCGACTGTTACTGGCCTTCTGCAAGGACACAGAAGGCTTGGCTGAGCTTCTCCGGCAGCTTTTCTTCAAGCTCCCCCAGCCCTTCTGGCTGTGGCCCTTTCCTTTCTTCTTGCCTTCTTTCCAGCTGCCCCCACCCGAGACAGAGCGCTGGAAGGATTTGTGCGAAGATTTGCGGGAGCAGGAAGATTTATGCTTGGGTTTGTCAGAGCTGCGCTGTCGGTGGCCTTCTTGGGACCTGTGCCCTCGGGACCTGCTCTTTCTGGAGGAACTCTTGTCCTTCTCCTTTTCCTTTTTCTCCTTGCATACCTTGGAGCTGTGCTTGTGGGGCCTCTGACTCTCATCCTGCTCGCTCATGGACACCTGGGTGCCTGCAGCTGTGCCAGCTTCCTTCTCCGGGACTTGGTCTGTTTTGGCTCCCACCTTTGCCTTGTTTCTTGAGCTCCTGCCCTGAGTGGACTTGCTGGTTCTGCCTGCCATGGCCACAGTGGTATTCGAGGTGGGCAGGGTGATGGCCCCAGAGATGGGATAAGTGCTGCTCAGCTCCTCGGAGGTTGGGGAGGACATGCCAGTCATGGCTGTAGTGTTCTGGTTGGCCTTGCCACTGGTGGTCATGGCCACAGCTCCCGTGTTGGCGCCCATTGCGAAAGCCAGACTCCCAGCTAAGGTGGTCTTTGAGGTGGGGTTAGGGGTTCCGGTGGGCGCAGTGGGCAAGTTGCCCTCGGAAGTGGTGGACGGGATGCCCTCGCCCCCTGCATAAGCAGAAGAGGCGATGCCGCAGATGTCTTGGGCTTTGTTATATCTGAGCACGTACTGGTCCCCTTCGCCTTGCAGCTCCGAGACCTGAAAAAGAGGAGGCACAGGGGGGTATGGTGGAGGCGAGGCTAAGGGGACAGGTGGACTGATCATTGCCCCTTCCCCACCCTGACTGACCCCCGAAACATATGGGATCAGAAGAACTTTGGAGAGCGTCCAGGTCTGCTCTGAGCCCCATCCAATAGCCCCTGAGGGTTCTTTGTTTTGTTTTGGTGTTTGGGCCACACCCAGCAGTGTCCAGGGTTTGCTCCTGGTTCTGGACTTAGGAATTACTCCTAGCGGGCTCAGAAGATAATATGAAATATTAGGGATGGAACCTAGGTTGACTGCATGCAAGTGCCCTACATGCTTTCCTATCTCTGACCCTAACCCTCTATTTTACATACACTGCCTGATGCCAGAAAAGCAGCAAGAAACTTCTGATACAACCATGTTTGCATTTTATACAAGTTTGCTTATTAGATCTGTGTGTGTGTGTCTGTGCATATCTAGCAGTGCTCAGGGCCTATGCTGAGCAGTGCTTTAGAAGCTCAGGAGTGACCCCTGAGATCATAAGGGGCACTGCCATCTTTTCAGCCCAGACCTCTCATAGGCTGGATTCTGATTAGTGGGTGATGAAAGCAAGTGGGCAGGAACTGGCAACACAGCAGGAAAAACTTCAAGTTGCATGCATTCCAATGGAAGCCAAAGGAAAGAAGACTTTTTCACACCCATAGCCACAGTCCCCATGGAGAAGACAACACTGGTGACAGTGGTCAAGTGTTGGAGACTGGGAGACCAGTCAGAGGGTCTAGATCCGCCATCATCATGTTTGCATCAGCCTTTATTTTGTTTTTGTTTGTTTGCTTTTGTTCATGGGTCACCCCAAGTGGAACTCTACTCCTGGCTCTGCACTCAGGAATCATGTCTGGCAGGCTCAGAAGTCCAATGTGTTACCAGGGATTGAATCCAACTTGAACATATGTAAAACAAACACCCTGAGGCCCGGAGAGATAGCACAGCTGTGTTTGCCTTGCAAGCAGCCGATCCAGGACCAAAGGTGGTTGGTTCGAATCCCGGTGTCCCATATGGTCCCCCGTGCCTGCCAGGAGCTATTTCTGAGCAGACAGCCAGGATAACCCCTGAGCAACGCCGGGTGTGGCCCAAAATAAAAAAAAAAAAAAAAACAACCAAACACCCTGCCTGCTGTATTATCTCTCCAATCCCTCTGCATCAATGTCTTGCCTTTCTGTGAACCCCCATCTATACTTGGTCCTCTAGTTTCATACAGTTGTCTCAATATAAATGCAATTTTTATCTGTAGCCACCCCTGGAATATATTGGGGGCCTCAAGGAGAGTCCAAAGATATAGGGCATAACTCCTGATTAAGAAATTCTGGACTTGAGAGCCAAATGCAGGGACAAACTGATATAACAGTGAGTAGGCCACTGCCAACCCAGGTCCCATACCCAGCATCCCATATGGTACCTGAGCACTGCCAGGAGTAATTCCTGTGTGCAGAGCCAGGCGTAACCCTAACCCTTTAGAATTACCTGGTGTGACCAAAAACAATCAATTAAAAATAATCAAGAGCCAAATGAGGGGGCCGGGCGGTGGCGCTAAAGGTAAGGTGCCTGCCTTACCTGCGCTAGCCTAGGACGGACCGCGGTTCGATCCCCCGGCGTCCCATATGGTCCCCCTAGCCAGGAGCAACTTCTGAGCGCATAGCCAGGAGTAACCCCTGAGCGTCACCAGGTGTGGCCCAAAAACCAAAAAAAAAAAAAAAAAAAAGAGCCAAATGAGTATCTAGGGCAGTGGAAAGTGAAGTATAGATAAGGCACTTGCCTTAAATGCAGTCAACCTGGGGTTGGTTCCCTGCACTCCGGAGAGTTCCCTAAGGCCTACCAGGTGTGATCACTATGTACAGAGCCAGGAGGAATCCCTGATCACCACTGGGTGTGGCCACCAGTTCCCCCTTCCAAATAATAGTAAGAGAACTAAATGCAGGAACCATTGTGTGAGCAGCACTGGAAATTCCCCCCACTGTGTGCCATGGGGCAATCCCCTGAGCCTGAGTCATTTTAGAGGGCACATGGCCCCCCTGTGTTCCCCGGAGCCACTCACCATGGTCTTGTCCGAGGTGATCACGTTGCCTGGTTGGAAAGTAGGGGTGCTGCTTCAGCTTTCCATCAAGGGTCTGAGCAGGTAGACAAGCTTCTCCCAATAGCTGAAGAGGTCCTCACACGCGTCCGAGGTCGGGCAGAGCTGCAGATAGAATGTGCGGCCTGTGGCCAGTTTGAGACGCAACTGCTGCTTCTGGCGGTCATAGACTGAGATCTTGACAAACTTCAGGGGCAGGAGGCGGGTGAGTTCCAGGGCCTTGGTGGGTTTGCGGCCTCTCCCCTTGGTGGACCGGGTATGGACTTGGACTTGGTGCTCATCGCTTGCCTTGGCAGGCCGGGCCAGCAGCATGACATCAGGGAGCGGCAAGATGGGGCTGGTGGAGACGATGCCCACGGTCACCATACGCACCCGGTTGTGCACGTCCATCACTTCCCCCTTCTTGCTGATCTGGATGAAGTCGCTCCCGAACATAGGTGCATACTTGAAGATGTCATACTCCCTGCCTTTGTATAGTTGCCGCTGGAGATCCCCCATGGAGATGTTGAAAACACTCGTAGACCAGTAGCTTTGGGCCGTGTAATAAGGCAACAGAGATTCACTGCTGCTCATGGTTTAGCTCCACCGGCCACAGATCGAGTCCTGAGAGAGAGGGAGCAGAGGAAGCTGCCCATCCCCCTGTGGGGCTCTGTCTTAGACTCCCAGGCTTCCCCTTTGTCCTGCATGGCCCTTTGTGACCTGTCACCAGTGCCACCCCTCCCCCCACTGACCTACACCCCAAACCAACCACCACCTAACCCTCAGCCTCCAGAAGCCCGGGGATCTGTCTGTAAAGGCCAGAGCGACTCCTTTCCCAATCTCATGGCAAAGAGGATTGGCGATGGAAGCGATTCGAAAGGGAGCTTCATTGATGTGTGTACACTGGTCAAGAAGAAGATAACACAGATGGAAAGCAAATCATGCTAAAGGAGAATTAAAAGTCTTGGTGAACAGTTCTTACTAAGGCTGAATATGTCTCTCTGAGGGATGTGTAAACTGAGCTGTTTTAGGGCGACCTCTGAGTAGCTGAGGACTCAGGACACAAGATCACAGAGGCTGGTGCTCTCTGGTGGACTGTAAGAAAGGACAAGTACAGGTGCTCCCACACGCCTTGTAGGAGCGACTCGTGGTTGAGAGTTCTAGGACTGTCCTGCCTTTGATAGCTCCAGTACCTGGGGCCAGAGCAATACCACAGAGGCAAGGCGTTTGCCTTGCATGTTGCTGACCCGGGACGAACCCAGGTTCAATCCCCGGCATCCTGTATGGTTCCCTGTGCCTGTCAAGAGCGATTTTCGAGCACAGAGCCAGGAGTAACCCCTGAGCGCTGCTGGGTGTGGCCCCAAAAGAACAAAACAACAACAACAAAAAATCATACCCCTGGCAAACACAGTTAGCTTACACTACAAGAACTCCTGGCCTCCCATTCTGCAAAATAATCTTCTGTGCAGAGTTACACAAAGATAGCCAGCAGTGGCCCACTCTGGTTATGGCCCAAATACCACAGTCCCCAGGGGACCCCCCAGTGAGACTTCTGGAAACAAACAGGTTGACTGAATTGCACCATGGGAGAGGCTTGTCCCCTGCCTGTGGAAACAAGGCCTGGATGGTGCTACATGAGCGAAGAGAATCAGGGCCTAACTGAGCTCCCAACTTTTGGGGGAAATTGTTCGAAAAAACATAGTGGGAAGGGTGTTTGACCAAAACAAAGGAAAAGGTCAAAGTTCGCTGCTCTGAAGAAGCATCAGGCTAATGGCCTGGGGTGACAGAGGAAGAATGTTCTTCAGGGGCCGGAAAGGTGGCGCTAGAGGTAAGGTGTCTGCCTTGCAAGCGCTAGCGTAGGACGACTGCAGTTCAATCCCCCGGCGTCCCATATGGTCCCCCCAAGCCAGGGGCAATTTCTGAGTGCATAGCCAGGAGTAACCCCTGAGCGTCAAACGGGTGTGGCCCAAAAGCCAAAAAACAAACAAACAAACAAAGAATGTTCTTCAGGGTCCTCCATCTCATACACATTCTCTTCAATGACATAGATGTTTTCCTCTGAGCGAATCCCGTTGACCAGGCCTGTTGGGGGGGGTCTTCCGATAATGTGACGAGCCTGTGGAAAGATGTGGACAGAGTCCCGCACTTTCTGGGATAGTCAGTCAGGGGCAAATATGCCAGCTCATGTGTCTGTTCCCCCATTCCCAAGTTGGGCCCTTACACCTTACACATTTTGTGGCATCACTACAAAGAAATAATAAATTAAATGTAACATTCTGGGCACAGGAGACCAAATGGGATGCCAGAGAATTGAACCTGGGTCTTTCATATGCAAGGAAAGTACCCTACCCATTGTATTCTGGCCCCCATTAGTCATTTTCTTGTTTTGTTTAGAGGCCATACCTGGTGATACTCAGGGCTTACTTCTGGCTCTGCACTAAAGGATTACTCCTGGTAGGTTCAGAGTTCCCTATAGAGTGGGGGGGGAGAAGGGAGGGAGGGAGGAGGGGAGGAAGAGAGGAGGGGAGGAGGAGGGGAGGGAAGGAGGGAGGAAGGGAGGAGGGAGGGAGGGATCTATATTATCTTTAA
The DNA here is from genome assembly GCF_024139225.1 of Suncus etruscus. Taxonomy (NCBI): domain Eukaryota; kingdom Metazoa; phylum Chordata; class Mammalia; order Eulipotyphla; family Soricidae; genus Suncus; species Suncus etruscus. Next base: position 38,103,881 of record NC_064853.1, read on the forward strand.
TCCATATATCAAGTATCATTGAAATCTAGAAAACTCCAGGTCCATTACTTTGAAATTGAAACTGGGGCATGGGAAAGGAGGAAGGAAGGTGGCATGTGTAGCTAGGAATTGATCAAGACCGAGATAGCCAATAGTACTTCTTCAATTCTGCATGGTAGCATTGCCAGAAAACTATGTTTAGGCCTCATCCTCAAGGATTCTTTTTCTTTTTTCCTTTTCGTTTGTTTGATTGTTTGGGGGGCACACATGCTCACAGGTTACACCTGGCTCTGTGCTCACAAGTTACTCCTGGTAGTGTTCAAAGGACTATATGATATTAGAATCCAAAGTTTGGTTTAGAAATTAATTAGAGGAGCCGGAGTGTAGCACAATGGTAGGTAGGGCATTTGCCTTGCACGCTGCCGACCCTGGACGGGCCCAGGTACAAACTCCGGCATGCCATATGGTCCTCTGAACCTGACAGGAGTCAGTTCTGAGCACAGAGCCAGGAGTTACCCCTGAGCACTGCCATAGCAAGTCTGGTAAGAAGGTTACATAGGAGACCACCAAGCTCAGTGAGCTTGAACAGTAAGTAGTACAGAAGTGAACCTCACACCAACCCACAGCCAGTAAATCCTTAGTACCACCATGGAGAGAGAGAACAATTATTTCAAACTGACCCTCATTGATCTAAGTTGTTATAATTCTTTTTTTTTTTTTTTTTTGGTTTTTGGGCCACACTCCGCGGTGCTCAGGGCTTACTCCTGGCTGTCTGCTCAGAAATAGCTCCTGGCAGGCACGGGGGACCATATGGGACACCGGGATTCGAACCAACCACCTTTGGTCCTGGATCGGCTGCTTGCAAGACAAACACCGCTGTGCTATATCTCCGGGCCTGATCTAAGTTGTTATAATTCTATTTGCCTTGGTGTTGTAACAATACGAAGTAAATTTGCGCCTACATGGGAGCATGCTGGGGTAGTGGGTGGGGAACTGGGAAGACTGAAGAAGGAGGGTCACACTAGTGGTGGGAACCGTGTTTGAACATTAAATGCCTTAGACAACTGTAGTATGAACAACTTGGTAAATCATGGTGTTATAATAAAAATTAAAAAATTAAAAGCAATGGGGCCAGAGCAGTAGAGCAGCAGTAGGGCACTTGCCTTGCACGTGGCTGACCCAGGACGGACCTTCGTTTAATCCTCGGTATCCCATATGGTTCCCCACGCCAAGACTGATTTCTGAGCACATAGCCAGGAGTAACCCCTGAGCGTCACTGGGTGTTGTCAAAATAAATAAATAGATAAATAAATAAATAAATAAATAAAAAAGCAAGGGATTGGAGAGATAACACAGCGGTAGGGCTTTTGCCTTGCACGCAGCCGACCCAGGACAGACGGTGGTTCGAATCCCAGCATTCTATATGGTCCCCCCAAGCCTGCCAGGAGTGATTTCTTGAGCGTATATCCAGGAGTAACCCTGAGTGCTGCTAGGTGTGACCCAAAAACCAATAAATAAAAAAGCAAAACTACAGGGCAGCAGTCGTTTTACTTGCTTTGGATTATGGCTTCTCAGCAAGGAACAGGAATAATACCCAGAACTTTTTCTTAAATCACATCCAGTGGTGCTCAGGGTTTACTCATGGCTTTGCATTCAGGGACCACTCCTTGCAGGGCTGGGGGAACCATACACTGGCTCCTAGATTTCCACTTTTTTTGGGGAGAGCACACCTGACGGTGCCCGAGGTTTACTCCTGGCTCTGTGCTCAGAACTGACTCCTGGCAGGCTGAGAGAAGTGCCTGGGATTGAACCTATGTGCAAGGCAAATGCCCTACCTGCTGTGCAATCACTCTAGCCCCAAGGTTTTTCTTTTTCTCTTTTTTTTCTGTTTTTGTTTTTGTTTTTGGGTCCCACCCGGCAGCGCTCAGGGGTTACTCCTGACTCTAGGCTCAGAAATTGTTCCTGGCAGGCTCAGGGGACCATATGGGATGCAGGGATTTGAACCACTGACCTTCTGCATGCAAGGCAAACGCCTTACCTCCATGCTATCTAGAGATTTTTCACTTTCTAAATATCACCTAGATATGGCATATATTCTTCTATTGCCCACACGTTATCATCCATTCTGCTATTGTAGACAAGTTCAGGCTTTGCAATTGTTGAATGTCTATTGGCAGAAGTAATACATTTTTTGTTCTTTTGGGGAGCCACAGTGATTGTACAGCAAGTAGGGCATTTGTCTTGCATATGGCCAATCTGATTCTCATCCCCAGCAATCCAAATGGTCTCCCTAGCTCACCAAGAGTGATTTGTAAGCACAAATCCAGGAATAACCTCTGCACTGTTAAGTGTGCTTCTCCTCCAAAAAAAGAAAATTGCTGGGGTTGGAGTGATAGCACAGAGGTAGGGCATTTGCCTTGCACTGACCCAGGATGGACGGAACTTGGTTCCATCCCGTGGCATCCCATATGGTCCCCCAAGCCAGGAGCAATTTCTGAGCTCATAGCCAGGAGTAACCCCTGAGCGTCACTGGATGTGGCCAAAAAACAAAAAACTAAAAATAAAAAAATAAAACTGTTCTGCTGGTGTTTTTCCTTCCCTCTCCTCCCTCATATTTCAGGGGGATCCAGGGTCTTATACATGTTAGGCATTTGCTTTTGCTGTTGCTCTTTTCAAAAAGGGTACCACTTAATTTGGGTTGGTGTGATAGTTTCCTGAAGCAATCAAAGCAAATTACCACAGGTTTGCTGCCGTAAAACAGAAATATATTCTCATCATTCTGGAAGCTATTGTGGGAGGCAGTATTGGGAGCACACAAGCGGTGCTCAGTACTCCCCGCTCTGTACTCAGAGTCACTCTTGGCAGTGTTCAGGGGACCATGTGGTACCCAAGACCAAACCAGGATTGTCCACATGTAAGGCAAGTGTCTAAGTACAACCTCTCGAACTTCACTCTGGAGACTTGTAGTCCCAAATCCTGTGGCAGCTGGGCTTTGCCTGCTAAAGGCTCTGGGAAGGACCTTCCCTCCCACCAGCTTCTCCAGCTCCTGCTAATTCATGGCACTCTGTGGCTTATGATTGCATCTCTCGGATCCTGCCTGTCCCCTACCCATCCCCACACACACACACATACACACTGCTTCCCTAAGTGTCTCTCTAGATATTCAATCATTCTTTTTTCTTTGGAGCTGGGCTGGGCAGGGCCTGACTGCAAAATTGTACTGGAACATGAAGATACTGCCCAGGGTATTGTGTCTCAGAGGAACTTTGTCCATTAGAAGTATGGTCCCCAGGGCCAGAGAGACTGCATGGAGGTAGGGTGTTTGCCTTGCATGCAGAAGGATGGTGGTTTGAATCCCAGCATTCGATATGGTCCCCCAAACATGCCAGGGGCGATTTCTGAGCAGAGAGTCAGAAGTAACCCCTGAGCACTGCCGGGTGTGACCCAAAAACAAAACAAATAAAAGAAGTGGGGTCCCCAATCCAGTCCCTTCATCTTCACTAGTTACATATGCCCTTTAAATTTATTTTTTTGTTTTTGTTTTTGTTTTTGGGCCACACCCGGCGGTGCTCAGTAGTTACTCCTGGCTGTCTGCTCAGAAATAGCTCCTGGCAGGCACGGGGGACCATATGGGACACCAGGATTCGAACCAACCACCTTAGGTCCTGGATCGGCTGCTTGCAAGGCAAACGCCGCTGTGCTATCTCTCCGGGCCCTTACCCTTTAAATTTGGAGTAGACATGACCATTGGGGTGAGGGTGGAGCAATTCTGTTCAAGGATTTGCCTTTTTGGTGCTTTGGCCTAGACTCGCCTCTGGGCTAGACAGTCTCCCCTCCCTTCAACTGGACTGGTGTTTCCCAGAGCCTCAGTCCTTTCTGGAGACCTCCATAGGGCTTATGTGTACCCCGAGATCCTGGAAGTAAGTCCACTTTGCTGACCAGGTAACAGAGAATTGGGCAGAGCTTATCAGCAGTAACTTGAATTTGTTGTTGTTGTTGTTGTTTTGTTTTTGGGCCATACCCAGCTGTGCTCAGGGGCTACTCCTGGCTGTCTGCTCAGAAATAGCTCCTGGCAGGCACGGGGGATCATATGGGACACTGGGATTCGAACTAACCACCTTTGGTCCTGGATTGGCTGCTTGCAAGGCAAATGCCGCTGTGCTATCTTTCCAGGCCCGAAATTTTTTCTTTTTTCTTTTTTTTGGTTTTTGGGCCACACCCGGCGGTGCTCAGTAGTTACTCCTCGCTGTCTGCTCAGAAATAGCTCCTGGCAGGCACGGGGGACCACATGGGACACCGGGATTCGAACCAACCACCTTTGGTCCTGGATCGGCTATTTGCAAGGCAAACTGTGCTATCTCTCTGGGCCCTTTTTTTTTTTTTTTGGTTTTTGTGTCACACCCGTTTGACACTCAGGGGTTACTCCTGGCTACGCGCTCAGAAATCACCCCTGGCTTGAGGGGACCATATGGGACACCGGGGGATCGAACCGAGGGGGATCGAACCTCGGTCCGTCCTACGCTAGCGCTTGCAAGGCAGACACCTTACCCCTAGCGCCACCTTCCCGGCCCCCCCCCCCCTTTTTTTTTAACTCTCTTTCATTCTCTCACCTGGGCCAGTACTAACTGGTTGAAGTTTCCTGGGCAGGTAGGATGCTTGCCTTGCACCAGCTGACAGGGTTCAATTCCCAGAACTACATATGGTCCCTGAGCCCTGCCAGGAGTGAGTTCTGGCTTTCCCAAACACCTGCCTGGTTTTCCAGGCAGTTTCTCCTGCCACCCAGCACAGGGACTCCCTGATATTCCCCAGAAGGTGAAGGCTCTTGGGTACCATCATCAACCTGGAAACAGGCAGGATTTCACCCCTAAAGTCATGGGCTGAGCACTTCAAAGTGGGTGCTAGAGGATAATATTCACAGGAGAAAGGCGCTTCTGCACCACCTTTCCAAGGAGTTCAAATAGCACTGATGGCCTTGGGAGGGTGCTCTCTGCACCTGTCTGGTGTTCCTGAAATCTTCTGCACCTAAATTAATTAGGTGCAGAAATTAACACCCAATAGGAAGTTAAAACAAACAAACAAAAAAACTCTGCCTGAGGGCCAGAGAGATAGCACAGCAGTACAAGTTTGCCTTGCACATGGCCAACCCAGGACAGTGGTTTGATTCCAGTGGGTCAATTCCTGGTTTCCCATATGATTCTCTGAGCCTGCCAGGAGTGATTTCTGAGCACAGAGCCAGTAGTAACCCCTGAGCATCGCTCCTAAGAAAAACCACCAACAACAACAACACAAAAAATACTCTGCTTGGAGAGATAGTATTTCTGCCTGGAGAGATAGTATAGGAGGGGAGGCATTGTTGCAAGACTACAGTAACATAAACCTGTTAATCCCCACACTATGTATGTTCCCCAGCATTGCCAGAGGTCACTCCTGAGAACCGAGTTAGCACAGTCAGGAGCAGCCCATGAGCACGGCCCAAAAAAAAAAAAAAAAAAAAAAGACCTGGAAGAGCACAAAGGGGAAGAAGTGTCAGAACCTGTGGAGGCCTCTCGGTCACCATAAATGAGGTCGCAGAGCTTAAATGGACTTCTCTGGCCTTTCTCTGGCCTCCTGTGTGCCAAGCTAAGCTATTTTTGTGTCTCCCCCATAATTACCCAAACCAAAGACTTTGAGTGTCATTGTAGTTTCCTCATCATAATTCACAATTTACTATGTGGTGCCCAGTGGACCATGTGGTGCTGGGGATTGAACCCTGGCCTGATGTCATTTTTTTTTTTAAAAACAAGTTCCTGTATCTCCTCTTTGCCACTATCATCTTCTTGGAATAAAGAAAGTTGTTTCCTAACTGGCTTCCTGCCCCAGGTCTGTTTCTTTTTTTTACTAAAGAGCCAATAAGGGTTCAGGGATCACTCCTGGCTCAGGGGACCATATGGAAGGATGGGGATCAAATCTGGGTCATTCACATGCAAGACAAAAGCACTATCTACTATTGCTCCAGTTCCCCCAAAAAATGGATTTTTATTTTTATTTTTCCTTTTTTCTCTTTCTTTTTTCTTTTATTTTTCTTTTTGCTTGTTTGTTTGTTTTTGGGCTACACCCAGCAGCAGCGCTCAGGGTTTACTCCTGGCTCTGCATTCAAAAATCACTCTGGGCAGGCTCGAGTGACCAAATAGGATGCCATATGAGGTGTCAAGGATCGAACTCAGGTCAGTCATGCGTTGTCCCTACCCTCCGTGCTATTGCTTTGGCCCTGTGTTTTGTTTTTGAGCCACATCTAGCAGCATTCAGTATATACTCCTGGATCTCTGCTCAGGAAACAGCTTGGGGAACCATAGGATGTGCTGTGGATAGAACCTGGGCCAACTGCATGCAAGGTAAGTTCTCTACCTACTTTACTACTGCTCTAACCCCTCAGAAGGAGATTTGTAAACAGAGCTAATTCTCTCATGCATTCTGGTGACTGCCATAGAGATAGCACAATGGGTAGGATGCTTGATTTTTGTGCAACCAACCTGGCATCCCATGTGGTCCCTGAGTACCACCAGGAATGATTCTTGAGTGTGGAGTCAGAAGTAACACCTGAGCATTCTTGGCATGGTCCAAAAACAAAACAAACAAACAAACAACCAAAAACTACAAAAAGCAGAAGCGTTTGGGTCTCAATGATAGTACATCGGGTAGGGTGTTTGCCTTGCCAGTAGCCTACCTAGATTTGATTTCCAGCAACCCATATAGTGTCGTGAGCACCACCAGGAGTAATTTCTAAGTGCAGAGTGAAGAGTAACCCCTGAGTTTCTCAAGGTATGGTACAAATAAACACAAATAAATAAATAAGTGGGAAAATTTTGGGGACTGGTGAGATAACACAGCAAGTAGGACATTTGCCTTGCACTACCAACCTGGAGTCAATCCTGAACATCCCTGGGCCTGCCAGGAGTGATTCCTGTGCTTAGCCAGGCATAGTCCATGAGGATTGCTAAAGGTGGCCCCCAAACAAGAACAAACAAACCAAAAAAAAAATTCTAGTGGCTGCCTCAAATGAGGAAACAAATTTAGGCTCCGTATGGGTCGGCCGATCTGTGTTCTCACCCTTCTCTTCCCTCCGCACTGTATTCCTTCTCAGTTTGTATTCTCAGAAATGAGCTTGTAGAACCTATAAATCTCCATGTTTTCCAAAAACGCTCTGCCCAACTTAATCTGCCTCTTACTCATTTTGCAGACCCTCGCTCAGTAGCTGCCTTCTCTGGGGAATGTTCCTGAATCTTCCAGCTGAGTGAGTGAAATGTCACTGCTGGGCTTCCGTGATCCCTGGGTCTCAGAGGCAGCTTCTAGGCTGGCATTGACTTTATTATCTTGATGTTGCTTATTGGGCAGAAGTTTATCTGACTGACTCTGCCGGGCACTATTCTTGGTGCTTCTCCAATATTTAATCTGAATGATAAGCCTGAGGCTGGGGTGTAGTTCTGTCATGAGATAGGCCTCTCATCTTGTGTGAGGCCCTGGGTTCTGTACCTGGCACTAAAAGAAAAGAATATTTCTTAGTATAAACCTTCAGGATAAGTTTGTTGATATCCCCAGTTCTAGGAATAAAACTGGGGCCAGAGAGGAAGTAGCTTGTCAATAGCTCCTGAGGGTGGAGCTGAGATCTGAAGCACAGTATCTCCTGTACTATCTGAAGCCCAGGACCTCCACAAATACATCAGTGTCCCTGTCTCTTCCTCTCTGGATAGCATGTTGGAGCCAGGAGCCATCTCTGTGTCTCTGACAGCCCAGTACTTGACCTCCCGGTGAATTATTGTCAAGGTATATACTGACATTCCAGACATCAGACAAAAGAATTTTCTCCAGCATACAAAGGAGGGGGCCTTGGACCCAATGCTTCATGCATGGTCTAGGCAGCTTTATCTGCTTGGATCATAAAGCCAGCCCCCTTGTATGCTGAGCACACAGGTGGAGTCCTGGTCCACCCTACTGTTCCTCAGGTTCACCTGAGCATGAGAAGCTTGGGGAACAGGAGAGGTGGGGGCCATTCAGGATTGAAGGAAGGAGACTGGATGGCAGCGAGTTTTGCAAAGGGAAGAGGCTGAGGTGTGGTGGAGCCTGTGTCAGGCCAGAGAGCATTGCTACGATGGACAGACACTTTGTACCATGGTCTTCCAGCATTAGCCTGGCATTGGGGACCACCCTGGATTCCCTCTTCTCTCTCCTGCCAAGGGTCTCTGCACTGACTTCAGCATGCTGGGTTCCAGGATGCACTCAGAGGGTCCTGTGTCCCTTTATCCTCTCTAATCCTGTGTTAGTTCATCCGCCTCGGAAGGACATTCTGTCAGTTGTGTTATTGTTTGTTTGTTTGTTTGTTTGTTTTTCCTCCTCTCCTGTCAGTTGCAGTATTTGTAATTTTTAACTTGGCTTGTTAGGCTAAGGAGACCTCTGCTAGGTTTCTACTCTGGAAAAATACAGTTCCTTTTTTTTTTTTTCTTTCTGGAAGTTCCAGGGATAGCACCCAGACAAGTGTTCTGCCATTAAGCTGTATTTCTGATCCTGAAAGCTATTTAAAAAATTTTTTTTGTTGTTATTGGGTCATATCCGGCAGTGCTCAGGGGTTACTCCTGGCTCTGTGCTCAGAAATCACTCCTGGCAGGCTCGGGGGACCATATGGGATGCCAGGATTTGAACCACAATTTGTCCTGTATTGGCTGCATGCAAGGTAAATGCCCTACCGCTGTGCTATCTCTCTAGCCCTTTAATTTTCTTTTAGATCTTTGGACCACCCCCAGTGGTGCTCAGGGCTTAATCTCTGTGCTCAGGGATCACTCTCGGGAACTTGGAGGTCAATATGCTATGCTGGAAATCAAACCTGGGTCAGCTGTGTGAGAGGCAAGTGCCCTACCTGCTATACTATCTTTCTAGCCCCAGCTTTTCATCTCTTTTTTTTTTTTTTTTTTTTTTTAGGCCACACCCGGCGGTGCTCAGGGCTTACTCCTGGCTGTCTGCTCAGAAATAGCTCCTGGCAGGTACAGGGGACCATATGGGACACCGGGATTCGAACCAACCACCTTTGGTTCTGGATCGGCTGCTTGCAAGGCAAATGCCACTGTGCTATCTCTCTGGGCCCAGCTTTTCATCTCTTACCAACAATAGCTATAGGACTAAAGAAACAATAAAGTGGGTAAGGTGCTTGTCTAGAATATAGTCAACCTGAATTTGATCCCTGGCACCACATATGGTCCCTCTGGTCCTACCAGGAGTGTAGCCAAGAGTACAGTTGGGTGTGGTCCCCAAACAAACAAAAGAAATTGAAAATTTGTTTAGGAGATGGCTCAAAGTGCTAGGGAGCATGCGTTGCATTCAGGAACTCTAATTTAGTCCTGGGCATTGCATGGTCCTCCAGGTACCACAGAGAGTAAGAGGACTGGATTCTGACTGGATCATGACTGGGTATCCCCTGGTATTCCCTCCTCCCAGAAATGAGGGGCCGGAGAGATAGCATGGAGGTAAGGCGTTTGCCTTGCATGCAGAAGGTTGGTGGTTTGAATCCTGGCATCCCATATAGTCCCCCGAGCCTGCCAGGAGCGATTTCTGACTGTAGAGCCAGGAGTAAATGCAGGGCTGAATAAGAATCCAGCATAAATGGTTATGATAGGCCACACATGTTGGCCAGGGTTGAATAAAGATAATCTCTCTGGAAGCCTGACTGCATGTGAGTTTTCTTTTTTCTTTTCTTTTTTGATTTTGGGCCACACCTGGCGGCATTCCGTGTTTACTCCTGGTTATCTGCTCAGAAATAGCTCCTGGCAGGCACAGGGTACCATATGGGATGCCGGGATTCGAACCAACCACCTTAGGTCCTGGATCTTCTGCTTGCAAGGCAAACACCGCTGTGCTATCTCTCCTTTTTTTTTTTTAAATATATTTTTTATTTAAGTAATATGATCATAGTTGGGTTACAGTCATAACCAGAACACCCCCCTTAACCAGTGTAACATTACCCCCTCCCCCCTTCCCATCCCCGGCCTGTATTCGAGTCAGGCATTCTACTACAGTTGTTTTTAAGTTCAGTAAGTTGTATTTTTTTTTCCTTAAAGGATAAGAGTAAAAAAATATAGTAAAGGTGTGATAGTGGAAATTGCCATTGTTTGCATAGGTTCAGAAAAATGGGGAAAACAGAAAAATATCCTTGACCTGATTACAAAAAGGCCTCACCCCAGAAGTTTATTGGCATAAGACTGACTCTGGGTTCCAGGCATACCAGTCCGTCCAACCCGAGTCATTCTCCGTGGTCCTGGTGAAACTTTTTCACACTTTAGCTATTGTTGGTATCAGATTCTTATATTTAAAGACTCTGGATTCTGTGCATTTCTTTCATCGATGTCAGGCTGATGTGGAGCATCCTCTAGTTTCAGCATACCATTAAATGCGGAGCGATCTTTCCTACATGCAGACTGTTGCTGAGTCGCCTGGGTGTTGGGAGCACTCTTTGGAGTAAATCAATTCCAAAGCAGTGGTAGGTCTTCTCTGGTAGAGGCTTGGATCCTGGTAATGTTAAAGACAATTGTGGTTGTTTCCATAGATGGTATCCATTGTTCAGGTGTGTGTGGGCGATGCCCATTCTTCTGAGGCCTGAGCCAAATCATTATGCCAATGTTCAGGTTAAAAGGCCTAATTACATTACCAAATTTGTGTCCCCATCTCTATTAGATAAGAACTTTTTTGTGGGCAGACAGATTAAAGTGTTAAAAACTTGAAAAAAAAAAAAAGAACTTGTTTGCATATATATTATTTTCCCATTTTAATGTGCCTATCCAAAATAGAAACAATGCCACAAGATATTGTTGGTGCATCTGGGGGCCGACAAATAAAGTCCAACATTCCCCGTAACTTGGTTCAAACATAAAATCTATACAGAGATTCTCTTCTACCAATATTGCTTATAAAACAGATCTCAAAGGGGGAAAATCAAACAATCAAATAACAAATCCAGTGGGCAAAATTGTCACTATATGAGGATGTTCGAAAAGAGTTATAGATGTTAAGGGAATACATCTGAGATATACAAAGGAGATACACGTGTCCCTTTTACGTTTTAGAAATAGTCAAGAGGGTGGGGGGTGTTTCCGAGACATCACTTTGGTCTGTGATTTGGACAAGTGAAGAGCACATGGAGCCATGTCCTCCCCTTGTTGCCTGCTGAAGCTTCCGACTCCCCGAGAGGCTTTTGCTTTCCTAATTGCTGGGAAGTTGAAAGTTCACCAGTCCCCTCCCAGCCCCTTGCAGGAAGCCTGGGGTCTCTTTTAAATTGCACCTCACCCGAAGCCCACTTGCTGGAACCCTGAGAAGGTGTCCAGGAATAACCCTGGGAACCTGAGGAAGGAGAGAGAAAGCTGTGGGGGGCAGCCGAGGCTGCATCTTCAACTTAACTTGGCCAAAAAGCCTACAGCGTGGAACCTTGCCATGACGTGTTGCCTGCTGAAGCTTCAGACTCCACCCAAAAACTGTGAACGATATGTAATCCACCTTGGCCAAAACAAAAATCATTAGTACAGAAAATGGTTAAATGAAGGGTAACAAGAGATGGGAGTGAGGGAGTAAAGGAATAAAACGAGTTCCTGGACGGCTTTCAGATTATGATAAGCAGATGAAACACAATGATATCCCAATATTATGCCCCCGCGCGGTTTCACAATAAGGAAACTTCCCTGGTAGGTCCTAATGCCAGAACCTGTTGTGCTGCTATTCCCACCTCGCTGGCTTGCCCAGCCATGTGGCCAGGAAAAGGCCTGGAGTTCCGGAGGAAGGAGGTAGAGAGGTGCTGGGGTGACCCATGTCCCGCACCCCTTCCTAGGCCTGGTTAAAGAGGCCTTTGGCATGGCGGAGGGCTGCCAAACGCCATGCTGGCAGAACCTCCCGGCTCCCAAGAAGGAAGGAGATCCTTCCCGAGCTAGAAGGCTGGAAGGTCAGAGCCCCCACCCCCTGCATGTGAGTTTTCTACCCACTGCTTTCCTGAACCCAGATACCCGCTGGCTGGAGGGGATTGGAGCCTCGTGACCTGGAACTGCAGAGAAAGGCCTCTTCATTCAAAGGGCCTTTGAATTATTTAATTCTACAGTGTGTGTGTGTGTGTGTGTGTGGTTTTTTTGTTTGTTTTCTTTTCTTTTGCGTGTGTGAGTGTGTGTGTGTGTGTGTGTGTGTGTGTGTGTGTGTGTGTGTGTGTGTGTGTGTGTGTGTGATTTCAGGCTGTGCTCAGGGCTTTCTCCTGGCTCTGTACTCAGGGATCACCTTGATAGGGCTTGGCGACCATCTCTTGTGCTGGATCAAACCCAGGTCAGCTATGTATAAGACAAAACCTTACCCTCTGTATTATCTCTTCTTTTTGGTTTTGGGGCCACACCTATCAGTTCTCAGGGCTTACTACTAACTCTGAGCTCAGAAATTATTCCTGGTGGTGCTCAGGGATATGGGATGCTAGGGTTAAACCCGGGTCAGCCACATTCAAGACAAGCACTCTACCTACTGTTTTATATCTCCAATCCCCATATTATCTCTTGAGCCCCATGAAGGCATATTTTATGTGACCTCAATATAATTAACAAAATCAGGATATTAACAAAGACACAATACTATTAAGAGATCCAATGGTTTTCATCCATTTATTTATTTACTTTAATTTGGGGACTATTTGTTTATTTGCTTTTTTGTGTATGTCACACCCGGGGCTACTCAGGGGCTACTCCTGGCTATACACTCAGAAATTGCTCCTGGTGGGGCTGGAGAGATAGCATGGAGGTAGGGTGTTTGCCTTGCATGCAGGTGTTGTCTGCATGCTCAGGTGGTCACTATCCAGCTGCCTCCTTCTCAGTGGTGGTTCACAACCCCAGGCAGGCTTCATACCATGGACTGGCCCTCTTGGTCCTCATTTCTATTGTCTTTGATGTTTTTGTTGTTGTTGGTTTCTTTTTTTGGTTTTCCGGTCACACCCAGCAGCTCTGAGGGGTTAATACTGGCTCTACACTCAGAAATTGCTCCTGGCAGGCTCGGGGGACCATATGGGATGCTGAGATTAGAACCACTGTCCTTCTGCATGCAAGGCAAATGCCCTACCTCCGTGCTATCTCTCTGGCACTGGTTGTTGTTTTGTTTTTGTACCACAACCTGCAGTGCTCAGGAGTTACTCCTTGCTGTGTGCCCAGGAATTACTCCTGGAGGTGCTTGGGGTACCATATGGGATGCCAGGAATTGAACCCGGGTCAGCCGTGTATGAGGCAAATGCCTTATTTACAGTTCCAGTCTCCACAGTTTTTTATACCCCACAAATGAATGTGATTATTCTATATCTATTCCTCTCCCTTTGACTCATTTCTCTCAGCATCAATTCTCCATATTCATCCATGTATAAGAAAATTTCATGACCTCATTTTCCTAACAGCTGCATATTATTCCATTGTGTAAATGTACCACAGTTTTATTAGCCATTCATCTGTTCTCAGGCACTTAGTTGTTTCCAGATTCTGGCTATTGTGAATAGTTCTACAATAAACATAGGAGTGCATTGTAATTTTTGGGTCCCTAGGGTTTATTCCAAGGAGCAGTGTTGCTGGGTAATATGGAAGCTAAATTTGTAGGGTTTTTTCTTTTGAGAAATATCCATTTTTTTGGGAAAAAAGACTGGACCAGCACAGTAGGTAGGGCATTTGCACTGCACGTGGCTGACCCAGGTTTTTTCCCAGCATCCCATATGATATCCTAAACCTGCCAGGAGTAATTTCAGAGCACAGAGCCAGGAGTAACTCTGGAGCACTGCCAGGTGTGGCCCAAACACCCGCCACCTCCTATCAACAGTAACACAATAAAATCCCCAAATCACACCTTCAATTTCCAATAGCCTCAAGGGGGCAGTATTACACTTTTAATTAAAAAAAAATTTTTTTTTTTTTGAGTCACAGTGGTGCTCAAGGCTTACTTTTGTTTAGTGCTCAGAAGTAGCTCCTGGCAGTGCTTAGGGGTCCATACATGGTTCAGGTAATTAAATCAGGACCAGCCATATGTGATGCAAGCATATTAATCCCTGCACTATCTTTCCGACTCTAGTATTCTTTTGCTTTGTTTTGCTTCATTTGGAGTCCACACGAGACAATGTTGGGGCTACTCCTGGCTCTGTGTTGTGGGATGCTCACAACTCTATGTTATATTGTGTATCTACTTCTCTCCTATTCCACTTGCTCCTTACAGGCCCAGGGAAGCAAGGACAAGAAGCCCAAGCAGAAGGTGCTCTTTGTGGAGAGTTCATGTGAATGAGCTCCTGTGTGTCAGGAGCTGTCAGTCATGAAAGCAGCCCATGGCAGGGGGCATCCTAACTTCCCACAGTGACTGTTAGAAGCAGACAGACCCTGTCACAGCTCTCTCCCATTGTGGCCATGAGTCTGGGAGCCGACATATATTATATCCTCCATGGACACTGTCTAGATTTTCTTAGGCCTTTGCTACTGCATCTCTCCTTTTTTTCTTGGCGGGGAGCACACCTGCTGGCGGCGCTCAGGAGTTACTCCTGGCTCTGTGCTCAGAAATCACTCCTGGCAGGCCTGGGGGGATGCCAGGGATCAAACCCGGGTCCGTCCCTGGTCTGCCGTGTGCAAGGCAAACACCCTACCGCTGTGCTGTCTCTCCAGCCCCAGTTGCGTCTCACCTAACCCCACTATATGGCTCCTGGATCATTCTGGTAAAAGTATTTTAGTTTAGTATTAAGTATTTAGTATTTTAAGTATTTTAGCCATCTAGGGATGGCTGTTTTAGAAGCTGCAGCTGGGACTGGCTGATCGAGATACAGGTGCCTGCCCCACTATGCCTCCTAGTCGCTGAGATCACAGCCTACTCAGCAGAGTAGGCCTTTCCTGCTACCGGGGAGAGGGGTGGCATTTTTCTGCCCCCATATCTCTTGCTCTTTAGTCCCCCAAATCAATGTTGGTAATCCTACAGTGATCTAGGGGTCAGAGTGTATTGTAGGACTGGAAGACTAGCTGAAATGGTTGAGTATAGGCTTTGCCTTGTCTGAAAATCAGGAACAATGGATCTAGAGTGTTGGTAGTGGGAAGTGGTCAGCGTTGCATGTGTCTGACCAGGCTTCGATCCCTGGCTTCCTGTATGGTCCTCGAACCTACTGGGAGTGATCCTTGGGCTCAGAGTCAAGAGTAAGCCCTGAGAACTACCTGTGTGAACCCAAATCAAAAACTAAAATCAACAACAAAAGAAACAAGCCAGTGGGTTTTACCCCAATACATCTGCCAGTTGTTCTGGAATATTGGAGCTGGTGATATGCCAAGTTGGTCTCTTGTCTGGACTTTTAGCCAGCCAGGCCACTCCAGAACTCCTCATGTGCTGAACCTAAGCCTCTCCAGTCCTTTTTTTGTTTGTTTTTTGTTTTTTTGGGCCACACCCGGCGACGCTCAGGGGTTATTCCTGGCTATCTGCTCAGAAATAGCTCCTGGCAGGCACAGGGGACCATATGGGACGCCAGGATTCAAACCAACCACCTAAGGTTCTGGATCGGCTGCTTGCAAGGCAAACACTGCTGTGCTATCTCTCCGGCCCCCAGTCCTATTTTCTCATCCAGGGTTGTACAGTGCTATCTGGACAGTCACATTCAGAAATGGTAGACTGTATGTTTTGGGTTTGAATCAGATGAGTCTGGAGGTAGAGGTGCAGCCTGCTAGCTAAAACCAGTAACCACAGGCCCAACCTTCCTCTGGGGGCCAGGGCCAGCCTGGAACTTTACCACTAGGTAGGGTTCTCCTGGCTGTATGGGCCAGGCTTACTCCTGGACAGGAACCCTCACTCCTTTTTATAGAGTGATCACGTCATACCTGGGGGTGCTCAGGACTTACTCCTGGCTCTGCATTCAGGAATACTCCTGATGGAGCTTGAGGGACCATATGGGATCAAACCTGTGGAGGCTGCATGGAAGGCAAGCACCCTACCTGCTGTGCTCTCTCTCTCTGGCTCCCACCCTTGCTCCTTAACCAGGTGCCCACCCAGTGGTCCATTCTGGCTGGCAAGGCAGCATGGTGAAGTACCTAGTCCAGCTCAGAAATCAGCAGGTGATGTCTCTGAGCACCTTGCTTCCAGCCTTTCTTGGGGATTGGGTGGGGATCAGAGGGGATATGGGAGCCCCACCCCAGTCCTTCAGGTGAGACCCGTTTGTGAGAGACAGAAAGGGCAGAGGGAACATTATAAAGGGTGTTTTCAGAGTATCCTAGAACAGATTGTCTGGCCAAATCACAGATGGACTAAGTGGGGTCCCCAGGCAATGCCTGGGGGAGACAGACAAATCTACAGATGCCCAGAAACCAATGGGAGGAATAGTGTAACCTCCAAGTTGTGTGTTTGTATTATACTGATTTAGTTTTTGTTTTGGGGCCACAAGGAATTGCTTAGGAACTACTCCCATCTTGGGGAACCATGTAGTGATGGATCAACCTGGGCCTCCTATATGTAAAATGTGATTTCCAGCCCTTAAACCAAGTCCTTGGTTTATTTGTCCAATTTTTCTTTTTTGTTTTTGGGCCACACCCATGGCACTCAAAGGTTACTCCTGCCTCTGCGTTCAGAAATTACTCCTGGCAGAGTCCAGGGACCATATAGGATACAGGGGATCAAACCCAGTTTGGTTGCATGCAAGGCAAACGCCTTACCTCAGCCCGTTTTTTCAAAATTTCAAACTCTTTCTCCAGCGCACATATAATATTTTATTTGTTTGTTTCGGTGACATTCAGCGGTGCTCAGGGCTTATTCCTGGCTCTATCTCAGGAACTACTCCTGGTGGTTTAGGGGACCCTAAAAGGTGCTGGTGATCTCACCCGGGTTGTGGCTAACATGGCCCCATGCAAGGCAAGTGCCTTATTTCCTCCTGTACTATCTCACTGACCCAAATATTTTCTTTAAAACGAGCTTTTTCAAAAGTGTGGTGATATAAAAGCTTGCTTGATGACCTCCAGTGAGAAGAAAAATGCAGAACCCCCCCTCAGCAGGGAGCTGGTCTGCTGGGATCTTTCTCCAAGTAGTGGTGCACCTCATCCCAGAACTGAGACCGTTCAGAGTCTGTTGTGAAGGATCCATGCAGGGGCAGTCAGTTTGACCAGAAGGCACATACCAACCTCGACATGGGAGCAGAGGGGCTGAGAACACACACACAGACCCAACCCCATGAGGCTTGAGCTAAAGCCCCTGTCATCCCCTTGACCAGACTCACAAGTGGCAGAGCTGGGGCTTCTGGTGGATGCCCCACTGCTCCAGTGCCCTCTGTTCAGGGTTTCCTCGGAGATGCCGAAGAAAAGGCTCAGCCGGTGCAGGCACTGTGGCCATGGGTGAGTCTAGGTTTATGTTTGTTTTGGGGGCTGCAGCCTGTAGTACTCAGGGACTACTACTCCTGACTATGCACTTGAGGGTCATTTCCAGCAGTGCTTTGGAAAATATGAGCTTCTGGGAAATCAATATGAGTTTTCTGGATGCAAAGCCTGTGCTCAGCCTGTTGAACTCTCGCTGACTGGACAGGCAAACAGCTTCAAAGCAGACAAGAGTGTGCCCTCAAGTGCCCCACCTTTATTTATTTGTGCCCTCCCACCCTAGCAGCTGACCCCCTTATTCATGTTGATGGTACAGCCACGCGTGGTATCTGGCTGCAAGAATCAGATAGCATGCCATGCATGATTCACAGCCTCTCCCAGACTCTTCCAGCTGCCTTCACCTGTCTGGCTGAAGGAACTACAAGTCTTTCAGGAAGTGGGGTTCTTCAGACTCTACTTCCCTGCAGGGTCCTTTAAGGATCCTCACATTCCTGTTCTGTCAACCTGATGGCATGGCCAAGTCATATTTTCAGAACAAGGGTCTCACCTACTTCCCTGATGTCTGAGATAGCCCTGATAAGGTGGTTGTCCACACCCACACTGCCTGATATGGGAGGAGAGAGCTATGGGGTGGCTGGTTCCCAGGTCTCCTTGTGACAGGTGCACAGAAAGTCTAGTCAGGAAGGGGCTTGTCCAGACGTGTGCATATCAGTGACCAGCTCCACATTCCAGCCGTGCCCAGTCCCATCCCTGTCATCTGAGCTTCAAGCTTCCAGCCAATGAGGAGCTCTCTGCCTTATATGTTCCACCTGGACATACTCTGCCCACGAGTAGGGGTGTTTTCTTCTGTGCTTGTTCCCAGGGCCCCAGCCCCTCTACCACTCTGCTCTCCGGGGCCACTGCCTGTGAGGCTGCGTGGGGATGGGTTTTAATGACGTGGCAGTTCAGGGCTCAGGCAGCTGGCTCTGTCTCCAGCAGATAAATGATGATTTTCAGGCAGGAATCACAGAAACATTCCAACTGTGGTCGTTTCTCAGGTTGCAGCTTTCAGGAGCAGAGCTTGGTAGGAAACTCCCCTTCCTGCTCTTCTAATTATAGCCCTTACTCTCTGGGTGGGAACAGACCCCCCCAAGGGTCAGGACAGGGCTTCTTTTTTCTTTTTTTTTGTTTTTTGGGCCACATCTGTTTGATGCTCAGGGGTTACTCCTGGCTAAGCACTCAGAAATTGCCCCTGGCTTGGGGGGACCATATGGGACGCCGGGGGATCAAACCACGGTCCTTCCTTGGCTAGTGCTTGCAAGGCAGACACCTTACCTCTAGCGCCACCTCGCTGACCCCAAGGCTTCTCAATACACAGGGGTATGACTGTTTGTTTGGTGACTAGTCTGTGATTTTAAAATTTTCATTATTTTTTGTTTTGTTTGGAGGCCACATCCAGCTGCACTCAGGGGTTACTCCTGGCTCTGAGCTCAGGAATCACTCCTGCAGGCACGGGGGACCATACGGGATGGCGGGATTTGAACCACTGCCTGACCTGGATCTGCTGCATGCATGGCAAATGTCCTATGGCTGTGCTAGCTCTCTGGCCTGGCCTTGCCATCTTTCTAAACTCTGGGCCACATCTAACAGTGGTGGTGGTAGACACGGTCATGCTAACTTTGGCTCCATGCTGGGAGTAGCTCCTTGTAGTTCTGTGGAGGTGCTTCACACCTCTGATGTGTAAAGTCTGTGTTCCAGTCCTGTGAGTGTGGGGATAGGCTTTAATGACGTGGCAGTGAGTGTGAGTGCTCTCTCTGGCCTCAGGGACTCTCAACAGTGAGGGTCCAGCCTCTCAGTCCTGGCTTCGTCCACACGCTGCAGAGCTGGGTGGCCTGCACTTGCTCAGTGGAGTGGTGAGCTCCTCAGCATGACTTGCAGCGGAGAGAGCTCATTTTACCTCTGACTAGTACCTGCAACTGTGCATTGAGGGTCCTGAGGTCCTATTCAGGCTCAGTGGATAAAAAGACCAAGTTGGTTATGAATGTTGGCCATTGGCACAGGGATTGGCATGGGATGAGAGAATATTGGAGCAGTGTCTGCCCACTGCAGCCACTGGCTTTGCTTCTGCTAAAAGTTAATTTGCTTCAGGGCTGACTCTGCAAAGAGAACTGGAAGCACCCAAGGTTCTCTGCTCCTCTTCCCAGGGCAGCAGAAGACAAAGGCTGTAAAAACTCTCACCAGCTTTCACCGCAAACATGAAGCCATCCATCTTGTTCTTTTCCTCATGAGCTAAGTACCCAAGTGCCAATTAGGGCAACTAGGGCAAGTCCACATCTGACTGTGTCAGGATATGCTATGCTCAGTGCTGGCCTGGGGAGAAGGTTCCTGACTCCACATCTGTGATGAGGGCATTATGCAAAGCTCCACCATCAGCCTCATGGTCCAAATGCTCCTTAACTTTCAGCCACCATCTGGGCCAAGAAGACTGAGAGCAACACAAGGGTGCCACATGGGTGTGGGCTACGGGTATTGACAGTTAGCACTCAGCTCTTGCATCTTCTGTGGGCATCTGACCCCTAGGATTAGGGGTGAGGGGACCACTAGGAAAGAGGGGGAGGCCTTTCCTGCTGACTCACCCTCACTGAACTATGAAGTGGGTCCCTGTCACTGGAGGTGTCTGGCCTGGTAGGAGCTGGCTGGCAGGCGGCCTCAGTGGCAGCCACAGGCCCTGACCACCATGTTGCGGTGCTTGCGCAAGATAACGTTGTTGCTGCTGTCATAGTAGAGCACAGAGGTGGCACTCAGCTTGGTAGGGGCACAGCACGCCTTGGGGACCACGTCTGGCTTCATCAGGTGCACCTGGCAGAGGCAAAGGTATGAACGCAGACCTCCTGGTCGCACCCAGCTCCCTACTACCCCCTCTCCCGGCAGGCTTCCGAGGCTCAGGGCAAAGCCCTAGGTGGGGGCATTGGCTCCTCTCTAGACCACCTTGTGGGTGCCCAGTGCCTGGTGGCCCATGGTTGCCTCTCTTCCTCCAACCCTAGGGACCCCAAGGGTCTCCACTGTGCTCTGCTACCTGCCCTGACCCTTGTGGTGTCTGGTCCACACTAGCTGCTTCTGGGCTGTCTGCTCCCCATGAACCTGTGTGTGTCAAGGGGCAGCGGGAACCCTGGATGTCATGTCTCCTGGCATGTTGGCCACTGGACTTCTGAGGGACTCTGGCCACTCAGAACACTCCCAGGTGATGACTGCAGCACAGAGATGGTTGCTGAGACACAGGTTGGTAGAACGAGTCAGGCCCATGGTCATCTGCCCACCAACCTGGTGGGTCCCACTCAAAAGTGTCTGTGAGTTGGGATGCGGCATGGGGTGAAAGTACATGAACCGTGTGTGTGAAGCACTGGGTCTGGCTTGGCACACTTGGGAGCCCAAGGCTCTTTGGGCCTCTAGAGGCTCCCTGAGCATGGGACTGAACAGAGCTCATTCCATAGCCATTGGGCAGGAGAGAGACAGCAGATTCCTGAGCACAGTGTCCAGAGCACCTGAGCCATGTGAAGGCTCATGAGAGTCCTCTGACTATAAGTGGGTGGGACATGCGTGAGTCCCACAATGCACATGACTGACTGCTTGAGTGGGCCTGACATTTGTCTGTGTATGTACCTGTAGGCCTCTGTGTATAGGAGAGATGTGTGCAGGAGGGCCCTTTCTGTGCGTTTTGGCCCTCCGTGTACACAGGTGTAACCCCTACTGTGTGTGTGGACATGTCTACAGGCCCACTATGCATTTGTCTGAGTATGTGTATTAGCCTGTGCCTATTGCTGCAAACCACAGTCAGTATGATGGGGCTTCTGTGTATAGTCAGCGTGATGGTAATATGTGTGTGTGTGTGTGTGTGTGTGTGTAGTCACTGTGACAGAGTGTCCGTACAATCTGTGTGATGGGCTATCTGTATGTACAGCCACTGTTAAGGGTGTCTGTGCCACAGTGTGTACAGTGTATACCCTATATATAGGGTTATTTGTATACAGTCAGTATTTGTGTGTGACACACAGTTGCTGTAATGGGATATCTATATCTGTATATATTCTGGTTGTATTCATATTATATATGTTGTATTCATAATACATATTCAGTATGTATTCAGGTATATAAAGTTTGTGCAGCTTGGTATCTTGGGGACCAGATGGGACAGGTGGGCTAGAGTCCATGATTATGCAGGATGAACCTCTCGGAAGAGGTCCCTGAGACATGAGTGGGGCCCCTTCACCTCTCCTCTGGAGGACCTGGCGCAGGTACTGACCAGGGACTGCAGGATGGCGTGGTTGGTGGCGTTCATGCAGGAGTCCAGTGGGAAGGCGCACTCCCCCTCACAGTAGTAAGCTGAGTAGCCCTGGGGGGCGATGACCCAATCCTGGGGAGCGGGAGGAAGTGAGTCCCAATATGGGACTCTCAGGGTTGCCCACCAAGGACCATCCTCATTCTAGGTCTGAGCCCAGCCGACCCCTCAGGTCCTACTCTGTCCTGTCACCTGTGATGCCGTTCCCCAACCCTCTCCTGGAGAGGCCTCAAGATTCAGTGGGATGACCTGAAATGAGCCCCAACCCCCTCCCCTGGAGAAGCCCCATGACTCAGTGGGGTGACCTATGAGGAACTGGGACCTGGAGAGGCCCCAAGACTCCTGGGGTGAGGGAAGAGGTGCAGCCAGGAGCTCACCAGCCAGCCAAGGTCCTGGAAGCTGACGTAGAGCTCATGCCGTCGGCAAACCTGCCGACCACCGGGCCGTGGGTCGCCATCTGCAGGGACAGGTGTGGGGTCTTAGTGGGCAGCAGGCATGGGGTGCTCTGACGGGCATGTGTGCCCAATGAGTGAAAGATGATGGAAACCACTGCCCTGTGGGGCCTCTTCACAGCTCCACACCCAGGCCCCCTCAGAGTCTGGGGACCCCCATACCCAGCACCCCTCAGACCCTCACACTCAACCACCTTCAGAGTCAAGGGGAAGGGGACCCTGCCCAGATATCCCCTCCTTTCCTCGGGAGTCACTTTCTGGCCTCACCCGACTCTCCTGCCACCCCCTCCATGGCTCAAAGGGTCCCTGAGAAGCCACAGAGGAAGGAGAGGCAGGAACTGGGTCAGGTTCTACCCTGTGGGGTCCCCTCTGAGTAAGGGGTTCAGTGCTGCTGTGACAGAGCCTGGAGTCTAGGAATGGGGTCCATGAAAGGAGCTTGGGGCAGGAGGTGGCTGGGGGACCATGTCTGACCCTGCAGACCAGGAGGGGCTCTGGCCGCCGCCTATTCTTGGCCCTCGGCCCACCCAGCGAGGCCTCACCAAAGATCCCTGGGAGTCGGCTGAGGTGCGGCAGATCATTGGTTTTCTTTCGGGGCCTCCTCCTCTGGGGCCTTGATGCCCGAGGGGCTCGCATGGAGCTGGGAGTCGCCCTGAAGAAGGTGACCATGAAGGGCTGTTGGGATCTCGGTGCCTGGCGTCCCAGCAGACCGGCCAGACCAGGGTCCACGCTGAGCCCTGAGACAAGGAGAGGGGGGTCACTCAGGGTGGCCCTGCATTTGGACAGGTTAGGGACCTCAGCTGGGACAACTGGGAGCTGGAGACCCAGGACCTGAATGACCCCTGGGCCTCAGTTTCCCCAGCTGAATGGAGCCCAGTACAGCCGCAGCCCCTGGGTGGCAGGTTTGGGGTCAGGTTGAGTGACTAGAGGGGACACCCTTGTGCCAACTGTGCCCTGCGATGGTTCACAGGTCTGTGCTTGTCTCAGAGTTGGGGCCTCTCCAAGAAATGGGGGGTCCCAGGATGGTTGGGGACTTAGGCCCAGACCCCCACCTGGGTCTCCAGCTGAGACCCGAGTTCTACCCCACCCCTTTCTGGGGATGTTCTCAGAGGATTTATCACTGGAGCTGCTGGTTGGAGAAGCTGGACTGAGAGTGAGAGTTCAGTTGCAGCTGAGTGAGAGTTCGTGTCCCAACATTCACAGACAAGCCCAGCAGTGGAAACACCAATCAGTATCCCAGAGAACAGGTTCCCCACGTGGGTCACTTCAGAGCCAAGTTTCCGACCATGAAATCATTATTTTTGTTTTATGATCACATCGAGCAGCACTCATGGGTTACTCCTGGTTCTGCACTTAGAAACCACTCCTGGGGTCCAGAGAAATAGGATGGAGGTAGCACGTTTGCCTTAGATGCAGAAGGACGGTGGTTTGAATCCCAGCATCCCATATGGTCCCCGAGTCTGCTGGGGGCGATTTCTGAGCGTAGAGCCAGGAGTAATCCCTGAGCACTGCCAGTGTTACCCCCCCCCAAAAAAAAAGTTCCCCGGGCATTGGCATGGTCAACATATACACAACAAAAGAAAAGGCTGGTCTCCTGCTCTAGATTCCCTTGTGCAGATTCCCCACCTATTCCTGGTCATTGTGGGACTCTGGTTTGGGTGATGAGAAGCTCCTCCACAGAACATCAGCTTCTTCCTCTAGCAGCACTAACCCTGAACCTTAGACAAACAAAGCTAATGTAGCTTCGTTTTTCTTTCACTCAAGCAGCCCTCATGAGGGACAAGGTGCCCGTGTTCTGTTTCATACCCTGCAGGTACCCTAAAAGTCCTCAACCCTCAGCACTCTGCTCTTGCACCTCAAATGCAGCCTTTTCAGGCACAGTTCCCAGTGCCTCTGAGTTTCTCCCTAGACCTGAGCTTCACTGGCACGCAGCAGTTCTCATGGGGAACACCACCCTTGTCTCCCTCCCTCCCTCCCTCCCTCCCTCCCTCCCTCCCTCCCTCCCTCCCTCCCTCCCTCCCTTCCTTCCTTCCTTTTTTTTTTTTTTTTTTGGTTTTTGGTTTTTGGGTCACACCCGGCAGTGCTCAGGGATTACTCCTGGCTGCCTGCTCAGAAATAGCTCCTGGCAGGCATGGGGGACCATATGGGACACCGGGATTCGAACCAACCACCTTTGATCCTGGATTGGCTGCTTGCAAGGCAAACACCTCTGTGCTATCTCTCTGGGCCCCCTTCCTTCTTTCTTTCTTTTTTGGTATTTGGGTCATATCCGGTGGTGCTCAGGGGTTACTCCTGGCAGGCTCAGGGGACCATATGGGATGCTGGGAATTGAACTGGGATCCGTCGTGGGTCACTGTGCTCTCTCCAGCCCTTGTACCCTGTTTCTGAGACAGACAGCACCAGGTAACCATAGACACTGAATTTCCTGCCTCCCTCTCACCCTACTGGATTTCAAGCAACAAAACACACAAAAACGGATTTGTCAACAAATCTATGATCAACCCCTGATCCGATCTGGTGTGGAGTCAGTGCTGTTCCTTGCCAGTCCCCTTCCTGCAACTTCCTCAAACCCTCAGTGCAGCCCAGGGCTTCTCTGACCTCCATAGCCTGCCCAGCCCACCACAGACAGGTCTGATTTTGAGCACATAGTTTTGTGAAAAGTTTTCATACAGCTGGGAGTTTCAGGAAAATTACCAAGATGGGCGAGCACCCAGATAACCCAGACATGGTTCCCTGTGGGAACATGAACATCTGGACTGTGAGGGGACACCTGTCACCTCAAAGTAACTCGAGAGCAGCATAGTCACAAAACCTGCCCATTATCTCCATGGTCTTCCTGCCCTTTTTCCTCCTGGTGCCCTGTTGTCTTTTATTTCCCAATGAGGACTCAGGCATCTATTTTTTTTGTTTTTGTTTTTGTTTTTGGATCACACCCGGCAACACTCAGGGGTTACTCCTGGCTCTATGCTCAGAAATCACTCCTGGCAGGCTTGGGGGACCATAGGGGATGCTGGGATTCAAACCACCGACCTTCTGCATGCAAGGCAAACACATTACCTTCATGCTATCTCTCTGGCCCCCTCAGACACCTATTTTTTTTGTTTGGGGGCCATACCCAGTAGTGCTCTGAGGTTATTCCCAGTTCTGCACTCAGGGATTACACACAGTGGGATGGGGGACCACAAGTTATACTGAGGAACCAATCTAACCCTGTCTGCTTTATGCAATGCAAGTACGCTCCCTGCTGTATTATTGCTCTGCCCGCCCCCCAGGTGACTTTAGTCACTACAACATCTGTCTCTGCAGTACATCAGTGGCTCAGACTTGGCTTGTCCTCACTGGGGCATTGCTGGGAACACTTGTCCCTACTCTGGAGAATGACCCTTCCTTGTTTGTCTGATGTGCATGAAAGGAAGCCCACAAGGGCGAAGTGCTGTTCCCCAGCCTCTCCCTCAAGGGCTCAGGGGAGCTCCTGGCTTGAATGAGATCGTGCTGGCATTTCCAGGCATGCCTAAAAAGATGCTTCCCCCATCCTTTTAATCCCAGCACTGCATGGACCCCCAGCACTGTCCCCCAAATGAGAGAAGAGCTACCCCAAACCCCAGCACCTGGCCCTGATTCTCTCCAACTCAGTCAGCTCCTCCTCACCCCTGCCTCCTTACCCCTGTCTTCTCCATCTCTCCCTGGCCTGCTCTGCCCCAGCCAAAGAGGCACCTTCTGACCCTCAAATCTCACCTACTACCTACCTGCCTGAGGTCAGAGCACCCCCAAACACACACTCACAGAATGAACGTATGCTTGAATCCTCATTCCACAGAAAGGACTAGTAGGGTTTGGCAAGCAATGAGCCCAAGAGGTCTCTGGCCAGACCACCGTCCTTCTGCATGCAAGGCAAACAGACCCATAGCCTGAGGATGTGTTGCTTCCCTTGGACCACACAGACACCCCATGTGGAAAGTTGCTTCTGAGATGAGCAAGGGCACCTGTTTCCCTGGGAGAAAGCCCAGCATCTCTCTGGTTGGACCTTGGGTTGGTTCTGGGGCAGAGGAAGGAAACCTGTGAAAAGCCTTGGTGCTTCTCTGCCGACCCACAGAAACCCAGGCAGGATGGGTCACCAGCTCCAGTATAGCGGAGAAGAGGCAGCCAAAGAGGGGGTCCAG
Source organism: Suncus etruscus (assembly GCF_024139225.1). NCBI lineage: Eukaryota > Metazoa > Chordata > Mammalia > Eulipotyphla > Soricidae > Suncus > Suncus etruscus. The sequence goes on from NC_064853.1 coordinate 38,130,114, forward strand.
GTGAGAGCCCCGTCACCTCCCAGCCCTGCTCTTACCATCCTCCGTCTCCACAAAGACTCGGAGTCTCAGGTTCTGGTTGCGGGTCAAGAGCCAGCGGTCACTGGCAGCTGTCACATCCAACACCAGCCAGCCTTCGTCCTCAGCTTGGAGCGTCTGAAGATCCAAAAACAACAAGTCAGACTCCCTGTGGACACGAAAGAACAATTAACTTGGGGCCCAAAGGGGCGCTGCCTTTTCCAGTGCCCAGGGGACAGGTCTGGGGTCTCGCCCCTCTCTACTCTGGGCTGGGCTCCTCATTTTATTTTATTTTTAGTTTTTGGGTCACACCTGGCAGCACTCAGGGATTACTCCTGACTCTATGCTCAGAAATTACTCCTGGCAGGCTCGGGGGACCATATGGGACGCCAGTATTTGAACCACCATCCTTCTGCATGCAAGGCAAACACCTTTCCTCCATGCTATCTCTCTGGCCCCGGGCTGGGCCCCTCATAAACCTCCTCCAGGCCTGTCTCACTAGATCCACAGTGCCCGCAACTCCATCCTGTATCAGCCCAATTGTAGCCAGTGTGCTTCCCCGAGATGAGCCCTTGGTCTATAAGAGAGGGCTGCTACACCCCTGCGCAAGTGGGGAAACTTAGGCTCAAGCTCAGGACTGATTAAGATCATCTCACAGCCAGGACCTTGGGGCGGGGGTGCTTGGCCAGTGTCTGTGGCCCCTGAAGGTGGGTTCCCAGGCTCCCCCTCCCTGGGCTATGTCCCTGACAGGCACCTGTTGGGCTGCTCCCTGACCACCTCGAACATGCTGATGTGGAGGGTCTGGTTGAGTGGGCGGGAGCTGGGCAGCTTGTAAATCCGGAACTCAGCGGCTGTGACCGCCTCCCCCGCCGGGATCTGGGTGAGGTCAAAGAGGAACTCCTTCCAGGGGGGCTCCTGGTGGCCCAGCAGGTGTTCACGCTCCACTGTAAGATAAAGCGGGGTCACTGGGGGTCACTGGGCCCCCACTCAGAGGTGCAGAAACTGGAGGTCCAGACAAGCTTGGTGGGGCCACTCCCTCAGGAATAGATGTGCTAATGGGGGGTGAGGAGAACAGGCAGGGCACCCACACAGGGCAGGTGCTGGCCAGGGCAGCTTCCATCCCAGCCCTCAGTTCCAGGGGAAACAGAAATGGGCCTGAGAACAGACAGGAGGTAGGAGCTGCAGCTGACACTGGAGCCAAGCCTTGAGAGAGACAGAGAATCTGCCCATGTCCAGGGAGAAGGTCCCTGCAGAGAAGGGGCCAGAGTGAGCAAAGGCCTGGAATTGTGGCACAATGGTGCAGGCAGGGAGCACCACCAATACCATTCCACGAAGCCTGTTGGGGGACATGGGGAGAGAGGAGGAGGCAGACTCTGATAGGCTTCCTGGAGAAGGGGACAACTGGCTAGCCTTGAAGGATGGCGCAGTCCTGTGGGTGAAGGAGGCAGGGAAGACTTCTAGGACGTCGGAGGCGCAGGTGTGAAGAGGCTAAGGCTGATCTGTATATGGGCAGGCTGGGGTGTGCTGAGTCTGCTGCAATTCTGCTCTACGGAGTGTGGGTTCTGGCCTGGAGTAGGAGTCTCAGGTAGGGGGCAGCATGGCTAGAGGGGCAACAGGGCAGAGCCTAAGGGTGGGAAGGCACAGGCTCAGGCCTGTGGGGGGCACCTGAGGCGAGGCCTAGTGGTGTGGGGCTGAGGTCAGGGTGGGGACCTGGTTATAGGATCAATTCCACATTTTCCTGCTGCCCGGAAATACCCGGGACAGTCTATTTCGGGTGCTCCCTTTGGCCTCCCTTCCTTTTCACACCCTGAAAATCTGTTTCTACAATGCAGGGACAGGAACCACCCAGCGCCTACCCTAGCCCAGCCCTGAGATTTAATGACACGTCTGAGTTAAGAGTCCCTCTCTGGCCACAGCGCTCAGTGACCACAAGTCACCAGGCTGGTAGCAGGGTCGGATGTGGGAGCACTTCCTGCCATCAGGTTGAGGGTGGGCCGGGCACAGCTGTGCTGGGCAGACTGGGATACACGGTCTCTGCACAGACCAGACCCCGAGCGACAGGGCCTCCATGCTTAGCAAAGGCCAGTCCTCTGCTGTTTGTGAGGCTCCTTGGAGCAGCTGGATGGAGTTCCCTAGGCAGGGCTGGAGTCTACAGAGTTGTCCCCTCCCCCATGTCTCATGCAGCCTTGGCAACAGTCCTATGACTTAAGGTAGGCTGTGTAAGACCCCTGCTCTAGGCTGTGGTGGTGTTAGAGAGCAGAGGCTCAGCCACATTGTCCTCACCCCCAAGGCATCTCAGCTGTGAAGGGACAGGTGATGTGCCCTGGTGGCTCCTGGGATGGTGTCTACAGGCTGGATGCCCATGGCTGTGGGAACAGAGACTAATAGAACCCCCTAACCTTCCAGCTCTACCCCTTCCTCCCTTAATTTCCGCTTTTTATGTCACTTTTTTTGGAGGTGGGTGGAGGAACATACCTGGGAATATGAAGGGCTCACTTCTGGCTCTGTACTCTGGGATCAATCCTGGTTGGGCTCCAGAAATCTAGGGGTACTAGGGATTGAATTCAGGGTAGCTGTGTTCAAGGCAGGTGCCCTAACCTCTGTACTCTCTCTGGCCCTTTTTCGTTTCTGAGTTACACTTGGTGGTGCTTATCAGATGCTACTTCCATTTCATCCTTATTGGTATTAGGCATCAAACCCAAGGTCTCTGGCATACAAAGCATGTGCTCCAATCTATAGAGCTATATCTCCATCTCATAATTTTCTATTTTTAATTTTTTTTGTTTTTGGGTCACACCTTACAGTGCCCAGGGGTTACTCCTGGTTCTACGCTCAGAAATCGCTCTGGAGGCTCAGGAGACCATATGGGATACCGGGATTCTAACCACCATCCTTCTGCATGCAAGGAAAATGCCCTACCTCTGGCCCTCTATTTTTAATTTTAAAAACAGCTCAAGAGGTAGAGTATATGGCTAATATGTGTGAAGTCCTGGGTATACACCTTGGCACCACATGGGTCTAAGAATTACCTCTATGTGTGGTGCTGGTGACTCATGAGCAATATTAAGCTGAAGATTCCCATGAATGCTCCAGACACTCAGTCTAGTCCTACATTCCAGTACCAGCCAGCTATAAAAGGGGTAGGTCAGGTGCATGTCTTGTTTGTGGCCAACCTCGTTGGCCATATGGGATCCATGGCATCCCATATGATTCCTCGAGCCCCACCCAGATTGATCTCTGAGCATCACCCTGAACACTGCAAGGTATGCCCCAAATGAAAACAAACAAACAAACAAAAAACAATGTCATGAAAAATATATCATAGACATTTTATCAGTTCAACCAAAAGACATTTAGAAGCTTTCAAGGAGTACCACCCTCCCTTGAAATTATGTGACCTTTGTCATGACAGTGGATCCTCTGGGTCACTTGCTAAGTACCATTTGATATGGGCCAAAGGAAATAAGTAAAAAGCCATGAGTGTTATTTTAGTTTGTACTTGATTATGGTCCCACAACTATTTCTACCAGTAGTGTTTCCTTTATTTCTTCTATCCTTTTTTTGTTTTTTTTAATTATGGGTCATACTTGGCAGGGCTAGGAGGCTACTCACAGCTCAGTGCTCAGAGGACCATGCCAACTTGGTGGTAGAATTCAGGTCTCCCCCATGCAAAGCTTGTGGGTGGCCTTTCAACCCTCTCCCTGAGGCACGGATCTGCACTCTCACAGAAATGTCGAAACCCAGGGGCCAGGGAGATAGCACAGTGGGTAGAGAGCTTGCCTTGCATGCAGTCAACCTAGCTTTGATCCTTCATACTGCATATGGTTCTCTGAGCTGTCAGGAGTACAGAGCTGGAAGTAAACCTTGAGCACTGCTGGGTGTGGCCTCCACATAAAACAAAACAAAACACACACAAAGAAATGCCCAAGCCCAGAGAGGCAAATCCCTCTGAAATGCCACTGGGCCTGTTTCCCAAGTTATTTTATAAAGCAAAAATGGTATCTTCTACAAACTGCTGGAGATTTCAGAACATCAGAGCTCATAAGACAGATTGTCTTCTTTCTACTCTATATACAGATGGAGACAGAAGTCAGGAATACTAACTCCCCTCTGGGCTCTTTTCTGTACTGTGAAAAACCATTATCAGAAGCTTAAAAGTGACATAAAAGGGGCAGGGGAGAGGTTGATAGTACAGTGAGTACTTGCCTTGCACACAGCCAACCCTGGTTTCATCTATCCCTAACTTTGCATATGGTTCCCTGAGCACCAAAAGGGGTCACTGCTAGCACAGTGGAATAAGAGCAGAGTCTGGCAGGATTCAAAACCACCACACACCCCCACCTCTTAAAAGGGACAAGGGAGGGGGCTTAAAGGACTAGTACATATACTTTGCATGTGGGAGCCCAGGACTTCCCTTAGAATCACCGGGAGTAACCCCCATATACTGAGATGGGTTTAGCTACAAACATTTCTCAGGAATAGTCCCAAAACCCAAACAAAAACAAACCAAAACAAAAGCAAGTGGCATAAAAGCCACATTTATGCTGCTGGTGGCCATTCTGCTGTTATAGTCTGATGGCTTGCTGAAGGGACTGAAGAGAAAGGGCAAGTTCCACACAATGGGAATGTGAAATCTCATGGATTTTCTAGAATTTTGCTTGCAACTGAGGGCTTGGGAAATTCTTTCCCATTAGACAGGTAGAGTGGGAGATACTTTCCACCTGACTTTGTGGGATTTGTGCCCTAGATCCTGACCATCTAAGTTGGGCTAGATATCCTCTCTCCCTGGGGGCCTAGAAACCACTTATATTTAGAGAAAGGTATCTGGGTAGTAAATAATTTTCCTTACCAGCAAAATCTGGGGCAGGGATTCAATTCTTGGGATATGTGGTCAAGACTCCTGATCTGACAGTTTTTCTTTCTTTTAACTGGCAGGAATAGGATTGAGCCATACCTGACAATACTCAGGGGTTAGTCCTGGCTCTGTACTCAGGAATTATTCTTGATAATGCTTAGGGGGACCTTATGGGATGCTGGAGATCAAACCGATGTTGGCTGCATGCATGACCTACCCACTGTGCTATCACTCTTGGCCCTCTGGCAGTTTAATACTCACTTTTCCCTTCTTTTTTCTAGATTGTACTCATGGATTCTAATTAATTCACTCATTCATGCTTATTACATGCAAGTCACTGTTTTTTTTTTTTTTTTTTGGTTTTTCGGCCACACCCATTTGATGCTCAGGGGTTACTACTAGCTAAGCGCTCAGAAGTTGCCCCTGGCTTGGGGGGGACCATATGGGACACCGGGGGATCGAACCGTGGTCTTTCCTTGGCTAGCGCTTGCAAGGCAGACACCTTACCTCTATCGCCACCTCGCCGGCCCCCGCAAGTCACTTTTTAAGTATGGGGAAACTAGTAAAGAGAGAAACCAGCTCCTGCCTTGTGAAGTTTACAGTACACTAGAGAAGTCAAATGACAGACAAAAACACAAAGCTGATGGCTGTAGAGGATGAGGCCATGAAGAGACAGTGGGAGTAGGCAAAGTGCAAGGGGTCAATATCATCAGATTTAAACATGTCATGTTGGGGCCGGAATGATAACATGGAGTTAGGGCATTTGCCTTGCATGCAGAAGGACTATGGTTTGAGTCCCGATATCCCATGTGGTCCCTGAGCTTGCCCGGAGCCATTTCTGAGCATAGAGCCAGGAGTAATCCGAGTGCTGCTGGGAGTGACCCAAAACCCCAAAAAAACCTCCAAACATGTCATGTTTTATATTATTTATGTTTATTTATATTTTATATATTTTTATATTTATGTTATTATTTATTTATATTAAAGAATATACTAGCCCATATACCATTCTGTATATATGTGATTTGTTTTAGTTTGGGGGGCCTGAGGGTTATTCTCAGTTGTGTGCTCAGAGGTCAAAGCAGTGGTGATTAGGGGAGCATGTAATAGCCAGAAGGAACCAGGTCATCTGCATATAAGCATGCATTCCAACCCTCTGGACCATCTATCTTGCTGGTCCTCAAAAACTCTTTTCTTTAATAGAGGCCACTTCTGGTGGTGTTTGGAATACTTGGGAGTCATGCCCAGGGGTGTCACAGCTAGAACTACAGGTGGTACTAAGGAGGCCTCGCAGCACTCAAGGGCCTATTTATTCCTGGTATGCATGTGAATATCACCTGTACATTCTCTCTAACTACCAACATGCTCTTTGTAGGGGGTGAGGATAACATCACACTCAGTAGTGCTCGGTGGCAACCTCTGGTGGTCCTTGGGGGACCATATATGGTACTGGGAATCTGAACTGAGGTCAGCAGGAGTCAAGGCGAATGCCTTAAACCCTGTGCTTTGCACTGCTCCCACCCCCTGCCCTGCACTCTTGGCTCTGTTAAGCATCTCATATAATCAAACCACAATATAGCCATTGAAAGCAAACCATGGGGAACTGATATTGGTACACCACTATTAACTAACAAATTCCAGCTTTTTTGTTTTATCACTAATGTCCTTTTTCAATCCAGGACCCAACATTTCATTGTTTATCAGTTCTCCATATTGTCCTCTGACCTGTAATACTGCCAAGTCTCTATGCTCTATGTGCCTAACTCTGAAAAACACTGAAGAGCTATTGGATAATTCAGCCTTTTCCTGTTTAGATTGAAACTCTAGATTTTGAAGGATCATAGAGGGAAACAGTGTCTCTCTCTCTCCCCTCTCACCCCCTTTTTTATGGGATCAGTTGGGCAATATGTCACTAATGTCTGTGAGTACCAGTGAGGCTAACAGGTCCTTTGGTTAAAGTGGCATCAGTCACTGTCATTCATTGTACTGCTATCATTTTTCTCTTAGAAGTAATAAATATCGGGGCCGGAGAGATAGCATGGAGGTAAGGCGTTTGCCTTTCATGCAGGAGGTCATCAGTTCGAATCCCAGCGCCCCATATGGTCCTCTGTGCCTGCCAGGAGCAATTTCTGAGCGTGGAGCCAGAAATAACCCCTGAGCACTGCCGGGTGTGACCCAAAAACCACAAAAAAAAAAAAAAAAAAAAAAGAAGTAATAAATATCATGGGCAATATCTTTGAGGCTATACACAAGTATCCTAGTTTTTGCTTGGTTTGGTTTTGGATTCATACCTTAGTGGTATTTGAGGCCATCCCAAACATTGCTCAGGTCATCTGTGCTAGTAGATGGGGAGCAACAGGACAGGGACCCAACAATATGAGGGGGAAAAGGAGGCTACTAGTGGGTAGTCCGATAAAGGCCCATATATTGGGGGCCTCAGAAAGAAGACCCAGGCCCCTTCTTCCTAGGGTCCCTCATTTCAGGACAACCCAGGAGTTCAGTTCAGTTGCTTCCCTGGTGGGGCATTGCCACTGCTCCAGGAGTGGCTCCCTGTAGTGGGCACCCCCAGGCATCACTCTGTTCTCCTTCTCCTTGGCCTGTTCCCTGCAGAGAAGTTGATTTGCTCCAGGGCCCCCGAGGGGAACAAACTGCACCTGTCTGGCTGGTCCTACAAGCACTCCACCTGCCCCCTCAGACTAGCCCCAGTACTCACCTACTAAGCCTATACCCAAAGGTCTTCTCCCACCCACAATCCAATACCAGTGCTCCCCAGGGCACCCAGGCCTCCTCTTGGAAGTATATTTAGCCACTTTGCAAGAGCTGGTTCCATAAATGACTCTGTACTCATGATTACCGGGCAGGGCCCAGACGCTTCCACCCCCAAATTAAAAAGGAACTCCCGCACACTCCACCACATCAAGCCCTCCGAGGCCCAAAATAGAGTGGAGGAGCCGTAAGCAAGAACAATTCTCCCAGTTCAGGCCCGGGAATGTTCCAGGAGGATGTGGTCAGGTGACACATGCCCTCTGCTTGTGGGGGCGGGTTCCGGAGGAGGTCGGGGCTGGCTGGATCTCCCCAGCCTGAGCCTCACCCCAGGAGCCCCGCTGGGGGGCAGAGGTGGGCACACCCTTTTGGTGGGAGTGGGAAGGGACTGTGGGGAAACAAGGGCCAGAAGGGCAGAGTCATGCAGGGCCCTGTGTTAGGTCAGGCCCCCTGGGGACTGTCCTGTGAGAACCACAGGAGTGAGCAGCCTGACAGCACTTCAGATGGTGCAACCAGGGCAGGGCTGCGGTCTGCAAGGCTCTTCTGTGGCCTGTGACCTGAGATCACTGCTGACCACCTTCTTACAGGAAGGGCTTCGGGGATTGGGAGCTTGAGGGTGGCTAGGCAGATATTGCATCCACTCTGAGCAGGGAGGACTGGCTCCTTCTGGGCCACTGGGCCAGACCAGCTTCCCCAATCCCCCTTCTGCTTCCAACTGCTCTCCCTCACCTCCACTTTGCCCTCAATGCCTGAGCGCTGCCCACCTGGGGCTAGGATCTGCTGGGACAGTAGGGTTGGGGAGCCATGTCATGAAGACTCAGACTTAGTCCCTGTTCATGGTGTTCTGGGGAAAAGAAAAAGAGGGATGGGACATGGTTCTGAATCAAACTGGCAAAAGAGAAACAATGAAGCATGAAGGTGCAAATGATGGAAGGAGTCTGTCTTTGCGGTGTTCGGAGTTGGAAGACTCAGGTTCATGGAAATCTCCTCTTTTTTTAAATACCACATTTTTTTTTAAATGCTTGGGGGTGGTTCCCAGCTGTGCTTGGGACACCAAGCAGCTGCACCAGTGACTGAACCTGTAAGCACCTCAAAGCCCAGCTCTTTGAACCATCTCCCACCTATTCCCTTTGGAAAGCAGAAACAAAGATGAGTATATATATATATATATTTTTTTTTAATTTTTTAAGGTGAGTATAGTCTTGTCCAAGAGTGCAGAAGAAAAGGTACAAGAGTAGAATATATTCCCTTGTTTCTCACTGACCAAATTCCTACTGAGAGGCAGGTATCAACTTCTGTTGGTAGAGGTCTTTGGATTGATCCTCATATTGCCTTCTAATTAGATGTCTCTAAATTGGTTGCTCTGGTTTCCTTGTTAAAAAGATGTTCCCCTGGGGCCAGAGAGATAGCATGGAGGTAAGGCGTTTGTCTTTCATTTTTTTAATTTTTATTTATTTATTTTTTATTTTTGGGTCACACCCAGCGTGCTCAGGGGTTACTCCTGGCTGCCTGCTCAGAAATAGCTCCTGGCAGGCACTGGGGACCATGTGGGACACCGGGATTCGAACCAATCACCTTTGGTCCTGGATCGGCTGCTTGCAAGGCAAACGCCGCTGTGCTATCTCTCCTGGCCCGAGTTTGCCTTTCATACAGAAGGTCATTGCATCCCTGCATCCCATATGGTCCCCTGAGCCTGCCAGGAGCGATTTCTGAGCATGGAGCGCTACCAGGTGTGATCCAGAAAACAAACAAACAAACAAACAAAAATGTTCCCCATTGCCGCCTCATCTGATGTTTTTCCCTCCCCTTGGGGATGGGCTTGGTTTATCCCAATAAAGGTTACTCAGGAGGCCTGGAGGAGGTGCTGACATCAAGGCTTATAGTTCCATGTGGTGTGACTGGCTTGTGGGTGAACAGCTTGCGGTATGAGTTTCTGGGCTGCTATTCCTTCCCAACTGTGTGTGGATTATTTTTTGCGTTGGAGTGCTGCCGGACGGGGGGCATGGGAATCCCTCACCCTCTCTGAGGATTGTGGAACATACAACCCACCACTCAACAAACTCCCACTGGATATTTCACCTCATCCTGGGGGGGAAGGGGAGAGAGAGAGAGGGGAGAGAGAGAGAGAGAGAGAGAGAGAGAGAGAGAGAGAGAGAGAGAGAGAGAGAGAGAGATATGAGAGGGAGAGAGAGGAGAGAGAGAAGAGAGGAGAGAGGAGAGAAAGAGAAAGAGAGAGAGAGTGTGTGTATGTCAGGAATCAAATAGAGGTTTCACATGTGCTAGCAAGTGCTTTACCACTGAGCTTTATACCCGTTCTTTACTTAGTGAGAAAATGAAGTTCAGAGATTTTAAGGAAACTGAACAATGTCTCAAAGTTCCAAAGTGGAACTTTTAAAATTCAGGCTACTAAAAAACAAAGAAAAGATAAACAAATGTGGCATCGGAGTGATAGTACAGTGATAGGGTGTTTGCTTTGCATGTAGCCAACCTGGGACGATTCCCAGCATCTGATATGGTCTCCCGGGCTTGCCAGTAGTGATTTCTGAGTGCAGAGCCAGGAGTAACCCCTGAGCACTGATGAGTGTGGTCCAAAAACAAAACAAAAAAGAAAAGATAAACAAATGGGACTATGTCAAACTAAGAAGCTTCTGCACTGGAAGAAGAAAATTAGCACCAGCATAAAAAGACACCCCTTAGAGTGGGATAAAGTATTTGCACACCACAAATCTGATAAATGTTTGATATCCAAGATACATAAAGCACTGGTAGAACTTTGTCAAGGAAAACAAAAAGACCCTATCAAAAAATGGTGGGGAGAAAAACATCCTCAAAGAACACATAGATGGCCAAAAAGTTTATAGAAAATGCTTTATATCAGGTAGCTATACACGCATAACACATATTCTGTTTTCCCCAAAACAGAGATTTTGCCCTAGTTTCCTCTTTCCTTCATCTATCCCTTTTGTAAAGACCTACCTAGGCTTGATTAGTAACCCACATAGGCTTAGTTAACATTAAGTACTTTTGTCTGTTAACTCTGTTCCCAGGTGGATTAAGTTTGGTCAATAAAAAAGATCATAACGGAAGGGGTAAGGGGAGGAAAGGTGGCCCTCTTTTTTTTTTTTTTTTTTTTTTTTTTTGGTTTTTGGGCCACACCCGGCGGTGCTTAGGGGTTACTCCTGGCTTTCTGCTCAGAAATAGCTCCTGGCAGGCACGGGGGACCATATGGGACACCGGGATTCGAACCAACCACCTTTGGTCCTGAATCGGCTGCTTGCAAGGCAAACGCCGCTGTGCTATCTCTCCGGGCCCAGGTGGCCCTCTTAGTCTCTGACGCTGGAAGCCCCCTAGCTCCATGCTTTTCTCCCTTAAATCTGTCTTGTTTTTCTTTCTTTCTTTTATTTTGGGCCACACTTGGCTCTCCGCAGGGGTTACTCATGGCTCTGTATTCAGAAATTGCTCCTGGCAAGCTGGAGGACCACATGGGATGTCGGAGATCAGACCTGGGTCGGCTGTGTGCAAAGCAAACATTCTACCCATTGTGGTATCGCTCCAGTCCTGTTTTTGTTTTTTTAATCCTTGTGGCACCCTGCTTCAGACCTGTTGACCCAGGATTGGACTGCAAGTGGAGCCTTTGCAGGGGTCTTCAAACTACGGCCCGTGGGCCACATATTGTATTTATTCCCATTTTGTTTCTTCACTTCTAAATAGGATATATGCAGTGTGCATAGAAATTTGTTCATAATTTTTGTTTTTACTATAATCTGGCTCTCCAACAGTCTGAAGGACAGTGAACTGGCCCCCTGTTTAAAAAGTTTGAGAACCACTGCTTTACAGCATCACTTATCATCAGGGAAAGGCAAATTAATACAAACAACAATAAGGAATTATCTCATCAATGAGACTGGCACATATCTTAAAAAAGCCAAACAGCCAGTGTTAACATGTGTGTTGATGTGTGAAAAACGAAACCTTACTCATTGCTGGTGGGAATGTTGACTGATCCACTTCTTGTGGATAACAATATGGAAAATTCTCACAGAACCAGGAATTTATGATCCAGCAATTCCATTTCTTGGCATCTACACAAACGCCCAAAAACCTTATTCAGAAAAAAGCATTCCTTTGATGATTGCAGTACTGTTCACAAGAGCCAAAAACATCTGGAAACAAACCAAATATCCAAGAACAGGTGAGTAGATAAAGAAACTATGGTACAACTACACAATGGAATACCACTCATCTTTAGAAAAAAATAAAATCATGCAATTTTCTGCTAAGAGGATAAATCTGGAGAGTATCATGCTGAATGAAATTAGCTAGAAGGAAAGGGACCAAGATTTCTCTTTCTCATATATATGTGTGTTATATAGAGATATAGTTGGGGAGTAACAAATGTCCAAGACTACAGAAACCAAAAACTGGTCTTTGGTGGGAAGCTGATGGGAAGTGGATGTGGGAGGGACATTTTGGGACAATTGTGGAAGGAAGTAGACAGCCTGTGTGGGATGTGATGTTGAACATTTTAGATGTGAAATTTACCATTAACAATTTTTTTTTTGTTTGTTTTTGGGCCACACCCGGCAGCGCTCAGGGGTTACTCCTGGCTCTATGCTCAGAAATCGCTCCTGGCAGGCTCAGAGGACCATATGGGATGCCGGGATTCGAACCACCGACCTTCTGTATGCCTTACCTCCATGCTATCTCTCAGGCCCCCAATAACAATTTTTGTAGCAAAACAATTTTGTAAAATTTTGTGCCTAAAATAAAAGTAAAATTCAGGCTTACTATAGCCCTAGAAGATGTATAAGGACATACAGAATAGTTTTACTGAAAACAATGGTAGAAGGTCTGAACCATAGTTCAGCAGGTAGGGCACTTGCTTTGCCTGTAGCTGACCCAGGTTCAAACCCTGACACCCCATAGGGTTCTCCCCACCCCAGCATTGTCAGAAGTAATTCCTAAGTGCAGAATCAGGAGTAATCCCTGAGTATCCCTGGTTATGGCCATTAAAAAAAACTAAAATAAAATAAAAAGCAGCTCGACAGCTGAGCTTGCCTCACAGGCATGAAGCCACAAGTCCAATCTTTGCATTACTATTTGTGATTCTCTGCACCACAATATCCAATCTCTGATAAATCATAGCCAGAGTGTGAGTACCATAACTAAGTGAGCAACCCCATGTCATTTCAGAAATAACAAAGTGAAGGAAGATGAGTAGGGAAGAGAACTATAGATACGGGGGCCAGGGATGGGACTTCAATGGTAAAGTTCAGGGTGAGTGCTGAGTTCACTCTTGGCATTACGTAGCCCCTCAAGTACTACTAGTGCATGAGGGCCGGGGCCATACCACAGTGGGCAGGGCACTAAAACTGTGCTGGCATGAATCATAGCACCTAAGTCTGGATTGAGTGGCCTCCTGAGAACTTGGAACCATGAATTGAGGGGTAAAAGTAGGTGCCTCTCATAGCCACAGATCAGCCATAGAGGCACCTTGTTTTTATGACACAGTCATGTTGACTGGAAGGAAAAAAACAGAGGCTGGGTAGGGAAGGATGTGGCTAGGATACACAGGTGACAATGTTGGCCCAGATACTCTTGGCTTGGATCAGGGCTTTCCCGCCCTGACAGGCTCCACCTGTCCCATGAAAGAAACAATACTATGTCCTTGTCCTGCCCATTATTGTTTCTACCCAAGAAAATCTAATTGATAGTGACAGACCAGGCAGGGCCACTAGCTCTGACCACAGTCCCAGCCTCCCTTCAGGCATTGTTCCTGCTGAAAGCAGCTCAAACATGGCCGGAACTCCATGGGCTCTGGGTCCAAGGGATGCACTGAAGCCAGGGCCTGGCAGGCACCATCCAGCAGATCCTGAGCTGGATGGGCAGAGTATTGGAGAGCTAGAGGCCTGGGGGTGGGAGCCCAGGCGTGGGCGCTGCTTCCAAGCCTCTCTGTGCTGGACTCCTCGGGCTTCAGGGCCTGGGCCTCCCAACAAGGAGGCAGTCAGGGAGGTGCCTGACCCCGCATCCAGCCCCGGTAATCACCAGGTAAACTAGTAGGCTGAAAGAAGTTCTCGGAGCAATTAGTCCCTCCCATGGGGGCCGGCCCGCCCACTGCCTGGGCTTCCTTGAACAAAGCGCAGCTTGTTGATCCCACAGCCTCTGAGGCCAGAGACCATGAAACACGTTCAGCCGGTGTGGGAAGGAGCTGGGATTTGGAATCCACGGTCCGGACCAGGCATGGACATGCTGTGTGACCCTGGGCTGCCGCTAACCTATCTGAGCCCGTAAAGGGGGCTGGAAAAACAGCTTTCAGGGGCTGCTACATGGAAGAAAAGAGGGCCATAAGGTTACGGGCTTAGATACTCATTAAGAAAATCTGTAGAGACCCCTTCAGGGTGGCTTCGAAAGTCTGTCTGGAGTCCACAAGGGTAGGAGATACTTGGAGGATGGTCCCATCGGGACCATTTGCAGGGTGCAAATCAGGGTTATCCCAAAGGAGGGGGTCTGCCGCTCTCCTTCATTAACCAATCACAATCTAAGGATGCACACAGGAGGCTCAGGGATGTACGGGACTTGTCAAGCTCTAATCACAGCGGCTCCATCAGGCCCAGTGTGTGTGGACCAGAGGTGCTGGACAGCAGCACAGGGGTTGGTGGTGATGCTGAGTCCCTCCCAGCAGTGTCTGCAGACACAACTCCAGGGGCTCCAGCTCCACCTGTGCCCTTTGGGCAGCATTAAGAACCCAGGATCTAGATCTGAGCCTGGCCGGGCCTCCCAGGCATTGTGCAGCCGCTGCCTGAATCCAGCCCTGAATCCAGCTACCTGAACCCAGCCCCCAGCCCTCCGGGCTTCTTCTCTTCCTACCTCAGGTAGCAAGTGACAACCGGGGACCCCACAAAACTTGCTGAGGCTCATCCCAGGTCTCTGCCGGCCTCCCTGGCCGCTCTCCCCATCTGGAAGCTACCTCCTGGGCAGCCGAAGGAGGTTCCCCCTGACCCTGAGTCCGCTGGCCTGCAACGACAGGCTCCCTGGAAGCTGGGGACGGATGTGAGTCCAGGTGTCACAGCTGGGGAAGGCTAAGGCTGTCTGCAGCTGAGGGGAGCTCTCAGCCCCACAGCTCTCCTCACATGGGGTGAGCTGGAGTCCCGGGGGTCTCCCCGTCCCTAGGGTCAGAGGGGCTAAGCAGGGACCACCAGGGCTCCGAGCCCCAGACCAGACTCGGGGACAGAGCCGGAAACTTGAAGGGCAGATGGTCCAGGATCTGGAGTCAAATCGGCAGGTGATAAAGCCGGGGCTCTGCAGAAGAGTAGCGGGTCCCAGCTCAGGGCTTGGACAGTGACGGGCTGCGCAGCCTGTGCCGGGCGCTGGGCGCAGGGCGATGCTGAGTGGGGGTGCCCGACCCCGCAGAGCCCCGCAGCACGCGGCCTCGGGGGACCCAGCGGTGGGGCCGGCGTCGGGGTGCTCGGCCGACGCGCCCCCCGGGCTGTCCAGGGCCCGCGACTCGCGCACGCACTCCCTCCCTCACTCACCCAGGTTGACGAGGCCCATGACCAGGTCTGCGCGGCCGAGGCGGCGCTCGAGGGCTCGGTCGTCGCCGCGGGCCACGGCGCGGTAGAGGTCGAGCATGAAGCGCGGCGCGGAGGCGGCGGGCGCGGGCGGGGGGCGGCGGGCGGCGGCGGGGGGCGCGCGGGGCCGGGGCCGGGGCCGCCCGGGCAGCCCGAGCACCGCCAGGATCTCGCGCTGCAGGTCGCGGCGCTCCAGCGCGCCCAGACGCCGCCGCGCGCAGCCGGAGCCGGGCCCGAACCCGAAGCCGGAGCCGAAGCCGGGGCCGGGGCCGCCGCCGCTCAGCGCGCACAGCGCCAGGCCCAGCAGCCACAGCGGCCCGGGGCGCGCGGCCATGGCGGGGCCCACCGGACCCGAACGGACCGCACCGGACCGGACGCCCTCGCTCAGCCGGCGAGCATCGGGTCGGGGCTCCCCGACGGCGAGCGGCTCCGCGGGCTCCGCGCCTCCCTCGGCCCCGCGCCGCGCGGCACCTGTGGCGACTCTCGCCTGGCGAGCGGCTCCGGCACCTGCGGAGCGCGGACGAGCGACCGACGGGGCGCGACGGGGCGCGGGGCGGCCGCGGCTCGAGGCTGTCGGGGGCGGGCCCGAGCGCCACCCGCCCTCTGATTGGCGCGTGCCCGGCCACGCCCCCGAGCCCGACCAATGGGAGTAGGGGCGGGGCAAGTTGGGGGGCGGGACCAGGCGTCGGTCCGGACCGGACTGGACCGGACCCCGGAGGCTACTGCCTGAGGTGTCGACCAGCGGGGGAGCGGAGGGAGGCGCCGCTCCCAGCTGAGGCGTCGGGGCCGTCAGGGCCGTCGGGCGGTCCCGGGTCTCCTCCGTCTGACGGCCGCCGTGGGGCCGCGGGACTCTCCTGGACTCCCGGGCTGCGGCGTCCGGGGAAGCTCACGAACCCGTGCTCGAGGGGCGGGCGCTTAATTGAGCGCCTCGGCCAGGCGGGGCCCCGCGACTCTCCTGTCAGGACCTGACCCGCCAGCCATCCCCCAAAACCCCCCAGCCAATGGCACAGACAAGAAAGGCGGCTCGGCCCTTATGAGGGGCCGCGAGGTGGACGCCGTGCCCGGAGGGTGGGACCCGGCCCAGCCCAGCCCAGCCCAGCCCAGCTGGGGTCCTGCGAGTCCGGCCGGCGGCTCCTCCCTGGAAGGCCTTCTGGAGCCTTCCTCGCTGCTTGTCTGTCCCCTCACCACTGCCTCAGGGCCCTGCGTGTGCCTGAGCCACGAACAGGCCTCCAACCCCGCCTCCAACCCCGCTGCTGGGCTCTGGTCCTTCCTGACCCAGGGACCCTTGACTACTCACGTCCCACGGACTGGCAGTCTGTCTGTCTGTCTGCCTGTCTTACACACACACACACACACACACACACACACACACACACACACACACACACACACACAGTAAATAGCTTGTGTGAGCCCCTGACACTGGGGAGAGCATGATCATGGCAGGTGACAGTAAGTAGTAAGCACTTACCCTGCGAGGCATGTTCTGTATGAATCCACCAATGATCACATGTTGCTCTAAAACAAAGACCACTTAAACCCTTTCTTAACGGATGGAGCCACAGAGGATAAGGGGCTCCGCCAGGTCACAGGACAGGAGTACAGGGCCGGGCAGGTGGGCATCTGTTACTCCAAGCATGCACAAGTGAACTGTCCACAAGAGGCTGGGTAAGGGGGAGGCAGGTGGGCAAATGGCCCTTGTGAGGCTAGGAAAGTGGGCATGGACTGCCTACAAGTGCTGGGCAGGGTGACTAGAGTGCTGTGGGCAACTCTTATGGTGGCCCAAAAGGACTCAAGATAAAACCTCAGAATATGTGTTGTCCTATGAAATTCCTGTTTCCCATAATCACCTCAGACATTTAGCTCTCAGGTAAATCACTTCCCTCTTCCCTTTGTCTATTTAGCAATTCCCTCCCCTCACTCTCCGGGGGCAGCAATATGCCCCCTCCTAGTTGTGCTACTTGCTGGGGGTCACACGTACCCAACACTGAGCATTTCAAGTTCTTAAACTTGCTGATGCTTTAACCACATGCTTGCTCTGTCTTACTCAACAGGTTCTGTCCACTCTGCTTGGAAACCCAGAGCATGTGCTACTCTTTCACCATCAAAGTGCCCTAGGCTAGACAGCCTGACTGCAGAGAGACCCTGACAGGGAGGAGGGAGATGGGATCAGGGATCAGGACCTGCAGTGCGGGGAGGACCAGTGAGGTAGTGGGTGGAAGCAGAGAAAGATGAACGGATGCAAAATCCACGGTGTGTGGTGACTCCTAGAGGCAAGGAATGTCTGAGTCCAGATCTCTGAATCACCTGTCCTGGATCCCTGGGCATCCTTTTCAATCCTCATTTGAGTCCATGTCACATCATGTGGGGCCTCAGACCCTGCCTGGAATTTTCACATTGGGTTTTGTGCAATGCTGGTCCCCCACTTAGATGTGAGCAGTTGCTGACCCATTCTGTAACAAGAAATCCTTTATGCCAGCTTAATGGGAAAGGAGAGAGCTCTGTTCTTTATCTAGTGTGTCTTCTGTGACCCTACACCCCTGAAAGCTGCTGAGTTGTGTCCTGAAAGAGGAAGCTGGCACGTTCCCATCTCCAGGTAGTCTCTGCTCTTCAGAGGTGGACAATCATTTTCTAAGGCAGAATAATGAATGGGAGCAGTACCAACAGGAGTCTTCCCACCTCCTGGAAGGGCAGTGTAAGTTTGGCATGGATCCCTGTAAAGGGAATCTCAGAACTGAGGAGATTTATATCAACCAAGACCGTTCCCAGCCTCCTGCACCTGACCTTGGGGAGTGACTTCTCTTTTTTGTCAATAGAAGATGGGAGATCTGATGGGATGTAGAGGACTGGGTAGTGACTGGCAGAGGATACAAAAGTACTTAATGGGTATTAGTTTATGTGTGGTGCCAGGAATTGAACAGGTGATTCACATATCCAAAGCATGTATACTATTGATCTATATCCTTATCCCATGTTACTTTTTTTTTTTTTTTTGGTTTTGGGCCACACCTGGTGATGCTCAGGGGTTACTCCTGGCTATGCGCTCAGAAGTCGCTCCTGGCTTGGGGGACCATATGGGACGCCGGGGGATCGAACCAAGGTCTGTCCTAGGCTAGCGCTGGCAAGGCAGACACCTTACCTCTAGCGCCACTGCCTGGCCCCCCATGTTACTCTTTTGGGGCATCATCTCACTGAGCAGTGCTTGGTAGATCATACAATGTGGGATCCAAACTGAATCTCCTACTTTCAAAGCATACTCAAGCCCTTTAAATCATCTTCCTGACTTGATTTCTTTTCTTTTTTTTTTTTTTTTTTTTTGGTTTTTGGGCCACATCCTGTGACGCTCAGGGGTTACTCCTGGCTATGTGCTCAGAAGTCGCTCCTGGCTTGGGGGACCATATGGGGCGGGGGGGGGGGGGAATCGAACCGTGGTCTGTCCTAGGCTAGCGCTGGCTAGGCAGACACCTTAACTCTAGCACCACCACGCAGGCTCCCTGACTTGATATTCTTACTACATCGGTCATGGCCCAGAAATTGACATTCATCCTCTACCACACTAGATAGCAGATTTGCATTACTTGCAATACTGGCATCACAAAATTGCCATTTTAGCTTTCCTGACATCTGTATATTTTGTAGGTGGCTTTGAGTTTAGGTATTATCAAATGTAAATACACTTCCTGCAGATTCCTCAACTAGCTGAGCTTTGAGACTATGAGGAAAGCCTGAATTACTTGATAAGAACACCAAGTGACTGTAACATGATTTTAAAGCTGCTTTTGCTGCCAGATCTGGAGGGAAATTAGCAGATTTGGATGCATTCCAGAGAAAATATTGAGCCTTTCTTTTAGAATCCATCAGGCTGCAGACCCCTTTTAATTTGGATATTTGGCAGTAAAGAGCTTTGGCAATGTGCATCCATCTTACCAAATTTCCTTGATCACAAGGAATGTGGTATAACGAATAAGAATGAAGTTGGCTGAATGTCTTAAGTTCTATTTTCCAGCCCAGTTGCTGGATTAGTTGATACTTGGCTACTCTAAATGCTGTAAAGCCATTTAGGTGCTGTAGAATGACAGACTTGAACAGAATTAGGAATTAGATTCCTGACTGCTTTTGCTATTTGTATATTGTGTACTCATACAAAATCACTTTTTGGGGTGGGAGAAGTGTTCCCTGGTTCCAATCCTGAGAACTAAACCCAGGATTCATACATAAGCACTCTGCTACTGACTTGATAGCAAACCACTTTCTCCAGCTGTGAAATAAGCTAGATTTGATCAGCAATTTTTCTTCCACCTCTGAAATTCTATCACTTAGGAGAAATTTCTTCATACCTATATATTTGAAAATTGGTTGCTTTTTCTCAAAACCCAAGACCTTTAAAATTTTTAATGTAAAAAAATCTCATATACTGGGGCCAGGTGGTGGCGCTAGAGGTAAGGTGCCTGCCTTGCCTGCGCTAGCCTTGGGCGGACCGTGGTTCGATCCCCCGGCGTCCCATATGGTCCCCCAAGCCAGGAGCGACTTCTGAGCGCATAGCCAGGAGTAACCCCTGAGTGTCACCAGGTGTGCCCCCCCCCCAAAAAAAAAATCTCATATACTGTTTTCATTTAATCACATTAACTGCAGCTTTGATTCTGTGGCATTATTTTAACATAAAAAATCTAATGACTTCTCCACAAAGATATTTTTGCTTAGTGCATTTATTATTTGTATAGTGTTTATGTTTTGTTTTGTGGCCACACCCAGCAATGCTCAGGAATTACTCCTGAAGGTGATCAGAGGACCATATGAATGCTGAGAATTAAACCTGTGTCAGCCACTTACAAGTAAGTAAGTGTCTTACTTGCTATCCTATTGCTCTGGCCTCTGCATAGTATGTGTATATATATATATATATATATATATATATATATATATATATATATATATATATATATATATATATTTATTTTTGCGTCACACCCGGCGATGCTCAGGGGTTACTCCTGACTCTCCACTCAGAAATCGCTCCTGGCAGGCTCGGGGGACCATATGGGATGCCGGGATTTGACTGGGGTCTGTCCGGTGTTGGCCACATGCAAGGCAAACACCCTACTGATATGCTATTGCTCAGGCCCCTGCATAGTATATTTTTAAGTATCCTAACACAACCATACACTAGGCAACAAGTTCTATATAAGGTAACGGTGAAGAAGAAAAATCAGGAAATACAAAATAATTGTTACTGCAAGCAATTTTAATACAAAAGTGTGTCTTGTTTTAAACAGTTCATTGGTAGAGCTTCAGTTTCTGCCTCAATTAAAACCAATTGAGATAATCACACAGCAACATGGTCGGAGCTGAAGAGGAACAGCAGCTAAAAAACAGGAGCCCCAGAGAGCCCCTCTTCATGGTCACTTGGTCAGTTGACTTTATTACGCACAAAAAAGACGGAAGCAAACGGGACTTGTTACAAGTGTGCTGGTGAGCTCCTTTAAAGGATGAGCAAGTGTTTGTGTCAGGTCCACATTTTTCAGAATAGGCTCATGGAATTCATTCCTCAGTTTGTGGGAAGTTGATCAACCATTGAAATAAATAGCAAAAAATGCAGATAAACAAATCTAATTCACGAAACCACCCCTTGCCAGGAATTGGGTCCCAGTGAGCACGAGAGTTATTGGTGGCCAGGTTGGATAGGAAGTTATAAAGCAGGACTTTAAAAAACCCCAATGTTTGGATTTTTTTAAATGTTACATTTACCCCTGAATTCTAGCAGCTAGTTGTCCTTTAAACACCCAGTACTGAAACAGTATTCAAAGACAGTATTGCAATGAACCCCTTTTGTTATATCATGTGCAAACATTACCTAGATGAGGTTCTTTCTTCAGCTAAAACCACACAACATTAAAAACAATGGAAAAAGCAATTAGAGGTGCTCTCCCTCAGTTCTTACTAACTGAAGTGTCTGTGATTTACAAAAAAAGTTCCTTAAAACACTGCAGGAGTCTTTTTTTTTTTTAATATAATTTATCTTGCTGAGATAGCAAGTCAAGTTTATAAAGAAGATGCATTTAGGAATAATCCTAAAAGATAAAGCAGGTTTACAACCCTGCACCGCGCAGAAACCCTATTTAGAGGCTTTTTTTTTTCTTAATACACATTTGCATTTTGACCTTTCATTTATCTTCCTCAAATATTTCATTTCTGGGCCCCATCCATTACAGGGTTACCAGAGGCAAATTTTATCTACATAAATATTCACATGAAAATAGTAACTTACAAAAAGAAAAAAATAAGGCAGCTTCATAACACAATTATTCTTTTACACTTTTAACAATATAACGTCTCCCGTTCAGAATAAATATACATCCAATGCATGGAGTAGGATTCAAAGTGGACAAAGGTTTGGGGGTGCTTGTACAGTGTTATCGCTTGGGACCTGGAGTCCTGGGGGAGGCAGTGGTGGTCTTCTTGGACATGGTTGGGATTTTGGAAGGCTTGTTTAGCCCTCTTCTAGAACTGCCCTGCCCCCCTGCAGCGCTGCTTTCTGAAGTGTCTGAACAAGCAGACTGTGTCTCCAACAGGTCAAAGTCAGAGGCGTCACTTCCTCGCCGGCTGCTGGCTCGACTCCCAGCCCGACTCCCGGCCCGACTCCCAGGGCGACTGGCTGACTTTTTAGGATCTGGAAGTAAAAAAAATAAAGAAGCAGTTTAACAGCAGAAAATGTGGCCAGAGGCCAGGTTCTGACTCTACCACTTAATATGTTGTGTGATCTGAGAAGAATCAAAGCTTTCTTTTTTTAGTTTTTTGGGCCACACCCAGTGGCACTCAGAGGTTACTCCTGGCTCTGCACTCAGAAATCCCTCCTAGCAGGCTCAGGGGACCATATGAGATGCTGGGAATTGAACACGGTGTACAAGGCAAACTCCCTACCCACTGTGCTATTGCTCCAGCCCCAAATTTGAGCTTTTCTGGATCCATCTTCTCAGATGATTCACTAAACCCCTCTTCTTTCTTTGCAATTTGACTTGAGAATCCCACTTCGGAAGGATTCTCAGCAACAGTGACCTCATGTGTTCCCTCAATGAGTCAAGCTGGCTGCTCTGTGGCCTTGGCGCCAATAAGAGTCTGGCAACAGGGCTAACATTTGAGCAGAATGGGAGTGGAAGCAAAGAGATGGAAACTGAAGGCAAAGGAACCAAGCCAAATTCCTAAGCTCCCATGAGGAGCATCAACAGGTGAAGAGATTTGATCCCACCCAGCTCACGAGCAATGCTTATTAATAAGTGTGGGGTGTTGGAAGATTTATCTACAAGCACCACTCAACATTGGGGGAGCTTTGGAGGAAGGCCCTACTTCAGGAGATCCTTACTTCCCTTGACATTTTCTCAATTAAAAT
The DNA here is from genome assembly GCF_024139225.1 of Suncus etruscus. Classification (NCBI taxonomy): domain Eukaryota; kingdom Metazoa; phylum Chordata; class Mammalia; order Eulipotyphla; family Soricidae; genus Suncus; species Suncus etruscus. The sequence continues at coordinate 38,152,699 of NC_064853.1, forward strand.
CTTTCTGACTCAGTGGTCTGACAGGTGGTCTGGTGTTAGCTATGGAAGCCTCACCAGGCAAAGTTAGATCTAGTTGTAGGTGGAGAAGAAAAGCCAGGTCAGCAGAGTCTAAAGGTCTTTCAGTTTCTGAGTGTCAATCTAAGAGCTGCTGAGTATTCACTCTGGTGAGCAGCTGAATCTTGGTTCATAGGTTGCTGTTTTCTAATTCTTAGTCTTCTTTTCTCTTCACTCCTTATGACAACACACAGAAAGTGGGGCAAGGAGGCTGGGAATGCAGTATAGTGGAAAAGTCCTGGCTACACATGCATGATTTGGGGTCTCTCTCTCTCTCTATCACTTTCTCTCTCTCTCATGCACACACACATGCACAGATGAACAAAGAGCTAGAGCATATATTCTGCATGGAGGTAACCATTCCTCCTACATGGCTACCTTAAAACTGTCAGAGTAACTCCCAGCCTAGAGCATGACCACAACCACTAAACCCTTAAGCACTATTGGATGTGGAGGCTGAGGGGAAAGTGAACTGACCTGCCCGATTAGTTTTGGCACCTGTGGAGGCTGGAGAGGAACTATTGCTAGTATCACCAGCAAGGGATGTTCGACTGGAATGAAAGGTTGGTGTCGGTCGTTTCAACTTGCTACCTGTTGATGGAATAACCTTAAAAAAAAGAATTTCATATTAGATTGGTACATCTTTGATAGAAATTCAAGTTTAAAAAGACTGACATTATCACCTCTTTATGGCTAATTGAAAAGCAAATTAAAAGTCCAAGAAAACAAATATTTATTTTGAAACTGTCCTAGGCCCTCAAATTTGTAATTCTCAATGATTTTATCTTCCATTTTACTTTTTTCTTCTTTTTTCTTTTATTTTTCATTTTAAATGTTAAAAATATCTTCTGATACCTCTTATTATTCTGATAAAAATTTACCAAAAGTGAAGGACAAGTGTCCTTAAACAGAAAACTGTAATAGTTGGACTAAGAGAAATATCGCCTATGAGTAGAGGAAGGGAAAATGCAAATAATCCCAAGTACCAAAGTTCAGGGGATAGAAATTAGATATACAATTTCTAACTCCACATATTTAATTTGAAATGACTATTTTTTCCTTTTTGGGGGAGTGGAGATGATGGCCCATACCTGGCATTGCTCAGGGCTTACTCCTGATTCTGTGCTTAGGATTTACTCCTGGCAAGGCTTGGGTGACCATATGAGATGTGGAGATTGAATCTGGGTTGGCCATGTGCAAAGCAAACACCCTACCAGCTGTATTCTCTTTAGGCCCCCAAATATGTAGTATTAAATATTTAATATGGAAAATAAATTTTACTGCAATCTCTCCCAACTAGGTTTAGAAACTTCAGTCAAGATCTTTATAGTTCTTAATTGGTCAAAGATAAATAAATGACTTGTAGATTAAATAAATGACTAAAAAAGTTATGAGGGTGGAGAAACGCCACTAGGAACAAGGCACTGAGTATCTTCTGTTGTTGTCTATTGTCTGCACAAATACAGACTCCATTCCAGCGGGCCAATTCTCTATTACATGCACATCCTCAGCATCTAGATTAGTTTCTCTGGAAAAGGGGATCAGTAAAAATTTAATGAGGCTGGAGAGATAGTACAGGGGTTAAGGAGCTTGCCTTGCATGAGGTCAACCCCAGTTCAATCCTAGGCACTGCATATAGTCCCCCATCACTCGAGTGATCCCTAAGCACAGAGCTAGGGGTAAGCTCTGAGCACTGCTGGTTATGGCCAAAACAAAACCATCTGTTTGGATCAACAAATGATGTCTAGAAGCATTTCCTAAACTGCTTGTACATTATTATTACTGCTACTGGCAAGATCTACATTTTTGACTTCAGTATATGTGTGTGGCTTTTTTATATTAGAGACGATAATAGGCAATTTAGATAAAAAATAATTTAAATGTTTTAAATTTCGTTTATGCTACGTAGAAGTAAAATTTTTCTGGAAAACAATTGTGTATATTGTTTTCTAGGACCTTTAATTATATAAATAGAAGAGTAAAACAACCATTTCAGAGGTTTTTTTTGTATTTCTTTAATTTATAAAAAGCTTAGACAATGCGACAGAAAGTGATTAACATTCAAGCAAAAACCCTCCTGGCCCCCACAGGAGGAAGAGCACCAGTTTCAGAAGCTTTCGATTGTGAGTGTGAGAGTGTGACTTGATCAAGAACCCAGGGAGGGATTCCACACCAGGGTAATACAGCCCAGATGTAAAACAGTAATTGGTAAGGAAAGACGAAACCTTGAAAAGAAAAAGGCAAAACCTTAAGATTTAAGAGAGGAAAAAAAGAAAAAAGAAACAAAAGAAGCTGATTGATCAGAATTCAAAATCTTATGAGAGCGGGCCTTTCATAATGAAAGCATTTAAAATTTTAGAACTTTTGAAACTTTCATGAAACTGGAGCCGCTGAGGAAGAAAAAAAGGCAAGATAAGCAAATAGAGTGTTGGGGGCTTTAGTGGCAGTTGGTCCCAAGATCATGTTCTAAATCAGTAATTTTCTGAATTGCTATTTTAATTTGGGATGGAATGAACCCAAAAGCAACAGTCCATTCGTAGGCATTGGCTTCTCGTACCACCCACTTTGTCTGGCTCAAGCTTTAAATGATGAAAGGTGATACTATCTTTTGAGGACAAGAACCCAATGCCTCCCAGCAGGAATCAAAATGCAAATTGTACAGCTATCAGACAAGCCAATAGTCGTGTTGCATTTCTGAAACACTGCTCTATCCAAAAGTGCTTTGGCAATTTTAAGGAAGGCACTGAACATGCTTCATTACTGGCATGTGCATTTAAATGAATGCTACAGAAGCCCAAGTGTCCAGACCAAGAAATTCAGAAAAGTAAAATCTGCATCTCAGAATAGTGGTCACTGATACTGTGCTTAGCTGAAGTAGGCAGCACACACACCTCATACCAGTTTGGTAAAACCAACTACCCTGGGGTTGAGGCTCAGAGCAGGCTACCAGCCATCCTTCTGTTCTAAGCAAAAATGGAATACTGTTGAACATGCATCATAGTTGAATTTCAAGTGTTCATAACTCGTCTGGTATCTGATGTTTAGAGATCTAAGAGGCCCGATTATAAACAGTATCAGTAAACAAATTACCAGGCATGACCAGTGTTTATCATCCTGAACAAATTATCATCATAAAGATTGTTAAACAATCCGGTTTTAGGGTTAGATCTCTTCTATGTCTCCAATTTTGGTGAATTCGAGTTAGAAACCCCTGAAAAACATTTGATTAGCTGAATCAGCTGTGCGAGCAAGCACCACAAAGATAGAAAAGAGCGGGATTTGTGTCTGGAGTAGTCAAGTTCTTGGCAAGAGGAAGGGCCTGGCTCTTGGCCCTTTCCTTCATCAGCAAAGCCATACTCTACCTCGGGGCTGAGCAGCTGGGCGTCAGGATAGTGGCTGTCCCTGACAGGGGTGCCAGCTTTACTGTTTACCAACCAGGGTTTGTCATAACAGCGAGAGAACTGAAGTGGAGTCTGTGAAATGGAAATCCAAAAGGAAGGGCAGGAACAATTGAAAATGGAACAACAGAAAGGGAGCAAATTGGGAACATAAAAAAATAAATAGAAGACACTAAATTTTAAAGAAACAGAACAAAATAAAATGTGTATCAGTCCAATACGATGAATGAGACCACACAGAAAAGTAATAGCATCTTCCTATGTGGTAACTGCAGCCACAAAATTATGTTAGTGCCTGCTGCACAGTCAGCACCTAGATTTTCAAAGTTAGTAACACTGGATAAGCTCAAACTGGGAAAATGTGGAAATAAGCATTCTTGACTTAACGACCTGAAATCACAGTTTAATCAATCTCCTTTTGCAGTTATCTTAAAGGTCCTGAATCTGTTTACTGCTAGGACCTGGCCAGTGTGGTTTAGGCAGAGACCCTGGTCTCTATGTCTTCGTGTTCCTTTTCTCAGTGGAGGTCTTTTAGTAACTACACTGGAAAAGAAAGCTGCAGAGGTGGCAACAGAGAAGACTCCCAGGGGATGAATACTTACCTTGGTGCCACTTGCTGGAGTGGCTGGAGAAGATGGCATGGACGTACAGCTGTGGTTACTCTGACTAGCACTTGAGCTGGAGCGTGTAGGAGAAGCTGCCCGGGAAGAAGGCTTGGATCTTCGACCCCGTGATCGGAAAGGGGTCATTGCCTGGGATGCCCCCTCTGGTAGGATGAATTTCTCTCGAAGTTCAATGTTCGTTCTTCCTCGTGCTATAAAGCCAACACACAAGATAATCAGTCTTAAAAAATATGTGTGTATACATAAGTATGTGTATATATTTATACATACACACACACATATATATATGATGGTCATACAGTCGCTTGACCCCATAACAGACATTTAGTGCCATTTACAGATTGTTCTAAAACAGAGATGAATTCATGATTTATCAGCCTTGTTATCATTCTTACCCACAACAGATACATTAATAAGTACCTGAGTATGCTACAATAAAAATATGAACAAATCACCACCTGCTTCTATTGCTATGATTTTGTCTGGCCACTGTCCCTTGGGGTAAGCATACCATCAAGAAAAAGCAGGTGCAACAGCCACAATCTCTGTAGTTATATCAAAACCCCCTTTTCTCTCTCGTGGTTCATACATATTTTGGGCTCAACTTTAACAGGATATCTGGTTATGCAATAGTGGAGAAAAACCCATCATTGAAATCAACATGGTTCAACTCGATTTGAATTCAGTTGTAACAACTATAAAAAAAGGGTTCAGAGACTCAAGATAGCAAAATGGTCAGGATGAAATGGAAAAGTAGTAAATGTGGAGAGAAAAGGAGGGGGAGAGGGAGAAAGAGGATTGCTCAAGTCTGCACAAAAATCTTGCCAGTGAGCAACAGTGAAGTAAAATCTGAAAGCTGTTAGGAGCTGAAGAGATATCTACCTGTAAGTAGGAGACAGCAGGGGTGGAAGAAACCTGGAGCAGCACTGAAGGTCACTCAGTGCTGTCCAGGGCCTTTTAAAGCAATCAGACCACACTTAACATCTGGATATGGCCCCCCTAGAAAACTAAACCAAAACCAAAACGAAGAATGGCCAGCACATGTTAACTGCGAAAGATACTACCAATTTAAAAGAAATAATTCCTCTGGTTTATCTTCCTGTATTACTTATCATTACAATAAAGTATTTACAATAATAACTTTACTTCCTCAAGCATCTTAAATTGCTTTAGAATGAAGTGTATTTATTACGACTGTTCTCATTATTTTTATTTCAGTGCTAGAAACTAATTTCAGGGCCTCACACATGAAAAAAAAAAAAGTGCTCTATCATCACTACGTTGCATCTTAGCCCTACTAGACAGATCTAAAACAGGGCTACTGGTGAATCCTGGGGAAAGGGGATGCTACAAATACGTGTCATTCTATTCTTTTCTTTTGGGTTCCCCAGCTGTGTTGGTGCCATAGGGGCCATGCCAGGTGGTGCTCTAGAGGCTACGAGGTACCAGGATGAGTCGAGGGTCTTGTGCAGGAAGGCACACACTCCAGCACTCTGGGCTATGTTCCTGGCCTCTGTAATTTTCTTTTCATTTCAGTAGTTGGGCCACACCTGTATTCAGGCCTACCCTGCCTGAGTAATAAACCCTGATACACGGGATTACTCCTGGCATTGCTTGTGATTCCAGGGATCTAACAGAAGACAAACATGTACAAGAAAGTACCTTAATCCCTGATTTATCTCTCCAGCCCTGGGTTATATTTTAAATGTAATCACACTCCCAGGCATTTCACAACATAGTGTACAGTACTTCCATGCAAAAATACACCTGTGTGGTCCTGTCAGATAAAGGAACAGATATGCTAATGGATGAAGGTCCATAAAATTGTAGTCAGGCTGAGATGAGAACTGTTCACTTCCACCTGAATTGTTTTCCCTGCATATACTAGCTGTCCTCAGACAAGCTTCTCCAATCACTGAAATCACTCTAACAAAGGTCTCAGGTAATTTCTCCATGGGATGCTGGTGGGGGAGTATCTTTAAATCAGCAAGATTGAAATACATAAAAAAAAAAGTGTGAAAGTTGTTTTCTACTACAACATGGAGAATTTCACTATTAAAATGTTGATGTGCCCTGTTCCCTTGCACAGTGTGAATGCTATTTGTGTGTGTGTGTGTGTTTTGTTTTTGTTTATGGCCATACCCAGTGGCACTCAGGGATTATCCTGGCTCTGTGCTCAGAAATTAGTCCTGGCAGGCCCAGGGGACCATGAGATTCTAGGGATTGAACCTGGGTCAGTCCCAGGTCAGTCCGGTGCAAGACAAACGCCCTACCACTGTGCTCCAGCCCTATTTGTGTTTCTATGTATGCAAAATTACCCCAGAAGCGTTCTCCTATGTTCTATGTCTTGCATGATTTCAATAAGCTGCAAAGTATTTTATATTATATGAATGTCCAATTTATTTAACTATGCATTATATAATTGTTAATTAAGTGTAATTAAGAGGAACATAGGAGGTGACAGGAATCAAATGAGAGTCAGCCATATACAAGGCAAGTGTCTTATCACCTGTGTTATTTCTCTGGCTCTATTTGTAATTGTTCAAACCTATATGAGTATGTATCAAACCACTTGAAAAAATTTTGTGTGTAGTTCAATATTGTAACATTTCCTCAGGACAAAAAATTTGGGGGAGATACAGTTTTTGATGAATGTCAAAATTATCTAAAATGATAACAATGAACAAGCATATTCAACTTATTTCACCTTGTCTAATGCTTATGGGATTATTAAGAGCTAGAGTCAGAGAGGCTGAGGAGATGAGAACATAGAGTCCACTGGGACTTGCCAGAGTGATCCCTGAGCTTAGTGCCAGGTGCATACCCTGAAAACTGTTGGTTGTGGTCCCCAAATAAAAATGAAAAAACAAATCAGTGTAAACCCACCCCCTCTTTTTGTTTGTCTTGCAAGCAGTTTTCTGGGGCTACACCTGGTGACATGTAACTATGCAGTGCTGAGAACCCTGAAGGGAGCTACATGTAGTGCCCAAAGCTCGAACGCAGGGCTTCTATGTCTGAGGTATAAGCTCCAGTTCTTTGTGTTTAATCCTTGGCCCCTACTTATCTCAGGGAACGAATTTATTTAATGTTCAAAAGAATATACCATGGCCCAGGGGAATGTATACTTTTAGGTAGGGGTGCTGTTTTTATTCCTTTGCCAGGCATGAATTTAGAAACTGAAATCTTCAGTTTTGGTTATACAAGGACCCTATCTAGCTGAGTATTTTTACTTTTTACATTTGGCTAAAGTGCAGTTTGATGGATCTTTCATCCTTTTAAGAAGCTGTGTAAAAAGAGATAATAATTATGCACTACGCCCTTGTCCAGTATTTTTGATTTCTTCAGTACAATATTCTCTATGATCCAGAGAGTCAAGTAAGTAAAACAAATGGACAAAACACACACACACACACAAAACTACATCAGTGTTGCTTCGGTAAGTCATACCCTTCCAAGTCACTCATTACCTCATCATTCATCTATTCCTGCCTCTAAATATTTACCACATGGCAGTTTCTGTATGATCGATGTAAAGTCTCTATGACTGCTGGGGAGTTCCTGACTGTACAGTTAATGGAATGAAGATGATTACTGGGCTCTAGAAGAGCAGAGAAAAGCCTTACCTTGTTTGCTCCAAGGGTGCTAGAAAAGGCTACTATATTCCATAGAAAACAGCTCCTGGTTAGCCCTCCCAATTCCTTGAGTTTCCAATTTTTAAGTATTAAGATAAAAATAAAGCAAGCAGTGTTCTCCTTGGCCAGCAGCATGACATTGAAAATAAGAGCAGGCAGCAAACAGGCAACCATATTCCCAACTGCCACATGCACTATCTGGGCTACACACAAGTGCTATCCCAGCACTACTGTGGAGGGAGAGGGGAGGGTGACTCCCAATGATGCTCAGGGATCACCTGGGCCACAGCAGTGTTCAGGAGTATTCATGTACTAGAAAATCCAACTCAGGGTCTAGCACAGACAAGGCATGTGCTCTATCACTTGAGTTAGATCTCCCGATTATATCTTCTTAATCCTACACAACAGGAAAGATAAATCCTTATTAACTAATGAAAGAAAAATGGCTTTTATGGGGGAGCCTACACGTGGCAGTGCTCAGCATCTACTCTTTTTTTTTTTTTTGGTTTTTGGGTCACACCCGGCAGTGCTCAGGGGTGACTCCTGGCTGTCTGCTCAGAAATAGCTCCTGGCAGGCACGGGGGACCATATGAGACACTGGGATTTGAACCAACCACCTTGGGTCCTGGATCGGCTGCTTGCAAGGCAAACGCCACTGTGCTATCTCTCCAGGCTACACTCAGGGATCACTTTTGGAGGAGCTTGAGGTTAAATATATGGGGTGCTAGAGATAGAACCAGGGCCAGTCACATGCAAGGCAAGTGCCCTCTCGGCTGTTCTATTGCTCTGGCTTGGAAAATGCTTTACTGATTATATATAACATTCTTCACTTATTTTATATTTTTGGGCACACCTTGTATTATCTGGAGACCATGTGGTACCAAGGACTGAACCTGGGGCACCTCCATGTAAAGCAAGAACCACATCTTTGTTTTTTGTTTTGTTTTCTGGGGGCCACATTGATGATGCTCATGGGTTACTCTTGGCTCTGCACTCAGGAATTATGCCTGTGAATGCCCAGGTGACAATGAGGTGCCAGGGATTGAACACTGGGTTGGCCTGTGTAAGCACCCTATCCACTGTACACACACCAGCCTCAATACATACCACATCTTTGAACTATCTCCCCAGCTCCTATTTCTTTAAAACAATGAAAGATAATTTTTAAATCAAGTAAATTGGTTTATAATAAATGAAAATCAGAATAGGTAATTTTGGAATTATCTTTATCTATCTGAATGGATCTCAGCACCTTACGGAAGCAAGAATCTAAGCTGCATCTCCACCCCAAAATTAACTTTTAATTTTCTTTGTTTTCTTTTGAGCCGCACTTGGTGGTGCTCAGGGTTTACTTCAGGGATCGCATCTCGTGGGTTGAGGACATCATGGGGTGCTGAGTATTGAATCTAGGCTGGGTGCATGGAGTACATTCAGAAGAGCTGAAGAGAAATTATTTATGGGAGTATCTGAATTAATGTGAGAAGTGTACCCGTTAAGTCTGTTCTCTAAATGCTTCAGAATATTATAATCACTTCCAAATAAGTTATGTAACTGTACTGTAAACATTTCTGCAAAATTTATAAATAAGTCTTTCTTTTCTTTTCTTTTTTTTTGTTTTTTTTTTTTTTTTCAGGCCACACCCGTTTGATGCTCAGAAATTGCCCCTGGCTTGGGGGGACCATATGGGACGCCAGGGGATCGAACCGCAGTCCTTCCTTGGCTAGCGCTTGCAAGGCAGGCACCTTAGCTCTAGTGCCACCTCACTGGCCCCTAAAAGTAAGTCTTAATAATTTAGTTATGTTGGCAGAAATGGTAATACATCCACAGAAAGGGGGGTGCATGTTGGGGAGTATGTTAGTTTCTAAAATACACAGCACTATGGCTTAAAGAACATGCTAGAACTGAACTGCTCTGGATTTCAATCCTGATTGTCATTTATTAACTTTATTATGTCCTTGGGTAAGTTATTTAATTTTTATACTCCAATTTCATATTCTGCAAAATAGAGATAACAATAGTATTCAATTGTGATAAAAATACAAATTGTTATTTGAAAAGTATGTACAATACTGTGTAGTAAAGAAAATGCTATTTAGAGAAATTTATAAAAGAAACAAATTCAGAGGATAGAGTGATAATATGGCATACACAGTTGACCATTTTTTATCCCTGGCATTTCATATGGTCTTTAGGGTCTGCTAGGAGTGATTCCTGAATGCAGAGTCAGTAGTAACCCCTTAGCATTACTGGGTGATACAAAAATAAAACAAAAACAACAAACAACAACAACATCCCAAAAACTGAAGAAACAATTTAGAAATAAAAAAAACATTATCAAAAAACAAAACTAAACTAAACTAAAACCAAAGAAACAAATTCAGAAAACAAAACAATAAACCACCCATGGGTCTTGTCTTAAAGAGTATTTTAGCTGACACCTTATAATTATTAGTAAAGTTATGGTTTGGCTAATCCAAAGCATCCATATTAAGGCAGCAGATACAAAGAGCCAAGAGCCTTATTGTTCAGGAAGCAAAGCCATTCTCAGTGGGCTTAGAAACAGGAACAAAGCTTAAAAGCCAACCTATGGGAGACTGACTGGAAACCGAAGAGCTGGAATCAGAACGCTTTATTTTATTCCCGGGATGGTGAACTAGAATAAAAAAATATATAAACACAAAAAACACAGACAGAGCAGGAAATGCAGAAACTGGTCAAGAAAGACAAACTGGCAGACAATGGGGGAGCCTGGGGTATATCCACATGCAGCTCTGCTAAGAGGAGAAAGAAAAGGTAGTTGGAGAGGATTTAGCAGGTGGAACTTGGGTCACAGTGGTAATCCTCAAATATCCCTAACTGCAGGACCACCACTCATACTGAGCATAGCCTTCTTTCCTGCCAGAAGGGTCTGCCAGCTCTTCATGTTTAGCAGAGATTCCACCTATCCTTATGTATGTCAGCTTATCTTAATATGCAAACTACTGCTAATACTTTATATTCTCACCTGGTCAAAGGAGCTCCTCAGTCCTTCTGGGTGAGGGAGGAGCCAACCCTCCCTGAATTCCAGGAACAGGAATTAGCAGTAGAAAGACGTGGAGCACTGATCCAAAACCTAAAGGGCTTCTTGGGCTCCCCTTCCTAAAGCCTCTAACATGAAGCATCAAGTGATAGTAATGACTTCCTTAATTCCCTTGCAGTGTTCCTCTGAATCTGCTTCCTTAACAGCAGATCTTTTCCTTTACCTCTTCCCTGGGACCTGAGATCTAATCTGGCTGTGAATGACATCTGGGCAGCTTAACTGAAAAGCAGACCCCACCACCACCACTTTCTGAGGCACAAAAGACAAATGGTGCACCCACCATGTTATACATACTTAGTATCAATCGATCGTTCCTTACCTCGACAGGGATCATTTTTGACTAAAAATTCATCCAGGGCCATCCATCCTCCACCGACACGAACCATCACTGTGCTGCGCAGGATGCGGACCAGCCGCAGCTGCTGGGAGTCCCCAAACTGCAGGACCAAGGAAAGTGGTGAGTGCCTCAGAGCAGACCTGAGCTTTTCCCAGAGCAGACTGTATTCAGAGGAAATGACAATGCGGCAGCTCGAGAACTTCTAGCTCCATTTTGCATTGCTTTCACAATGAATTTAAAACATGGAAAGGCCAAAACTAATGACAAACCAAATCAAGCTAAGGACAGTGTCTTGCTATCCATTTATCCATTGGGATAAAGCTATTTTTTGATCGTCACATCAAAAGGGGAGTATAGGACTAACAGAACCTGAGTCATGTTCCTTTCAAGCTTTTACAATTGAAGCTTATAGTTGTTGCTGTTAATGCCAGTTTGTTTTGAATAAAAAAAGGCAAATATAAGATTGATGTCAACCTCTGAATATAGTATGCTCAAGACTTAAAGAACAGAAATAATATTTTAAGCTTAAGTAAACCCGTGCAAAGCATCATTATTCTATAAGCTTAGAAGAAAATTTGATTTTCCACATTAGATTTTTCAGACAGAAATTTTAAGTATTCTTTGTGATGAAACCAGCAGAAATTTTTCTTAAACAAATGATTGGGTAACACGTATGCTAAAATTTAGTTGAAGAATTAAAAATTTAATTTACAATACTGATTAAACATAGCAATTAACAATCATTTTGGGATGTTAAGGCAACCTCTGATATTTACTTTTGTTTTGACCATTCTGGCTCTGCACTCAGAAATAGCTCCTGGCAGGCTCAGGGGACCATTATGGGATGCCGGGGATCGAACCAGGGTCAGTTCTGGGTAAGACCTATTGCTGTGCTTTGGCCCTGATATTTACTCCTTGCTTAAGCATTCCCACTTTTCAGCTCTGCTAACATCTATAGTTTGAGGGTATGAATTACCCTCTTTCCAAAACAGAGTAAGGTAACAAAAAAGAATCACAACAAGGTCAGAGAAGCAAACCAAACATTTGAGGAAATAGAATTTTGAAAATGTGATTCAAAATTTTTTTGGGGAAGTTACAAAGAACTATAACTTTAAAATGGGCCTAAAATTAAAAATGTCAGAGAGGATATTTGAAGACACATAACAACCTCCTTCAAAATTAATGTATTTATGGTGATTCTGCAGACCACTGGGCAGTGACAAATGTATTGTTTATACAGGCAAGGTGACTGAAAAATATCCCTCCCTTCCCAGACCTCACTTAGAAAGTAAAATAGGTCTATACCTTTCATATCATGCAGTTTTAAGTTTCTACTAAAGTGGCTACTGCAAAAGCACTGTGACGATTAAAGAGCACTAAAGTGAGGATCCAGAGGTGTGAGAGGAGAAATGTCCTGTCCTGGGAAGGAAGCTGCCCCTTTGGCTTGTGAAATTGTCACCCTCAGATGCTGGGTGCTGTGGGTGAAAATGAGGCACTAGGGAGGAATAGAGGATTCTGCTAGAACTAAAGTGATGTACTTGGGGTTTTCTCCGGAGAGGCAATAAGAGAAGGGAAATAAGGGGCTATACAGTCGTCCAAAACCCAAGATGTACTATAATCTTCCATTACTATAACCTATAATTTGTTAGCCTTTAGAGAGAATCACTCCATTTATTATTATTATTATTTTTTCCCTCTGAAGTTATTAGAGTTCTCTCTAAAAGGTTTTAAGTTGTTTCTGGTGAGTTATGGAGAGAGGGAGGTTTAGTCCAAACCAGGAGCCAAAATTGGCAAAGGAAGTTGAGGTCAGACTAAGGTGTGGTGGAAGGGGTGACAGTAACTCTAAAAATGGGGGTCTGAGCAAACTTGGCAGAGCTGTGTAGTGAGGGAGGCAGAAACCTCAGAACAGTCTTAAGGACAACAGTCACATCTGTTTCTACCTCCTGCAGCAAATCACAGAGCACTGGTTCTTGCAGAAGTTTGGCCATGGAGCTATAGAGCGATACAGTGATGGCAGGAAGGCAGTCCTTTGGGCCTTGGATGCCTCCTATATAAAAGGAACTTCTGTTTATTTTATTAGGAGGCCACAACCAGCTGTGCTCAGAGCTTACTCCTAGTGATGCTCTACATAGGGACTATATTTGGTGGATGTAACTTGGATCAGCTGTGTGCAAGGCAAGTGCTATATATGCTGTACTCTTTCTCTGGTCCTAAAACAAACTTCTGTTCCAAACACTAGAACTCACAGCTGATTAATGTAGCAGAAGAGAAGCATGTCAGCACCTCTTCAAAGGGCCAGCATGTAGCTAAGCTGTAGAGCACTTAATAGCCTTACATACACGAGGTCAACATTCAGCTCAAGGCAGTGAAAAACAACAATAAAAACAACAACAAAAATACCCCAAATAAAAAGAGAGCCCTGATACCCTCATGCAGACATTAGGCATTTCCTATAGTTATTACCAGGTACCCACATGCAGTGATATTTTTAAAGCATGTTTCACTGCTTTGTCTTTAATTTCTTTCCCACTGACCTAACATGTTACTGTAGTTAGTAATTATTGTGTGACTGGAACTGAGTGAAAATAAATTCCTAAGTATTTTAAATTTCATAACGAAAGACAGATTTTATTCATGCAACTTCCTTCCATCTGAAGATACAGGACCCCAGAACCCTCAGAAAGATCTAAGAGGTTAGAGTTACCAAGTGGAGTAAAAAACATTCAATCTTTATACATGTCTAGTTGAATCCCACTGGATTTTAGCTGGCTGGCATGACCAGCAAACTTGAGTCTATGGCCAATGTTACTTATCAGGTACTTTATAATTATAAAATATAAATACAAGTTCCCATCTATATTAATAATGTATTAGAACAGACTGTATTGCACTTATTTAAAGAACTTTTGACTTAGAAGATATGACCTTTGTGTTAACTATTAAAATACTTGGTATAAATAAAAAAAAAAACCTGTATGGTCTGCTATTCTGACTTCCAACATAAAAGACAAAATTCTGTTCAGCAGTGGGATAGATTAATAAATATAATTTCAATTTCCCCTGTACCATATTGCTTATAAATCCAGCTTGATATCATTGTCTTTAGCCAGTATAATTCTGAACAAAAAATTCCATCTTCTTAAAAAACGAAGACCTTGTTTCTTTTGCTGCTAAGAAAGCTTTATAATGCTAGTTCTATTGGAATTTCTCCACTTGGTAAGATAACCAGATGTGACCCAGGCATGCTTCAGATGATGTCCTTTCCCAGAGCAAAGGCAGCATTAGCTACACAGACCATTTCCACTCAGAAGGGGAATGTTGCAAGGCACACTGTACCTGGTTGCCGAGGAAGAACTACAGACAGTAATAAGAAAGGATGAAGAAAATGGGAGAGGGAAAAAAAAGAACATTTTGTAAAATTCACACTAAGACATGAAAATTATGCATTCATGTTATCATCTCCAAACATGGGGACCCATACTAACTATATAAACTCTATTACGTTCCTGACATAGGAACCGGTTGTATAAATGAAAACTTAAATTTTCTACTCTACGTTACTCTTGTTAACTAGATTCTCTTACAGGAATTATAAAAAACAACAAGAAATAAAACACGATAAGCATAAAGTTATTTGGAACTTTATTAACTAAATGCTCTATGTTGGATCCAATTAAGAGTCATCCTAGACTCTGAAGTAACAGAAACAAAATGAGTTTTGTTGTACTCTGAAGGCACTTCTGATGTACTCATATCATATATATAGGTTTTCTTGTTTTTCACTTGGTGCATGTGTGTTGTGCTTTTAGCACAATCAGACATCGTCATTTAAATCCTTTTTGCCAATCCTAGATTTTCTTTAGAGAATCCTGAATATATTTTAGGATTGAACTGCTGAGTATATAAACTGTTTCAGACTTCTAAAAATGCCCCCCCCCCCCCAGCTAAACCAGTTCAGTTCTGTTTTGGCAATACTCTAATGGAGTGCCAGGGAAAACTACTGATCCTATTATAACCCTGGGTATCCAGGCCCTGACTTGAACTCAGAGCAAACTCAAGACCTTATAGTTTTGATACTAATTTCTCAGCCCTCTCAAGCCCTGGCTCAAAATGACAGATTCTGCTAAAAGTCAAGCACAGACTACAGTCATCCAAACAGATATTTTCCAGACCAAACTCTAGGTGGGTGGGGGCTGGGGGAGCACTATTCTTAGTTTGATGTTTGGCATCTGTGAGAGGAAAGTAATCACAACTCAGGCCTTAATGGTCTTCTGTGCCTGAAGCAGAGGCAGAAGGAAGATGATGGGATCTGTGAGCTGGCCTTCTCGGACTGCTTTTTACCTGTAAGGGCCACCTGGGAAGAAAGACACCACTGATTTTTGATTCCTTACCCGATATTTATTTTCTCCAATCTGTTCCACTTGAAACCTTTTTGCACATTTGCACTGAGCCACTTGTCTTGTGACCTATTGGTTGTGAACAATTAAAAAAATAGCATGATTCTTCTTCAGAGAAACATGAAACACACACACACACACACAAAAATAGTTTTTGGGCCACACCCTAGTGTTTAGGGCTGACTTCTGGCTTTGAGCTTGGGGATCATTCCTGGTGTGCTCAGAGCATCATATGGGATGCTGGGAATTGAGCCTGGGTTGGCTACATGCAAAGCAATTAAGTGCTTTACCCACTATACTATTGATCAGTTCCCTAAAATGAGTTCTTGCACTCAAAATTCCTTCAGGGACATTTGCTAATATAACTCATCAAAATCAACTGACAAAGGAAACTCTGTGTGTGTGTGTGTGTGTGTGTGTGTGTGTGTGTGTTTTGGGGGGCCACACCTGGCAGTGCTCAGAAATCACTCCTGGCACACTCAGGGCACCATATAGGATGCCAGGAATGGAACCCAGGTCAGTCATACTTAAGGCAAAATCCCTACCCGCTGTACTATATTGCACTGGCCCCAAAAGCTAATTGTGAATGGATGTGAAGTTTGAGCTAAAAGCCCCAAGAAACTCATTCCAGTTCCCTGGAAGTAAGCTCTGTGGTATGATAGTGTTCCTAAGAAAGGCCCACTGATTTTTCTTCCCAGAATCAACAGATTCTGGAATTTCGATGTTACTGGAAGAGTTACTAAAATGTTTAACTAGGCAGAAAGTCTGATGGAAACACATCATCTGAAATGATATTTTACATATTTTGTTCCTTAATTTTTATATCTGAAGATAATATCCTATAATGTTTTGGGAGAGAAGTAGTTGTTTTGGGGCCACACCTGACGATGTTCATGGGTTACTCCTGGCTCTGCACTCAGGAATTACTCCTGGAGGTTCTTGGGAGAACATATGGAATCTAAACTGGGTTGCTTGCATGCAAGACAAATGCCAAATACACTGTCCTATTTATTGGGCCTTAAAATCCCTGAATTTTGAGAGGAAAAGACCAAGACCAAGAGAGTAATCTGCTCTATGTTCTGTTTGAATCAGAATGAATGTGTAAGGTTCTCTGTAAACTGCAGAGTAAGAAGTCATTTAGATTGATCCAAGGAACTCAAAGGCCAGAGATCCTCAAGGGCAGGCAATGACATTCATATAGGGATTTCCAAACAGCAGGAAAACAGTCACCTCCTATGGGTTAAGTTACAGGTCTGATGTAACCCCAACCAAACTTAGGAAAGTAGAGGTCTGTGATCAGAAATGTACTCAAAACAATGTTTCATATACCTCATCTTCAATTTTGTCAGCATCTGTGGTTGGTCGGTAAGCATCTTTATTGGGATGGAGAGCAGCTACAAATTCGTAGTAATCAATGTAGCCATCCCCATCTCTGTCAAAAATGTCAGCAACAGCAGTCATCTCTAGCTTGGTGGTAGGAAATTCTAGAGAAAATTGAACATTTGGGAACATTAAAACTGCTTACATAGTTGGGTTACACAAATACTATTAAAAGAAAAGTTATTTTCTTGATTTTTCTGAAAAAACAAACTATTTTAGAAAAGTGAAGAGGTTGTAAATAAAGACCACACCCAGATACTTTACCCAAATGACTATTAGCTGTGAAGTATTGCTAAGAATTTAAGTCTCCTACCTGCACAGGATGTTTTGCATGTACTCAGCATATAGAGCTACCTAACTCCAAAACTTTTTTTTTTTTGCGGGGGAAAGGAACCACACCCAGAAATGCTCAGTGGTCACTCTTAGCTTTCTCAGCACTGCTTGGTATGCCAGGGATTAAACTCTTGTCAGCTGCATAGAAGGCAAATGCCCTACTCACTATACTATTTATTCTGCCCCAATCAACACATTTTTGAACAGCTTATTTAGAATCTTATCATTCCCCAAAGTTAGCTTCATTACTTATACAGACTTCAAAAATATTTTGCTTGCCATATCTCAAAGAATACCTTTTTTTTTTTTGTTTTTGGACCATATTCGGTGACGCTCAGGAGTTACTCCTGGCTATGCATTCAGAACTCACTCCTGGCTTGGGGGACCATATGGGATGCCGGGGATCGAACCCAGGTACATCCTGGGTCAGCTGTGTGCAAGGTAATGCTCTACCACTGTGGTATCACTCTGGCCCCAAGTGTATTCATTTTTTAAATTATCAGAAAAATGACATTCTTTTTTGGGAGGTGAGTTTGGGTCACACCCAATAGTGTTCAGGGGGTACTCCTAGCTCTGCACTTAGAAATTACTCCAAAAAAAAAAAAATAGAAAAGAAAGAAATTACTCTTGGAAAGCTTGGGGGAGTCATATGGAAAGTGGGGCTCAAACCTAAGTCAGTGTGTGAAAGGCAAATGCCCTACCTGCTGTGCTACCTATCATTCTGGCCCATCAAAGTAACAGACTGGTTTTAGTTATTTCATTTTTGGAATGAAGAGGCGGCACATTTGACAGTACCCAGGGGCTACTTCCAGCTCACTGTATGGGGTCTGCTGCCTGCAGTACTATTGGGACTAGGTGTTACCAGAGATCAAATCTACAACTCCCACATATAAGCATGCACTTCAGTCCTTTGAGCCATTTTCCTGAATCCCCATAAGCAGCTCTATTCCCTACTCCCTACAACTAAAACGTTTAATTCAGAAAGCCCGTTTATCAAGGATATCACCTGCTTCTCTATATAATGAATACATAGAATCCAAGTGTGTGCCCTGTTTGGAAGCATGACTTCACTCACTGGATGCTAGGATGCCATCAATAAACTCCTGTCGCGTTATCTTCCCATCCTGGTCTTTGTCGATTCGCCGGAAGAAATCCATCACTCGAGACTTTTTGTGATTCATCCAACGCATATACTTTTTCCTCCAGACATCGAAGTCAAAGTTGGCAAATTCCTTCAACTAGGGAGACATCAGAGGTGTCAACAAGACCTATTGTTTTGGTTTTCAAGTCTGCCCAGAGAACAAAAACTTCCAGACATCCAGTAAAGCCATGCAGGCCTTCGGGAAGCATATCAACAAGGCTGTGTGTGTGGCCTCTTTTGTGAAGGCACACTTAGGCTCTTCTGTATAAAGCCAAGTTTAATTCACACAGGCAGTGGAGGAGAAACTGTAACAGTGCAACTGTCACAACGAAGATGTCATTGGAGGCAGCCTTGCTTTTCCCTTGCATGTCTCCATGTAAGGGAATGGAGTCCACCTGAGAGAGAAGTTCTCAGCACTCCTCACTCACCATGACTTTGAAAGAAACGACGATCACACGTAGGACTACTTTGGGAAGCTCATGTTTTCTAAAATGAGATTATTTTAGTTTGGGCTGAAAGCATTAATAATCCAACCCTACATGTGAACATGTTTCTTTGAAAAGGCACCATCTGATTTCCATGATGAACATTTGGCCTTGACAGGTAACAGGAGGCTTGTTCATGTAGGCAAGGCAGAGTGTGGACTATGTTAGTGATTCAGACTCAGCCTGAATTCAACAGTAGCAGTTTCCCCCACTGGTCTTTCCAACTCTGAAGTTGGAAGGAATGGGGGGAAAAAGAAAAAGCCCAAACCAAATATGCTCGAAACTCAACTGACCTACAGAAATAATAAAAACACAGAACACTCACTTCCAGGCATAGTTGCTTTGATACGCACAAATGAAAAAAATATAAATGATATTAGAGATTTATTTTAGAAACCAGCAAGGGTAGTTTTATTATTTTTAGAATGGTTAATCATACTTCAAATTAGACTTGCTTTTCATAAGCTAACGAAAACTCATAGAATAACAAGATCATAAAGATTCTTTTGTTTTGGAGCTAAACCTGGCAATGTTAAGGATCACTCCTGGTTCTTCCACTCAGGAATTAATCTTGCTTGGGGACAATATGGTATGCAGAAGATTGCACCCTGGTCAGCAGCGTGCAAGGCAAGCAAGTACCCTAATTTGCTGTACTATGTCTATAGTTCTCAGGAACATAAGGATTCTACCCATAATTGTATAGCTTTTATTGTTACAAGAGCATAGTAATGGCTACTTTATTATTTATTTTTGTTTTGGGGCCATACCTAGCAGTGCTCAGGGATCACTCCTGGCTGGACATAGGGGACTACATGGGGTTCTGGGGATCAACTCCAAGTCCACCATAAGCAAAGTACCCTACTTGTATTATCTTGCTGACCAGTAATAGTCCTTTTGTAATAAGTCACATATTTGAAGGGAATATGGGAGGTTAGGCTCCTGATCTGACCAAAGTAAGGGGTGGTGGCAGGGTCTTAGGCTGGACCCCAGGGACTGTTTTCTGGCTGCCCACCACCAACATTATATGTGTCTTTTCTTTAGGGGCCTGAAGGATAGACTAACCGGATCATGCCTGCCCATCACCAACACTATGATATGTATCTTTTCTTTAGGGGCCTGAAGGACAGAATACCGGATCATGAGGACTATCTTTTGATAAAAGCTGCTTCCTTCTAAAGAAGGCTGCTTACCTCCTCTAACCTATCCAATGCATCATTCAGCTTCCGCTGCCGCTCCAGTGCTAACAGCCACACCTGCTGCCAGCGAGCTGAGAGCTGATTGATTCGTGGATTCTTTGCTTCAGACTGGGAAAGGATGGGCATGGGAGGAGGTGTGGGTTGATTCACAGACTTCCCTAAAAGAAAATACAAATGAGATACAAATAAGTTTTGTTTCTTACCTTAGAAAGAGAAATAGGCATCTATGCATAAATCAGAACTTTACATATCCTGCCAAATAACAGAAATAAAACAAAAGGACCTGGCAGTATTTAGATGTGACAGCATGCTTTTTTTTTTTTTAAAACTATAGGTCCTTCTCCTCAGATAACAGGAAATAATTGATCTGTTTCTAATCAGTTGGATTTATTCTCAATTAGTTGAGGAAATGACTACTCAAATAATATGAAGGTCTATAGAAATTGATTTATAATTTCTTTAATGCAAACCAAATGTTAATAGGCATCCCTGACAATCAAAACAATGGAAAGACCACTGCAAAAGGATTTGCCTAACCACCTTGAAATTTGCTACAACACCAAGAAAATGGGGTACAGTCTGTCAGTATTTTTTTGTAAATGGAAAGTGGAAAATTTCTGAGAGGCACTTGGAAAGTGCCCATCTTCAATCAGTAAAACAAGCTTCCTAACAGAGTGGGCTGGAAACATACTGCTTCCACTGCGGGACTTCTCGATGAATGGTGCATGGGGAGGCTCTATGTTTTTCCTTTTGTACGTCTTGGTGACCCGGTCCACATCAGGCTGTTTTCGAGTCATCTCCTCCATAAATGTCTGTTAAGCAATAGGAAAAAGAGTTGAGAGTTTCCTTGGTCTAAAATGAATCAGGCAAGTCTTACTACCAAAACCAGGCTTATGACAGATATACTAAATAATAAAAACCTATACACAACTGAGATCTCCTTTTAAGAAGCATGACTAAACAAGTCACTTTAAGAAGTTCACAACCAATTAAAGAAAACTTATAAGTCAGGGCAATGAGTATTATACATGGTGGCAAAGGAAGACCCTAGGATAGGCACACACAGTTCTAAGTGCCAAGAAGCTGCTTCGAGATTCATTACTGATTTGAGTACTGGGACTGGGAGAAGGGCAGGCCACGTGGATGGCAAGGAGAGAAAGGGGGGACATGAGGAAGACTGACAACAAAATATCCCTTCTGATCCCTGGCAAAGCCAAAGATGCAATTAGAGGAGTAGTAAGTTTAAGGGTCAAAGGCTGGAGAAGTACAGAATCTCAGAAAGCCCTCAATCAGGGACTGGATTTTATTCTGAGAACAATAGGACAACAACAACAAAATATAATCTAGAGAAGGGAGATAATAAGTTTTTGCTTTAGAGCTAGTCTTGAACTTGGTAAAGAAAGTGGTGTGGGAGTAACGTACAGTGGGATTCAAATTAAGAAAATATTGCAACAGAGAGATGGAGCAATAGTACAGTGTGTAGGATGTTTGCCTTGTACACAGCTGACCTGTGTTCAATCCCCCATCATTCCATATGGTCCCTTGAGAGTGCTGAGCCAGGAGTAATCCCTATGTACCACCGGTTGAGGCACCCTCGCTAGTCCCCCCTTAAAAAATAATCACCCAAAGCAAAATAAAATAATGCAATAAATGAGGTAAGAGCCTGAGTGAGGGCAGAGGAGATAGAGACATATTTTAAGAGTGCAAATAAGAACAAGTAATTGGTTAAATATTAAGGGCATAGCAAAGGAAGAGGTCCTAGACACATCACAGGCTTCTATTTTGGGTTGATTAGTGAATAAGAAGAAAGAAGGCAGGTTTGAAAGGAAGGAGTGGAATCAGGCAGAGGCAAGAATAAAGAAAAAAAGTTTAGGGGACTGGAAAGAGTATGGAGGTTCGAATCCTGGCATCCCATATGGTCCCCCGAGCCTGCCAGGAACGATTTCTGAGCGTAGAGCCAGGAGTAAACCCCTGAGCACTGCCGGGTGTGACCCCCCCAAAAAAAAACAAAACAAAAAACCCCAAAAAACAAATAAACAAAAAACGGTTTAAATGCTATATTTCCTTTTCTTTGTAACTTTTTTTGGCCACACCCAATGGTCTTCAGGGGATTCTCCTGGCTCTGCATTCAGAAAGCACTCCTGGCAGTGCTTGAAGGAACACATGGGGTGCTAGGAATCAAACCAGGTAGGCTGCATGCAAGTATGCCCTACCCTCTGTACCATCTCTCTGGCCCATTGTCTTTCCTTTAGAGATGTAAGATATTATAATGTATCTTTGCTGTTAACTCTGCTGGGTATTTGTGAATTCAAGAACAGTTCCCAGAAGATATATTACAAGATATCAGGATGTTGAAGAGAAGGAAGGAGACCTGGAAGAATATGATTTACAGACAGGGCTTAAGCTATTGGATTAGATACAATCTTAGCAGTGCGATAAAAGAGTCAAGAACGAAAATTTAAAGGGCTCAGGAGATAAGCTCAAGAAGAAAAGCACATACTTAGAATATATAAGGTGTTGAGTTTGATCCCTGGCACTATATAACCCCAAGTCCCATCTAGCACTGCTAGGTGTGACATATATAAAGTAACTGCAAAACTTCAGAGAACAACTTAAACAAATAGATATAAGATTAAGATAACTAAAACAAAAGCTTAAAGAGATGGGAGGAAAACAGGATGAAATAAAATTATTTTTATAAAAATTTTGAGTCATACTGGGTATTGCTTAAAGGAGTGAAAGGTGGGGAGACTAAGCAGTGTTGGTGATTGAACAGGGTGGGGTCCAGTGAGCAAGGTACATGCACTAGTCCAAAATTCCAAGAAGAGTTTTAAGAAAGGAAGAAAGAGGCTACTGTGTCACAGGGCAAATAAGGCAAAGAATTAGGGTTGTAACTCCCTGGGGACTATGGTGGAGCTATTATGTACAGACATTCTGGAGGAAAGAGCAATCAGAATGGGAAACAGGAGTACAGAAGAGAGGGCATGAAAGAAAGGAAAGAGAGTGAATCTGGATGGAAAGAGACCTCAGTGGGGAAGGTGTCAGGTTGATCTGATAAATATTTAAAGGACTATAAGTCAAGCTTAAGACATAGTACAGGGGTTAAGGTCTCTCTCACTTCTCTGTCTGTCTCTCTTCCCTTGGAGGGCCAAGAACAAAGCAAAACCAAACAAAGACCAAATGGCTACAGTATAATACTCATTTAAGATGTACTCATTGTCCATTATCATGACTAAAACTCCCACTTATCTCTGAAGGCTGCATTATAAAGATAACTCATTTAAGATAGCCTTCCTACAATTTAGCTTGATGTATTTTCTGGATCTGTAATTGGATTCAAGTAAAAGATTTCTCTGAACTTAAGTGTGTAAGGCTGTTAGGACAATGCCATGTTGAATGAGGCAAGACATTAAGACTGGATGTGGCAGAGTAGTTGTCTTAGCCCCAGGATTTCTCTTCTTGGTGTGCATACCCTGAGTGATACCCTTTCGTTGAGTGTGGGCAACATCCGAGTAAAAGGATGCGATGTTCGGGGGCTGAAGAGATAGTACAGTAGGTTGGCTTTTGTCTTGAAAACAGCTGACCCAGGTTTGATCCCTGGCACCCCACATGGCTTCCTGAGTACTATTAAGAATGATTCCTTTGGGCCAAAGAGATAGCACAGCGGTGGGGTGTTTGCCTTGCAAGTGGCCGACCCAGGACCAACAGTGGTTCAAATCCTGGCATCCCATATGGTCCCCCATGCCTGCCAGGAGCAATTTCTGAGCACAGAGCCAGGAGTAAATCCTGAGTGCCACCGAGTGTGGCCCCAAAACAAAACAAACAAACAAAATGATTCCTGAAAGCAGAGCCAGAAGTAAGACCTGAGTACTGCCAGGTATGACTCAAAATCAAACCAAGTGAAATCAAGCAAACAAGAAAAGGATGGGATGGTCCTAAGATCTATCAGAGTAGGCAGGAGTTTCTACTGCCATCTTGGAAGACTTCAGCTGCCATGTTGTGAGAGTGCCATATGGTTGAGAGTGTGGGCTCAATGAGCTGATGTCTGGCTCAAAGAGGAGGACTCAGCTAATGCCTGCTCTAGAGAAACTGAGAAAATTGAAACTAAGTGTGTTTTAAAATAAACATGTAAGAATATGGTCATCAGGGGCCGGGCGGTGGCGCTGGAGGTAAGGTGCCTGCCTTGGACGGACCGCGGTTCGATCCCCCGGTGTCCCATATGGTCCCCCAAGCCAGGAGCGACTTCTGAGCGCATAGCCAGGAGTAACCTCTGAGCGTCACCGGGTGTGGCCCAAAAACCAAAAAAAAAGAATATGGTCATCAGCAACTGAAAAATGAAGATAAAGGTGTGGGGATGTAGCTCAGTGATGGAACACACACTCCGTATGTATGGGACTCTAGATTAAACCCTTTACAACATAACCACGTGTACACACACACACACACACACACACAGAATATGCAGGGCAAAGAAAATAAATTAACACACACAGGCATGTATGCACACATACAATGAAATCATGTTACAAAAAAAGAGCAGGGGGTGCTTGAGGATCAACACTGGAAGTGCCAGTGCCAACAGAATGTAGTTACCTGATGCTCAGCAATAAGGGCTTTCACTCGATCAATGTTCTGAGGAATTGGCTCCTGATCTCGCTGAATGAGGGTGGTCTCAGCCCACTGGATCCAGGCCAGAAGTTCTTCCAAGAGCTCAGCATTTGCCACCAATTCTGATAGGGCCGTTTCAAGACGCTGCTGGTGTTGCTTGGCCCATGTCAAGACCTGAGAGAGAGAGAAAGAGATGGCCACTTCTTTTAGTTAAGCACAATCCTGCTGCCCATTTAAAGGAAAACAAACAAATAACCGATTTTAATATGTTTTATGTGAAAGGTGATCCAAAGGTCTAGAAGTTTCACTCTTAAGAGTGAGCTCTCCTGAAAACAAACATACAGGACATAAAACATGGCAATGTTATGTTTACATACATTAAACTTAAAACTTCCTAGGAAGGGGAGAAGAACATGCACTATAGGCATCAAAAGTAATCAATTAACACATCACAGTGCCAGCACTAGTCTTTAGATTAGATTTCTGCATATGACAAGAATATAGTAAGGACTATAATGCTAAGTTAATCCTTGAGATGTTCGTGTAAGTGAGTCTATTTGAAAACAAATATTATGTTTTTGGGTCAAACCCGGCAGCGCTCAGGGGTTACTCCTGGCTCTACACTCAGAAATTGCTCCTGGCAGGCTCGGGAGACCATATGGGATGCCGGGATTCGAACCACTGTCCTTCTGCATGCAAGGCAAACACCCTACCTCCATGCTATCTCTCCGCCACCCCCCTTTTCGGTAAGTATTATTTTAATGCTATCAATCCAATTTGTCAGGCACATGTCTTCTCTAAAACCAGGAAGCCACCCACCTCTTCAAAGCGGGCTCGTATGATGGTGATCCAGTGTTTGATGGTGGTAATGCAATCGGGGTGGCAGACGGCCAAGATCACTTCCCCCATAGCTACTGCTGCATTAACATCTGCTCGCTTTTCTTCCACTTTCTTCATGAATTCCTAAACATGAATTTAAAAACAAAGAAATTCAGCATATTTTCTTCCTCTTAATATTAATATTGCTGATACACCTCTGGGATCTTGCACTTAGGTATCTTTGGCATCCTTTTTCTTCTCGTAAGTTTCACACAAGAGTACCTTTCTCTGTTGTGATAACAAGGTCTAGAAACATCTATAGCCTGCCTCCTTTTTGATGTGTGGGTATGGCATTTTTAATATTCTTTTTTTTTTTTTTTTTTTGGTTTTTGGGTCTCACCTTGCATTGCTCAGAGGTTACTCTTGGCTCTACGCTCAGGGGACCATATGGGATGCCGGGATTCGAACCACCGTCGTTCTGCATGTGAGGCAAGCGCCTTACCTCCATGCTATCTCTCCGGCCCCATTTTTAATATTCTTAAATTAGTTTCTTTTAAAGAAAATAATCAATTTTGAGGATGGGGGAATGTAGCTTTGTGGTAGAGTACATGTGTAGCATAAAAGAAACTCTAGAGTTTAATCAATGGCACCTATATTTCACTACAAAAATGCTATTTTTATTCATTTTCATAGGGCAAACAGTATTATCTTGGGCAAAGGGGGCATACTGTGATGCTTAAAAAAAACTCATGTCTCAGAATGTCCAAGATTAAAGTTTTCCTAGCATGAAACACAAAAATTAAAAAAAAAAAAAATTCCCTACTTTGTTAGGGTAGCTGGACTGAGGTGCCAGAGACAACCTTATCTATCTTGCAACATGACAAGCAATTCTAGGGTGACAGACTGGGACATAAAGCTGGTAATAGAGGGCAACCAAGTGCTTGTGTGAACGAAGAATAAAGGTGCAGGAGTCATGTTTTGTTTAATACCACGCTGTTTAACAAGTTTAAAACTAATGTATAGGTTTTTTTGTTTTTTTTTGGGCCACCTTGGTGACGCTCAGAGGTTACTCCTAGCTAAACACTCAGAAATTGCCCCATATGGGACATCGGGGGAGTGAACCGTGGCCCATCCTAGGCTAGTGTGTGCAAGGTGCCTTACGCCCTGCACCACTGCTCCGGCCCTGTATTTTTTTTCTTTTTTTGGTTAGTTTTTTGGGCCACACCTGGCAATGCTTAGGGGTTATTCCTAGCTCTGTGTTCAGAAATTACTTCTAGTGGTACTCTGGGGACTATATGGGAGGTCAGAGGTCAAACCTGGATTAGCTATATGCAAGACCAACACCTCACCCACTGTACTATTGCTCCAGACATCAATGTACAGTAATTCTGTAAAAACAAATGAGTAAATAATCTTTGAAGTATCATAAATATAATTCCCTTTCATTCTTGTTTAACTAGTAAACTGGGCTCATTTGGAACCTGTTTCTTTTCATCTAAGATCTCATATTTCTAAACAAAGGCTGCTTTCCTTGAGCCCACACAGCATGTTCTTCGATATGGGTCACTGTTATCTCGGACTGGATTACCTTATGGGTGTCTATGAGAGACTGCAGAGATTCAGTATCATCAGGAAGTGCTCCTCGAAAGCGAAGTGTCTGCTCTGCTTCAGAAAGCCACTCTAGTAGCATATGAACTGTGTCCCGAAATTCTTCTGCCTGAAAAAGGCAAGCATGAAAGATTTAATCCATCTCTGCAATGAAGATCCTCTATGCTGGCATATGCCATGAGATGAAGCCTGACCTGAATTTATTTCTGTGTCACATGCTTTTGATGACCCCCCCACCATATCAAGGTCATCTTTCATTTGGACATCTTCGAAAACCAACTGAAGTCATTTTCTAACACAAATCAATGTCAAAATCTTGTAGCACATTTAAAATACCAACGCTTCACCATTAAATTCAGGACTGAATAAGTCTGATTCTCACAAGGAATGAAAATGAATCTACTCCATCCCATCCATCTTCTATTGCTTTAGTAAGCATTACTCACCTGTTTTAAGGCCTGTTCCAGTCGGCTTTGTTTAGAGACAGAGAGCTTACACACAGTATCCCAGCGAGTACTTAGCTCCTGGAGCTGACCTTTCACCCAAGTGGTATCATCCCGACTATTCTCAACCAGCTCTCGGCCAGAACGCTTCAGCACCTGAACAGTTCCAGTTCGCTTTCCCAGTTCCTTTTGGAAAACCTAGGAAAAATAATTGAATTAGTTTATCTGAAAAATGTATTTGAATCCAAGAAGGTGTAAAACCACAAAGTAGGTTGGCTTATTTAATTTTTCTTGATAGCTCCAATCACGGTCTTTAAAATACAGAGGGACATAGGGCAAGAATGACTGACTAGGAGAATGGCTCCTGAACAGTGGGGCTCTCAGTTTTCCTTATACATAAAATGTATGTTATGATATACATAAAATATGTTCTAATAGCATTTCTAGAATTATGGGTATTATATGTAAACACATAAACCATGCACGTATGTATAACTGATTCGATTTTGATGCAGAGTTGAATGTTTGTTGCTGAAGCAAGGCAGGTTCTGCATAAAATAAATATTGGTGCACATAGTGTTGGGTTTGTTTTAAGTTTAAAAGTGGTTGAAAAGTACTCATTTCTATTTTGAGAATTAGTGGAAGTAGTTATTTGAGGGGCTTCTGAAGTTAAATTTATTTTATGATTAACCAAAACACATAAACAGGAAGGGGGGTGTTTGAGAAGACCTCAAAGTGAAATTTACACACGACCAAACCTGAATCAAACCAGTGTTGGCAAATTCTTTGGGACTGACGCAGAAGACTGGCAAGTTTATTTAAACACTCAGAGCAGAGGCTACCTTTCTGACAAGTGGGGACACAGGCTGTCCAATGTCCTTCCTGTCCCACAAGGCCAGCCCAAGCAAAGACTGTGCAACCCTGATTTCACCTCTCACCTTGTGGGCATCCATGAGGTTCATGACCAAGTCAAGGTCCCCGTGCACTGGTTGATCCTCGGCCAGCTGTGGCTCCACCTTGTACAGCCAGTCAACCAAAGCCTGCAGAGCATCCATGAACTGGCCTGAAAATAGCAGGGCTTCTTCCAACTTGTGCTGCCTGAACAAAGCACATAAACATCATCATTTTCACAGATTCTTTAATGAAAAGACCCCAGTTCTGCTTCTTAGGTTTCTATTTTTTTTTTTATGTTTTGGCTAGACTCGGTGGTGTTCAGGGCTTATTTCTAGCTCTGTGCTCAAGGATAACATCTGTTGTGGTTCTGGGGATTGAGCATGGTTAGAGCAAGTCCTCACTCACTGTACTATCTCTCTGGCTCAAATCCCCATTCTGATTAGGGAAAGGGAACACTAACTCATCTCTATGAAGAGGTTTCCCACATTTGGAATAGTTAGAATACAAAATGATCAAAAGAGGTATCCACATTTTTTTAAAATTCAAATTACTAATTAGGGTGGATTAAGTGTAGTGCAGGAAACAGAAATTAGAAGCACTTCTGGCTAATACACATGCGTACACCCTAATGACCTATGCATGGTCTGTGTTAGTTTCTTTACCATATCTCCAGGAGAAGATGATGGTTTTGGATAATGGTCTAGACTAGAGTTAAGATTTCAACTCCTAGTTCTAAACTAGTTTTGTGATCCTGGGCTGTGCTTTAACCTCTTTGAACCTCAGTAGCTTCATTTGAAGAACTGTAGTACAAATATATAGCTTTATGGAATGTAGTGGGTAAAAATGGTTAATGGCACAACTTGTAGAATAAATTACCTGTCAAATCCTAGCTCTGCTTTTAAGTAGCAGTGTCCATGGGGTAGTGAAGAAGCCTGTGATTATTCGTGCACACCACAGTCCCCATTTCTGTGTCTTTGGATCACAACAAGCAGTGCTCAGGGCTTACTCCCAGTTCTTTGTTCAGAGATTATTTCTGGTGGTGTTTGGGGGACTATATGGCACGCAGGGGACAGTACCAGGGTCAGGTGCATGCAAGGCAAACATCCTAGCCTCCATACTATCTCTGGTCCCGTGTCTATATGAAGACCTCGGTGATCTTCATGAGGACTAATGACTATATGGCCTATAGAACTCTAGTCAGTAAAGGCCATCTATCAGGAAGGTGATGTGCAAGAGGCAAACTCTAATAAACGATGACAACATTCAGGGATTGCAAGGTGGCATTTGCAGATACTTAGTGTTCTTGACCTATTACTGTTGGCTTGGTTTTATGGACCTCAATCTAATATAGCAAGTTTCAAGTTTAAAATAAGAGAAATTTATTCAAATTATTTTGTAGCTCTTATTGAACTGGAGGTACTGAGGCTATAAAACTGCTTACTAAGACATTAGCTTAGTTTCTACTGGGTGGAATCCAGTGTCTCAGCTCTGGAATAATTGCAGATACCGACAAAAGGTAGACTTATGCTCACCTCTCCACAGACTTGCCACAAACAGTGTCCCATTTGTCTCTGACTTCTCCCAGTAAGTTTTCAAGTTTCTGAGTGTCATCAGGAAGTAAAGTCTTTTCTTTCAGTGCTCTGCCTGTTCTAATTGTGGTATCATACACAGGCTGTTTACCACCAAGAGTTTTCTGAAACTCCTATTTCCAAGAGAAAAGAAAGAAAAAAAAAGTGTTTAAAAAATCAGGTCACAGACATACACACACAAGTCAGGTGGCATCTTGACAAAAAACAATTTTGAAGTTTTCATGTTTGTAATGAAGTATATAATAGCTTCTCTATAAGACATGGACATTTTGTTTATTCCAAATATAGCAACAAGTGGCAATTTCTTTCTTTCTTTTTTTGGTTTTTGGGCCACACCCGGCAGTGCTCAGGGGTTACTCATGGCTATCTGCTCAGAAATAGCTCCTGGCAGGCATGGGGGACCATATGGGATGCTGGGATTCGAACCAACCATCTTAGGTCCTGGATAGGCTGCTTGCAAGGCAAAGGCCGCTGTACTATCTCTCCGGCCCCAATAAGTGGCAATTTCTAAAGGTCTACAGCTTTGTAACTATCTATTCCTATGTTTTGTTTAAATTGTTATTTAAATGAACTATTATTATAGGTAGACAATCATCTTGAAGTTTTAAATATGAACTGATTCTTTTCTTTGGACTAATTACATTTCTTAGCAAGTTACAGTTAGTAAGAACTAAGTTTAGCACCCAGGGAACAGAACTGCTTTACCTTGTGTTTAGACAACTGAAGTTTGATTTTGTCTGGGTCATTGGATATCTCCAGTTCTGAGTCCAGGTGACTTTCTGCATCTTCTAGCCAGTCAATTAATTTTTTCCAAGCTTCATGGAACTACAATTATGTAAAAAGTTAAGTTATAACAAGAATGAATGTGCATACATTTTAATATTTTTATGCAAACCAATTCAAAGACAACATCTACTGTCCAGGGTTGTATGTACATCTATTAGCATCTTTCTTTTATAACTCACTTGTTTTGCCCTCTTCCTGGCATCATCCAGTGATCGTCCTCTTTCAATAGATCGCTGAACCACCTTTTCCCATCGGGACTGGACACTAACCAACAAATTCTTGATCAGAACAACATCCTGTTTTTGGCTAAGGAACTTTAACTGATTCCCAGTTTGATCAAGTTCAATAATTTGATCTCGATGAGCATTTACTTCACTTGCAAAAACCTGAAGGGACAATATCACTCTTTTAAAAATGAAGACAAAATAAAGTAGCATCTTTCTTGATTCAATTCATTTAAAAGGAAGGAAAAAATCATAATGCAATAGTCACCTTGTGCTCTTCTATCTGGGAAAGGACAGTGTTCAGAATCAGGCTGGGAGGAGAAGCGATGTTTAAACTCTGCTCTGCTAGGGTGAGCCAGTTGATAAATTCTTGTAGTGAATTCTGGAATTCTGTTGCCAGGTTGAGGGCCTCTTCTAGCTTTGACTGAATTTTAATTAAAACACACACAAAGAAAAAGCACCAAATTCAGGAACTGCAGCAGTAAGGATAAAGGCATGAATTGTACTCCAAATGAAATGCACTCTAAAAAGCAGCCTTATTTAATCAATCTGCAAACATGCCTTGTTTATAAAGAAGGGAACATTTTGATGCTAGTGTCTGAAAATGAAGCCACTGTATAGGGGAGAGGAAAGAGGACAATATGCAGCTAAGTTGCTTTCTCAGCCTTCCCACTTCCTGGATGTTAAAAAACTGCAACAAAACTATTTAGCAAGTGTTAAGTAACAGACTCCTTGGCAGTGACAGCTGCGGGATCTGTAACCTGCTCTGAAAAAAGTCTCAGTTTCCTTTGATGTACTTTTTATGGCATCACAACAACCAATGAAAAGCCCATTATAGATGATGCTCTCTACAGTGTTCCAGAAAATGACACCTAAAAATATCTAAGTCTGAAACTAAAAAAAAAAAAAAAAAAAGACGTCATTATATTCAAACATATGACACATGATGTAAGTTTTTATTTACCTTTACCTAAGTCAAAGGCCACACAGACTAGTGGCTCATTCAGGGCATGTAATATTTCCTATGAATATACAACTAATTCCACAGTCTACAAGCTCCTGCCTCAAAGACTTTTATTCCTTATGTCCATCTGGGTGACTGCCTTGACCATAGTCTGTTTAAATAGGATAATGACATAGACTAAAAGTATTTGCTATTAGTTGGGTTATATGTGATTTTTTTTTTTTTTTTGGTTTTTGGGCCACACCCAGTGATGCTCAGGGGTTACTCCTGGCTATGCACTCAGAAATTGCTCCCGGCTTGGGGGACCGTATGGGATGCTGGGGGTGTGGGGGGATTGAATCAAGGTCCATCCTGGGACAGCTGCGTGCAAGGTAAATGACCTACCACTGTGCAACTGCTCTGGCCTGGTAATATGTGATTTTTAATTTTTCTTCTCTACCATCACATCTTATTTTCAGAGGCCCACACCTGGCTGTGCTACGGCTTACTTCTGGTTCTGTGCATAGGGCACACTCTTGGGGGCTTCAGAGATGATGAGATGTTGGAGATTGAAACTCTGACCAGTCTACTTTCACACAGTAACCTAAAACAATTCTCTTAAATATTTAAAATATAATCTGTATTATATTATAAAAATAAAAAGATCCAATCTAATTATGCAAAACGGGGAAAAAAACCTCAAATCATAAAAATGCTTAGAAGTTAGGAGGCATGAGTGATAGTAACAGTGGGTAGTGCTTGCCATGTACATGGCTGACCCACATTCAATTCCTGGCACCCCTTCTGGTTCCCCAAGCCCTTCCAGGAATGATTCCTGAGTGCAGAACCAGGAGTAAGTCCTGAACACCACTGGATTTGGCCCCCAAACAGAAGCTTAGTAGTTTTGCAGGTTCGGGATGGAATTTTCCACATTGTTTTTTACCTATATGTTAATTTTAGCATTATACACATCTAATAGATGACTTAACAGATTCTAAATATATTCTTTTTTGTTTGCTTTTGGGTCATACCCGGC
The DNA here is from genome assembly GCF_024139225.1 of Suncus etruscus. NCBI lineage: Eukaryota > Metazoa > Chordata > Mammalia > Eulipotyphla > Soricidae > Suncus > Suncus etruscus. The sequence goes on from NC_064853.1 coordinate 38,185,704, forward strand.
GGCACTCAGGGGTTACTATTGGCTCTGTGCTCAGAAATTGCTCCTAGCAGGAATGGGGGGTCCTTATGGGATGCTAGGATTTGAACCACAGTCCATCCTGGATAGGCTGCTTGTAAGGCAAACGCCCTACTGTGGTGTTATCTCTCTGACTCCGAGATTCTCAAAATATTCTTACAAAGTCAAAAACAACTATCAAGTGACCAAATACTTTTTTTTTTTTTTTTTGGGGGGGGGGTCACACCCTCCAGCACTCAGGAGTTACTGCTGGCTCTACACTCAGAAATTGCTCCTGGCAGGCTTGGGGGACCATATAGGATACCAGGTTCAAACCACCGTCCTTCTGCATGCAAGGCAAATGCCCTACCTCCATGCTATCTCTCTGGCCCCATCATGTGACCAATTGTTATTAAGCATGGTTGACTATCTTTTTTTGGTAGTGCTCAGGGGATATCACAGTGCTGGTGGTCCAATCCTAAATTCCCATATAAGCATGTCCTTTATGTCATCTCCTCAGCCAGCTCTTGAGGCAAATCATTCCATTGTTGAGAAAACCCTCTAGAAACTCAACGATGAGTCAGAATATGCCTCAGTTTCATTAATTAGTCTTAATTCTGCACTGCTCAGAAATTATAGAACTTGTCTAAAAAATAGCTTATACTCAGGACTTCTGACCTTTTATTTTTTCAGAGAAAAATGACCAGAAGAATTTCAACAAGCCAATTCTTCCTTCCAAATGTTTCTTTTTTTTTGTTTTGTTTTTTTGGGCCACTCCCGTTTGACGCTCAGGGATTACTCCTGGCTATGCGCTCAGAAATCACTCCTGGCTTGGGGGGACCATATGGTATGCCGGGGGATCGAACCATGGTCCATCCTACGCTAGCGCTTGCAAGGCAGGCATCTTACCTCTAGCGCCACCTTCCCGGCCCCCAAATGTTTCATTTTTATGAGAGAATATTTGTCCTTCTGCTCAGCATATTTCATGATGACTTGGTCATGTCTCACTCTTTCCATTCTATACTGAACACAGTGCCTGTTATACACATGTTCTGTAGATGTTGGCTGAATGAATGTGACCAACTGATCTTATACTGATCTGCCTAGAATAGAGGCTCTATGCTGCTCTGGTTTTGGGGTTACCTCTAATAATGCTAGTGAGACAACACAGTGCCAGGTATAGAAAGAATTCTGGGGGCCGGGCGGTGGCGCTAAAGGTAAGGTGCCTGCCTTGCCTGCGCTAGCCTTGGACGGACCGCGGTTCGATCCCCTGGTGTCCCATATGGTCCCCCAAGCCAGGAGCAACTTCTGAGCACATAGCCAGGAGTAACCCCTGAACATTACCGGGTGTGGCCCAAAAAAAAAAAAAAAAAAAAAAAAGAAAGAATTCTGAAATTCTGTACTCATAAAACACAATGCTTGGGGTCAAATGTCTTGGTTCTTTATTATTTTTCTCATTAAGCATTTTAATTGTAGATTTTTAAGCTATATTATTTAAAAATTTTTATTTAAAGAACTGTGATTACTGATATGTTACTAATAGTTGAATTTTAGGCATATATTTCATACCAATCCCACCCCCTGTGCCAATTCCCATCACCAGTAAAAAAATCGTTTAATTTTAATTTCTGGGGGATTTTTTTTTGGGCTATACTTTGTGGTGCTCAGGGGTTACTCCTGGCTTTGTGCTCAGAGGTCATTCCTAGCGGTGCCCAAAGCAATATAAGGGATGTTGGAGAGTGAGTCCAGGTTGGCCATGTGCAATACTCTACCGGCTGTGGTCTCTCTCTGACCCAGAGAATCTTATTTTTGACAAGAGTGGATAGAGGTCATATAATTTATTTATATCTATTTCCTTTAATATTATATTCACTTACCTATAAGCCAAATTCCTTGGGGACAGATTGGTCATATTCCCTGCATGATCTGTCCCTAATCTCTCAACCCCACGTCACAGCTCCAAACTTTTTTGGAGTTTGGGGGTAGTGCCAGGAATGAAACCCAAGAAGTTGCAAGGCCTACAACCCTTCACTTAGCCACATCCTCAAACCCCTCAAATTACAGGCTAATAATGAATTATGGGGATGGAGTTCATCACTTAGCATACAGATAATAATATATCTTAATTAGCACATGAAAGGGTGAAAGCAGATATTGGCAGAAACTAGTACCATCAATGGATCTTTTACATGAATGGGAGGTACAAATTTCATAGCAGAAAACAGTATTTGATGAACACAAAGCCAATTCTGAGGATATCAGTTCTACAACTTGTTTAAAAAAAAAAAAACTACAGAACTTAGATGGTATTAGAAAACTACTCAAACACAATTATAATCATATTTTGAGGGGATACCTTTCTTTCTTCCATTTTGTTGCTGACCACTTGCCACTTCTGTTCTAAGAGGGCAACACTCTGTTCGGTCTTAGAGCCAGACCCAGATTCATCCCGGCCTAGAAGCATTAGTCTGCCCTTGTCCAGAAGTTGATTGTAAGTTTCTTCTTTGGCTTTGAGCTGGGAATAGAGCTCCTACAAGAAATGGCAGAAAAAAATATCAATAATCCCTATTCCTTGAGACATACCAAGACAGATTTATCAGCAGTTTAGGAAGGTCTAGCAAGGTCTCATCTTGATTAGAACCCTTTGTTCTGGATTTGGTTCAACAATTGAGGTTTTAGGAGGGAACCTATCTTCTTCCTTAATATTAAAATATTTTGTCATTATTTTTTCAAGGGGAAGGAGGGATCAGATATCACCAAAACAGGTTCTAACAATTTATTTCTAAACCTTTTCCCTACGGATTTACATAAAAAATGTGCTACTGTTTTGTTTTTTTTATTTATTCTCAGCATATTTTCTTTAGTTTTGGGGCTATGCCCAGCATGCTCAGGTTTATTATTCCTGGCTCTGTGCTCAGGAGTGACCCCGACTGGTGCTCAGAGACCATATGCAGCTTTAGTAATTAAAAAGGAGTTGGCTGCATGCAAAGCAACCATCTTAACACTCTTTGTACTATCTCTTTTTTTGGGGGGTGGGGGCACACCTGGCAGTGCTCAGGGGTTAATCCTGGATCTGTGCTCAGAACTCGCTCCTGGCAGGCATGAGGGACCATATGGGATGCCAGGATTTGAACCAACATAAGTCCTGGGTCAGCCGCTTGTAAGGCAAATACCCTACCACTGTGCTGTCTCTCCAGCCCCATGTACTATCTCTTTCTAAGTATATTTTCTTTCTTCTCTCTCTCTCTCTCTCTCTCTCTCTCTCTCTCTCTCTCTCTCTCTCTCTCTCTCTCTCTCTCTCTCTCTCCTCTTCTTTCTTTCTTTCTTTCCTTTCTTTTCTTTCTTTCTTTTCTTTCTTTCTTTCTTTCTTTCTTTCTTTCTTTCTTTCTTTCTTTCTTTCTTTCTTTCTTTCTTTCTTTCTTTCTTTCTTTCTTTCTTTCTTTCTTTCTTTCTTTCTTTCTTTCTTTCTTTCTTTCTTTCTTTCTTTCTTTCTTTCTTCTTCCTTCCTTCCTTCCTTCCTTCCTTCCTTCCTTCCTTCCTTCCTTCCTTCCTTCCTTCCTTCCTTCCTTCCTTCCTTCCTTCCTTCCTCTCTCTCAGCATATTTCTTCCTCCCTCCCTCCCTCCCTCCCTCCCTCCCTCCCTCCCTCCCTCCCTCCCTCCCTCCCTCCCTCCCTCCCTTCCTTCCTTCCGGTTTTTGACAACTCCCGGTGACACTCAGGGGATACTTCTGGCTATGTGCTCAGAAATTGCTCCTGGCTTGAGGACCATATGGGATGCTGGGCAACTGAACCGTGGTCCGCCCTAAGCTAGCGTGGGCAAGGCAGACGTCATACAGCTTGCACCATCATTCCACCCACTAAGCATGCTTTCTTAAGATAACTACTGGATTCCACTAAATATCCTGTTATTTTTTTCTTAAATATTGCTACATTTTTATTATATATTGGTCTTCTAGATAGTCTCACCTTCAATACTCTTAAGTCAGAAAATTAAGGGTCACTAATTATTTCTACCCAACTCTTTCCTCTATTGCTACCTTTGGTAAAAAATTAAAGTCCATATCTACACACCAGCTTCCAAATCTGTACTATATTGTTGATAAACATGCATTGCTTTGTACAAACATAAATACATATGTTTCTATGAATTTAGAAAGGGGCTACTGAGTATGGGATGTTTGTGCTTGATATCATGAAATATCATAAAATTTCTATTACCATATGTGTGTCAAGCTGTTCTCTAGCAGTTTCAGGCAGTCCTCCTGTGGGTTTGGATGCAGAAAGTTGGGTTTCCATTCTAGAAAGTTCCAAAAGGAAGTCTTCGATTTCACTGTGGAAACCCTGAGCCTTTGGAGGAAAGACAACAGCAATGTCACCATCAATTCTCAGCTTCAAAAGAAAACTTTCTAAGTGTCATAGGAAGCATCTATCTTGAGGGAAGAATTATCAGGCACTATTGTTCTGTTGCTGAATTAACATACATATGTATCTATTGCTAGAAACTAGAACTCTTCAAACCTCAGTATAATATATGAACTTCTGACAGAACTCAATACAATGAATAATTAACTATTTGAGAAATTACTGAATATGCATAGGGAGAAATTGACCTGCTAAGACCTGACTCTGTTAAAAATTTTTTTAAGTGAAGATACTAGATTGAGACTGAATGACAAATTCTAGAAAGAGACTGAGTTATAGCTAATCCCCCCCCCCCCAAAAAAAATCACTCAACCAAAAGCTAGTCTCTCTATACAAGTTCCACCAAAGAATTGACCACCTTGTCTATCTCAAACTCTAGGTGTCCTTCCAAATAATGCCATATGTACTGCTTTGACACCTAAACTATCCAGTGTGTGTACCTGCTGTAGTGCAGACTGAAGCTGTTGCTCCCTCTCCTCTGTTTTTTGTAACACTGATTCCCAACATTGGTTCATAGTTTCCAAACGGCTTCTTAAACTGCTGGCATCATCTCCAGCACTAGATTCAAGAAGCTCGTTGCCAGCTTTGTTGACAGTTTCCACTGTGGCTTGATGGGCCAAAACATCATTTTTTAGAACCTACAGAACACGGCACAACATAATTTACTTTTACAGATATCATCAAACTCAATTCTCTAAGGTACATTCATAAAAATGCTTCTGGTGGAATGTTTGTTCTCAAATCCAAAGGCTTAGAAATAAAAATTAAAAGACTTACATGGTGCTTTGCAAGCTCAACTTCAATGACTTTTGGGTCTCCACTTATTGGTCTCTGAGCATCTAACAGCTCTTCAGTATGAGTCAGCCAACTCATTAGCTCTTCTAAGGCATGTTGGAACTGGCCAAGGGCCAAGAGGGCACCTTCTAGCTTATGCTACTCAGAACAAATATATAAAACAAATATTAGTCCAGGTATTAGAAGACAGCAGACAGATAGTAGTTCATGTTCATCACTCAGTTTGCCTTACCTGTCTGTGGGCAATTTTCTCACCCAGGTTCTCCCAGAGGTGTTTGAGCTCGGTTAGTGGTTCTCGGATGATGTCCCTGTCTGTTTCATCAGTAGCTTTCTTTAACATCAGTTCACCCTGGTGATTGAGCTTCTCCATCTCGATTTGCTGTTGGTAAACCTCCACTTTAAATTCCTACAACAGACATGTTTAGTGTCAACATCAAGCCAGATATTCAAAAAGTTAAAAAAGAAGCAAGCCTTCTTCAAAAGTTATTCCTAAATACAAACCTTCATTTCATTTAATTGGTCTTTAACGGTGTTGAGGTCAGTACCAACAGGAGGCATTGTACAGAGTTTAATCACTGTGTTATCTAGCCAGTCAAACATAGCCTAAAACAAACATATAAACAGTCAGAATACAAAAGCATAAGGAGATAGGACAGAATCTCAATTATCTCAATCAATGTAAGCAGAAATAAAACAAAAGTTCCCTGCACTGTATACTTCTGGGTGGGGTAAAGGCAAGGGCAAGATTTTTATTCCACGCATACAGGGATTTAAGAGGCCGGATAGTAGTACAGGATCAAGTACTTGCCTAGTTCACAGCCTATCAAATTTGATTCCTGTCACATCTGGTCTCCTGAGTCCCATCAGGAATAATCCCTGAGCAGAACCAGGAGTAAGCCCTGAGTCAGCTGTGTGTTACACCCCAGTAAAATAAACAACCCTTAAAACAAAAGAAACCGCAGAGGTTTAAGAAGAAAAGTAAGTGGGGCCACAGAAAGTACAAGGGTAAATTACTTGTTTTGTATGTGGCTGACCCCAGTTTAATCCCTGGCACAGAATATAGTCCCCTAAGCACCACTAGGAGTACAGAGCCTGAAATTAAGCGCTGTGCGCTGTCAGGTGAGGCCCCAAACAACAAACCAAAATAAATAAAAGCAGCAAATAAAATTGGGATAATGTCCAAAATTAACTATAATCTGGAAAAAGTAAGTGAGAGTTAAATTTCCTGAGAAGCTACTGTGCCAAGTTGTGCTTCAAGATAACCTAGGTTTGGGACCAAAAGGATAGTACATTCAGTAGGGAGATTGCCTTACATACATACAGCTAAACTCAATATGGACACCTGAGCCTATCAGAAGTAATCCCTGGGTGTAGAGCCAGAAGTGATCCCTGAGCATCTCTAGGTTGGCTGGGCATGGGTGGGTGGTGGATGGAAGGGCAGGGTTGGGGAAATAACCTAGGTTTGGAGTCTAGCAAGCAATGACTTTCACAGAAGATCAGCTTCACTGTATAGCCACAATGAAGATAAACACAATGAGCATACAATAATGAAAACATGGCGGAGGGGTAGAAATGTAGAAGTCACTTTTTTTTCTCACATGATCTGAGCTAGAAACTTTGGCTGAAAATGTAGAAGCAGCACTGTGTTAGCTCTGAGAATGCTGCAGTCCTGGAAAGGTGACCCACTCTTACCTGGATTTAGAAAATGACAGAGAACTTGGACCCTGTCTTTCCGTGGTGGGCGTGCCTCCTGACCTCTCACCTGAAGTGTGTCCTGATACTGCACAGCTGCTTGCATGGCATCCTCAAGCTTTTCGAGCCTCTCTTTCCACGTTTTGTTTAAGTTCTCCCAGGCATTATTCATCTAGAGGAGAAACAATCAGAATCCTCAGTTACTACCTCTATGCAGTCTGAGTCCCAAATGTCTCCTCTGAGCTCCTTGTCCATTTCTCTGCACCTCATCAATGCTCTTCTTCACTTCAGGCTTCTCAGTTTCTCCACAGGCAAAAATCAAATCTGCTCCAAGGATTCGAATGAACTCCAGTTCCTCATGTAGACCATCTGTCTCTTCCTTAATAGTCTACGTGGAAATGAACAGAACATAAGCCAAAACAGAAAGCAGAACAGAACTTCCCAAACTTTGCGAATGTAATTTATGTTCCCACCAACAGCAGATGTTCAACAGTCTATTTCATAAAAACCTTTCAATATCCTAATAGTTCATTTATGTGAAGAGTGATGCTTCAGGGAGGGGGAGACAGACAGCTTAAAGGGCTATGCATTTGGGAATTCCATGGCTCCTGAAAAGCACAGCTGGGAGCAATCCCTGAGCAATTAAGACAGGAGCAGCCCCTGAGAATTGCTGAGTATGACCTAAATTCCACTGGGCCAAAAAATATGCTTCATACTTTTTAAAAAAACATATACAGGGGGGCTGGAGAGATAGCACAGCGATAAGATATTTGCCTTGCATGCAGAAGGATGGTGGTTCAAATTCCGGCATCCCATCTGGTCCCCGAGCCTGTTGGGGGCAATTTCTGAGCATAGAGCCAAGAGTAGCCCTTGAGCGATGCCCGGTGTGACCCAAAAACCAAAAACCAAAAACCAAAAAAAAAAAAAAAAAGCCAATATATACAAGGCCAAAGCAATAGCATAGTTTGCCTTGCATGCAGCAGACCCAGTTCGATCCCTGGCATCGCATATGGTCCCTTGAGCCTGCCAGGAGTGATTTCTGAGTGCAGAACCACTCCTGAATGCCATTGGGTGTGGCTTAAAAACAAAACAAAACAAACAAAATATATGTATACACACAAAAAAAAATCCATTTGATACATAACACTGTAATATAAAAAAAATAAAAACCAGTCCAGTAAAGGTGCAATGAGCTAGAACAATTTATCAAAGATTCATTCCTTTCTGCTTCCAAGATTATAATCTACAGATAGAAATTTATTGCAGAGAGCAGATCAATAAAAGTAAAATAAAATATACTCATCACAAACTTAAGAATAGGAGACCAACATAATAGGAATCTTAAGATTTTCTTCATTTCGGGCCCGGAGAGATAGCACAGCGGCGTTTGCCTTGCAAGCAGCCGATCCAGGACCTAAGGTGGTTGGTTCGAATCCCAGTGTCCCATATGGTCTCCCGTGCCTGCCAGGAGCTATTTCTGAGCAGACAGCCAGGAGTAACCCCTGAGCACCGCTGGGTGTGGCCCCAAAACAAAAAAAAACAAAAAAAAAAAAGAAAAAGATTTTCTTCATTTTGAAGAAAATCAGATCCCAAAAAGTGGTTTAAGCACTCTCAATGATACCTGTATGGTCCCGCAAGCCCTGACATGAGTAACCCTTGAGCACACAACTAAGAGTAAGCCCTAAGCACAGTTGACTGTGACCCAAAAAACAAGAAAGGAGAATTAAAAAAAAAAAAAAAAAAAAGATAAAGGAGGTAGACTTCTGAGGGAGGTATATGGAAGAAGAACTAAGTACTATTGTTTCTTTTTCTTTCTTTCTTTTTTTCTTTTTTCTTTTTGGTTTTTGGGTCATACCCGGCAGTGCTCAGGGGTTACTCCTGGCTCTATGCTCAGAAATTGCCCCTGGCAGGCACAGGGGACCATATGGAATGCTAGGATTTGAATCATTGTCCTTCTGCATGAAAGGCAAATGCCTTACCTCTATGCTATCTCTCCGGCCCCAGTACTATTGTTTCTAAAAAGGGTAATAGACCACATAAGTTTTGGGATCAGGGAGAATACAGGGGTTAGGCACTTGTCTTTTTATGCTACATAACAGGGTTCAATTTCCAGCATCACAAGCAGTTCCAAGGGCCCTGCCAGGAGTGAATTCTGAGTACCACTGAGTGTGATCAAGTCCCCCCTCAAAGATAAACCACTACTACCCCCCCAAACGAAAAAAAGAAGAAAAAGAAAGGAGGATTAGGGGATATAGTTCACAGGGTTGAAGCACAATGCTTTGCATGTAGGAGACAACAATTGATGGCACTACTATGGTCCCAAGTACAGAACTGGGAGTAGAACTTTATAATAAAGACCAACTTCAAACACAGAATCTGAACTGTATTTTCTAAGTACGGGCTACCAATCTGAACTGTTGAGCTTGTAATTGCACGGCAGACCCAGGTTCCTGGGCACCATATACAGTCCCCTGAGCACCAGCAGGAGTGATCCTTGAGTGCAGAGCCAAGAGTGAGCTCTGAGCACTGCCAAGTGTGGCCCCCCCAATCAAAATAAATTAAAGAAAGAAACATGATGATGTGATTGCAATGCTATCACAATGATGGGGGTTATGTAAACCTACATAATTGGTAAATAAATTTACTATAATGAGAAAGATATTTTTTTCCAGACAGAAAAAAGCTCCATTAAAATTAAAAAGAAGATACTTCGGGCTAGAGCGATAACACAGAGGGAGGGCATTTGACTTGCATACAGCCAACCTAAGTTCAATTCTCGGCATCACATATGGTCCCCTGAGCTTGCCAGGGGTGATTTCTGAGTGCAAAGCCAGAACCCCTGAATGGCACCTTGTGTGACCCAAAACCAAAAAAAAAAAAAAAAAAAAAAGGAAAAGGGAAAAAAAAGATGATACTTAGACTGAGTAGAGAGTTAGTAAAACATACTTGGCTAAAGTGCCCTTGAGAGGACCAAAACAGGAAAGATGGGTTTTACTTTCTGCTTACCTCAGCAGCTTCCACCTGCTGTTTGATGATGGAAGGGTCAATGCCTGGGCTTTCTAGGTCATGAACAATGTCCTGGGTGTCTTTGATGGTGGTCAGAAGAGCTGCCATGTCGTACCAGAACTTCTCTGCCAGTTCGAGGACATCAAGAAATTTAATTTCTCGTTCTTCAGCCCGAGCTTTGATGTCCTCCCAGAAGAATACCATTTGATCCAATTTGTCCTGGATTTCTGAAGGGCCAAAGAGAAGATGAGAATATAACTTCTCTACTTGAAATTATCTTTTTTTTGTTTGTTTGTTTTTGGGCCACACCCGGTGACGCTCAGAGGTTACTCCTGGCTATGCGCTCAGAAGTCGCTCCTGGCTTGGGGGACCATATGGGACACCGGGGGATCGAACTGCGGTCCGTCCAAGGCTAGCGCAGGTAAGGCAGGCACCTTACCTCTAGCGCCACCGCCCGGCCCCTACTTGAAATTATCTTGATCAGAAACTCAAATTCTACCATTTTCAGAATTCTAAGCCCCTAAAAATTGGTAATTGAATATAGTTTTCTTCCACAGCTTGATTACTACATCCCCCCATTAGCTTTTGGTTGATCTCCCACATAAAGAGATCAAAAAGGTAATCTGGAAATAAAGTAAAAAGTCATCTGATATAAAGGTATGCTAAGCCTCTAACAAAGAAACTACAAACTCTGCTTCGGATTCTATGTTGAACTTGCTATTTTCCATGGGGAGTGTTATAAAAGGTTAATTATGTGCTATCCACTATTGATATTGCAATTCACTCATATTAAGGGTTAAAGAAGCATTTGTTTCCTGGCCTGGGAATCTGACTACCAATTGTAACCCTGTTTCAATGGGGAGATGTGTTCTGAATTCTAAATGACTTCCAAAGACATTCTGAAATACTTATTACTAGGGGTCTGTCTTTATATCCAATAAAATACATGAAGTGGGATACTTAAGGTAAACACAGCATAGAATTTATTCTGATTTTCTTTAAAACAAAAAAGATTTGGGGTGAAGGAGAGGGCTCAAAGAACAGGAGTGCATGCATGCTTTGCTTGGGGGAAGAGTTCCGGATTGTTTCCAAGATACCAAATGGTGCCTCAAGCACTGTTGGGTGTGGTGGAAAAAAATAAAATCATCCAAGTACCTTTTGCAGCCAGATCTTTGTCAGCTCCTTGAGATCTTCCAATGAGTTCTTCTCCACGCCTCTTTAGGGCCTCAAAGGAAGGCTGCAGTTTTTCAAGTTCCATGGTAGCACTCTTATTGTCATTAATACACTCTCTGATCTTGTCTACTTCAGCAGGAATTGCTGGAGGCATACGCAGGCGAGTGGAGAGATTCTCCAGAGTCTCCAACATGGGCTCAATTTTATCATGGAACTAAAAAGATGTTGACTTATTAGTCATCACACTGTTGGGGGAAGCACTAGAGCCAATGTGGGTCCTCAAACTTTTTAAACAGGGGGCCAGTTCACTGTCCCTCAGACCATTGGAGGGTCTGACTATAGTAAAAACAAAACTTATGAACGAATTCTTATGCACACTGCATATATCTTATTTTGCAATGAAGAAACAAAACAGATACAAATACAATATGTGGCCCGTGGGCCATAGTTTGAGGACCACTAAACCAACCACTGTTTAGGAGAACCTGTCCTCAGCCTCAAGTAGTAGGTCCGGCTAAGAAACTGGGCAAGAGTGATTGTACAGAGGGAAGGCCATTTGCCTTGCACATGGTCAATCAGGGTTTGATCCCCAGGATTCCATAGGGTCCCCTAAATACAGCTAGGAGTAATTCTTGAGCTCAGAGCCAGGAGTAACTCCTGAGTTTTGCTGGATTTGGTCACAAAATAAAACAAAAACAAAAAATGAAAAAGAAAAAATGAAACTGTTTTGGGCACAGTTCATCAGAGCTGTCCCAATAGAAAACGCAAGTAAAAGTTAATTTAAAGGATCAAAAAGATATTAATATACAAGAAATCAACTTAAATTACTGGTGTTGGCACAGTACTTCCACTGTTCCAGATAATATGACAAGAAAGGAATGGACTATGAAACTGGTGAGTCAGTGTGTCAACATCTTGGATGACAGTTGCATGCAACAGATAAGATCAATAAGTTAGATGCCCTCCATAGCTATACAAAAGGATGGGAAACTCAATGTGGAATTTAAAAAATAAAATCTAAAGCTTTTAGTGGAATGAAATTGTAGGTAATTCAATTCTCAGCTTCATAAGATCACCCTAATTCCAATGGGGCCAGGTACCTTACCTCTGTTATCTGTAATGGTGGGCGCAGTCAACACAACAATGAAATGTGACGATGTGGGGAAGACAGGAGCAGGCAGCAACAACACAAAGTAACACATTCCACAATGTGAGTGAGAGATGTGACGGAGGTGAGGGGAGGGGAAAAACTTGAGTAAGTACGAATATTAACCAAGAATATTGACTAAACACAGGAATAAAATACCCAGACATGACAAAAGTACCACTAATAGTAATATATTAGTTGAAAAGTATTTAGTTACAAATGCTTTAAATTTCACTGCTAGGGAATGAAGTTCTTTTTCCCTACTCAAGTATATCACCCAGAACTGGGAACTGGCTGGTGGCCTCCTGAGTGAGAAAACTAGCATGTCATCTCTTCACACTCTTTAAAGTACTATGTCCAGTAGGATCCTGACTTTTCTGAAGGACATATATTTGCTTTTGAATCTGTAAGTTAATGCATCCAAAATCTTCCCCGTGAGAAGGCATCACAAAATTCAAGTTTTTAAGGAAGCCATCAGCAAACAAAATATATACCAGCCCCAATTTCTCTTACCCGTTTTACAGAGTCCGAACCAATAAAAATCATCAGCATGCTCTGGACATTCCTGAGCATGGAGATACAGTTGCTACAGAGACCTGCTACTTAAGCCTGAAAGGACAATTGAAGGCTACACAAGTTTAAGGCATACAATACCTGAGCTGATTGGGAAACCGCCTCATCCAGAGCCAGGGCCCGCTGACGTACTTCTTCTTTAATTTGGGCATACAGATTTTCAGCATTCTGATATTTTTCTTCCACCATTTTACCCTCTTCAGGATTCAACTCCTTTAGTTGTGGACCTATCTTTAGCAGCTTATCAATATGAGGCTTGTGTTCTGCAATGGATTCCCTTAGTTGCTATATAAAAAAATAGATCAATAACATAATGAACATCTTAATACCAGTTTGTTTGCTTAATTAATTACTTAAATTTAGCTCATACCAACTTCAAGAGAAATGTATGTTAAAAAGAGTGAGTTCCAGGGGCTGGAGAGATAGAACAGTGGTAGAGCATTTTCCTTGCATGAAGCCGACCTGGGTCAGACCTGGGTTTCATTCCCAGCATCCCATATGGTCCCCTGTGCCTGCCAGGAGCGATTTCTGAGCATAGAACCCGAACCAGGAGTAAGCCCAGAGTACTGCCAGGTATGGCCCAGAAACAAACAAACAAACAAACAAAAAAAAAGAGTGAATTCCAGAATCTTGCCATTTATGTGAGAAAAGAAAAACATCTAAGTCTCTTTGCTTTCAAAAGTTAATTTAGATGTTCCATGCATCCAAAAAGTCTAAAAGATACATCCTTTCTCTCTTCCAGTATTAAGTTTATCCCCCCTTCACTTGTACTCATAAATATTTCCACTTTTATACAAAAATTCAGTTTCATATCTTTCTTCCTTTCCGAATTAAAATCAAGTAGCACAAGCTAAGAACAGCAACATTTCTGATAAATCAGCCATTCTGACTTTATTGTTGGCTGTTTCCAGTTTATACTCTCCCATTTATAGAAATATAGATAGAATAAGCATATCATAAGCCACAAATAAAACAAACATTTATAAAGTTTTGTGAATGGTAATGGTGATAGCTAGGTTTAAAAATTTCATTTTTGGGCCGGAGAGATAGCATGGAGGTAAGGCGTTTGCCTTTCATGCAAAAGGTCATCAGTTCGAATCCCGGTGTCCCATATGGTCCCCCGTGCTTGCCAGGAGCAATTTCTGAACATGGAGCCAGGAGTAACCCCTGAGCATTGCCGGGTGAGACCCAAAAACCAAAAAAAAAAAAAAAAAATTTCATTTTTATCTAAACTATGCAGCAAATGCTTTCCCAGGTACTTCATGGCTTTTACTCCCGTGGGGCTTGAACCAATGGAAACAGCCACCCAACTAATCATACATCAACTCTACTGAAAGATAACCTAGATCCTTGAAAAATAAATTTTTTTAGTTTATTCTGTATTATTATTATTATTTTGGTTTTTGGGTCACACCTGGCTGTACTCAGGACTTACTTGTGGCTCTGTGCTCAGGGATGAATCAGAGCAGAGCCAGGGGAACCTGCGGTGCTGGGGATTGAATCCAAGTCAGTCACGTAAAGTGCTTTACTCACTGTACTCTCTCTCCAACCTGTCATTTTAATTTTTTTTTTTTTTTGTTTTGTTTTTGGGCCACACCAGCGATGCTCAGGGGTTACTCCTGGCTGTCTGTTCAGAAATAGCTCCTGGCAGGCACGGGGGACCATATGGGACACCGGGATTCGAACCAACCACCTTTGGTCCTGAATTGGCTGCTTGCAAGGCAAACGCCGCTGTGCTATCTCTCTGGGCCCTCATTTTAATTTTTTTTAACTGACTACCATTTGTTAATTTCTGTAATACTCAGATTCCTGACAGCAACATAATTTTTTTTTTGTTTTTGTTTTTGTTTTTGGGTCACACCTGACAGCGCTCAGGGGTTACTCCTGGCTCTATGCTCAGAAATTGCTCCTGGCAGGCTCGGGGGACCACATGGGATGCTGGGATTCAAACCACCGTCCTTCTGTATGCAAGGCAAATGCCCTACCTCCATGCTATCTCTCTGGCCTCCAGCAACATAATTTTTATTCCTTAACCACCCATTAAAGGACAAAGATAATCTGGAAAAATATCTTAAATGTGCAAAGAAATTCTAATTAATTAAGCATTATCTTTGTAATGGAAGGTACACCTGGTAACACTAATATGTTGTTTTTGGTTTTGGGGTCGCACCCGGCGATTCTCAAGGCTTACTCCTGGCTCTGTGCTCAGAAACCCTGGCAGGCTCAGGGGATCATGTAGAATACTGGGAATTGAATCACCTTTGTCCTGAGTTGACCGTGAGCAAGACAAAGGCCCCGCCAATGTGCTATCTCTTCTGCCCTAATGATATGTTGTTTTTGAAGCCCATTTCTAGTTCTGCAATAAAATAAAACTTGGTGTGTTGCTTACCCTCATTTCCTCTTGTTGTTGTCTGAGTTGTTCATGATCAATGGCAGGAGGAGGCAGTTGTGCTATGAGTGCCCGAGTCTCCTCAATCCAGGGGTTCAGCTCTTCGTATGTTTCCCAAAATTGGTTCACCAAGACCTGGGCACGCTCAAGGCGGGCATAACGTTCAGAATTGAGTAGACTAATGGCTTCATATTGTTGTATTAGGGACTCTGTCTTTTCCTATTAAAATTGACAATAAAAAAGTATCATTAGTATTATGAACTTTTTATAAGGGAAAACGTAGGCATGCTTCATTAAAAGTTTGACTATAGACTGTTAAAAATATGGATTCATCTAGGAATTACTCGACTCAGTAGAAAGGAAATTAAAATTATTTGTATTCTATTTTTATTTTATTTTATTTTTTTGGTTTCTGGGCCACACTCAGCAGTGCTCAGGGGTATTCCTGGCTCTGCTCTCAGAATTCGCTCCTAGTAGGCTTGGGGGACCATATGGAATGCTGGGAATCGAACCCGGGTCCATCCTGGAGTAGGCTCTGTACAAGGCAAATGCCCTACCACTGTGCTATCCTCCAGCCCCTGCATTCTTTTTTTTTTTTTTTTTTGGTTTTACGGGCCACACCCATTTGATGCTCAGGGGTTACTCCTGGCTAAGTGCTCAGAAATTGCCCTTGGCTTGGGGGTACCATATGGGACGAAGGGGATCGAACCGCGGTCCTTCCTTGGCTAGCACTTGCAAGGCAGACACCTTACCTCTAGCGCCACCTCGCCGGCCCGAGCCCCTGTATTCTTATTTGACTTTTTACTTTGGGCCAGCACCCACTCTACTCAGGGATCATGCTGGGTAAAGCTCAGAACATACTAGAAACTGAACCCAATCTAGCACATACAATACACATAAACTAGTCCTTAGAGCTATTTCTCTGGCCTTTTTCTGAATGTTAAAATTTTATTTTAATCCAGATATTTTCAATTTTATTATACAGATTAACTTTAATATAGTTTAAAGACTACAATGTCAAGGCCTGCAGCATGCATGTCTCCATTATAAAGGGAAAGCACACTCCAGATGTGTCTATTGGCTTTCCTGATGAAGTGCCTAATTTTACCCAAGAAATAATTCAGCCAGAAGGCCCGTCGGTGGAAGTCAATCATAACCCCGTGTGGATTATTGGCTATATTTCTGACATGGCTGTGACATTATAGTTATCTTTTCCTTTTATTTGACTTTGTCTCCCTTGCAATACTACAGAAATTCGGCCTCAGTTATCCTTGCAGTCTAAAGAAATTTCAGGGGCCCGGAGAGATAGCACAGCGGTGTTTGCCTTGCAAGTAGCCAATCCAGGACCAAAGGTGGTTGGTTCGAATCCCGGTGTCCCATATGGTCCCCCGGTGCCTGCCAGGAGCTATTTCTGAGCAGACAGCCAGGAGTAAACCCTGAGCACCGCCGGGTGTGGCCCAAAAACCAAAAAAAAAAAAAAAAAAAAAGAAATTTCAGTACCAAAGAAAGCTGCTAGAAGTTCACTGTGGCTAAGTATATTTGAAACTCAAAGTCCAGCCAGCTACCTCTCCTGTCAGCCTATTTACTTCCAAAGGCCAAGTCAAAACTTAGCATCTTCAAGACAATGATCTTCTCTCCTTGCCTTTGAGCAGGCAGAATGATTTTGGCTCAGGGACTTTCCCTGTCACTTTCAATACCTGCTTACAAACAGGTTTGGCCAGTGTAGAATTAGGCTATTTTATTAGGTATAATTCTGTACCCCTTTCATAAGTTTTATCTCTTTCTATTACCAGATCATAGGAAATGGGTCTTAGTCCCTAGCTAGAATACTATTTCCCTCACGTTAAGGATATTTGTTATTAGGAGAAAACCAGGATTCCTGCTATCCCTTAATTTTTTTTTTTTTTTTTTTTTTTTTGTGATTTTTGGGTCACACCGGCTGTGCTCAGGGGTTTTTCCTGGCTCTGTGCTCAGAAACTGCTCCTGGCAGGCACGGGGGACCATATGGGACGCCGGGATTCGAACCGATGACCTTCTGCATGAAAGGTAAACGCCTTACCTCCATGCCATCTCTCCGGCCCCGCTATCCCTTAATTTACATCAGTAATGACACCTAGGGCCAGGATCTACTTTGATATGTAAGAAATTAGCCTTTCTTTTATCCTCTGACTCCTAACTGAAACCTATTCTATTCTAAGGTTACAAACCACCTAAAGCTATGTGTATTTGTTCTAAAATCAAACAATGTACATTGATAGTTCTTGTACTTTGAAAGAAACAAATGTTGGCATTCGTTTTGTGATATGATTCTCTCTTTACCCTTTATATACTTCCTTGCCTGAAGATTAAATTTGTCGCACTCCTGCCAGAAGTGTGTTGACCCCACATACACTGTGTGTGGTATCATTATTTCATATTTGACTGCTCGTGTTACCCGTTTTCCTACGTGAAGGACTCCCGTCCCACTAGAATTGCTGAGACGCAAGACACCTGCAGCACTACTTCTTATAGATGAGGGTTACATAGTAATTACTCTATGATGGAGATGGGCTTGCAAGATAGCTCATATAATATGGCAGATTAGAATTTTGTAAACACAGGGTTGGGAGGCTGAATTTTCCAGAATACCACATCAAGTTGTATTTAGATGCCACCATTAGTAATGAGAAGGCCCGAGAGTCCTCTCATTCCACAATTACATTTCTAACTCACCAAGATGAATAACAAGATTGTAAAGAAATGGAATTCACCTGCAGTAGAGCTTTCTGCTCCTCTCCACAAGTACCAAAGATTTCACTACGATGGCTGAAGAGTTCGTCCATTGAATCTTTGTGACGAATGATATCAATGGAGAAAGCCTTTGAAAAGTAAACTATAGTTAGATCAGAAATAAAAGGACCTGGAGTTTTTGTCTGTGAAAAGTTACACACATTCAATGAAAAGTAAAGCCACATTAATTTTCTTGTGAAGTTTAAAACTTAAACTATTCACAAATCTCATCCTTTGTTCCTATAATTCATCCAAAAATTGCAATTAATTCCTGGGTCTACTTGATCCACTGAAAAAACAAAAAGTTTTTTCTCTTATCCAATTATTCAGTAATCTGTGTCCACCATCATGATACTGTCATACTGTATTATCCCACTTGACTTGGCATAATTGGAAACTCTGACTCACTCTAAGTTACTGAAGATAATAATATGAGCTTGGGACAGTGGAAATATCAGTGTAATGCTTACCTTCTGTACTTGCAGCTGAGCTGTGGTCTGGTCCTGTTCCAGGCGAATTGGACCCAAAGCCATTAGTTTTCGCTTTGTTTCAGCAACCCAAGCTAGTTCTGCATCAGCAGCTTGTTCGTACTAGTAGACGTATTGAAGAAAAATAAACAAATTGCTTAGAGAAGGTCCTCTTTCTTAGAACTACAATTTATTCAATAAAGAAAGGTGTAAACTATCAGCAACATTGTTTACTTCTTTGTGGTGCCAGGGATTTAGTCCTGAGCAGGGCAAGAGCTCCAATATCGACAGAGTTACAACACCAAGCTATAGTTACTATTTCATAAAGGAACACCAGCATTAGATTAAATGTAATGCATCTCATGTCAGGCCTGCAGCATATGCTCATCTGCTGCCCAGGTCTCTAGTACAATCAACCAAGAGTTGATTATACTTCAGCAAATGAGTTGATCCTACTTCATCATCTTTAGAAAGAAGTTAGAGAACCCAGGTAGAGACTACAGATAAAAACACTCAAAAAAAAAAAAAAAAAAAAAAAAAAAGAAGCTTCTAATAAGAGTGCTTTTCTCCCTTCTACCCCCATTCCCTCCATTTCTAAGGCTATGTTCTCTATCAATTCTCTTCTCTACCAAAACAAGAGTTAATATGCTGCCATCCAGTCCTATAATTTGTGTTAAATCAGTGTGAGCCACTGGTGGTACACACTAGTAGCAACGTATTAAAAATCAAAATGACAGTAAGCAGATGAGTCAAGTTAATTTGAAAGTACTCATTCAGCTGAAGAAGTGTAACACCCCATAATGCCAAACTTTTATTGATTGATTGATATTTAGAGAGGGGGTGGGTCACAGTAGTGGTGTTCAGGAACTACTCCTGACTTCTTTCAGGGACTAATCAGGATCAATCTGGCATCAACTGTAAATAAGGTAAGCAATTTATCACCTGTACTATCTCTCTGGCACAATACCCAATCTTTATACAGTCACCAATAGAGATATTCTCTATGATTATTACTTAATGCTAGTCCTCTCTACCTAATCTTACCTCTTCAATGTTGCCAACCTTAACTTTTCTTTTTTCTTCTAAACTATTTTTTTTTAAAGTAAGAGAGATATAATATTTATCATGTATGATAAAGTTCATGGTTAAACCTTTGGCCACGATCAGGGACATGAATAAAGATTGGGGAAGTGCTTGGAGACAGAGCAAATTTCTATGTAGTTGGAAAAGCATTTGCAGGGTTGGAGTGATAGTCTAGTGTGTAAAGTGCTTGTCTAGCACATGGCTCTATCCCAGCACCCCATATGGTCCCTTGAGCCAGCCAGAAGTGATCCCTGAGTGCAGATCCAGGAGTAAGCTCTGAGCACTGCCAGGTGGGCCCCCAAAACAAAGACAAAAATAAAAACAAAAAATAAGAGAATGTATTTGCTTATCACTATGAATCCAAGTAACTATGTTATACTAATATACTTTTTTGTACTATGGCACATATATAGAGTATTCAGCTATAAAGAAAAGCAAGAAACTGTTTCCAGAAAAAGAAGGAAGGAAAAAAAGATCGAGGGAAACATGACACCTGTGTTTACTAGCAGGGTACTATTTTAGATAGCTCTATTTTGGCCTGCATATTTGATAGTAATTATAGTTCTTGGTTCCTCCCTCTCTTCCATCTAATGTTAAAACAGTTGATTATGTCAAAATAAGATTGTGTAGCACTTGCACCTTAAGGCTAGATATCATCTACACCCACTACCTGCTTTGTAGGCAGAGAAGACTCACAGACTCTTCTACAAGTTCTTCTCTGCTTAAAGGGATCAGTAGGTTAGTTCAAATTAGTGTCATCCTCCTAGATCTCTACTCAATCACTTCCCATTACTGAGATAATTTGTTGCCTCATATTTAGCTTGATCTCACAATGCCACTTGAGGCTGTATTTATGTGGGTTCTAATTCTGTGGCTCATACATACATGACCATTGCTTAAAATATTAATGCAGAGGTGTTATAAACGTTACCTGCTGTGATCTCTGAATAGCAGCATCAATTTCATCCACCCTTTGTCCAACAGTGTCACTGACCAGTTTGTACTGCTCGTTGGCATCAGATACAAGTTTATCCAAACCTTCTCTGGCTCTCCAGGGTACCAGCTCCAGGAGGGCTCGGCTCACCTCATTCACCGTGTCCAACACCAGCCTGTGCTCCATAACCTCTTTCTTTAATTCCTAAAGAGGAAAAAAAGTTTTCAGGTCATAAGTTACTAAATTAAGCATATTAGCGGCTGTGCTGGGTAGAAAGTGCTATCCCTACCAGGCATCCCAGCAGGGCTCTGACCTCCTTCCTACAGTTATTTTTTCCTCAGATTATTCAATCACTGTAGCTTTAGACTTAGCTGTTGCTTACTTAAGAGTTGTGAGTGAGGGCCAGAGAGATAGTACAACAGGTAAGATTTGCCATCACACAGCAGACTAGGTTCAATTCCTGGCATCATTTATGGTCCCCTGAACCCACCCAAGAGTGATTGCTGAGCACAGAGCCAGCACAAGCACAGAGCACTTGAGCACTTCTGGGTGTGGTCCCAAAACACAACTAAAGAAACTGTCTTCTAAGACTTCTTGAGCCATGCTATCTCTGAGCAAAACAAAGCCCCCCCCCCTTCAATTTAGTCAATCAAGCTGTAACCACAGATTTAACTTAACAAATAAGTACCTGAAAGAGTACTTAACGGTATTACTATTCATAGTAGGTCCTGCAGGAGAACTAAATGTAACCATATATAGGACT
Organism: Suncus etruscus; assembly: GCF_024139225.1. NCBI lineage: Eukaryota > Metazoa > Chordata > Mammalia > Eulipotyphla > Soricidae > Suncus > Suncus etruscus. The sequence goes on from NC_064853.1 coordinate 38,206,910, forward strand.
CCTTCGAGAGTGAATCACTAAAATCAACTGAAAATGTTACATAACAAGCAAATACTCATTCTCTCTCTCTCTCTCTCTCTCTCTCTCTCTCTCTCTCTCTCTCTCTCTCTCCCTCCCTCCCTCTCTCTCTCTCTCTCTCTCTCTCTCTCTCTCTCTCTCTCTCTCTCCCTCTCTCTCCCTCCCTCTCTTTCTTTCCTTTCTTTTTTTGGTTTTTGAGTCACACCCGGCAGTACTCAGGGGGACCATATGGGATACCGAGATTTGAACCACCATCCGTCCTGGATCGACTGTGCAAGGCAAACATCCTACCGCTGTGCTATCTTTATGGCCCAACAAGCAAATTTTCTAGGGACTTGGAATTTTTTTTTTCTTTTTTAGGTCACTTATAGGTGTATGTCAAATCTTACTGTCTCTGCAAGAATAAGGCAGGCCAGACATTAATTGGTTAAACACAGAGATAGTTGGTGATGAAGTTAAGGCTGGAATGAGTACAGAATTAAAGTACTGGCTGGTATGTAGCCAGTTCAATATCTGACATTGAATATGTTGTCCCAAGTGTCATCAGATTGACCCTTTAGCACAGAGCCAAGAAATAGCCCTTGAGGAGCCAGAGTGATAGCACAGTGGTAGGGCAATTGTCTTGTACACGGCTGACCTAAGACAAACCTAGGTTTGATCCCTAGTGTCCCATATGGTCCCCCGAGCAAGAAGCAATTTCTGAGCGCATAGCTAGGAGTAACTCCTGAGTAGTCATCGAGTGTGGCCCAAAAACCAAACCCCCCCCCAAAAAAAAAGAAAGAAAAGAAACAGTAATTGAGTACCACCAGGCAAAGAAGACTCAATCTCTGCACACACACCAAAATAATTTTTTTAAATATAATAATTTGAGGGTCTGGAGTGGAAACATAGTAGTAGGGTGTTTGCCTTGCATGCAGATGATCCAGGATGGACCCAGGTTTGATCCCCAGCATCCCATATGGTTCTCTGAGCCTGCCAGGAGCGATTTGAGTGCAGAGCAAGGAGTAACCCCTGAGTGCTGGTAGGTGTGACCCAAAATTCAAAAAATCTTTTTCTGAACCTAAAAAAAGAGGATCAAAAAAAAAATTCCGGGGCCTGAGCGGTGGCGCTAGAGGTAAGGTGTCTGCCTTGCCAGCACTAGCCTAGGATGGACCTGGTGTCCCATATGGTCCCCCAAGCCAGGAGCGCATAGCCAGGAGTAACCCCTGAGCATTACCGGGTGTGACCGAAAAACCAAAACCAAACCAAACCAAAACAAAACAAAACAAAACAAAAAAATCCAGGGACCAGAGAAAAATAGTACAAAGGAGGGCATTTGCCTTGTAAGCAGCCAATCTGGGGTTCAATCCCTGGCACCCTATACAGTTCCCCAAGTACAGCCAGTAGTGATACCTGAGCACAGAGTCAGAGTAAGCACTAAGAGCATGCAGGTATGACCCCCAAAACAAAAACAAACAAAAAAAGAAAAAAAAAGGAAAATTTACTCTTCTCTCCTTAAACTCAGAAACAACCTACCTTCTGTCTTTGTTGAAATTGCAGTACTTGCTCCCCTGTGGGTGACTGTCCTCCACTGGCGGCCAGCTCCTCCTCTACCTCCTTCAGCCATGTGGTCAGTTCCTCATAAGTAGACTGGAATTTGGTGGCTAATTGCCGGGCCTGCTCTAACGTTCTGAGGGCCTTGGAGCTAGTGACTGTGATGTCTGCATAGCGAGTTTTTATTCCATCCAATTTCTCCTGGATAAGCAGCACTTCTTCACCTGAGGAAGATGACACAAATTACTGATGTCTGAGAGGATAAGAGGGATTCACTTTAATCACTTTATTTAAATCAGAATTTAAATATTACAGATGCCTTCTCCTTGTGGCATCGATTTTGCCTTGCATGTGGCCAACCCTTTGATCCCTGTTTGATCCCCAGCACTGTATAAGGTATCAAGCACAAAGCCAGGAGTAAGCCCATCTTCTTATGTGTGTCCCCCCTCCCCACCAAAACCTAAACCAAACCAACTAACAACAACAAAAAAACCCAAACCAATCAACAAGAAGACATAGGAGGAAACACAAGCCCAGGCCACCTGTCAACCAGGAACACTTAGTGAACACTAAGCTTCTCAAATGTCCAAAGAGTAGTGCAAAATGCTAACCTCCCTTGATATGGAAGTGTGACGACAGAGGTGCTAAGGGATATACTTTTCAAAATACCTGTGGTTTGTTTTAGAAGAGCCTGACCATTTTTAATAGCTTGATCTACATTCTTCTTTCTATTAACAATCTCTTCATTTAAAGCCTGAAAGGAAAGAAGGCCATTAATCTCAATTGCACAAACAGAGAAATAAATGTGAGACCGAATACCAGACATTTAACTCTTTCAATATCTTGACTATCTTATTATTACAAAAAAATGAATCAGATTATTTATAAGCAAGCATTTCTTTGCAATGAAGAGACTAATAATTAAATCAGCCTTACCAACCTATTGATGCCAATTTATTAAACTCAATAATGGTAAAAATAGAAATGAGAAAAAAATACCTTACTATGTCCAAAGCAAAATATGACAAAAATCCAAGCGAAGCAAGTTAGGAAGAACATACAAGCTTAAATCAGGTTCCGGGTTAAAAACTCATTTTCTGAAGTAGTAAAACAGTGAAGTCAGTGAATACTCCTAGTATTCAAAACAACAATCTGCTTTACCTATTTTTGCTATATTCTAAGAAATTTCATAAAAAGGAAATGGGGAGGCCAGAGTGGTGGCACTAGCAATAAGGCATCTGCCTTGCAAGCGCTAACCTAGGACGGACAGAGGTTCGATCCCCTGGCATCCCATATCGTCCCCCAAGCCAGGAGCTATTTCTGAGCGCATTACCAGGAGTAACCCCTGAGACACTGTCACTGAACATTGTTCAGTGGTTACTCCTAGCTCTGCATTCAGGAATTACTCCTGACTATGCTCAGGGAACCATACAGGATGCTGAGGATGGAGCCCTGGTCAGTTTTGTTCAAAGCAAGCACCCTATCCACTGTACTATCATTCTGGCCCTGCCCATTTCCTTTTTTTTTTTTTTTTATATTTCATTAAAATAGAGCAGTCCTTAGCATCAGGTCCATCGTCACGCACATATATATATATATATATATAAAAAATGCTTGAAACTTAAAAGAAATGAAGAGACACGTGAAGAAAAATTATAAAATAAGTTAACAACATAAACAAGAATGATGGAGAACACAAATACCAGGTGATCAGCATGCTGTTTCTGCAGGACATCCTGTCTGTAATCCTTTACGAACACTGAACTGAGCTTGTCCTCCACCTCCGCCAGCCAGTTGAGCACCTCCACCTCATCCTCCCCGAACAGTCTAGCATTAGACAGGGCCTGTTCAAGCAGGGCTGCTTTCCGACAGCACCGGTCTAGAATATCACTGTATCGTGCCTGCAACGAGTCTAGCTTTTCTGACAGAACACTCTGTTCTGCGGAACTGGTCAGGGAGGAGAGGGTCTGCCCAATTTTGACTGCCTGGTGAACATCTGTTGCATGGCTTTCTATTTCTTCCTCCAGAGCCTGGAAATCCATATGGAAAAAATGAATAACAGAAACAAAAGAAAAGTAAACATAAAACAATGACTAGCAAATGATATAAAATCATATAAAAAATAACCAAGCAAAGGGCAAAATAATATTAAAATTAAGGTCAAAAGCTGCTTTTTGCTGATGATAGTCTATTTGTTGATTTATATTTTCACTTCATGAATGTGATTTTACCAATAGATAATTTGATCGTAAGTTTTTTAAACCCAAATTTAAAACTTTTTAAATCCCATAAACTTGTCTTCCTTAATACTGCAAGCCGTTTTCTGGTTTCCAGGATTTCAGATCCCAGTTTGTGTTTTCATTTCAGTTTAGAGTAGTTATTTACACCAAACTATTTCCTACCTTGTGTCGAATGATCTGCTGTTGTATTTTGGCAGTCTGAGTGCCCACAGGTTCTGAGTTAGCAAGCTTTTTCTCTGTGACCGATAAGAAGTCAGAAATAGGTTCAGCTGTCTCATGGAATTGTTTGGCCAGAACCAGGATATCTTCCAGCTGTTTTTGCCTACACAAATATATAGAACAAGCTGCTCAGACAAGAAGTCACACTTAAGTCACACTTAAGACTTAAGTCACACTTAAGACATAATAGTATGTATTCTGTATTCTGTAGAATACCAATCACTGCCAGGCACATTTTAAATATCAGTTGTAAACAGAACACACAGATAAAGGACTTTTGATATATTAAAGGCTTTCACAAGCTGTACCTCATTTTGATCCCACCAGAACTTTGTAAGCCAGGCAGATTTACCCACTATTACAAAACTGAGAACAGATGCTAAAGGCTTAAAAAAATTTCCCCAAGTTCTCCAGTGAGCAGCAATAGGTCACTGAGGTTTAGAATCAGACTTCCTAATACTCATGAATTTAGCACAGAGATCATCTGACCATGTGATCAAAATAAAAGTTTAAAGGTGTCAAAGAAACTTATTTTCTCGCTCAAAGTCAGATTATGAATTCAAACTTCTTTACCCTTTTCACCAAATCTAGCCAGGCTTCTAGTAAAATGAAGTCCTACAATATAAAGCTGAATAGACATTTAAGATAAAAAAAGGACATCCCCTGATATGAGTGCTAGCACTACACGTAGGGCATTTGCCTTGCAAGCTTTCCACTAGACTTGATCCTGGGCATTCCATATGGTTTCCTGAGCCTGCTAGGAGTAACCCCTGAGCACTGCCAAATGTGTCCTCCCTTCCTCCCAAAAATAAAAAGACCTCAGACAGCTGAATTTATCAACACCAATGGCAGATGATAGAATTACAGATCCTACAGTTGAAATCTTATTTAATCTGACATCCATAGCAAATTTTATTTTAAGTAAGCTACAGATGAAAAACTAGCAAAATACAAAGAGAAAGAACCCTTGAATATTGGGGCTCCTAATTTGAGGAAAACAACTATTATATCAGCAGAGTAATGATGAAGACTATATGGATGACTGTATCAGTAAGAGACTTGGTACTGTAGAATTTGAAAAGGCCTAGGGTTGGGCCTATGAGATAGCGCAATGGGGTATTTGCATGCTTTACATAAAGAATCCTGGTTTGATTCCAAGGATGATGAAAGTAATCCTGTGTACAAATCTGGGAGGGCTTCTGAACACCACTGGGTGTGCCCCTAAGCCAAAACTGAAACCAAACTAAATAAAACAAAAAGTTCTGTGAGTACATGTTGTTGTTAAGCATATCAGATCCTTGCTGGGTACCATAGACAAGCTTATCAAAATAAAAAATGAGTTAGTACTAGAGAGGCAGTACAGTGGGTTAGATGCTTGTCTTGTATGAGGCTAACCTGGGTTTGATTCCTGAAACCACATATTGTCCCCTTAGCATGTGCTCATGGAACACAGAACCAGGTATAAACCCTGAACATAATTCAAATACAATTTTCTAGATATAAAAATGAAAAATCTTTATTTCAAGGTTGGTTTTTTTTTATTTTACTTTTGAAATAATATTTGGCATTTTTATATCTAGAAAATGTTTTTTTTTTTTTTTTTTTTGGTCACACCCGGCAGCACTCAGGGGTTACTCTTGTCACTAGGCTCAGAAATCGCTCCTGGCAGGCTCAGGGGACCATATGGGATGCCAGGATTCAAACCACCGTCCTTCTGCATGTAAGACAAATGCCCTACTTCCAAAAATTGTTTAAATTGTTGTTTAAAATTTTAGAGGAGAGCCATACCCAGCTGTGTACAGGGCACAATATGTGGTGCTGGTGATTATTTAGGATATATGAGTTTACTAGACTACAGTAGGAAGGATATGAGCTCTATGGAGTAAAGACCATACATTTCACAGTCCCAGTTCAGTGTTAACACTTAACTGAAACTGAAGGAATGATAACTGGGGCCCAAGAATCCTGGGCTTTGGCCTCTGAGTGCATTTGCACATGTCCTAAATATGTACAATTTCTTTAATAAATTTTTCTGTTTATAATGAGAAAGATAAGAGGGGGAAAATTCTAAAAACTATGGCTCGGTAAAGGGAATGGCCCTGATTCATTGTTATGTCTGAAACCCAACTATGAAGGACAATGGTTGCAAAAACAAAAGAAAAAAGGCAGAATAAGCTGTGTGCAAAACAAGTATCTTAATACTCCTTCCTTTTCTTATAATTTTTTTTACTATTTTTGTTGTGGTGGTGATAGGGGGTTGTGCACTTGGTTGTGAGGCTCAGCAGAAATTATGTTTTGCTTGAATTTTATTTATTCATTTCTATTTTTTGGTTTGGAGGAAGCACCCAGTGTTGCTCAGGTTTACTCCTGACTCCTTGCTTAGGGATCACTCTCATAGTGCTCAGGGGACCACATATGGTACCAGATTTGGCTATGTACAGGTAAATGACTTAACCCATTTTGATATCTGTAGACCATACTCTAGATTTTTATTTTATTTTATAATTTTTATTTTGGTTTCAGGTGGCATCTGGCAATACTCAGGGGTTACTTCTGGTTCTGCACTCAGGCAGTGATTGAGGGACCATGTGGAATACTGGGGATTGAACCTGGATTGGCTGCATCCAAGGCAAAAGCCTTACCAGTTGTATTATGGGGGCTCTGGCCCCCAATATTTTATTTTAAAAGAAAAATATGTATCTATGTTCTATTTTAAAATGTCGATATAATGACCAGGAATGTGGCTCAGTGGCAAAGCACACATTAACAAAGAATGGTTTTAACCTCTAGCATCACAAATAAAATGTCAATATATGTATTTTCTTCTTTTTAATTCCTGCCTTCAGAATATAACTTAAAATACTGCCACTAAAACAAATAAAGATAATTATTGATCTAGATTTCCATTAAAAAAAAGACCAATTTCTGTATTTTGGGGGAGGCCACACCCTGGCCATGCTCAGGAATTACTCCTGGCTCTGTGGTCAGGGATCACTCCTTTATTTCTCTATTCCCAGTATCTTTTTTTTGTTTTCTTCTTTTCACATGTGTTGGTGTCACACCTGACTGTGTTTAGGGCTCACTCCTGGTGGTGTGGCTCCCATCACTATCACAACAACAACAAAAATTCATAATTGGGATTAGATAGATGGTGCAAAGAGCAACTGAGTGCAGTGGGACCTAGATTTGATACCTAGACTTACATGCCTTAGCCCTACTATGGGAGTGATCCAAGCACAATGCTGGGAGTATCCCCTGAACTCCATTCAATGCAGCCCAAAAACCAAAACCAAAATCAAAACCCAAGGTAATTTTGGTGCAACACAGCTAAAGAAAGCACTTCCTTGGAGGAGCAAAGTATAGTTAGTGTTTATATTTTTGCCGTTCACTAAGGAAAGTTTAGGCATTCCTTGAATGTCCATATATTTAACAAAATGATAGACTGGCTCCTAAATGCAGAAATGTGTGACATTAGGATATATTAAATAGATAAGTAAATAGAAAAAATAATCCAATTCCAAGAATCAGAAGTATTATTTGCAAATATGAAGTAAAATGTTTTTAAAAATTCAGTAAAGAAAAAAAAATCAGTAAAGATGGGGCCAGAGTAAAAAATGAGCAAGTAGGGTGTTTGTCTTGCATACTGCCATGCAGGGTTTGAACCCAGGCATCCTATGTGGTTTCCCAAGCACTACCAGGTGTGACCCTCCCCAACAAAATTTAGAAAGGGGGTTGGAGGGATAGTACAGCAGGCAGGGTGTTTGCCTTGCACAAAAGCCAACCTAAGCTCGATCCCTGGCATCCTGTATAGTCCCCTGAGCACTGCCAGGAATAATTCCTGAGTGCAGAGCCAGCAGTAACCCTTGAATAATGTTGGGTGTAGCCCAAAAACCAACCAACCAACCAATCAATAAAAAAATTCAGAAAAGAACGTGGCTGGATTATAAGAAATTGTGCTTGTTATTTGAAACCATAATTTTACTGTAGCACAATAATAAAGAACAATGAACTAAGTTTTAGAATTAAAAGTTGCTGAGGCTAATTTTTTGAAGGGTGATTTGTTATGAGAATCATCTCTAAAAATATCCCTCCCTCAAGATTAAACACTACCTTCTAAAGCACCAATAGAATCATTCAGCATCTTTTAAAACACTGCAGTGATAAGTCTAAAACAAGGCAAAACAAACTTCTTACCTCTAAAAACCTCTGCTTCTCTAAAACATCTTTGACCTTACCTGGCTGCTGCCTTGCTCAGTAGTCCAGTCCATCTACTTTCAAGGTTCTCCAACTGTCCAGTGATTTTCTCTCTATCAGCAAGCTCAGCTGACTGGGCTATTCTGCCTCCTTCTGCTTGGATCATATCTACTGTAGCCTTTCGATCATCCAGGAGCCGCTGCAGCAGCTATTGTAGACATGTTTAAGAAGAATGAAAAGTAATAACATGGGACTATTAGTTTCAGTCATACATATTTCAACAACATGGGATTATTTTAAAATATAAAATAAAGACAAAAGAGTCCAAAATCCACATCAAATCCTAAATTTAATAGATTTTTCATCTTTGTAGCAGAAACATGAGTTACAGTATGGTTTCTATTACCCACATGAACTTTTCATATACTTAAGCTTTTATATAGAGCAATGAATGTTATTATGTAATTAGCAGAGAACTTTTCTTTTTTTTTGTTTTTTTGGGGCCACATCTGGTGATGCTCAGGGGTTACTCCTGGCTATGTGCTCAGAAATTGCTCTTGGCATGAAGGACCGGGAGGATTGAACTGTGGTCCGTCCTAGGTTAGCTGTGTGCAAGACAAACACCCTATCACTTGCACCACCGCTCTGGCCCCAACAGAGAACTTATTTTATACAAAACTGCCTTGAAATGGAAATTAAGCCAACAAAAACAGATCCTTGTACATACACAATACATGGGAAGTCCTTATTTAATACTGTCACAGGTTCTTAGGAACTGACTACAAGTTAAAAGACCATATTAAACAAGTTTTCTCAAGTCAGTTGATATAAACTAATAAAATTTCCATGTAGCATATATATATATATATATATATATATATGGTGTCAAAGACATCACTGAATTTCTAAGTAAAAACCCAAAACACTTCAAATATTCCACAATCACTGTATTCATTTATTTCTTTAACCTACTGATTCAAGTTCAGAGTTGAGGATAGTGGGAGGCTATCTACACTGCTCAGAGTGCAAGGTAAAACAAACACCTAGAGGGGCCAGAGAAATAGCATGGAGGTAAGGCATTTGCCTTGCATGCAGAAAGACGGTGGTTCAAATCCCAGAATTTCATTTGGTCCCCCGAGTCTGCCAGAGGCGATTTCTGAGCATAGAGCCAGGAGTAACCCCTGAGCACTGCAGCGTATGACCCAAAAACCAAAACCAAACCAAAACAACAACAAAAAACAAACGCTAAAGACAGGATGTTCTAGGCAGGACACAAGGACACACCTACCCTCAGATTGCACCACACGTCTTTGAAACATTGGAGAAAACTTATATAGACCTGTGGAGATTGTGCAAACTCCACACAGTGGCTTGGAGGGGGATAAAACCCTACTCCCTTAGAGTCAAAATAAAATGATGTCACTCAAGGGTCTTACAAAATTATTTAAAACATCAAATGTCTCTTCACAAAATGCTATAATTAAATGAAATTAAAAAAGGACACATGAACAAAACAACCTGTTCAGACAACATATGCCGCAGCAAACTATCAGATAAAACTAAGATAATGAATATCATTTCCACCTTTCTCAAGATCACACAATGTAGGTTAGGATTATACATAAAACTACTGAATTTGCTCCTTAAACTATAAGCAAATGTGATATGTCTGCCACTCCCTACGGCTGCTACAGTTCACTATCCCAACATTCTCACTTACCTTCTGTTCTTGGATCTGTGCTTTTACCACTTTATACTCAGCAGATGGAGGTTTCTGATTGGCTATGAGCTCCTCAGTATCTGCCAGCCAGCTGAGCAATGGCTCCAAGGCATCTTGAAATTTCCCACAATGCAACAAAGCTTCTTGCAGTTGTGCAATTCTCTGTGCAACCTGTATCACAGTTAGAGAGGCTCGTTATGAGGAGAGAGCATTTAAAAAATTACTACTGACCCCTTCTAGCAAATACAGATGGCAAATGTTAAAAAATCCTTATTATTACTTAGGTTCCAGAAATATTAGCTTTAGAAGTTTTTTCTATGCCCTCTTTCCCAGTATACTTGTAATTTTCACACTATTCACCTTCTTATTTAGTGTATTCCATCGAGCGTTGATCTCTTCCATATCATGCTCCAAACCCTGCACATCACAGTTTTTGCCGGCACTTTGAATCAATCCCTGGCCAAGTCCATTCACCTGCTGCAATTTCATCTGAAGAGGATCCACCTGTTCTTTCTGAAACATCTAGATAATTGCAAGGCAAAAAAGATTTAATCTAAAAGCAAATTTTCTCTAGTTATTCTTGATTTATTAAATTTATGATTTAACAAAAGAAGGCCAAGCACATATCAAGGAAACATGTGATTTCATGTTTCACTATATTCACCTAAGACAAGCAATTACAGAGTTATGGTACTACTTAGATTGTTAAACCTAATAAATGATATAAATGAAAAAATGTTTAATTTTACTATTTATTATTTTGGGGGCTACAAAAACCAGCACTCCTTATGGTATTGGGGAACCATATGGGATCCTGTTGATGAAACCAGGGTTGGTTGGGTGCATACAAGGCAAGTGCCTTTGCTATACTATCTCTCTGGTCCCATCTGCCTAATTTTTAATACAAAGGAAATATAGAGAAGTGTCAAGATATCACAGAAGTGTGATGTGTACCAATTCTGAAAGGGAAAATACCAGATGACTAGTATTTATGATTAAAAATACCACGGGGAATAGCTCCAACTGATCACAGATAATATGTAACACTCTCTGTGTAAGACTAAAAACTCAACTAGTCAAAACACATTAATGATGTGAAAAAAGCAACCACTGCAAAACTTAATCCTCCTGTGGCCATTTAACTCCCTTCTGTTTCAGGACCACAGACCACACACAGCCATTAATCTTGAAACAGTATTCCTCTAATTACAAAGGGAAACATGCCAGTAATCTTGGGGAATGACCTTAACAAATTCAGACATATACAGACATATACTTTATATCTGTGACCACTGTATAACAAGTGAAATTTTAATATAATTTGAATAGGGCTTCAGAGATGTGGCTCAGTGGTAGAATGCATGCCTTGTATATGAGGAACCTGGGTTTAGTCCCTGGCAACACAAAAACACTGAACAAATGTAATAATGCGTATATTTCTTTCTACTATAGATGAGCCTTATTATAACTAGTATTTTTCTAAAAAGAAATAGTCAGGAAGAAATAAAATGTGTACTTGTCTCTAAGATCAATAGTTTTTTTTGGGGGGGAGGGGAGAGGCGTCACATCCAGTGGTGCTCAGGGGTTATTCCTGGCTCTGTACTCAGAAATAGCTCCTGGCAGATTTGCGGGACCATATGGGGTGCCAGGGATTGAACCTGGGTCAGCTGAGTGCAAGGCAAACACCCTACCTGCTGTGCTACCTCTCTAGCCCTATGATCAAATTTCTATTATCAAATGGCTCTTTATCCTATTATTTTTTCTTCCATAAAAAATTCCTCATGGAACTGGAGCAATAGGATGGCAAATAGGGCATTTGCCTTTCATGCAGTTAAGCCAAGTTCAATCCTCAATATCCCATACGGTTCCCTAAGCACCACCAAGTGATTCCTGAGTGCAGAGCCAGAAGTAACCCATGAGCATCACAGGTATGGCACCAAAACAAAACAAAAAAAAATTTTTTTTTCAATTTCAGTGAGACAGGTGAGGAAATTAAAGTTACAGGATGTTTTTTTTTTATTTTTTTAAAGAAAAAGTGAAGTAGACAAAAATAAAGATAGGGCTGAAGAGCTAAAACAGGGGTTAAGGTGCTTGCCTTTCTTTCATGTAGCTGACCCCAATTTGATCCCTGGTACCATATATGGTTCCCCAGAACACTACCAGGAGTGATCCCTAAACACAAAAGGCAGAAATAAGTCCTGAGTTGTGAAACAACCCCTCTCCTCTAGTAGATGTAAAAGTGTGTTTGGGTAAGACATATCAGTATTATGCCTATGAAAAAATAATCTAATGAATAGTCTCTGGATGGAGACAACAGTTTAGGGAATTCATAGCTTTAAAACAAGTTTCATAAAGAATGTATTTTTTAAAAAAAAGACAAATTCCTCAGCATTTAGCAGTGAATATGACATTCAATCCGGAGGTTTATGGTTAGATTAAGAAAGGTTTGTTCGGGGCCGGGCGGTGGCGCTAAAGGTAAGGTGCCTGCCTTGCCTGCGCTAACCTTGGACGGACCGCGGTTCGATCCCCCGGTGTCCCATATGGTCCCCCAAGCCAGGAGCAACTTCTGAGCACATAGCCAGGAGTAACCCCTGAGCGTTACTGGGTGTGGCCCAAAAACCAAAAAAAAAAAAAAAAAAAAAAAAAAAAGGTTTGTTTACTCCTATCCTGCTAAGAGATTTCATATTTGTAATTATGAATTAACATTTCATTTATACTGAATGTTATATATCTAAGCAGGTGTTTGGGTTTTTTTTTTTTATCCATAGAGATATTTGTTTTGTTTTGTTTTCCGGCCACACCTGGCAATGCTCTGTAGTTACTCCTGGCTCTGCACTCAGTAATCACTACTGGAAGTGCTCGGGGGACTAGATAGAAAACCAGAGATTGAATCTGGTTGCTGTGTGCAAAATAGCACCCTACCTGCTGTACATAGGCATGTATTTTTTTAATTGCAATCCTTTATTTGTTAATGCAGACAAATAAGCAGCATCTATAATATTTCTAACATAAAGCTAATTTTACCTTTCTTGGGATAAAACACAGTTTTATACTTTTATAGGCCCATTCAGAGTCTCCCCTAAATTTTTCTTAATTTGGGACTAGAGAGCTAGTACAGCAGGTTATGATGCTTAGCTTTGCATGGAGCCAACGCTAGTTCAATCCCTGGCACCACATAAGATCCCCTGAATCCCACCAGGAACAATTCCCGAGTATATAATCAGTGTTAAGCCCTGAACACGCCTGGCTATGATTCCCAAAACTAAACCAAATAAATTTTCTTAATTCTCTTCACTCTTTTTTTTTTGGTTTTTGGGTCACACCTGGCCGTGCTCAGGGGTTACTCCTGGCTCCACGCTCAGAAATCGCTCCTGGCAGGCTCCGGGGATCATATAGGATTCAAACCAATGACCTTCTGCATGAAAGGCAAACGCCTTACCTCCATGCTATCTCTCCGGCCCAATTCTCTTCACTCTTAACTACTATTTACATTAGTTGGATTTATTTCATAAAAATCTTAAATGTGGGGCTGGAGAGATAGCATGGAGGTAAGGCGTTTGCCTTTCATGCAGAAGGTCATCGGTTTGAATCCCAGAGTCCCATATGGTCCCCTGAGTCTGCCAGGAGCAATTTCTGAGCATGGAGCCAGGAGTGACCTCTGAGCTCTGCCGGGTGTGACCCCTCCAAAAGAAAATTAAAAAAGGGGCCGGAGAGATAGCATGGAGGTAAGGCGTCTGCCTTTCATGCAGGAGGTCATCGGTTCGAATCCTGGCGTCCCATATGGTCCCCCGTGCCTGCCAGGAGCAATTTCTGAGCCTGGAGCCAGGAATAACCCCTGAGCACTGCTGGGTGTGACCCAAAAACCACAAAAAAAAAAAAAAAAAAATTAAAAAAAAAACTTAAATGTAGGAGCCAGAGCAATAGCATAGCAGTAAGGCCTTTGCCTTGCACACAGCTGACCTAGGACGGATCTGGGTTAGATCCCTGGCATCCCATATGGTCCCCAAACTAGGAGCGATTTTTGAGCACATAGCCAGGAGTAATCCCTAAGCATCACTGGATGTGGTCCTAAAACAAACAAAAATAAAATCTTAAATGTAATGACACAAAATTGTCATATGTATCTCTTTAAAATTTTTGAAAAAAATTTTACTTTATCAATTTAGCCTTGATTTAAAAGTGTGTGTGTGTGTGTGTGTGTGTGTGTGTGTCTGGGACACTGGTGGAAGGGAGTGGAAGGGAGTGGATAGGAGTGGTGAAGGAATGATGTAGCCATGAACATTTTAAGTCATGATATTATAAATCCCAGTGCCTCAATAACAATGGTTTAAGAAATACAAAGTTTAAAAAAAAAGGTAAGTTGTTCACTATTTTCAATTTTCCATGCTAATGAGATATAAATACATATAAAGCAAAAAACCTCCTGAGATTTCTAAACTCCAAAGAATGTTGAGAATGCTTACTGTCACTGTGGACTTGTTTTTCTATTTTTAGGCCAGGAGTAAGCTTGAAAACATTTAAGGGCTAGAGTTAGTTCAAATGGTAAGCACATGTCTGGCAAAAGTAGGTCCTTGAGTTCGATTCCTGGTACTGCCTGATCCCCTGTCCCAACTCCCAACAATGTAGGGTGTAACTGTGGTGGCCTCTGAGTCTTGCCAGAAGTGGCATCTACCAAAAAAATTTATCATTTTGCTCCTTGCTTCAAACTTTCAGTACCCCTGTCTGAGGAAGTCTCTGATTACAGGGATGGGAAGTGCTGGCTGTGAGGTATTTCCACAACCAGGACTCTGCGCTTCTAGCTTCCTTGGCCATCCCCACCTTCCAAACAAGCTGATATTTCTGATTAATAATCTGATGGTATTTTCCAAATTCTTCAGACAGGAACTAAAATTATAGAAGAAATGTCTATATACAGATTTCTTTTTTTTTTTTTTTTTTGGTTTGTTTATTGGACCACACCCAGCAGCACTCAGGGGTTACTCCTGGCTCTGTGCTCAGAAATTGCCCCTGGTAGGCTCAGGGACCATATGGGATGCCAGGGATTGAACCCAGGTTGGCTGCGTGCAAGGCAAACAAACACCCGACGAGTGCTATCACTCTGGGCCCAGTATCTAAATTTCTAATGTCATTCCATAAAGAAATTTCAAAGGTTTCTTGAGCTTCTAGATATATTTTCTTTTTCTCTAAACTTTTCAAGTTTATTTAATAAAGTTGGACAGGGAAATATTAAGAGATTTAGCTGGGATGGATTTTAGCTGGGGTAGGGGATTTTGATAATCGAAGAGGTCTGAGATAGGAGTTATACAGAAGAAAAGCTGTATGGAACACTTCAATTTTCATGTCATCCTTGTGCAGGGGACATGCTAATCTCTCTGTATCATTCCAAGTTTAGTATGCATGCTGTTGGATGCACTGAATGTGAGTACTCTTGATATTATAACGTGGTAATAGTTAAATGCAGGGGGCAAAGAGATAGTACAATGGCCAAGGCCCTGCACACAACCCTGAACGTGGCCAACCTGGGTTTGATCCTCAGTACCATGTATGATCCCGAAGCCCACCAAGAGTAATTCCTTAAGTGCCGAGCCAGGAGTAAGTCTGGAGTACTATGGGTGTCAGCCAAAAACAAAAAGATTTAAGAACAAATAAACTTTGATGGGGCCAGAGAGATAGCACAGCAGTAGGGCATTTAGCCTTGCATGCGGCCAACCCAGGATGGACCTGGGTTCAATTCTCAGCATCTCATATAGTCCCCTGAGCCTGCCAGTAGTGATTTCTGAGCACAGAGCCAGGAGTAACCCCTGAACACTGCCGGGTGTGGCCCAAAAACCAAAACCACACACACACACACACACACACACACACACACACACACACACACACACACACGAAAAGAAAAGAAAAGAAAAGAAAAGAAAAGAAGTAAAATTTGAAGCTGAAAATGCCCCAAAACTTTCAGTACCTTCTTTGAGGACTTCTCTCTTAGTCTCTACATCATCCTGCCTCTTACAACCTCTTTAGATTGTTTCAAGTTACTCCTTTCCTTTGCTCACTTTTCCATTTACCTGCTCACCCTTTTAGTTCTTTTTTTGGGGGGGCCACACCCAGCGTTGCTCAGGGGTTACTCCTGGCTGTCTGCTCAGAAATAGCTCCAGGCAGGCACGGGAGACCATATGGGACACCGGGATGCGAACCAACCACCTTTGATCCTGGATCGGCTGCTTGCAAGGCAAACACCGCTGTGCTATCTCTCCGGGCCCACCCTTTTAGTTCTATTATGTCAAACTCTTCCCAAACTCTTGCCCAAATAATACTACCAACCATTTACTCTATCCCCCCTTTTCTTTTTACCACAGGCCTTTCTTTTCTTTTGGGGCCATACCCAGCAGTACTCAGGAATCACTCCTAGAGGATGGGGGACTGTAGGGTATCCAATTCAGGTCAGCAGTATGCAGGGCAAGTGTCCTACCTACGATACTATCACTCCAGCCCCAGAGTCTTTATTTTCTATTCAAAGCATTTGCTATGGTGTAAAACTACTTATTTGTACTTATTTGGGAGTAATGCTTGCCTCTCCCACAACTGCTTAAGTTCTATAGAATCTGGTAGCATGCCAGTTGTTTCCTGGAGCCCTACGCACAGAGTGGGCACACAATAAAAATTCATTCAATGAATAAACAGATCCATGTATAGGGAACACATGAATATACAGATCCATGTTTTAGGGAAGGCAAGCAAATACATAAAGATTCTGTTAACCAGTCAAACATCCAAATAACTCAAATGAGATCATGAGAATCCCTAGTTTTTCTTTTGCTTACATACCCCAGTCTTTGAAGCTGCTAATTGTGGTTCCAATAATCACACACAACAGATTTGTCCAGACTGTGCCTAGCATCAGTAGGACACCAGAGATGTAAACCTGTGACCATAAACTTGCAAAGTAGGCACTCTAAGCCTCTGGATCAAGAATATATTCTAAAGTAAACAAACATTTTCAAAATAATCTCAATATATTCTCATTCGTTAATGGTCCTGTCTGGAACAGATGTAGGCTTCTGCTTGCTTCTAGATATTTCATAAAGGAACTATACTTCCAAAGATAATAAGCTGGTAGACTACTATCTTCTTTTTCTGCCACTTATATCTGGCAATATTTTATAATATGGCTACCTTCTGGAGCTGGAAGAATCCTTCAAAATTATCTAGTCCCATCTATTAATTTTGCAGATGGGAAACAGATTCCAAAATCTAATGCTAAGGTTTCTCTAAAAATTTTCTGAAATTTTATGCATATTTGATTAGTTTTTTTAAAAATTTGCATTATGGTAATGCATCATACTACATTATACTTACACTTATTATAGTTATTATTTTAAGGTTCATACTGAAAATATTTTATATAAGCAAGAATGCTAGTGATTTCTGGACAGGTTTCTAGAATCTTAATGTTAATCCCAAACTCAGTAAAAATCAGAGAATGAAAACAAATCCATCAACCTAAAAGGTGACACAATTTGGTGGGTTGTTATGTTACAAAATAATTAGTAAAGCTCAAGGTGAGATAACCACCACTCTCATGCTAAGCAGGAGAATTTTAGCCCACAAAAAAAAAATTTTTTTTTTAAGTCTTAGGGTCACAACCAGCTGTGCTCAGGGCTAACTCCTGGCTCTGAGCTCAGAGATTACTCCTGGAGGGAGTCGGTGATCATATGGAGTGCCAGGGCATGAATCCAGGTCGGTCACATGCAAGGCAAACGCCTTGTCCATTGTAGTATAACTCCAGTCCCTCAAAACGATTTTTCATTATTCTGGACAGTGCATATTTAACACTAGTCACCTAAGACTACCAATTGGGTAGATGGCAGAACCCACTTTTCTCTTGCACACCAACTCAGTTAATACTTGATAAAAGAATGGTACTATCTTGGGCTTAAGGACAGTGTAACATCAAATCACTTCTCAGTTCAGTAATTCCTGAATAGATTAGATAACTCTCTTAACTTCTTCACACCTTACCCTTGATTACAGAATGAGGGGGACAATGAACTGTGGGAGGCTGTATTTTCACTAGAAAAGCTCATGGATATGAGCACTGTTCCAAGTGGTATTCTAATGTTCTATTCTCTGACATTAAGAATCTCATAGAGGGCCGGGTGGTGGCGCTAAAGGTAAGGTGCCTGCCTTGCCTGCGCTAGCCTTGGATGGACCGCGGTTCGATCCCCCGGTGTCCCATATGGTCCCCCAAGCCAGGAGCAACTTCTGAGCACATAGCCAGGAGTAACCCCTGAGCGTTACCGGGTATGGCCCAAAAACAAAAACAAAAACAAAAACAAACAAAAAAAAAAGAATCTCATAGAGGGCCCGGAGAAATAGCACAGCGGTGTTTGCCTTGCAAGCAGCCGATCCAGGACCAAAGGTGGTTGGTTCAAATCCCGGTGTCCCATATGGTCCGCCGTACCTGCCAAGAGCTATTCTGAGCAGACAGCCAGGAGTAACCCCTGAGCACCGCCGGGTGTGGCCCAAAAACCGGGAAAAAAAAAAAAAGAATCTCATAGAGAGGCTTGACAGAGTACATGGGTTAAGATGCTTGACTTACTACACACAGGGTGGTGCCTGTATGGTCCTAGCACTGCATATGCCCTCGAGAAACACCAGGAGTGGCTCAGTTCCTCCCTCCCCACAAAAAAAGAATCTCATAAAACTTGGAACTAAGAGAGACTTAGGAGGACATTTAGTCTAATTCCCTCTTTTATAAAGAAATAAAAGGTCTAGGAGATTGAGTTGCTTCCGTTGATGAATAAAGTACCATTTTCTAGGGTTTGTTCTTGGACCACATTCAGAGGCTACTCCTAGTTCTGTACTTAAGATCACTCCTGACAGTGCCTGAAGAACACATGATGTCAGGGACTGAACCAGCGTTGGCCACACGCAAGCCAAGAGCCTTAACAACTGATAAAAACTGATATCTTGGCTTCTAAAATATCTCTTTAAAAAATGTAAGGGACACTCTCAGTAGTATGGATGGGATTGGAGTTAGTATAGACCTGACAGGACCCAAACCTCAGGGACCCTAGGGCAACACTAGATGGTCATAATGACATCTGAGGGCCATGAGGTGCAAGGCTGTACTGTAGGTCCTTAAGCCATATCCCAGCCTTAAAATACATTACCTTGACTTTAAAAAACAAATTTGTATTAAAAGCTGCTAATTCACACATCTATATATTGCTTTCACTACCTGCTTTGGTGGATTCCTTCAATGGCCTATTTAAAAGGGAAGAGGCAAGAATGAGAGAATATTGATAGCATTTGAAATCTTTGTTGGCTTAGATGAGTAATTAGGGCCTGAGAGATAGCTCCACAGGCTGAGTGCATGTTTTGCTATCAGGAACCCCTGCATTTGATCCCTGGCAAGGCACGGTTTCACAAATACCACAGGAGTGGGAGTGAACCCTGAGCACAGAATTAGGAGCTACCATCAATAATACCAGGTGTGGTATGCATGTGTACAAATGTACACGTATATGTACACACACACACACACACACACACACACGCACACGAAAATGAGGTACAAAAAAATTTTGTTCTTACAATTATTAGTAGGTTTTTTTCTGCTGAACCTAATAAGGAAACTGGACCTTGGATCTCCTAAATAATTTTCCAAGAGTGGTTATATGTAAAGCCTCATGTTAAAACTCTGGTCTCTGCCTAGCTGCTGTCATCACCAATTAATAAACCATATCTTAGGGCCTGAGTGAGAGTATAGCAGATAAGTAGCTTACAGGCAGCAGAACCAAGTTCAACCCCTGGCATCCCATATGGTCCCCTGAGCACTGCCAGGAGTAATTATTGAGTGCAGTCAGGAGTATGTCCTGAGCACATGTCCTGGGGGAGGAGGGGAAACAAAACAAAACACCAAAAACAAAATACCTCTTCATCTAGGAAAGAGCACACTTATAAATTTCAAAGCAAAATCACTATTTTTTTGCTTATAATATTTTCAAAATGTAAGCCAACAAATGTTTCTATCTTTTTCCTTGGGCTTAGTGTATCTTCAAGAAGAAACCAACAGTAAACAAATTGCAAAATTTTCACCAGATAAAAGAAAATATTCATAAACTTAGTAACTTGAAAAGTCAAGGGGCCCAAAAGTAACCAAAGGAATGACAATTAGTGACCTTCTAATCACCAAGTCAGAGAATCGGCAAATCTTACTTTAATCTCCAGTTACTTCCCCAACAAAAGAGAGCAAAAATTACCTCATTTGAATTTAATTCATCAATTGAAGCCTTAGGCACTTTCCCATGCAACACTGAGTGAGTTACCTCTTCCATTCCAAATGCTGGGGGATCAAGGTCCTCTTTAATCCACATTCTCGTGGGGGAAGCTTCCTCTAAAACAGAAGCTCCTTCCTCTGAGATAGGCACTGAATCAGTGTGGGCAGTATCTCCCAGGAAGGGCACATAAGAGAGGAAAACTTCCTCTGTAGTAGGAACTGCAGCAGGGATGTCAGGCTCCTCTGGGGTGGTCACTGCAGCAGCTGGCGTGTCAGGCTCCTCTGGGATGAACACTGCAGAAACTGGGCTGTTAGGCACATCCAGAGCTGGGATGTCAGGTTCCTCTAGGATGGACACTGCAGCAGCTGGAGTGTCTGGCTCCTCTTGGGGGAACACTGTCGCTGCTGAGATGTCAGGGTCCTCCAGGGTGGGCATTGCAGCAGCAGGGGTTTCAGGCTCTTCTGAGGTGGGCACTGCAGCATCAGGGGCTGCAGGTTCCTCTGGGGTAGGCACTGAAGCAATTGGGCTGTCAGGCTCCACTAGAATGGGCACTGCAGCAGCTAGGGCATTAGGCTCCCCTGGGGTGTGTATTTTAGCAGCCAGGATGGCAGGCTCGTCCAGAGTGGACATTGTAGCAGCTGGGGCATGAGGTTCCCCTGTGGTGGGCACTGCAGCAGCCATGGCTGCAGGCTCCTTTGGGTTGGGCACTATAGTTGTTGGGGTGGTTGGTCCTTCTGGGGTATTAACAACTGGGATATCAGTTTCTTCTGGAGTAGGCACTATAGTAGCTGGAGTCACAGAACCTTCTAGAATGTCATCCCCTATGTTGAGAATTGCAGCAGGGGGAGCCTTCTCAGAAGCAAACAATACAAAGGCTGGAGCACCAGTCTCCTCTATGGTGACCACAGAAGCTACAGATGGGTCTTCCGCAGCAGCAAGTGGGACAGGTGTCTGTGGGATAGGTCCTATGTCACTAGCCTTGGTAATATGTTCATTGAGTAGTGAATCCCAGTCTCCCATTTCTGCCTCTGCTGCTTCTGATGATGCCACATTCAGCCTGGGAATATTATCATTCACAGTTCCCATTTCATCTCTGCAGTGTCTCAGTCCTTCAACTGTACTCAAGATCTCTGGAGACTTTCTCTGGAGGTCCTGAAAGGTCTGCTCTGGGACGTTGCTAGGCACATGTTCCAGAGTTCTGTCCTCTAAAAGTTTGACTTCAGAACCCAGCTTATGAGCCTCACCATCCTTATCATAAATTTTGTCCATCGACAGTTCAATATGTCCCAAAGTAGTCAGATCGCTATCTTGCTTAATAATAGCTCCTTTCTCACTTCCCAAGTGAATTGCATCTGTTAGCAAATGTGAATCACACAGTAACACCTCTACTTCAGATCCTGAGGTAACATCTGCTAGTTCAGAGCTGAAAGCAGAACTAAGGGGGTCCCCTTCAACATATCCCCCAGAACTCCCCTCAATTTGACTGTATTCCATTTGGGACGAACTGCCATTTTCTTTGGCTAACTCAGCTTCAACGCCTGATACATTTTCACAAGATGCCCTGCTATCAGGGTTGGACAGTCCTTCTGGGTCCAGCTTTCCTCCAAACTCTGGATTTACCGAGTGTCTGAACTTAAATTCCCCTGCAGTACTGGGACTAAAAGGCACTTCTTCGGACTCCTCAGTAACAGTAAAAGTGTCCCTCGTGGTATCAGAGTGGGCAATGATTTCCAAAGCATTAGGCACCAGAGAAGAATCCCGAGGATTAAAATAGTCACAATCCAATCCAGTATCAGAGTCCTTCACGCTTATATTTGAAAGAGCTCCAGGTTCCTTTTCTAAGGCTCCTGGAAAATGACTAACAACAAGAGAATTTTCTACATCTTGGGATGGAGCCAGCCTTTCAGAAGAGGCTTGATTCTCCAGTTCAACTAAAGAGGTTACTCCTTCTTCACATAAACACTCCTTTTCAAGTTCAAGAAACATCTGCACTGAATCTGTGTCAGAGAGCTGCTCTGAATCAAGAGGACCTATGGTACATTCTAAAACTGAATCAAGGCCCTCCCGTCCCTGACCAGTTCTGTTGTTCAGCTCTCCTACAGCACTCTCACCGGTGTGAAGACAACTATAATCAAGAGAAGTGTCCTTAACGACAGAATCTAAATGACTCTTTGCTGAAGCTTCAGTGTCACAAATCTGACCAACAGATAGGGACTCTAAAGTCCCCAAGAGACCAGCTGAGCAGTCAGCTCCTTCCTCAATCACTGCTACAGTGTGTGCTTGTTCACTTTCTTCAAAAATATCTGTCAGGCTATTCTTTTTCTCATCTGTACTTGCAGAAGTAATTCTCCTCTCTGCTAGTTTCTCTTCTCCCCACTCCTCAGTCTCCATCATGATCCATCGCTCATCCTCCTCGAACTTTAGCTCAGACTCTGTTTTTTCTCTCAGGCTGGGAGTTATGAGAACATGCAATTCGGGATCCAAGAGTTCTTCACTTAGGCAAGGGGAAAGAGGGGGCATTTCTATAGTGCAAGCTGTGTCCCCAAGGGGGTGCTGCTTCTCACAAAAACTTCCCTTAGCCAAACTTTTGATGGCTCTGGGCCAGGTTGCACTTGAGAATCTGTGTTCCTGCGTTACATCTGTGTTACTTGCTGCTGCAGCTTCTGAGTCTATAGGTTGGAATTCATGTGACGAGGTCTCATTGTGCTGCTGGAGTCTCAAGTCCTTGCACTCTCCATATAAGTTCTTAGCATCCTGCACTTCTGGAATACCTATGGATTTGGATATGTGCTCCAGAGTTACTGACTGAGGTTCCTTGGAGTCCAAATGACCAGAACTTTCTGTTAATACAGAACTGGATTCCTTCTTCTCTTGCAAAGAAGGATTTGAAACACCAGCTTCTGAAACCTCACTGAGAGAAGCTTCCATCCTTTCTGCAAATTCTGGGAAGTTTGGTGGCATGAAGGACTTCCAGGATCTCCTGTTAACGTTGTCTTTGCGTTCCGCATTTGGACGCCTTCTGGGTGGCACTGGTGCTGACTTCTGCACATCACTGCTTAACTTTAGTGCATCAAATATTATTCTTTCATCCAGCTTTTTGCCTTCTGGTACTCTAGAATCAAAAACATTAGATGCTCCTCCTAATGTACCATTGCTGGATATAGTACTTCCATCCACCTTTTCCATGGTGCCTTTTGAAGTCTGATTAAGCTTTGACCCCTGATCAATCTGTTCATTTATCCTCATTGTGTCGTATATAGACCGCTGTGGGACATAGCAATCCTCTATATAGCCATCCTCTTCCTCTCCTTTCCCCAGGCAGGTGGGGTTCTGTCTTAAACAGTCTGGTCGGCTGAGTGGCTTACCCATACTTTGTTCAATCAAGATGAACAATCAAATCTCTGAAAAGTTTCTCAAGAGTTCCATAAAAATGCATTCTGCATAAGTTACAATCCTTTTTACAAGTTCATAAATCCAAACCACCAACTGGACCTGCCTTCCACAAAGGCCTGTAAGTCCCACTTTGAAACCATTGCAGAAGCTCTAAGAATAACAGCTTTTTCCTTACATGCCAGTAGCTTCATGGTTGCAGTTAAAGTTATGATTTAATCAACAAATAAAATCCTTTATGGCTTTGTTTTATAAAAAAAGAGCCCTACTATTTTCTAGTTCGGATAGAAAAACAAAACAACCCCCCCAAATATCTGATATTGACCAGTCTTATTCAATATCGAGTTCCACTCAATTCTTACCCAGAGCTGGAAGTAGAGGATTTTTAGATCGAGTGTGTCCTGAATAACAATGGGCACAAGCCTCTATAGTCTTCACGTGTGGCCCAAGCTCCTTAAGAAGTCCTTTCATTTTAACCTCGGTCTAGCCCTGGAGAATCCAGCTGGTCTGAATTAGCCATTCGTCCGCCCCAGTTTGGGTGCTTGCATTCGAACTGGGGTGGACGGCGAATATTTCTGCAACTTTAAACACAGGAAGTCCTTCATTCGGGGCCAGCTTGGGGCTTCCTGTCTCCAAAACATCATGGCATTGTTGTGGCTCCTGGAACAATCCTGCGCAGTGGCCGCGAAACAAGGCGAGTGGAGCCCGGCGGCCGGGCCCTGGAGAGGCCGGGAGGCTTGCTGCAGCGGCCGAGGGTCAGCGGGAAAGGCTCGTTCGGCGCGGCCCGCTCCCCCACGCCATGCCGCGCGCTCCGGGGGCCAGGGTCACCTCACCCGCAGCCTGGCAGGTGGCTCCCGGTCGCTGCGGCCCTGCTCCCGCGCTCAGGAAGTTAGTTTGTCCCTCTGGCTGCCGAGTCCCGCGTGCTGGGGGCGACGCCTCCCCTGCCGTTGCCGTTGCCAGTCCCCGGCCCGCAGCCGCTGCGCCGTGGGCTGCATGTCAAGCAGCCGCCTCGGAACGCCGCCGTGGGCCCCGCGGTCCTCCCCGCCCGCAGCTGTCACGGTCCCGGCATGCAAACTTCTGGCTGGGAACAAAAGGCTCCGCTCGGGCCGGGCGGGGACCGGCCCTCCAGCCTCGCGCCGTGCAGTGCGCTCGCCCGCGGGAAGTGCCGGGCTGGCGGGCGGCTCTCCGCCCCCTGCGCTGCGCCGCCCCGCCTGGACACCCCCTCCTGGAAGCCCGGGCGCAGGACGCGGAGAGCCAAGAGGAGGGTGGAGGCGGAGCCCCGGGCCGGCGGCGGGGGAGACTGAGCTACCGAGACCGAGCAGGCGGAGCGGCGGAGCGGATTGGAGGCCCAGCCTCGAAGGAGGGGCTTCCGCGCGGCGCGGGGCCTGGGAGCCCGGGCGCCAGCGAGCTCCTTCTCCAAGCCCACGCCCACCGCGGCCCAGGGCCCGCGGGGAAGGCACCGCCCCCCCAGAGGGCGAGGAAGGGGGGCCCCCGCGCCGTGCAAATCCCCTGACAAAGGAAAGGCCCGCCTTCCGGCCCGCTGGCCCGGCCCCACGACGCCTCCGCCGCGCTGCGTTCCAACCCGCCCAGCCCAAGGGCGAGCAAGCCCGTTGGAGGCGCCCCCGCCGCCCACTAAGCCAGCCGCCTCTGGCCAGGGCCACACGAGGCCTCATCTGCCACCAGGCTCTCGCCGACCGGGGTGAGCTGCCTGCGTCGCTCTTAGATACAGTTCTTTGCGCCAAAGGCTGTTTCCTAGCGTCTCCAATGTCACCTTTGCGGGCACCTGCCGCCCGAAACCAAGCCATTTCCCTTGTGTCCAGCCTGAGACCAAAATACACAGAGCACCCTATAGGCACCTTCTTCCTCCCCGTTGTCTCGGACCCCAGCTTCCAGGTGCCCAGCCGTCCCTCCCCCTAGGACTTTGCGGCCCAGAGATCTGAGCAGTGTCCATATCCCAGGGTTTGGGATAGGGGGAGTGGAGATGCCAATGGCAAGGCCCCAAGCTCACACACCTGGGACTCCACTACAGCGCACGTCCAAGGAAACCTGAGACTCCCTTGGGGCCAGCCGAAAAGCATGGGCCTGTGGCTCAGGTCTCAAAACGGAAAATAGGAGAGAAAGATTCGTCCACAACCCAGTCTTTAGTGGTCACCTGGTAACACTTAAGGAACGTACAGTGAATAATAAATAGCTCAGGAAACTGTCCAGTGGCAGCTGCGTTTTTGAAGGGCTCATTATTTGGACTCTGTTTGTGATGGATATTTTCTGATTTTTTTTAATGGAGAAAACAGAAAATCGATGGAAATGTCTAAATCTCTGTTAGGCCATATCAATATATAGATGATAAAACTCATGGAAAAGTTATTTCTATCTTTACACAGCTGGAAATGAAGTCGTTTGCTGGTATAGGAGATCTGGCAATAAAACCCTGAGTTGTGTCTGTCTTAGGAAGCCAGAGCAGTCGGTCTTGGCAAAGATGTGAGGTCTGAAACCTGTGATAGGAATTAAGTAACTAAAAGTCTTTTACTAGCAAACGTTTTATATTTCGTTTCTCACTTCAAACCAGGCTGCTGATCTATTCTGCACACTCACAACCAAGATTCACCCGATCTGTAAACTGAAAAAGTGTGGGGAAGGGAGAGTGACTAAATTTTCTTTTGAAAGTCTTTCTAGTTTTAATATTCTTTAGTTGTAAAACTTTTAAAGGAGCTTCCCCAGAATCCCAAGTCCTCTTGGTCCTAAACTGCAAGGCAATATAAATTCTGTCCTTTACGAACAACAGTTAAAGGAACCACAAATGCTTGCTCTAAAGAAGATCCCTGGCCATAATATCACTGTGAAGTATCTGTAAGGCTGGGATGTGGGAGGAAGGAAGCTTGTTTTGGATGTTTCCTGAAGTTGGCACACTAAGATCCAAGTGCAGATTTTGAGCCAACAAAGAACCTTCTCATAGCTCTTTAAAGAATAGGGTGTCTCCCAGTGTGGTGACTCTCTTGACCTTGGAGGTTTCTGGGCAGAAATGTAAGCAATTGGCAGGCATTTGGAAAAAGATTTACAAATCCTCTATCAGTTTGTTCAGGCTGAGTGTTAAAGTTCCTTCTATCTCTGACACACAATAGTCCTAAAGCCTGAACAGCTATCAGATCTGATACTTATTAACATTTCAGGCAATTAGGGTTTTAATTTTCCTTTAATTATTCAGTACAACTGGAGAAACTCAGGGAAGGCAAGATCAATTTCACCAGCAAATCTCCCTGGCCAAATACACTCAAGTGTTCAGATACCATAACAGACTGTGTAGTGTGCCAGGGCCCCTCTGGTTGGAGGAATCCGAGGAATTCTGGCTCTCAGGGACTCAGGGTGGGTGGTTATTCTATAACAAAGAATGATCTTGATGTGGAATCACAAGCTTCATGGCCATACATTCCTTCCCTGTTTCCATAACAAGACAGGTACCAATCAATTCACTCTTTCCTTAATGGCGCCTCATCATCTTTCCTCCTCGCCACTCACCAATGCTCCACATATAAGTGGATGATTTTAGCATCTATGAAGTTCAGATTCAAATTATTTATCCGCTTATGTCACACTCTTAAGTGCCAGGAGTCTATTACAGCGGAAACTCAAAAGTTCCAACATAATTACGTATAGAAAGCATTGCTTGAAGTTGCCCCCATAAGAAGCCAAAGACTAATTTGCCATCCTACCCTTTAATAAAAATGTGTTTAGGGGGAAAAAAAACAAGCAATGAAGCACAAAGCCTCGTTCCCTCATGTCTTATTTTCTTCTATTCAGGATTTCTCCTTAGTTTTGGTATGTGGAACTCTGCCAAAAGCCATCTCAGTGACTGAAAGAAATACCTGTTACTGCTTTTTGCCTCTTGTTACCCTGATAGCTCCAACAACAACAACAAAAGCATCTGTTCTTTTCACATGGTGTGTGCAAACTTTTGCATGAGAAGTACAGGTAGCTTCAGAGCCTCTTTGGATGCCTCCCCCAACTCCAGCTCCCCACCTGTAACCACAAATCCATGTGCTGAAGCCAAATTCCAAATTAGTTTCTAGTTAGCTGATTATAGAGTTCAAAGAATTCTCTACTCATTTTGAAATTCCTAAGAAGAGAAACTAGTGTCAGATTTTCCTTCAATGAACTTAGAACAATCTTTTCTAGCCTTTCATGTTTTCCTAATTAAAGACAGTTGTGGAGTCTCCTCACACGCTAAACCACTTTCATTTTGTCTTTGCTTCAAACCTAAACTACCAAATCCTCTTGGAAAACTGGAGACCCTAGATTGAAACTTCCTTCTGTCTGTCTGTAGCCCTGCCCCTCCAGAAGAGGACAGAGAAGAGAGAAGACTGGTTGGATCTTGCACATTTAAAATCTACAAAATGCCTTTCATCTTAGGATCTCTAGACTTTACAAGCATTTATTTACTGACGAGTGCAAACTCCACAGTATTAGTCTGTACCTGTTGGGCACTACCATCCTTTGATGTCTTCATTTTTTACAAAAATAGCTCCAGAATTAGCTTATTAAATAGTATTGCATGATGTGAAGTCTGTTTTCAATGGGATTTTTAAGGATTTTTATGCTATTTGAGCTCTCATGTGTTCCCAAGCCCATGAAAACATTTTCTATGCATTGCAGGAATTCTCATGACCCCTGTAAACCCCTTTCTGCTTGTAGACTTCCTAAAAGACTATATGAATCTTCATTTCAGACACTAACCAAGATAGCAATGATGACAAAAGCATGAGGCTTTGAAAGTCAGGAAAGACCTGAAGGAAGAGTGGGAGGAAGGCAGACAGGGTAAACCAAGGAAGACTTTATGGACTGAAATCACATGAACTTATTAGGATTTTTAGAAAGAGATGGTAAGTGAAGGGTTAGAGGCAGAAAACCCAAAGACACAAATTCTAAGCCTCTATGTCTTAAATGCAGAGTATTTGAAAAGAAAAAAATGAAAGGTCAGAACAGTAAGTAATTGTCATCAATTTACCAAGACCCCTAAATGCAAACATACATTTATGCTTAATTTTTAAATATTGATACATTAAGATCTACTTAAACTTACCAGGGGGCTAGGAGGTATCAGTGGTAACTGGCAAGTTTCCTAAGGATTTTAGGACTAGATGCTCATGCAAACACTTTTAAGTTTTTAATATTTTTTAAATAAAAAGTTGTTTTTGTGCCATACTTGGTGATTCTCAGGGTTTACTCCTGGTGGTACTTGGGGGATCATATGGGATGCTGGGAAATGAAGTCGGTTAGCTGCATGCAAGGTAAGTGCCCTGCCAGCTGTCCAATTACTCCAGCCCCTCAAATGCTTTTTAATATGTTATCTCATTTAAAAAAATTCCAAATTCTGGGGCTGGAGAGATAGCACAGCGGTAGGTGTTTGCATTGTAAGTGGCAGACCCAGGACCAATGGTGGTTCAAATCCTGGCATCCCATATGGTCCCCCATGCCTGCCAGGAGCAATTTATCAGCAGAGAGCCAGGAGTAACCCGTGAGCATCGCCAAGTGTGGCCCAAAAACAAAAACAAACAAACAAACAAACAAAATATAAATCCTGACAGTCCCAAGAAACTGAGGCAGAGAGATAGACCAGCGGTCCTCTTTGTGACTCAAAAGCTCCATTTTCATTCCAGGTCAGTGTGCCCCAAAAAGGGCATAGTTGCTTACTCTACAGCCACATATTTCTTCCAGTCTATGAGCCACACCACAACACATAAAAAACACTATCACACTGCAACAGTCACAATGGGAAAGCAATGCAGAACCCCACTATGCTTAGTGAATGGAGGTGGAAGTTCTGAAAACCCAACTAGCATCAGCCACCTATATAGCCTCTCTGATAAGGACATTAGAAAAGAAATGTTAAGGCTTTTCAAGGAACTAAAAGAAATCATACAATGAAGAGTCAATAAGGCTCAAGAGAATATGAGAATAGAAATGAGAAAACTTCAACTACACTGGAAGGCATTTTCACAAAAGAAAAAAAAAAAAAAAAAGGCTGGGTTGGCCATACTAATATCAGATGACATTTACTTCATAGGCTTAAAATGGTCATAACAGAGAGGGTCATTTCTTTTTTCTTTCTTTTTTTTCTGGGGGAGTGCACATCTGGTGATATAAGGGATGCTGGAGAATCAAACCCTAGTTAGCCACATCCAAGACAAACATCCTAACCATTATACTATCACTCGGGCCCAAAGTGTCATTTCTTTTTCTTTTCTTTTTTTGGTTTTTGGGCCATACCCGACAACACTCAGGGGTTACTCCTGGCTCTATGTTCAGAAATCACTCCTGGCAGGCTTGGGGGACTTAATGGGATGCTGGGAATCGAACCTGGCTGCATGCAAGGCAAACTCCCTACTCCAGCCCCCAGAGTGTCATTTCTTAATGATCATCAGGATGAAATCAACTCCTAAACATATATATGAAAGGCCAGGAAAATACTTTTAACTGCTTGAAGAAAGACATCAATGTTAACACAATGGTAGTTGAAGACTTCAACACTGCTGTCACCTCTTCATAGATCAACCAGGCTAAAACTCAACAAGAATATACTGGATATATATGTGGTCTTTCATTCCTGAAAAGCAGAGTATATTTATTTTTCTCCAATGTACAGGGTACATTCTTCAAGAGAGACCACATGGTAGACCACAAAACATACCTTCATGAAATCAAGAGGATATAAACTGTATCAACTATCTTCTCAGATTACAATGCATTAAAAGTAGAAATGAATTACAAATAGAAATGGAGAAATAACTTTAACACCTAGAAATGTTTACAGCCCACTACTAAACAACTAGTGTTAAAGAAGAAATCAAAAGGAGGGAGAGGAGAAGAGGAGGAGAGGAAAAGAAAGAAATTTTAAATAATTGGGACAGGAATGATAGTACAGAGGATAGTTACAGTGGCCAACCTGGGTTAGATCCCTGGCACCCTATATGGTCCCCTCAACTCTGTCAAGAGTGATCCCTGAACAAAGAGCCAGGAGTAAGTCTTCAGTATCAGTAACTGTGAGCGACTCCCACAAATAAGCAACAAAAAATTCTGTAGTTTTCCTCTTGGCTCACTTGAGTAGCTCTATACAACAGCATCAGTAAAGTAGTGTAAAGTAGTCAGAGGTTATCCAGGTGGAAATGTCCAAAAAGGGACCCTTGCCAAAATGGTTCAATTTGGGATGAAGATAGATTTTAAAAACTTCTCCCACAGGACAGTGAGGTAAAATTAGACATTCTAGAGGTTGAATGTGGAAACAAAAGAAGAACCACATATTTGATTCTGACAAATAAAAAAACAAAAACAAAAACAGAAAAGCACAAGAAGGTCATGGAAAGAGTATATTGTCAGGGAATGGATAGAAGGGTTTGAAAAAAGAAGTTATGTTAGATGCTGCATCAATGAGGGGAAGGAGAAAGAAGCAAAGTCAGTGAGTACCTCCCAGGACAGCAGTTTCAGTGCAATGATATAGATTGAATCAGATTATTGGATTAGCAGCTTTACAAAAATTATTAGTCCTTCCTTCTCTTTAGATTGCTCCCTGACATGGCTGCTTCATTTTTAGCCAGTCTCCTTCCTTATTTTTTATTTTGTTTTTTTGGGCTACACCCGGAAGTGCTAGGGGTTATTCCTGGCTTTGTGCTCAGAAATCGCGCCTGGCAGGCTCATGGGACCATATGGGATGCCAGGAGATGAACCCAGGCCCATCCTAGGTCAGCCTCATGATAGTGACATGCTAACACTCAGTTCTCCTTTTCTTTTATTTTTTTTTTCCTTATTCTTTTTTTGTTTGTTTGTTATTTTTTGGGCCATGTCCAGCATTGCTCAGGGGTCAGGGGTTATTCCTGGCTCTGTGCTCAGAAATCACTCTGGCAGGCTCTGGGGACCATATGGGATGCTGGGAATCAAACCCGGGTCCATCCTGGGTCAGCCACGTGCAAGGCAAAAGCTCTACCACTGAGCTATCACTCCAGCTCCGTACCCTCTATTCTTATTTCTTACCCTTCTGTTTCTGTTAAGGAAAGCCACTTCACACAGGGCATCTTTGATTCTTTCCTTTTCAATTGTTTAATAAATTTTTATCAGGGTCTACTATGTGCCTATAGCTATGTCAGGACACTGTGAAAATGATGAACAAGATTGATCAGGAACTTATATTCTAGTAGAGGAGAGAGGTATTTATTGTAATTCAGTGGTGAAAAATGTTAATAGGGGTTTGGGTGAGATATGAAAAGGCTTTGCACACAGTTGATCTATGTTTGATCTCTTATACCCTATCTGTGATGGCGCACCTATGGCACGCTTGACAGTGGTGGCACGAGAAGGCCTTGCAGCTGGCACGCGGGAAGGTCCGCAATTAAGATATGCAGCATAGTTTTTAGACACTAAAATATTGTTATTAAGGTTTAATTGACATGCTGGCACTTTTGAGGAAATTCTTTGGTTTTGTGTGGCAGTTTGGGCACCCGGGCTCAAAAAGGTTAGCCATCACTGCATGATTACGAGCTCTGCTAGGAGTGATTCCCGAGTGCAGTCAGGAGTAAATCCTGAGTATAGTCAAGCGTGACCCAAAACCAAACAAAAAAGCAGTGTTATGAGAACATAGAGAATTGAGAGGAAAGGGTTCAAAGGCATGTAGCTTGGAGGTCCAAGAGAGGCCATCCTGTGAGAGTGATCTCTTGGGCTTACACTACAAATATGAATAGTCTTCCCAGCTTCAAAGTTACAGGGTTTCACAACTTGTACAAACTGACAACTTCATAATGCTGCCTGGCTCTTTCAATGAAAATGATTTTTGGTTCGTGTTTCCAAGAAATTCTGCTATGGATATCCTCTCTCCAATATTTTAAAAAAAAATGACTAAGAGGCTAAAGGATAGCTCAAATGGCTAGTATACAAATTTTGCAAATGGGAGCCTTGGATTCAACTCCCAGAACACATAGTACCCCTGAGAAAGGTATGAGGTATAGCTCCTGAGAACCATTCGATATGGCTCCCAAACTAAAAATGAAAGGGCCAAAGAGATAGTATAGACTAGAGGCTAAGGCACTTACTAGCCTTGCATGCTATTGTGACCATAATAGTTAAAATAGTTAAAATCCTAGCACTACAAATGGTACTCTGAGTACCATTAGGTGGCGGTGAGTACAGAGTCAGGTGTGACTCCCTGATCATAGAGACATGAGAGGCCCCCAAGCACTACTGGATGTGTCCCTCCCCTCAAGCCGAACCAAATCAAAAAGGTAAAATACATAATACAAAGGACAGACTTCTGAAACCAGTCTCTTTGTTCTGTTATTTTATCATTTTTGGTTTTGGACTATACCTGTCTGTGTTTAGAGCTTACTCATTGCTCTGGAATCATTTCTGGCAGGGCTCAGGGTACCATACAGTGCCAGGACTGAAAAACCTGGATCAGCTGCATGCATGGCAAAAAAAAAATCCACAAAAACTAAAACAAAACAAAACAAAACAAAAAAACAACAAAAACCAAAACCCAAACAAACAAAACAAAACAAAACAAAAAACCCAAAAACCAAGCCTTACCTGCTGTACTACCTCTCTGGCCTTACTATATTCTTCTCACTGATCACAATTCAGACAATTCACAAGCAGACAATTCAGAGGTTTGAGTTTAGACCAAAATTAGAGTTTTTCATTTGGGAGAAAATGATGAGATTAGAGATATTAAATGATTCACTTGAATTGATGCAGTGAATATAAGCTGCAGAAGACCCAAGATAAATCCAATTTCTTTGAATTCTTAATCTTCTTCCCTTGACTCACATATAAACATAATCTAATATTAGAAATATATATGTGTTAAGGCTATGAAAGAAGTTAAAGCCTAAAAAAAAAAACAATCAACTTGACAGGGTTAGAGTCATAGGCCAATAGGTAGGGCACTTGCACACAGCTGACTCAGCTTTGATCCCTAGCATCTCATATGGTCCCCTGAACACTGAACACTGCAGTAGTTCCTGAGTGCAGAGCCTGGAGTAATCCCTAAGCATTTCCAGGTGTGGTTCAATCTTCTGTCCCCAAATAAGATAAAATAAAGTTTAAAAAATTGATTTGACAACTTGGCAGAAAGATAATGATAACTGTATTTAAAAATCTACTTTAGGGGGCCGGGCGGTGGCGCTAAAGGTAAGGTGCCTGCCTTGCCTGCGCTAGCCTTGGACGGACCGCGGTTCGATCCCCCGGTGTCCCATATGGTCCCCCGAGCCAGGAGCAACTTCTGAGCACATAGCCAGGAGTAAACCCTGAGCGTTACCGGGTGTGGCCCAAAAAAAAAAAAAAAAAAAAAAAAAAAAAAGAAAAAAAAATCTACTTTAGGAGCTGGAGAGAGAATCCCAGCATCCCATATGGTCCCCCGAGCCTGCCAGAGTGAAGTGATTTTTGAGAGTAGGGCCAGGAGTAACCCCTGAGTGCTGCCGGGTGTGTCCCAAAAACCAAAACAAACAAACAAACAAACAAAATACCAACCAAAAAACAAAACTACTTTAAACTGATATTAAGCTGATATTTTCCCCTCACATCTCAATATTTTAATTAAAAATTGATTTATGTTAAGCGGTATTTCTCCCAAAGATGCTGACGTGGCATTCAGAGTCAAAATAGAGGAAGATAAGTGTTCTAAGTTAGAAGTAAATTGGGGGGCCCGGAGAGATAGCACAGCGGTGTTTGCCTTGCAAGCAGCCGATCCAGGACCAAAGGTAGTTGGTTCGAATCCCGGTGTCCCATATGGTCCCCCGTGCCTGCCAGGAGCTATTTCTGAGCAGACAGCCAGGAGTAACCCCTGAGCACCGCCGGGTGTGGCCCAAAAACCAAAAAAAAAAAAAAAAAAAAAAAAAAAAGGGGCCGTCGCTAGAGGTAAAGTGTCTGCCCGCTGTCCCATATGGTCCCCCCAAGCCAGGGGCAATTTCTTAGCGCTTAGCCAGGAATAACCCCTGAGCATCAAACGGGTGTGGCCCAAAAACCAAAAAAAAAAAGAAGTAAATTAGGGGGCCGTCGCTAGAGGTAAGGTGTCTGCCCGCTGTCCCATATGGTCCCCCCAAGCCAGGGGCAATTTCTTAGCGCTTAGCCAGGAGTAACCCCTGAGCATCAAACGGGTGTGGCCCGAAAACCAAAAAAAAAAAAAAAAAAAAAAAGAAGTAAATTAGGCCAAGGACTCAAGCATTATGAAGATAATCTGATCAGTAACTAAGTGACTAGGGAAGACACTGACTAGTAATAGCTCTGGCTAATCCTGGTTAACAATAAGAAAATAATGCTGATTTGTAGAGTATAAGTCAAAGTCAAATAGAAAGACTGCTGGTTAACTACTTCTAATATAAATTTAAAAATAAACAAATTAATAAATAAGCAAATAGTTAATGTCTGTATACATATGTGTATATATAAAGTATATTTAAGGTCGTTGTAAATCAACCTAACACTTAAATCTTAAATGTGCTGCTACTTAGAGTTAGAAATAAGCTTTATATATGTACACTACAAAAACTGTTCAGGAAAGCTGTTTGTTTATCCATTTGTTTTACTGTTGCCATTAAACTACTTTTATTTTATTATCATAATTTCCTTTTTTTCATGATAGACGATCTGGTGAATATAAATCCAGGTTCTGGCCTTAGATCAAGTCTTGTGGAGAATGATTATAATTAGGTGCAAGGGTAAGCTTCACATTATTAAACAATATTTCATAATGGATTAATTTGTTTGGATAAACAGCAAAACAAACAACAATAAATTAACAAAGTAGGAGCTACAGCTCCAAGGACTAGAGCAGATGATCTGATTTCTGGAGTCCTCCTGGTTTTGATCCCGGGTACTACATGTTCCGTCAACCACTGCCAAGAATGATCCCAAGCACAGAGCTGGGAGTAGCCTTCCTACCTCCAACATTGCCAGGAGTGATCTCCAAACTCCCCCTCCCAAAAAAACCCCCCAAAATACTATTATTTATCAATAACTTTCAAAAGCTGGATGTTTCTGACTCAAACTAGTGTTTACTTTTGTTTGGACTACACCAAGCTGAATGGACTTTGAAAACTTTTCAACTGCCAACTAACTGAGTAAAAAAACAAATAACTCAAAGGTAGCTAGCTATAAAAATATCAGGCCAGAGCAAGAGCATAGGAGGTAAGGCTTTGCACGTGGCCAACTGAGGTTTGATCTTCAGCATCCCACGTGATTCCAGAGGTTCGAGCAGTGCAGAACCAGACATAACCCTGAGCACCACTGGGTGTGGCCCTAAAAACAAAAGGGAAAAGAAAAACTATTGCTACAGAATTTCATTGCGCCGGAGCAACAGAACAGCATGTATTGAGTTTGTCCTGCACGCAGCCAATTGAATTCTATTTCTAGCATTCTATATGGTCCCCCAAACCTGTCAGGAATAATTCCTAAGTGCAGAGCCAGGAATAACTGCTGAATAATGCCTAGTATACCCTCAAACAAATCAAATATTATCTAAGGGGGCCAGAGTGATAGCACAGCAGGTAGAGCGTTTGTCCTGTATGCAGCCAACTTGGCTTCTA
Organism: Suncus etruscus; assembly: GCF_024139225.1. Taxonomy (NCBI): domain Eukaryota; kingdom Metazoa; phylum Chordata; class Mammalia; order Eulipotyphla; family Soricidae; genus Suncus; species Suncus etruscus. Next base: position 38,243,067 of record NC_064853.1, read on the forward strand.
TTCCCAGCATCCCTATGCTGTCCAGGGGTAATTTCTGAGTGCAAAGGAGTAACTTCTAAGCACTGCTGGGTGTGGCCCCCAAACTAAACCAAAACAAAATATTATCTCAGAATCTGGCTATCATCAGCATCTGTAGTGGCAGAATTTTCAGTTTTGCTCTGTTCAGGTTAATAAAATGAAATGCATATAAATGAAGTGATACAGGAGCTCAGGGGAAGTGACTGAGATATCAAAAAGACTTTATGAAGATAACATTTAAACTAAGTCATCAGGGTGGGTAGAAATAAAATACGGTAAAATACGTAAAGAATGTTTGGGATGAGTGGATGGAATGTATGTGTATATAGGAAATAAGACTAGAAAGACAGGCCTGGAGAGATAGCACAGCGGCGTTTGCCTTGCAAGCAGCCGATTCAGGACCAAAGGTGGTTGTTTGAATCCTGGTGTCCCATATGGTCCCCTGTGCCTGCCAGGAGCTATTTCTGAGCAGCAGCCAGGAGTAACTCCTGAGCATTACCGGGTGTGGTCCAAAAACAAAAACAAAAACAAAACAAAACAAAACAAAAAGACTAGAAAGACATGGGATGAAAGTCTTGAGAAAGTCAAAAGACTGAGACAGACACATTCTAGTTTTGGAGGATGTTACCATTAATTCATTAGACTGCAATGCTCTTGAGTTGATCTGGAGAAAAGTATTCACAAAAAGAAGAGTGAGTACAAAGACAGATTCAAAGGGGAAAACCACTGTGGGAGGGAGGGAGGGGGGAGAGAGAGAGGAAGAGAGAGAGAGAGAGAGAGAGAGAGAGAGAGAGAGAGAGAGAGAGAGAGAGAGAGAGAGTGGGGGGGAATGTTATTAGTTTTGGGGCCATATCTGGCAGTGCTCAGGGACCATTGAGTGCTGGGCAGTGGCTGTATGCAAGGCAAGCGACACACCCCTTGAACTATCTCTCTGGCCTTGGGAAAACAACCCTAGAGGCTTTAAGTTTTTGAAGGCTAGCATATAATTTATGTCTGCTTTTCCCCGCCGTGGGAACTATGTGTGTACATGTTGGCTGTCCAATCATACTATCTCTCTGTATGTCTAACAGAGGATCCTTTGTTCCAAAGAGCGAGGCTCAAAAGAGACAGAGTGATAAAATCACACTGAGATCAGTACTTCCAGCTGGTGCAAGGGCTGATGCCATTCCATAACACACCCTACAGGAAGCAGCTTGAGATACTCAGCTGATTGATTCCCACAGCAGGAGTCTTGTGGTAGGGTGGGGTGGTCAAGCATGGAGAAAATCCTTTTGCCAAATGCTCAAATTAGTTCACTAAGAGCCTGACTTTATGCATCACTGTCTGTATAAGGCATTACTTATTGTTTGTTTGTTTGTTTGTTTGTTTAACCCCCAGCAATGCTCCGGGGTTACTACTAGCTTTGCATTCAGGAATTACTTCTGGCGGTGCTTGGGGGGACCCTATGAGATGCTGGGAACTGAATCCGATCAGCTGTGTACAAAGTAAGTGATAAGTTACTCTTATTAAACCATTTCTTGACTGATTTTTTAAAAAACAAAGGAGAACATGGGGGGGAGAGAGTGAGAGAGAAAGAGAGAGAGAGAGAGAAAGAGAGAGAGAGTGTAGAATAGCAGGAAGGGTATTGGTCTTGCATATGGCTTCATCCCCAACATCCCTAACATCCCTCCCCTCTTCTGCCTCCTCTTCCTCTTCCTCCTCGCTCCTGAACAGTCAGGAGTAAGCCTCAAAAAAAGAAGAAAATTAAAGAAAAACTAAAATTATTTTAGTTTTAAAAACGTGGGTTTTTTTTTTTTATTTGTTTTGGTCACACCTGAACTGATACTCAGCTCAGGGGTTACTCCTGGCTATGTACTCAGAAATTGCTCTTGGGGGCTGGAGCTGTGGCACAAGCTGTAAGGTGTCTGCCTTGTGTGCGCTAGCCTAGGAAGGACCCCGGTTCAATCCCCCGGTGTCCCATATGGTCCCCCAAACCAGGAGGATTTCTGAGCGCATAGCCAGGAGTAACCCCTGAGCGTCACTGGGTGTGGCCCAAAAACCCAAACCCCCCCCCAAAAAGAAATTGCTTCTGGCATTGGGGGACCATATGGGATGCCAGGGATCGAATCCAGGTCTGTCCTGGGTCAGCGCGTGCAAGGCAAACCCCCTACTGCTGAGCTATCACTCTGGCCCCCTAAAAACTTTTTTTTTTTTTTTAAAAAGGAAAACCATGACACTTTCCAGGTGGAAAAAATAAGTTTATCAGTTAACTCTTACTGTCTTGGAACCTAAACAGAAAATTATTAACCCTCCTTTCCTTTCTACAAGTATGTTCAACAGCTATTTGTTGTAAAGAGTCATCCTCTATATTACAGGCTATTCAGTAACAGTGAAAAAATGCCAAGAGTGAAAATTAGAAATGTCTTTGGATAATTTCAAATGTCTCTCAATGAAAATCATGAACCTCCAACCTATCGTTGAGAATCACTGTCAAGCATGAGTTCTGGTATCAAACAGATCTTTCCAAGCCAGTTCTAACAAATTGTTTTCAGGCTTGAGCAAGTTACTTTAACATCTTAAGTTCTCATTTTTTTTTTCTATTTGCAAAGGTAAATAAATGCCTTTCAAGATATTTATCATGGTAGTTTTTTTGTTTTTTGTTTTGGTTTTTGGGCCACACACGGCGGTGCTCAGGGGTTACTCCTGGCTGTCTGCTCAGAAATAGCTCCTGGCAGGCACAGGGGACCATATGGGACACCGGGATTCGAACCAACCACCTTTGGCCCTGGATCGGCTGCTTGCAAGGCAAACACCGCTGTGCTATCTCTCTGGGCCCTATCATGGCAGTTTTAAGATAAGAGATCATTTAGACCCAGGTCTCCCTTACTGCACTTATTACCACGTTACCACCTCTGCAATTTTTTGGATCCATAATCTTAACGAGCAACTAAGATCCTAAGGACTAATAGAGAGCAAGTACTTGGTAAGTATGACTTAAAAAAACATAGGGCCCTTTCCTCCAAATCCTTAAAAGAAATCTATGGGCCATCATCACATGCTTATCCCTGGGCGGTCAAGTTTCAAAAGGCCCACATTCAAACAACAGTACTGTGGTAAGGAAGGGGATTCACACTAATCCTTCATGACCAATACCAGAAACTTGGTGTTTGAAAAGAACTCAGTCGTGGTAGTAGCAAAGTATTAAAGTAGGAAAGGTGCATGTTCTCCTCCAAGCTAGGTTTATCTAACTGAAATAACTGAGATTTAGAAATAATCTACTTGGCAGGAAACAATCCTTTGGTGAAGTGATGCTTCGGCACAGTGATATGACTCCTTCCAGGACTTATGTTGTTATTCTTGGTGAGCCAACCAATGCTTGCTAACAATAAAGTGTCATTCAAAGCAACTTTTCTCTCTCTCTCTCTCTCTCTCTCTCTCTCTCTCTCTCTCTCTCTCTCTCTCTCTCTCTCTCTCTCTCTCTCTCTCTCTCTCTCATAAGGCGTTTGCCTTTCATGCAGAAGGTCATCAGTTCAAATACCGGTGTCCCATACGGTCCCCCATGCCTGCCAGGAGCAATTTCTGAGCCTGGAGCCAGGAATAACCCCTGAGCACTGCCGGGTGTGACCCAAAAACCACAAAAAAAAAAAAAAAAAAAAAAAAAAAAGAATTACTCTTTGTGGTGCTCAGGGGACCACTGAACCTGGGTGAGCCATGTGCGATGCAAGTGCCCTATCTGTTGAACTATCTCTCTAGCTTCCAGGTAATCAGCTAGCGTAAAAGTGTCCAGAACTTTTCTGAAGTTCTAGAACTACAGAAGTTGAATCCCTCACCCTTACTTCTAGATATGGACCTGTGTTGAAGGCTATGCATAACTCAACTGTGCTCACTGACAACAGAAGTTCTACATGGGACAGATTCTAGTTTTTTCTGAGACTGTTTATCTTCCTCCCATATAAAATTAGTTACAAATGCTACTAGCTAACATTAAATGTGAAAAATTTCAGTAAACTCAAACTGTTTAGTCCTTTTGGCTAAATATGAATTTATCTGTTGCTTTAAAATCTTCCCCTTGTTAAAGCGGATACTCTGGAGGAACATGTGGTGATAGAAATGTTTTATGTGGGGCCCGGAGAGATAGCACAGCGGCTTTGCCTTGCAAGCAGCCGATCCAGGACCAAAGGTAGTTGGTTCAAATCCCGGTGTCTCATATGGTCCCCCGTGCCTGCCAGGAGCTATTTCTGAGCAGACAGCCATGAGTAACCCCTGAGCACTGCCGGGTGTGGCCCAAAAACCAAAAAAAAAAAAAAAAAAAAAAAAAAAGAAATGTTTTATGTGGGGCTGGCGAGGTGGTGCTAGAGGTAAGGTGTCTGCCTTGCAAGCGCTAGCCAAGGAAGGACCACGGTTCGATCCCCGGTTTCCCATATGGTCCCCCCAAGCCAGGGGCAATTTCTGAGCACTTAGCCAGGAGTAAACCCTGAGCATCAAATGGGTGTGGCCCGAAAAAAAAAACACAAAAAAAATGTTTTATGCATGAAACCCTATCAATAACAGTTTTGTAAACCACACTGCCTCAGTAAAATAAAAAATAAATAAAATGTCAGTTAGCTAATCTTTACAAGTGTATCAATACCCTTAAAACTGAGTCTTCTGGTTAGACTTGAAAAGCATGTTTAAAAAAAATCTTTTTGCAATAAAAATTTCCAGAAACACACACACACACACACACACACAAAATTTGTTTTTGGGACACACCCAGCAGTGCTCAGGGGTTACTCCTGACTCTGTGCTCAGAAATAGCTCCTGGCAGGACCTTATGGGATGCTGGGGTTGAACCCAGGTTAGTCCCACATGCAAGGCAATGCCATACCCACTGTGCTATCACTCCAGTTCCTCAGACTTTTTTTTTTTTTGCCAACCTTCCATTTGCTTTTACTTCCATCTGATTGTTATACTGAGTGTGTGTGTGTGGGTGTATGTGCGGCTGTGGGTGAGACATGTGGTGTAGGGATGGAACACAGGGCTCCTTCATGCAACCATATGCTCCAGTCCTTTAAACTGTTTGCCCAGTCCTGTGACACTGTTGTTTAAAATATTAATGGTGATACTTTAAAATGGGGCTGGTAAAAGTTTCACATGAAACAAAAGCATAAACGAAGCCTTCATAAGATTATCACAGAGCTTTGGAATTTCTTTTTTTTTTTTTTTTGACCAGGAAGGGAGGGTGGAAAGGAGAGAGAGATATCATCACATAAGGTTATAAAGACCAGCAGCCAAATTGTGACTCCTGGGCTGAGAACAACTGACAAGCTTGTGGTTTTCCCTTAAAGACACAGCACAACGAAGCTCCTGGGAATATTTCCACAAAGGAAGTCCCTCTGTTTAGAAATGCATCATCCACCAAACACCTGCAACAACAACTATGCACAAAATAAGCTGCAGATGCCAGGGAAAGTGACTAGGAGCTTTTAAACTAGGCGGGATTAGCACCAGCAAAGGAAAGAATCCTGGCAGCATTTGTCCTAAGGGAAGGTTCACTTAGGCAGTTGTTGCACTCCACAGTCACAATCAGATTATCAGTGGCTTGCTACATAAATACTTAATTAGTCAATGAGCACATTTTCTAGCTGAATCCTAAACTCCCCACCTGTAGGTGATAATGTTTTTCTAGTGCAGTTGGTTCTCAACCTTGTGAGATTGGGTTTCCAGGGAATATGTGGCAATGTTGAAGATATCCTTAGCTATCACTCTGGGCAAGAGTTGCCAGCTATTAGCATCTAGTGGGTAGAGGTCAGGGATGCTACAATACATAGGGGAGTCTAAAACATTGATTCCTAAGGTTAAAAAGCCTTTTTAGGGGCCAGAGAGATAGCACAGCGGTGTTTGCCTTACAAGCAGCCGATCCAGGACCTAAGGTAAGTTTGGTTCGAATCCTGGCGTTCCATATGGTCCCCCGTGCCTGCCAGGAGCTATTTCTGAGCAGATAGCCAGAAGTATCCCCTGAGCACCACCGGGTGTGGCCCAAAAAACAAAAACAAACAAATAATAAAAGCCTTTTTAGGGGGCTGGAGCGGTGGTGCAAGTGGTAAGGCATCTGCCTTGCCCGAGCTAACCTAAGACTGACACAGTTTGATCTCTGGCATCCCATATGGTTCCCCCCTACCCCAAAAAGGGCACCTTTTTAGGGCATTCTTTTTTACTTCTTGGATCCTAGTTCTCACTGGTATTGTTAAAGGAAAAAACAATCAAGATATGCAAAGGTTCTGTACAGAAGAGGTTGGTACAAATCTTCCCACAGCTTATCTTGACTGCAGTAAAGTTGGAGGTACCAAAACCTCTAGGAAAATACACACCAAATGTGATTTCTTTTCTCTTGGAAGTCTAGTAGATAGTGCCTACTGCATTTACTTTATTCCCTAGTGAACCTATGGGCAAAATTTATAAAAACAAGAGGTTGGAGAGATAGCACAGTGGTAGGGCATTTGCTTGCAAGCAGCCGACCCAGGACCAATGGTGGTTCGAATTCTGGCATCCCATATGGTCCCCTGTGCCTGCCAGGAGTGGCCCCTGAGTGCTGCCGGGTGTGGCCCAAAAAACAAACCAAAAAAATAAATAAATAAAATAAAACAAAACAAAACACACACACACACACACACACAAGTGCCCCCAAAATCCAACACAGATGAGATGATATTGCCCATCTATGGTAGTAAATACTGCCTTTGTAATAATTTGCAAGGAAGGAACAAGTTTTAGTTTGCTTTTGGGCCGTACCTGAAAGGTGCTCAGGGCTTTCTCTCTGAGCTCAGGGATCGTTCCCAGTGGGGCTTGGGAACTATATGGGGTGCCAGAGATGAAACCTGGATTGGCTGTGTCAAGGCATGCACACTACCTGCTGCACTATTTCTCCAATACCAGGAATAAGTATTTTTGTACAACTGGCAGTATTTTATGTCAGGCCTGGTCTTAAGAGTTTTCAAATGTGTGTGCAGGGAAGCTTAAGCCTGTTTTCCAGGACCAGAGATAGAGCATTTGCTTTGGGAGCAATACCTAGAAGTGCTCAAAGGACTATATGAAGAGCTGGGCATCAAACCAGAGTTTGGCCACATGCAAGGCAAGCACCTGTACTATCCAGCTCCCAAACTGTGTAATTTGAGAACTGCCTTTTATCTCTTAGGTGATACTAGGGATCAAGCCTCATATATGCAAAGCAACAGCTCCCTTGCTGAGCTCCTTCTTGATACTATTCACCAATTATCAACCACACAACTTTCTTGCTCTGGGGGTCTCATGGGTCTTGGGTGGACAGGAGGCCTGACTGTAGACTTGTCATGACCCCAAGTCTTAACTTCCACAGAGGGAGCTTTAAAAAGGAGAAAAAGTTTCTTGTCATCAAATCTAAGTTTGATTTCTTCTCAGAGTTGTGCATCTTTTTTCTCCCCTTCCTAGGAGGGTCACTCTGGGAGAACTTGGCTCACACTTCTTGTTAGTCTCCTGTTATGAATGTACAATTCCTTTTCCTCAATAATCAGAAACTCTCTTGTTCTTGTCAGGAAAACGGAATTTCCTAAAGAGACCAGCCAAAGTCTTTTCCTTCCAGTTTCCTGAAAACATGCTTGATAATCTCATTTGTGACTTCTGGAATGGTCTCTTTTACTTCCAATAGTAAAGCCTAACTCAGGAAAGTTAGGGGTTCTTATTCTCAAGAGGTCTTTGCCTCTTGAGAATAAGAAAGAACTTTCTTATTTGCTAAGTCTTTACTGGCTGAGAAGATTCACAGTCAAGGTAAAGACTTTTGTAGAAAGTATGACTTTCAAGGATGGAGAGATGGCACAGAGGTAAGGCATTTGCCTTGCTGTAGAAGGACGGTGGTTCGAATCCCAGCATCCCATATGGTCCCCTGAGCCTGCCAGGAGTGATTTCTGAGCGTAGAGCCAGGAGTAACCCCTTAATGTTGCCGGGTATGACCCCAAAACCAAAAACCAAAAACCAAAAAAAAAAAAAAAAAGGAAAGAAAATATGACTTTCATATTAAATTGGGAATAGGGGAAATTATCTTTCTTATAGGCTAACTGCCTCATGGTGCATTTACCAACAATCCCAAGTTTGACTCATCTATTTCAACCCCTCCACCCCTAAGCCTAGTGGAATTTGCAAAGTTAAAGTTGTGTCCACATTTCTATCTCACAGATTCATATCCTGTTTCTCTCTCTTTTACCTCCTCCTTTATCCCCCAACACCACATATTCAGTTGTGCTTGGGGGAATCTAACCTATGACTCCGCATGCAAACCATGTGCTCCAGCCCTTTGAGCCACCTCCCTGGTCCCTCATTTCCTGTTATCCTGTACTCTTAAGCAAACTCTAAGCTGAGAATGTGATTCTATTAAAAAAAAAAAGATGAAAACCTAGATCTGATGCTGTTTTTTTACTTTATGATCCTAGTCTCTGCTGATGTTGGTGTGAAGGAAGATGAACTCACTGCTGGCCTGTTTGGCATATTAACCCAGGGAACTCAACACTCAATGCATTAAAATGACTCAGTCCTCAGAATAGGTCCAAAAAGACCTTCCCTTTCCTTAGCCTCTAGGGAACCATGGAACTGACACCCTAAATTTTTCCTTTCTCATTGTTTCCACTTCCCATGAGCTCAGCTGAAGCTAAGCCAGGAGTATGGGACCCCCCCTCCCACCCCACTTCTGACCAAAGACCTATGCTGGGAGGAAGCAAAATCTTCTGTAGGAGTTGGAATATTAATACAGTAAATAAGGCACCTGCCTTGCACAAAGTCAACTCCAGTTTGATCCCATGTAAAGGTCACTTGAATGCTACCAGGAGTGATCCCTGAGCCTAGAGTTGGAGTAACTTCTGAGCAAAGTCGAATGAGTTCTACTTCCCAACAAACTAAAAACACTCCCTGGAATCTGCCTTTAGAAGATGGAACTGGGGAATTCAATTTCTGATTTTCATCCCAATTTGAGGAGGTAAGTATATTGCTCATTTATAGTAACTAACTATTGGCTTAATGATAGGTCACATGGGCATTTCAGTACCTTTTGTCCTCTCTTCCAGCTCTGCCTTGTCAACACCAGTCCTCTACAAGTACACCCTCTGTAAGTGTTTGCTGCTTAGTGTCTGGTCCCAGCCTGTACACTGAGAGTACTTGGTGGTAAGAGGCTTATTCTTAGAAATCAGTGAAACAAGTCTGCTAGTCTGCAACAACAAGCAATCAAAGCAGCTTCTGCACTCCAAAGCTACTGGGTAATATACTAGAACATAAGTAAAATTAGTAATAGCACTAACTGCTTTAAGTATTCTAGCCAATATAACAATTCAGAATATCACTGGAAACCAGATATTGAATGAAAAGGAAATGATTTTGATTGTACTTATCCAATTTTAAAGGGCTTGTTTGCTTTATTTTCTTGCTCCCTGGAGATCAGAAGAAAGAGTTATTAGATACTCAAGGTAGACTAAGCCTGTGGGCTTTATCCCCCTCTAGAGAAGTCTGTATTTTCTACTAAACACCTTAACAGTTGTCTCTCTCCACATTTCTCTTAAACTAAATTCTTTTTTTGGTGGTGGTGGGAATGCACTCCTGGAAGTGCTCAGGCATCAGTCCTGGTTCTGCACTCAGGAATTACTCCAGCTAGGCTCAGGGGACCATACAGGATGGAAGGAATTGATCCTGGTTCAGCTGTAGTGCAAGACAAGCACCTCACCCACTATACTATATCACTCTGACACCTTTAAAAAAAACCATTTCGCTTGAATAAAAAGAAAAAATATATATCTGTGGCCAGAGAGGCACTGCAGTAGATAAATTCATACTTTTCATGTATGAGTTCAATCCCAGATAACACAAACAAAACTCCCACAAAATTAAAAAAAAAAAAAAAAAAAAACAACACTCTGACATCATGGCAGTGGGAGAAACTCACAAACTACATCCTTCTAACATATACCGGTGGCCAATCCAACCAGTGTAACAATGCAGATGGCTTACACAAGAAATTCAATTTAGAACTCAAAGTGCAGAGATTTTGGAACATTTATTTATAAATGTATTTTGTTTTATGGGCCACATCCAGCAGTTCTCAGGGGGCTAATCCAACTCTATGCTTGGGGGTTGCTTTTGGCAGTGCTCAAGGACCATGTGGTACCAGGGATTGAATTCAGGCCTCCCACATACAAAGCAAGTGCTCAACCTGTTGAGGTATCTATCTCTCCAGCCTGATTTAGTAACTTTTAATATAAGGCAGTTCCAAATATATACTTGAAGATCACCATCATAGAGAATAACTTTTTTTTTTTTTTTTTGGTTTTTGGGCCACACCCGGTGACGCTCAGGGGTTACTCCTGGCTATGTGCTCAGAAGTCTCTCCTGGCTTGGGGGACCATATGGGATGCCGGGGGATCGAGCCGTGGTCCGTCCAAGGCTAGCGCAGGCAAGGCAGGCACTTTTACCTCTAGTGCCACCGCCCGGCCCTGATAGAATAACCTTTTTACAAATGTAAACCTGCTCTTAAAGAAAAATTTATGGGGGCCGGAGAGATAGCATGGTGGTAGGGCATTTGGCTTGCTGGTAGAAGGATGGTGGTTCGAATCCCGGTATCCCATATGGTCCCCTGAGCCTGCCAGAAGTGATTTCTGAGCAAAGAACCAGGAGCAACCCCTGAGTGCTTCCGGGTGTGGACTCCCCCCCCCCAAAATTTTTATGGCACGGCAAGAGCATTAGTTCAGTAAATAGGGAACTTGCTTTGCAATCAGACAACATGGATTTGATCCCCAGCACTCCATATGGTCCCTTGAGTATAGTCAGGAATGATCCCTAAGCACACAACTAGAAGTAAATCCTGAGAACCACTGAGTATGGATCAAAATAAAAAATAAAAATAAAAGAAAACAAACAAACAAACAAGAATCTAGGAATTAAGTTTCCATATGACACAGCAATCCCACTCATGGAAATAAACCTGTAAAGGCCCAAAAGCACAATGCCAAAAAGACAACTACACAGCTATGTTCATTGCAGCACTATTTGCAATGGCTAAAATATGGAAACAACCCAAAATCCAAGAAACTATGGTATGTATACACAGTGGAATACTACTCAGCTGTACAAAAAGATAAAGTCATGCAATTTGCTGATACATAAATGAATCTCCAGGGTATTAAGCAGAGTGAAATCAGTCAGAGAGAGAGAGAAGATCAGACTCAGAATTCTCTCTCTGATATGTAATATATAAAGAAACTTTGTAGGGGACTATCAAATTCTCAAAGGCAGCAGAAACAAAGAAAGGATAACTGGTCTTCAGTAGAAAGCTTGCCATTAGGGTGGAGATCAAGGTGGGGTGGATAAGTTAGGAACGAGAACTTTAGGACAATGGACAATGGTAGAGGGGAAAAGTGCCTGAAACAGAGGCAGACTGGAGGTAGGTGGAGGGATTGGTGTTGGAACACTGTATGCTTAAAACTCAATCATAAATATCTTTGTAATCCATGGTGATTCAATAAAAATAAAACAACAAACCAGAACCTAATTTGATAAAAAAAACTATTTTGTAATCCAGTACACCTCAGCTTTCTGAGAAACTTTCTTACTAGGTTAGTCCATTAATTCTAGGTAACCTAAATACAAGCATATCGGATAAATGCAGCATATCTGAAGAAGAGAAGAATCCCTGCTTTAAGAGGCTTACAATAGAAGAGGAAAAAGAAATGTAAGATGAAGAGGGAAGGCCACCCCTGTTACTGTAAGAGAAAAAGGTGGATTTCTGGGTCTGAGTTTTCTTTTTTCTGTATTTCAGTGTCTTGGAACCCAGATATTTGTGTTCTTCCAGGTTGCCCAACTTCCCCACAGTAATAAAGGGGCTGTCAGCTAATGTCTCACTTTAGTCTTGAGCATCCCCAAAGCTACAGGGGCCTTCGATCTGCGCTTGGACTTATCTTGGGAATTGACCATATGTGTCTTAAAAAGAAAGCTTCTGTCAGGCAGGCACTGGGAGAAAACAAACTCTGATGGCAGAATTGTTAACTGAGAAAGTGGGAATAATTAAAGTTTGGTATGGAAATAAAGTGCTACAAGTACCCTTTTTAAATTTATTCCATGCACTCAGAAGAAATTAGGAACAAAGAAGACTCCAATAGTACAGGAGGCACTTCTAGGAATTACAACAAAGAAAACTCTTGGGTAGTGAGAGCCAAGACGTAACAGTTCTCAAGTTCCAAGCCTCCGTCCCAGTAAATCCCCATTTTGAACCAATGCCTATAATCCACTGTTGTTTTGATTTAGGCTCACAAAAATCTTAAAAATAGAAATATCTGACTCAGGCAAAGAATCAAAATATTGTTGCAATAAAATTCTCATATACACAGAAAACTTTTGTATTATTAGAGTCTAATGTATGATCTTTTTTTTTTTTTTTTGGCTTTTGGGCCACATCCGGCGAGTCTCAAGGGTTACTCCTGGTTATTTGTTCAGAAATTGCTTCTGGCAGGCTCAGGGTACGATGTGGGATGCTGGAAATTGAACCGGGGTCTGTCCTAAGTCGGCTGCATGCAAGGCAAATGGTCTACTGCTATGCTATCTCTTTGCCCATGATGTATGATCCTAACCTATTGCTTCAAGTGGGATATTTCTTTGAAGTTTCATACTTTATGATATGACTTACTAATTTATAAGAATTTCGCATTTGGCACTTTAGTCCATAATATGCCAACTATTCCTTTAAATCTACTGGGAAAAATCAGGACTTCAAAAGATGAGCACATGTTTATGACTTTTCATATCTCAATTTGAAAAAGAAAACAGGGAAGCATTCACTGATGATACACAATCACTTAATATTAAATATCAAGAAAGCACAAGAAGATTCTTGAGATAAAAGGTTTAAAGAATTCTTACTTGGCTATACACACTAAAATAAATCCTAATGAAATTAAGTTCAAATTGCTTGTACAGAAGTACTAGAGACTATTTTAGTTTACAGTACGCTTCAGTAATGATGAAATGATGAAAGTCGGGACATATATTCAGACAGAGGTTTAAGTGATCAATTATTAAGTTACAAGATAAGAACTACACATATCAAAAAAAAAAAAAAGACAAGGGAAGACTTACTTTAAAATCTGCTAATTGTTGGTTGATGATATCCACTTCAGTCCCCACTACCCACTGGAGGGCCTCTCCTTCCTCTGCTGCAGTGGTCATGTCATTGAGGACCTTCAATTTCCTGTAGAAGTCCTCTACACGACCCAGGGTCAGCTCAAGCTGTTCCTGGCGTGCTTTACCTCTCTCTGTCAGTTTGCCACACTGTTTGTTCAGGGCTTCAAGCTCCCTCTTGAGACCTAACAAGTCTAGAGTCCCCTCCTCCTCTAACATCTGTCTGCACTCTGCTTCAGATGCCTCTATGTCTGCCTTGAGCAACTGGATTTTGTTAAGGAACAAATGTATATCCTCAATTTGGGACTGAAGGCTGTCAGTGTCTCTGCCGATAGCACCCATACCATCTAACTCATCGTCCAGGTCTGCCAACTGAGAAAACATCTCTCGGACTCGGCAGTGGAACTGGCCAATCCCCTCCAGTTTATTCTCCATAGTAGTACAACCACTGTTGACTCTTTGTTGTACTTCTAGGAACTCTTGCTGGGTGACCTGGGCTTGATGTAAAAGTTGGGATGCATCAGATCCATCTGGGGCATCTTCAATGAGGCCTTGAGTGAAGTTCCTCAGATAGTCTACCTGAGGTTCCAGAGCCTGCAGCAGTTCCTGTTGAGCTCTTAGTTTCTCTAGGTTCTTATTGCTACAGGCTTGAGAGCCCAGAGCATCAAAGATCTCAAGTTGATGCTTGGCTCCTTCAACCTTCTTTTCAATATTTTTAAAACTTTCCTGAAACTCTTTGAGTCTCTGAGTCATTTCTTCAAGTGATCCTGTCCTAGCTTGAAGCTCTTCTGTAATGGAATCCATGTTCTGGTTAATTCTAGCCTTCTCATCCCGGATATCATCTTCATCTGCTTCTGAAGAATTGATCAGAACGTCAGCTGCACTATTTAGTAATTCCAGCAGGGAGCGGCGCTTTTCTACTTCACTTAGCATAGCCTTTGATCTCAGGAGACTAGATTCTAGCTGCACGGGATCCAGAGTGACCCGTAAGTCAGACATCTTGGCCTTACAATCTTCTATCCATGGCACAAGGTCTTCCACATGCCACTGATATTTCTGAGCTTTCTGCATGCAGTCCTTGAGCCTGCATTGCCTATCTGTAGTTTTTTTATTGAGTTCTTCCCAGTTATTTTTGAGCTCAATCAACTGGTTCTGTAAAGTTGTTTTCTCTTCTCCAGGAGGTACAGAAAGAAGTAAAGATTCTCCTTCAGCCACAATTACCTCATAGGAACCACTGTGTTGGTTAAGGCTCTTCTGAAACTCTTCATTCTCTTGTAGTTGAGACTGTATTCGTTCCAGTTTTGCAGAAATTGGGCAGTTTTTCACTTGCTGGCTTTGTTTATCATCCAACCAGGTTCTCATCTCATCAAACATTTGTTGGAACTGTTGGGTGCTGGCAAGTGCTCCCTGGAGTCTGTTCATGCGATCAGCTGAAATAAGAACATTGAAATTCAAATATTAATACATCAGGTTGTGGCCTATTTTTGGGTCTAGGGTGGGAGGCAGCCAAGGCTGTGGTGCTATGGCTTCTTCTAGCTCTGTGCTGATGAGTGACCCCTTGGTGGTACTGTATAGGGGATTCATGTGTGGTGTCAGAGATTTAAAATAGGCTGGTGGGATGCAGGCAAAGTGCCCAAGCCCTTTTTACTATCTCTCTGGCCTTGAACATGAAACTAAAATAATAAAGAAACATTTTGTTTTGGGGGCAGACCTGGGTGCACAGTGCTTATTCCTGGCTCTTGGCATTGTTTGAGGGACCAGATATGGTGGGTCAGATGCATGCAATGCAAGCACCTTAACCACTGTACTATCTCTCTTTGGCCAAAGAGTAAATAAGTTAGAGAAAAAAATTTTTTCATGAGGTCTAGAACATACTTTTATTTTGCATATTGGTGTATGTGTATGTGTGTGTGTGTGTGTGTGTGTGTGAAATTTAAAGAAGTATCAATGGTGCTGGAGCAATAACGCAGTGGTAGGACTTTGCCTTGCGCGCAGCTGACACAGGACGGACCTTTGGTTTGATCCAGATCCCGGGAATCCTATATGGTTCCCCAAGCCAGGATCAATTTCTGAGCGCATAGCCAATAGTAACCCCTGAGTGTCACTAGGTGTGCCCCCCCCCAAAAAAAAAGTATCAATGAAAAAAATTTTTTTTTAATTTCTGTGTCACACCTGTTGATGCTCTGCACTCAGAATTACTGCTGGTGGTTTTGGGAGCCGTACTGGTTGCCAGTGATCAAATGTGGGTCAGGTGGTACAAGGTAAGCACCTTACTTACTATACTACTTCTCCAGCCCCCAATGAAAACAAATGTGTAACTCCATCTATAGGTACATCTATGAACATAAATCACTATTAATTGGGCTAAATTTGACTTTTTTTTTTTGTTTTTTGGGCTGTATCCGGCAGTTGCCAGGGGTTACTCCTGGCTCTGTGCTCAGAAATCACTCCTGGTAGGTATGGGGGACCATATGAAATGCAGAGATTCGAAACACCGCTGGTCCTGGGTCCACTGCTTGCAAGGCAAATGTCCTAGTGCTTTGCTATCTCTCCAACCTCTGACATTTTATTTTTTAAGTTTTTGGGCCACATCCAGCGACATTCAGGGGTTACTCCTGGCTTTGCATTCAGGAGTTACTCCAGGGAGTTCACAGGACTATGTAGGATGTAGGAGGATCAAAAACAGGTTGGAAGTGTGTAAGGCAAATGCCCTACGTGCTATACTATCACTCTGCCCCTACAGTAACATATCATGGTTAGGTTTATGTAAAGCCTCATACATTATCAGCGCCCATTCAATGTGTAATTATAATGGTAGTTCTACTGTAGCTGGACAAAGAGGAGGATGTAACATTATGCTGAGTTCAAAGCTGCTAAAAAGTCACCTTAGATTCTTGGGACTACTACTCATCTACTTCTGATGAATTTGGTTTTGTCACTAATAATGGCATGCAGCAATGACTCCTCACTAACTCACCTGCAAGATCTTCTAAACCTTGAAGAGGCAGGGCAACTGTCTCCAAACGCTTCTTCAGCTCATCCTTGAGGTACTGTTCACCAATAAGCTCTGAGAGCTCATCACAGAGTGTCTTTGCCTCCTTGATTTCGTGATCTAATTGCTCCACATCAGATCGGATCTCACTAGTTTCCTCCAACTGCTGCTTTATGGCCTCTGGTTGTGTGCTGATAGCTGACTGGCTACTAAGTCGATGCCCAACTGCTTTCACTTTTTCTGATAAGTCCTGGAGCAATTCCTGATACTGGGTGCTTTTGACAATAGCTTGGTCAATTTGGTTGGAACGGGAATTGAGTTTATCTGTTAGTTCAATCCACTTTTGATTGATGCTCTGGAGTTCTTTCTGTACTTGGCTAGTGGATGGAGAGACCTCTCCAGGGCCTACTAGGATGCCCTGAGCTGCCTCGTTCAGCTGCTCATGCTGTTGTCTGCGTGCTTCAAATTCTTTCAGCATAAACTGTAAAAAGAAATGAAACCAAGATGTTCTGAGAGAAAATGACAGATTTAAAAACAGTATGAAAATAAAAACTGACTTTGGATTATGCCTTTAGAAAATAAATTAGAACATGCCAAAGCTATTGGAAAATGCTTTATCACTTCTTATAACTGCGTAATAAAAAGTTGCTTTAGGAAGGATACTGATAGTGTCTATTTTATTCCATTTCCTTATTTGTCATACTCTGTTTCAACATTGGTTACATGGGCCCTGCTTGGGTAATCAAGGTTTATTGCCTTATTGATAGTTATCAATTTTATCAAGCAAAATCTTTTTTCTTTTTCCCAAGCTACACTTGACAATGGGACTCACTCTTGAACTCTGCACTCAGGAAACACTTCTGGCAGGTATTAGGGATCATACCTCACTAAGCAATGTGTCAGACAAGTGACCTACTTGTTGTACAATTGCTCCAGTTCCAATGTTAGGTAAAAAAATTTTTTTGTTTGTTTTTGGGCCATACTTGGAAATGCTCAGGAATACTGGTTCTGCACCTAGGAATCACTCTTGACAATGCTTGGGGAACCATATGGGATGACGGTGTTCAAACCCAAGTCAGTTGTGTATCAACAAATTTCCTACACACTGTACTATCACTCTGGTAAATTTTTAAGATTTTTAAGATTCTTTAAATCTCAGCATCCTCATCAATAAAATGAATACAGTGTTATAAGAACTAACTAAACTAATTTATGGAAAATACTTAACAATGTACAAAAAAACAACAACTAAGATATCTCAAGGAGAAAAATGTATAAACAATAAACTGTAATAAAACATAACAAAAGAAAAAATGATCCAACAACAATGTGAATGTAAACTTCATTTTCTGTGAAAGTAAGGAGTAAGGGGGACTAATTCCAGGGGATATTAACAGTTCAAAAAGGAAATCTGGAAGGCTTTACCAATAGCAAGAATGTAGAGTTCTTTACATGAGCAAAGAATAAGTGGTGTTTTGGTGGGGGGATCTAGGACTAATTGAAGGCAATTTACTTATGTGGCCTTTCTAGATAACAACAAATGATCTGGTACAGATAGATTCCCAGTATATGGGGGAAAGAATTGGAAATGAGGCAGGCAAGTTAAACTGAACCAGACTCTAAGAAGTATGCTTACATACCTAACAGGTATTTGGATGTTTTTCACCAGGCAGCCAAGGGTCACTGAAGTATTTCTATATATTTGGATAAATGACTTAGGAATTTGATAACTCTGTGAGGACAGACCAATTAGAAGGCTGTGCATGGTAATAAGCCTAAGACCAAGCAGCATTTGGAATGAAGAAGGGTGACTAGATGGCTCAAAGGGCTGCAGCATGTGCTATGCAGACAAGAACTGTGGGCTTGATCCCCGATACTGTTCTAGAGCTCACCTGAACTTGCTGTTTTTGTGCATTCAGCATGTTGGGGTCAATAGATAAGGGACCCAGCACTCCCATCATTAGTTCCTTCTCTACCAGCCAGGGCCGGAGCTGGGATTCTGCAGCTTGGAAACAATCCAGATGACTTGCAGATTCCTCCAGCTGCTTTTGCCGAGCCATCGTCACCTCAGTGGCCTTTTCCCATCGGGAATCTGTGGAGAGGAAGTGAGGAAATATATCCTTTACTCTTGTCAGTCACTGTCTCAGTCCCTAAAATATGCTTCTAATAAATGACAGGAAATGACCCCTATGACACCATAAACTTTTTTAGGTTAAAAATAATCTCCATTTTGTTTTAACTAAAGTAACAGTTATGTATCTTGTATGTGGTAGTAGTTACACAAATAAGTGTGAGAAATGTTAAATTTCCTATATTTACACATACACGAGTACATAGAAAATATTATATGTTTATGTATATATATAAAATGTTAACCTGCTTTTGAGCCCCGGACCCCATATGGACCCCCAAGTCCTAGCAGGAGTAATTCCTGAGTATAGAGTCAAGAGTAAGCTCTGAGGACTGCCAGGTATGGCCCAAAAGTCAAAATAAAAAAATAAACTTTACTGTATTTTTTTTTTTTTTTGGTTTTTGGTTTTGGGGCCATACCCAGAAACTCTCAGGGGTTACTTCTGGCTCTGTGCTCAGAAATCGCTCCTGGCAGGCTCGGGGGACCATTTGGGACACTGGGATTCAAACCACTGACCTTCTGCATGCGAGGAAACACCTTACCTCCATGCTATCTCTTTGGCCCCTACTGTATTTATTTATTTGTTTATTTATTTATTTATTTATTTAGAACCACACCTTGCTGTGCTTAGGGACTATTCCAGTTCTATGGTCATGAATGCCACTTGGTGGTGTTGAAGCAACCATGTATGGTGCTGGAATTCAAACTGGGGTCGACTACATATGAGGCAAGTGCCTACCCCTATACTATTTCTCTAGACCTTGTCACATAAATCTTATGTCTTCAAATATATATTTTTGGGGGCTGGAGCAACAGCACAGCAGTAGGGTGTTTTCCCTGCATACAGCCAAACCTGGACAGACTCCAATTCGATTGCCGGCATCCCCAGAGCCTGCCAGGAGTGTAAACTTTACTGTATCATAAACATCATTCATGCCCAGATTTTTTATGCCAATATTCACCATATACTTTATAGTACTATGTAATAAATGCAGCATCTCTTTAAATCTAATTCCTTTAAATATTTATATTATCTCATACTTTTTCTCTTTTTCTTTTATTTTGGCTTTGTCACATTTGGCAGAGTTCAGAGGTTAATCCTGACACAACTCAAGGAACCATATGGGATGCCAGGAATGGGATCTGTGTCAGCTACATGCAAGACAAACACTTTAGTGTATGTATCCTTTGGGCCCCACTTTTTTTAATTTTTAACATTAGTATTCTCTTTATTGCATAGATGACTCAAACTTATTTTGGGGTGGGGTCTGGTGAGGTTGTTTGGACCATATCTGGCAGTGCTCAGGGGGCCACATACAATGCTATAGATTTAACAAGGCTTGGCCACAAGCAAGGCAAGTGCCTGACTCTTGTACTATCTTCAGTCCAAAGAATGTCACTTTGTCTAGTCAAGGAAAGCCAAACTTCTTACTCTTTGGGTAGGATCTCTGGTTTTCTGCAGTCCCTTTCTGAGATGCTTGCTTACTTATGAAAATTAACTAAAACTAATTTCTATTTTATAGGCTGTGCTAAAATTCTATATTTACTTTGAAGACATGCAATTAATTAAGTGTGCAACATTCCTAAGATAACTTACTGAGTTCCTCTTGCATTTTCTTCCAGCTCTCAGCCTCTTTTGAGTTAGGATATGTCATCAGTAGCCCAGCCAGCGCTTCTTTCACTTTCTGAATTTTTGGAGAATTCTGTTCCAATTCAGTCAGGAAGGCCTAGGAGAAAGAATGTTAAGTCTACTGTGGGATTTTTAGACAAAATAAATAAATAAATAAATAAACAAATAAATAAATAAATAAAACTGTGGGGCTGGAGAGATAGCAAAGCGGTAGGGCATTTGCCTTGCATGCAGTCAATCCAGGATGGATGGTGATTCAATGTATCCCATATGGTCCCTGTACCTGCCAGGAGCGATTTCTGAGCACAGAGCCAAAAGTAACCCCTGAGCGCTGCTGGATGTGACCCCAAAACAACAAAACAAAACAAACAAACAAACAAAAGAAAACTCTATGGAGGAATTTACTAGAAGAATGGACAGCAATTAGAGGATCTATGTCTGATTTATCCAAGACTTATTTTTGTGATTTTTTTTTAAAAGAGAGAGAGGGGTTGGGCCACAACTGCTGATGCTTAGGGACTACATCTGGATTTGTGCTCAGAGCCTACTCCCAACAGGGTGAGTGTGGGGAGAACGGGACCATTGTAGTGCCAGGGATTAAACTGGGGTTGGTAGTAAGGTCAAAGCTTTAGCTCGTGTACTATCTCTCTAACCCAATTGTTTTTATGATTTTAAAATATTTTAACTATCTGCTTTAATTTTTATTTTAAAGTAAAACCTAGGGTGCCAGAGAAAGCTCAGTGGGATGCAGTGATGCTTTAAATATAGGAGATCTGGATTTAATCCCTAGCACTGCATGATCTCAGAAGCAACACCTAGATGTAGCCTTTGAGCTCTACAGGGTGTAGCACAAAATCTTAAGCAAAAAACAGTGTTGTGGTTCAGGAGTAAAACACTTACTTAAATCAAATTATACTCAAGGTTCAAATCTTGCACTTAAAAAAGTCCAGATGGGGCCGAGAGATAGCATGGAGGTAAGGCATTTGCCTTACCCATATGGTCCCCTGAGCCTGTCAGGAGTGATTTCTGAGCATAGAGCCAGGAGTAACCCCTGAGCACTGCTGGGTATGAGCCAAAAACCAAAAACCAAAAAAAAAAAAAAAGTCCAGATGGCAGGACATAAATTTCCTTTATGTACAACACATCAGCAGAACCCAATAAGAAATTATTAATCCTTATCTATTAAACATGTCAAGGATGATGCTGCTGACAATGTTTAAATAGTCAGAGGAGTAGATATACTATGCCCAATTTGAATATAAAATATTTTGGTCATTTTACAGGATTTTCTATGTGGTCTTATTTTTTTTCTATTTTTCCTTGTTCTATGTGCTAATCTTTCTTTGCTATTGCTTTTGTTGCAGTGCTGGGAATTGAACCCTGAACTTCACACAGGCAAAGTAAATACTCCTTCTCAGCCAAGAGCCTCACACATTTAAGGTAGGATCCCTCCACGAGTTTAGAAAGATGAGAATGTTCTGTCATCTTTTGTTTTGGTATCTACCTGTTAAGAGTATAGGTTTAGAGGGCCACACAATGTCAGAGACTAAACCTGAAACTTCTGCATGTAAGGCATGAACTCAGTCTGTTAAGCTCTTCCTCTGGCCCCAATAAAAATGTTAGGACTTAAAACATCATATAGAAAATAGGATCCAATTCTTAAAGAGCTGATGTTTCTGAGAAGCACTATTCTCTATGTGTAAACATCTGGTTTATTTCTGGATCTTATTTATAATAATTGCTAATTTAAGAAGTAAAAAAATCCTCTAGGAAAGCTTAGTGATGCTAAGTATTTGAAAGTTAAACATGTTACTAATGATGGTCTGGCTCACTGGCCATGCCAGACTCATGTCCCAGGGGTTAGGTCGGAAGAGAGAGAAGAGTCTTCTCTTAATGTTTGGAATACACCAACTGCAAACACGGTACCTTGTTAGATTCAGCTTGGACTTTCACTGTTTCTGTCTTGGTTGGGGATGAAGAGGCATCCATAGCTTTCAAGACTTCTTCTTTTGATTCCAGCCACTGTAAAACTGAGCTTGCCTCCTTTTGAACTTCCTCCATTCTGCTGAGGACAGACTGAAGGCCTTCAAGGCGTTCCCGAAGTAGTCCCCCCAGTTTCTCATATTTCAAGTTTACATCTGACATGTCACACTGGATCTCCGTCAGATCTAGTAGCATAGAAACAGAAATCGAATTGGAAAGTGTTTTCTCAAGCAGATCCACTGGTTCCTCACTACCAAATTATTCAACAGAATTAAGCATCTATTCTCTTTATTCTAGTATACATGAGATTATCTTCCTGCTAAATCACATATAGATCTTGTTTACATAAACAAAGCAAAAGCGTGTTCATTAATCTGCTTTCTGATTTTGGCATTAGAAACTCAGATGCTTAAATAAAAAAACTCTGTCAACATGGAAATGGTAGAAGCAAAAATGAAGATTATAAAAAAAAAATGGAAGCATTCTTTTGTTCCTTCTTCTAAACTATGAAGAATTTACCTGAGTGGGAGGTTAAAAACTAGATTTGACTCCTCTAGTAAAGTTTCTTTAAAATTCAGATATGTATACATTTTCATCAAGATCTTTTCTTACTGATCTTTACTAGCAGACCAGCATATTTCTTCATATTTTATCTTGTTGGCTGCCAAACTGTTTAGCTTATAGCTAGCAAGCTGTTATCCTTCTTCCCAGATTTTCACTCTACCACCCATGCTGGAAGCAATTTTTCATACGTATGAAAACATACGCAGATGTAAGCTAACAAGAACACTGTCCTAACACACCCAACGTAGAGGCACTGTTGAAATAGTATCTCACCTTTGCAGGTGTGGTATCCGTTTACACTGCCTACAGAGCTTCCTACAGAGAGCGGTATGGAACCTGAGCAAAAGGACAGAGACAAACAGGGCAAGACAAACGTGTTAGGAATACAAACAGGCACAGTATTTATTTTTTGGCACTCACTTTAAGCTCGGGTATTAAGAAGTTAACACAACACAAGACAACATACTCATGGAAAGAGACAATCATTTTAGCTGCCAGGCAACAAAGTGTCACTTGAGGTGTTTTCCTAATCCTTTCTAGAGGAAAGAAATTCAAATTCATTTTTTGCAATTTCAACTTGAATTATCTGGATCCCGTCTTAATTTTGTGAAGCAATTACTGATGAAATTATGAAGTCTGTTAGAATGGTATCTGCTATACTTGAAAGAGAACTTATAATAGTCACCGAAACAACTCCTTCTAATAGTTTCAAAAGGAAGATATTCATACCTTTCCTCTTATGCCTCTCTGCTTCCTTCTCCCCACTAAATAATAAAAATTCTAAAGGTCAATAAATTGGACTCATAAACATTCCCATAATTCTGCTTTTAGCACTTTGGTTCTATTTCATTTTTCCTTTTCTGCAGCACCAGCATTAAACCCAGGGCTAACACATGCAAGGGGAAACATGCTCACTACTGCATTACATTCCTAGCAAGACTTTGGTTCTATTTTTTAAATTTAAATTGGGGGGTGTGTGTTTATGTCATACCCAGTGGTGCTTGGGATTATTCCTGGCTCTGTGCTCAGAAATCACTCCTGGCAGGCTGGGGGTGGGTGGGTGGGAAACCATCTGGGATGCTGGGATTCGAACTACCATCTGTCCTAGTTCAGCTGTGTGCAAGGCTAATGCCCTACTGCTGTGTTATCTCTCTGGCCCTTAAATTTAAATTTTATTATTATTATTATTTTGAGCTGAACCTGGCAATGCTCCAGGGCTTACTCCTGGTTCTGCACTCAGAGATTATTCATGATAGTCTTGGGGGACCATATAAGGTGCTGGGGACTGAACGAGGTTGGTTGGCCATGTGCAAGGTAAGTGTCCTATGTGGTGTACTATTGCTTCAGTTCCCTCTATATTTATTATACAATTTCACCCAATCCTTTCTCATACTGATGCCCATATTCCCAGATTATTCCACATAAAAAGTAAAAATCAAAAAATTCTATGAATGATATAGAAAAATGAAGAAAATTCAAGACAAGATGTTATACAAGCAAACAGTGAAATTTCTCTGTGGAAAGAGTCATGTCTCAGGCTACATAAAGATAGTATTACAAAATAATATTTTTGAGCCATACCCAGAGTTGGCTCAGGGGTTACACTTAACTCTGCACTCAGGAATTATTCCTGTTGGGTTCAGGGGACTAGAAGGGGTATCGGAGATCAAACCCATCTTGGTGGGCCCGGAGAGCTAGCACAGCGACGTTTGCCTTGCAAGCAGCCGATCCAGGACCAAAGGTGGTTGGTTCGAATCCCGGTGTCCCATATGGTCCCCTGTGCCTGCCAGGAGCTATTTCTGAGCAGACAGCCAGGAGTAACCCCTGAGCACCGCCGGGTGTGGCCCAAAAACAAAAACAAAAACAAACAAAAAAACAAACCCATCTTGGTTGGGTACAAAGCTGTACCATAGCTCCAGCCCTTAGTATCCTAAAACGTTTAAATATTAACATTGTACTTTCATTAACAAATGGACCAAGGCAAGTGAAATGGCTCAACAGGCTGAGAATATGTTTTGTTTTCTGGCAAGCATGCGTTTTAATCCCTAGCATTGCATGTGTCCTGAGTACTGATAGGAGTGACTCCCAAAGACTTTGCCTGGTGCAATCCCCAAACCAAGATAAGCATATTTTAAAAAGTAACTTATAGGTCATATTTTACTGTAAGTTGTAACAATCAAAAGAAATTCAATTAGTAATTAGGAGATGGTTTCTACCTAAGACTATCAAAGACTCATGTGAGCTATAAACAGACCTGTCTATCTTCTCTAGGATTTGATGACAATTCTGCTTAATCTCTCAACTAAAGAGGGTTTACTGGGGCAAGGGATAACGCGATGTGTGTGAAAGCACTTTAGAGAACAAAAAGTTACACAAATAAAGAAAGGAGAATATTTGTAATTTTTTTTTTATAGTACTTGACGATATCTTGCATACAATCAACCCCATTTTGATCCTTGGCACCACTATCGTCACCTGAGCTCAGAATCAGGAATGAGCACTGAGTATCACGAGGTGTGGTCCAAAAAAACAAACAACCACTATGAAAACAATGAAAGCAAAAATTCACATATGAGAGCTATCTATGCCAGCGAAACATTTAGTTTTTGTAATAGAAGTCGTTTTTTGTTTTGTTTCTGTGCTATACTTGGTGATGCTCAGGACTTACATTGAGTTCTGCACTTCTAGGGCTGGTTGTGAGACCATGTGGGGTGCTGGAGATTGACTCCAAGTCAGCCATGTACAAGGCAAATCCCCTAACCTGTACTATAGCTTCAGTCCATGTACTAAAAGTTTTATGTGACTTGTTTGAAAAATTACTCTAGTACTTTAAAAAAGTCTTAAAAATCTCTAGCCCAGAGCCATAAAACTATTTTTAATTAGCTAAATATAGCTCTCTACTTCTGTACATAAAATTCTATTGGAACACAGCCATAAACCATTCTATAACTGCTTTTATGCTACAATGACAAAAATGTATAATGTAGGGAGCCAGAGTGATAATATAGCAGGTAGGGTATTCATCTTGCAAGTGGCTGACCCAGATTTGATACCCTGGCATTCCATATGATCCAGGGCACTATCAGGAGTAATTCCTGAGCACAGAACCAGGAGTAACTCTGAGCTCTGCTGGGTAAGCTCCCACTCACCAAAAAAGAATGTGTATTGTGACAGAAACAATATGGCCCACAAGTCAAATATTTACAAATATGGCTTTTGCTGAAACAGTTTGCCAACTCCTGATGTAGTCAAACTAATAACTAACTAAACTTAGAGGTGCTTGCAATAGAAGAACAGCCAATTTCCTGAAATGCCACTTTCTGGGTAGCTTCAAGAGATCATTAGGCTTTAGGATAGCACCAGAAATGGGGCCAGAGCGGTGCCTCTAGAGGTAAGGCGTCTGCTTTGCAAGCACTAGCCTAGGATGGACCTTGGTTCTATCCTCCGGCGTCCCATATGGTCCCCTCAAACCAGGAGTGATTTCTGAGCACACCAGGAGTAACCCCTGAGCATTAGTGGGTGTGGCCCCAAAACAAAAAACATCAGAAAAGTAGTTATTTTCAGGAGGAAAAATAAAAGTGAGTTTTTCCCTTAATACAATAAGAAATTATATGTACATGCAACAATACAGGCTGCCTAAAATTTTTGATTTGTAGTTAGAGATTATTCATCTATCAAGCTATAATCTTTGTATTCATTTTCATGAAGTGTTTCTAGACTACCTACCCTTTCCTAGAAGATATGCTACTATCATAGTTATCCCTTCCAGGGCCTGTCCCAGTGTAACGATGATGCATAGACCAGGGACATAGCTCAAGGGCTAGAGTACAAACCTCTCATGCAGGGAGGCTTGTACTTAATCACTGGCATGGCACTGCATGGTCCCTTAACACAGCTAGGTGAGCCCATGAGCACTGAATAGTGTGGCCCCAGAAAGACAAAAACAAAACAAAAAATCATTAACCATCTTACTCACATATTTCACTTTGCTTTTCTTTAATTATAGAGCCACACTTAACAGTGTCCAGGTGCCCTTTCCTGGCTCTATGATCAGAATGAACTGTATGTGGTGCTGGGAATTCTAATCACCTTACCTCCTGTGTTCTCTCGACCCCCTCCCCCCATTTCAAAGAGAGAAAATCCTCAAATGGTGTTCTATTTTACTTGTTATAACTTGAAAGAATTTTGTAAAGTGGACAGTGACATATTTAAAAAGAAATGTTTTTCCAGATCATGTTAAGGGGAGAACTACTTCATGGAATCTGTTACACTCCCATCTAATCTTTTTTTTTTCGGTTTTTGTGCCACACCCGGTGACAGGGGTTACTCCTGGCTATGTGCTCAGAAATTGCTCCTGGCTTGGGGGACCATATGGGATGTCAGGGATCGGTCTGTCCTGGATCAGCCTCGTGAAAGGCAAATGCCCTATTGCTGCGCTAACTCTCCGGCCCCCCATCTAATCTTAATTCTGACTTTCAATAATTCTGACTTTCAATAAAGGGTCAGAGCAAAAGTCAAAGCCAAGAGAATAAATACTTCAGTTTTAAAGAGCATACACTCACCTGCCTTGGCTTGGGAATCAGGTGCTGTGATCTCCATGATGAGATTTTCTAAAGAAGTGCCTTTGCAGTTGATTTCTTCCACTGAATTTCCCATATTTGTCCAATCATCCAGAAGACTCTGTTTAAATAAAAATAAAATAGCAAAATGTAATATATGGGGACTTTCACTTCCTACGTAGGGATGCCTATTCTAAATTAATCCCTAAAATTTTGATAAGCATTAAAAATCTTGCTAGATTCAGGCATTTCAAGACCTGGATTGAGTTAATGTATAAGCAAATATAGTGGAATACTCAGGATATTTTCATAAATTCTTTGGATTATGACACAGATCCTAGAAATAAAGTGTTAAGATCACTGATGGCATTTAATGTTACAAATGCTACTAAAAAAATACAGAACAGTCAACAGCAGAAGAGGAGACACATTAAGTATGTTGAGTAGGAGAAAAACTTATAGACAACTGTTTGCCTGGTGGACAAAGAAAAAGCATGTATGTAAATAATTAAAAGGGAAGCAGGAGTGATAGTACAGTGGATAGAATGTTTGCTTTGCATGTAGCTTACTAGGGTTTCATCTCTGGCATTCCAATATAGTCTCCTGAGTCCTGCCAGGAATAATTTCTGAGTGCAGAGCCAAAAGAAAACCCTGAGCACTATTGTGTATGGCCTCAAAATCAAAAAGGAACTAAAAGAAATAGAAACCAAGGGCAAAATGAAGAACTAGATATTGGGATGTAGAGAAATACACTTTTTGCAATCTTTCTTTTTTTTTCCCCATTTGTTTTGGGGCCACATCCATCAATGCTCAAGGATCACTCCTAGCTCTGTGCTCAAGGAATTATGTGAGTGAGGGGGATGA
The DNA here is from genome assembly GCF_024139225.1 of Suncus etruscus. NCBI lineage: Eukaryota > Metazoa > Chordata > Mammalia > Eulipotyphla > Soricidae > Suncus > Suncus etruscus. Next base: position 38,270,948 of record NC_064853.1, read on the forward strand.
ACTCAGGTGGGGTGCAAGCAGGGTTATATCTTTTAACTTTAAATTTCAAAGAGAAAGTATCTTGGAACTTTTACTACAATAAAAAGTCATTAGAAAGAAAGGGTAGTTGCTATAAGATAAAGTTTCAGGTTACATCTTCTCTGCCTCTACAATGAACTTCACTGATAATTTTTGTTTCTGTGTGTGAAGCAAGGAAGTTTTTATTGAAACTTATTTAGAAAGGTGTGAGGGGAGCAAGAGAGAGAATTACATGTTTGAAGAGAACACAGGCTTCTCCATAGGGAAAATAGGCAAGCAAAGAAATACCAAACAAAGCAAGCAGGGGATGTTTTTAAGGGAGAACACGGGCTTGAAGAATAGGCTTTACTGAGAGTCTTTTTTTTTTTGCTTTGTTTTGGAACTATATGTGCCAATGCTCAGGGTTAACTCCTGGCTCTGAACTCAGGAGTCACTATTGGTAGTAGTCAGGGGATGATGATGGGATGAACCATGTCCGGCCCTTAAAAATATTTTAAATAGGGGCCGGCGAGGTGGCGCTAGAGGTAAGGTGTCTGCCTTGCAAGCGCTAGCCAAGGATCAGGACCGTGGTTCGATCCCCCGGTGTCCCATATGGTCCCTCCAAGCCAGGGGCAATTTCTGAGCCTTAGCCAGGAGTAACCCCTGAGCATTAAATGTGTGTGGCCCGAAAAACCAAAAAAAAAAAAAAAAAAAATGGGGCCGGGTAGGTGGCGCTGGAGGTAAGGTGTCTGCCTTGCGAGCGCTAGCCAAGGAAGGACCGCGGTTCGATCCCCCGGCGTCCCATATGGTCCCCCCAAGCCAGGGGCGATTTCTGAGCACATAGCCAGGAGTAACCCCTGAGCGTCAAACGGGTGTGGCCCAAAAACCAAAAAAAAAAAAAAAAATATTTTAAAGAGAAATAGTGCCATCTAGTGGACATCATATAAACAACTATTAAGTTTGGCCCAGACTACTTAGCTAGTGAGATTATTGGAGGGAGTAGCACTCCCAGCAGTGCTCGGAACCTTTGCATGCAGAAGGTCGTTGGTTCGAATCCCGGCATCCCCTATGGTCCCCTGAGCCTGCCAGGAGTGAATGGAGCCAGGAGTAACCCCTGAGCGCTGCTTGTTGTGACCCAAAAACCAAAAACCAAAAAAAAAAAAAAGAAAGAAAGAAAAAGAAGATGCTCAAGCTCCTGCATGCAAAGTTTGTATCGTTTGTATCCCAATCCTCTGTGCTATCTCTTTTTTTGGGGGGGGAGGGGGAAGTTGTTTGGGGCCATGCCTCACAGTGCCCAGGGGTTACTCCTGGCAGGTTGGGGACCATATGAATCTGGAAATCAAACCTGAGTTGGCATGTGCAAGGCAAAGGTCTTTTTATTTGGGGGCGGGGGGGTCCACACCCGGCAGTGCTCAGGGGACCATATGGGATGCCGGTATTCGAACCACTGACCTTCTGCATGAAAGGCAAATGCCTCCATGCTATCTCTCCGGCCCCAAGGCAAAGGTCTTATCCACTGTACTATCACTCTGGCCCCCAGTATCTCATATATTTTTATATATATATATATATATGTTGTGACATTGTGGTATTGTGAAATGTTCGAAATACTAAACCCAAGAAACTGTAGAACCTCTCTGCTCAAGGGAATTCCCCACAGCAGATGTTCCAGACATACTTTGTGAAAGCATGAAGTCTCCTTTCATCTGCACACAATAAATCCTGTTTCACTAAAAAAATTAAGATGAATGCCTCATAGTTTCAAGTTTATTTGGCAGATTTAAACAAAATGGTGAGAGGAAATAGAGGTACCAACAGAGGCTAAATCACTGACTCCAACTTTCCCTTTATTTGTTGTTGCAACAGTTATCTACTCAATATCCTAAGTGTTCACCTACTCATCTGCTTAGATATAACTGTCTAAATCTTAGATACTTTATAAGGACATAAGCTTCTCAGGGACTGAACTCTTTTTTGTATGACTCACTTTGAAACGAGGTAGTCAAAGAAACAGGGAAAACTTGATAGATATTAACTCAGGGGTTAGTCCTGCTCTGTTATCAGAATAGTGGTGCTCAGGGGATCATAAGGGATATGGGGGATCAAACCTGGATCAACTCCATATAAGGCAAGCCCTTACTCCACTGTATTATCTCTGTTGCCCCATTTTTTTTTTTTTTTTAAGTTTTGGTGTCTAAATAAGAGCTGTTTTAGGCACAGAGTGATAGCATAGTGGGTAGGGCATGCGGCCAACCTAGGTTAGATCCCCAGCATCCAGGCCTGCCAGGAGTGATTTCTGAGCACAGAGGCAGGAGTACCCTGAGTGCCACCGAATGTGATGCAAAAACCAAACCTCCCCACCAAAAAAGAGCTGTTTTGGTGTTCAGTACTTGAGTGTGAAGTAGTTGGGAATCACACGAAGAGAGCAGCAGAATGTCTATGGTCTATCATCTATTGTAATGAAGATTGATATCCTGAATTTCTCACACCTCTTCCCCACCACAGATGATCATTTCAGTTCCCAAACTGCTTCACCAATCAACACCTGAAGATGCATTTTGTTTCACATACCTTCAGGTGTTCAATCTGCTTTTCCAGCTCTTTAGCACTCGTGAAAGTCTCTGTAAGTGGAACACTGCTTTCAGTTTCCTTCAGCCATTTCTGGAAGTTCCTAACCAGCTTCCGGAATTCATTCAATTGCTCCTGGCAAGATGATGCATCTTCCTCTCTGTCAAAGAGGCATTAAAATTTTTCTTTTAATTCTTTATTTATTGGATTTTTGTGCCACACCCAGCTGTGCTCAATTCTCAGAGATCATATCTGATGGTGCTTGAAGGGAATATATAAAATGACAGGGATCAAACCAGGTCAGCTGTATGCAAGGTAAGTATCTTAAATCCTGTAGTATTAGCCGTTAGTTACTTGCCAATATTAATTAAAATTAGTACAATTCTAGAACTGTGGGCGCCAGTTTTCTCATAGGACAACTCCTTCCCATTATTTTTTTCATAGCATTTTGGCTGACCCACCACAAAAAAGTTAGAACGTGTCCAACCAAGGAATATATTGTCCTTGTTTGGACATCTCTGGGGAAAAGAAGTCTTCAATCTTACTCCCTGCTAAAGTGAAAGTGAGAACAACTGAAGGGAGTAAAGTATTTAGGTATGATGATACAATGGAAAGAATGCTAGCTTTGGATGTCAGTTTTGTTACTTTTTTGGTACTTGCCTAATTTAAATACTAATTTTTTTTAGTAAGATTGACGATGAAAATGAAACTCAGCGAAATAAGATTAAGCAAACCAACAAATAAATCAAGAAAGAGAATACTGGAGTTCAGTTTGGGCAACAGCACTATCTAAGACTCCAAGTCATCTTGGCTCTTCATGTAGCTACAAGGCCCTCAGAACTGAGGAAGAAAAACAAGGTCTTTATCTCCTTCCTTCCATAAATAATGGCTTTCAGCAATAATTATCCTTCAGTCACTATGGTAATCGTTTGCTAAATGGAGACTATATTTGCTACATTTCTAGATTACATGTATAAACCAAGTGAAGTCTTATCAAAATTTTAAACTAAAAAAGTTTTCTTTCTTAATTTGGGGGGTGGTGGCAAACCCGATGGCACTCAGGGGTTCCTCCTGGCTCTGTGCTCAGAAATAGCTCCTGGCTTGGGGGATCATATGAGATGCTAGAGAGCAAATCTGAGTCCGTCCTGGGACAGCCACGTGCAAGGCAAAGACCCTACTGTTGCTCTGCTACCACTCCAGCCCCTGATGTGGTTTTCTAATGGGAAAATCATAGCCTTTCAATAATGACAGATTATCTGAAAGAAGTCAGCTTTGCCATCTATTTTCATGTTTGTCTTACAAGAACACTGACACTCCTTAATAGTCACTTAAATGTGGTCAAAAACTGGTATCAGTATAATCCTTAATTAAGTTTGGCAAGTCTCCTCCAGATTTTCTCTTTATTTCAAAATCCTATAGAGATAATGTTATGGACACATCTAAGCTGCAGATTCAATTTTCTTTTTTTCCTTTCATTCAGAAGGCCTGAGATTTTGACTGTACAGAAAGGAAACAGAGTTCCAGTACTGAAAGAGTAACAAAAAAACTCAGTAAGCATCAAAGTGGGGAGAGAGTGCCTGACAAAGGCCCTTTCCAATATCCTCTGTATGATATGTATTCATCAAGTTCTTTTTTTTTGTTTGTTTTTTTTTGGGGGGGGGCCACACCCGGCGTTGCTCAGGGGTTACTCCTGGCTGTCTGCTCAGAAATAGCTCCTGGCAGGCACGGGGGACCATATGGGACACCGGGATTCGAACCAACCACCTTTGGTCCTGGATCGACTGCTTGCAAGGCAAACGCCATTATGCTATCTCTCCAGGCCCTCATCAGAGTTCTTGATCTAAGTTTTTCTGGTGAAAGAGGAAAACACAATAATGCCACTCATCACCAAGAAAATAATGAACTCCCCAACACACCTTTCTTTGATTGTCTTCTGTAGCTCTGTGAAGTTCTTTCTAAGATTTTGAACTCTTTCCTGATGCTGGGAAAGGTTCAATGCAAAGCCAGAGGAGTTGAGTTCAGTGACCAGATCCTCCAGAGCACCAAGATTTTCCTGTTGGTCTTCCATTTCCAAATTAAGCTCCTGAAAAGCAGAAAAGGATATGTAATAACTGCTCTGATCCTTGTAAATAAATGAACTCTATAAAGAATGGGTAATTTCCAGTACACTGACACACACTATGCTCAATAAATGATGGTACACTACTGTCCTTCTTACCCTTTATTCTGCCAATTTGTCAGATAGATTCTCACCTGAATCTGCTGGAAGAAATGTGTAATATCTTGATCTGGCTGATTTCCAGAGGCCAGCACTCGACTTTTGTTTTCCATGAACTGCTGCAGTTTATCAGAGAGATGTTCAAACATCTCTGCCTGGGGCAGAAGTTTTTTGAGTGAGCTTTCCTTTTCTTGCTGCTGCAGACAGAGCTGCTGGCAGCGCTGGCTCACCTCTGCCAGCTTGCCCTGCAATGCTGCTGCTGTGCTGCTGTCTGCCGACTCCATGAATCGGGTCACCATCTCACGGGTGGCCTCCAAGCTGCTCTTCTGTCGATCAATGTCCTGCTTCAATTTCTGCCATAAAAAACATGTCTGTTAGACTCTGACTCACTTACTCCAGGAAGGCTAAATCATAAACAACTAAGTCTTCAAATACCATCTTTCTCATCTTACATTTTGCACATCTCATTCCACTGAATGACTATGCCACTTTTCCTCAAAATTAATAATGATTTGGAAATTGGGTAGAAATAAATGTGTTTACATATTCTTTTTTAATTTTGGGCAGTGCTCAGGTCTTATGCCTATCTTTGTGCTTGAAGATCACTTCCAGCAGTACTCAGGGAAACCCATGTGGTGCTGGGGATCAAACTCAGATGGGCTACAAGTAAGGGAAATTCCCTATCTTTATATATTCTTTTCATCTTACTCAAAGATGTAATGGAAATGAACCCTTCCCCTGAAACACTTTCAAAATAGTATAATTATGGAACACTTGTGCTAACTCTTTTTGTTTGTTTGTTTGTTTGTTTTTGGGTCACACCCAGCAGTGCTCAGGAGGTATTCCTGGCTCTATGCTCAGAAATCGCTCCTGGCAGGCTCAAGGGACCATATGGGGTGCCGGGATTTGAACCACCAACCTTCTGCATGAGAGGCAAACGCCTTACCTCCATGTTATCTCTCTGGCCCCTTGTGCTAACTCTTGGGGCAGGGTCTTACCATGTTGTTGGCCAAGGCTTCTTGGATGACTCCAGAAGAAAGTGAAGTCACTTGCTCCTCCTCCAGTTTTTTTTCAACTTTTCCGATGGATTGCAATAAGCTATCCAGACTTTCTTGAACACTCTGAGATTGGGCAATTGCCTTCTGTAGCAGAGCAGAGCGGTCAGCCAGGCTGCTGGAGAGGGTCTGAAAATGGCTGAGTATGGAATCTGGAAAATCAATAACAAGAGAATGCATTATGTGTCTTTTTTTTTTTTTTTAAGAAAAGAATGCATTTATACTCTACCTGTTAGCTGGAAAAGTAAGATATTCAGACAGAAAGAATAAATTTAAAGTGAGTTAGTATGAATGATACCTTTTAACTGCCAGAAATTACCGTATTTGCCGGCATATAAGACGATTCTTCAACCCATGAAAAACTTCCTAAAAGTTGGGAGTCATATTATATGCTGGTATACGGCATGCTAAAACTTGTTCCAGCTTCAGGGACGAGTGATCTGCACCCCTCTTACTTTTAAGAAGTAACTTACTTTTAAGACTTTTAGGAAGTTTTTCATGGGTTGAAGGGTCGTCTTGGGGCTGGCGAGGTGGCGCTAGAGGTAAGGTGTCTGCCTTGTAAGTGCTAGCCAAGGAAATATCGCGACTGTGATTCGATCCCCCCGGGGTCCCATATGGTCCCCCCCCCCCACAAGCCAGGGGCAATTTCTGAGCGCTTAGCTAGGAGTAACCCCTGAGCATCAAACGGGTGTGGCCCGAATAACCAAAAAAAAAAAAAAAAAAAAAAAAAAAAAAGGTCATCTTATACGCCGGCAAATACGGTATGTTCCTGCTAAAACTAAATTGTTGAAGACTAACTATACTTAAGATAAATCCTCAAACTTTATGACTTTTAAGACAAAAGGGGGCTGGAAAGAGTACAAGAATTATAGAGCTTGGGGCCAGAGATAGCACAGCGGTGTTTGTCTTGCAAGCAGCCGATCCAGGACCTAAGGTGGTTGGTTCGAACCCTGGTGTCCCATATGGTCCCCCATGCCTGCCAGGAGCTATTTCTGAGCAGATAGCCAGGAATAACCCCTGAGTGCCGTCGGGTATGATCCCCACCCCCGAAAAAAAAAGAATTATAGTGCTTGAGAATGGAGAGAAAGCCTTGCATGTAGCATTTTTGGAATTAATCCCAAGAATCCCAAAAGGTCCCCCTGAGCACTGATAGAAGTAATTCCTGAGTGCAGAAGCAGGAGTAACCCTGAGCCCAGTAGGGTGTGGAACCCTGTGCCCTGCTCTCCAAGCAAGTTTGACTTGACTTGAATGTGGTGAACTGATTTGATTCCTAGCACCACATATGGTCCTCCTGAGCAGAGCCAGCAATACTCTTGAGCACTGCCAGATATGGTCTCAATATGGAATTAAATTCCAGCGCATGTTACATTAATACATTTAAATAAATGCGATCATAAATACTATATTGTACTAGAATATCTCAAAGGAGGAAAATTATTTTCTCCCATCCAAGTACTAACCAGACCTGACTCTGCTTAGCTTCTGAGATCAGACGAAGATTGGGCACGTTCAGGGTGGTATGGCTGTAGACTGGAAAATTATTTTCTATTACTTTGGGGAGGACAGAGGAAAGATAGTCAAGGCTAAACAAAAGAAGTAACCTTTTGGTTACAACTGGAAGTATGAGCAGGATTTCATCATTCATGATGAATATGCGATTAACATTAGCATTTAAGTAATGTGACAAGTTTAGAAATAAAGTAAAAAAGAAGTTACCAGTTAACTTGAGAAACAAAAGAATGTGGATAGAAGGCAGAATAACTAGAACAAAAGACTTGAAGCAGATGGCAAAGGTGCTTCAACTGTCCAAGGGGAAAAATCCATTTAAGAGGGCACTTCTCATATTTATATCCTCACTCCCAAGTTAATATCACAGATTACTTATATAACATCTGATGTATTTTAAAATAGAGGTGCCAATAGGAAACAAGAAAGCATTGTTACTGTTGAAACTTCATACCTGTAGTTTCCTGAACATGCCTGCGGTCTGGGGCTGGCTCTCCTTCAATTTCAATGAGATCATGAGCCACTTTTTTGAGTTTCTCTATAGGCACTTGGTGCTCAGCCATTTGTTCCTGCAACTGCTACTTAGCCATAACAAAAGAAAATGGAAATATTTCAAAAATTAAGGCTAGTTTTCAGAATCTAGAACTACTAAGCATCTTTATAAAATAATTCTCTATTCATGCATGACACAGATAGTATAATAAAGTGTGAGGCAATCAGAGGAAATCGGGTCTTGTCTAAGGCATCTGAACCACTGCCTCAGTGACTAGAATAAGTGTGAGGGAACCAGATCTTCTCAAAATCATCCAAACTTCTTAATGTAAGTATTTCTTTCTTCAGTTTTTGGAGGGTGAAATGGGGGTATTCTAATTCGTGCAGTAAAATAGCCTATGACCTGGCTTACCTTTGTTGTTGCAAGTTGCTGCTGTAGGACTACAGGGTCAGAGGAAACAGTGTCTGAGAGGAGCTTTTCCACACTGGCCTTACAAGTCTGCATCCAGGTCTGTAGGCTGTCAACAGTGCTCTGGAACTGTTGGTATTGACCTAACAACTGGTTCAGGTGAGAGCCCAATCGTGTACACTGTGCCAACAAAAGAGAGATCAGACTTCAGCAATGTCAAAAGTCTCCTAGGCTAAGGGCTAAAAGAAGTCTGGTTTTGTGACTATTGTTTATGATTCTACATAAACTACAATTTATGTATACAGTATATATACTACAGCTTATTCTACATACACTACAAAAACTACAGTTAAAGACAGTATTAGAGCTTTAGACAGAGGGGAGCAACTATCTTCTTGGATGCGATCCTCATTTTTTGACCCACACTCCTTGTCCTCTCATTTGATAGACTGGGAAGATTTATTGAGCTGAGCAACACGTGATGTAAGAAACGCACGTCAGGTTGGAGGCAAAGAAAAGTTTAAAACATTGCCTTTTGGGGCCGGAGAGATAGCATGCCTTGCATGCAGAAGGTCAGTGGTTCGAATCCCAGCATCGCATATCGTTCCCCGAGCCTGCCAGGAGCAACACCTGAGTGCTGCCAGGTGTGACCCAAAAATAAAACAAAACAAACAAACAAACAAGCCATTTTTGGGGGGCTGAAAGGGAGTTATATTAGATATGTTGTCAGAAAGCAAAAGACAGAGAAGCAGAAAGTTTTTTAGTACTGAGAAAGATAAGGACTTATTCTAGATAAACAGAAAAAAATGGGAAAAATGTGTTAGGTTCCATTTTTCTGTGTTAGATAAACAAAAAAAATGTGTTGAGTTCCATTTTTCTGGTACTATATCTTTACAGAACTCTTGTCTGCTGGTCAAAATGTAGGAGATGAGCACTTCTGCCATCGACACTGGAGTGAGACAAACCTTTGATAGATTTGCTAGGATCAGACATTAGACTACACAGTCTGCACCTTTGGAGGAGTTTGAATAGACATCCTGCCTGTGGCCCAGATGATTGCTTAATGTGTTCCTAGTTTTCTGAGTCTCAGAAACCATTGTTTTATCAAAAGTTGAGGAAGCTCTCCCTTACCTTTGAATGAAGAGCTGTATATCTTTCTGTTGCATCCTTCAGTTTTTCCTTTACTAAGGTTCCAGCTATTGATGGTTCTCTGTCTTCCTCAAAGTTAGTTTCTGTGTCCAAGACTTTCTGTCCTGAGATAGTCACAAACCTCAAGTCCCCTTTGTGGGAAATCACATCTTCTGAGAAACTCCCTTGTCGCTTAAGCAGGGTGGGAAGATCTTCAGGGCTGCTGCATCCTTTGTGCATGTTCTCCAGCTCTTTCTCAGAACGCTCCAGCCAGGTTTCAAACTCTTTATGATCCTGCAGAAACTTCTGCAATTCATCCCGCAGTGCCTGTACCTGTTTTAGCTCGACCTCTGACTGGGCCAGGGAAGTCGCATACTGCTCCTTTAGCTTCCTGAGATTCTCCTGCAGTGTTTCTCGTTCTTCAGGTGAAAGGTTGTGGCCATGCTGGTCTAAAAAGGCCTGCGCTGACTGGGTGGCCAAGATGAAATTTTGCTGCTTTGACAGCAATTCCTGGTGATGAGCCTGGCAGAAAATCCCCAAAATCAAAGTCAGTGAGTAGAAAAACCAGAAAAATTTTTCTATGACTATAGCTGAGCTATAGAGATATCTTAAAAGGCCGTTCTCCACTTGCTCAAAAATCACCATTCTTTATCAACCTCTTCCATCTGCTAATGCCAACTGAACTAACACAGACAGGATCTCATAGGTCTTTTTTCTCTTTTTTGGGGGGAGCCACACTTGGTGATGCTCAGGGGTTACTCCTGGCTATGCACTCAGAAATCACTCCTGGCTTGGGGGACTATATGGGACGCCAGGGATTGAACTTAGGTCCATCCTGGGTGAGCCACGTGCAAGGCAAACGCCCTACTGCCGCGCTATAGCTCCAATCCCAGGATCTCATATTTTAAAAGATTTTATAAGGGACCAGAATGATAGCACAGCAGTAGGGCACTTGCCTTGCACACAGCCAACCTAGGATAGACCCAGGTTTGATCCCTGGCATCCCATTTGGTCCACAGAGACTGCCAGGAGCATTTTCTGAGCGCAGAGCCATGAGTAACTCCTGAGCACTGCTGGGTGTGGCCCCAAATCCAAAACCCAAAACAAATAAAAGACCTTATAAGCATTATTTCAGCCAATTACTGTATAATATGTAAGGCAGGCTAAAATATACATATTAAAATGGAAAAAGTTAAAAATCAAAAATATATGTCCAAAGTTATATGAATAGTAATGAAATTAAAGTGACTATAAGCTTGACTCTTCACAAACTTACCACCCTAAGACTGAGAAAAGGAAATGGACAACTAATCACCCACATTAATGGTACAGAGAATAAGATAAATATGACAATATAAAAATTTCTAATACTTATTTGCTGTGAGACACAGCACTCACATTAAGAAGATTCTTAACTTGTAAGCAAGATCTTGGCTAATTAATTTATTAAACAAATCTATATTAGTGATAATAAATTGATTTTTTGACTAGCACTGGTAATTTATACCATATCTTTTTTTTTTTTTTTTTTGGTTTTTGGGCCACACCCAGTGTTGCTCAGGGGTTATTCCTGGCTATGCACACAGAAATCCCTCCTGACTTGGGGGACCATATGGGATGCCGGGGGATCAAACTGCAGTCCGTCCTAGGCTGGTGCACGCAAGGCAGATGCCTTACGCCCTGAGCCACTGCTCCGGCCCCTAATTTATACTATTTTATGGTCTTATGTGATCCTTTATGCATGCTTTGCTTGAGTCTAATAAAGTTTGTCTTTGTCCCACCCAAATGTCCCTATTCATATCCTTCAAATAATCATCAATAAGGAAGATACACTTTCCAGGATGGAAATGCTCATTGGTCAGGCTGATCATTGCTGCCTGTTAAGAGGAATTTGGAGGTTCTGTATTACAATATAATCATTTTCGCTCTCTAATGTCAGGACATTGCCACATACTACAATGGAACAGAAGTGCCACAGAAGTGGAATGCCAGCAGCAGAAATCCTTTTAATACTTCAGAAGGCAATGGGACATATAAATTATTCAAAAGAAGTAATCAAGGTAAACTCAATTTTCTATGACATATAGGAATCATTATAAAATAAGAGATGTACATGTCTTATGTTTCCTAAATATTTAACAGTCTTTCAATCATGCAATATAATGTCCCTACCAGTTAATGTCCTAACAGATAGTTATCTCCAATTTCTGACATATAACAAGTGCTCAATATTAATATTATTCAAATGAATGAGTAGAATTAATGGGTGTTAGAAAATACTGCATGACTAAAATTCAACAGTCAACATTTTAACTCTGTGACTCATGGTGATGCAATTAAAAAAAATTCAGACTTGAAACTGAATAGACTCTTACTGGGGTGAACACGTTTTGCATTCAGGAAGCATGGGTTCCATCTCTGGCATCAACTGGTTCCCTGCTCACCGCAAAAAGATAACTGAGCACTGAGCCAGGGATCACTCCTGGTAGGCTCAGGGGACTGACTATATGGGATACTGGGGATTGGTTACATATAAGAGAAGCACCTTACCACTGTACTATCTTTTCCCTGGCAACTATATACTTAATTATTTCTTGGTGGTATTTGGAGGGAAGGTTTGGGCCACATCTGTCAATGTTCAGACTCTGTGCTCAACGATCACTACTGGTGGTCTCCGGGGAACATAAATACAGAATACTAAGGACTAAAACTCAGGTTGGCTACATGCAAGGCGAATATCCTGCCCTCTGTACTAGCTCACTGATCCCCCATATACTGATATATTTTTTTCTCTAATGAAGTTATTTTTGTATAGTATTTTGAAGCTTAGGATAGGACTGGAGGCAAAATTATACATGAATTCATTAGCACAAACAAAATTGAACAAGTGGTAAATTAATTAGCCTAAGCAAGGCAAGTATATTGTGACAAATCAAAAGATGCCTAGGATACTATGTGGAAGCACATCAGTACTTCAAAAGTTGGTGAGAGGAGAGAAAGAGGGATTATCCATCTTGACTGGTATCACAGAAATCAAGGGTGAACGGACATAAGGGTGATATCAAAGTCACTATGACATCAAAGAAGAAATGCACTTTAGAGAGAGAAGTTTCACTGAACTGAAGGGCAAAGGGATTATGGTGACTTTCTAGGAACGAAAGAGATGGCCCTCATATAGTAAGGAACAAAATAATATTCTCACCTTCATCTTCTCACACTGCTTATCCAGCTCCTCTGGGGCTCTGCTCATGTCCACATGACCATCAATAGTGTCCAAGGCTCCTTTCTGTAGACTAGGTCCAGACAGCTGTTCTATCTGTCCACCGGATGATCCCACTGAAGTCACCCAATCCAAGAGAGAATCAATCTTACTCCTGTTTTCTGCCAGCTCTTTTGCTGCTTTACTCTGAAAACAACAGAGAAATTCTGGTGAGGACTTAGGTATTCCTCTAAGATAAAGTAAAAGTGGTGAGGGGACATTGTTATGCTAATGAAAAATAGAGGGACAAGGTTATAAATAGCCTTTTCATCCCAAAACACCTAAATCTGTTGAAAAACAATGATCTGGGCCCAGATGCCTGCTCTGCATACTTATGATTTACTGAGTTAAAAATCCCTGGTGCTAACTTATGTGCTGAACATGGTCTGGGCAGCTCTGTTCGAGAAACCCAGCACAGCTAGTGATTTCTGGCCACTCTAAAACTAGTGGGTGTAAGAACTACAGAGGGGTTTGACACTACAAGCAACACAGCTTAAAAAACACCTGAGGGCATTATAAGCCCTGTGAAAAGTACAACCTTAACTTGTATGTTTCACAAAGTGTGAGCATTCCATATGTTCCCCCAAGCCAGGAGTGATTTCTGAGCGCACAGCCATGAGTAACCCCTGAGCGTCAAACGGGTGTGCCCCCCCAAAAAAATAAAAAAGAAAAAGAGAAAGGGTATGAGCAGAGACAAATTCCTACATTTAAAAGTACTTTACTGGGGCTAGCACCACAGTACAGAGCATAAGGTGCTTGCATGCCTTGGGTTAGACTCCCCAGCATACCCTATGACCCTCGAGCATCTCCAGGAATAATTTCTGAATGTAGAGCCAGGAGAAACTGAAATACTCGCTTTGAAGAGAATATAGCTTAGTGTTAGATAGAGCACATATCTTATTGTTGGGCCCAACCCCTAACCACTCACACCAATTTGACAGCTCCCCATCTCCACTGTGCATATTCAAGTGCACGCACATTCACACAATTAGAAGCTTGGAGAATAGTCCAATAGCTTAAAAAGTTTGCACTGCAAGGATAAGGTCAAGAATTAAATTCCTGATGCTGCCATATGCAATGATTACAATCCTGGAAGCTCTGCTGTGATCCATTATGTCAAGAGATTTCTTTCTTTTTTTTTTATTTTTTTTTTTTTTTGGATTTTGGGTCACACCTGGCAGTGCTCAGAGGTTACTCCTGGCTCTACACTCAGAAATCGCTCCTGACAGGCTTGGGGAACCATATGGGACACCAGAGATCAAACCCAGGTCTGTCCTGGGCCAGCCGTGTGCAAGGCAAGTGCTCTACCACAGTGCTATCACTCTGGCCCGCAGAATGTTTCTTAAAAACCAACACTGAGTTGGAGATCAGCTCCTGAAGCTGTGTCATTGTAAGTCTGTGCATTCAGAGGTAGTTCTACTCATTATCTTTTCTTGATTTAGCTAAACAAATTCTAATTCCTCTGAAATTCACCAAGTGTTAAAGCAGGCTTGTTACCTTCTCAGTCTCTTGTTGTAGGGCTGAGGTTAAGACTTCCTCCAGCTCCTTCTGGGTCACCCGTGTCCGTTCCTGGAGAGTTTCATATTGTTTCTTTGCCTGATGAAGTTTTTCCCGAAGAGCGGTCAACTCATGGGGACTCAGCTTTGTCTGATTCTCCTCTAGAAATCCTTCAATGTCTTTGACAACACTGGCGAATGAGGCGGCATGATTCTGAATATCGTCCTGTAAATCCTAAACACATAAAAATAGGGATGGAAGCCTTCAACTTTCCCTGCTTATATATAAGACCCTGACAGTATAGAGATAGAAGGGCAAGATAGCAAGCATATCTACAACACACAACAATGAATCTACCCTTGACTATAATTTGCCTAAAGCTGAGAAATACTGAGTCCATAAAACTGAAAATATTAAGCAAGAGAAGGAGAGGTATGGAGAATGAACTGGTGGACAGGAAGTAATAGAAGGCTATTGATGGAGAGTCTTGGCACTTTGATGGTGGTGAGGAACAGTAACCACGTATCTCAAAACCATAATGTTAATTCTATTGGAATATGACCTAAACTAGAATCATTAAAAGATAAATTTTAGACTTATACCAGTATAAAAATTATTTTATTATTTGGTTTTTGGGCTACACCCAACAGTGCTCAGAGCTTACTTCTAGTTCTGTGCTCAGGAATCACTCCTGGCAGAGCTTGGAGTACCATATGGGATGTCTCGGATCAAAACTGGGTTGGGTCAGCCTCATGCAAGGCAAGTACCTTACTGACTTTAATATCTTTCCAGTTCCAAAAAACAAATTTTAAAATGTTTTACATTAAGAAACTTTCTAGGGGCCGGAGCGGTGGCACAAGCGGTAAGGAGTCTGCTTTGCCTGCATTAGCCTAGGACAGACCACAGTTCGATCCCCTGGCATCCCATATGGTACCCCAAGCCAGGAGCGATTTCTGCATGCATAGCTAGGAGTAATCCCTGAGTGTCACTGGGTGTAGCCCAAAAAAAGAAAAAAAAAAGAAACTTTCTAAAAAAAAGAAAGAAAGACAGAAAGAAAGAAAGAAAGAAAGAAAGAAAGAAAGAAAGAAAGAAAGAGAAAGAAAGAAAGAAAGAAAGAAAGAAGAAAAAAGAAAGAATAGAAAGAAAGAAAGAAAGAAAGAAAGAAAGAAAGAAAGAAGAGAAAGAAAGAAAGAAAGAAAGAAAAAGAAAAGAAAGAAAGAAAGAAAGAAAGAAGAAGAAAGAAAGAAAGAAAGAAAGAAAGAAGAGAAACTTTCTAATATTTAACTTTATATGAAAATTTAGAGACCAAAAAGGGGACTGACTGCCAATAACTAAGATGAACCACAAAAACTTCACTTAGCATGAGTTATCACCAGTGATCAATGTTCTCTAAAGAAGAGTAGCAAGAGGATTCTAGCAGAACAACTAAGATCTGATTAGTCCTTCACTCTTGGTTATCACTTTTATCCTTGACATAGCCCTTGGACTGACCATGATATGTTTGATACCTATTCTCCAGTCTCACCATTCATTAATCTTGTTATCTGCACTCTAATTTATCCAATTTCAACAGGGAAATATGCTGTATACAACCCATTCCTACCTTTAGATGCTTGATCTGTTCTCTTCCTCCTCCTCCTCCCCTTTTGTGTTTGTTAACCCATCTAAGTTTCATTTCACAAGCTGTTAATTCCTAATCTCTTCTGACACCCTAGACTAGATTGTTTAGCTCTATGTTCTTGTGTAATTTTACCTTTTTAGAAATAACTCAGTTACATGCTCATGTGTAATGTTTGTCCTTTCTACTAGAATATATCCTTCACAGGAATGGAGAATGTCTGTTAAATATTATGTTGTAAACACTAAGCTCTACTCCTGGCTTTATAAATATAAAAATAGGGCAAGCCTTTATAAATATTGAAGAAAAGAAAAAAAGATAAATGAACACACACTAACCTTCAAGTCACTTTGGTTCTGTTGCAAAGCAGAGAGACCTTGTTGAGTGGCACTCCCTTGGTGGTCTACCAATGCTTTTTCTGCCTGCCCTAACCAGGTACAAAGATCCTCCAGCTTTTGGTGGCAGGTATTTTGTTGTTTCTGCAGGGTCTAATTAAAATGCAAAGGGGCCAAAGATAATGAATAAATTCATTTTATAAATACAAGATACTTTCCTAAAATGTAAACCAGGAAGGTTATATTATTAAGGATGAAAAAGTTGGTGGGAGACTAGAAAAGAAAAAAGCACATAAATCATGTTCAGAAAGCTCCCCTCATTTGAACAGTCTGCTGACCCGGGTCTATAATTTGGGTTATAATTAGGGATAATTTAAGGAGAGAATTCTCAGTTTTGGGTCTACAAATTTTTGAGAAATGGAGAGCAGAGTTCTGCTTCAAGTTGAGAAAAAAGATCCATAGGTGGTGATAGTAAAAGTGCGGTCCTGTTCTATTTCTCCAACTGAATGAAAGAATATGTACCAAGTCAAAATTTGGAAAATGAAAAGACCGGGCTTTTTCATGAACTCATAAAATGTATGAGCTAGATGAGCTTCTCAGTAATGAAGCTGAATTTATAAATCAAATACTACTCAAATACAACCAGCCATTAAATAAAATAATTACATGCCAGTCATGGCTATTCTGAGAAGAAAAATGCCCTAGAATAGCAACTGTCTCAGTCCTTCAAGTGTCTGCATTGATATCACACCTAAAAAAGAAGGTCCCCAGGAGGGAGAGAGAATATGATTTTGTGCTTGATCCTTTTTCCAGGTCTCATCTCAGCTGAAAGACAATGAAGCACCTGACTGAGCAATTGAGCATGATGTGTTCTCCTAACCATTCGGCTAAAACCATTCCCACCAGACTACCTTCTGATGGCATTTTAGTCACCTGCACTTACAAACAGGTGCCCAATTGGCCCTCTCTTTCCCTCTTAAGACAAATAGAAGGGCTCTGGAAGAGAATTCCTAAGAGCTCTTCAGCTGTAAAACGGGGTCTTCATGGGTTAGGATGGGTGCAGAGACTGAATCTGAAAAAAGCAAAGCAAACAAGTTAACACACAGACAGACACATGCATTTAGGGTAAATATAAAGAGAAGCAGAGCATTTCTGACAATAACAAGATTAATAAACATTGTGGAATTAATTAATGCAAAGAAAGAATATTCACATGTAGTTCTATCACCTGATTGAGGATCAGGGATCCACCCTGGATCAGGGTTGTGTCTGAAAGTAGCTCAGAGCAATGTTATTCACAGGCTACTATCCATGTATAAAAATCCCTACACGAGAATGTTGCAAATGTTCATATTTGAAAGGTAATATAAAATGTTTCATTAGTTTTTAGGTTCAATTGCAATGCAGTGAAATAATTAAGCAGTAATGGTACATGTGAAAGTGACTTAATTTTCTTTAAGCATAATGCAATAGCTCTATTCTATTTTGTACAATATTTAAATTTTTTAAAAGAATATCTGGAAATATATTTACTACAACAATTCTAATGTCTTTATTATCTAATATCTTTACTACAATAATTCTAATATTGTGTTGAACTCTAACTTATTATTTAAGTAGCTTAACTGGCAAAAGTATCACTCTTGGTTAGGATGTTAAGATGCTACCATTAATCAATTATACCAAGTTTTGTGAGAGAATTGTGCCTAAAGATGATTAGTTTTTCAAAATATGTTACCCAAACTTCTACAAACTTTCTATAATTATAACAATGACTTCTATAATTAAGACAATTACTAAGTCCTACAGTGTGAAGAAAGGTATTAGAAAATGATGATAAGGGGCCTGGAGAGATAGCACAGCGGCGTTTGCCTTGCAAGCAGCCGATCCAGGACCAAAGGTTGTTGGTTCGAATCCCAGTGTCCCATATGGTCCCCCGTGCCTGCCAGGAGCTATTTCTGAGCAGACAGCCAGGAGTAACCCCTGAGCATCACTGGGTGTGGCCGAAAAACCAAAAACCAAAAACAAAAAAAAAAAAAAAAAAAAAAAGAAAATGATGATAAACTCAAAGATTAAAAAATTAATAGGTCTAATAAAAATTTCCTTGTTAGCTCCTTGAGATTGGCAAGAAATAATTTTGTGAAGTCACCTAAAATGCCTAGAATAAAATTCATTTCATAAACATTCATCTCAGGAGCTTAGAGAATTCAAATGTTCCTCCTAGCTCTCATGAGGGAGAAAGTAGGAGGAAAAGGGAGAAGAATATGATTTACGTTGAAAGCCAGAGACAAAGACAGTAGTAACAGTAGAGTAACTAAAAATTAATTAATTGCACATGCATATACATATAAACACACAGATTCTATCTCTTTTGCATAAAAACACACACACACATAAAACCAAAACAAGGCAAGAAAATGGCCTGAACAGCTACAGCTGTCTCTGGACTAGAACAAAACTGGCCTTAATGACATAAAATCACAAATATCATAAATGCAGGCTCCTAAAATCATGGTGGATAGAGTTTGGCCAGAAAGCCCAAGGACTGAAGATGTCCCATAAAACAAACGTGTCCAGCTGTTGGTTCAGTCTGACCTTGAACCAGGCTGCCTGTTCCATCTGCTGAAGACAGCCTTGCAAGGCATGCATTTGAGTTGCAGTCTGCTCCAGGAGATCCTGGAAGGTCCTCTGTACTTCATTCAGATGCCTCAGCATCTGTCGATTTTGCTGAGGGGACAAGTCCTGGGCATGCTCCGAGATAAAGAATTGAATATCAAAAGCAAGATCATTCAATTGAGATCTCCTTTCAGTTATGGGCTGCTTCAAATCCTAAGGCAAGTAGGAAAATAAAATAAATAAATAAAATGTCTAATTCTCTATCTTAAAAGCTAGTTTCTAATCAAAGACCAACATAAAGAAAGAGGATAAATTCCTGTTCTAAAATGGAAAATCAGACTATAACAAAGAGAGATACTGACTTATAGTAGGAGAATAACATTGATAATCTTTTTTTTTTTTTTTTTTTTTGGTTTTTCGGGCCACATCCGTTTGATGCTCAGGGGTTACTCCTGGCTAAGCGCTCAGAAATTGCCCCTGGCTTGGGGGGACCATATGGGATGCCAGGGGATCGAACCACAGTCTTTCATTGGCTAGCGCTTGCAAGGCAGACACCTTACCTCTAGCGCCACCTCTCCGGCCCCATCACTGATAATCTTTAAAAAAAAAGTGCTTGAGAGGCTGATAGTACAGAGGGATGGATGCTTGCCTTCCATGTTGCTGATCTAGATTCAATACCTGGCACCCTACTAGAGTGATCCTTGAGCACAGACCCAGGAGTAAGCCCTAAACACTGGTGAGTATGGCTCAAAAACCAAAACCAAAAGTGCTTGTAAAGGCCACAGGTGGGGCTTAGTGGTAGAGCACTGTCATGTATGTATTATGCCTTGGGTTCCTGGTAACACAAAAAACAAGTTTGTGATTACATGTATATTTACCTCAAACTGTTGAAGATGGAGATTCAAGCTATCAGCACTGGCTTCGCAATTACTTTCTTTGCTTTTCAGAGTAATGTAGGTATTGCTAAGCCAGGCTCTTAGAATTTGAAGTCTGCCTTCCAACTGCTCATATTGACTTAACACATCGGTCTAGAAATAAATGGCAAATTAGATTATAAAAATCTCCAAGTTTGCCTAGATTTTGTATAGCCCAGGTGAATTAAAAAGCAAACAAACAAGTTACCTTTTTGACTTCCACCACATTCTGAAGATGAAGGAATCTAGAAGTCCAGGTATCAGTCACCGAGCTGAGGGATTTTTGAAGATTCTTGGCATCCTTCTCTAGAGCCTTTAGTAGTTGAACAGGAACTTCCTGAGGTTGGCTGATAATAATCTGATTCACACAATTCAATTCCTGATTCACCAAAGTGGATAGATCTTTTAGCTCCCGATCTAATACCTGAGAAAATAAAGTAAAGTTACCTCCAAAAATCAAGTTTCCATATCTGTTCTCTAGGAATCTTCTGTAAATAATTTTTCTCTTACCCTAGGCCTATACTGGCTTCCAGATTCATAAATTATTTTCTATACATTTTAATACATATTTTCCACATACCCTGTTTTTTGATGTTTTTATTTATTTATTTATTTTTTTTGGTACAAGGCTTAATCATGACTCTACATGTAAGAGATCAAACCTGACAAGGCTCAGGTGACCATGTGTAGTGCTAGGGTTAGAAACTGCATGGGATGTGTAAGACAAGAGCCTTACCTGCTGTGCTATCTCTCCAGTTCCTCACATTTTAAGTTTTTGTTTTGTTTTGCTTTTTTGTTTGTTTGTTTGTTTTTCCACATCTGGTGGTTCTCAGGAGTTACTCCTGACTCCATACTCAGAAATTGCTCCTGGTTCAGGGGACCATATGGGATGATGCTGGGATCGAACCTACATCTGTCCTGGATCAGCAGCATGCAAGGCAAAACGCTTTACCACTGTGTTACCACTCCAGCCCATTTTTTAAGTTTGGGTATTCTAATCATCTTTTTTCTTTTTTTTTTCAATCTTTTTTTCTTCTTCTTCTGTTTTTGAGCCACACCCAGCAGTGTTCAGGGCTTACTCGTGGCTCTGAATTTAGAGATCACATGTGGTGTGGGGATTAAAGCCAGGTTGGCCACACATGAAGCAAGTGAACTACCCTACACTATCTCTCTGGTCCACAATTATTAATATTTTGGTATCTGAGTCACACAATGATACTCAAGGCTTACTCCTGACTCTAAAGATCACTCCTGGTGGTGGAGTTTGGGGAACCATATCGGGTGCTGTGGATTGAACCTAGGTCAGCTGTGTGCAAGGCAAATATCTTATCTGCTATGCTAACTCCCCAGCCCCCAATCATTAATTTTTCAGGAAGACAGAAAAGATTCTTGTATTATAGATTTACAGAAGAAATAGCTCTGTGCTTAAAAGAGTTAATTTTTCCCCCTGAAATCACCTAGGTGGTATGCAGTAGAGTCAGGACCTAGACTCAAGCTTCGTTTTTTTTTGTGTGTGTGTGTGTGGTTTTTGGGTCACACCTGGCAGTGCTCAGGTGTTATTCCTGGCTCCAGGCTCAGAAATTGCTCCTGGCAGGCACGGGGGACCATATGGGACGCTGGGATTCGAACCGATGACCTCCTGCATGAAAGGCAAATGCCTTACCTCCATGCTATCTCTCTGGCCCCAGACTCAAGCTTCTTGACTCAGTGTGGTGCTCTTTCCACTGCAACTATTTCTCCAAGAATGTTACATAATGTTATACAAAATAAAGCCAATCAAAAGGATAACTTCTGCCCTCCAAATACCAAAGAGGCAAAACAAAAATAACATAAAAATATCCCAAATCAGCATTCCCACACAGCTAGTCTAAGTATCTTACATCCTTAATATCTCGTTAGCCTATCCGACTGTATTTAATACTACTAGCCAATTACTCCTCTTTCAGCTAGCTCCCTTTCTTTGGTTTCTGTGAGGTGAGTTTTCCTGCAATTTTTCAAAAATCTCCAGTAATAGGGGCCAAAGCGGTGGTTCAAGCGGTAGGGTGCCTGCCTTTCACACACTAATCTAGGACAGACCAAAGTTCAATTCCCTGGCGTCCCGTTGGTCCCCCAAGCCAGGAACGATTTCTGAGCGCATAGCCAGGAGTAACCCCTGAGCATCACTGGGTATGGCCCAAAAACAAAAACAAAAACTCTCCAGAAAAGGCTAGGCAGTCCCGAAGATCTGTGTCTTGCTTCATCAGCTTTGGACGCTCCACCAAGTTCACCTCCAACACCTTCTTTTTCCAGCCTTTTCTTTTCTCAGTTGTTTCTCTCCCTCCCACCTCCTCTCTTCTTTCTATTGGTTGTCGCTCCAGCTGGTTGTGTTGCTTTTCAATATTGCACCGGAAGGTTTTTTTTTTGTTTTTTTTTTTTTTTTGGTTTTTGGGCCACACCCGTTTGACGCTCAGGGGTCACTCCTGGCTATGCGCTCAGAAATCGACCCTGGCTTGGGGGGACCATATGGGGCACCGGACGCCGGGGGATCGAACCGCGGTCTGTCCTACGCCAGCACTTGCAAGGCAGACACCTTACTACTCTAGCGCCACCTTCTCGGCCCCGCACCGGAAGTTTTTTAAATAAAGTTTCAAAATATGGGACCGGAGAGATAGCATGGAGGTAAGGCATGTCCTTCATGCAGAAGGACAGTGGTTCGAATCCCAGTGTCCCAAATGGTCCCCCGAGCCTGCCAGGAGCAATTTCTGAGTGTGGAGCCAGGAGTAACCCCTGAGCGCTGCCGGGTGTGACCCAAAAACAAAAACAAAACAAAAAATAAAGTTTTAAAATATAAAAAGGGGGCCGGAGATATAGCATGGAGGTAGGGCATTTGTCTTGCATGCAGGACAGTGGTTCAAATTCCAGCATCCCATATGGTCCCCAGAGCCTGCCAGGAGCAATTTCTGAGTGTAAAGTCAGGAGTAACCCGAGTGCTGCTGAGTGTGAACCAAAAACAAAAAGAAACAAAACCATTTTTTAAAAAAACAACACTCCAGTAAAGTTTTTGATCTATTTTTTTTTTTTTTTGTCCTTTAAGCAGGTCTACTTTTGAACATAGTTTTCTTCCTAAACAGTGTTATTTCCTTCAACCTGAAAACGTACCTTGGCATGACACAGCAGATCCTGTAAGCCTGGGAGGTTTAGTTCTAGAGGCTGAATCTGCTTGGTTCTCATTTCAATGTCTCGTAACAGAGACAGATAGGATACCAGCTTCTTATCATGCTCTAGACAGAGTTGTCGATTAAATACATTCTGTGGAGCAAAAAGAAAACTCACTGAGATCTGTTATTCTTTAAGTCTGCTTTTGAAAGCAGCAAAGGAAGAAATAACTTTTACTGTACATGTACACATTATTGTCTGTGCTATTTCATAGAAAAAATGTCATTTTACTAATTTCCTCAAGGAGCATAAGTTTATAGTTACCAATCTATAAGGATGTTAGCAAAATTTCTCAAAGTTATTCTGATTTCAGATAGCCTCACCCTAATATTTAAAATTAGTTCGTGTTATTTTTTTAATTTAAAACTCTTTTCCCCCTCCTTGGAGTGGGGGAAGTGGGGTTATACCCAGCTGTGCTCAGGATCACTCCTAGAGGTGATGGATCATATGTGGTGCCCAGGATCAAACCTTGTTAAGTCACCTTGTGAGGCAAATTGCCAACTCTCCAACGCAAGATTGTAATTCAAAATTCTTGTATATTTCAGAAAGTCATTTAGAGCTTATGTTTAATTTTCAAACTGCATTACAAAAGAATTTTGACAAATAAATTTATATACATTCAAATTTATATATATTAAAATATGTATTTAAGGGGTTTCTAGGTCATACCCAGTCATGTGCAAGACTAACTGGCTCTCAGAGACCATATGGGGTGCCAAGGATTAAACCCAGATTGGCAATTTGCAAGGTAATACCTTACCCACTATACTATCTGTTTGATCCCATGAATTCATATCTTAGAGAGAAATATCTAAAGTATTGAAATATGTTTGCATACAATTAAACATATGCAAATTCACTACTCTGTCAAGAATTTTGATATCACTTAAATAAAGATATATAAAAAAAAATGGGGCCGGAGCGGTGGTGCAAGCAGTAGGGCGTATGCCTGGCTCGCGCTAGCCTAGGACGGACCACGGTTCAATCCCCCGGCATCCCATATAGTCCTCCAATCCAGGAGCGATTTCTGAGCTCATAGCCAAGAGTAACCAGGTGTGGCCCAAAACTCCCCGCAAAAAAACAATAAAAATCTCAATAGAAAAAAATAAAATAAAATCAGTTGATATCAAACTAGTTATATTATAATATGTATTCAAGGGGCTGGAGTGACAGTAGAGTGGTTAGGGTGCTTGCTGTGATCATGTCTATCCCTAGCACCCCAATATGGCCTCTGGAATCCCATCAGGAGTAAACACAGAGCCAGGAAAAACAATATATATATATATATATTAAAACACATATACACTCTCTCTCACTCACTCTTCATTGACCTCATCAGAATTAATGAATGTTAGAACAGCTTAACTTTTCACAGAAATTTCTCTAGGTACACAAAAACACATACACACAAATTATCAAGGAAAGTAAGGGAAACTTACTTTAGTTGCTCTGAAGGGCTCCAGATTTATACTTTCATCTCCCCTTTCTTCAAGTGCAGCCATATAGGGTGTATGTTCACTTCTAGGGCTTTCTCTGAGCTTTTCCTGTGGTATCTCAATAGTCTTTATTGCAGAGTGTGATTTTAAGGGCACTACTGTCTTGTCTTCACTGGTGTCTGGAATACTGGAACTGATGGTGGCATCTTGTTGCCTTGCACTCTCTTTCTGAGACACATCATTGAACAGTTTCTCTGGAAGATGGGACACCAAGACTTTGGTATCTCCCTGAGTCACTATGCCTTCATTGGACCCTGTTCCTGGAGTTGAAACTTTAGGTTTTATAGTTTCTGCAGATCTCTCTCCAGTTACTTCTTGAGTTATTACTTTGGATTTGGGAATTCCATTAAGTTCATGGTCACTTTTATTATCCTGAAGATCAGCCTTTCTGGCTGAGAATTCTGGGCAATTGACTTCTTTAGACTCTATTCTAGAAAGTATAATTTCTTCCTGTAACTTAATAGCTCTTGTTGAGTCAAAAGGTACTCTTTCCTTATGTTCATTAGAGGAGACTATCAGATCTTTGGTTTCCTTAGTCTTAGAAGTAATACAGGAATCTTTGTAACTGGTCTCCTGTCTTAAGGTTCCTTGAAAAGATTGAGCTTCTCCAACTGATTCCTGGCAGGACAACTCAGATTTGGAGGTCACAAAAGAGAATTGTTCACCCTTAGTCACATCAGTAATTTCCTGAGGTAAGTTTCCTTCTCTTTCACTGACCTGACTTGAGTTGGAGAATGTTAGAGCTTCTTGGTTTCTTACGGAGCTCTCTCTGGGTACCATTTGAGAAGAAGTGTCTTCAGTTTTCCAAATAACAGAAAATTCCTGCTTTCTTTCAGTTTCTTTCTCTTTTTCACTAGTGGTTATTTCAATAGATTGACCTTTTAAACTGGAATCATGGTCATCTCTAACAGCACTTTCCTGAAATTCTTCTGAATGAACTGCTTGTCTGCACACTGGGACATTTTTTCCTACAACCATTCTCCTCCTCTTCCTTTTACTTTTCTCCCCAGTAGTTCTTGATTTCTCCACAACCTTCTCATCTAGCAATTTGTCTGGAGTTTCATAATTTGATTCTTGCACTTCTGAAATATGTGCTCCTGGGTTTTCCCTTATTTCCTTAGAATTTAGGCTTGATGTGCATTGTCCCATTTGAGAAATTATTTCTTCTTGTGGCAGTATTTGTTCCTGCTCTTCATTTTTACTTTTCCCCATATCATTTCTAGTCACCTCTTTATCTTTAAACT
The DNA here is from genome assembly GCF_024139225.1 of Suncus etruscus. NCBI lineage: Eukaryota > Metazoa > Chordata > Mammalia > Eulipotyphla > Soricidae > Suncus > Suncus etruscus. Next base: position 38,296,495 of record NC_064853.1, read on the forward strand.
CACAAACTTCTGAGTGACAGTGTGTCACCACTGAACTATGGGCCAATGATGATTTATCTTCAAAATCACTAGGAATTTTGATTTTGACAGAGTCTTTCATATCTGGAGCTCCTCTCTTCTTATCTCCATCTCTGCTTTTAAATTCCCTTAAGGAAATTTCCCTTCTCTTTTTTACCTGTTCCTCCTCTGAAATTCTTACTTTCACTTTTTCTTGTGCAGACTGACTTTCATTTTGAAATAATTTCTCCTTTTCACCTTTACCACAACTCATCTCATCTGTTTGATTACAAACAGTCAATGTTTTCTTCCCTAGAAAATCCTTCTTCAATTCACTTACTTCAATTCCATCTTGATTTTTAACCTGAGCCCCATGATCACTGGACACTAAAGAATCTTTTTGGATCATAGTTGCCAGTTCAGGGTTGATAAGCTGTTTTTCAATAGCTTCCTTTAATGTCACTCTCTGGTCATTAAATATGTCGATAATTCCTCCATTTAATACTTGATGAGATGCAATAATTCTGATCATATTTTCATCTATTAATTTATGTTCTAAAGCTGATGACAATGTCAGTTGCTGTCCTGTGGCAGTATCTATAATTCCACCAGTATTTGCTTGAGCTTTCAGAATCTTCAAAGTAGATGCAAAATCTATTTTACCAAGTTGAGTTGCTTGAGTCAATGTAAGTGATTTATCACTTACTCCATCTTTAATGTCTGAGAAAGGAATTACTTCTAGATATCTCTTACCAGATTCAATATCTATCTTACACTTCTTTACTAATTCTGAATAGGGAACAATTTTATGATTCTCAGGATCTAAAATTCCATGCACTATTCCTGAAGACAAAGATCCTTCAGAGGACAGCAATCCTTCCTTTTTAGCTTCTGTCAATGTCAGTTTCTGGCCAGAAATGAGATCCATAAAGTTCCCAGTCAAGGCCTGAGTTTCTTGAATTTCTTTGTTCAATTCTGGGGTAACAAGATCTAACTGTATGGCTTCTGGGAGAGAGACAGCTTCTTTTGTTTCTGGATGAAAAAATTGTTGGAGTTTTATGTTCTCAACTTTTTTAAGCTGCTTGGCTAAATCTTCATCAATGATGCCATGTTCAAAGGCATTATCAACAGAAAGTCTCATCCCAGATATTTGGTGAATGATACCGCCATCTACCACCTGCTTGGTCAACAACTGAATGGCCTCTTCAGTCTCCAGAAGACCTCTGTCAATGGACTGCACAACTGTTAAAGGAGCTTTGTTAGCAGGATCCAGAATCCCTGTTGTTTCCATTTGTAAATTAATTAACCTCTCTCTAACTATTTTTTCTGCTTCTCTACCTTTGGAAGCTTTCTCCAGATTTATTAGTGTTAACAGGTCATCGCTGTCCACCAAGCCAAGATTTGAGGCCAAAGTTACGGAAATTTTTTTACCTCGTTTCAGGTCAACAATCCCACCAGTTACTACCTGCCCCTCTAAAATTCCAGTGGCTGTTTGCATGTCAAGAAGTCCAACCGCAACTGCTTCCTTCACAGAGCAAAGGGTGTGGGTACGAGGATCTAAGACACCACTTATTGTTTTGTCTGCCATGAGGACATTATGTAATAACTTTTCATCCATCAGACCTTCATCAATGACTTCTTCAGTTGTCAAAGACTCACAAGTCCGTGCATCAAAGAAACCCCGAAACATGTTCATCTTTGCCATAAGTTTCACAGCAGTGTGACTGGGCACAATTCCTTGAGCTATTGCTTCATTTAATAAGAGTTTTTGACCTGTTTGTTCATGCAAGATACCACCATCTAGCAACTGCTTAAATAACATATTTAAAGTAATGTCTTCAAGCAATTCTGAAGAATAAATATATGATAAAGAAGTTTCACTACTACCATCTTCCTTTTCTGCCTTTTCTAATGTCATATTACTATCTATAATATTAAGTCCATCTTGACTTTGTTTATGAACATGCCTACTTGAAAATGTTTTATTTAAGGCTTCCTTTTGGTCCTGAACATAAATATTTCCATTGTTTTTGGTCTTTAGTTCTGATTCTAAATCTACAGTTTCTTCTACCTGTAACTGTTGCATTTTGCTTTGAAGTTTTATAAGTGGTCTTCCAGCTTTACCTGAAGGGCATTCAATCTCAATTTTGTTTGCTTGTTCTTTCTGACAAGTTAAAGAAATGTTGTCTTCTCTTGGTTGTTCAACATAAAAGGAATTGTCACCCAACACAAAGGCCATATCTTCAGCTTTCTTCGAAGGAACTGTAAGGAGAAATTCGCCACTAATATCTTCTCTGGCAGACATCTCTATCTGATCTTTCTTTCTTGTATCTCGTAACTGTCTTCTCAATTCTGATTTGACTTTACTTTTGCTTTTTGAAGTCTGGCTATTTGGAGTTCTCACTCTTTGTTCTCCTACCAACAAGTCCTTTTCAGGGTTCCCAACTGAAGAACTTTCAGTTTCTTTTTCTTCAGTGATCTTTTTGCTTTTTGCTTCAATGTAATTTGCCTGATCAGGACATTCTTTGCTTTGAGAAGAAACCTGGCATTCACATGGCCTTTCCTGAAGCCTATCACAGAAAGATTCAGTGGCTTTCATATCCATTAATTCTGCTAATTCCTCAGGAGTTTCTTCTCTTTGATGTCCAATTTCAAACACTTCTTGGGGACTTGCTTGATATTCACCACTTGCAGTTAGGGAATCTATCAGCTCACTGTCCAGCAGGAGCAGCCTCTGTCCATTCTGTACATTAATATAGCTGTGAGTCATTAGTTGAAACAACAGCTTTTCTCTATGGCTTGCTATGCCCTCAGTTTGGCCCATGCACAGACCTGCCACTGAAGGATTGCTGTTCAATTTGCTTTGTTCCGAAGAGCCTACTAATTGCATGTGGGGTATCACATCGGGTATGCAAACTGATTTCATCTTATTGGCAAGACCTTTGTCTAAAGTACCATTTTCTACTGCTTCTTTCCAGGACCAAATTTCCATAGCTTCAGGTAGAAATAGAGCCTTAATGTGTTGTCGACCACTAAGTATTTTCTGAGCTAGTTCAGTAGATACAATTCCTTGCTCCAGGGCATCTGTTATTGGAAGGATCTCTCCAGATTCAGGCCAAAGAAAACCCATGAATGACCGAAGGGATTCCAGAATAACAAGAGCAAACTTAGCTGCCACTAGATTTTTTCTCACTGCTTCATCTATTGTCATCCGATGGCCAGTGACAGTGTCTATGATGCCGCCTGTTTGGAGCTGCCTTATGAGAAGAGCACAGGCCATATCTTGATCTATCAAATTATGTCTTACAGCCTCTTGTACTGTAAGTCTATGTCCTGTTCTTGGATCTACTATGCCACCAGCAAAAAGCTGAGCCTCCAACAGTCGGACAGTGACCTGCCTATCTATTAACCCTTCCTGAACGGCACGGAAAATGCTAACTTTCCGGCCTGATTTTAAGCTTACCATTCCCCCTGCCAATTGTTTGACCGGCAGCAATTTTAACCCAGATTCCTGGTGGATAATGCATCTTTGCATCAGATCCAGCAAACAAATTTTCTCAGCTGTGCTGGGATCTATCAGATTCTTAGATGATCTCAGGTGACACTCTAGTACTGAGTGAAGCCATTTAGGAATGAGGCCTTGCTGAAAAGCCTCATCTAAATTAAAACATTTCTCTTGAAGGGGAAGACTGAAGCCTCCAGTTGCCAGGTGAGCTTCTAAGATTTTCAGTCCAATTCTCTGACTGATTATTTTCTTTTCAATTGCCTCCACCACAGAAAGAGGTAAGCCTTTACTTCCAGTAAGTCTATTGACTAAAGACAGGGCATCCTGTAGTTCTTGAAGTTGCTGATACATCTGGGGATTAATAAGGTTTCTGGATAAACCCTCTTCCAGAGTGAGCTTTTCACTGGTCTCAGGGGCAATGAGACCAGACATAATAACTTGGGACTCTAGGAGCACAAGTCCTGTGTCTTGGTCAATAAGGCCCTTTTGCATTGCCTTGAAGATGGGAAATATTTCCACTGTGCCTAGGTCAATCACCCCAGCAACTGCTCTGCAACCCTAAAAGAAAAAATGAAGAAGAACATCAAATCAGAGAAGCACAACTACTAAAAGGAGTTATTCAAAAAATCATAGTACATCAAATTCTGATGATAAGAAGAATATAGCCTGTGATAAACGCCCCAAAGAAGGAAACATTCTGAATTCTGGCAATGTTCATATTAAAGAAATGAGAGGACAATTATTTTAAGATTGACTCACAAATAATGGTACTTACAGACACCTACCATTTCCCAAAGAGTGAGAACTGAAGCCCACATAACAACATTTAGGTACTAAAACTCACAGAGAAGACTCTTAAAGTAGCACTTCATTGCTGTAAGTGTAGTACCAGAGGATTACAAGAGAGATTTAAGAAGCTTGACAGCCACAAGCTAGTTGTAGCCTACTCAATGGCTATTTTAGTAAATGGAGCAATCATTCACAGGACAGAATTCTTAACTTCTAGAATAGTTGATAACTTTTCTTTTGATCTAGGCTAAAATTGACAGTACAATGATTATGATATTTGTCATTGTGTGTACTTAATAAATCATTGAATGCTTAACATTTATTAGCACTAATATTTAATCTCAAAAATATCCTATAAAATTTATTTTACTCTTTAGTTTATAGATAAGAAATGAGGCAAAAAGAAGACGTAACTTGTCTAGGAACATAAATCTAGTACAATCTAGAAATGAACCAAAATGTGAATAAATCTGGTGCTATTTATTTCTTCCTCCAACATCAGGTCCAAAAGAACTTGAAGGACAAGAACAGCAGACAGACATCTTACATAGAACTAAAGACCTAACTAAGAAAAGTAAGTGAATAGGGGCCAGCGAGGTGGTGCTAGAGGTAAGGTGTCTGCCTTGCAAGTGCTAGCCAAGGGAAGATCGTGACCGGGGGTTCGATCCTCCGGCGTCCCATATGATCCCCCCAAGCCAGGGGCAATTTCTGAGTGCTTAGCCAGGAGTAACCTCTGAGCATCAAACGGGTATGGCCCGAAAAACCAAAAAAAAAAAAAAAAGTGGGCCCGAAGAGATAGCACAGCGATGTTTGCCTTGCAAGCAGCCGATCCAGGACCTAAGGTGGTTGGTTTGAATCCCGGTGTCCCATATGGTCCCCCGGGCCTGCCAGGAGCTATTTCTGAGCAGACAGCCAGGAGTAACCCCTGAGCAATGCCGGGTGTGGCCCAAAAACAAACAAACAAACAAACAAACAAAAAGTAAGTGAATAAAGAAAACCTTATACATCAACAAAATTACCCTTGAATCAAAAACCTAGAATAGTTTTAAAAAATTCCTATTTGAAGTCTATCGTAAAATGGTGATATTAGGGGCCCGGAGAGATAGCACAGCGGCGTTTGCCTTGCAAGCAGCCAATCCAGGACCAAAGGTGGTTGGTTTGAATCCCGGTGTCCCATATGGTCCCCTGTGCCTGCCAGAAGCTATTTCTGAGCAGACAGCCAAGAGTAACCCCTGAGCACCGCCGGGTGTGACCCAAAAACCAAAAAAAAAAAAAAAAAGGTGATATTAAAAGATTAAGTGATATAGAGCTGGAGCAACAGTACAGTTGTTAGAGCATTATCTTGCAAGTGGCCAATCTGGGTTCAATCGCTGGCATTCTAGTTGGTCCTCTGAGCCTCCCAGGAATAATACCTGAGTACAGAGCTAGAAGTAACTTGAGAGGGTCTCTGGGTGTAGGCCCCCAAAATAACAACAAAATTAAATGATCAGATAGTCACATCAAATACTTCAGTAGGCCAGAGAGATAGTATGGTAAGAGTAAGGTAAGAGTATTTGCTTTGCATGCAGCTGACCTGGGCTCAATCTCATATAATTCTCTGAGCACTGTCAGGAGTAATTCCTGAATGTAGAGCCAGGAATAGATCCTGAGTATTATTGGGTGTGGCATCCCCTCCAGAAACAAAACAAAAAAATCAAACAAACAAAAGAATACTCAGAAGCAGAAGATATGAAAAAATAAAAGATCTTTTTGAGAATTTAATTTTTCCTGTAGATTCCTGGCCTCTAAGAAAAATGGATACTGAAAAAAAGCCTGGAGGTTAACCAAAGAGAAAAAATACTACATTGTTCCTTCTAATACCCTAGAACTAACAATAGTCAGTAACCCAGAGATCTTCATTACAGTACCACTAAACATGGGCATTCAGACCTTAATGAGCAGAAGAGACAGGAGGAAAAGAAAACATAAAATGCTTCTACTTACCGGAGTTGCAGTGTACGCCTTGGGCAGATAAGAGACAGAGCCTTATGGAGCAGCTCAGCCGTATCGCACACACAGTGTAAGCTTGGTGTTAGCGTCCAGCATGCGACTGTTTGTTTTTTTTTTGCAAAAAAGAACCCCAAACAGGTCGTCCTCTTTTCCCTTTGTGCATTTGTGCTTAAACTCCAAAGGGTTAGTGAAACTTGTAAGCAAGGATGTCAGTTAATCAGAACAATACTTCACATGAAACACACACAGTACAGGAAACACATCATGCTCAATAAGTGTGCTCAGCAGCTTGTCTTTCTTTCTTTTTTTTTTTTTTCTCTTCTCCCCCCTTATAATCTTTCAAGATGAGAACTGGATTTCTCGGCAAGCAATTGTTAAAAAAATTTCACATACTCCCTTATATGGTGAAGCAACAAGCCATTAGAAGTGGGTTCCCTTACACAGAGAATGCTAAGCCAGCTTATTCGTTCTGAAAACCTAGTCTCAATCAATCATAGCTGGTTTTACCTTGTTTTCTTAATTTATCTAAATATCATTTTAGCATCACTGAGACATCAAATCTGATCATGTTCAATTTAAGTCGAGTTTGAGTTTGAGTTTTGGCCTGCCCCACATAATCTGGCCATTGCTTCACAACATAGGAAATAAGCAGGCGAACACATATATCCCAGAGACACATGTATATAATACTGTAGGTTTACGTATACACACAAGTATCCAGGAAGAACTTAAGATGACCAGCAGGAATTCTAACAATTTTCCTATGATCTAGGAAATGTGCATGAATGGAAACTGGTAAAGATGACGTACAATGAGATGATTATGAGTGTTGGGAACCAGCGTTTCAGTCAGTGCAGCTACTCCATAATTTCAAATGAACATTCTCTCTTTTATTTAACAGACATAAAAATTATTTTGAGAGGGTTTCTTTCCAAAATTCAGAACTTTGACCATCATTTGGCATTTGAGTGAAAATGCCAAAAAAAAGTATAATCTCACTGCTTTTGTATTAGATATAAAGGAATTTATGATCTCTTTGAATGTGATCTGTCTCAAAATGGCAGATGATTGAAGAACCGGTTCAACAGAGATAGCAAGTGTCTTCTAGTGTTTTCTGACTGACCAATACATCATGGAACCCCAGTAAAGAAACACAAGACAAATGGTTGCTAAAGTGAGGTTAAAAATTAAATCACATTGGTCATGGAAAGCTAGTGATGTTGACTCTCAATCAGCAAAGCTACTTTCATACCATTCTAAAGTATCCTCCCAATATTTAGAGAGAAAAAAAATACCTTTTGTTCTGTCTGTTGGGCCAACTGGCTCTGAAGTTGTTGAAGCTGGTTTGTTGACCCATCACAAAGGTTATGGTATGCCTTATTTAAGTCATTTATCTGCTCTGATATTTGTTCTTTCTCTTTTTCTGAGAGCCTAGAACATGAAACAAAAAGATCTTTAAAATAAATATATCCTCCAAACTCGCCGTAATTGCTTCTGAATTATGAAGTCTCCATCTTGATATCATTCCTTGCTACTATTAAATAGAATATGGTTAGTCTGTCATATTGACTGAAAAATTTAGAATCTAGTTCATGGTTTCCATCAATTCACAGTTTTGGATGATGCCATGCTCATGTCACAAATTGCCCAACATTCTGGTCCCATAAACTTGCAAATTTCCAAGTCCAAGTGGCAGTCACTAGTTCTAGTATAGTAAACTTAGACCCTATATTACACCCAATTGCTCAATTTATGAACATTCTTATTTTAAAAAAAATCTTGGGATGGACTGATAATACAGTAGGTAAGGTGCTTGATTTGCATCTATCCAACCTAGATTTGATCCCTGGCACCATAGTCCAACAGGAGTGACTCCTGAGTGCAGAAAAATCAGGTATCGCCAAAGATAAAAACAAAAACTTTTTAAAAAATATGCTAATTGGGGCCAGAGAGATAGCATGGAGGCATGGTGTTTGTCTTGCATGTAGAAAGATGGTGGTTCGAAACCCAGCATCCCTTATGGTCTCACAAGTCTGTCAGGAGCGATTTCTGAGCATAGAGCCAGGAGTATACCCTGACGCTGCCAGGTGTGACCCAAAAAACCAAAAAGAAAAAGTTAAATATAATCCAAAATGACACTCATTTATCCAATCTTACCCCATTGTAGTATTTTATCGGATTTGTCTTAGATTTCCTCTCCCCCCACCTTTTTTTGTTTTATATTTTTTGTTCTTGGACCACATCTACTGATGCTTAGGCTCTTCACTCAGGACTCACTCTTAGTGGTGCTCAAGGAACCATATGGAATGCCAGGAGATAATCTGGATTAGCTGTATGCAAATCAAACACCATATCCACTGTATATTCTCTCACTTTAATATCAACACCCCACACACATACACACGCCACCTTTTTTAATAATTTTTTGGGGGGGCTACACCCATCATTGGCTTACTCCTGGCTCTGTGGTCAACCCGGGTTTGCATCCTGGGACCCCATATGGTTCATGAGCCCAAAAGTAGTGATCCCTGACCTTAGAGCCAGGAGTAAGCCCTGAACACTAAAACAAACAAATACGACTCTTGAATTTTTCCCATAACCCTTTGGTTTAGCCAGGTAGATGAAATACCCCAGATATGTCATAATCTCTCATTTAACACTCACTTATGACCATGTTTGGCTAAGAAGATCTGTGAAGTTTTAATGGCCTCAGAGACCTGTTCTTTCTTGGTTGTCAACTCATCTGCCAGAACCTATACAACAGAAATAAAGAAATAAATTTCTAAATAAAGAAATTAAATATCAATTTTTAAAAATAAACTTTTAAAATATCCTAGCTTAGATCAGGTTATTTACATCAATGAGCTATCTACATAACTAAAAAGGCAGCAACCCGAATATAATGGCTTTAATTGGAGATGCTGAGGTGGTAAAATAAAGGAAAATAAAGAGAAAATAAAGATTTAAATTAAAGATATGGAAGGTAACATTAACTGAGATAAGAGTAATTTCTGGGTGGCTCTTACTTGTGTTATTCCATTAAAACATTACCATATATTATTTTATCACGGAGGAGATAAATCTTTTACTCACCTGTTGCTCTAAAATAGCTTTTTCAATGTCTGTTGATTCTTTGGTCTGGGCTGAGGTACCTTTGCTTTGTGTATTCTGTGCTAGGGTAGATACCCAGCCCAAAAGTTCTTTGACCTTCTCCACATGTTCCTGTTTTTCCTCTTCTACCACTTTCTAGAATAGGAAATAGAAAATAAAATTCTTTGCCAATATCTTAAAGACTGATTTAAATTCATATTTCTTAAACAGACACATGAAAGATATCTAAATCAGTATATAGCTAAATATAATTTTCCTAGTCTATAAAATTTTTTTGTTTGTTTGTTTTTTGTGGCCACACCAGTTTTTGTGCTCCTGGGTTACTCCTGGCTCTGCACTCAGAAATCACTCCTGGCTTGGGGGACCATATGGGACACTGGAATTTGAACCACTATCTGTCCTAGATCGGCTGCATGCAAGGCAAGCGCCCTACTGCTGTGCTATTGCTCTGGCCCCATAGAATATTTTATAGGTAGCTGTGGGATAATAAAATCTAACTTCATTATTTTTAGGTAGCATCTTTTAAATATACAGTTTTGGGGCCGGAGAGATAGCACAGTGGTGGGGCGTTTGCCTTGCATGTGGCCTACCAGGGATGAACCCAGTTCAATTCCTGGCATTACATATGGTCCCCCAGCCTGCGAGGGGGCAATTTCTGAGTGCAGAGCCAGGAGTGACCCCTGCATGCTGCTGGGTGTGGACCCCAAATCAATCAATCAATAAAGTTTAAAAAAATGTAAAGACCCCTTTACATATAGAATCTTAATTTTAATCAAGAGATTGTAGTCTTAGAGATTGAGGTAAGTATTGATTTAGTTATTAGAAAGTCTTTTGCTGGGGCCGGCGAGGTGGCGCTAGAGGTAAGGTGTCTGCCTTGCAAGCGCTAGCCAAGGATCAGGACCGTGGTTCGATCCCCGGAGTCCCATATGGTCCCCCAAGCCAGGAGCGACTTCTGAGCACATAGCCAGGAGTAACCCCTGAGCGTCACCGGGTGTGGCCCAAAAAAAAAAACCTGCAAAAAAAAAAAAAAAACCTGCAAAAAAAAAAAAAAAAAGAAAGTCTTTTGCTAATTCATATACAAGTTAATATTCTCAACAGTAATTCTTTTAGAGTAATTGAACCTTAATTTACAAAGACAGAGGTCATTTTTATAATTACATTTTCAGCTGAAGTAGAAAGGTACTACTTTGCTTGCTATTCCAGTTCCTAAAATATAAGTGTTCTTTTCATATTTCACTTAGTGCCAAATTTTTCATATAACTGCATTTTCATTAGTGATTGCATGATTTAAATGGAGCCCAAAGTAATGCTGAAGTACTATCTAGACTTCCAAGTGCACGATGGCTGTGATGTGCCTTGTAAAACAAAATACATAAGAGGCTTTTTCAGGTATGAGTTATAGTGGTCTGGCTATAAATACAACATAAGTGAGTCAACAAATCAGAATTAAATAAGGTAGTTAAATACATACAAACTGAAGCTACATACTGATTCCTTGAAAAAAAAATGTTATAAAGTGAGGTTTGCAAGAACCAAACTGGGTATTTGCCTTATGTGTAAAAATTTGGCATTTGTAAATGCAATGTTTGCAGCATTTTCATATTCATACAATTAATTCTAGTAGTGAATTGTGTGTATTTTCCACTTTTTTGGTAGATGAGCCACAGGATTTTAAATTGCATTTTCAAGATTATTTGGGAATCAACTATCCTCACCTCCTCCTCCTCTAGCCGCCGGAGTGCATCACTGATATATTTCACATGCTGAGTTGTCAAAGTCACCAAAGCTGTGTATCGAGTCCTTAGGTCCATGAACTATGGTTCAAAAAAAAATGAAATACATTACCTGGAGCTAGAGAGAAAGTATAGTACATACTTGCCTTGCATGTGGCAGACCTGGGTTGGATCCCTGGCATCCTATATGGTCTACCACCACCACTCCCAGCCAGGAGAATCCATGAGCATAGAGCCAGGAGTAAGTCCTGAGCAATGCCAGATGGGATCTCAAAACAAAAAGCAATAATATCTGGGGCAAGAGGAAAAAATAAGTTTGGTGTTACCTTGCATATGGCTAATTCCCGTTCAACACCCAGAACTATATCTTGTCCTCAAGCAGTACCAGGAATGAACTCTAAGCACAGACCCAGTGATAAGCCCTAAACACTGGTGGGTATAGCCCAAAATAAACAAAGAGAAATGTATTATCTGCCTTCAAAATGCACTTAAATTAGTTAAAATAAGGACATTTTTCAGGAAAAAGAGCAATAGTTCAAAGGGTTGGATCAAATACTTTGTACGCAAGAGGTACGGGGTTAATCCTATGATTTCAGCCCTGCTAGGATGGGGTATACCTTTGACCCCTACTACATATATGAAAAATAAAAAGAGAATGGGGGGATATTTCATAGTCACATGCTTAAATGAAAGGCATAAAGTCCAGATGCATGCATCTTTAATGAAGAGAAAAAAGTGGATTATGTCCTTCCCCATTCTTTTTCACCTCTTGTGTGATGGCATCCGATGAGGACACCATGCGACGGCGCTTGCCAGGGGATTTCTGCTGTGATTCCACAAAGGCCTTATATGTCATCAGTTGCAATTCGTAATCCTAGGAAAGGACAAAATTTCACATTTACATAGTGTTTTATCATTTACATACATCATGTGGGAGAATCAAAACATTTTATTATTGGAAAGTACTTTGGTAATTGTTTGCTAAACTTCCTATGAAAGACTAGACAGAAGATAAAAGATAGAACTATATGCCTGTTATTGTTCTAAGTGTTACTGATACATACAATGGGGCACAAGTCAGAAAAGCATCTACCCTTTCTGAAACTTAATCAAAAGGCACATAATAAATAAGCAAAAAAACAACCAAACAAAAAACAAAACAAACAGAAAACACCAAAAAAACCAACTCCAAGAGTCATCCTTACATCTTCTCTTTGCCTTAAACTTTACCTTCGCTCTATGAACCAGTTGACTCTTGTCTCCCAACAAGTCCCAAATCTAACTACCTCTTACTACCTATCTGATTGCATGTGAGTCATCCAAACGCATATTTTTGTTTATTTGTTTTGTTTTGCTTTGGGGTCACACCCAGCAGTGCTCAGGGGCTACTCCTGGCTCTATGCTCAGAAATCGCCCCGGCAGGCTCAGGAAACCATATGGGCTGCTGGGATTAAAACCACCATCCTTCTGCATGCAAGGCAAACACCCTACTGTTGTGCTATCTCTCCAGCCCCATCAAACGAACACTTCTAAATCACAGCTATGTTTGGTACCTCTCTGATAATACCCAATGGGGTATGCTGCCACCAGAAGCATACACCTTCATTAACTGAAGGATGGGGTCAGCCTCTAGGAGAAGAGTTGTTCCTATCCAGAAATAAAACCTACAGGGACAACACAAATTTTTCCAACTCAGAAATCATTTATGCTCCCGGTGGGATATGTGATAATTACCTTTACAATAGTGGAGTATTGCTGAGAAAATTTTTGACATTGGTCTAGTTTTGTCTGATTTCTCTCAATTTCTGCAAACAAAGCCTGAAAACAAAAAATATCACAGAACAATCAAAATGTTATTATATCAAAACTTAAAATAAACCTGTTATTTGGGCATGGGGTGATAGCATGGCATGCACTTATGCAGGGAGGTCAATACTGGTGGTGGGATTGGCCCTGGTAAATTGTATGTCTAAAACCCAACTATGAAGAACTTTGTAAATCACAATGGTTTCAATAAAATGTTTTTAATGTCATTATATTTATCAACTGAGCTCTTATTAGAGCCTCAGGCATGTTTTTTAAACCTTAGTGAGAACTGGAAAGATAATACAGGGGTTAAAATGCATGTAGTCTCGTGTTACAATCTTAATGTTCTTTGGATGAAATTTCAAAGTTGGGATATCAGCAAGGGGACTTCTGAGAATTATGTTATGTATTGTCCTTCCACTGTAACTTTACCTTGTCCTCTTTCTTTGCATCCTTGTTCTCATAATTAAAAATAAAAAAAATTAAAAAAAAATGCATGTAGTCTCACATACAGCCAACCCTGGTTCAATTGCCGGTACGATATATGATACCCAGAGCACTTCCTAAGGTATGGTTTCTAAACATAGAACCAAGCTGTGCCTTGGGTACAGCTGAGTGAGGCCCTAAATTCAAATTAAAATAATAAATAATAAACTTAGTGGAATCATAATAACCTAAAGATTAGATAATACTGATTACAGAGACACACCACCAGTATTTCTGATTCTGATATGGGTCCAAACTTGCATTTCTTATACATTCTCAGATCATGTTGATACTGCTAGTCTATGGTATATACTCTGAAAATACTATTATTTTACATGCATAATTTCCTCTCATCCTAACAACAGTAACCTTCGGTGGATTAAATTAAACAACAACAAACTTTATCCCTATTTTATAAACAAAGTAGAAAACTGAGAGGTAAAGCAATTTAAATATCAGGATAAACAAGCAAACCAGACTGTAACATAGCAATCTAATTCAGAATTCATAACTATAATGCACAACAAAACACCAATAAAAATTGCTTTAAATGAGGACACAGAGGGTATACTGGATAAGGCATTTATTTGCCTTGTGCAAGGATGACCCAGGTTCAATGCACAGCACCTGTAAATTCTCCTAAACATAGAACAAGGTATAAACCTTGAGTACTACCATGTTGGTCCCAAAACAAAACTGTTTTTAAGAAATATTTTTCTGAGCTGGAGAGATAATATAGTGATTAGGGAGCTTGCTCTGCACATGGTTGATTAGGTTCAATCCCTGGCACCTGTGAGGTCCCCTAACACTACCAAAAGTAATTTCTGGGGCCAGAGAGATAGCACAGTGGTAAGATATGTGACCGACCTGGGATGGATCTGGGTTTGATTCCTGGCATCCCATATTCCTGAGCCTGCCAGGAGTGATTTCTAAGCACAGAGCCAGGAGTAACCCCTGAGTGCCGCTGTATATAGCCCAGAAACCAAAAAAAAGAAAAAAGAGAAAAGTAATTCCTGAGTGCAGAGCATTGCTGCGTGTGCTCTCCCGACCCCCCAAGAAATCTTTTTCTATTCTAGTTCTACCAGGTTTTTCATCTCCTTATGTGCTAATCCAAGTAAAATATGTAATATCAAGAAAAAATTGCAAAACCAGTATCTTGAGACCATTTTGGTAGAAAGGAGAACTTGTCTTGACACTGGGGAGAAGTTTGCTGGAATTTCAGCTTCTATTATAAATTTGCTCTCCTTCAGCTCAGTTTACCGCTGCACCCACCGTCTGCTGGCTGAGCTGCTCTGAGAGCACTCTGCTGTCCTCTGCCTGGCCTGGCTTCATCAATTCCTGCTGAGTAGTGGTTTCCTCAATCCATTTGATGAGAGTTCCATGGCAGGCTCGGTAATCTCCCAGAACATCCTGGATACTTTCTAGCTCAGATTGGCTAGAAAAGCAAAAGGAAACTGATATTAGTTATCTCAGAATAAATGTAAAAAAGTCAATGATGCAATTCCCTTGTAACCCTCCATTATGGTTGGTCTTCACCAAAGAGAAACCATCTATACTTTAGGAGGATATCAATGCAAAGCAAAACCTCAAATAACAAACTAAAAGCATTGAATTAGCAAATAAAATAAAAAGCAAGAAATATTTTTACCAAGTCCTATTATAAAAATGTCACATATTTGGATTTAAAGGTAGTAAATCTAGATTTCGGGTTCTGTCCTTGCAAAAAGATCAAAGGCCACTGTCTGTATGTATTCTAGAATACCATTGTTTTCATGGCTTCAACTAAAAATAGACCTAAAATCCTGTGCTCGCTTTGGCAGCACCTATACTAAATTGGAATGATACAGAGAAGATTAGCATGGCCCCAGCACAAGGGTGACATGCAAAAAGACCTAAGATCAACTCTCCCCAAAGCATTGTACAGATTCAATGTAGTCCTATAAGAATACCCATACATTTTTCAAAGATAAAGATCAAATACCTTGAAATTCATATGGAAAAATAACCACCCCCTCCTCAAAATAGCTAAAGCAATCTTTGGGAAAAAGAAAATGGGAGGCTTCACATTCCCCAACCTCAAACTGTACTACAAAGTGGTAATAAATAAAACAGCATGGTAATAAATAAATAAAGATAATAAATAAATAAAATAATAAAGATAGGCCATCAGATCAATGGAATAGAATTGATGGGGCTGGAGCAATAGCACAGTGGGTAGAGCATTTGCCTCACATGCAGCCAACCTTAGTTTGATCCCTGACATCCTATAATGTCTCCCGAAACTGCCAATGGTAATTTCTGAGTGTAGAGCCAGGAATAACCCTTGAATGCCTCAGAGTATGGCCCAAAACAAAACAAATGGAATAGAATTGAATATCCTGAGACAAATCCTCAAGTAAATGATCAGTTAATGTTTGATAAAGAAGTAAAAATTATGAAATGGGACAAGAAAACCCTCTTCAACAAGTGGTGCTGGGAAAACTGGTCAATAACATGCAAGAAAATGAACTCAAGGGGCTGGGCGGTGGCGCTAGAGGTAAGGTGCCTGCCTTGCCTGCGCTAGCCTTGGATGGACCGTGGTTCGATCCCCCGGTGTCCCATATGGTCCCCCAAGCCAGGAGCAACTTCTGAGCACATAGCCAGGAGTAACCCCTGAGCGTTACCGAATGTGGCCCAAAAACCAAAAAAAAAAAAAAAAGAACTCAAATGCCATGTACAAAAGGAAGGATGGAAGAAAAGGCCTGGGACATAGAAGAGGCAATTAAAATGACCATTACTGCTGATCCACAAGGACTCAGAACTGCTTCAGAGCTAAGGTCTAACTTTCTGTCATTTATCTTGCCAGAAATCTTTACTATTATTTAATATCTTGTTTGTTGGGAGGGGGACACAACCAGCAACTCTCAGAGGTTACTCCTGGCTGGGGTTGGGGGATCATATGGAATGCCAGGGATTGGACCTGGCTCAGCCACATACAAGGCAAATGTCTTAACTGCTGTATTATCACTCATCCCACTATCATTTAATTTCTATCCTATCAATTCTCACCTTACATAAGACTATTTTTGTTTTAAAACTACTCCCTGAACCCTAATAGGATAAAATAATTGATACACCACTTACCGCGTCTCAAGCTGGCCAATGACTCGATGCCAACGCTCCTGCAGCTGGGAGCCTTTTTCCTGATAGCGCTCCAAATCCAGATTTCGCTCTGGGGTCAGACAGTTTAGCTGCTCTCCCACCTCCTTGGCCTTGGTAAGTTCCTCATCCAAGACTGAAAATACTGAATTCTTGTCCTTCACATCACTAAGCCAGTGCTATAAAATCACAAGCATAGCTACAGGTTATATAATGCTAAAATATATCAGACTAAGGTTGAAAAAGTGCATATCGTCTATAGCTGGCTCCACATTAATTATGATTCAGAAGCTAGATCCTATATTAGCACCAGAAATGCCCCCAAAGTCTTTGTAACATAGCCAAAAGCAGGCAGAACTAAGTAGAGAAATATGTTTGAAACCTGCCTCCATAATTTTTAAAGTGTGAAAATAAAATATTCTCAGTCTTGGCTTACTTATTTATTTTTTGTTTGTTTGTTTGTTTTTTGGTTTTTGGACCACACCCGGTGATGCACAGGGGTTACTCCTGGCTGTCTGCTCAGAAATAGCTCCTGGAAGGCATGGGGGATCATATGGGACACTGGGATTTGAACCAATCACCTTTGGTCCTGGATCGGCTGCTTGCAAGGCAAACGCCACTGTGCTATCTCTCCGGGCCCTGGCTTACTTATTAATAAAGATTAAACTCACTTTCCTAAACCCCTCCCAATTTCTTGTTTTGTTTTGTTTTTGGACCACACCCGGTGGTGCTCAGGGGTTACTACAGGCTTTGTGCTCAGAAATCGCTCCAGGAAGGCTCTGAGACCATATGGGATGCTGGGGATTGAACCCAGGCCTGTCCTTGGTCAGCAATGTGCAAGGCAAATGCCCTGCCACTGTGTTATCACTCTGGCCCAGCCCTTCACAATTTCTTATGAGAAGCAAATTAAATCAAAGATGTCATACATTAATTCAATATTTTTAGTGAGTAAATAAATAGAAAGGCTTCCTTTTCAAAACATATTTTCTCAGTCTCTTCTTTGAAATACTGAAATATATTAAAAAATAATTTGTCTGATTCAACTGCAAACTTAAATCAATGTTATGCTTTCTAAAATTCCATTTCTCTGCTAACCAAAGCAATGGCGATGTGGTCAAATTCTACATAACTAAGAGTAGCCAACCTTTAATGTAGACCGATGGGACTCTAGAGCAGAAAGATCTGCTGGCACTGCTTCCTCCTGACTCAGCTTAATTTCATAACCTTTGACCAAAAGTTCAGCATCCTCAATGCTCCGTACTATGACATCAATTGTCTTCAACCTGTGAAGGTAAAATCAACTTTTTTAAGACGTGAATTCTCATAGTAGGCTACAAATCAGGAATATGATAAAGAATTTCACAAAACTTAACTGCCAATGTCAATTTCAAATAATTATAGGATGACAGGATTTCATAAAAAATAAGAAAGCTTGGTAGACATGCTGACAATTTAAGTTATTTTGAAATAAAGTTCTAAGTAGCACTGGCATGCACATACATGTGGTGGACTCAACAGAGAAAGGCTATGAGACAAGATTGAGAACTCAACATTATTAAGAAGCTAAGATTTGGGGCCGGCGAGGTGGCGCTAGAGGTAAGGTGTCTGCCTTGCAAGCGCTAGCCAAGGAAAGACCGCGGTTCGATCCCCTGGCGTCCCATATGGTCCCCCCAAGCCAGGGGTAATTTCTGAGCGCTTAGCCAGGAGTAACCCCTGAGCATCAAACGGGTGTGGTCCGAAAAACCAAAAAAAAAAAAAAAAAAAAAGAAGCTAAGATTTATTTCTCAAATTGGTGAGTAGATGAATACAAGCAGAGAGAACTTCAAAAATGAAAAATAGGGGCCATAGAGTTAACACAGCAGTAGAGCATTTGCCTTGCATGCGGCCGACCCGGGAGGGACCCAGTTCAATTGCCGGCACCCATGTGGTCCCCCAGCCTGCCAGGGATGATTTTTGAGTGCAGAGCCAGGAGTAACTCCTGAGCACCGCTGGGTGTGGCCCAACAACCAATCAATCAATTAATCAATAAATACATAAAGTTTAAAAGAAAAGAAAAATATTAAAATTTACTTTGGCAGAGATCTTTTTGCTTATTCTTTAGTATCCCTTTCTCTTTTGGAGATTATATATTCAAACAGAAGTAAAGTATAAGAGTCCTAATATCTAAGTCCATCTACTTCTATATGTTTGGTATTTATTCACTGCAGCTTGAACAAATATTCCATGTTACTTGGAACTAAAGCCAAAAGCTTTTTTTTTTTTTTTTTTTGGTTTTTGGGCCACACCCAGCATTGCTCAGGGGTTACTCCTGGCTGTCTGCTCAGAAATAGCTCCTGGCAGGCACAGGGGACCATATGGGACACCGGGATTCGAACCAACCACCTTTGGTCCTGGATCGGCTGCTTGCAAGGCAAATGCCGCTGTGCTATCTCTCTGGGCCCTAAAGCCAAAAGCTCTTATAATGGGTATCTATTCTTCAAGATTTGTAGTCTTTTTAAAATGTTCATGAAACATTTCAGGTACTTCTCATCCCATTGGAATACTTCCCCTTGGGATCCAAAACCTCAATTCACTCACTTATTCAGATAGACGGTGGAGAGACCATAAACATGATCCATTTTTTCCACTAGCAGATTGAGTTCTGAACGAAGAGTTGGGACACTTGAACCAGAAGGGGACTGATGGAAAAAGCTGTTGCATTTCAAGGAAAGACCATCCATTTCTGACTTCAATTTCTGTAAATCATCCTGGGTATGCTGTCAGGAACAAGAACACAGAAAAAATAAGAGACTTAGTGAATAAAAAAATTATAAGTCTACAAAATCAAAATAGTAGAAATAAACTTAATAACCATATGTTACAGATTAAATAATCCATGATAGATTACTGAAAGTTAGAAGGGCTTGAAGACCATATGCGGAGCTGAAGAGCAGGCCCCAGTCAGCTGCATGCAAAGCAAATGGCCTACTATTGCTCTGGCCCCACAAAACATTTTTATTGAGGGGCCTACTGATAGTATAGTGTAGGATGTTTGCCCTGTACACAACTAATCTGGATTTGATCTCTGGCATCTCATATTGTATCTTGAGCCAGCAGGACATTTATCCCTGAATGCACAGCCAGTAAAAAGCCTGAGCACAGCGGGATGTGGCTTCAAAACCAAATAAAAAAAAGTTTTGTTATAATGTGAAATAGACTTTGCAGTCTTGGGAAAAAAATTTCAAATACATATGGAAATGGAGAGATATATGAATTTATACTTATATGTGTCATGCAGATCAATAAATACACTGAATTACTTTGTGTTATATTTGCTTTATATATTCTTATATATACATGTGATTTTGTCTAATTCAAATATAAACTAAATATTATGTCTTAAAGCTGCGTTTCTCTATTAACTGGTATGTTAAGGCAATCTCCCAACCTCCTAATGCATGCACATATAGCATGTGTGTATGCAACATAGGTGTGTTATTTATTTATTTTTTAGCTTCATTTGCTGAGTAAGCCAAGCCTAGAAGAATTTTGGTAACGAAGACCACTCACAGCAGCCAAATACTGATTTGTAGATAAAGTTTTCTACTTAAAGGAAACAGAACACCTAAAAAAAAAATAGATGTTTCCTGTGCAGGGATCAGCAAAGACACTAAAATGAACCTTACTTTGCTGGGAAATTTTTAAAATATATTCTAAGAATGATGGGGACAAGTTAAAATAATGTAGAAGCTAGTTTGAAGTTACACTCAAGAGCTAACCTGCAAAATTATGAGCATCAAAATAAAAATAGAGCAAATTTCAAATTACTGAACAAAATAACAATTGCTAAATCCATACCAAGAAAAAAAAAAGAAATGAGAGGGGAAAATGGAAATACTTTTCTTTTTATAGAAGAAAAAACTTTAAATGTAAGAGAAATTAGAAAATCATCTTTTGGCAAAGGTCATTAAAAAAAATCAGTCAGGAAACCACAACAGGGGATGGAGAGTAAGAAAGAGGCTAGGGTGCTAGCCTTTCATGTGGACTACCCAGGTTTCCTCCACAACATCCCATAAGGTCCCCTGAGCTCCCCCAGGAATGAATTCTGAGTGCAGAGCCAGGAGTAAATCTCTGAGTATACCAACTATGCACACCCCTAAAATAAAAACCCAAAAGAAATCTAAAGAGTTAGACTGAGAGATAGCTCAACAGGCTGAGCACACACTTTTCATGTACGAGGGTTAAGTTTGATCCCTTGTACTATGAGCCCTACTACCCCTCCCTGTCCCAAACACCAAGCTGGAAGTAGCCCCTGAGCATGTCAGACTCTGAGGAAGGGAGGGAAGAAAAAGGGAGAGAGGGATGGAGGGAGGAAACTGAGCAACTAAATGCAATGATAGTAAACTGAACCATGTATTTTGCGTTGGACTGGGAAGGGCTATTCAAAAACACCATTATTGTCAACTGATAAAATCTTAACAAGGCTTTTAATAACAGTATTATACATATGCTAGTTCCCAATCTGAGTCATTGTTGTGTTGGTTAGTGATAAAGGAACATCATGAGTGAAACTTACTTGAGAAAACCATTAAGGATTAGCATTATATAAACACATGTAAAAGAAAATGATAAAGCAAATGGATGTTAATATTTGAGAATACAGAAATCTATATAAGAATAAAAAGTTGTGGGGCCAGAGCAGTGGCACTAGAGATAAGGCATCTGCCTTGCAAGCGCTAGCCTAGGACGGACCATGGTTCGATCACTGGGCGTCCCATATGGTCCCCCAGGCCAGGAGCGATTTCTGAGCTCATAGCCAGGAGTAACTCCTGCGCATCACTGGGTGTGGCCCCAAAACAAAAACAACAACAAATAAAAAAGAAAAAAGTTGTATATATGGTTAGAAAATAAAGTTTTTCGGGACCCGGAGAGATAGCACAGCGGCGTTTTCCTTGCAAGCAGCCGGTCCAGGACCAAAGGTGGTTGGTTCAAATCTCGGTGTCCCATATGGTCCCCTGTGCCTGCCAGGAGCTATTTCTGAGCAGACAGCCAGGAGTAACCCCTGAGCACCGCCGGGTGTGGTCCAAAAACCAAAAACCAAAAACCAAAAACCAAAAAAAAAAAAAAAAAAAGAAAGTTTTTCAAAAATGAAGATCACAGGCCAGGGAGAGCACAACTGAGTGAGTGAATGCTTTGCATGTGGTTTCAATCACTGGCACTGTTGGGCATGGCTCCTCAAGCTCAGGGCCTGGAGTAGCCCCTTGAGCAACAGATTCATATGTCTCACATAAGCAAATTAGATCACTTACAGCCAGTGAAAATTATATCAGCTTCTTATTCCATTCTATAGACTTAGGAGAAACAAAGAAAAGAAAAATCCCTCTCAATAGTCATTCTTTTTTGTTGTTGTTGCTATTGATCGATCGGCTGACTCTACTGATAAAATATTGACTGGTTATATGTGTAAGAAAATGAAATACAGAAAAATAAAATCCAGAACAAACTACATACAAGGGTTTTAACACTGTCCACTCTACCTGTCTTACCCTCAATACTCATTGGGACAAAGACTATGACTAGAGCCAGTCACTAGACATTCCTTTTGAATCCTTTATTTAAAAAAAAAAATTTAGATTTTTTTTTTATTGGAGCATACCCGGTGGTGCTCAGGGCTGTTGTGTATGTAAACATTTCCATGGGATTATTATGTTACTGACCCTACCCTGATTGGTGATTGTGCCCTTCCCTAGGGTGTGACCTGGCATTCTGCTCCCACCCTAGGGTGGTACCTGATTCTGCTCCCACCATTGGGTGGTACCTGATTCTGGGAGATAAAAGCAAGGGTCTGTGGAAGGCAGGGGGCTTTTTGGCTGGAACTGATGCTGAGGCTTTGGGCTTCAGTCTTGTCCACCGAATAAAGCTAATATTTCCACAAGCCTGACTGTCTGCTAGCTGTTTACTCGCCGCTTCACCTCAGAACCGCTGGCTGAACAGGGTGGCAGATGTGTGCTCTGAGCTGGAGGGGAAAGACCTCATCCTCCATCCCTCCATCCCTCCATCAGTCAACCCCATCAAGGGCTGATTTGCAACAAGGGTTACTCCTGGCTCTGCATTAAGAAATGACAAGCTTGAGGGACCTTATGGTATGCTGGGAATTGAACCCAGGTCTGTCCCAGGTCAGCCATGTGCAAGGCAAACATCCTACTGCTGTGCTATCTCTCTGGCCCCCTTTTGAATCCTTTAAAGTCTCAAATAAAATCTAATATTATTCATAGAATAACATCCTATCATTCCAAGTAGAAATGTTCTTGGGACACTAAATTCCTGTAGCAATGTTGACTGACTTGGAAATCGGGAAATACAGTAGAAAATACAATTATGATAGTCCTTATACTGGAGCCTCTAATTGTGACTTCAACCTTATATTCTTCTTTAATAACACTATAAGACAAAAGCCAGGGAGTTAAAGAGATGATAATATAGCAGGGAAGGCATTTGCCTTGCATGTGGCTGATCTGTACTCACTTCCCAGGACCACATATGGTCTCGGTGCCCTGCCCAGAGTAAGCCCTGAGCACACCCAGATGTGACCCCAAAACAAAACAAACAAAAGCCAGAATCATGGCTTATTTTCTTTGTATTCCTATGAATACCTAGTAAAGCACTATTTATCACTCTTATTTCAAAAATATCATCCAAGATTTTTATAGCATTGTACTTTATTTTTTGGTTTTTCAGGCCACACCCGTTGGATGCTCAGGGGTTACTCCTGGCTAAGCGCTCAGAAATTGCCCCTGGCTTGGGGGGACCATATGGGACACCAGGGGATCGAACCACAGTCCTTCCTTGGCTAGCGCTTGCAAGGCAGACACCTTACCTCTAGTGACACCTCGCCGGTCCCAGCATTGTACTTTCCTAAGGTTTTCATTATATGTATTTCACTGTTACTTTGGGAGGACGGGATCTCTCAAGCAATGTTCAGGGGACCCAGTAATCACTCCCGTAATACTCAGCCATTTGAGCCAAAGGTTCAATGCTCAGGACTAGAGGCAATACTGCTCAGGCCCTGGTGCCACCAGTCACCTCAGTGATACTTAGCACCCTTCAAGAGCTATACCCAGCAGTGCTCAAAGAACCCTGTAGTGCTAAGGGTTAAAGTTGGTATCTTAAAATTATTTTCTTTTTTTTTTCCTTAAAGCTATTTTCTTGGTCATATGATGATTGTTAACTTGCTCATAATCACATAAAGAATTCCTATCAGTGGCCATAGTATATCTTTTTTTTTCTTTTTTGGGGGGAGGTCACATCTGGCGGCGGCACTCAGCGGTTACTCCTGCTCAGAAATTGCTCTTAGCAGGCATGGGGAACCATCTGGGATGCCGGGATTCGAACCACCATCCATCCTGGATCAGCTGTGTGCAAAGCAAACACCCTACCACTGTGCTATCTCTCTGGCTCTGCCACAGTATATCTCAAGTCTTTGTTTACGATGTTTTGGTTTTGGTTGCTCAGGCTTTACATCAAGCTCTAAGCTCAGGAAATCATTTTGGCCGGTGCTCAGGGAACTATATGGAGTGCTAGGAATTGAATCCATGTTGGCCGCATGCAAGGCAAGAACTTTATGTGCTGCACTATCACCAGCTCCTTTTTTTTTTTTTAAATCATATACTGGGGTGGAGCTGAGAGCAGCAACACTATTAAGCAGTCTTAAAATATATAGCTCAAATAAATGTAGTCAGTACTTAGACCACGCAGCAGTGCTTAGGGGTTACTCCTGACTCTGCACTCAGGAATCACTCTCGACAGGCTAAAGGGAACATATGGTGTGCTGGGGATTGAACCTATGTTGACTGCTATACTATCTCTATTACCCAGAACTCCTAATTAGAAACCCCATGATTACCTTCTTCTTAGGATTTGTTCCCTGGCCCTTAAATTTATTTTACAACCAGCTCTTAGAGCTTACCTCCTGCTCTGCAATCCTTAATGCAATTTCCTGCCGAGCATCTTTATCAGTCCTTGAACTGGCTAGAGACTGAATTCGTTTAATCATCCTTTGTTCACACTCCTCTAAGTGCAGCTGGATATTCTTCAGCTCTGAAATATATGTCTTGGCTACAGTTTCCTCTTTGTCCTCTGTGAAAATACAAGCAAAGACGACCTCTGAGTATCATAATAGACATTAGGAAACCTGGGAATAAAAGATTCACTTTCAGAGAGAGACTGACATAGAATGAACTCTCTCATATGTGGGATATAAGGAAACATAATGGGGGGGGAGTAATACATGCCCAATAGTAGCAGATATGAAAGAAAATCAAAATTGATCTTCTGTAGACCATTTCCCACTAAAGTGGAGGAGAGACAGGAAGAATAGGAAGAGAACATTATGACAATGGTGGAGGAAGGGAGTCACTTGGGAAGAGGCCCTGGTGCAACAAGGTGGTAAAGTATTATGCATGAAAACGAATTTAAAATAATATTGTAATCCACAGTACTCAACATTTATTTAAAAAAAGATAAAGTGCCTGTCATAGAGGCAGGATGGTGGATGGAAAACTGAGAACATTGATGGATGGAAGTGGGCACTGGGAAAGGGATTGGTGTTGCATATTTTATACATGAAATGCAATTATAAGTAACTTTGTAATTCACAATGACTAAAAATAAAATCATTTTAAAAAAATAAGAGAGGGTGAGAGAGATAGGATATTGAGTAGGATACTTTCTTTGCACCTCTCTGACCAGGTTTCAATCTCTGGCATCCCAAATAGTCACCTGGCCCCATCCAGGAGCGACCCATGAGAGTAGGAATAAACCCTAATAACTATGAGATGTGGCCCCAAAGGGCATCAAGCAAACAAGATGAGAATCATCCTCTAACAGAAGGCACCATTGTTTCTAGGCAATTTGATAATCTACCTACCAGGACTGAATGGAGGAACATTTTGCCTGATCCTCAATTCCCACACTACCTAGGAGAGCCAAACGTTATTTATTCCAGAGAGCGGATATATTATTAGCACCAGCAAACAAAATATGGACTCTTCTTTCAGTTTGTTTTGGGAGTACCATCTCTGCCAGGTTTTCTCTATCTCAAGTTTTTAACAACTCAAGTGGAAAAGGGTATATGGTGATACTTTCTAATTTATATGAAGGGTCTAGAAACACACGATAGGGCTTTCATTTCACCATTTCTCTCCCCTTTCAGAAGCACACACCATTCTCCACGGACTTTATCAAGTGCTGGAAATGGGTTTTACAAGCCTCCACCTCCTCTTCCAAGCGCAAGCGATCAGTCACTGAGAAGAGCGCAGAGTCACGACAATCCTGCTGGAAGTCTTCATAGTGGGTCTGCAGGTTCTTCATAACCTGATGACATTCCCCTGGTGCCAAAGATCGAAGCTGGAGATAAACACCAGAAGAAATATTAACAGGACGGAAGACAATCTCTTTCTCCTCTGTCTCCCCACCCCCCTTTCTCATTATCGTTGACATTTAACATTATATACAATTATGCACAAATAAATCAGAATTATAAATAAATTGATTCATTGCAAATATAGCTTGTCCATGTATTCAGCACTCAGATCAAGAAAGAGAATATTACTAGCACCCCAGAAGCACCACTGTGCCCTCACAGACAAGCTTTTCTGTTTGGATCTTTTTGGTCACATCTGTTTATGCTCAATGCTTACTCCTGGCAGGCTAGAAGGATCACATTGGATTTCAGGGATTGACTCCAAGTCAGCTATGTGCAAGCAAGCACCTTACCTACAGTAGTGTCTCGTCAACCCCACCTCTTTTTTTTGCTTGTTTTGGGATCACATTAGGTTGTGCTCAGGGATTACTCCTGGCTCTGCACTCAGGAATCATTCCTGATGGGTTTGGGGAAATATAGGGGTGCCAAGGATTAAACAGGTGTTGTTGGTTCATATGTAAGGCAAGTACCCTACCCACTGTACTTTCTCTCCAGCCCCTCTTGCATATAAAAATAATAGTCAATTTAGCAACATTCCCCTATTACATACATTATGTAAAAAAAAAATGTTTGTTATGCAGAGTAAGAAGAAAACTACCAGTTTCTTGTCAAGATGATAAAAATTATACTTATTTTTCTTTACCATTTCAGGCTGCTAGGTAGCCAGTTCCTCAGGCACTAGGTTTTTAGCCCTGAAATAGTATGCCTGACTCCAGCTGTTATACTCTGTATAGGCAGAAGTCCCACAGTACTTAAAAAGTTTGCCAATGGGGCCGGCGAGGTGGTGCTAGAGGTAAGGTGTCTGCCTTACAAGTGCTAGCCAAGGAAAGGACCACGGTTCGATCCCCCGGTGTCCCATATGGTCCCCCCAAGCCAGGGGCAATTTCTGAGCGCGTAGCCAGGAGTAACTCCTGAGCATCTAACAGGTGTGGCCCGAAAAACCAAAAAAAAAAAAAAAAAATAAAGTTTGCCAATAAGGGGCTAGAGTGATAGTACAGTGGTAGGGCATTTTCCTTGCATGCTGCCGACCTACAATGGACCTGGGTTCGAGCCCCAGCATCTCATATAGTCCCCAGAGCTGGCCAGGAGCAATTTCTGAGCACAGAGCCAGAGCAAGCCCTGAGTGCCACATGGTGTGGCCCCAAAATAGGGGGAGAGGGGAGAGTTTGCCAATAAGATATAAACCCTAGATAAAATTTTCACAATTACCTTCTCTGGGCTCCAGGTCTTCACAAGATCAAGGTCCTTCCTCAGATAGTTCCAGGAGATAAGGCTTTTGGTGTTAATGTGCAGTTGATGCCAAAGGGCCATCACCTTCTGATAAGACTGTTCCACCCTAGAAACAAACAGAAAATCTAGCTAAAGTCTCAAAAGACTTTAACCCCCACAAAACAACTTCTTTGACTAACTTTATCTTGAGGACACAACTGAAGGGTGGCAGCTCCTTCCTGTCTAAAAGAAGGGTTACTAAAGTGACTATTACTAAAGCAGATATTAACAGTTTGAAGGATTGTAATCAAGTCACTAGCACAGACCCAACCCCACCTCTTTCAACATCATAAAAAATTTTAAACACAAAAATAATTAAAAGGCAGGAAGCAAGAAATGGGAGATTCAAACCGAACGAGACCCTCGCATTTCTATGAAAATGTTTAATCCTGGCTATACTGTATCAAAATAAAAGTTGAATTACTATAATAAGAACTTCCGGGCCTGGAGAAATAGCACAGCAGCGTTTGCCTTGCAAGCAGCTGATACAGGACCAAAGGTGGTTGGTTCGAATCCAGGTGTCCCATATGGTCTCCCGTGCCTGCCAGGAGCAATTTCTGAGCAGGAGTAATCCCTGAGTAACGCCGGGTGTGGCCCAAAAACCAAAAAAAAAAAAGAACTTCCTTTATAAGTATGCTGCACACACCGGTGTTCCAAGCCAATGCCATTTTACTAATGCTTCTAGTTCAGCTATTTTACAGCTGCAAGGCCTACCAGGAACTCGCAAAATGTTTAAAAGTCAATAGCAACCTAATAAGTTCCTGAATACAAAGGAATATTTGAAGATAAATGCTTGGAAGATACTTTTATTTTTGGTGCTAGGAATTGAATCCAGGGGCCTTGGACACACGAAGTGTTTTATGCAATGTGTGTGAATGAGGGGGGAAGGGAACACTTGGCAGTGCTTCAGGGCTTACTCCTGATGGTGCGTTCAAGAGTCACTTGTGGCAGGTCTCAGAGGACCATATGGGTGCTGATTTTCAAACCTGGGTTGGTCAAATGCCCTACATGCTATACTATCTATCAATCTAGCCCCATATGTGACCTTGCATTGAGCTAGAACCACAGTCTGAGATGGATTTGTTTTGTTTTAGGGCCACACCTGGTAATGCCAAGGGATTACTCCTAGCTCTGCACTCAGGAATTATACTTGGTGGTACTAAGTGGGCTATATGAGGGGTGCAGAGAGTGAACCCAGGTTAGTTGAATGCAGGGTAAATGCCCTAAATACCTGCTGGCCTTCTGAGATGACTTTTTCCTTAAGCAACATGTGCCTATTTTAGTCTCAAATTCTAGAAATACAACTACCTCCAATTCTTCCCTCTGCAACCACCCTAGCGGTGGACTCTTATCTAGATAGAAAGCACCACAAGGGCAGATTGGGAGAAACCCTAGTAGAACCAACTTGGAACAAAGGAAATGGACACACATGTGTTGCCAGACCACGCATAAGGTGTCTATATGCACATCACCCATATCGCCCTTTTTTAAGGTATAATTTCATACTTTAATGTTGGGATATGGGGTTTTCTACCTTTGGAGAGTGTTTTCTCCCCCAACCAACCTCCCTCCCTCCCTCCCTCCCTCCCTTCCCCCCCCCTCTCTCTCTCCCTCTCTCTCTCTTTCCATCTCTCTCCCTCTCTCTCTTTCTCAATAAAATCTGTCTTATCTTGAATTTCTTCAAGTTGGTAAATGTGATGCATAAAGAATAAGAGGTTAAAAATAAACAACTAAAGGCAAACACCTTACCTCCATGCTATCTCTCTGGCTCCCTTTTTTTTTTGGTTTTTGGGTCACACCCAGCATTGCTCAGGGGTTACTCATGACTCTATTCCTGGCTCAGAAATCACTCCTGGCAGGCTCTGGGGACCACATGGGATGGCGAGATTCGAACCACTGACCTTCTACATGCAAGGCAAACGCCTTACCTCCATGCTCTCTCTCTGGCCCCAATAGTAGGTATTTTGTTCTCAAAAAAAAACTTGTGAATTTGGTCACCGTATTTAAAAATCACAAGTGCAGAGCCAACCCTCTACCAGTTTGTGAAAGCCACCAGCAAAAGTGACAGTACAGTGGTAACTGAGCAAAATTACCTGCTGGCCATCTCGATGGCATCTTTATTGGGTGCGGGGACAAGAAAGCAGACAGATGGCACCATTGCCTCATTCCCTGTAGGACTGATCACTTTCCATTTGGTCCGTTGAGAGTTATCTTCTAACACACATTCATCATTCTTACATATAGTAATCTGAAAAAACATAATTCTCAAGTTATTGCTAACAGTTACACAACAATTTATTATTATTTACCTGGTATCTAATCCCTAAGCTAAAAAATCCTTAAGAAGAAAAAAATCACTATGGAGACTTGCCATCATTGAATGAGAGTTCCTGGTTCAGCAAAAAAAGAATAAATATAAAGTGCATCACAGAGGAAAGAGAGAAATAGCAAACAACAAAATGCCTTTGTCAACTGAATCACTGTATAAAAGTTACATGGCGGTATTCTACTTTTAGACAATTCAACCCTTGTAGGATGTTTGTTCATTCCCTCTCTCTTAAACTCATTCTAAACCCCTTTCAAAAAAGTTAAAAGACAAAAATCACAAAGAGTAATTTGACTATACCTATAACTATATAAGCTAAAACTCAATGGGACATGATAATCAAAACTTTATTTTTGTGGTACTTCCTTCTCATTTACTCCACTCAAATCCTTGAAAATGTTTAAGCTTTGGGGCCGGGTGGTGGCGCTGGAGGTAAGGTGCCTGCCTTGCCTGCGCTAGCCTAGGACGGACTGCGGTTCGATCCCCCGGTGTCCCATATGGTCCCCCAAGAAGCCAGGAGCAACTTCTGAGCGCATAGCCAGGAGTAACCCCTGAGCGGCACAGGGTGTGGCCCAAAAAACCAAAAAAAAAAAAAAAAAGAAAATGTTTAAGCTTTAAAAAAAATGTAGGGGGGGGGCGCTACACCTGTTCAGGGGACCGTGTGGTACTGGGGATTTAATCTGGGTTTTCTGAACGCAAAGCATGAACTCAAGTCCTTTGAGTTATCTTTCTGATCTTTGTTTAAGCATTCTAAAATTATAAATTTTTTCCTTGAAAAATATGTAAGGCAAGTACTCTTGGTTCTGTTGATCCAATTTTCCAGACAGAAACACAGAAACAGAAAAGTGCAAAAAAGACCTCATTAATATTTTGTATGACAATTATTCTAATTTATGCCTGAAACTGAGCTAGGTAACTAAGCCACTTAAACAGTAAGCTGAAAAATATGGCCTATATTTCAATATTCTGGGAAGCATATAGGTATAATGCCATGTGACAAATGACATTTACCAGGTAATGTATAGAAGATAATGACTTAGTCTTGACTGAAAAGTAAATATAATGTTAGTCAGGCCCATAAAGCATGTTAAGAGGATGGAGAGAGTACAAGCAGGTTAGGTGCTTGCCTTAATAGTGAGTGACCTGGGTTCGACCCTTCAGCACTACATATTCTCCCCTGAGCATCTGCCAAGAGTGATCCTTGAATACTGAGCCAGGAGTAAAGCCTGAGCACCGCTGGGCAGAGGCAAAAACAAAAACGAAACAAAACAAGAAGTTGGGGCTGGAGTGAGAGCACAGTGGGAAGGGTGATTGCCTTGCTCGCAGCTAACCCAGGTTTGACTTCTGACATCCCATATGGTCTGATTTCTGAACATAGAGCCAGAAGTAACCTGAGTGCTACTGGATGTGGTCCAAAAACCAAAACCAAAATCAAACAAACAAACAAAAAAACTAAAAACCACAAAACCCAAAAAGCAAAATAATAAGTCATATAAAGGAATTAAGACTTTCTGAGAAATAGTTGTACAGTTAAGGTATTTGCCTTATAAGCGGCAGACACTAGTTTAGTCTCTAGCACCGTTTATGGCACTACCAGGAGAGATCTCTGAATACTACCAGGAGAGACCACTGAGAGCCAGAAATAAGTCCTGGGTATATCCAGGTATCCATACCTCCCAAAATAAAAACAAACAAGCAAAAAAAGAAGTAGAAAATTGTTGTCAGACTTAAGTAGAAAATGACGTGACATATCTTTAAAAAAAATCATGGAAAACAAAGAACACTGAATGGCAAGGCTAATGCAATGTTCCAAATAACACATATGGTCTAATTTATGGAAATAACAGCAAGGACTTAAAGAGGTATATCGAAGGGGTATTTATTTATAAGTCAGAGTGGGCTTCGTAGTTGTGGGGACTAGTTAATTTCCAACTATTGTTCATATTTTTTGTTTGTGAACCACTCCTAACAATGCCCAGGATTTACTCCTGGCTCTGCACTCAGGAATTACTCCTTTCTATACTAGGACATCATATGGGATACTACGGATCAAGTCCAGGTTGGCTGCATGCAAGGCAAGCACCTTACCCACTGTACTATCTTCCCAGACTTGATTTGTGTCCACATTTAAGAAACTAGGGGGCTGGAGAGATAGCAAGGAGGTAAGGCATTTGCCTTTCATGTAGAAGGTCATCAGTTCGAATCCCGGCGTCCCATATGGTCCCCTGTGCTTGCCAGGAGCAATTTCTGAGCATGAAGCCAGGAATAACCCCTGAGCACTACCGGGTGTGACCCAAAAACCACACACACACACACAACTTAATTATGGGCCTGGAGAGATAGCACAGCGGTGTTTGCCTTGCAAGCAGCCGATCCAGCACTGAAGGTGGTTGGTTCGAATACCGGTGTCCCATATGGTCCCCCGTGCCTGCCAGGAGCTATTTCTGAGCAGACAGCCAGGAGTAACCCCTGAGCACCGCCGGGTGTGACCCAAAAACCAAACACAAAAAAAAAAAAAAAAAAAAAAAAAAAAGAAACTAGATAAATATCTATTTTAGAGGCAGGAAAAAAAATCTGTATTATTGAGGTTTTTTTTAGAGCCAGGATCATTTCTGGCTGTTGCTCCCTGCAATGCTTCCATAGAAGACCATGTGGTTCCAAGGACTGAACCTGAGGTTCCTGTATACAAAGCATGTGCTCCAGTCTTTCATCCATTCCTCCACCTCAATTCTAATGTTGTGTGAAAAAGAAAAGTCTTTAATTTTTTTAATTTTGAAGTTCCCAGGATTAAGCCCAGGCAACTTATGGTGCTTTAACACAGAACTACATTGGCAGCTTTTTTGTTTGTTTTTGTTTTGGTGACACACTGCAGAACTCCTGGTTCTGCGCTCAGGGATCACTCCTGGGAGGCTCAGAGATGCCGGGTCAGCCAAGTGTACAAGGCAAAAGCTCTAACCACTGTATTATCTCCCCAGCCCCAACCTCCAACTTTTTTAAATAAAAGGAGAGCTTTGGGCATGTTTAAATTCTACTTATGAAAAAAACAAACACCCTCTCCCTAAACAAACCCCTCCAATGTGAGTTTATGATCACCCATCAAGCCAGGAGCTATTTCTGAGTGCATAGCCAGGAGTAACCCCTGAACGTGGCCCAAAAACCAAACCAAACAAACAAACAAAAAAACAAATAAAAATCACCAATCTGTTTGGTAATGATCATCAATCTGATTACCAAAAATTCTAACTAAAAGTCTCTCTCCTCCCTTCCTTCCCTCCTGAAATCAGAGGGTTCTTTTCTTGTCTTCTCACCTCAATCTGTCGATAGTCGCAGATGGCCTTCACAGATATGGTGCTCTTGAGCACATGCTCAGGACTTCGTGGCTTAAGCTGAACAATGGTTTTTGACCTCCCAACAAGACTGGCAACAGAGCTCTTGGACTGTATAAGCTGCTCTTTTTCATCCTAGAAAATGAGAAGAAAAATGAAAGACTGTAAGTGCTGCCATGGAGGGTAACAAAGTCAGTAAGAAACTGCTTCACTCCCTCAGAGAAGTTCATTTCTCAGTTAAGTAAGGATCTTGGTGGAGACATCTTTGAAACACAGGGAGGATGTTTCTGTCTTCTACCAAGTACTCTTGGACTGACATTTCCAGCTTTCCCCCTTTTAATAAACCATAAAATCACATGCAAAAATAAATAAACAAGTAAACAAAAAGACTTCTATCTGCCAAATACAGCAATACAGCTAGCCAAGGATTTCCCCAAATAGGGTTCAGACAACATGGAAATTAAAGTCAGTAATTTTTTGGTTTTTTGTTTCTCAGTGATGGAAATCTGATTTTTACCTTCTGCTTAGGAGATTATTGTTAACTATAGTTATGTTTTTAAATGTATTTTTAAAATAATTACATCTCCAAAGCTCTACTACAAATATTTGATGCACATAAATTCACGCTTTTTATAAAAATATCTTAATTTTTCCACCAAACTAAGGCTGATGGTGAAGGCATCATGACATTATTTAGGATTTACCTTTTAGTGTCTTGCTGTGCAATATTCAAGTAAATCTGATTGGTTTGAAAGAAGCATTGTATCATGCAAAATTTTAACACTCAAGTCTCTGCAAACCCAATTATCTTAAAAAGTAATGAACTCCTTGTCAACAAAATTGGTAGCAATGTAAAGCAATTCCATTAGAAGGATAACCTCTGTGTTTCAATTAGGATGTTTCAAGCTCATATTTAGGAATAAAACGTCCCCAGAAGAGGGCTTTCTTAGAATGGAAGTAGATGCGATGAGGATAAAAAGTTAATAATGTTAAGAAATGTCATTAGAGAATTAAGAATATGAAATTAAGAATATGCAAGTAAGGAAAAAGAAATGCTTAAATAAACTACCTGTGCCTGTCCCCGGGAGCATGATTGGAAGAAATACAACTTTAACTCATTAGTTAAGAAAGAGGAATGGAATATAAGGGAGACAGCCACACTGTTCCATACTTGAGAGCTGGTCTACCCATTCCAGTTTCCTTGCAATAAGATGTCAATGTCTGTCTAACCCAGAGCCAAGTATCTCAATGTCCAGAGACCAAGTGCTCAGTGCAGTAAAAGTTCTGAAAAGAACCAGAAGCCAGGACAGATGCTCCCGAACCTGACGGACAAGCCGAGCAGACCCAGGTGACTCCATGCCCCGATGATTCCGCCAACCCGATGCCCCTGACCTGGAGAGGAGGGAACAGAGCAGCGACCCTCGAGAAGAGAAGATAAGACAACAATTGCAGAGGAGTTACCCTAAGACAAGAAGATAACCTGCGGGAGGGAGGAGATAATAGCCAAGGACTATTATATTCCTCCTTCATATTGAAGTACTTCTAAGAGAGACAACATCTGAAGTCAGGTTTTTAATCCTTCATTTCAATTAATTAACAGATTATATGTTCAGGTGAAACACTGATTATAAACCTATTCCCTGGTTTATGACATTCAACAGTATAATGAAGTTTTTAAAATCAACTAATATTTACAAATACCCAAGTCTAACCTCAAAAAATAAACTTTAAGTTCTCTTATTTATATTTTTGTATTGAAATGTCAGAACCTCATGTGAAAAAGCACTTTCTTTACCATACACATATTTTTTTATTTTAATACAAAATTTAAGACAGTAATATATTCTAATATATTTCTATCTTAATTGAGAAGTAGCTTGAGTCCTAATCTTTGCTAAATCTATGTAATATACATTTTTTAAAAAGCACATAGTTTGATAGCTGATTTTTATTACCATCACGCCTATAGAAATAACTAACTAGAGAAAAAGAATATACAATTTACTTGAATTAAAAACAGACTATAAAGCCATTGTTTACTACTGGCTGGATATAAACAGCTCAACAGACTGAGACACACATTTGAACCCCAGCACTGCATGTTCCCAGGAGCACTGAGCCAGGACCCCAAGCACTGCCATGTGTGTAGCCCATACATACACATGAAAAAGTTAACACTTGGGGCTGGAATGATAGCACGGACGATCTATTATCTGTGTTTCATCCCGGCATTCCATATGGTCCCCTGAGCCTGCCAGGAGTAACTTCTGACTGCAAAGCTAGGAGTGACCCCTGAGCACTGCTGGGTATGGCATAACCCCCCAAAAAAGTTAATACTGGGGTGACCAAAGTAATACTACAGTGGGTAGGAAGCTTGCCTTTCATATGCCCAACCCAGGTCTGATCCCTGATACCCTATATGGTTCCTGAGCACTGCCAATTATTTCTGACTGTAGAGCCAGGAGTAACCTCTGAGCACTTCCAAGTGTGTGGCCCTTCCAAACACAAAAAAGTTAATACTGGGGCCGGAGAGATAGCATGGAGGTAAGGCGTTTGCCTTTCATGCAGAAGGTCATCAGTTCAAATCCCGACGTCCCATATGGTCCCCCGTGCCTGCCAGGAGCAATTTCTGAGCATGAAGCCAGGAGTAACCCCTGAGCACTGCCGGATGTGACCCAAAAACCACACACACACACAAAAAAATGTTAATACTGGGGCCAGAGAGATATTACAACAGAAAGGGCATTTGCCATGCACACAGCCAGTCCAGGTTTAATCCTTAGTACCATAAAGTCCCTCAAGCCCCACTAGGAGTGATTCCTGAGCACAAGCCATGAATCAGTCCTGAGCACTGCCAGGTGTGTGCGCAAAATAAAAAAAGTTAATACTTGACAGGGATGTGACCCAGTGATAAAGCACATGACACACATATGTGAAGCCTAAATTTGATTAATGGGATTGCATGGTCTTCAAAGCACCTCTAAGGTCAACCCCTCACCACAAAATCAGGAATAACCCCTAAGCATTGCTGGGTGCAGCCCCCAAGCCAAAAATAAATTAAATAAAAATATCTTCCATTAATAAACAGGATAATCAGTACAGAACATATAAATGAGATTTTAATGCTGTTCTTTTTTTTTTTTTTTTTTTTTTTTGGCTTTTGGGCCACACCCGATGGTGTTCAGGGACTACTCCTGGCTGTCTGCTCAGAAATAGCTCCTGGCAGGCACGGGGGACCATATGGGACACCGGGATTCGAACCAACCACCTTTGGTCCTGGATCGGCTGCTTGCAAGGCAAACGCCGCTGTGCTATCTCTCCGGGTCCATTTTAATGCTGTTCTTAAGGGAAATCAATTTTCTACTTATTATTGCCAAAAGAAAATTTCTAAGAAAAATCTGGCTCGGGTCTAGTCTAAGTTCTTTTTTTTTTTTTTTTTTTTTTTTACCTTTTGCTTTATTAAATTCTCTTTGCATGATAAAATAAGATTATTTAATGTTGGAATCAGGGACACAGTTCAAAAAGCTGAAACCAATGCTCTGTATGTGGGAGCCCTGGATGAATCCCTGGCATGATATGATCCTTCATGCTCTGAACTAGGAGTAGTCTCTGAAGCACTACTGGGAGGGGTTCAAAAAGAAAAATATAATAATAACAGAGGGAAAAAACATCCTAAAACAAAAAAATAATATAAGTGCGTCCCTTTAAGCCCTATTTTAAGCCTCACTTTAGGCCCAAATTACAGTAAAATTTGAAGAATGCAAAGAAAGTACTATGAGACTGGAGTGGCTCATGAGAGAGGACCAGACCTTCAAACAGTCCCCAAAGGAATCCTATTAGCAACTTGGAAAGAAAAAGAATAAAGGAGCAAACTGATTAAACTCTATTTGAATGGATACCAACCACTGTAACAAGAACCCACTGCCCTGGAGTTTTTAAGGATATAAAAGCAGCAGCTGATCTGGTTCACTCTGTTTCTCAGAGGTAACCATCCCACTGATGCAACAACACCCACCATGGAGTCCTGGAGCAGGTCCTCAAGGCGGGACAAGCTGGTGTTGTGATCACAAGAATATTTTCGTTTAATGGAGTCTTGGAGATTCTTCAAGAATGTCTCTAGGTCTCGTGCATCACTGAAGAACTATGGGGACACAAGGAGTACCTTGTGGTTAATACATTGCAATGCGAAGATGTTAAATGAGGAAGGACAATTTTACTCTGCTGAGTTGAGCAAAGCGCATTAAATCAACTATATTAGTGACAGTTTATTACAAAGACTACAGTAGCACAAAGTGTAGGACTTAATATGCCATATCAGAGAAATATTAGTTATAACTGCTACTAAACTCTGTAGAATACTTAAATCTGTAAAACATCCTCAGAAGCCACTACTTGCTCCTCTTGACTTCTGGCTAGTGACAGAACTTGAGCATGAAGTCTATATCATAAAATTGGTTCAGTGATCAATTATTTCCATTCACACATACGTCTATAAGATGATCTCGGAGACTAATTTAGGACAAAATCAGACAGATATTATTTATTTCTTCCTTCTATTCTCACCTGAAGACATGCAGAAAATGTCTAATAGCAAAAAAAGAGGTTCTAATCTTTCTTCTCAAACCTAGTGGTTCTCCAATCTAGTAGTTCAAGCCTAATTCTCTTCTTGAAAACCAAGCATATACCTTGCTTTGGCCAACAGTACAGAACAGGAAAAAAGTGCTTGTGCAGTTGAATTTTATACTCTTCTGCTTGGGGTGATTGATACCCTGTGAGAATTCTATCATAGGCTTAGTGAGGACAGGAAATCTATCATACAACTATCAGACAGGTGACTGATGCCATTTGGAACCACATAGTCTCTATCCTGCATACTAGCTCCCAGCAGCCATGAGTAACCAGGCAAGAGAAGAAAAACCACTCAGCTGAACCGCACTCAAACTATTGACCCATAAAATAGTGAACAAAACTGAATGATTATTGTTTTAAGTAATTATGTTTTAGGGTTGTGTCTTATACAGGAATAAATGATGTGAATGTTTTGAACCTCACCTTTATCACTGCATTCAAGTGAAAACAAGCACAATTTCTTGTCTGAACAAAAAGGACATTCTCCTCATTCCTCTGACTACATAGGAACATTCACATTCGCACACACACAGATTATGCATATACAAAGCACACATACCTGAAAGTAAGCTGTATTCTCTTTAACATGCTGTTCAACACATAAACACAGCTGCTTCATCCACTGCAATTGGGACTGGACAGCAGCACTGTAAGCCTGAAACAACCAAGTACACTAATTAATGAAGAGAAGAGTTGTAAACTCTTGATGTCTATGTGTAAAGTTATAGTCTATGTACAACACTGCTAATGAGAGGCCAACAGAAGAAAGCTGGAGATACTTGACTGGCATCAATTGAGTGCCTCCTTTGAAAAAAGAAGCTTGCCTTTTATCCAATATGGTTGGTTTTATTAGAAGGGGATACATTAAAGACTTCTTCTATATTCAACTAGCAGAATCTGGAAATAAATTCCTATTGGCTTCCTTGATAGTTTCTCTTCTTTAGGAAAGCCACAGTACTCATAAGAGAGAGGATCTGTGTAAAAAGTTATTTAAAAATTATAGTCCAGGGGAATAGTACAACAGGTAGGATGCATACCTTGTATGCACCAAATCAGGTTTGATCTCCAGTATTCACTATGATCCCCTGAGCTCAGCCAGGAGTTATTCCTGAGGAAAGAGTCAGGAATAAGTCTGCACACCACAGGGTATAGCCCAAAAATAAAAAACAAAGCCCCCCCTCTCTAAAAACAAATAAACAAACAAAATAAAGTATGATCCAAGTTACTTTTCTTACAAAGTTGGGAATAAATGCACTATTCTTGCTCTTCTTAGTACTCTCCTTGGACTATAAAAACTTTTTGCTGGAGCCGGAGTGAAAGCACAGTGGTAGGCATTTGCCTTGCATGCAGCAGACCTGGGACAGACGCAGGTTCGATCCCAGTATCCCAGACAGTCTCCTGAGCCTGCCAGGAGCGATTTCTTAGTGCAGAGCCAGGTGTGACCCAAAACCAAAACAAAGCAAAATAAAACAAAACAAAAAAACCTGTTTGCAATCTTTTGGGAGTGAGAACAAAAAGAGAAAACCCAAGATAAATAAACATGGACAATTTTTCTCCAGATTTTTCAGTGAAACACTGTCTCTGGCTGGAATAGTTAACTTTCCAACAACCACCTCTGAGCCCTTGACCCTGACATGTTCAAGTTATGTACCTCCACAGTCTGCTTGGCTGGATGATTCTCAAGTGAGAGCAGCTCTGCAGTATCTTGAAGTGACCGGAAAACATCCTGTTTCTTCTCCAGTTCCACTGTCAACTCCTGAAAATAAAATTAATCTTAATTTATTTGCTTCTTATGGGATATATCTAGTGCAGGGTTTACTCCTGCAGTACTTGGAGAACCATCAAATTCAGGCCTCCTGCACTAGCCCTTTGAATCACTTTACCAGATATGAATCAAATTTTGGTGGGGAGGATGGTGTCGCACTGGGTAATTTTAAGAGATCACTGCTGGCTCTACAGACAGAAATTATTCTTGGCATTGCCCCAAAGGCCATATGGAATGCAGAGGATCGAACCCAAAGCCACGTCAGGTGTATACAAAGTAAGCACTTTACCTGCTGTACTCTCTCTCTAGCCCAAACCTAAATTTAAAAAAAAAAAAATTTTTTTTTTTTGGTTTTTGGGTCATACCCTGAGTGGTGCTCAGGGGTTACTCCTGGCTTTGTGCTCAGAAATCGCCCCAATGGGCCGGGCGGTGGCGCTGGAGGTAAGGTGCCTGCCTTGCCTGCGCTAGCCTAGGACGGACCGCGGTTCGATCCCCCGGCGTCCCATATGGTCCCCCAAGAAGCCAGGAGCAACTTCTGAGCGCATAGCCAGGAGTAACCCCTGAGCCTCACAGGGTGTGGCCCAAAAACCAAAAAAAAAAAAAAAAAGAAATCGCCCTTGGCTGGCTTGGGAGACCATGTGGGATGCCAGGATTCAAACCATCGTCCATCCTAAACCGGCTACTTACAAGGCAAACACCCTACCGCCGTGCTCTCTCTCCGGCCCATAAATTTAATTTTAATTTTTGGGTTTTTTTGGGGCCACACCCAGTGACACTCAGGGGTTACTCCTGGCTTTGTGCTCAGAAATTGCTCCTGGCTTGGGGGACCATATGGGACGCCGGGTATCAAACCAAGGTCTGTCCTGGGTCAGCCGCATGCAATGTAAGCATCCTACTGCTGTGCTATGGCTATGCCCTCATGCTCAGACTATTTCCTCAGCCTATTGTGTGTTGTCCTCTGGCTTTAAAAATCTATTAGTGGGGCCAAAGAGATAGCACAGTGGTAGGGCATTTGCTTTGCATGTAGCCCATCCAGGACAGATGGTGGTTCGAATCTTGGCACCCTATATGGTCCCCTGCCAGGAGCAATTTCTGAGTGTAAAGCCAGAAATAACCCCTGAGCACTGCCAGGTGTGATCCCAAAACAAAACAAAAATCTATTAGTACTATAGGACCCACTTTAATGCCAGCTCTTTGCCAGATTTGACCACTTCTTATGCCTTTAGTTTCCCTTGTCCCAATACATGTTCTTACCATGTACAGGTATATTTTGTGGGATACCTATTTCTATCTAGTAAAATGCCACCT
Source organism: Suncus etruscus (assembly GCF_024139225.1). Taxonomy (NCBI): domain Eukaryota; kingdom Metazoa; phylum Chordata; class Mammalia; order Eulipotyphla; family Soricidae; genus Suncus; species Suncus etruscus. The sequence continues at coordinate 38,337,132 of NC_064853.1, forward strand.
TGTAGCATACTAATCTCTCTATGCCCTTTCTGATGCTCTTATATAAACAGGATAGATTTGTAGTAGACTCACCGAGAAATAATTTTTTTTGGCTGAGATATTGGGATTGTTGTCACTCCAGTCATAAGCTAGTTCTTCTTCCTCCTTCTCATTCAACCAGATCAACTCAGCTGTAGCTCTAGAGACAAATTTATGCAGGCTCTGAAGGTGCTTCATCCGGAAGCTAGAAGTTTCCTAGACAAACAAGGATTATAAGGTTAGACAGCCAGGATTTTAGCTATTGAAGATAATACATTTGACAACAAAGAAAAGAGTAACTGGGAATAAATCTAGCTTTCCCTTTAAACACCATGTTTCTCCATGACCTCAAACTATAAGACTGTAATGGACTCCTAGATTTGTAATCCTAGCTACATGTTAGAACCAGGCCTCTCTGGACTATCTTACCCAGAAACAGAAAAATATAAACAAATAAAATAGAAGTTCTCTGGGACTAGAAAGACAGTACAGTGGGCACTTGCCTTGCATATAGCCAACCTGAGCTCTATCCCTGGTACCCCATGCGGGTTCCTGAGGCTGCCAACAGTGACCCTAATCACAGTAAACCCTAAAGCTCAAACTAGTGTGCTAAGAAAGGATGGATGAAAGAGAATGAGGGAAAAAGAGAGGAAGGGAAGGAGGGAGGGAGGAAATAGAAAAATCGGAAAAATCATGAGCTTTCTGAAATATAGCAAAAGAAAATTGTTTAAAGGGAACCTTGATTCCATATGAACAGAACCTAAAGATAATAAATCAAAACTCACCTTTAATTTACAGTACTGTGTTTCCAGCTTTCCAAGTGTTTCAACATAGCTGGTATGGAAATTTGGGGACATTTTTCCCTGGTAAGAAGGAAAAAAAAATAAAATATATATTAGGAAAAAAAGAAAAAGAGTACTGTGATATAGCTTCAACTAAGTAATTATTATGTCTGCACACAGATAGGAACCAGTTACTTTGAGAAAAGAGAAGCATAAACACCCAATGTCTGGGTCAGATCTTACAGCTCACAGCAGCATTATCTCTGGAACAGCTCACCAGGGTGAACACAAGTAACAAGACTTCAGGGTCTTGAGTTTTCAGCAATTTTGGAAAGTTTCTAAGCAAAACCTGTATGTGATGACTCCCCATACTCTTGGTTGTTATTTTGAAGGAGAGAACTAAAACAGATGATTGGGAGTCACAACAGGTGAGGGAGAAGGGAGGAGAAAAAGTTTCCTTATTGCTGTTTTCTAGCAGCAGGAGAAAGAAAAAGAGCACCCAAAATTGCATCCAGTACTTAATGACTCAAAAATCATTTTATTGGGCCCAGAGAGACAGCACCGCGGTGTTTGCCTTGCAAGCAGCTGATGCAGGACCAAAGGTGGTTGGTTCGAATCCCGGTGTCCCATATGGTCCCCCGTGCCTGCCAGGAGCTATTTCTGAGCAGACAGCCAGGAGTAACCCCTGAGCAACGCTGGGTGTGGCCCAAAAACCAAAAAAAAAAATCATTTTATTTCAGTATCACCTTTTTTTCCTAAGAAGAGAAGTTAATAAGAATACTTTTTTCAAGACTATACTTTCAGGGATCACTCTATAGTATGTGACTAGAGAAGTTTCTCTGATCGTGTAGAGCACCCGAAGCCACGAGGAGGAGCCAGAGCTTCCTCTCCTGAGCATAACGCCGGCTCTAGGTGTCGCTTCTGCGACTGCCTCTTGCCATTGATGATCGTTCTCCTTTTTCTCCGAAAAGGGTTGAGGGAGAGGATGCAGTCTGAGTGGTAAAAGGAAAAAAAAAAAAAAAAAAAGAAAGAAAGAAAGAAAGAAAGAAAAGAAAAAGAAAAAAAAAGGAAAATAAAAAATACTTTTTTCAGAGACCAGAGTGATAGCACAGTGGTAAGGCTAACCCAGGATAGACCTGGGTTCAATCCCAGGCATCCCATTTGGTCCCCTGAGCCTGCCAAGAGCTATTTTTGAGCACAGAGGTAAGAGTAACCCCTGAGCACTAAAATACTTTTTCAGAATATTATTCTAAAGAACAAAAGAGATGTTTCATCTGAAAAGGGAATTCATTGTAAAGTAATGTCATGATTGGCATTCTTTCCTGGAGACAGCTTCTCTTAAGAGACCTGCACCATGCAGGCTGCCCCACTACCGATTGTCTCCTATAACGAATTCCAATGCCACGTACTTCATATGACCTGGCCTCTTTCACACTTGAACCTAAGTCTTCCACACTTGTGTGGATGTGCTGCTGTGTTTCCAGTTGTAGCTCCACACTAGGTAAGTCATTGCCCCACTCTGCTCGTTCCAGTTTCATCTGAAAAAAACAAAACAAAACATAAACATAGCGAATTTACTGCTAAAAAAAGTAAACTGAACCTGGGTCAGTTGCATGAAAGTGAATTTTTGTTAATTAGTTTAGGTCTTCATATGGAAACCAATGCCACATGAATTTTGAGAATCTGAGTAAACCATATCCATTTAAAATTTAATATGGAAATGGTAGCTTGGAACCAGGAAGTGTCAATAATTAAGAGGACCCCCGCTAAAGGCAGAGATCAACCTGGTCCTCTTAAACATGATGCTGAATTCACTCAACTTTAGTGCTAAACTTTTGGAATAAACACCCACCTGCATCTCTTCTACCCAAGACAGGAGTTCATACACAAATCGAAGACTGCCTTCATCTTCAGAGGAGGAGATAGCAACAAGCTCAGCCCGAGTCATGGGCTTTCGGAACCAGGAGGTAGAGGAAGAATGGGTTCCCTTGGTCAAGGGTTCTGCATTCAGCTGAGTAGTGGTTAAAGTAGAGGGTGGAACCAATTCAAGTGATGTGAAGTGGCCCTTCCGGTACAAGTTTGTACACTCTAGACGCAAAGTGACAAGTTCATCCTGCAGACGCATGACCCTAAAATAGAAAAGAGAAAGAGGCTTAAAATTGTAACACCTGCTTCAAGATAAAAAAACATTTGACAAGGATAAGGAAAAAAATAAAGATGGGATCATATATAAAAAAAAAAAGAGTTTTCTTTTCCCTCCCCCCAGAAAAAGTTTTAAAAATCAGATTTTATATAAATTGAAAGTGGTGGTGTCAGCAGGGAGATTTCTTCTGAGAACTCTGTTTTTGGGTGATTGTCCTTCCACTGTAACTTTACCTTGTCCTCTTTCTTTGCATCATTGTTCACATAATTAAAAATTAAAAAAAAAATTATGGGGCCAGTGAGGTGGTGCTAGAGATAAGGTGTCTGCCTTGCAAGCGCTAGCCAAGGAAGGACCGGGTTCGATCCCCCGGCATCCCATATGGTCCCCCCCAAGCCAGAGGCAATTTCTGAGCGCTTAGCCAGGAGTAACCCCTGAGCATCAAATGAGTGTGGCCCCAAAAAACAAAAACAAAAACAAACAAAAAAAGTTTTAAAAAGAATTGAAAGTGGTATTCACATCTTCATCATTCAAGGCTGTCCTTGGGGAAAACGGAAATTGTGGTGCTAGGGGCCGGGAAGGTGGCGCTAGAGATAAGGTGTCTGCCTTGCAAGCACTAACGTAGGACGGACCACGGTTCGATCCCCCAGCATCCCATATGGTCCCCCCAAGCCAGGGGTGATTTCTGAGCGCATAGCCAGGAGTAACCCCTGAGCATCAAACGGGTGTGGCCCAAAAAAACAAACAAAAAAAAATTGTGGTGTTAACTGTAAGAAACAAGTATCTGGGGGCTGGAGAGATAGCATGGAGGTAGGGCATTTGCCTTGCATGCAGAAGGACAGTGGTTCAAATCCCGGCATCCCATATGTTCCCGAGCCTGCCAGGAGCAATTTCTGAATGTAGAGCTAGGAGTAACCTCTGAGCGATGTTGGGTGTCACCCAAAACCAAAACCAAAACCAAACAAAACCCAAAAACAAACAAAAAAAGAAACTAGTATCTCTTTTTGTAATTTCCATTGGTATAACAAAACAAACTACAGATTAGGGGTTAAAAGATGTGGGTCTTAGTTTTGACACTGTAAAAACTACATGATTTAGACAAATCTCATAGCTTCATTGAGTCTTATTTTTCTTCCTTTACAAATTGTACATTGGAGCACCAGCAATTATAAATCATATATGGCACTGTACCTCTGCAGATTACTTTGAAATATGTGGAAACGTTAGAAGACTCCAAAGATTAGAGAATTCTATGGGTATTTAGTGGGTGGACCTGCAAGAACTGGAAACTGTTCACCAAGAGGATGTTCCTGCCACATTTACCAAAATTTGTCATTGAGAGAGTGACAAAACTTACTGCCTGACTCTTGATCCACAAGTCACATATAAGCAAGCCTTCTGAATCCCAAGTTTTCTCACCTAAAAGCCAGTTCTTCCAGTTGGTAATAATTCTCATCCCGTAGGATCTGGAGATCCACCTGCAGCTGCCTGATAAGACCTTCACATTCCTGAATGTACATGATGACATCTGACTCACATTGTACTGGTTGTCCTGATTCCAGATGAGCAGCATCCTGAGAAAGAGAAAGTGAGAGTGTGAAAAGCCCATGGCTTCTGCCCATTAGGAGTGACAGAGCCATTCTATAAGTAAGCCAGTAGCAACCCTGTTTCCTCAACAGTTAACTTCACCCAGAGCACAGGGCAAGACCTAGTAAACATGTGATGAAAGAAAAAGACAAAACTGACACTTACAGCCTGCAGTGTATTCTTGGCTAATGTCAGTTTTTCTTCACAGTTCAAAGCACCATTCTGGATTTTGTTTGCAATTTGTAGCAGCAATTCCAGCCTAAAATAAGATAAAAACTCACGGTCAAGGCAGGGCCCTATGCTGTGCATGAAGATCAGCCATCAAGACTGGGAACCCACCTCTCCACAGCTGGTCGGAGTGATTTCTCTCTCTCCAGCATTTCAATGATGAGCTTTCCCCACTCTTCTTCCACGTCATTAGGGTGATAACCTTGAGGCAGTTTAATTCGGCCAAACTCAATCCATACCTAAAAACAGTCAGAGACCCTCTTTTAGTCCAATTATACAACATGCCCAATGGTATTTGTTGAGGCACTGTATACTAATTGCTTCGTCATCCAGTCAGTTAATAGCTTTCCCTATTATCTAATAAGAGAAAACAACTATTAAGCAGTACCTCATTTTGAGGTGAGAGGGGAAAACCCTTCTGAAATATAGAGATCACCTGCTATAAATGCTTCTCTTTCTACATTTTTAATAAATTCTGCCCTCTCAATAGTTTCCACTCCTAAAAGGTCAAATTTGTTACTCTACACTCTACAGCTTCAAATTATTTAAGAATCAAAATGTGAATGGATGTTTCTTATTTCCATCCCAAGGAAAGAATTGACTTTATTTCAAGAAACAAATTGGGGGCCAAAATGGTGGCACAAGCAGTAGGGCTTTTGCCTTGCAAGTGCTAACCTAGGAAAGACCGAGGTTTGGTTCCCCAAAGCCAGGAGTGATTTCTGAGTGTGTAGCCAGGAGTAACCCTGAGCATCATGGGGTGTGGCCCAAAAACCAAAAAAAGAAAGAAAAAAAATTGTATTCACTGAATTCAAAATTTCTTTCTTTCTTTCTTTTTTTTTTTTTTTTTTTTTTTTTTTTTTTTTTTGTGGTTTTTGGGTCATACCCGGCAGTGCTCAGAAATTGCTCCTGGCAGGCACGGGGGACCATATGGGACACTGGGATTCGAACCAATGACCTTCTGCATGAAAGGTAAACGCCTTACCTCCATGCTATCTCTCCGGCCCCGAATTCAAAATTTTTAAATACCTTGCCTGCCATTTTCAATAAATTTTTAAAAATTACAGATGATTGAAGCTCTCCTTTTACAACAAATTTTCAAAACCAATATGAGAGAGAGAGTTGTTGGTTTTGTCAGTTTGAGAATACTGTTAATTCACATTGAGATAAGGAAACAAAAAAAATCTACCTAATACAAAGCAAAAGTAGAGGGCAGCCATTAAACTCCAAGTTTTAATAAATGATATACTTTCTTACCTCTAGTAATTTATATAATTCTTCGATTCTTCCTTTTTCTCTCTCCTTGGCTAGAATTTCTGTTTCTTTGAAGTGTATATATTGGTTATAAAGTGCCTACAAAGTGAACATTTGGTGAATAATAAATGAACACAAGAAATCTGGTCCAAATTTTCATATCTTCTCACCAAGAAACCAATATCAACTTGCTCAGAGATATATTCTCTACAATAAATCTATCTTTAAAAACACAATTTAAGTCCATGACTTTACCTTTAGTTCAACAGGATTCTGGGGAAAAGATTTATCTGACATCAGAATTGTATGTTGTTTGATCCAAGGTATAAGGGAATCCACTCGGCTTTGGTATTCTTGCCACCTGGAGTCTACTTCCTATTGCCAAAAAGTAGACATATGATACCTTCTAGTTAGCAGTATGCAAAACAAAGCAAAGAGAAAGTAGCTCAAGTCATCCCAAATCACATAAAATCCTGTGTATACACAGCTGCTCAGTGTAATGCTGGGTCCCAGTTTCAAAGCTTCTCAAGGGCTGAATGCTAAGATGGGATTCAATTTTCTGACTCGGAATAGTCAGTGCTGGACACTATAGACTGCTATCTAGATTCATTCCCCAAGTCAAGAATAGTGACCATGTATAAAGAGGTAGGATTCAGCTTGCTCTGTAAGAATATACTTTGTGCAGGTGCTTTAGATGGTATTTTATGGGAGTGTTCTTTTACCGTAGCACTGATTCCTTCTCCACCTTCAGGGACTTTAGGGAAGGCATCGTAAATAGAAGACACATAAGTGATTACAGATTTTTCATCAGGAGACGGCACATCCACATCTGAGAGCAAAAGGGAATAAAATGTCATAGTTAGAACAATGGGAACTGCCAGGAGAAGGAATTGTAAATGCAGACTGAATTTATCTCAACTTTGTTCAACTCTCACCTTCTGCATCCAATAATCGGGTGACCCCCAATCTCTCTGCTACTTCAAAAGCTTGTTCCAGATTCTCTCTGTTACTCTGGATCTGGACCCTCTCCATATCTACCAAATCAGGTCTGTAAAAGTCCAACAAGGCAAGTTAAAGGACACCATCTATACATTATACTCAGGTCTCACAAAGAAAATCTCAAAAGTAAATAGAAAAACTTTGAATAAATTAGAAGCAAAAGGCTTATAAGGGTATAGATTCCATTATACATCAGGAGCTCAAAGATCTCTCATCTTAAACTTATACAATAGGTTTGTTGAATTTCATGCGAAAACTATCATATACTAGTACAGAGGAAAAACTGGGGCAGCTTTACAACCACTAAGAAGGCAAGCCATTTTATTTCTGTCATGCAAAATTCCAATCTTCCTCACTGATCTCACTCTAGCTATCTGCTATTCCCCAAAATTCTTTTTTTTTTTTTTTTTTTTTTTTTTGGTTTTTGGGCCACACCCTGTGACGCTCAGGGGTTACTCCTGGCTATGCGCTCAGAAGTTGCTCCTGGCTTCTTGGGGGACCATATGGGACGCCGGGGGATCGAACCGCGGTCCGTCCTAGGCTAGCGCAGGAAAGGCAGGCACCTTACCTCCAGCGCCACCGCCCGGCCCCTCCCCAAAATTCTTGAAGCAAATACCCATTTCAGGTCCTTGTTAACTGTTATTTCCTTCAATGAAACACTCTGACCTTAGAGGCTTTTGTGGTTCATTGCCCTATGGTTCTGCTCTAGCATCCTTATCTGAAAGGTTATTTTTTTTTTTTTTTTTTTTTGTGGTTTTTGGGTCACATCCGGCAGTGCTCAGGGGTTATTCCTGGCTCCACGCTCAGAAATTGCTCCTGGCAGGCACGGGGGACCATATGAGATGCTGGGATTCGAACCGATGACCTCCCGCATGAAAGGCAAACGCCTTACCTCCATGCTATCTCTCCAGCCCCTGAAAGGTTATTCTAACCATCCTGTCCAAAATAGTGCAACTGCTATTCTCCTTCCCTCATAAGCATCTGCCACTCAAGACAGCATATATATCTGCTGAATGCCTAATAAAAAGTTCCAGGAGAAAAGAACATTTGTTATTCACTGTATTTGTACCCTGAGCCTAGAATAGTTGTAGTTCAACATATGCAACTTAGTGTGCCTCACTTGTGTGTGTTCCCAGGGCTTACTGTTGCCTCTGTGCTCAATGATCACACATGGTGATGACAGGGTTTGAATCAGGGTCAGGGTCATGTTTATGAAAGGCAAGTCACTTTACCCTCTTGAACTAGCTCTCTGCTTCAGATATATATCACATACTCTACCACATACCACATGATCTTGATCTACCATATACATCACTGAATATAATGACTCAGAGCCTTAGTAAAGAAAGAAAGCAGCATTACAAATCATTGCAAAAGAGCTGAGAAGAAGCACCTCCAGGGCACACTGTAATGCCACAGGATCTACCTGTATCGGTGAATAAGTGCATTGAACATCTTTCCATCACTCCAGCATGAGGAGAAGTTGGTGCATTTGACTCCAGTGTAACCTGCTGTCACCTTCTGGGTCCACAAGAGCAGCCTCTCCTTGGCTGACATGTCCCCTGACTCTCCACTAATGTAGATGTCAGAGATCTGTCAAAAGATAAACGTGTGACAATTTAAGACCAACAAAGCAAAGCCTTTAGAAGACATTTTTGTACCTTATGACTTTAGGCAAAGAGGAAGATCTAGGTTGGAAGGACCTCAGGTGATAACTGGCTCTTTGGTTGTCAAAGATATACAGATTAAAACCCTGAGAGGTTTCTTTTCATCTATCAAATTAGGAAAGAATTTTTTTTTAAATAATGTCTTTAACAACATGATTGTAGTTTGGTTTCAGTCATAAAAAGAACACCGCCCTTCACCAGTGCAACATACCCATCACCAATGCCCCCATCTCCCTCCTTCTCCCAACCCGGAGAAATTTTTTAGGCAAGGGTTGGTTCTTGGTTTGGGGGCCACATCTGGCTATGCGCTCCAGGTTTACTGCTGTCTATGCTTGGGGGAACCATATGTCACAAGGCAAGCACCTTAACCAATGTGCTCAGGGATCACTCCTAATAGGCTCACAGGACATATGGGATGCCAGTGATGAAACCTGGGTCGGTTATGTGCAAGGTAAGTACCCTCCCTGCTGTGCTATCAATCTGGCCCACCCAACCTATGTATTATCTTTCTATTCTCCATTTTTTATTTTTTGAGCCATATCTTGCAGGGCTCTGGGGCAATTTTAAGTGATTTGCTGGGGGGGGGGTGTCACTCCTGGTGGTGCTCAGCGAAACCATGTAGAACTTAGCCTGGGATGACTTCAAGGCCTCCCACATGCAGATTCTGTGCTCTAGCCCTTTCAGCTACTCTCCAAGGCCCAAGGAGAGCTTTTTTTTTTTGGGGGGGGGGAGAATTTGGGTTCACACCACACAATGCTCAGGCCTTACTTCTGGCTCAGTGCTTAGGAATTATTTCTGATGGTGCTAAAAGATGGGATGCTGGGGACAGAACCTGGATCAGACATATGCAAGGTAAGTACCCTATCCTCTGTAATCTATCTCTCCAATCTAGCAAAGTTTATTTTATTTTATTTTTTGGTTTTTGGGTAACACCTGGTGGTGCTCAGGGGTTACTCCCGGCTCTGCATTTATAAGTCTCTCCTGGCAGGCTCAGGGGACCATATGGGATGCTGGGATTTGAACCACTGTCTGCGTGCAAGGCAAATGCCCTACAACCTCTCCGACCCCCATGAACTTTTACCTTAAATTATTTTTTGCAGTAATTGAAGAGACTAATACTGATAGCAACCATTGGGGCACACTGCCACCATTGGAGTACAAATAATATAACTTCTCTAGACAGATGTAGTTTCAAATTAAAAATCTTAAAATGGGGAGTCCTCGCCTGCCTGCCTTGTTCTTGATAGCTTGTCCAACCTTCACCAACTCAGCAGGCCAAAATCCACATCTCAGATGTTCTGCTTGCTCTGTCAGCCCTTCAGACCCACAGCCACATTCCATATCCTAATTCCACTAGCTGTTGCTGAGCCCTGAGTCATGCAGCCTGTAACAGCTCTACACATCACACTTCTCCAGGCACACACTTGCTGGGTGAGGACTAACATGAAAGGAAGAGTAACACAGCCTCATTTCTCAGAGACTCCCAGGGGGGTGAACTACAAAGAATCACCCACAGAGATTCCACAGCAGCCACCATATAAGCAATGGCCCAGTTTCATAGTTTCACCCCTAATCTTTAGCCAAACTGCTAAAGCTCACAGGTGCACTTCAGGTTGAAAACTCTGAGGAAGGAAAGGGGCAGGATGAATCCTCACCCTGCTGAAGCCCCTGCACTCACACCCCACAGCCACTGCCATGCAAATGATGCAACTCCATGATGAATCTCTGCAGAGATGATGCCAAGCCAATGAAAAATTCAAGGTTATTAGGCAGAATGCTGGGGTCTTCTCAGAGTGAAGATATAGCCTACCCCTATATCACCTCCCACACTGCCTGAAGCCCCAGCAGCCACACCCATGTTCCATAACAACGGCTTGTAAATTTCTCAGTTTTACAGCTTCACTAATCTGGAAGAGATAGACCCCAAGCCACTTGTAACTTATTGGCCCAGTTTTACAGATCTGGTGTTCCTGGAGCTTACACAGCTATGTGGCACCTCTAAATTCCACAACAGTGACAGCTAACCAAATTAGATGGGAGAGTAGCATAGAAGCCAAGTAAGCTCAACAGAAACCATAACGCAGAAGACTCACCCAACTTAGTCAATTCTCAATGACTTTAATCATCCCACTGTGATATAACAATTTTCACAATTTTTAACTGAACTATTTTTTTGATAATTCCACTTGCCATTTAGTTTTAACTAACAATATAAAATAAATTATTTTGTGCTTGTTAAGGGGGCAGGCTTGGGGGAAGATATGGGAAACTGGGGATAATGATAGAGAAAAGGTCATATGATGGGACTGGGTGCTAGAACACTGAAGTTGGAAATAACTGTATTATAAACAATTCTGTAAACCAGGGTATTTAAATACAGTTAAAAAAATTGATCCCAAAACAAACAATGGGGAAGTTAGGTAGAAGGTTCAATGAATGAAAGTGCTATTGCTCTGGGGCTTCCCATGAATAAAAATCTTTAAAAAAACATCTGGGGAAGCCCAGAGAGGTAGTACAGTACATAGGGTGCTTGCTTTACATGTAGCCAATCCAGGTTTGATCTCTAACACCACAAATTGAGTACCACCTGGAGAGATTCCTCAGCACAGAGCCAGGAGTAAGCCCTGAGCAAAATGGGGTGTGCCCCAAAACCAAAAAATAAAATGAAATGAAATAGGTCTGAGCTCAAAGTTCTAGAACACATGGGAATGTCACCAAGTTTAATTCCTAGCATTGAATGGTCCCCCAAGCACCACCAGGGAAGTCCTGGAGGACCACAGGACTGCCTTGGAGATGTAAAAAAAAAAATGGGGGGGGGGCCTTAAAATATATGTTCAGAGTAGTGGAAGATAGTTTGATAGTGAAAAATACCTACACTGGCCATATGCACCAAGCATAGTACTGCTATCTCTGCTATCTGAACACTCAGTGTTGCAACAGTGTGAGTGAGGTGTCCAGAGCACCGCTACTGATGATATCTGAGGACAATGATCAGGAGTGCAACTACCCTGGCAGGCATGTGTGAACTCTACAGCAACCACAACAAACACAACCAAGAAGCTTCTTCACCTTGGTGAACTCATATGCAAGCTCCACAGACTAAATGTGTGGGACCCTCAGTCATTGCAGCAGCAAACAATAAATGGGAAAGGAAGGAGCCAGGAAGTGCAATGGCTTGATTTCCAGCACTACAAAGCCTTCCCAGCACTGTTGGGTATAACAACCCTAGAATCTCTGACCGCCACATTTTCAGGTGCTAGAATTGGTACCACTTAGGAACCCACACCCCAAAGAAGAGTAAAAAGAGAAAAAAATTAAGGAAGCATATACATACATAAACATACATATACTTGATAGGAAAAATCATAAAAACATACAAGAGACAGGAGAGATAGCTCTGCCAGGAACAATCCCTTAGTGTAGAGCCAGGAGTAAGCCTAGAGCACTACTGGTGTGGCCCCAAAACAAAAATATAAACAAACAAAAAGTAAATCTTTTCTTTTTCTTTTTGTTTTTGGGTTACACCCGGGGAGCTCAGGGGTTACTCTTGACCCTGTGCTCAGAAATTGCTCCTGGCAGGCTCAGGACCTTACGGGATATTGGGATTTGAACCACCATCTGACCTGGGTCAGCTGAGTGCAAGGCAAATGCCCTACCACTGTGCTATCTCTCTGGCCCCTATATCTTTTTTTTAAATATCCCCTTGGGTTCTTTTTTGGGGGGGGAAGGGGGAGAGACCCGGCACAAGGACACTAAAGTTAATTCAGGTCCCAAGGGACCTTTCTGAGGAGAAATTATTACTTTACTTAAAGAATGCAGATTACCTAGATTTAGTGATGTATCCAGAAACTTTTTTTTTTAGTTCAGAAAAATATGGAACGCTTCACGAATTTGCATGTCATCCTTGCGTAGGGGTCATGCTAATCTCTGTATCATTCCAATTTTAGTATATCTGCTGCTGAAGCGAGTACCAGAAACTGTTTTATTGGAGAAGCCTATCCTAAGGCCAGACATGTATCCAGAGGCAAGGTTTGTACACCAAGTCACCTCTCCTTATCCTATGGGCAACCCTCCTCTCTCTTCAGCTTCCAAGCCATCCTTATCTTTCCTTTGTTCAGGCTTTATACCTTTATAGCCCTTTCTCCCAGATCAGATCAGATCAGGACCTGCATAACCATTGTAGTGAGAACAGCAATATATTTTGGTGCAAATTCCTCCTATTCACCTGAGACAAGTGATTTTTCTTATAGCAAACACTGAATTCAAAGCAGTGTGTATGACCAAACCCACCTGGACTATTACTGTCAAGGACTTTCCACCCTTCATCAAAAGGACTTTGAATATACATTTATGATCCTTTTTTTTTTTGTTTTGTTTTGTTTTGGTTTTGGTTTTTGGGCCACACCTGGCAGTGCTCAGGGGTTACTACTGGCTCTATGCTCAGGAATTGCTCCTGGCAGGCCTGGGGACCATATGGGATGCCGGGATTTGAACCACCATCCTTCTGCTTACAAGGCAAACGCCTTACCTCTATGCTATCTCTCCGGCCCCATATTCTTATGTTCCTAATTTAACAAACTCCCAGCAATGAACATTCTTTGTTTGGGGGTGGGGTGGGAAAAAGGTGTAGGAAGGAGGAGGAAGGAGAACATGGGGGGGGGGACCTAACCCACAATGAACACTCTTCACTTTCATACTGAGAGCTATAAAAATCAATGTTAAGGGGCCAGAGCAATAGTACAGCACCTTATAGTGCAGGTTGGGTGTCTGTCTTGCATGCCACAGACCTGGGTTTGATTGTGGAATCCCATTTGATTCCCTAAACACTGTCAGGAGTAATTCTTTGAGTGCAGAGCCCTTTTGCATTGCTGGGTGTGCCTCCAAAACAAAACAAATCAACTTTTGACTGAAACCCAACTACAAGCATTTCTGTAACCATGGTTCTTAAAATAATCATTTAAAAATACGTAAATTTTAGAAATCAACTTTAAGAGAAAAAATATATAAGAAAGGTAAGAAAATCAATTCTAGAAAGAAATCAAAATAAGAAAAATGCAAGGTCAAATAGACATTTGAAAGAAAGTATTTACTAAAAATATGACCTCAGGCAAATCACATAAAGCCTCATCTACCTTTCTTCTCATCTAAAATAAAACTATAACTTCCTAAAAGGGTCTTAATCAGATTGGACAGAGGTGATATAGATAAAAGTACACAGAGAAACATGCAGTTTCTGTCCACAGTAGTAGAAGAGCATGGTGACAGGGCAATTTGTGGGTACAGGTAATATGGGGTAGGGAAGCCATTCTCCTATTTGATACATTTGAGCTTCTCCATCAGGTACAGTACTGTGAAGGACAATCACAATAGTATGGTATCTCCAAGACTTTGAAAACTACATTTAGGGGCTGGAGAGATAGCATAAAGGTAAAGTGTTTGTCTTGCATGCAGAAGGACAGTGGTTCGAATCCCGGCATCCCATATGGTCCTCCGAGTCTGCCAGGAGTGATTTCTGTGCATAGAGCCAGGAGTAACCCCTGAGTGCTGCCAGGTGTGACCCAAAAACCAAACAAACAAATAAAAAACAAAACAAAACAAAACAAAAAACCACCTACACTTATAAACAACTTATAGTAAGTAAAATTAATTCAGCAGAAAAGCTTAAAATCAGAAAAAGACAGGGCTTGTACCTTTAATATTTTATTGAATATATTTAAAAACTGTAAACTGGACAAGGAAGATAGCATTTGGCTATCAAATGCTATTCTAGTGCATGTCTTAAATGCTTGCCTGAGGTCCAAGAACAAGATAGTACCTTCACTGCTTAGCACCACAGATGGAGCCCAAGTAGCAAAGCACTACATTGTCAGCCTAAGAACCACAACCTAACCACCAATATATAATTTATAACCAATCAATCCCTTATTAAAGATTAAGTTTTATAGCTTGCTACTATGTTTATCATGATTTGATGAACCTTAGGCCCACACAATTGGGCTGAGTAACAATAGCAGAGGCCCCTGGATCTCCCAAGCACTGACTGGTGAGGAATTCCCTGCCTCCTGCCAAAAACAAAACTTTAAGCCAACAGACATTACTAAAATGACTGAAGAAAAATCATGGTAATAGAAGAGTTGTTTTCTCAACAGTGTTTTCTTTAAGATCGTGATGGTGAAGTGATGCTGTAATGAGCAGATTGCACAATATGGAGTTCCTTAGCAGGTACATATACGTGCATACAGCTATATATCTAGAGGAGAAATCAAACTACAAACTTCGATGCTGCTAGCTAGTAGGATAATCCTGAAAAACTCTCCTCCACCTGCCACCTTTCTGCTCTTATTCAATGTCCATTGAGAAAACCAGGTTATTATTTGTTTCCCATACAGACACCCTTAAGCAACAAAATCCCAGTCAGATTCAAAAACCTTATCACTTGGAAGTTATAGTTCTAATTAATTAATTTATATTAATCTCTAGCTAGTGAGTGCAGAGTCAATCCCTTACAACTCAATCACCTCCAAATACAATTAAAAAGAAAAAAGGCTAAAGATTTGCAAAGGTGAGAATCCAACAATAGCCACTGTGCCCCAAGTAAGCAGCTGGGAGCCAGTATTAATTGACCCTATTAGTACAATTCAATTCTAAAACTCCTTTAACATTTCTAGTCGTTTATTTCAATGGCTACCTACTATCACATCAGTGTTTTCATACTAGCTACTTCAGATATGTATTGGTAAGAGGAAATGTTAAAATAAAAAGGATAAAACCTGTATAAATAAGACAACATCTGAATATTGGTGTTCTTTACTCAAAAACATAAGTTTAAGTTAATTAACTGATATAGAATGCCCAGTACAGTTATAATAAATCTGATGGGTTTTTCTATCTGCCAATATAGTATCTTTGTCGAGTATACTGGAAGTAATTCTAGGAAGAGCTTTCCTTTTTACTTGCCACACAGCTGTAATGAAAATGGAAAATGTACAACTCCCTCGGGGAAAGGAAAAATATCCTGTTTGGATTAAGGCTCTGAGACTGTGAACTGGGTAATGAAAAAATGAGATTATTGTCACAATCATCTCAGTAATTAAATTTGGCATTTGTCCATCTCTTCATGTAATGCATACATGACTCTCCTTTAAGTACAAAGAAGCTTTTATTTTAATCTCCTACATGCAGAAGCCCAACATTAGTATAGGAAACTTTCTCCTACAGCTGGGTTTTTGAGTCACTTGAAGAGGGAGGACCATTTCAATGTCATCCCAAAGATACATATCTGTTTAAGTTCTAAGCTAACCAATGCTTTTCAAGACTTAATTTTTTTTCTCTGAAAGATATATAGAAACTATGGTACATGATCACAATGGGATATTATTGAGCCATAATAAAAGATAAAGTCACATGATTTGCTACTACATGGAGGGACCTGAAGAGTACGGTACTGAGTGAAACTAGTCAGAGGAGAGAGACCAATAGAATAATCTCTCATATGAAGAATATGTAGAAAATAGGTGTGGCCCCAAATCCCAGAAACAAACAAATTTATGAATAAGTAACATTGTATTTTCACAGAAAATTAAAAAATAAAATAAAAAGTATATATAGAAACTAAAAGTTTTTCTAAGAATTCTTTAGACATTTTAATCTTATCTGTTTAGAACCATATACAACAAAAAATCAAATAGCCTTAAATTATTTTGCTATTTCTTAAGCAATCACAACCCACAGCATCAAATTCATGCAGATGTGTAGGAAAGACAATCTATAAGTAGATAAATATTAATAGCATGTAGTAGATATGCAAGTAACCCAAATTAACAAAGCTAAGGCACTTCTCCAAGGCAAAAAAAAAAAAATCTGGGCTGGAGAGATAGCATGGAAGTAAGGCATTTGCCTTGCATGCAGAAGGTCGTTAGTTTGAATCCCGGCATCCCATGTGGTACCCCGAGCCTTCCAGGAGCGATTTCTGAGCATAGAGCCAGGAGTAACTCCTGAGCACTGCTGGGTGTGACCCAAAAAAAAAAAAAAAAAAAAAACAGACAAACGGGGCCGGGCGGTGGCGCTGGAGGTAAGGTGCCTGTCTTGCCTGCGCTAGCCTAGGACGGACCGCGGTTCGATCCCCCGGCGTCCCATATGGTCCCCCAAGAAGCCAGGAGCAACTTCTGAGCGCATAGCCAGGAGTAACCCCTGAGCGTCACAGGGTGTGGCCCAAAAACCAAAAAAAAACAAAAAAAAAACAAACATCTATGGTGACTTTTCAGATTTTTTTTAGATGAAAGAGCAAAACAAAATGAAAACTGTTACAGTCCAGTGAAGTTACTTAAAAAACAACAACAGGAAACAGAGAATTCAGGGGTTAAGTCAATTACTTTGCACATGGCTGATCCCAGTTCAATGTCTGGTAACTGCAGATTGTTCCCCAGAACCACCAGGAGTGACTCCTGAGCACAGAGTCCTGAGTAAGCCCTAAGAAAAGTTGAATATGACTCCCAAGCAAATAAGCAAAAAAGAAAATAAAGCTGAGGGTGTGAGGACTCAAAGGACTAGAGTATATGCTTTACATGCCTTGGATCAATCGCTGGCACTACGTGGTCTACCACTACTTGAGTGGCTCTGAGCTCCACTCTGCCTCTTCTCTAAATAATAACAGAACCACCTTGTCTGTATGTGAGGATTACTCTTGGCTCTGAGCGCAGGGATCATTTCACATGGTGTTGGGAAACCAGATGGGATGCCAGGGATTGAATTTAGATTGACTGCATGGAAGGGAAGCACCTACCCACTGTACTATTGCTCAAGCTCCACTTTCTTTTTTTTGGGTGGTGGGTGGGTGGAGGGTTTGCCTGGCAGTGCTCAAGGGTTACTCCTGGCTCTGCATTCAGAAATAGTTCCTGCCAGGCTCAGGGGACCATATGGAATGCTGGGAATCGAACCTGGACCTGTCCTGGGTTGGTTGTGTGCAAAGCAATGCCCTACCGCTCTGGCCCCCCAGCTCTACTTTTTAAATAAATTATCTAGAGATCATTATTTATAGTTTGTTTTATTTTCCAGTTTTCTGAGCTACAACAGCAGTTTTCTGAGTCCACGCTATCACTAAACTTACATTCCCATCACACGAATTCAGAATGTAAGCTGCACTAGGTTTTTACTTTTTCATTTGTTCTATCAGTGATTTTTTATTATTATCTCCATAATGTGTTACTTGCTGTGTCTGATATTTAATGCAACTAAATGTATATGCAGTTACAATCAACACTTCAATGTAGGTTACATTTCTAGAAAACAATAACTGAATTTGGTCTCCTGTATTTGCTTAACCAATTACATCAGTTGCTTCTCTACAAAAACTGATCTCAAATGAATTAGCAGATGGCAACAACAAACCCATTTATCTTTTTTCATTGATTATAATAATTGCAGTGAGTCCAATTAAGAGAAAAACTTTATAAAAAATATCAATTACAAAAAAGTTTTTCTTCTCTAAGAGCATATTTAAAAAGGAAAAATAGCCTTATACTTAGTCAAATGTGGTAGATTATAAAAAAGGGTCACTCATAATCCAGGGCCCTAAAAGAGCAACAATAATAACAAATAATAGCAAATAGTAATAATCAATGGAGGATCTTAGCAGAATGGAAAATTAACATAGGCTAGAGTGATAAAGTTTTTGTGTGTGTTTAGAAGAAAGTAAAAGGGATAGAGTGTTTACTTGCCTGAGCAAGGCTCAGGCTGCAATCCCTGACTTCACATGCCCCATCCCCTCACAGATACTGTTAGATATTGCCCTGCAAACATTCCCTGAGCAGCATTCCTGAGCATGGAACCATCTGGGACACATTGCAAACAAGTACTGCCTAGAGCAGCCTCCCAGCAACCTGAGCATTGCTGAGCAAGCCCCTGCAATACATGAATGTGTGCTTAAAGAAATATGTTTTAAACTCATCCTTTAAAGATGTGATAGAATTGACAAAGAAATGGAAAGAAAAAGGGCTGGAGCAATAGCACAGTATTGGATGTTTGCCTTTGCACACGGATGACTCGGGACAGACCCAAGTTCAATCCCTGGCATCCCATATGGTCCCCTGAGCCTGACAGGAGCAATTTCTGACAGAGCCAGGAGTAACCCCGAAGTGTCACCAACTGTGGCCAAAAAAACAAGACAAATAATAAAATAAAATAAATGGAAAGAAAAAATTATAGAGGGATGAGTGTTAGTTCAGGGATCAGGGTGCATGCCTTGCAGGCATAGTACTGAATACTTCCAGGGCACCCATTGATGGCCCCATCCACACAGTGCAGGGATTTCTGAACCCAAGTAGAGTCACATCACTGAGTTCTAGCCTTGAACAGTCTCAACTGACTGGTTGAGTATTGCTGCATATAGAACCCCGATCCCTCTGAGCAATACTTGGGAGGCCAAAACATAGAAATAAAATAATTAGGGATAGAAAATAGATACAGATATTAGAAGTTGAAATAAATTGAAAAATAATAGGGTAATTGGGGGTTGACCTGTTTAGACAGAAATACTTGAATTGCAAAATAATATAAAAAAGATTAGATTATGGAGAGACAGCTTCTAATACCATGTTGAGGGTCTGGGATTTGTAAACCAATCTAAGATTCAGGAAATGAGAGAAGCTATAATGAGCAGACAGCCAACCTGATTCTCATGTCCAGATCTCATATCACCAATAGGGAGTTCTTGGCAAATCAGTTTCTCACAGGTAGTAAAACCCAACATGTCTCTCCTCTCCCCTTTACCCACATCTCCCACCAAGATCACTTGGGGAGCATTCAGGACACTGACATCACTGTAGATAGAACATCAAATACTAAAAACTGATTCAAGAAGCAGGGAAGGAGCTAGAGAGCTAGTACAAAAGTTAAGTCACTTGCCCTGCAAGCCTCTTGGTTGGATCCCTGGCACCTGGGTCAGAGAGCAAATACAGGAGGTAAGAAATTTGCCTTGCATACTACTTTCATCAAGCTTGGTTCTATACCCTGAGCAAGGCCAAGGGTCACTCCTGAGAACAGAGGCAGGAATAGCCCCTGAGTACTGCTGGAGGTGTCCCTTCCCCCAATATATTAAAAAATTCCTGGTACTATATAGTGGCTCAAATAACCTCCAAGTGTCACACCACCCTAAGCAATGAACAGAAGGAGGAGGAGAGGAGGGTGGGGAGGGAAATGACAGCTAACAAGGCCTTAAATACAACTGACCTGGGTTCAACCAAATTTTGAGTATTAGACTTCTCTCTGGGGAATATTTAAGTGGGAAGGAAATCCTAAGTCATAATGGTTTATTTTTTCTTTTCAGCTCTCCTAAGTACTGTCAAATGTATCAATTTATACCTCCACCCACACGATACAAAGAGGTTTCCCTATCACTGCACATCATCATGTACACTGAGATTTTCTTTCATGGGGGTGGGGGAAGAGTAGGGTGGAACAAGAGTTTAGGGTGATGTTCAGGGCTTACTCCTGGCTCTGCACTCAGGGATTACTACTAAAAGCACAGGGGAATCATATGGGATGATGAGATGGAACCCATGTTGGCTGCATTAAGGCAAACGCCCTACCCATTGTGCTACTAATGCTCTTGCCCATTTACTGGAATTTTTTGACCTTTTATTTTCTGCCAATCTGTTGGGTGTAAAGTAGTATCTTATTGCTTTGGTTTTTATATCTTTGATTGTTGGTATGAAAGATTCATGTGTAGGAGACATTTGAGTTTCTATTTTTGGTGAACTGCTTATTCTTGGGTTTCCCCTATTTTTCTATAAGGGTATTTACCTTTTAGTGGTGGTAAGAATAAGGGCTGAAATGATACTTATAGTGGGCATTTATTTTGCATGCAGCCAATCCAGGTTCAATCCCTGGCACCCCATATGGTCCCCCAAGTCCCACCAGTAGTGATCTCTGAGCTCAGAGCCAGGAGTAAGTCCTGAGCCTAGCTAGTATGAGACCCCCCCCCACTTAAAAATTATTTTTTATTTTTTGGTTTTTGGGCCAAATCCAGCAGCGCTCAGGTTCTGCATTCAAAAATTTCTTTTTTTTTTTTTTTGGTTTTTTTTTTTTTTGGGCCACACCCGGTAACACTCAGGGGTTACTCCTGGCTATGTGCTCAGAAGTTGCTCCTGGCTTGGGGGACCATATGGGACACCGGGGGATCGAACCGCAGTCCGTCCAAGGTTAGCGCAGGCAAGGCAGGCACCTTACCTTTAGCGCCACCGCCCGGCCCCAACATTCAAAAATTTCTTCTGGCAGGTTCAGTGGACTGCATGAAAAGCTGAAGATCAAACCCAGATCAGCCACGTACAAGACAAATGCCCTACCCACTCCAGCCTCCCTCAGAAAAGAATGCTTTAAATAATATTAGTAATTAGCACTTATTATGCTTTTCTTGTACTAACACATATAATTCTCAAAACCAATACATCAAAGTATGCACAATTTTTTCAACCTTTCATGGGGAGAGAGAAAATTTCAGATATGTTTTTAAAACAAATGATTTTAGGCCAGAGAGTTATTACAGGGAATAAGGCACTTGCCTTGCATGAGACCAACCATGTCTTAATACCCAGAACCATATACAGTGCCCTGGCCACAGCTAGACTCAGCCCATGAACACCACTAAGTATGTTCTACCGAGCCCCCACAAGTTAAAATTAAAGTGAAGACAGTCTCAACCATTATAGACTCAGAGCTACTCTTCTTTGATCTATACTCCACCCACTTCACCCCTCACTTTATACTATGAAGTAAGTCCCACGCATACCATTTTCTTTATAAACACTTCAGCATGTATCTCTACAAGATAAAAACTCTTTTAAACAAGTGAACTATACCACTACTGTTACAACTCTTTTATAGTATTTTTAATTAATAAAATACCTTGATGAAAACACTCTTTCTTAAAAATAGAGTTCTCTTTTTTTTAATATTTTTTATTTAAACACAGTTCTAATTTAACAGCTATGTTCCTCTAATGGTTAATCTGGTTAATTCTGTTTTCTTCTTGCAACACAAAGCCATATTAGTAAGGTGACCCCTATAATCAGAGGAGACGTGGGAAAAAAGTGATCTATAAACTGAAAAAGGCAAAGCCCAGAAAATAATACACCAAGTTATATATTTCTCATCATTTGTAGCTCCCATTGTTATCTGACTATTCACCCAAAATTGTAGAAACTTCAAAGGTTTGTGGCCAGGATATTGGTGAAATGCCAAATTCTTCCTTCAATAGACTTCATTAACAGTATGGTAGACTGGCAGTGGGAACTGAGAGAGGAGAAAAAGGGATTTTCAACAGTTTTCCTTGTTAAACAGGCAGGTATTATAGCTATTGGTTGCAGCTGGGGGCAGGGAAATGGACTGAGAGAAGGAATGAGCCAGAAGAGGCCTTTGTCTGACATCAAAGTACAACTGCTGTTAACCAGCTCCTTTCCAGCTCCCCAGTCTACTTATCATTCTGAAAACCACTTTTATCAGCTGACCTCTCATCCTGCTTCTTCGTTAACTATTTCCAGACAAGGGAATATCAGTTCTGCCAGGTAAACAGGTATCTTTTATTATCTGAATCCCTTAGTCACCAAGAATCAAAATCAGTCCCCTTTTCTCCCTACCTGAAAAGAAACAAAACAGCCATTACCAAATCTGTGTCCAAGCAACTACAGACTACTGTCATTCTTGTTATTATGCCCTGACTGATCAACAAGAGAGTCAACACCCCCACAAAGAGATACCACTGCAGAATGTGCACCGTGTCCTGAGGAGAACTGCTACTCCAACAACAAAACACACACCACACACACTTCTGCTGAACGCCAGCATAAGCCTCTTTAGGAAGGAGCTGGTGTGTGACAAGCAGCAGCTGCCAGCTGCTCTTCTGACCCATGTCCTCCAGTGCTCTCAGCCTCAGACTACACTGTCCAGGAGATCTGCAGTGTCTGGACAAGCTGCCCCTCTTTCTTTGGCTGCTGCCATCCTAAGAGGCTATGTGAACATGTCAGAAGGACCCACTCAGAGGGCTCTTGCCTTGTATGCAAGTTGATACTGGTTCACTCTCTGGCACTGCATGGTCCCTAGAGCCTGACAGGACTGATCCCTGAGAAAAGTCAGGAGTATGCCCTGAGCACCGCTGGTATGCCACAAATATCCCTCCAAAAGAAAGATACTTCCTATATCCCCCTTTTTTGGTGCTCAGAGATTACTCCTGGCTCTACATTTAGGAATTACTTCTGGTATTAGTGCTTAAGGACCAACATATGTGATGCTGGGATGGATCCCACTTCAGCCGCTTGTAAAGTACCCTAACTGGCTTGGCTCTTGGTATTGCTCTAGCCCCTGTGTAGCTATTTTATCAGTCATCTATTATGGTTATCTTGCAGCTGAAACAATCTCAGGAGCATGCCAGTCACCTGAGCTGACACTCATGTGGCTATGTCTGTTCTGAAAGGCTGGAAGACACAGAATGAAGAAGCTGGTTGTCCAGAACAATGCCACAGAGCAATTTGATTTACATACAGAACAGTAAAGGAAGCATACCTCTGTCATTACTATCAAACTCACAGATCATGGTCCAAAGGTATTGCTCCCCAGTTCTTCCCTTTATAATAAAATGTCTCACTTAGTTTCGCCACCATCTTTCCATCCCCTCCCAGCAGAGGGGAAGATCCAGTTCAGACCAAGAGTCATGGTCCATTACCAACTGATTTCTACCAAGAGTCTTTCAACATCAACAGTCAAAACTTTTCAATTATGAGCCTGTATCTCAAAACCTATTGTGTCTCCACACTTCCACTTTAATGTCAGTGGCATCAAAGGAACAACCAGTTCCTCTATTGGTTTGTCCCTACCACTCATAGGGACCTACTCCCTGAGACAGAAAAGCTTTGTGTGACACTCCTTCCAAGGTGATGAAACTCACTCACACTCTCCCCAAATAGCCTCTCTGTCTTCACGCGCACAGACACACACTTTGTTGAATAAATCCATAGAGAATCTTTATCCAACAATATAATGAATATTTTTGCTTTTTTTAAAAAATATATTTTTATGTTTTGGTTTTTAGGGCTTCATCTTATGGTGCCAGTGGTTATTCAGGGATCCATGTGATGTCGGGAATAGAATATAGGGCTCCACCAAACATTTCTCATCCTTGATTCCATGAGTATTTTTCAATGGTAATTTTTGCTTCAACAGTTGGGAGTCTCCAAACTTCAAAACAAAGTGAGGTGGAATTCAGTCTCTGGAGCTGGAGCGGTAGCGCAGTAGTAGAGTGTTTGCCTTCCACGCGGCTGACCCAGGATGAACCTTGGTTTGATCCCATGTCCCATATTGTCCCCCAAGCCATTTCTTAGCACATAGCCTG
Organism: Suncus etruscus; assembly: GCF_024139225.1. Lineage (NCBI taxonomy): Eukaryota > Metazoa > Chordata > Mammalia > Eulipotyphla > Soricidae > Suncus > Suncus etruscus. The sequence continues at coordinate 38,361,183 of NC_064853.1, forward strand.
GAGTAAACCCTGAGTGTCACTGGGTGTACCCCAAAAACCAAAAAAAAAAAAAGTGTCTCGGGGCCGGGCGGTGGCGCTGGAGGTAAGGTGCCTGCTTTGCCTGCGCTAGCCTAGGACGGACCGCGGTTCGATCCCCCGGCATCCCATATGGTCCCCCAAGAAGCCAGGAGCAACTTCTGAGCGCATAGCCAGGAGTAACCCCTGAGCGTCACAGGGTGTGGCCCAAAAACCAAAAACCAAAAAAAAAAAAAAAAAAAAAAAGTGTCTCATTTCAGCCTTGTGCTTTTGATAAGCAGGACACTGGAGTCATCCCTATCCTGGCTGACACACATTAAGCTGTCCACAGTGTCCAGAGTCTATACAAGAAAATTTATCATTAATCTTCATCTTTAGCTGCTCTGGCATCCTAAAGTTTTGGGTTTTGTTTTTTGACGGGGGAGGCTTTCATGAAAGCTGCAGAGGCTTTCATGCCCATGAAAGATGTTTTGTCGCTGTTTTTCTTTTTGGGGGAGTGAGGGTGGGGAGCAAATCTTATGGTGTTCATGGCTTATTCTTCTCTACACTTAGGAATCACTCCTGGCAGGTTCTGGGAGACTATATGGAGTGCTAGAGATTGAATCTGTGTCACTGTGGGCAACGAGTACCTTGCCTGCTATCTTATCTCTCCTTTCCTGGTCCTCTTCCCCATGACATTTTTTTTTCATAAGTGAATTATAACTTCATCTTCCTATACAATCAATCACACACCTATATGCCAACTCAACTGATCTATCCTAGATTTTACTGATTTTAACTAGATTTATTGACTAGATCTCTTAAATTCCCCTGGAATTTAATTAAGGAGAATTTAAGGAGAAAATTGTTCCTGAACTCTAAAAACATTCACAATATTCTCGGCCCTATACATATACTTTGATATATACCCCACAATTTAAATTTTGTAAAGCCTTTAACAAGTTTGGGGGTGAGTGGAGCAGAAAAAGAGTCAACTTTTCTTAACTGTGAACATTCAAGATGCTCTAACCCCCACCTCCCCTCAAAGAATCTCTGGCAATGCTATGCCCCTCTCCCCTGAAGGGGAATTAGGAAGCAAAGGAAGAAGTCCTCTACACCAACACACATAATGAATGGATGTTGTTGTTAGCACTGTCCCCACAGAGTGGGATTGCATCAGCTTTCTTTCCAGGGGAAAGCAGCAATCATATCAAAAAGAGCTGCCTCAACCTTTAACACTCATTTTGGGGACTCAGGCCTCCCCACCTTCCTTTGGAGCACAAAGCAGGTAAATAGACCTTCTGAGAGTAAATATCACCTAGCAGGCACCTTGAGAGATCATCCCACCTGATAGCTCCAGCAATTAGGCTGCAAGGTTACCCAGAATGAGGGCATCCCTAGAGACAACAGACTTGGCTTCAAGCACCCAGAGGCAGGCCTAAAATAGATTCCTAAGCCAGCAGTCTCTGACCCTAGAGCCTCTCAGAAGAAGAGCCAAGATCCTCACTCCTCATCATGCTCCACCTTCAGTTTCAGAGTCTGGACTCTGAACAGCAGTTTGGCTATCCTAAAACATGTCCATCCACTTACCTCCTCCACACCCGACAATGGTGTGTGACTTGCCTCCAAAGAAAGAGTGCCATCCTCTTCTGAGATGGACATGGAGATCTTTTCAGGTTCTCCATCCTTAGGCTGAATTCTACATAAGTGTGGCCCATCACTGCCATAGCCAGAGGATGAGGGCAAAATGCTGACAGTCAGACCACTGACAGACAGGTCGCTCTGGGAAGCAAGTAATCTAGGAGCCTGAGCAGGCACTGGGCCCACGTGGGCAGACTCTGGGCATCTAGGGCCTCTCAACTGGTCCAGTAGTGATGAAGGAACAGAACATTCGGTAATCCAGGAACCTTCCTGAGAGGTATTTATAATATCCTTGTTTTTTACCCCAATGCTCATGCTCCAACCCTCTGAAAGTTGATTTCCGGTCTTGGTGGGAAAGCCAGTCCTAGGTAAAGTGCTACTCCGAAGCCCAAGCTGTGTATTTCCCTTCTTCACTGCAGTCTCTCCCTGCAACGGCAGCAGCACAGCCCTGCTGCTGCAGGATGCTGTCCTTGGAAATTCCACCAGTTGGCTCACTGACTTCTCACAGTTCCTTTCCGCTGGGTTATCAAGCAGGTGAGCGATGACAGTCATTCCCTCTTCCGAGGAATCCCAGACCCCTCCAGCAACTGATGACTCATTCTCTAACAAAAGGTGAGCAGTTTGGATCTCCCCTTGAAATCTTTCCCTCACCTGGACGATCATCCCTGGATCACCCACCCCTGAGTCAGGGGCCAACAAGGTTCCAGGCAATGAAATAACTGGGGGGGGATGCTCGGCCCCTCCCACTCCTTCCTCCTTCCGGAGACTCACAGTTAACTTCGTTAGGGTTTCAGCCTCTTCAGTGACTCTGATTCTTTCCAAAGGCTCTTCCTCATTAGAAACCTCTGGAGTAGGTGTCTTCTTCCTCCGCCACTTCCTTTTGAACCGAACCCTTTTCTTAGGAGCCTTCTCAGGAAGACCTACGGAATCTTTTGGCTCCTTAACACAGCCCAATGAATTTCCCATCGCTCTCCTCTCCCAATCTCAGCAAAAACGCAGCTAAGCCAGTCCTGGGAGCCCAGAGAAATTCCAACCGTGGCTTCATCGGATTAGATGCACATTCAAAAACATGCACTATGCCGGCAATCCCTCCAATTCTCTCTCCCTCCCTCCCCGCCTCTCTGTCTCTTCCAGCCGCTGTGATTCAGACAGCCATCTTACAGGCTCAGAGCTGCAACAAGACAAATTCAAAGCATCTCACTGCAGTTCAGAATCACTTGACCTAAAAGCAGACAGAAAGCGGATTGGCTGCAGCTTCCTCTCTCCAAATATGAGGTAATTGGAGCACTGCCCTCGGTAACACAAACAGAAAGCAAAAAGGAGCTAGAAACCAGGGGAGGGAGAGATTAGGGAGGAGGGGGGAACTGTAAGAGTAAATGGAAAAGGGAGGGGAAAGGAGAGATCATGGGAGAAGGTAAAGGAGGAGGAAAAGCAAACCAGCTCAAGGGAGATCCGTGGGCAGAGCATCCAGGGGTGGGGACAAGGAAGCTAAAATGATGGCCCCTAACTCTGAAAGGAGATAGGTTTCAACTGTTGCACCAAGATGTTCAAAAGAAAATTATTAGGCATAAATACTAAGTTTTTCTCAAAAATGTTCAGGTCAGAAAAGAAAAAGTATTTTAATTAAATTAAAGCCTATAGAGAAAGCAAAGTCTTAAGAAAACCAAAGAAACAAATAAAATACTCCAAAGTCTTTAATGGTCTAGCCTTTTGTATTATTTATTTTCCTTCACTTTCTAACAGTTCTCAGTTCCTCTTTCTCCCGCCCCCCCCCCCAAAAAAAGACAGAGAGAAAGGTCTGTTTATTCTGTCTGCAATGATAGAAAAAAATCTCTAAAACACATAAACATCTTCACTCCCTTGGCCTTAAAAAAAATAAACTAAGAAAAAAGCAGTAACAAGGGGACTCATTTTTGGGTCTACTATACAGAAGCTAATTACAAGACAGCACTCCCTAAAACAAGAAAAGCAGCCTCTCTGGTGCACAGTATTTGAAAGAAGTGTGACAGGGACTAAGGTTGCTGCTGCCACACCACCAGCTGACTTTTTTTTTTTTAATTGTGTTGCAAGTACTGAGCTGGCTAGGGGGTATTTAATTCTCACAGACTTATGAGGTTAAAATTGCTACTTCCCATTTGAAAGGTAAATAATTTGTATCTTCCAAGAATGATGATTAATTTGCTAAAGCATTCATAGTTAGAAATGGAAAAGCCTGAACATGAACTTCTGTAGAATACTTTTCATTTCTACAGTGTCACTCCTAACTGAAACAGGGTTAGAAGACAGGACTGGGGCCGGAGAGATAGCATGGAGGTAAGGCCTTGCATGCAGAAGATCGGTGGTTCGAATCCCGGCTTCCCATATGGTCCCCAAGCCTGCCAGGAGCAATTTCTGAGCATAGAGCCAGAAGTAACCCCTGAGCACTGCCGGGTGTGACCCAAAAACAAACAAACAAAAAAGACAGGACCGTTAATCAGGATGATCCTCCACTGTGGATTTTTATTTTGGCCTTTGGGGGTACTCTGCTTACTCCTAGCTCATGGGGGGGTACTCAGGGAACACTCTTGTGGGCTTGAGAGACCATAAGAGATGCCGGGACAAATTGGGATATTGGTGGTAGGGAATGTGCACTGGTGAAGGGTGGTATACATTCTATGACTAAAACCCAACCATGAACAATTTTGTAACCATGGTGCTTAAATGAAGTATCTAAAAAATTAACAGATTTTTTTTTTTTTTTTTTTTGGTTTTTGGGCCACAACCAGCATTGCTCAGGGGTTACTCCTGGCTGTCTGCTCAGAAATAGCTCCTGGCAGGCACTGGGGACCATATGGGACACCGGGATTCGAACCAACCACCTTTGGTCCTGGATCGGCTGCTTGCAAGGCAAACAATGCTGTGCTATCTCTCCAGGCTCCTGCAGATTCTTTTTTATAACTGAAACCCAACTATAAACATGTTTGTAAGCATGGTGCTTAAATAAAAATATTATAAAAAAATTAAAAGAGGGGGCCGAAGCAGTAGTGCAAGCAATAGGGCATTTGCCTTGCACGTGCTAACCAAGGACGGACGGCGGTTTGATCCCCCAGCATCCCATATGGTTCCCCAAAACAGGAGCGATTTCTGAGCACATAGCTAGGAGTAAGCCCTGAGTGTCACGTGGTATGGCCAAAAAAGCAAAAAAAAATAAATAAATAGGGGCTGGAAAGACAGCACAGAGGTAAGGCATTTGCCTTAGACACAGAAGGATGGTGGTTCAAATCCAGCATCCCATGTGGTCCCCCAAGCCTGCCAGGAGCAATTTCTGAGTGCAGAGCCAGGAGTAACCCCTGAGTGCCACTGGGTGTGACAGAAAGAAAGAAAGTAAGAAAGAAAGAAAGAGAGAGAGAGAGAGAGAGAGAGAGAGAGAGAGAAAGGAAGGAAGGAAGGAAGGAAGGAAGGAAGGAAGGAAGGAAGGAAGGAAGGAAGGAAGGAAGGAAGGAAGGAAGGAAGGAAGGAAGGAAGGAAGGAAGGAAGGAAGAAAGAAAGAAAGAAAGAAAGAAAGAAAGAAAGAAAGAAAGAAAGAAAGAAAGAAAGAAAGAAAGAAAGAAAGAAAGAAAGAAAGAAAGAAAGAAAGAAGATACCAGGAAACAAACAGGTCAGACTTATGCTAGGTAAGAGCCCTAGCCCCCTACTATCTCTCTGGTCCCCATCCCCATTGTTGTAAACTGAGAACTATATTTACAGGGACCAAGAGTTAGAACAAAGAGGTAGTAACACTTACTATTTGGGAATAAGACACGCAGTTGCTAAAATGAGTCCAGGTGACTTTTATTCAAACTGCTATAGGGCAGTAAATCTGAATTATATGTCACCCCGCCAGGGCTAGAAAGATGTTTGAAAGATCTGAGTACATGCTTTGCATGCAGGAGTTCTAGTTTTAATCCCTGGTACTGTACAACCAACCTCCCTAGCACCTGGGCCAGGTGCCCTCAGCACTACTGAGGAAGTGCCCTGACCTGAAAAGAAGTCACCTTACCTCCTTTACATTATGCCAACACACTATAACAAATAATGCTTCAAACCAAAAAACTCTTGAGTGGAGAAAGAGGTATTCAGTTTTTTTCCCGTTACAGCTGTTCTAAACCAAAAGAATCTGAATCATAGAGTAGACAGAACTAGCCTGCCTGGCTTGATGTTAGTCCTGTTCACCTCTCCTGGAGATCTGGAAAAGGTCCTCCAAAAAGGAAAGCAGTATGAAGCCCTCAAGCAAGAACTGCTACATAAGAGCTTCTATGACCGCTCACAGCTGCTGCACTAAGGTGTCTAACCAGAGCCTTTTCTTCAGGGCTGATGGCGAAGCTGCAGCACCATCTTATGGCCATTATAAACCATAGCAAGACTCCAAAGCAGGACCGGAGCAATAATACAGTTAATACAGTGGGTAGAGGGGCCAGGTTGGAGAGATATTACAGTGAGTAGCACATTTGCCTTGCACATGGCTGACCCAAGTTTGATCACCAATATCCCATATGGTTCCCAGAGCCTGCCAGGACCCATTTCTAAGCAGAGTCAGGAGTAACCATGGAACATCACCAGGTGTGGCCCAAAAACAAAACAAACAAAAATAATAATCAGTGGGTAAGACAGTTATCTTCCATGAGACTCATCTGGGTTTGACCCCTGGCATACCTCAAGGGCCCCCAGCAGTAAGACCTGAGTCCTTGCCAGGTATGACCCAAATACCATTCCCAACCTCCCCAAAATAGAAGACTCAGAACAAGAGAATAATGTGGCAGACTCTTAGACAATATACAGGAAGTCATTAAATCAGTTTTCCAGGAAGGTTCCAGCTTCCATCCAGCAAGTAGAACTAGGACTGTGCAACTTTCCAGAGAAAAACCGCATTCCTAGGCACAAGTTTAGATTCTGCTGATAAAATAAGCAAAACAAATTCTCATAACTGATAACTCAAGGGCAAAGAAAATAGCTGTTTAATATAATCTTTCTTCAAAAATTTGACAGAAGCAAGCATATTTACTTCTGGGGGCTTTAGTTTTATTTTTACAGATTTTGGAGCCAAACCCAGCAGTGCCTGGGAATTATTGCTTGTTCAGGGTTCAGTAATAGTTCTGGGTGGTATGCAGGGGAGCATGAAGTGCCTGGAATTAAAGCCAGCTTAAATGCTCTAGCCCTTTAAGCTTTCTCCCTGCTTCTCTTTCTCTCTTACCTTTCTTTCTTTCTGGGGCCAGAGCAGTGGCGCTAGAGGTAAGGCATCTGCCTTGCAAGCACCAGCCTAGGACGGACCTCGGTTCAATCCCCCCGAATCCCATATGGTCTCCCCAAGCCAGGAACTATTTCTGAGCGCATAGCCAGGAGTAACCCCTGAGCGTCAATGGGTGTGGCCTCAAAACAAACAAATAAAAAACCCATAAAAACAAAAACAAAAAACTCTCTACATCTTTTTCTCCCTCCCTCCTTCCTTCCTATACCCAGCAAACTCAGGAATTACTCATAGCACTGAGTGGCAGACTATATGGGATGCCAGGAATTTAACTCAGATCTGTTGCGTGCAAAGCATACGTCTACTTGCTGAACTGTCACTCCCAGTTTTTTTGTTTGTTTGTTTATTTTTGGTTTTGGTTTTTGGACCACACCCAGCAGCACTCAGGGGTTACTCCTGGCTCTCCACTTAGAAATTGCTCCTGGAGGGCATGGGGGACCATAGAACCACCATTGGTCCTGGGTTGGCCGCTTGCAAGGCAAACACCCTACCACTATGCTATCTTTCTGGCCCCTAGTTTTCTTTTAACGTCTGCATATGTAGGGGAAATCAGGTCTTCATTTCCTTCTGCTCAGAGGAAAACTAGTCTAGGAAAGGAGCAGAGAGATTTCAATAAGGTAGATCAGGTTTAAATTTCTAATTCTGGGGCCAGAGCGATAGCACAGAGGTAGAGCATTTGGCTTGCATGAATCCAACCCGAGATGGACTCAGGTTTGATTCCCAGCATCCCATATGGTCTCCCAAGCCTGCCAGGAGCTATTTCTGAGTGCAGAACTAGAAGTAACCCCTGAGTGTCACTGGATGTGGCCCAAAAGCAAAAACAATAAACAAAAATTCTAATTTTGTTAATGTAATAACTAAATAACTATGTGATTCTGGTTTTTGTTTTGTTTTTTTTTTTTTTTTTGGTTTTTGGGCCACACCCGGTGACGCTCAGGGGTTACTCCTGGCTATGCGCTCAGAAGTTGCTCCTGGCTTGGGGGACCATACGGGACACCGGGGGATCGAACCGCGGTCCGTCCAAGGCTAGCGCAGGCAAGGCAGGCACCTTACCTCTTGCGCCACTGCCCGGCCCCGTGATTCTGTTTCTTTATAAATGCAGATATGACTAGTAAAGTGGCCTTAGCAAGGGATAGTGAAATAAAGTTTTTAAAGGACATGGCTATACTACTCCTAAGGATATACCGTAAGAACACAAAAACACAATATAAAAATGCCTTCCGCACACCTATATTCATTGCAGCACTATTTACAATAGTCAGAATCTGGAAACAACCCAGATGCCCTTCAATAGATGAATGGCTAAAGAAACTAGCATACATACTATACAATGGAATACTACACAGCCATCAGGAGAGATGAAGTCATGAAATTTTCCTATACACTGATGGACATTGAAACTATTATGCTGAGTGAAATAAGACAGAGGGAGAGAGATAGACACAGAATAGTCTCACTCATCTATGAAATTTAAGAAAAATAAAAGACATTATTGTAATAATACCCAGAGACAATAGAGATGAGGGCTGGAAGGACTGGCTTATGATATGAAGAGTGGTGAGTACAGTTAGAGAAATAACTATACTAACAACTATCATGACAATGGTAATGAGTAAGAGAAGTAGAATGCCTGTCTTGGGGGCCAGAGAGATAGCATGAAGGTAAGGCGTTTGCCTTGCAGGCAGAAGGTCGGTGGTTCGAATTCTGGCATTCCAAAGTTTGGAAGCTTGTTTTTCTACCCAAGAGCTCTGCTTCCATTATCCTATTACAAACCAATTAAACTGCTCATCAGGACTTTCCCCTGGACCATTTTCTCAGTTGACCTGGGCTTCTTACACATCAGCTGCTCTTTTCTGGGAATGCAGACAGTCAGGGCCTGCTTATTCTTCATAACTTCTCCTTTCATTTTTCTATTTACTACCCATAGTGTTCTACAGAGACAGGAGTGAGTAAAATAGCTTATTCATTCCTCAGACACAAGTGGTGGAGCATCATTATGCCAAGAACAAATGCAATAAAATGAACAAAAATGTACATCTCAAGTCAACCCAATTAAAACCTGAACTCCCTGAAATTTTATTACAAATTTCTGGATATATATTCACTTTGTAAATGAAGTGTTGAGATAGGACTTTAGTCAGGTTCTTACCTTCAAGATATGTTATCTTGGGCCCGGAAAGTGGCGCTAGAGATAAGGTGTCTGCCTTGTAAGCGCTACCAAGGAACGCCGCGGTTTGATCCCCCGGCGTCCCATATGGTCCCCCCAAGCCAGGGGCAATTTCTGAGCACATAGCCAGGAGTAACCCCTGAGCGTGTGGGTGTGGCCCAAAAACCAAAAACACAAAAAAAAAACAAAAAACAAAACAAAACAAACAAGATATGTTATCTTTCAGAACTTATATCTTAAAACTGGGTTGAATAAAATTAAGAAACAAGGAATTATATATGATCATCTCGAGCATGTAACCTGTTTCAGTTTGCTCCCCTGCACAATGGGCACATAAAAAGACACTTGAGTTTATTTTATCAATCTACTCATAATTGTAGGAAGATCAAATGTATAGAAATACCTGTTAATTTAACAAATATTTATTTTTCTGCTTTTTGGTTTTGGGCCAAACTTATTGATGCTTTTGCACCAGTGATAAAAAATGAGAAATATATCAATATGTGACTAGCAAGTCGGTATATGTTGTTATACCTCAACCAAGACAGAAAAGATGGGGCCCGGAGAGATAGCAAAGCGGCGTTTGCCTTGCAAGCAGCCGATCCAGGACCAAAGGTGGTTGGTTCGAATCCCGGTGTCCCATATGGTCCCCTGTGCCTGCCAGGAGCTATTTCTGAGCAGCCAGGAGTAACCCCTGAGCAATGCTGGGTGTGGCCCAAAAAAAAAACAAAAAAACAAAAAACAAAACAAAACAAAAAAAAGACAGAAAAGATGTAGATACACTAAATATAAAATCCTTTGAGCAGGGAGGGGAAGACGGATGGATGGACAGATAAGTGCAAGTGCAAGTACAGAGATAGAGCAAGTACAGAGAGCTTATTCTGCATAAAACTAACCTGGGTTTAATTCCTGTTACCCCATATGGTCTCCTGAGCCAGCCAGGAGTGATTCCGAATGCAGAGACAGGAGCAAGCCCTGAGCATCACTGGCTGTGGCCCCCATCCAAAAGTAACTCCTTTATCAGACAACCCAAAACACTGTAAACATGGAAACTTTCCCATATTCTCTAACATGGCTAAAATAGACCTTCAAGAACCTTCAAGAACAGCAAAGGAATTAGTGATTTGTATCTGGGAAATTACTTACAAAGTATAAGAGAGCTTCCTACTATTGAGAGGATCAAATGAGCATTCAGTTGTGCAAATGAAAAAAAAAAAAAAAAAAAGGCAGGGGCCGGAGCAGTGGGGCAAGCGGTAAGGCCTGCACTAGCCTAGGACGAACCGTGGTTTGATCACCTGGTGTCCCATATGGGCACGTAGCCAGGAGTAACCCCTGAGTGTCACCAGCTGTGCCCCCCCAACAAAAACAAAACAAAACAAAAGCAGATAGCAGCCAGCTAGATGTAGAAAAACAAACTGGTTTTTATCCATTTTGTTTTATTGGATACCAATAAAAATGGCAACATGGTGGAGAACACTGAAAATCATATGGTTCATTAGTAATTTTTACATAGTTATAGTAGTAATTGCTACCAGCTATTGAGTAAATACTAGCCCTGTCTATCATGATGGTAAAATAGCTCATTATTTATGGTATGCCTCTTATTTCTCTGTATTATACAATCAAGCTAGACTGAATCTGTCTAACTCAATTTTGAATTTCCCATAGATTCTATCTGACCCTTACAGAGCTATTTTTTTTTTAAATAAATATGGGATTCAGGGGCCGGAGAGATAGCATGGAGGTAGGGTGTTTGCCTTACATGCAGAAGGACAGAGGTTGGAATTCTAGCATGCCATATGGTCCCCTGTGCCTGCCAGGAGTTATTTCTAAGCAGATAGCCAGGAGTAACCTGTGAGCACCGCCAGGTGTGGCCAAAAATAGATAGATAGATAGATAGATAGATAGATAGATAGATAGATAGATAGATAGATAGATAGATAGATAGATAGATAGATAGATAGATAGATAGATAGATAGATAGATAGATAGATAGATAGATAGATAGATAGATAGATAGATAGATAGATAGATAGATAGATAGATAGATAGATAGATAGATAGATAGATATGGGATTCAGTTAAGGTATATATTTTCCAGGCTGGAGCCATAGTACTGCAGGGAGAGCTCTTGCCTTGCAAGCTGCCTACCTAATTCTACCACAGGTGCTCCAATCTAAAGTCTGAGACCCACCAAGAGTAATTGCTGAGCACAGATATAGGCATAAGCCCTGAGTACCTCTAAATGTAGCCAAAGAGCGACAAAACAAAACCGAAAAAAAAAAAAAAAAAAAGAGTATGTCTTCCGGGCCCGGAGAGATAGCACAGCGGTGTTTGCCCTGCAAACAGCCGATCCAGGACCAAAGGTGGTTGGTTCGAATCCCGGTGTCCCATATGGTCCCCCGTGCCTGCCAGGAGCTATTTCTGAGCAGACAGCCAGGAGTAACCCCTGAGCACTGCCGGGTGTGGCCCAAAAACCTAAAAAAAAAAAAAAAAAAGAGTATGTCTTCCTACAAACTAAAATCATAGGATTCCTTTTCATATCCACAGTGATGGCTATTATGTGAAAGACAAAAAATAACAAATGTTGGTGAAAATGTAGAGAAACTAGGAACCTTATACATCACTAAGTGGGAATGTAAAATGGGTGATCTGGAAAACAGTCTGAAAATTTCTTAAAATGCTGTACATACGGGCATGGAGCAATAGTACAGAGGGTAGAGCACTTGCCTTGCATGCAGCCGACAAGGGTTCAATCCCTGGCACTACATATGTCTCCCATGCCCTGCCAGAATGTCTCCCATGCCCTGAGTATACTAACAGGAGTAACCCCTAAATATCACCAGATATGGTCCCAAAATAAATAAATGTACATAAACTAACCATACAATGCAGCAATTCAACTTAAGACACAGATCAAAGATAAAAGCATACATGAAAACAAAGCTTAGTACTCAAATATTCATTACATTCTTTATATATAGCCCCCTAAAGGAAAAAAACCCACATTTTCAATAATTGCTAAATTGATCAAATATGTGGAACATATATCTACATAACAGACTACTAATCAGTAATAAAAGAAATAAAGTACTGACAAATGATTTTCAAGTATATTATATGCAGAGAAGGAAATAAGAGACAGACCACAAACTATGTAATCCAATTTCCATAATACGTCCAGAATAGGCAAATCTCTAGAGAAAGAAGATGGAATAATGGTTGTCTGAGGCTAAAGATTGGAAAGGCAAAAAATAAAAATTAAAAAGATAAATAAAAAAGATTGGAAAGGCAGATTTATTTATGCAAACAGACAGAAGAGGATCTCAATGCACTGATTAAAGTGCTCTAAACTGGATCAAGGTAATAGCTGTATAACTAAAAAAGTCATTCAATTGTACATTGAAAAGGGGCCAATTTTATGGCTCACTGCAATTTAGTATTTTTAAATGTAATTTTTTTAGGGGCCAGAAAGATAGTATAGATGGTAGGGTGCTTGCCTTGCCCAACTCAATCCCTGGTATCCCAAGCACTACCAGGAGTAATGCCTGAATGCAGAACCAAGAGTAACCCCTAAAAAATCACTGAGTGTGATACAAGACCCCACATACATACATACATACATACATACATACATACATACATACATACATACATACATACATAATGTACTTTTCAAAACCAAACAAACAATCAAATTACAGCTGAAACAATGTCTTGAAACAGCTAAGCGTGTGAGGCCCTGGGTTTAATCCCTGACATTATGTGGACCTCAGTACTGCAGCAGTAACAACAAAGTGAATAAGAGAGTTAACTGAAGTTAAAGGAAACACTGTGGAGCTAGCTGGAGGATCTATCTCTAAATAAGGTTAAATCCTTTTTTAAATTTTTTTTTTCCTTTGGAACAACATAAGCATGTTATTTAAAGCAAAATAAAACTAAAAAGGAAAAAGAGAACTTCTAAAAACTGAAAACAAATGAAATAAAAATGAATTTAATTCAGATTTTGGTGTTGGGCCACACCCAGTCTGGTTCCATGTAAGGCAAATACCCAAAACTTGTACTAGTACTCTGGCTCTGAACCTAGTTTGTATATTAAATTTGTGACTTGGGGCCAGAGAGATATTACAACAGGTAAGGCTCTAGCATATGGCCAACCCACGTTTGATCCTTGGTACACCATATGGTCCCCAGAGCACTACCAGAACTGATTCCTAAGTGTAGAGCCAGGAATAACCCCTAAACACTGCCAGGTCTGACCTAACTACTCCAATTTTTTGTAACTTAATAGTATAGAATTTATAGATAAAATTTTACAAAGTTTAGAATATTTAAAAAAAAATAACCTTTGTGGGGGGAATAACCTTTAAGGGCTGGAGCAGTGGCGCAAGTGGTAGGGCCTTTGCCTTGCACATGCTAACCAAGAAAGAACCGTGGTTTGATCTCCCAGCGTCTCATATGGTACCCAAGCCAGTAACCACTGAGTGTCACTGGGTGTGGCACACAAAAAAACAAAACAAAAAAAAAAAAAAAACAACCACCTTTAAATTATTTTAGGGGTTAAATAGAGCCTTCTGTGAGGTTAAAGGAGCTATTAAAGGAGCTTTAACAGGGGCCAAAAAGCTAACGCACTTGTCTTGTATCTGAGTCAGCCCTGGTGCAATCCCTGGTACTACTTTGGTCCTACAAGCACAGCCAGGAGTGATCCCTGAGCACAGAGCCCAGAATAAGTTGTAAACATCAACAATGCTGACCCAAAATCCCCTCCACACATAAAAAATTAAAACTGCCTGGGACTTAAGGAATGTGTCAATATACATTAATACGAAAAATAAGTTAATCTTACCCACACCCACAGGGTGGGGATAGAGGTACATACTCTACAATGCTCAGGATACCATATGTAGTTCAGATTTAAACCAGGGTTGGCTAAATGCAAAGTAAGCACCTTACTCCTGTACTAGCTCTCTGGTCTTGAGTAAAATCACTGTTGAGCTCAATAGGGGGTACATGGTAGTTTTTTGTACTATTTATTCTTTTATAAATATTAGATTCTTTCATACCAAAGTTTTCTAGATAAAGAAAATAATCTTGAATAATCTGTTCAGGAGGGGAACATCTCCATTATTCCTGTCTTATGTGTGACAGCAGAATTTTAATTTATCAACTCAAGTTTTTCATTCCCTTCATTACCTGAATTTATTATTTTTTCTTTTTGTTTTGTTTTGGCATTTATTCATTTTTGAGCCACACCCAGTGGCACTCAGATTTCTCCTGACAATGTTCATATACATATGTGATATTAAATCAAACCCATTTGTGAGGCAAGCGCCTTATCTCCATACTCTCTCTGACCCTTGAGTCCCCTCTTACCCTTTTTTGGGTATTGTTTATTTGTTTGCTTGTTTTGGAGTCATATCTAACTACACTCAGGTTTTACTCTTGGCTTTGTGCTCATGTGTGCTTATTAGAACCATGAGGTGCTGGGAATTAAACCTTGGCTGTCACATGTATGGTTAAGCATCCTACCACCTATATTATCATTCTTGCCCACGTTTCCCTTTTTAGGTTTGTTTTGTTTTGGTTTGGTTTGTTTTGTTTTGGTTTTTGGGTGACACCAGGCAATGCTCAGGGGTTACTCTTGGCTCTGTGCTCAGAAATCACCCCTGGCAGGCACAGGGGACCATATGGGATGCCGGGATTCAAACCACCGTCCTTCTGCATGAAAGGCAAACACCTTACCTCCATGCTATTTCTCTGGCACGTTTCCCTTTTTAAAGAAAGTTAAACTACAGAGAAGCAACACAGTGGCTAGATTTTCCTGACTTTACAGCTGAGACTCACACTGGGCATTCACAGTGAAGGCAGGAGTATGGGGAAATACAAACAAAAAAGTTTCTTTTATAAAAACTGTGTTCAAAGAGGTAACTCGACAAAATCTTGTCCCCAAGAAACATTTGCCAAGTTCATTGTCTAGGTCAGTTAAGTCCAAAACTACCATGTACCCCTATTTAGCTCAACAGTGATTTTACTCAAGGCCAGAGAGCTAGTACAGGAGTAAGGAGGTGCTTCTGTTGCGTTTAGCCAACCCTGGTTTGTATTTGAACTACATATGGTACCCTGAGCATTGTGTGTGTGGGGTAAGATTAACTTATTTTCAGTATTAATGTATATTGATACATTCCTTAAGTCCCAGGCAGTTTTAATTTTTTATGTGTGGAGGGGATTTGGGGTCAGCATTGTTGATACTTACAACTTTTTTAAAACCCCATAGTTTCAAAGCTACTAGCTACCCACATGCTACACAGTGTTAGCATTTGTTGTAAACCAAAGAAAGCGCAAAGCAATAAGCCTTCAATTCATAATATTCTCGAAGGAATTTAGGGACACCTGCTATTCCATCATCAACCAGCAGGTGGCATTAACTACTCAACTAGGATTACAGTTACCTCAGCCCCAGTAACTAGTGCCTTCAGATAATACATTAAGCTAATGAGTGTTTTCCTTAACCAATGAGATTGATATATTACAATTGAGTATCGAAGAGCTGTCCGAGAAATGGTTTCTTTGGTTGGGCTAAAATTATTCAAGGCTTGGGGCAGGAGAGATAGCACAGAGGTAGGGTGTTTGCCTTGCACGCGGTTGACCCCAAACTGACCTGGGTTCAACAATTCCCGGCTTCCCATATGGTCCCGAGTGCTGCCAGGTGTGGTCCAAAAACCCAAAAAACAAAATAAAATTATTCAAGGCATCTTTTTCTAAAAATTGGACTATACTTTACCAATAGCAATCCAGAATTAAAAAAGGATTTGCCTTTGTGTGCCCAAGCAAACAGCTCAAAAGGTACAGCACAAGTCTAGCATATTTGAAGCCCAAAGTTCAATCCCCAGTATCATATGATTCTCCATAACTGCTAGGTGTACACCCTATTTTGAAAAAAAATTGTTTCCCAAGGAGTAGGGTTCTAAAAGAGAGTGTGGTTGAAATGTAATGAGCAAAGAGGAGGGAGAATGGTAAGGTGGCACTGGCAGATAGAAAGGCACTACGGTGGAGTTTAATGTGACTGTCTTAGGCACTGTTTGAAACTAGAGCAAAGTTGGAGGGATTTGGGGCCAGAGAGATGGCATAGAAGTAGGGCGTTTGCCTTGCATGCAGAAGGATGGTGGTTTGAATCCCAGCATCCCATATGGTCCCCTGAGCCTGCCAGGAGCAATTTCTGAAAGTAGAGCCAGGAGTAACCCCCGAGTATTGCCAGGTGTGACCAAAAAAAAAAAAAAACAAAAAACGTTGCAGGGATTTGAAAAAGACTACCACTAGAATTAGAGGGCAAGAGAGATAACTCAAAAAATTAAAATACCGTATTTTCAGGTGTATAAGACGACTTTTGAAACCAAAAAAAAGTCAACTGAAAAGCGGGGTCATCCTATACACCGAGTATATCCCAAAAAATGTTTCAACATGCCACTAAATGAAAAGTATCTGAAAATTGCCACTAAACGAATTTTCCAACTCGGTCCTGCACCAATCACTGCAAGGCTGCTCAGACTGCCTCTCTGACTCAGCCAATCCAAGCAGGCTTTTTAGGCATGCAAATTAGACAATGTTCTGGACCCGAATCTACACTGTCAAAAGCCTGCTCAGATTGGCCAGAGTCAGAGAGGAAGTCTAATACAGTAGAACCTTTGAACCTTTGCTTGTTGTGATTGGCTCACTGTGGTACATACAGTTGCAGCCCAGGAACGTTCTGTCTGATAGAGCGAATATAGGCCTAAACCTATGTTTTAACTGCAAAATTAAGGGGTTGTCTTATACGCCGGCAAATACGGTACATACTTTGCATGCAGCAGTCCTAGATTTCAACCCTGGCATTACATTATCCCCTGAACATCTCTGGAAGTAATACTACAACTGATTCACTGGGCCAAGCTAAGCAATGAGAAGGGATGGGAAGGGAGGGAATGGAAAGGGAAGAGAAAGGGAAAAAGGGGAAGGAGAGGAAAGAGAGAAAGAGAAAGGAAAGGAGGAAGTGGAGAGAAAGGAGAGAAAATAAAGGAGGGAGTGAGAGAGATAGGGAGAGAGAAAGACAGACAGACACTAGGGGAAGCAGGAAGACAATGTGAACACACACACACACACACACACACACACACACACACACACACACACACACACTGGGGAAGCAGGAAGACAATGTGACCATGCAAACATTACAACTACTATTCCTGGGTGTGATGGGTGCCAGAAGACAGCGCACATACATAAACCTAGCTAAAGGCTTGCTTGGGGCTGAATGTGTGCACTCTTGCAAAGTTTAGGTGAAACCCTTATCTTTAAGGTCATGATATCTGGAGCTGGAATCTTGGAGAGGTCATTAATGTAGATGAGGTCATATGAGTGAAGATACTGAAAGGGGATTAGTTCTCTTATAAAAAGTTAAAGCTTGGTGTGCAGATAGCACAGAGGGTAGAGTTTTTGTCATGCACAAGGCTGACCCTGGTTTCCATATTGTACCCTGAGTCTGCCAAGAAGAATTTCTTTCTTTCTTTCTTTTTTTTTGGGGGGGTCACACCCGGCAGCGCTCAGGGGTCACTTCTAGCTCCACGCTCAGTAATCGCTCCTGGCAGGCTCAAGGGACCAGATGGGACGCCAGGATTCGAACCACCATCCTTCTGCATGCAAGGCAAATGCCCTGCCTCCATGCTATCTCTCCGGCCCCTTTCTTTCTTTTTTAATAATTACTTTATTTAAGCATCATGGTTACAAAATTGTTCATTTTGAGTTTCAGTCATAGAATGTACACCATCCTTTTCCCACCACCAGTGTCCCCAGTTGTCCTCCCGCCCACCCACCCCCACTTGTCTTTGGGACAGAATTCTTTCTCTTTCTCTCTCTTTTCTCTCTATCTCTTTCTTTCTCTCTCTCTCCTTTTTGAATGGTTTAAACTATTGTTAATGAAGGGGTACCATGCATGTCACTTTATCCCCTTTCAGCACCCAGGTCTTATCCAGAGTTGTCAGTTTCAACTATCATTGTCAGAGTGGACCCTTTTCTACTCTAACTGCACTCACCACTCTTTGAGGCACACTTCCTACCATGAACTGCCAGGAGTAATGTCTGAGTGATGACTGGTGTGCCATTCCCCCTCAATGCTAAAATTATACAATTTCTTTTTTTGCTCGAAAGCACCAAGGGGGGGGGGGGCTTTTACCAAGAACCCAACCACACTTGATCTTGAACTCAGCAGTCTCCAGAATCTAGAAAAATGAATGTCAACAAACATTTAAGCCACTCAGTCTCTGGTATTCATTATGGCAGCCCTAACTTACTGAACAGTGCTACAATTAAGCAGACTTGTTTTAAGATTAATAGAGATGAGGAGGAGCTTATATCAAAGCAAGATAATAGGGCTTCACACCACCCTCTAAAGCCTCAAAACAAACATCTCTCCCCACCCCTTATACTTAAGAGTCTCTAAAGAGCAAGGTTTGACTCAGCTGACCAGACTTTTAATAACCAGAAACTGCCAGTCACAAGACCATAGCACCAACAAGAGAAAAATTCAATTTATCAGGCAAATGAACAGGAAGTTCTTGGTCTAATTTCCAACAGCTTTGTCCCTAGACCTTTCAACTCTTCCTTTACACCATACTTTTTGGCCTTCAAACACTGAAAAGATGGCTCAGTGCTGCCCATGGAGGGCAGTGAAACGTTAAGGAAGTGCACTCAGGACTTCAGGAAAGACCGCACATCAGGCAGGGCACTTGCCTTGCACATGGATGACCAGGGTTCAATCACAGGCATACCATATTGTCCCCCAAGCACCAACAGGAGAGATTCCTGAGCACAGAGTCAGGAATAAGCCATGCTATTGCCCCAAACCAAAAAATAAAAATAAAGAAATTTTTAAACAGATAGAGCAATGAATGTTCTTCAATCTTTTTAACACCTATAGACTGGTACCTACATATTGGACCATAGACAAGTATAACCAACACAGAGAACCAATTTTTCTACACCTGCAGATAACCATTAGTTTGTGTGAACCAGTGGTTGAAGACTACTGCTTTAAACAACATATCCAAAGAAAACAATCCTTCACAAGCCATACCTGGAAATGCAAAATAATGGTCCATATCAGGCCCAGGGTCAACTTCGGGTTGCCATCTGTGATGTCATCATTGCGAATATTCACTAATTTCACCTGAAAGAGAATTATAAGCTGATCTCAGAGCTCTGGGATTTTTTGTTTCATTTTTATAAACTATCATTTACATACATTTATTATGATCTTTCGGTTGTCAATTACATGAGTTCTAATACATGAACAGATTCATGTAGTACCACCACAATCAAGAAAAGAGAACTAGGGCCCGGAGAGATAGCACAGCGGCGTTTGCCTTGCAAGCAGCCAATCCAGGACCAAAGGTGGTTGGTTCGAATCCTGGTGTCCCATATGGTCCCCCGTGCCTGCCAGGAGCTATTTCTGAGCAGACAGCCAGGAGTAACCCCTGAGCACCGCCGGGTGTGACCCAAAAAACAAACAAAAAAAAAAAAAAAAAGAAAGAAAAGAGAACTATCCCAAATGGTGACTGTATGCTTACCTCTTTATAGTCAAAAGTCAGATTCATGTAGTACCACCACAATCAAGAAAACAGAACCATCCATCACCTCCCAAATGGTGACTGTATGCTTACCTGTCTTTTTTGTTTGTTTGTTTGTTTGTTTGTTTGTTTTTTTAGTTTTTTAGTTTTTTAGTTTTTGGGTCACACCCGGCAGTGCTCAGGGGTTACTCCTGGCTGTCTGCTCAGAAATAGCTCCTGGCAGGCACGGGGGACCATATGGGACACCGGGATTCGAACCAACCACCTTTGGTCCTGGATCGGCTGCTTGCAAGGCAAACGCCGCTGTGCTATCTCTCCGGGCCCGCTTACCTGCCTTTATATTCAAAAGTCACCCTCCCTTATAAGTAACTTATTCTTTTTCTTTCTTTCTTTTTTTTTTTTGGTTTTAGGTTACACCCAGCAGTGCTCAGGGTTCTGGCTCCACGCTCAGAAATTGCTCCTGGCAGGCTCGGGGAACCAAATGGGACGCCAGGATTCAAACCAATGACCTTCTGCATGAAAGGCAAACGCCTTACCTCCATGTTATCTCTCCAGCCCCAAGTAACTTATTCTAATTCAGAGTAATAAATCTATCTGTTCCTAATTTTGTCTTTTTCCAGAAAGTCAGATAAATGGAATCATATAGTATATGATCTTTTAATGCTTGCTTTTTTTTTTCACTAAGCATAGTGCCACTGTGTTCCCAAACTGTTGCATATATTGTAGATTATTCTTTTTTATTATTATTTACTGAGTAGTATTTGAATCATTGTAGTGATATGATCTACTAATTCCTTTTAGAATATCTGACTTGTTTTTTATTTCAATCAAGTTATCAATTAAACTATACCCACTGTGTGTGGGGGGGGTGTGGGTGTGTGTGTGGGTGGGTGTGTGTGGGTGTGTGTGTTCACTCTCTAGGCTAAAACCAAGAAGTAGGATTTCTGTGGCATGTTATGTGTAACTCTATAAGAAACTGCTAAACTATTTTCTAATGATTGCAGCATTTTGCATTCCAACCTGCAAAGCAACTTATAATAGCATTTGACATTGTAAGTTACTCATTAGATCTTATCAGTCTGATGACCTTTTCCTTTTTGTTTATGTTAAGAGGGAGAGAGAGAGAGAGAGGTCCTTTCCCTGCCAGTCTTTGGCTTGTTCCCAAGTCCTTTTTGCCCTCCTTTTGTCAGAAATTTTCTTTATATCCTGCCTTCCTCAACTTCCATTTAGCTCCCAAATCTCATCTGGCCCTCCACTTCTAGGATGACCAACCACTCCAGTATGCTGGGGAAAAAAATAAAAGGTGCTTCCTAGAACATGAGATTTTCAGTGCAGAAGCCAAGTGTCCCAGGGAAAACAAACCATTTCCACTCGGTCCCTGAAATCCTTTCCTATCATAATCTCATGAAACACTTGTTCAATTGCAGCTGTCCCTCCTTATCTCTTCAACTGCACTGAAATCTGTGTGTCTCTAAAGAATCCTAGTGACCCCAAACAGAAATATATTCTCTTCCATACCCGTGCTGTCCTGATTCTATAGATTAAATGCTGTGTCCCTCCAAAATTCCTATGGTTAAGTCCTAAAGCCTAATCTTATGTTATATGAAGGTGGGAGATCACTGAGCAATGACTAGGTCATGTATGAATTAAAGTGGAATTAGTAAGAAACCATAACGTAGCACCAGGATAGTGGTGGAGGTTCTTTGGCAATTTGGTGGTGGTGAATGTATAGTGACTTTGTATGCTAAAAACATAAAAGAGTAAGTGCGCTTCCTCACAGCTAAAATATGTCCATCTTATAAAGCTGGATCTCAGCAGATACAAGATCCACCAGTGCTCTGATATTGGGCCTCCCAGGTATGTTAAGTCTGCTTCCCTTCCATATATTGGAGATAAAAGAAACTGCCCTTCAGTTCATGCGCTGTTCCTAATAACTGACCACTAACAATATCACAGATGTAGGTTTGCACTGTCAACCAAGTCTTTTTTTATTTTTTATTTTTTTGGTTTTTTGGGCCACACCCATTTGATGCTCAGGGGTTACTCCTGGCTAAGTGCTCAGAAATTGCCCCTGGCTTGGGGGGACCATATGGGACGCCGGGGGATGGAATCCCAGTCCTTCCTTGGCTAGCGCTTGCAAGGCAGACACCTTACCTTAGCGCCACCTAGCCGGCCCCAACAGATCATTTCTGATCATTTTAGCACTCAGTGAACCTATTGATACAATTCATATGCCATGCCAATTCTGGCAGATTTATTGTTTG
This sequence comes from Suncus etruscus, assembly GCF_024139225.1. Lineage (NCBI taxonomy): Eukaryota > Metazoa > Chordata > Mammalia > Eulipotyphla > Soricidae > Suncus > Suncus etruscus. Next base: position 38,383,113 of record NC_064853.1, read on the forward strand.
TTTGTGGTCACACATAGCAGTGCTCAGGGATTACTCCTGTTTATGTACTCAGAAATCGCTCCTGGCTGCTTCAGGGATCATATGGGATGAGGGGAATCAAACTCAGGTCCATCCCAGTTTGTCTGCATGCAAGGAAAATGCCCTGCTGCTATGCTATCACTGTGGTCCTAGTTCTGACACTTTTCATTTTCAGTCATTGCTAGACACCTGCACAACTACAATTCAGATTTCACCTTTTTATTTTCCCCCTTTTAATAATGTTATGTAATGGAGTCACCATGAGATAACAGTTTAAAATTAAATCTGTACAATGCTTTGATGTACTGCCATTTTAATGATGCTAATCTTCCCAATCCATGAGCCCTACCCATTGCATTATTGCTCCAGCCCCTATTCTAAGATGTTTGCTACTTCTCACTCCTCTCTGCTCTTCCTCTCTTCACTGGCTTCTCTTCCTATGTCTAAAAATGTGTTGGTGTTTTCCTTCCTGTTATACACTATACTTCTCTACTCTATTAAAAATTTTCTTTCGGGCCAGAGCGATAGCACAGTGGTAGGGCGATTGCCTTGCACACTGCCAACCCCATAAAGATGAGGATTCGAGCCCCAGCATCCCATATGGTCTCCTGAGCTTGCCAGGAGCGATTTCTGAAAACAGAGCCAAGAGTAACCACTAAGCACTGCTGGGTAACTTCTTTCAAGTCTCCCAGATTTTTCCCTCAGGCCAGATGTGGTAGTTGACAACAGTCATGACCATTACTTAATTACTGGTCATAAGGACAAAGTATTCTGGTTTTCCCTCTTTGGGGATGATTTAGTTTTATTTCCATCATCCTTGAGGGTTTATCTTTCATCTTCATTTTGACCTCCACCTAAGGCTCAACCTTCAGCATTTTCCTTTTCCCTGTTAACATTTTCTTCTTCTGGGACCAGAGAGATAGCATGAAGGTAAGGTGTTTGCCTTTCATGCAGAAGGCCATCGGTTCGAATCCTGGCATCCCATATGGTCCCCCAAGCCTGCCAGGAGTGATTGCTGAGCATAGAGCCAGGAATAACCCCTGAGCGCTGCCGGGTGTGACCCAAAAACCAAAACAACAACAACAACAAAAACAAAAACATTTTCTTCTTCTAAAAAGCAAGGTCTACCAAATGGCTTATCTAACCATAATACAGTTTCTGACCAGCAAGCAAGGTCAGAACTGGATCATTTAACAAACGCTTGTTAAGGCTCACCAGTGCCACTGAAAACATCCCTAAATAGGGACTCAAACCAAAGTTCCCTGGCAGAACAGGGAGCACACAAGATTGTCTTACCTGTCGCTGCTTTAGGAAGTCCAGGGCAATTTGCACATTTTGCAACCTATGAAAACGCATTCTGCCCTTCTCTCGGGGCTGAAACAGAAGTAAAGTGGGAGAGGTTAATTTTAATTATACCTCCTAATCCATGCAGACCTCTTTCCTCTTTCATTTCAAGACCACAAAGATTTCTTTAAATAGAAGCCAGGTGTGTGAGCACTATCTAAGCCCCACTCCATTGCAGGACATGTCTGTGTTTCACCATGCTTCTCAGGTTTATCCTATGCATCTTGTGAACATGTGGATACAAATGCAGAATACGTGCCCCATCTTTTTCACAGGTTTTTGCATAAACACATGTAGTAGGATTTGATTCTGGGTGTGAGGTTAATGAAAACAGTGTGGTATGTCTTAAAGACATGGTCAAATGCTAACATAAAGGAAGGGGATCCTAACTGCACATTACAGGTAATGGACAAAACCTTCTTACAAACCTGGCAAAAGGAATCATTTTTAACTAGAGATTAACTTTTTTAACTAGAGATTAAAAATTTAGACATGCTCATTCATTCCAAAATGACAAGCAAAAATCAGAAAGAAAATTGTTTTCCAGAGGATGAGTATCAAAATAGAAAAGTTACTCTTTACCATCAAATAAAATACCAGAGCAAATGAAACCTTGATGATTTAAAGACTGTTCAATATAATATTCCAGGAAAATTTATTTTCTGTCAATTCTTCAATCCTCAAGGTCAGGAGGGAAGCTCCTCTCTCTCTATCTGGTGCCTCCAAACTCCTGTCCAGGGTTCAAGTACTATCCATCCAAGAGAGTAGAAAGTCTGTTTGCCCAGAGTACATGGAAGAATGCTTATCTCCCTCAGGAACATCTTCTCCTCTCATGTTCCACTGTTGATATTTTACCTAAGCTAGGACTAAAACATCACTTTCACTAGTCTAGCTCATTTGTAAGTGTCAAATTGGAACTAATTAAAAAACTGGTATCAGATAGGTCACCAGAGAAAACACTGCCTCAGGTGGAAATGGACAGAAAATAGTAATCCAACAAATAGAAAAAACAAGAGTGGAAGCACCTCCCAACACTTCTAAGCCACGTTCCCAAACTCTAGGATAGCATAAGAGATCCACTGGACAATAGAATAAAGGCTTAAAATTAGCTTTTTAAACTAGAACCTCTTCTTTACAATCCTTTCAACTAAATAATGAACACATGTAGTTTAGAGCAGCATTTCTCAACCACAGATGCCTGTAGGCACACAGGATCTATCAAGGGAGTAATAGGTGAGACTTGTGGACATGAGGCTATGGAAACAACTCTTGGGATGGGAGCCCACAGTCAGAAAAAGACTGAGAAACATTGATTTAGAAGTTATAGAGCCTATGAAATTAAAGACTCAAAGGTACTGGGAAGTGAGATAAAAAAAAAAAAAAGACTTCAGGAGGACAAGGAATGGGAACACTAATCCTTATTTCTAAGAAAAATCATGGGCTATAATTTAGACATCAACAGGAAATGCCCCTCATAAACAGCCTATTCTTTTTCTTTATATGTAAACTACCAAAAATAAGCACCTTAAGCATGCAAGTTAAATCTCTATAGTCTATAGCAGCTAGATCTTAACAACCAACACAGAAAAACTGCCATGCAGTGGGTGAGTGGTTTGCCAAAAACAGACTGCTTTGAAAACATCACAGTGTGCAGTGAGAACCTAAAGGCCACCGAGGTAGAGAAAAATCAGTTAGTTAGGACTGTGAAGCCATGAGCAATTAACTGTCATGCTGTCAACTAAACTTTACACAGCCTGCAATCTGAACCCAGACGATACAGCAAGGCCATCAGAAAGCTTTGGGTCTCCAGGTCACAAAGGAACTTGATACCTCCAAACACCATTTTTCTTTTTGTGTCAAATATTCTCTTGGAAACTAAACAATTCCTGCTCCAGTATCATCTAACATTGGCAAGAGGCACAATTAGTTTTAACCACTTTCTTTGGGACCCAAATTCTCAGGTGATTAGGGAAGAAGGCAATTGGTAACTGAGCTACTTGGAGACCAAAAGAAGTTCCAGCTCTCTGATGGCCCTGCAGTAGTGCCAGTAGGGGGGGTACTGCTTCCCCAGGGGACCTACTACATCATCATCATCTTCCTCTTCCTGCTCCTCGCTGTTTGTATGGCGCCAGGAGGGCATGCTCACCAGACGAAGGGTCTTCAGCCCTGCTGGCTCCTTTTGCCACCAACCAAGGTAAAGACATGACAGAGTAACAGAAATTCACAACACAAAAATGAAAAGAAAATGAAGGCGACATTTAAATAAAAAGGTGAAAATCGTTATGTAAATGCCTCCCCATCCCCCAAAAGATGAAAAACCAAATAAAAAACAGAACAGATGGTTATATCAAACACTTCTTATGTGGAAAACACATCTTCACTTCACCCTCTCAACTTTTGTGAATCAACTAAGGGAAAAAGAAATGATGAGAACAACCAAGAATGGAGTATATGGATGGTTTACAATGAAATAATAAGATCCTACAAATATCTATAAAAACACATAGAGGTTTCTAAGGTTAGAGAAAGAAATTAAACTGGAGTGTTTTTAATCTGCGATGTCACCTAAAAGCAATTTATAGGCAATATCATCAAAAAGAAATGTCATCCAAAAAAGGCATAACAAAGAGCCAGAGTGGTAGCACAGCAGTAGGGCATATGCGGTGCTCATGTCTGACCCAAGACAGATGCCTATTTGATCCCTGGCATCCCATTTGGTTTCCCGAATCAGGAATAATTTCTGAATGCAGAGCCAGGAGTAACCCCTGAGCGCTGTGAGTGTAGCCAAATAAACAAGCAAATAAAAAAAAGACATAACATTATGCCAAATTACCTAAAATAACTGTGAGCTCTGAAGAGTTAAAACTCACCACAGTGAAAATAAAATTCTGATTACTTATGAGCATCACAAATAAGGATTAGAAAAAAACAGAATTTACCAAGTGGAAGTGAACAGTTGGCTGGGTTCATAAAACCATCAATTTTAAGCAACTAAAATTATAAAATAGGAGCTAGGGAGATAGTATAAGAATTAAGGTGCTATCCTTGTACGTAGTAGATCCAAGGTGATTCCTGGCACCACAAGCGGATCCTCCTAGGAGAACTAACTCCTGAGCTCAGAGCCAGGACTTTGCTCAGAGAATTTCTAGGTGTTCTCATACCCCACTCCCCACAAAGTCACTACCACTCTTTAAAAAAAAAAGATAAAGAGGTGAAATGAAGTGATGTAAGGACAGTGGTAGCTAGCTGGTCTTCGGCACTTAGGTAATAGCAGTGATTTCATATATCATAAACACGAATACTAACACTATTATAACCATATTACAACAATAAAAAAGGAAACTGATAAATTCTGTTGCAAGACATAAAAGAAAAGAAAAAATATGAACCAAATAAAAGTCTCAGAAGCAACCAAGTCTAACCCTAGAAAATGCTATTATTTAAGGAATGAAATCCAATCGCTAATTCTGTTCTTCAAACACAAGAAATAGGGTCTAGAGAGAGTACAGTAGGTAAGCCTTGCACAATGCTGGCTCAGGTTAGATCCCTAGCATCCACATGGTCCAAGTACTGCCAGGAGTAATTCCTGAAGGCAGAACTAGCAGTAACTTCTAGTTACTGGTATGTTCCCCAAAAAAAAAAAAAAAAAAAAAAAAAAAGCAAAAAACAAAAACCAAAAAACACAACCAAACTAACAAAAAACACTCCACAAGAAATAATTACTAAAATTCGGGCCTGGAGAGACAGCACAGCGGTGTTTGCCTTGCAAGCAGCCAATCCAGAACCAAAGGTGGTTGGTTCGAATCCTGGTGTCCCATATGGTCCCCCGTGCCTGCCAGGAGCTATTTCTGAGCAGACAGCCAGGAGTAACCCCTGAGCACCGCCGGGTGTGGCCCAAATACAAAAAAACAAAACAAAACAAAAAAAACTAAAATTCAAAGGCTGGTTTCAGAGCAATAGTACAGTGGGTAGGGCTTTTGCCTTGCTCAAGGACAACATCAATATCCAGCATCCCATCCGCGAAAAGTAATTCCTGAATTCAGAGCAGGAGTAATCCCTGAACATTTCTGGGTATGGCTCAAAAACAAACAAAATTCACCAAAGGCAGTGAGTGAGCCGCGCTTCAGACTCCTGGAGGCTGAGCATTTCTAGTTTTTCTTCCTCGGTGTTGTTATTCCTCAGTCAGTTTTCTTCCTCAGATTGCCTGAACTTTTCTAAATGAAGTGTATGTATTTAGAACACTGTAGATAAAACAGGTACTGCGCAAGATCACCTGCTTTCATAGGAAGAAATATATGAAACAATGAGACTGTGAGAAGAATAATTTTGATACAGCAAAACAAGTGATAAGTCAGAAGATGCTCAAAGGAGCTGCCTTCAATTAAGCAGGTGTTTTCTACAGCAGTGTTTAACATATTTATGGAGAAGGCAGACAGTTAATTACTCAAGGAGCCCAGAGTACTTTGGGGCTCTGCTCACAAATCAACTTTGATTCTTCTCCAAATCTATAAAACTCAGTGAATTACATAAGGGAGAACTACAGGTAAGTTGGGAGTAAAGGAAGATAACTCAAAACTGCACTTTTTTTGAGGGACAAATATACCCAGTTGTCTTAAGGGGTCATACCTGGGAATGTTCAGGGACTATATGCATTGCTGTGATTTGAACTATTGTCAAAATGCATGAAAGGGAAGTGCCTTAACCTCTGTACTATCTCTGGACCAACACTGAGATCTCATTTGTTGTTTTATTTTGTTTTGAGGCCACACATGGCAAGGTGCTTAAGGATCACTCCTCTGTACTTGGGATTACTCCTAATAATGCTTGGAGAACCATATGCAATAAAAGGGACTGAACAGGTGTTAGCCACATGCAAGGCAAGTGCCTTAACCGTCATACTATCTCTCTGGCTCCTCTGACTTTTGTAAACTTTTGGTTCCTTTGTTGAATACACAAAACAATTTACAATAGATGGGAAAATAGGAATCTATACAGACTACAAATAATACTCTAGGAAGAAAAATATAACAGGCAAGAGCAATGGCTCAGGAGGCTAAAATGTATGCATTGCATACCGGATGCTGAAATTAGATCTTTGGCATCTCATTGTCCCCTAAGAGCTTTAAGAAATGATATTCAAGCATAAAGATGGGGAACAGAGACAGAATACAAAAAGTACTTGCCTTGGGGCTGGAGCTAGTACAATGATAAGGTCTTTCACTTGGCCTACCCGGGATGGAGCTGGGTTCAATTCCCGGCATCCCATATTGCTCCCTTAGCCGATCACAAGTGATTTCTGAGCAAAGAGCCAGGAGTAACCCTCTGAGTGCCACCAGGTGTGGCCCAAAAACCAAAAAAAAAAAAAAAAAAGTACTTGCCTTGCATTGAACTTAGTCTATATCCCCAGCACCACATATAGTCTCTCAATCACAGTCCTGGGTCACTCCTAAGCATAAAACCAGGAATGGCCCCTGAGTCCCCTCAACCCCATAAAGCAGTACAGTGTTGAAGGTTGCCCTATTTGGGTCTGTTGAGCTCTGTTTGGTGTGCTCTTCCCCAAACAAACACACCTACGTAATTAAAAAAAGAACTTAAGGTGTAAGGTTTATAAAGACACTATAAGGATTAAGGTATTTGCCTTGCATGTAGCCACCCCTGGTTCAAGCACCAGTATTGCATGGTCCTTACATATTACCAACTGGAGCGATCCCAAACACAGAGCCAAAGTAGCTCCTAGCACTATCAAGTATAGCCCAAAATTCACCCCACCCCCCAAAACATTTCTTTTCTCAAAATATAAACCTAATATTTCTAAAATACTAGTATCTACAACTAGATGAAGAACAAGAACAAATTCATAAATATAAAAAGATATAACGGATACTTGATCTCATGAAGCAGTGCTATATGACTCATCAATTTCAATTAAGATGGAATTATCCATTAAAATTTAAATCTGAGCTAGAAATAAAGTATACCAAGAATCTCTTCCAGTTCTTCCTCCCCTGTAAAAGAGCTATGAAAGCTATTGCCCTAGCACTCAATAAGATTCCAATAAGGCTACTCGCATGCAGTCACTCATTAGGAGAAGAGAGAAGCTCACCAGCTTGATGCCTGAGAGGACCTCCAAGAGAGAGATCAGGTTGTGGCCATCCCGTAGATCTTCGTAAAGATCATTGATGTGCTTGCGTACCTGTGCAGGAGAGACAATGGTTTTTACATGATCATAAGTCATTTCATTTTAATTAAACCACCATGAGATATAGTTAAAAGTTGTTGATAACTGAGTTTTGATCACACAATGTTACAACACTCATACCTTCACTAGTTACTTCTTGTTACCAATTTCCCTTACTTTCCCCCCTGTTCCTCCACCCCTAACCTGCCTCTATAACAAATACTTTTCTTCTCTCTCTCTCTCTCTCTCTGTACCCCTTTTTTTTTTCATTTTAGGCACCGTGGGTTTGCAATATTGTTTCTGAAGGGGTATCATAAATCATTTTATAACCTACAAAATAAGTTCTACTATTTGGAAAACACAAATTAAATAACTTTAAATTGAAATAATAATAAAAATCAGGAATTTTCATGATAAAATGATAAATAAGAATATGTACACATTTGTTATTCATTAAAGCCAGATTTATTACACATTCTAATCAACTCTGAACATTATTCTAGAAAGTTTGGAGAGGAAGATACGCAGCATTAATAATAATCCTGAAACAGGGACCAGAGCAATAGTATAGAGGCTAGGGCATTTGTTGTGCTTGCAGCTACCTGGATTTGATCCCCAGCATATCAAATGGTCCTGAGCACCTTCAGGACTAATTCCTGTGTGCACAGCCAAGAGTAAGCCCTGAGCATCACTGAGTGTAGTCCCAAAACAAGCAAACAAAAAAATCATCCTGAAACATTTCAGGTGTTGTTATTGAACAAAATTGATGCCGTGGCCAATGATGGACAGACAAATCCAGCTAGATATGAAAAACTCCCAATGCTGTCCAAAGGAAACAAAACTGTTACAAACCTAATTCCCATAAGCATACTATTTAACCCTTTGCTTGCTTATTTCTTTTGGGGGTTACATTTGTTTTGTTTTGGGGCCACACCTGGCCGTGCTCAAGGCTTACTCCTAGCTCTGCACTAAGGAATAACTAGGAGACAATAATAGGAGACAAGATGAGATGCCAAGGATCAAACCCAAGTTGGCTTCATGCAAAGCAAGCACCCTATTCACTGAATTATCACTCTGGCCTCTTTCTCTCTTTTTGAGTTGGGTCACACCCAGAAATGCTGGGATTCGAACTACCATTCATCCTGAATTGGCTGCATGCAAGGCAAAGGCCCTACCACTGTGCTATCTCTTCAGCCCCTGTAATGTTTATTTATTATCCTTATCCCAAACGAGAAATTGGGGAATAAAATGTTAGTACTTGCCTTACATGCAGCTGAACCCAGTTTTAATCCCTAGCACCAACATGATTCTTTTCTTTTTTTTTTTTTTTTTTTGGTTTTTGGGTCACACCCAGCAGCGCTCAGGGATTACTCCTGGCTCTATAATCTGAAATCGCTCCTGGCAGGCTCAGAGGACCATATGAGATGCTGGGGTTCAAACCACCAACCTTCTGCATGAAAGGCAAACACCTTACCTCCATGCTATCTCTCCGGCCCCACCAACATGATTCTAAGGTGCAGAAGGAATTATTCCCAAGCACTACCAGGTATAGTCCAAAGACCAAATTAAAAAAAAAGAAAACCAAAGAAGCTGAGACCCTGAGGAGTTACAGTCATACTGTGGCAATGGGCCACTGATACATCCCAAGACAAGTGAAAACTTTTTTGAACTAAAACTTCTTGAAGTAACATCCACAATGCATAATTAGATAACCAGTAAAATTTATTTAGGAAAATAAGTCAATTTAACATAAATAATTTCTTACACAATACTACAAAGTGTTATTTTCAAAAATGGTATCTTTTTTGAGCAAAGACTGGAAATGAACAGCAGTCTTTCCAACTGTAAAATTCAAGTATTAAGGGCCCGGAGATTTAGCACAGCGGCGTTTGCCTTACAAGCAGCCGATGCAGGACCAAAGGTGGTTGGTTCGAATCCCGGTGTCCCATATGGTCCCCCGTGCCTGCCAGGAGCTATTTCTGAGCAGACAGCCAGGAGTAACCCCTGAGCACTGCTGGGTGTGGCCCAAAAACCAAAAAAAAAAAAAAAAAAAAATTAAAAAAAAATTCAAGTATTAAAATATACTGGGATTGAGGCCGGAGAGACAGCATGGAAGTAAGTCGTTTGCCTTGCATGCAGAAGGATGGTGGTTTGAATCCCGACATCCCATATGGTCCCCTGGGCTTGCCAGGAGTGATTTCTGAGCACAGAGCCAGGAGTAACCCCTGAGCATCACCAGTGTAGCCCAAAAACCAAAAACCAAAATTATTAATAATCAAATTAATAAAAAATCAAATAATCAAATAGTATGATATACTGAAAGTAAAACTAGACATGCAGTTCAAAAAAGAAAACTAAGTTCAGAAATAAATTCACATATATATGTCCAATTACAACAAAGGATTCAAGATCATATTAGAGAAAGTCTCTTCAATAAAAGGTGCTGAAGGCTGGAGAGATAGTACAATGAATAGGGAGCTTGCCTTGCATGCAGTCAACCCAGGTTTGATCCCTGGCACTACATATGGTCCCCCAATCACCTCCAGGAGTTAGCCCTGAATGCAGAGCTAGGTGTGAGTACCAGCAGATAGAACTTCAAAACCAATGCTCCCACCCACCAAAATGTGAAAAAAACAGGAAAACCACATGCAAAAGAATGAAACTAGAGGGGGCCAGAAATATTAGTAGAGGATGTAAGGCACCTGCCTTGTGTGAAGCTGCTTCACTCATGACCAAGCTCTAATCTTTATACACATATGGTACTCTAGCACTGCCAGGGGTCACTCCTGAACACAGAGCCAAGAAAAGCCCCTAAATACTACCAAGTATGGCCCTAAATCTATCTACGCAACCACCACCACACACAGGACAGGACAGGACAGGACAGAAAAGGAAAGGAAAGGAAATTCTTCTTTTGTTTGTTTGGTTTTAGTTTTTGGGTCACACCTGACAGTGCTCATGGGTTACTCCTGGCTCTTTGCTCAGAAATCAATCCTAGCAGGCTCAGGGGATCATATTGGATGCCGGGATTCGAACCATCATCCTTCTGTATGCAAGGCAAATGCCCTACCTCCATGCTATCTCTCCAGCCCAGGAGATTCTTTTTTGAGAAGAAAATAATGGCTGCTGATATTTCCCTGGCAGTCTGTCTGTCTGGTCAGATACCTCTGTGGCCTTCTCAGAAAGGAAAGGGAAAGAGTTCCATTTCTGTAGCCCAAAGTCATCCTTGACCCCCTCCAACAGAAAGGGCCCAGCTCCACTAGTTAACCTTATCAAATTTCCAAGCCACCTAATTTGTTTGAGATTTATAAATTCTGGACCACATGGGCAGACACCTCAATGTCTTGTAATATCAGCCAGTAATATCACAGGAAATCTGATGGGGAAGTTATATAAGCAATTTACCCACCTTGGTGAGCCAAAACAACAGTACAGAAGGCTCAACTATCAACAAACCACAGCCCAGTGGTTTGGATCACTGTCTAAGTTATTAGACAGTGATTTTAGTAGTACCATGGAGAGATAAAAAGAAATCATCTCGAACTGACCTGTGTTAGTGTAAGATTGGATCATTTTAGTTGCCTTTGTGTTGTAACAAGTAATATGAAGTTGTTTTTATTTTTTATTTTTTGGTTTTTAGTCTACATCCAAAGAGGTTCTTAAGGATGACTCCTGATGGTGTAGGTGTACTCAGAAATCACTCCTACCACATAACTTGAATCATCTTGTTCTGCCTCATAAATTGAGTGGGGAATATTTGATGGTACCAAGAGCAAGTAGGCATATGAACATTGAGTTAAAAAAAAGATCAGATTTTAACACCAAATCCAAAGCCAACGACAACAGAATCAATACCCAATCTACAATAAGGTAGACACAGAGGGGATCACTTATGCTAGCAGCCAGGGAGGGCAGGGGAACGACGACAAAGAAGGGGGATATGGGATGCATGCTGGGAACAGGGATAGAGGGAGGACAACACTGGTGGTGGGAATGCCCCTGATTCAATGTCACTATATATCTAAAATATTACTGTGAAAGATTTGTAATTCACTTTGGTCAAAATAAAAATTATTTAAAAAAACAGAGATAAGTGCATAACACAATTGTCCATATTATTGTTTTGTTTTTTTGTTTTTTTTGGTTTTTGGTAAAGGGAAGGGGAGGGGAGGGGAGGGGAGGGGAGGGGAGGGAGGGAGGGAGGGAGAGAGAGAGAGAGAGAGAGAGAGAGAAAGAGAGAAAGAAAGAGAGAAGAAAGAAAGAAAGAAAGAAAGAAAGAAAGAAAGAAAGAAAGAAAGAAAGAAAGAAAGAAAGAAAGAAAGAAAGAAAGAAAGAAAGAAAGAAAGAAAGAAAGAAAGAAAGAAAGAAAGAAAGAAAGAAAGAAAGAAAGAAAGAAAGATGGGGGGGCCGGAGAGATAGCATGGAGGTAAGGCGTTTGCCTTTCATGTAGAAGGTCATCGGTTCGAATCCTGGCGTCCCATATGGTCCCCTGTGCCTGCCAGGAGCAATTTCTGAGCATGGAGCTAGGAGTAACCCCTGAGCACTGCCGGGTGTGACCCAAAAACCACAAAAAAAAAAAAAAAGAAAGAAAAGAAAAGAAAAGAAAAGAAAAGAAAAGAAAAGAAAAGAAAAGAAAAGAAAAGAAAAGAAAAGAAAGGAAAGGAAAGGGGAAGGAAAAGGGAAGGAAAAGGGAAGGAAAAGGGAAGGAAAAGGGAAGGAAAAAGGAAGGAAAAAGGAAGGAAGGAAGGAAGGAAGGAAGGAGGGAAGGAGGGAGGGAGGGAGGGAGGGAGGGAGGGAGGGAGGGAGGGAGGGAGGGAGGGAGGAAGGAAGGAAGGAAGGAAGGAAGGAAGGAAGGAAGGAAGGAAGGAAGGAAGGAAGGAAGGAAGGAAGGAAGGAAGGAAGGAAGGAAGGAAGGAAGGAAGGAAGGAAGGAAGGAAGGAAGGAAGAAAGAAAGAAAGAAAGAAAGAAAGAAAGAAAGAAAGAAAGAAAGAAAGAAAGAAAGAAAGAAAGAAAGAAAGAAAGAAAGAAAGAAAGAAAGAGGGGCCGGGCGGTGGCGCTCGAGGTAAGGTGCCTGCCTTACCTGCGCTAGCCTAGGAGACGGACCGCGGTTCGATCCCCCGGCGTCCCATATGGTCCCCCAAGCCAGGAGCGACTTCTGAGCGCATAGCCAGGAGTAACCCCTGAGCGTCACCGGGTGTGGCCCAAAAAACCAAAAAAAAAAAAAAAAAAAAAAAAAAAAAAAGAAAGAAAGAAAGAAAGAAAGAAAGAAAGAAAGAAAGAAAGAAAGAAAGAAAGAAATCACTCCTGGCAGGCTCAGGGAACTAACTATATGGGATGTCAGGGATCAAACCTGCATTGACTATGTGCAAGGCAAACGCCCTAGGTGCTGTTCTATCACTTTGGCCCCATCGATATGAAGTATATTTGTTTATGCCCCTTTGGAGGCAAGCTATTTTGGTGGGTAGATAACAGGCGATACTAGTGAAGAGAAGGTCACATTGATGGTAGAATTGGCGTTTGAAAATTTAATGTCTAAAATGATTGTATTATGAACAAGTGGTAAATCACTGTATAATAAAAATTAGAAAAAAATCTATCTGAAGAGCTTATGAGTGTTCCCTGAGTACAGAGCCAAGAATAAGCCCTAAGCACTACGAGGTATGATCCCAAAACAACACTGACGACAAAATGTGGCATCCAACATTATAACAGAATTTTTATTACAAAAATACAACACAGTTAACCTCAAGAGCATAGAAAATCACAATATGCAGTAAAATCATTATCCAGTAATGAGTTTTTGAGAATTTATTAACTTTATATGAATATATTTATAAATTAATTTTTATTAATGGCTGTGTTTACCAACCAGCTCACAAAATTCCTGAAAATTTAGCTTTTGTCTTTTGTGAGTTGTAAGATGGCTCTAACATTCCAGAAGTTTCGAGATTTTAAGACTCATCTCTCAAATTGGTCCAAGGTTTTAAGCTTAGAATCTGAAATACCCATAGTACACCACTTACAGAAATAAGCAAGTCAGGAGGGTTAAAAAGAGTAGATTTGGGCCCGGAGAGATAGCACAGCGGCGTTTGCCTTGCAAGCAGCCGATCCAGGACCAAAGGTGGTTGGTTCGAATCCCGGTGTCCCATATGGTCCCCCGTGCCTGCCAGGAGCTATTTCTGAGCAGACAGCCAGGAGTAACCCCTGAGCACCGCTGGGTGTGGCCCAAAAACCAAAGAGTAGATTTGAGGGGCCAGAGAGATAGCATGGAGGTAAGGCATTTGCCCTGCATGGAGAAGGTCGGTGGTTCGAATCCCGGCATCCCATATGGTTCCCTGAGCCTGCCAGGAGCGATTTCTGAGCACAGAGCCAGGAGTAACCCAAAATCCAAAAACAAAAACAAAAACAAAAAAAAGAGTAGATTTAAAAACTTCAATTTCATCTACGTTGAATTTAAAACTGGAGCCAAGATGCTACAAATGGAAATGTTCTTGAAACAACAGGAAGTAACAGAATTTAATTTGGGTCAGCTGAGAACATAGGTTTAAGAGTCATATGCCTAGAGGTGCTAGCTCAAGACATGGGAAATATTCAGATTTCTGGGTTAGAGGCAAGAAAGCAGTGTGCTAAAGAGCCTGGGGGAATAGACAAAATTAGAAAGCTGGAAATAAAAAAGCTATCAACAAAGAGGTGGGGTTAGTAAAAATGTAAGGGGAAAAAATGGAAATGTGACCAATGAAGGGGGATGATCGTCAATATTGATCCTATCAAAAAGGTATAATATTGGTACCAGTCCATCTAAACAGTGGAACTAGCTATCAAAAAAAAATCTGAGGATAAAGATCCACAAAGAGTAAGTTTACTTAGGAAGGGTATCATTATTTAACAAGTAGGCAATTATATATAAGGAGTAGAAATTCCAAGTAACTAGTGTAACTAGTGTAACTAGTGTAACTGAAGTTTAAATAAGACTGAGATGCAATTAGAGTAAACAAACCTCATAAATAATGATCTAGAAAGTCATGGCATAAATCATCACCATATATTTCTCTCAGATAACAAAGACAATGGAGTATTTTTCTCAGTATTTACCCAGCACTACTTTGTTAATTTCTTTTTGTTGTTGCTGTTGTTTGTATTGGGGCCACATTTAGACTCAGGGGTTACTCCTTGCTCTGCACTCAGAAATTACTCCTGATGGTACTCAGGGGACCATATGGCATGTCGGGAATCAAATCATGGTCAGCCTCATGCAAGGCAAGTGCCCAACCAGCTATACTATCTCTCAGTCCCTACTTTGTACATTTGTGGGGGGGGGGGTGCGGGGGTTGGGTCACACCCGGCAGTGCTCAGGGGTTACTCCTGGCTCCATGCTCAGAAATTGCTCCTGGCAGGCACGGGGGACCATATAGAAGGCTGGGATTTGAACCGATGACCTTCTTCTACATGAAAGGCAAATGCCTTACCTGCACGCTATCTCTCTGGCCCCTACTTTGTACATTTCTTAAACTGCCAGTATCCTTCTGACCTCTCCTGCAGATATAAATAAGCAAAAATTCTGTATACAAGTCTACACAGTATTTAGGGGATTTTAGTGAATTATCTCACATGGCTATAACAGCAGCTTCACAGAAGAAAGTATCAGTAATTACCAGAGATACCTACTCCCTCTGTTAAACTGGAGAGGCTCGAACATATAAAAGCAGAGAAGACTAAAAAATAATTGAGTTTAATAAATGTGTGTGGAAAAATGTAAAGTGGAGCAAGAAAAGCCTCTTCAGAAAGTGGTATTGGGAAAACTGGTCAGTTATATGCAGAAAAAATGAACTCAATCTTCATTCTAACACCATGCATAAAAGTCAAATCAAAATAGATGTGGGGCCGGGGAGGTGGCGCTAGAGGTAAGTTGTCTGCCTTGCAAGTGCTAGCCAAGGAAGGACCTCGATTCGATCCCCCAGCATCCCATATGGTCCCCCCAAGCCAGGGGCAATTTCTGAGCACTTAGCCAGGAGTAACCCCTGAGCATCAAACGGGTGTGGCCAGAAAAAAAAAAAAAAAAAGATGAATGACTATGTTATCAGATCTGAATCCAAAGGTACACAGAGGAAAATGTAGGCAGTCATGACAAATGTAGGGAAACAAATGAAATAGATGAATGACTATGTTATCAGATCTGAATCCAAAGGTACACAGAGGAAAATGTAGGCAGTCATGACAAATGTAGGGAAACAAATGAAGCTAAAGGCATCAATCAAGGAGGAACAACTGTGGGCCAGAGCGATAGCAAAGCACTGACTAGGAACCCCTGAGCGTTGCTGGGTATGACCCAAACACCAAAAATCACTCTTGGCAGACTCAGAGGACTGAAAGGACTGGAATACCTGTGCAAAACCCTCCTCCCCCGCCAACTCTATAATCCAAAAAACATAATGAAGTGTGGTCCTCAAAACAAAGCTCAAAATTTTTCTTCTTGATGGTTCTGGGATACATAGATCTCTTGAATCCATAGACTTACATTATAAATGATTTATATATTTCAGATGCTTAATTCTTAACAAATTTTTGGGGGATCCAGAGAGATAGTACAGAGGTTAAGACAATTATGTTGCATCCAGCCAACACTAGCTCAAATCCCTGTACCACAAATGGTCCCAGAATACTTCCAGAAGTCACTTTAGAGCATAGAACCAGGAACAATCACAGAACACTGTGGCCCAGTCACTGCCCTCCTCTGCCACCCCAAATCTCTTTTAGCATTGGATACAGAGTCCTCAACTAATAATGATTAATTTATTAATTCCAGAACAAAGTTTGCCAAGGAGGTATTTGGGAATCCAAGAAATCCTAATCTGATTTGATTAACCAAACCTAGAACTTCAGAGGTATAGTTATTTTGATTTTATATCAGTTTACTACAAAGTCAACAATCTGGGTATACTTGAGAATAAAGCAAGGAATGCCTAAGATACAGAACACAAATCTCAGTCCATAATTCTCAGCCTAAGGTTTCAAGAATTCCGATAAAAGGACAGATTTCTGAGCGCAGAGCCAGGAGTAACTCCTGAGTGTGTGGCAAAATAAAAAAAGTAGGGAAACAAATGAAGAAATTTGGAGTAGCAGGACATTTTTTTCTCCCTACCCTGTTTCCTTCCTTTGTTTTGTTTTTGTTTGGTTTGTTTTGGGTCACACCCGGCAGTGCTCAGGGGTTACTTCTGGCTCTATGCTCAGAAATTGCTCCTGGCAGGCTCAGGGGATCATATGGGATGCCAGGATTTGAACCAATGATTCTCTGTGAAAGGCAAACACCTTACCCCCTCCATGCTATCTCTCCGGCCCCTTAACACTAAAATTTTTTTGGTGGGGAGTTTTGGGCCACACCCAGCGGTGCTCAGGGGTTACTCCTGGCTATCTGCTCAGAAATAGCTCCTGGTAGGCATGGGGGACCATATAGGACGCTGGCATTCAAACCACCACCTTAGGTCCTGGATCGGCTGCTTGCAAGGCAAACGCCGCTGTGCTATCGCTCCGGCCCCTCAACACTAAAATTTTAACAGAAGAACATGAGGACACAAAAATATATTCACACACACACACACACACACACACACACACACACACACACACACACACACACACACACACACACGAAAAAGTAAAGGTAACAATTCCAGATTGTAATCAGGTAAATATTAATTGAGGAGGCACTAAATTGGTGTTATTTTAGGCAGACTGAATTTGGGGATAGTAATCCACTGAGAGAGAGCAATGTGAGCAAAGATAAGAGTCAAAATGGCGTGGCACCCAATTTAGCAAGACCTTACCAAAATGAGGCCAGTAGGCAGCTCAAAGATTTGAACTACATACCAAGGGGAAAGAAACCCAGAACTTGGTCCCCAGTACCATATGGTGATCCAAGGATCATTGGGTGAGCCTAAGACCTTCAAGCATGCAAAGTTGGGCAGAGCATCACTGGGAGTGGGACCCTGAACTCCCCGAGTACAGCATGGGAATTCACAAAACACTCACCTCTACCCCCAAATAGCACAGCATCTATATTTTAATATTTCAAATCTGCCTCTTTGAATGTGAGTGGGGAGAGAGGGCATGGGAGGGCAGGGGAAAGGAAGACTGGCAAAGGGGACTAGTCCAACTTCAGAGGTGCTCAGTGACTATTTCTAGTTTTGATGTTAGGAGCAAATTCTAGGGGTGGGTGCTCAGGATAGCATATGCAACGCAAGGAATTGAATCGAGGTTAGCTGCATGCAGATAAGTGCGCTATCTCCTGTGCTATATCAAGCTCTTCAGATTTCCTTCTTTCTAGTGATATAACCTTGAACAAGATATTTAAACACTATAATCTTCATATTTTTAATTGATAAAATGAACTAAGTAGTATCTACTAAACTTATATACAGCTTATATATATGTATATATAAAAAACATATACAACTATAAGAATACACAGAATAGGGGGCCGGGAAGGTGGCGCTAGAGGTAAGGTGTCTGCCTTGCAAGCGCTAGTGTAGGACGGACCACGGTTCGATCCCCCGACGTCCCAAATGGGCCCCCCAAGCCCGGGGCAATTTCTGAGCGCTTAGCCAGGAGTAACCCCTGAGCATCAAATGGGTGTGGCCTAAAAACCTAAATAAATAAATAAATAAATAAATAAATAAATAAATAAATAAATTTTAAAAGTCTCTTTTTATATTCATGTATAACAATAAATTTGGGGAAAGGAGGCTAAAGCCAAATCAGAAATGCTCAGGTGATCACAGGACCTGGCAGGGATCACAGAAATTGAACCAGGATTGCATACATGCAAGACAAACACCTAATCCCTGCATTATCTCTTTGGCTATAGTAATAAATTTTAAAGAAAGGAGTCTGTAAATTAATCTGTAAAACTAAAAACTTTTCTGAATCTCAGGAATCACCTCCATAGTGTCCTCACCCCAGCTTTCTAAGATAATAATAAGTATTAGTGTCCTTTCCAAGAATCTAGTCAACAAACTTAGGGATCATGTCTGAAGGAGAGGATAGACAGATCCAGGCTGAGAACAGTATCTTTGAAGGTGTCCTACCTTCATAAGGTGCTTGTTGACCCACTTGGTGAATGTCTTCTTCTGAACACGGTCTCGTTCATCTGTAAAGGAAACAAGAAAAGAAAGTGGTTTAGTGCATCAGGCACTAAACTATCATATCACTGCCTTTCCCACACCATATCTCCAGAATCACAGTTGAAAAGATGTCTTGTTGGAAAAGGTTGCATTGCCCTAACCACTCTTACTATTCTCAACATATTGTCGTTTTTTAGAGCAGACAGAATCAAAGGCTTCAAAAATTATGTCATCACCAAGATCCCATAGCATCATAATTCTCTAAGGGACACAGTGCTTCCCTGCTACCCTACAACAACAAAAAAAGACCGTGCGCGCGCGCACACACACACACACAAACTATTAAGACCAACAACAATACTAGTGGAGTAGCCTGACATTTGGGAAACTCACAGTGCAGTGGTTAAATGCCACTTTTCATATAATAAATATGTGGGCCAGAAGTGGTAGGGCATTTACCTTGCACCCGCTAACCTAGGACAAACCGCAGTTCAATCCCCCAGCATCCCATATGGTCCCCCAAGCCAGGAGCGATTTCTGAGAGCATAGCCAAGAGTAACTCCTGAGCGTCACCGGGTGTAGCCCCAAAACAAAAACAAACAAAAAGCCATATATAAATATGCCTAGGTAAGGCTCTGCTACTTCTGCGTCCTACTCATTTCTATGCATTTCACTATCTGGCAATGCCTGCTCCATGGAGCTCTCAGTGTCTCTCTCCCAAAGCTACCAATCCCCAGAGCAACTTCCACACTGCTAATCCAACAATCCAATCATTTTCTATTTATTTGACAAATATTCCAAATTTCACTGTCATGAACCATTCCTTACTGTCAGTTACTCTTCATAGATCAAGCCTACCTTGATCTTTTCTGACAACCTTGTTCCCACATGTATCATCTACATATATGCTAAGCATCTTCAATTTCTATCCAGTAACCTCAGTGCTACATCCTTGAACTCACTCTTTGAATATATGTTTATCTACTGCTTGGAACAGCCTTGTTTGACTTTCAGACTGGTGATATAAAAGTCAATCCCTATTATAGTGATACTATACTATTCTAGTGATTACCTAACAAAAAAGAACTAAGAACACACCAAAAAAAAAATGGTTTAACCTATCAAAGCAGGTGAGAGTGTCAAATCAAAGTAGATGAGAGAGCTACTAGAAGAGTGATTCTTGGAGCCAGAAAGATAGTATAGCAGGTAGGGCATTGACTTAGCAAGTGGCTGACTGGGGTTCTATCCTTGGCACTCATAATATAGACTTTTTGTTTTGCTTTTTACCGGAGGTTACTCAGGAGTTACTCCCACCTTGTTGCTTGGGGGTTGCTGCTTGCAGTACCTGGGAGATCATATGGTACTAGAAATCAAACCCAGGGTGTTCAAGTGCAAAGGTATCTGAGACCTGGACCTGTATTACAGATTCTTAATATAGCCACTGATCCCAGGGTTAATAAGTGACCAAAGATGAAATGGAAGAGGAAATGTGAGTCATCTAACACTTCCTATAAAATGGAATATATGTGGGAGGAGAAAAATATATATACCTTAAAAAAAAAGCTAAAAGGGGGGCACATCAGCACTAGTATGGTCTCTTGGAGCCCCACCTAGAGTGATCTCTAAGCACAGAGCCAAGAATAAGCCCTTGCAAGTGAGCACCACCAGGCATAGTCCAAAATCAAAAACTGCAAACGTGAAGGTTAGGGTTAGGGTTAGGGTTAGGGTTAGTTAGAGAGAAAGAGGAGAGTTAGTATCCTTATAAAAGGTACCCCAGAAAGTTCTTTTGCTCTTGTTGTGCTAGGAAAGGATACAGTAAAATGAGTTATCTCTGAACCTAAAAAAGTGACTCACTAGACACCAATTTTGAAGTTAGCTTGATTTGGACTTTTACACTCCATATGTGATAAATCTTTGTTATATAAGTCATAGTCTGATTTTTATTACAGTAGCCCAAACTAAGACACTATCCTTCTCAATGCTGCCAACAATCTTTCTTGACAAGCTGATTTATTACTGCCCACCTGAAAACCCTTCAGTGACTCCTTATTCTAAAATATAAACCATTAACATTTATTGAGTACCTCTTGTGTACTATACACCTCATAGCTACTGTTTCTAATCCCCAACATCCCTATAAGAGAGTTATGATTTTACTGAACAGATAAAAATTTAACAGGTTAGTAACCAGTTAGAAACTACAAGGTAAGTAATTAAGTCCTATATGAAACCAACTCTACTAAATCTTAAAATCTCTCAGGGGCCAGAGAGATAGCATGAAGGTAAGGCATTTGCCTTGCATGCAGAAGGATGTTGTTTCAAATCCCTGCATCCCATATGGTCCTCGAGCCTGCCGGGATCAATTTCTGAACACAGAGCCAGGAGTAACCCCAGAGTGCTGCCAGGGGTGACCCCAAACCAAAAACAAACAACAACAACAACAACAACAAACTCTACAACCCTAAATCAAATCAGTTTAACTTCCTTGGGTAAAATCTAAGATCTACTATGACATGATACCGACCTGCCACTCATCCTTCTCTACCTTTAAAAATAAATCTCAGGGGCCAGAGAGATGGCACAGCAGTAGAGCATTTGTTTTGCATGCAGTCAATCCAGGACAGATGGTGATTTGAATCCCGGCATCCCATATGAACTGGCAGGAGTGATTTCCGAACACATAGCCAGGAGTAACCACTGAGCCCCACCAGGTGTGACCCAAAAACAAACAAACAAACAAATCTCAGGGCTGGAGTGAAAGCACAAAAGAGAGGGAGTTTAATTCCTGTCATCTCTATGTTTTGTTTTGTTTTTTTTTTGGTTTTTCGGCCACACCCATTTGATGCTCAAGGGGTTACTCCAGGCTAAGCGCTCAGAAATTGCCCCTGGCTTGGGGGGACGGCCCCTGTCATCTCATATGCTTACTTGAGCACTACCAAGAGTAATTTCTGAGTGCAGAGCCAGGAATAATCTCTGAGCATTATGAATATAGCTCCTCCCCCCACAAAAAAAAAAACAACTATAACTTGTAGCTTAAGTGAACAATGCTGTTGCTCCAATATATATACACATATACTCTAGCATTTCAATGATTTTGCATTTTTGTTTTCTCTGCATGGAATACACTCTTTCTCAGGCCAGAGAGATAGCACGGAGGTAAGGTGCTTGCCTTGCATGCAGAAGGATGGAGGTTCTAATCCTGGCATCCCATATGTTCTCCCAAGCTTGCCAGGAGCAATTTCTGAGCATAGAGCCAGAAATAACCCCTGAGCGCTGCTGGGTGTGACCTCCTCCACACCAAAAAAAAAAAAAAAAAAAAAAAAAAAAAACACTCTTTCTCTAATAGCACTTAACTCATCTATTACCTCCTCTTTATACAGTAATTTAATGTCCCTTCTGTGCTTCTTGCATAGTTTCAGCTTGTTTATATGTCTATTCTACTCTACTTCTCTTCTATTTGAAAATGAGTCCAAGGTTGAAAGTTCACATGTGAGGTGCAATGTTGGTGTTTTGATCCAACACATAATCCAGGTACATTATAAATCATTAAAAAACAAACAAGAGGGAGCCAGAATGATAGCACAGCAGAGATGGCTTTTGCCTTGCATATGGCCAACCCAGGTTCGATCATCAGCATCCCATAACCCGAGGGCTACCAAGTATGGCCCCAAAACAAAACAAAACAAAACAAAACAAAAACCAAGAACAAGAGCCTCTGCTCCTTTCCTGAGGGAAAAAAATTCACAAGTTGTTTAAAAGTCCCACGTAGTACCAGGTATCTGGAAATGAGATATCTAAAAATGAGATACTTGAGTTTGAAGAAAAATAGAAGGTTCAGAATAGACCTGTTCTACAAGTTCATGAAATTTATAATCTAGTTGCAGGAAACAGTGCAGGTATATGCCTTCCTTGCAAAAAGACCATCAGAAAGAAGTTCAAATCCAATGTCTCAAATGCACTGAGTGTAAACTAGGAAGTATTGCATGAGCCTGACAACTTTGCTGTGTGCGATTCCCTGTACTAAAGCAATTTCTAACTGCTCCACTACCAAGCACACTCAAGTATATATAAGCACAAGAAAGAGTATAACTAATGGCGAGCATCACAGCCACCCCCTGCACGCACCACAATCATAACTTGTGTGCCTAACGAGTGTCAGCCTCAGAGAGCATGTGTAAGCACAAGTAAAGGAATGCAAACTTCAGCACTGCAACTGAACATGCAAGCACCATAACCTGGTGAGCTCCACAGCCAGGGGTGTGTGCATCCCCTGATCATCACAATAAAAATAAGAAGGGTGGTGAGGAACAGAATTGGGAGGGAGAGAAGAACAGATCAAGGAGACAGCTCAATGCTTCATGTAGGAGGCCTGGATTCTATCCACCAGCACCACAGAATCCTCCACATCCTAGCAGTGATCTCAAAGATGGAGCAGCAAATAGAATGAGTGGTGCTTGGTATGGTCCCCAAACCAGCAACTATATAGAACAACATGGGCTGAAGGTATTAATGTAGTAGTAGTAGTAGTGGAGAACCAATAAGAAGTAGAAGCACAGGGGCCAGAGAGATGTCATGGAGGTAGGGCATTTGCCTTGCATGCAGAAGGATGGTGGTGCAAGGCAGAGGCCCTACCACTTGTGCCACTGCTCCGCCCAGAATTTGACTTTTGATAAAAGATGTTAAGGAGAGTTCAAGATTATTCTAAAATTTCTTCAGTCACTGGGAGGGTGGCACCTTGTAATAAGGAAAATTGAAGGAGGCACAGATTGGAAAGAGTAGGTTTGGTAAAAGTAGAGGGAAAATGAGTCATTAAAGCAGCACCTTGCAGATGGTTGGAATCTTAGGACTAAATCTCAGAAGAGCAGACACAATTCAGGATAGAGATTTGAAGTGAATGAATCTGAGTCTGTGGAAAATACACAGTAAGTAGCCTATTTCAACAAATCTTCCTAAATCACTTTGAACACACCTGCCCTTCTATGAAATATCCTTTAGTGGCTTACAAAATACCAGAAGATTCAGTTCAAAGCTATGGAATTCATCCAACTTGTATTCACTATGTAATACAAGGCTGGAGGGAAGAAAGATAAGATAGGCCTCTGACCTATAAAGGAATTTACCATCTATTTTCACTTCCTACCTTATCTTTAGACTCTCCCCTGAGGAATAACTACAACTACTCTGAAGTCATTGTTTCAACACATACCTTGTACTTTTGCGCAATCTCTACCTTGACTGCCTCAACTTGAATACTTGCTTCTTCTTCTTCTTTTTTTTTAGCCACATCCAGCAAGCTCAGGACTTACTCCTGGCAGTGCTCAGGTTGAACCATATGGAGATTCAATTTGAGTCAGCTACTTAAAATCAAGTGCCCTACCTAATATAGTATCTCTTCAGCCCCAACTTTCCTCTTTATCTAATTTAGAAGCTTCCTTACTAAAACCAACTAACGTTCATTTCTCTCTTTAAACCTTTCTGGCAGGGCCCGGAGAGATAGCACAGTGGCGTTTGCCTTGCAAGCAGCCGATCCAGGACCTAAGGTGGTTGGTTCGAATCCCGGTGTCCCATATGGTCCCCCGTGCTTGCCAGGAGCTATTTCTGAGCAGACAGCCAGGAGTAACCCCTGAGCACCGCCGGGTGTGGCCCAAAAACCAAAAACAAATAAAAAGAAAAAAAAAAAAAAAAAAACCTTTCTGGCAATAGCTGTCACCTTTGGATGCATGTAAGTGCTAATGTTTATTAAATTTAGATGGCACCAAGTAGGTAAAAATCTATTGGTTAGGGGTCAAAAGATAGCTTAGACTGAAGCAAGACTTCAGACTTCAAGTCTTGCTTAAACTGAAGCAAGACTTCTTGGAAGTGGAGCTGGAGTGGTGGCACAAGTGGTAGAGCATTTGCCTTGCATGGGGCTAACCCAGGACAGACCAGAAAGTGGTGTGATACCCCCAGAGTCCCATATGGTTCCCCAAGCCAGGAGCGATTTCTGAGCTCATAGCCAGGTGTAACCCCTGAAAGTCACTGGGTGTGGCCCAAAAATCAAAAAAAAAAAAAAAAAAGACTATTGAATGTAACTCGAAATATACAAACAAAAAACCTACTGTTAAATATCTTTATTTGTAAATCCTGTATCTGGCACATTTAACTCTTTGAATTTAGAAATCATGTTAAATTTTCCTTAAAACTCCAGCACTGGGCCAGAGAAATAATACAATCGGTAGGACACTTGCCTTGCACCAAGCCTACTCTGGTTCGATCCCAACATTCCCCCCACCAATATCCAGCATTTAGGAGTCAGAGAGCACATTCCTTGAATGTGGCCAATTCTAGTGCAATTCCCCAGACTGTATATGGTACCCCACAAACTGCCAGGAGTCACTTCTTAGCACAGAGCTAGAAATAGCTCGGAGTATCACCAGGTATGCCTCCTGAGAAAAATCCAATTTATTTTGTTTTTGTTTTGTTTTGTTTTTTGTTTTGATTTGGTTTGGTTTTTGGGTCACACCCGGCAATGCTCAGGGGTTACTCCTGGGTCTATGCTCAGAAATTGCTCCTGGCAGGCTCGGGAAACCATATGGGATGCTGGGATTCGAAGCACCGTCCTTCTGCATGCAAGGCAAATGCCCTAAATCCACGCTATCTCTCTGGCCCAATACAAGTTATTAAGAGTGTAAGAAAGAGTCCAGGAATTAAGGCACTTGTCTTGCATGCCGCTGAATCCAATTCAATCTCTTACACTGCATATGGTCACTAAGCACTAACAAGAACCCTAGCACATAGCCAGAAGAACTCTTGAGCACTACGTAATGTGGCCCAAAATATCCCCCCTGTCAAATCTAACATTTAGGACAACAGTAGCCACCCAGGAATACTCATTCCTTTAATTATACTGAGATTCAGCTATGTGCTGAGCTTATGTCATTTTCTCTCTCTTGTTATTCTCTGTCCTTTCTCCATCCCCCTTTGTTCTTGACATTGTAGTTATTATGATGTGATTAGAAAAAATTTTAGCAGTGATGCCCATGAGATTTTCAACTGCTCAAACGCCCAGCTGAGTGCTCATTATGAACTGCTGCAATGCTTACTCAAGTTCTTTTCAAAGGTCAGTTTCTGGCCATGGTGCTCACTCATCTTTTTAATTGTGGAGCTAACCAGGAGTTGCATCCCTCTTTGTAGTGTTCTCACACACCTGACTGCAATGAAGTCATAACATGCTTATGGCACTGGGGATCATATACAACAGAGTTGACTGGCTCAAAGAGCAGAGCCACATGAATAGTTTTCAATGTATGTGGGACACCAAGAAGTTGAACTTGCACCATATGCTTGGTCTAACTCCTTTCCTTATTCTCTGGGCTTCTGAAATGGCACTTTCAAAGTCAGACTAAGAGTTGTATACAAAAGAAACTGAAGGATTATTCTTAAGCAGGGAGAAATGATTGCCACTGAATATCCCTTGTACAGTTACAGCTTTTCTAAATTCTTCCTGCTACATGTGAAGCCAGGAAACTTTGCTCCTCTTGTAAACTCAAGGAGAATGGGTTGATATGGAGATCTAACATTTTAAATGTGTATATCAGTCATGTATAACTAGCATTATGAATTATTCCTACGATCAAAAAGTCTGGAGCCGAAGAAATAGCAAGTATGGTGTTTGCCTTGCATGTGGCCAACCACGTTGGTCCCTGAGCCCACCAGAAGTGATAACCTAAGCACAGAGACAGTAGTAAGTCCTGCATACCACTAGGTGTGGTCCCAAAACAAAAGTATCTAAGTCAATGACAAGAGAAAGACTAACCTTTGAGGAGTTGAGAAGATATAGCAATGTCTGGCACTACACTGTCACCCACCAACACCTCAAAATTTATTCCTTTACTTGTGTCAGGCCTGTCTTACTTACTATTTGATGTAATTCTATGTAATATGCTTTATTTATCCTCATTTTACAATTCAAATTGACGCTCAGACAATTTTAATGTGTCTAAAATAACAATAAGATTTGGGGGCCCGGAGAGATAGCACAGTGGCGTTTGCCTTGCAAGCAGCCGATCCAGGACCAAAGGTGGTTGGTTCGAATCCTGGTGTCCCATATGGTCCCCCGGGTCTGTCAGGAGCTATTTCTGAGCAGACAGCCAGGAGTAACCCCTGAGCACTGTCGGGTGTGGCACAAAAAAACAAAAAACAAAAACAAAAAAAAAACAAAAACAAAAAAAACAACCAATAAGATTTGGGATTTGGGGCCAG
The DNA here is from genome assembly GCF_024139225.1 of Suncus etruscus. NCBI lineage: Eukaryota > Metazoa > Chordata > Mammalia > Eulipotyphla > Soricidae > Suncus > Suncus etruscus. Next base: position 38,410,011 of record NC_064853.1, read on the forward strand.
TGAGATAGCATGGAGGTAAAGCATTTGCCTTGCATGCAGAAGAATAATGGTTCGAATCCTGGCATCCCATACGGTCCCCTGAGCCTGCCAGGAGCGATTTCTGAATGTAGAGCCAGGAGTAAGCCCTGAGGGCTGCTGAGTGTGGCCCAAATCCCCACCACCACCAAAATTTGGGATTCAATAGACCAGAGTGATAATACAGTAGGTAGGGTGCTTGCCACACAGCTGGCAGACCCAGGTTCAATTTCTGGCACCCTATATGGTCTCCTAAGCTTCACCAAGAAAATCCCTAAGCACAGAGCCAGAAGTAAGTCCTGAGCACAGCTGGTTGTGGCCCAAAACAAACAAAAATAGCAATAAATAATCACTGAAATTCTAAACAAAGTCTGTCATAGATATTGGAGCAGGGCTTGAGAGGGATTCCCAGCCACCGTGTTATACTCCAGCAGTGTAAACTCAGAGGTCACATGGTGCAGGGCTCAGACCTACCGTAGGTCCTATAACTACCTGGCACACAATCTAGCCTTTGAGTCATTGCCCAATCTGTCATGGGCTTTTAAATGTGGACTTTCAAACACAACATTATAAGCCATCATGAAATTACTAAAAGGCAAAACAATAGAATCCTACTGACATATTGAAGAGAAAAGAGAAGGTGCAAATTTTCATAATAATAGGACCTATCACCAACCATTGGTTTAGACTTACAAAGTTTCAATGAGGATTGAGACTTGGCCACTTAGGAAAATGATAATGATAAAATTTCAATCCAGGGGCCGGCAATGTAGTGCTAGAGGTAAGGTGTCTGCCTTGCCAGCGCTAGCCTAGGACGGCCCATGGTTCAATCCCCCAGCGTCCCATATGGTCCCCCAAGCCAGGAGTGACTCCTGAGCACATAGCCAGGAGTAACCCCTGAGCGTCACCAGGTGTGGCCCAAAAAAGAAAAAAAAAATATTTCAATCCATATTTAAAATTCCATGTGACTTTCAAGAAAATTCTGATCTTCATTAGTAATGCTTTGCACTATTATAAATCAGAGATTTCAGGACAAAAGTTAAATTTAAATATACACCAGAGGCCGGAGTGGTGGTGGGGAGCAGTAAGGTGTCTGCCTTGCCAGTGCTAGTCTAGGACAGACCACGGTTTGATCCCCTGATGTCCCATATGGTCCCCCAAGCCAGAAGCGATTTCTGAGTGCATAGCCAGGAGTAACCCCTAACTGTCACCGAGTATAGCCCCAAAAACAAAGCAAAACAAATAAAATAAAATAAATAAATAAATATAAACCAGCAGACAGGCATTTGCCTTGCATAAGGCCACCTGGAGTTCAATCCCTGGTACCCCAATATAGTTCCCCAAGCCTACCAGCAGTAAATTCTGAGCACAAACCCAGTAGTAATCCCTGAGCACTGCTGGGTGTGGCCCCAAAACAAACAAACAAACAAACAACAAAAATATCTACAATATCCACAACCTATAAGCACTCATGAAATCCAACCAAAAAAGTCCAAAAGCCCCATCCAAAAATAAATAGACACCTTCCCAAGTGAAAAAGTACTCATTGTCAATCATGATTAGGAAAATGTAAATCAAAAAAAACAACATTTGGGGCGGGAGAGAGAACATGGAGGTAAGGTGTTTGCCTTTCATGAAGAAGGTCATTGGTTCGAATCTAGGCATCCCGTATGGTCCCCCGAGCCTGCCAGGAGTGATTTCTGAGCGCAGAGCCAAGAGTAACCCCTAAGCGCTGCCTGGTGTGACCCAAAAAAACAACATTAAATATCATCTAAAGTCAATGATGGCATATATCAAAAGGTCTAAAAGGGCCAGAGTGATAACACAGTGCTAGGGCATTTGCCTTGCACACAGCCAACCCAGGCAGGTTGTGGTTCGAATCCCAGCATCCCATATAGTCCCGAGCATGCCAGGAGTGATTTCTGAGTCCAGAGCCAGGAGTAACCCCTGAGCACCGCCGCTGGGTGTGACCCAAAAAACAAACAAACAACAACAATAAAAAAAAATGTCTATAAACAGCCAGTGTTAGCAGGGTTGTGATGAGAAAGGAGCCCTAATCCTCTACTGTTGCTAGGAATGTTATCTGGTTCAACCTATATGGAGAACAATAAGAAAGCATTCCTCAAGGGCTGGAGTGATAGCACGGTGTATATGATGTTTGCCTTGCACACAGCTGACCCGGATTCAATTCCTCAGCACTGCCAGGTATGCCCCCCCCCAAAAAAAAAGAAAACCTTCCCCCCCCCAAATAAAACTCCTATATGATCCAGCAATACCACTTCTAGGCATCTATCTCCAAAACACAAAAACATTCATTTGAAAAGATATATGCGCACACCTATGTTCATTGTAGCACTTAGTACAATAGCCAAGATTAAAAAATAACCCAAATGCGCAATTACAGATAGATAGCTTAAGAAGTTATGATATGGCCCAGAGAGATAGCACAGCGGCATTTGCCTTGCAAGCGGCCGATCCAGGACCAAAGGTGGTTGGTTCAAATCCCGGTGTCCCATATGGTCCCCCGTGCCTGCCAGGAGCGATTTCTGAGCAGATAGCCAGGAGTAACTCCTGAGCACCGCCGGGTGTGGCCCAAAAACCAAAAAAAAAAAAAAAAAAAAAGAAGTTATGATACAGTTTCACAATGAAATATTATGTAGTCCTAAGTAAGAAATAAATTCAGGGGCCGGGCGGTGGCGCTAAAGGTAAGGTGCCTGCCTTGCCTGCGCTAGCCTTGGACGGACCGCGGTTCGATCCCCCGGTGTCCCATATGGTCCCCCAAGCCAGGAGCAACTTCTGAGCGCATAGCCAGGAGTAACTCTTGAGCGTTACTGGGTGTGGCCCAAAAACCAAAAAAAAAAAAAAGAAATAAATTCAGTTTTTCATGTCATGAACTACAGGATATTTTGCTGAGTAAAGTCAGTCAGAAGGAAAAGGATAAATACAAAGTGAGGCATTGGGAGGAGGCAATGTTGAAATTAAGTACATGAGGAACAAAAATTAAGAGTATTGTAGGGGCTGGAGAAATAGCATGGAGGTACAGCATTTGCCTTGCATGTAGGACTGTGGTTCAAATCCCGGCATCCCAGATTGGTCCCCAGAACCTGCCAGGAGCGATTTCTGAGTGTAGAGCCAGGAGTAACCCCTGAGCACTGCCAGGTGTGACCCCCCAAAACAAACAAACAAACAAACAAACAAAAAAAGAGTATTGTAAATCACAGAACCTTACTTAACAAGTTTGGGGGAAAAGTAAATAAGTAAGGAATAGGCATTAAGACAAATGAGCCAAAGAGATGGATTGAGACATATATTTGAGAAAGAAATAAAAGAGAAAGAAATTCCAATAGTTTCTAGATTATTACTTGCAACATTGCATTCATGAAAAACTAAGTATGTCACTTACTTGCAACATTGCATTCATGAAAAACTAAGTATGTCACAAGAGATGCATAGATTTAAGAAACCCAAAAAGGAAGAGAGTTCAAGTAGGGAAGAACACAACAATATCCACAACTTAAATAGCACTCATGAAACCAAACCAAAAAAGTCCAGCATGGAGGTAGAACTGATCTTCAGTAGCACATGCTAAACCACCCACCTACCCCCAGCACATAGGTGTTAGAGACCACAGAGCCAAAAGTCAGCACTGAGCTTTGTGAATGTGGTCCAAAAACAGAAACAAAGGGGGTAAAAATAGCGCCTAAAAATTCTTGCATTGGCCTAGCAATCAGTAGACAAGATCAGAATGCAGAGCTCTACTATTTCCATTCTAGGATTTCTCCTGAGGTTTTCTTGACTGGATCAAACAACCAATGGCTTCCATTTTGGTGAAAAATCTGCCCTCAAGTCACTATTTTGTTTTGCTTCAGAGCCTCAGAATATAAAATCATAACAGATTATCAATCGGTATTCCCAAATTTAAATTTTACAAACTAGGAAACTCAAATTTTCTAAAATAAATAAAAAGGCTTAACAATTTGAAAACAAACTAGCATCCAATAATCATTCTTTCATAAAACAAAGGTCATGTTCAAGAAAGTCTAGTGGGTAGGGCACTTGCCTTGCAAGTGATAGAGCCCAGCACCCCATATGGTTCCCCAAGCATCGCCTTGAGCAAGAAGTAACCCCAGAGCATCATAGGGTGTGTCCTCCCCACACTCCCTCAAATAAAAGACATTTTAGCACTAAAAAAAGTAAGAAGGGCAGTTTCAAAATAAAGTCCTATTGATTAAGTTTAAATATACATTTACAATACATTTTCCTTATCTTTTTTCATTTTACCAAGAACTGAAAAATTGCAGTCTGATACACCACTATGTACTTTATAATCCGGAAGCCTATGGCTGAAAATAAGAGGTCACTTGCTCAAGGTCACATTGTTTAAATGAGCTCCTCTCTAAGAATTCTAAGTCATTGCCAACAACATAAGGAACAGCCTGTTTCTTCAGATCCTGTCCAGAAGTATTTTCAAGCTTCTCAATGCACAGCAGCAGGGCATTTGCCTCAACATGGCTGACCCAGGACTGACCTGGGTTAGATCCCCAGCATCCCATACGATCCCCTGAGCCCACAGGGGCTTGTTTATTTGTTTTTTGGGCCCCACCCGGCTGGCTCTCCGGGGTTCCCGCCTCTGTGCTCAGAAATCGCTCCTGGATGGTACTGGGGACCATAAGGGATGCCAGGACTTGAAGCAATGTCAGACCGGTCCTAGGTCTGCTGCATGAAAGGCAAACACCCTACTGCTGTGCTATCTCTCCGGCCCCGCCAGGAGCGATTTGAGTGCAGAGCCAGGAGTAAACCCTGAGCGCCGCCAGGTGTGTCACCGACAGCCCCTCCCCCAAAGAATTAGCAATCAGCCCCAAAGAGGAAAGCTATACCATGACTCTGCCCTTCCACCCTCCCCCTGCCAGTCTGCTCAGAGGTACAAACCATAACCAACAAACTTCTGCTAAAAATACACTCGACTTTCAAAACTATGCAGCATAATTTAAAAGTAGTTTCCTGATAAAGAGAGAAGCAGTAATATGAATTCCGTTTCTATTAAAAAAAGTTTCCCACCCACTCTTAAAGCTGCCAGTCACTGCAAACTGAAGAAGTTAACCCAGGAAGTAGGGCACCTCACTCTAGCCCACTACACTTCTTAACAAGCCCAGAGTTCTAACACCTGTGAGGCTTCAAAGCCCACACAAACCTATACGAGTCAATAAAAGCAAAGACTATTTGAAATCCACAGGCCCAGACAAGAGGAAAAAAAACACATACTAACCCATACAACACATGCGGCAAATCAGGTGGGTGTTGAACTCGTGCTCATCTTGGTAATTGGGCCACATGGCGCCCCTGCGTCTCCTGACCTTCGTAAAAGAAAAGTGTACCAAAGAACCTCCACTAGAGACCTGTGAAGCTTCTTCCCCACCTCCCCCCAAAAAAGGGCTTGGAGATAATCAGAGACAGTCTAAGAAGAGATGTGAGATGAACAGCAGAAGTAAGAAAAGTGGCTCCACCTACCACTTCCTACTGACCTCCTCTTCCCCTTGAGGTCAGAGAGGAAGCTCCTCCCTGGGGCACTCCAAAAACTGAATCCTGGTCTTCAGGCAAACATAACCTATTCGAAAGTAGCTCTAACTCATGTGTTTTCAAATCGAAGTAAAGGTGGGGAGCTTTATAGGTCCAGACCCACCTTGGAAAAAAATACAAGCTAGTCTTTGAGTTACAGATTGGGAGAACAGAAACTGTCACCTGGTGAGTCTTATTTGCAAGAGAGTTCATAAGGTAGAATGGCTTACTGCCAAGTCAGGAACAGTGCATCCATTGCCCAACCACTGCTCCCCAGGCTTGCCTCTTCTCAGCACAAACAAGAGACAAAATGTTAACCAACTAAAAAGGTCCCACAACAAAAAGAGACTATAATGGTGCAGGCCCAAATGCTCCGCTCTCTATTGCCAACAGAATCCTAGATTCCAGAGGAAACTTGATTTCACACTTAATTGCCCAAAGGGAAGAATCCATCTCTCCTATTAATCCCACCTACTTTACAAAGCAAACCAACACAGCTAGACTCAAAGGTAGAAAAGTACAGCAGATTTCATCAACTTCAAATATACTGTCTCTTTAATCCTTCACTCTTCCCCCTCAAGCAGCCAGGAATATTATCCCAAAGTCCCCTTCCTTCTCCCAACCCCTAGGAGGGGCCACCCCACTCCTCAACCCCTTGCCTCTGAAGACAGTACACTTAACCTCAGCTGGACCAGAAATCCCTTTATCCATCATTGGAAGGCAGCTTGCTTGTTTGTCCAACTTGTTTTCTGAGCCTTAGCTCAGATATTGTACCAGACACGGGAATGTTGAAGAAACACAATGAAGGGCTTTTTTTTACTCAGGCCCAGCCCCATCTACAGCCTCTTCACAATTCTGACCCAACCAGGAGAGAGAAAAGCCAAGCCTCTGTCCAGGTCAGGAAAGACACTCCAATCCTGACGCCACATGGGCCACCCAGAACAGTCCAGTTGCAGATAAGGGCCTAATCACTAGCCCTTGGCTTCAGCTCCCTAAATAGAAAGACTTCTTTCAGGCTACTGCAGCTCAAATCCAGTTCCTGAAGCGATGGGGGGGAAGGGCTGAACACAGGAAATCAAGTTTCTAGAAATTATCTCAAAAAATACTGCAAGAACCAAAGGAAATATGTTAGTGTCTATCTAGCAGAGACAACTGGGTTTAAACACACCCTGCAACTTGTGTGCAAGTGTTAGAACAGTTTCTTTTACGTGGGCATTCTTCCTGCTTACAATAGTCCTGTTACTAATAAGGAGACTGCAGCTGACTTTACCCTCTTCTCAACCAAGTTTCAGTCACCAGATAACCTATGACAATAGTTTGTTCCATTGAATGGACTACTGTTAGTCAGCAATGGAGTGGAAGAGTACAAGAATTTACCTAGTCCTAGTAAAAGAAATACATAATGCGGGGGGGGGGGAGGGGTGCAAAGAGATAGCATGAAGGTAAGGCATTTGCCTTGCATACAGAAGGTCGGTGGTTCGAATCCCGGCATATCATATGTTCCTCTGAACCTACAGGGAGCGATTTCTGAGCTTAGAGCCAGGAGTAACCCCTGAGCACTGCCGGGTGTGACCCAAAAACAAAAACAAAAACAAAACCAAGATTGAATCTCTATGAAAAATAGTACAAAGATGTCTCAAAAAAGACTATCTTGCTTCCAGCCAACTCAGGTTCTATCCTCAGCATCCTATATAGTTCCCTCAAATTCAGCCAAGAGTGATCAATGGCACAGAGCTCTCATCACCTGCTATACCCCCACAAAATATAAAGAGTTTCCATATGACTTTCCAGTAATTTTCCAATAAGTTTCCAGTAATTCTTTATTTTAGCATCTACCCCCAAAACAAAAAATATATTAGAGAAGATGGGGCCAGAGCAATAGCGCAGCAGTAGGGCATTTGCCTTGCACGTGACTGACCCAGGACGGACCTAGGTTCAATCCCTGGAGTCCCATCTGGTCCCCAAAGCCAGGAGGAATTTCTGAGCGCAGTCAGGAGTAACTCCTGAGCATCAATGGATGTCGCCCAACCCCTGCCCCAAAGATATTGGGTTGGAGAGATAGCATAGTGGTAGGGCATTTGCCTTGCATGCAGCCGACCTGGGATGGACCTGCGTTCAATTCCTGGCATACCATATGGTCCCTCAAGCCTGCCAGGAGCGATTTCTGAGCTAAGAGCCAGGAATAACCCCTGAGCACCGATGGGTGTGATCCAAAAACAAAAACAAACAAACAAAAAGATATTGCAGTCCTTATTTTTACAGCAGTGTCATTCACAATAGCCAGCATTGGCAATAATCCAAATGTACAAGAACAGATATTTAGATATATAATTGTGGTAGGGGGCTGGAGAGATAGTACAGCCAGTAAGTTGATTGCCTTGCATGCAGCTGACCCAGATTTGATCCCTGGCATGCTATATGGTCCCGAGTCTGCCAGAAGTAATCCCTGAGCACAATCAAGTACAACCAAAAACAAACAAAAAAAATTATAAAACAAAACCATAAAAACAAAAAAAAAAAGAGAAACTGTGGCAGGGTAGATTTTGTGGCTCGTGTCAGAGCACTTGCTTTGCACATGCTGGATTCCATTCCTAGCACCAACAAAAAAGGGGGGCAGAGGGAAGAATTGTGAACAATGGAATTCAGCTCTAATAAAAAATGAAATCATGGTGCCAGAGAGATAATACAGTACTTGCCTTGCATGCATCCGTTTGATCCTTGAACTACATATGATATGCTAGGCAATGCCAGAAATGACCCCTGAGCAAAACCAGATATGGCCCAAAAAAGAAAAGATAAGGGCCAAAGTGGGTAATGCTTGTCTTGAACACACCTAACCTGAGTTGCATTCCTAGACTACATATGGTCTCCCCCACAAAACCAGATGTGACCCCCTCAGTGAAGAGCCAAGAGTAAGTCCTGTATGACCCAAAACTAAAACAAACAAAAAGATTAATTTTTAAGTAGTTAAAAGAAAAATAGAGATGAAATCTTGCAGTTTGCTGTAACTCAAATGTAAACCCAGGGTGTCAAACTGAGTGAAGTGAGTCAAAGGGAGAACAAATACTAAATGTTCTCATTCATATGTGGTGTATAAAGAACCATAGTAAGGGGATAAATAATGGCCAACAATATCAGACCCTGAGTCTGCCTATAGAACTGGGCACACTAAGCAGGGTAGGAGGATGAGTGAGAAGGGATCTAGACGGCATGTAGATGGATCCAGGGATTCTGGCAATGGCTGCAGTATAAGCAACATTGTATTCCTGAAGCAATACCAACTACTGTTAGTCGGGATGCCTTTAAAAAAAAAAAAGTAGGAAAAGGAAGATTTATAAAATACGTGATACTGAGATAGAAATAGAAACAGCACTTGTGAGGCATTAAGTTCAATCCTCATAACCCCATTTAAATAGAGAAAGAATTTAAAACATTGCCATAGAGATAACTCAAAGGGATAAAACACATGCTTTGCATATAGAAGCCCCAGGAACAATCCCTGGTTCTGTGTGGTCTGCCTAAATACCACCAGGTATAAACCAATTTTTTTTAACCTTTTCTTCTTTTAGTTTTTGCTTTTGTTTGGGGACTACATTCAGCAGTGCTCAGGATTACTCCTGGTGGTGCTCAGGACCATACTGGGGGGTGAGGGTGTTGGAAATGAAACCCAAGTTGAGTACCTATAAGGTAAGCACCCTACCTACTGGACTATACCTCTAGCCCCTCAATATTTTTTTGTTAATATCACTTTTGTTTGTTTTGGAACCACACCCAGTGACACTCAGGTATTATTCCTGGCTATGTGCTCAGAAATCACTCCTGGCTTGGAGGACCATATGGGATGCCGGGGATCAAACCCAAGTCCATCCTGGGTCAGCCGCATGCAAGGCAAATGCCCTACCACTGTGCTATCGCTCTGGCCCCTAATGTCACTTTTCTTTTTTTTTTCTTTTTTTTTTTGTTTTTGGGTCACACCTGGCAGCGCTCAGGGGTTACTCCTGGCTCCATACTCAGAAATTGCTCCTTGCAGGTGCGGGGGACCATATGGGACCATATGGGATGCTGGGGTTCGAACCACTGTCCTGTGTCTAAGGCAAACGCCTTACCGCTGTGCTATCTCTTCGGCCCCTAATGTCACTTTTTAAAACAGACAGAAAAGTGTGTCTTTATATAAACAGTATAAAACACAGAGATAGTGGAGAGATTTTATTCTAGTGATTCCTAACTGCCAGGTAGTACATTTAAAAGTACAGGTTGGGCCAGAGTGATAATACAGTGTTAAGGCACCTGCCTTGTACAGAGCTGATCCTGATTCCATTTGAGGCATCTCATATGGTTCCCTCCACCCAAGCCCCACAGAATGATCCTTGAACACACAACCAAGAGTAAGCCCTGTGCATCATTGGATATGGCACAAAAACAAACATAAAAAGAGCACGCACTATTTTTTTTCATATGAGCAGTATATAAAACAGATGCTGAATATATTAAGTATTTTGTGGAAATATTAGTGAACCCAAGTTCAGGTCTTCACTGCCTGAAGAACAATACTCAAAAGATAAGAGTTAATAATAGAGGGGCCGGGTAGGTGGCGCTGGAGGTAAGGTGTCTGCCTTGCAAGCGCTAGCTAGCCAAGGAAGGACCGCGGTTCGATCCCCCGGCGTCCCATATGGTCCCCCCAAGCCAGGGGCGATTTCTGAGCACATAGCCAGGAGTAACCCCTGAGTGTCAAACGGGTGTGGCCCAAAAACCAAAAAAAAAAAAAAAAAAAGAGTTAATAATAGAAAAAAAATGTTTATTCAGTAACTAGCAACCCAGGAAGCTGGCAGATCCATATCCCAAAAAAAGTCATCATGGTATCAGAATGATAGCACAGCGATTAGGGCGTTTGCCTTCCACACAGCCAACCAAGGTTTGATCCCCAGCATATGGTCCCTGAAGCTTGCCAGAAGTAATTTCCAAATCCCTGAGCACCGCCAGGTTTGACAACTAAACTAAAGAAAACTAGTGTTTTCTACACTAAACTAAACTAAACACCATTACATCCACATGGTCCTAAGAAGCTGTTTTTACAGGAAAAGAGAACAAGGTAGCACATTTTTAGGAGATAGTTTGCAGATTGGTTGACATCAGGGTGATCAATAAATTCCCTGTGGGCTGATCCCGAGTTACACACATGATGAAACATAAAATGAAGATTTCTGATTAAGGATACCACACTTTTATGCTTTAGAACAGTTAAGGGGGCTTTCTCAATCATTTCCCATCAGATATGTTTCCTGGTTTCTTGTACAGAATTCAACTTTAATTTATTTGGGCCAGCTGCAGAAATTTTTGGTAACCATGGTAAATAAATGAAAAACCACAGCTCTAATTTTACAAATAAACTAAAACACAAAAACCTATTCCCAACATAACTATTAGATAATGAAGATCAGAGATATAATAAAAATAAAGAATAAATGCACAGAAATAAAGCAGTTCTGCCATCTATTTTCCTTCTTTGTGTTATATTTTATGACTTTATGAAATTAGTATTTCTAAAATACAAAAAAGAAAACAATTAAAAGGGAATTATGACTCATAACTGCATAAAATATCTTATACTGACAATGAACTTTTAAAATATTAAATGTGGTTTTGAAATGTCATTGCCATAATAAACTGAGAAAAGAACACCACAGGCTCTATATGGGATTTCTTTTTACATTAAATATGAAATATAAGTATGGCCAAATAACTCATTTATTTTAGCTACTATTCCTTTTTTTTCAAATACAGGCTGACATTTTGGGAGAAGCCATTAGGGTTCCCTTTAAAATACTCCTCATAAGCTAGCATATTTGTAAATGCCTGTTTTTGCTGATTAAGACCCATGCTGGAATCTGAATATTTAATCAAAAGCTTTTCTGGGACTTACTGGAAAAGACTGAACTAACTACAGGAATGACTGATCTAATTCTAATTTTATCAAACATTCATGAACTTTTAATAGAAAGTTAAGTAATAAGTCTTCAAATTTCCATCTTCATTGGTATGATTCAAAGTAACAAGTGTCTCCACAGAGCAACAAGTGAAGGCAGCAAGGACCTTATTTTTCACACTATCATAAGATGCACATAGTTTTTGTTTTTTGTTTTTGGGTCACACCCAGCAGCACTCAGGGGTTTCTCCTGGCTCTATGCTAGAAATCGCTTCTGGCAGGCTCAGGGAACCATATGGATGCAAGGATTCGAACCACCGTCCTTCTGCATGAAAGGCAAACACCTTACCTCCATGCTATCTCTCCGGCCTCCAAGATACACACAGTTTTTAGATGCTCTCCTCCCCTGATTCAGATCCAGGCTACATTCGCTCCATAAGACACATTGGGGGGAGGGGGGGTTTTCTTATGGTACAGAAAAAAAAAAAAAAGAGAGAGAGAGATCAAAATGACAGAATGGAAGGTGTTGAGATCCATGGTTGTACTCTAGAAAAGAGCACTTTGAACAGTCAACTGTGCCTTTAGCTATCTGTGAGGAACTAAAGAGGAAGCAAGTCAATGCTAATCAAAACAAACAGAGAAAGGGGGACTCAAGTATGCCAGGCAGCAAAGTTACTCTTTCACCCTTTCCTCTCAATGGCACTTCCTCCTCTTTCCTCTGCCTTTTCCCAAATTTCCCTTATCTCACAAGTTTTCCTATATCTACATCTGGAGGAGGGCAACAGAATTATTATCTATTTTTCAGTTAAAAAAACAAAGATCCAAAACCACTTTGAGATTGAGAAAGCAAAAGCCTATTCATTGAGAAAGGACACAAATCAGCACTGAAGCTACCACTTCCCTCATTGCAGACATCACCTCATCTAACCAGTGCCCCAGCCAGATGTCTTCGGCATGAGACTGAGTCCCAGAAAAATCAGCTTGCTAGGCACAGTCACACACACACACACACACACACACACACACACACACACACACACACACACACACACACACACACACACACACACGAGTCCCAGAAAAATCAGCTTGCTAGGCACAGTCACACACACACACACACACACACACACACACACACACACACACACACACACACACACACACACACACACGTAGGCCAGACAGAACCCCAGCTAAGAGGATGTACTGGCCCTTTAAGGAAAACCACTGGTTTGACCTCCTTCATCTACTAACTCTGAACTATGGAAATTCAGCAACTAATGGAAAGCACCACTTATATTTAGAGAGTAGCAAGACCCCCCAGATACCTGCTCTGCCTCTGCTACATGTCTTCCAATACAGAACACCGGCAATTCCAAGAACATGAGTCAAAATAAAGATGGCTGTTGGCAAATAAGCTGAATCTAAGAGAGGCATTTCCAGGCCGTCCTTTCTTTTCCTCGGAGTTAGCAACAAGTCCGCTGCTCAGCACAGAAAGGCCTCTGAATGCCTTTCTCCTGAGGTTACTGATGTCCTCTACTATCAGTGCAGAGGCAGCGGCTCAGTGCTGTCAGAGACTTCCCAGCGGCCTCTCCTCCATCTGGCCTCTGACGGTTTTTCAGCTGACAGTAGTAGTTAGAGACTAAAACAGTGCACTGTATCACAGACAAAACCCAGGAAACAACTGGCCAGACGGGGAGGGCAAAGAGGAGGAGGAATCAGGAAACAAAAAGGAGCGTCTAAGCTAGTGTCCAACTGACTCAAACTCTATCTTTGGCATTCTCCATTCAGTTTAAACAAACAAACCTCAGACCCTTCGACCAGAAGGGAGGGAGGACGTCATACTCTGAACTTTCCATTTCCAGCACAGCTGGAATGACAGACCTCAGAATACAGGCGGAGGAAAAAAAGTGGCAGAACTCAAGAACCACTAGGATGAGAGGAGGCAAAGTCTACAGGGATGGTTACTTGAGCATCCACAAGTGCATAGTCCAGGATAGTCTTTCTATTTAAAAACAAAAAACAAAAAACAAAAACAAACAAACAAAAAAAAACCCTACAGCCTGAGGAGGCACCAATGGACCTAACCATAAGTCACTACAGGAAAGAATCCACAGAACAAGAGTCTCTGGGACAGACTTGATGTCCAACCAATACTCAAACAAATTCTAAGTGCATTCAGACGTAAACTATCACTCAGCAATTAAAAAGGAACAAACTACTAATTAATAAATGAGTGAGTCTCAAAATCTTTATACTATATGAAAGTAGTGCAGCATAAAAGGCTGCATTCTATATGGTTCTATTTATATGACAATCTAGTAAAGCAAAACTATGAGAATAGATATCAGGTAAGCAGTTGACTGCAATTATAGATGACAGATGAGAACTAACTTAAAAATACAAGGAAGGGGCCGGAGAGATAGCACAGCGGGACGGTGTTTGCCTTAGATGCAGAAGGACAGTGGTTTGAATCCCAGCATCCCATATGGTCCCCCGAGCCTGCTAGGAGTGATTTCTGAGCATAGAGCCAGGAGTGATCCCTGAGCACTGCCAAGTGTGACTCAAAAAAAAAAAAAATAAAAATAAAAAATAAAAAACCAACAAGGAAATGAGCCGGAGAGATAGCATGGAGGTAAGGGACGTTTGCCTTGCATGCAGAAGGACGGTGGTTCGAATTCCAGCATCCCATACAGTCCCCCGAGCCTGCCAGGAGTGATTTCTGAGTGCAGAGCCAGGAGTAACCCGAGTGCTGCTGGTGTGGCCCAAAACCAAAACAAAGCAAAAAAAGACAAAAATAAATAAAACACAAGAAGGGTATTGTAGGGATTGGAGGGATAACTCAAAGGGTTGAAGCTTATGCCTTTTGTACAGCTCAATTCCTAAGCCAAGAAGACTATTAAAAGAGCTGAAATATAAGCTTTGCCTGCTGAATATCCCCAGTATAGCAAAGTCTCTTGAGCAACTTCAGAGTAGCCCCCAAACACAGAACTGGGACTAGAACCCCTAAGACACTGAATATGGAGGAAAGGACTTTTCCTTAAGGGAACTAGGAAGAGAGAGTACAACGGATAAAGCTCTTGCTTGCATATATCTGACCTATACTTGATCCCTCGTGCCTCCTAGGGTCCCCCAAACCCACCAGGAGAAATCCTTCAATGCAGCACCTGTAGGTATGGCCCCCCAAAACTAAATAAATAAAATAAAGGCACTCAAATATCAAGATATTCTGAATCTGCTATTAGAAAACAATTAAAATTATGCAAAGTAGCATACTCTTTATAGGATATTTATAAGAAAATATGCTATATCCTGGATATAACTTTTTTTTTTTGTTTTTGGTTTTTGGTTTGTGGGTCACACTGGCAGTGCTCAGGGTTACTCCTGGCTCCACGCTCAGAAATCGCTCCTGGAAGGCTCAGGGGACCACATGGGTTGCTGGGATTCGAATCACCATCCTTCTACATGCAAGGCAAACATCCTACCTCTCCATGCCATCTCTCCAGCCCCTGGATATAGCGTTTTTAAAAATGACAGAAAAGTTTGTTTCTAGCCTATCTGTGTGTGTGGAAGGAAAGAAAGTGAGACAAGTTATCTTTGTTTTTTGTTTTTTTGTTATTGGGTCACACCCGGCAGTGCTCAGGGGTTACTCCTGGCTCCATGCTCAGAAATTGCTCCTGGCAGGCACAGGGGACCATAGGGGATGCCGGAATTCGAACCGATGACCTTCTGCATGAAAGGCAAATGCCTTACCTCCATGCTATCTCTCTGGCCCCCAGACAAGTTATCTTTATGAAAATAAAATAAGCTTTTGCTTAGTAAAACTAAGATCTGTGTGTTGACATTTTAGGAAGTGGTTAGAGGCTGGCAACAGGGAGTGACTACTTTTCTTTTATGAGTTCTTTATTATACACAGAAAGTGCCATATAAAGTCATATTTCACACCCCCCAGGATATCCCTTGCTAACAGTCAGTAGGCAGAGCCCCAAACCATAAAAGCAACTTTAGAGAAGCTCAGCACTGACTTCATTAGGATTTTAAACCTAACTCTCTTAAGGTTACTTCACTCAGAAGAATTAAGATAGTCACATGCTACCATCATCACAAAAAATCTCAAAACAAGGTAACACCCCAGAGTCCCTTTCATATTTATGATTGACATGAAATTTTCAACTGAGATGAAGCTTATGAGGAAGGGTGTATTATTCAAACTGCTAAGAAGTTTGGTCTCAAAAAAAAATCCACAAACTTAATAGCTTTAGCTAGCAGAGATGGATTGAAAACGCTGACATATAGAATATGATGCTTACAAAGAAAAAAACTGAGCAATTATATCTGAGATTAAACACTGGTACACTGGTAGACTGGCTCTGACTACTAGAATTTGTAACTGGGCTTCTAGGAATGAATGGCAGGATCCAAGTAGCATAGCCTGAGCTTGAACTCTATAATCTATCTCCTATGAATCCAGCATGCATCTAACTAAAGAAAGGTAGAGAATGAATGGGGTTTTCAGAACCTATTAGGAAACACTTCACTTCCTACCACTAATGTTTAACAACGTGGAATTGAGACAATAAACATGAAGTCCAGGAATCTGCAAAAAATATTCTACCTTAAATAAAAATCAATGAACACAATAAAGTAGCAAAGTCTCCTAAATTTCTTGCTTAGAGGTCTTGATGCCATGAGTATTAGAGTACAAATAGAATCCAAAGCAGGACGACTTGGGTTCAAATCCAGTCTCTACATTATATATCATTGCACCTTTGAGCAAATTATTTAGGGAATTCCAGAGAATCCAAATTTTCTCATTTATAATATGATAATAGTACCTCTCTTATAGATCTAAAATGATCATTAAAAAAGTTTCTTTGGGGGGAGCCGGAATAGTAGCACAATTTGCTTTGCGCAAACTACCCTAGGACAGACCGTGGTTCAATCCCACTGGCATCACATATCGTCCCCTAAGCCAGGAGCGATTTCTGAGCCAGGAGTAACCTCTGAGTGTCACCGGTGTTGCCGAAAAACAAAAAATAAAGTTTCTTTGGGGGTTGGGGTCACTCCCAGCAGTGTCAGGGGTTATTTCTGGCTCTGCGCTCAGAAATCACTATTGGCAGGCTTGGGGGACCCTATGGGATGCCAGGAATCGAACTGAGGGTTGGTTATATAATAGACAAACGCCCTTGTGCTATTGCTTCGGCCCCCAAAATAAGCTAATAAATTTAAGGTGCTTAAATAGTGTCTGTGAAGCTTACCACAAAATTGGTGAGTGCTGTTTGAGAAATAACGTCACCAACAACTATAATGACAATGGTAGTGGGTGAGAGAAATAGAACGCCTGTCTCAAAGACAGGCAGGGAGTGGGGGAGGAGAGAAGTGGGGGGCACTGGTGGTGAAAGGTTGCACTAGTGAAGGGGCTGTACTTTTTAAGACTAAAACCCAACTACAAATATGTTTATAACTATGGTGCTTAAATAAAGATTTATTTTTTTAAAAAGTAGTGTCTGGGGCCGGAAAGATAGCATGAAGGTGAAGCATTTGCCTTGTATGCAGAAGGTCGGTGGTTCAAATTCCGGCATCCCATATGGTCCCCTAAGCCTGCCAGGAGCGATTTCTGAGCACATAGCCAGGAGTAACCCCTGAGTGTCACCGGTGTGGCCCAAAAACCAAAAACCAAAAAAAAAAAAAAAAAAAAAAGCAAAACAAAAAAAATCTCTTAATATGATAGAGTAAAATATGCTTAGAACTATATTATACAGAGCACTTCCTAGACTAGAGCACACAAGGCAGATGCCTTATGGCTTACGCCACTGCTCCAACCCCTCTATCATATTAAGTTTTTAAGTTAGATATATAAGCTATCCTGTATAAATCTTAGTCACTGTGTAAAATATTTGTCAAATGAATGAATAAACTAATTAATGAATAAGAAAATCCAAAGAGCGCTGTAAACTGAGGTAGAGGAAAACATAGAAAGCTAGAAAAACTAGAAAGCACCATTGGGTCCAACCAATCATAGATTTCAAAAATTAGAGTTTGGGGGGAATCTATCTATCTCAACCACCAAACAAATATCAGAAAACAAGATGAAAACTATTCATCTTTGGAAGGAGTTCATCAGGATTCCTTAGGTCCTCCTGAGAGGCCCAAGCAAGCACACACACTAACAACTAAAACTAACAAAGAACTCCTAATACTGAAGAGCCAAGTTAAGGGGAAATTCATTCCAAAAACACAAGTATACATTTTGCTTTTCTTGGAACTAAAGAGAAGTAAATTTATAAATTCATCAGGATTCTCTTTAAATAAAGATTCTGTCCAATATTCAAATTCTGGTTGGAAAAGAAAAGGGAAAGGAAAAAAGAGCAAGTGAAAATGTAAAGGTAAAGAGAGGAGAGGGGAGGAAAGGAGAGGAGAGGGAAGGGGAGGGAGAGTAAAAGAAAAACATTTTTTTGTTTGTTTGTTTTTGAGTCACACCTGGCAGCACTCAGGGGTTACTCCTGGATCTATGCTCAGAAATTGCTCGTGACAGACTCAGGGACCATATGGGATGCCGGGATTCGAACCACCATCCTTCTGCATGCAAGGCAAATGCCTTACCTCCATGCTATCTCTCCGCCACCCCCCAAATTTCTTTTTAAAAAAAGGGCCAATGGGGGTGGGGGCAAGGAGAGAGATTTGGGACATTGGTAATGAGAAGGTTGCACTGGTGAAGGCGGGTGTTCTTTATATGACTGAACCCAACTACAATCATATTTGTAATCAGGTATTTAAATAAAAATATTTAAAAAAAAAAAAAAAAAAGGGTCCAGAGAGATAGCACAGCAGTGTTTGCCTTGCAAGCAGCCGATCCAGGACCTAAGGAGGTTGGTTCAAATCCCAGTGTCCCATATGGTCCCCCATGCCTGCCAGGTGCTATTTCTGAGCAGACAGCCAGGAGTAACCCCTGAGCACCGCCGGGTGTGGCCCAAAAACATAAATAAATAAATAAATAAATAAATAAATAAATAAACAAATAAATAAATAAACAAACAAATAAATAAATAAAAAGAAGGGCCAGGAAGATGACACAAAGGCAGTGAAATGCATGCTGGGAGCTCCAGTTTTGATTCATAGAACTATGGTCCCCTAAGCACCAAAATAGAAGTAGAATAGAAGTGGCCCCCAAACAAAAAACAAACGAAAGGTAGAAAAGTAAAATGGGGGGGCCGGAGAGATAGCATGGAGGTAAGGCATTTGCCTTTCATGCAGAAGGTCATCGGTTCGAATCCCAGCGCCCCATATGGTCCCCCGTGCCTGCCAGGAGCAATTTCTGAGCCTGGAGCCAGGAATAACCCCTGAGCACTGCCGGGTGTGACCCAAAAACCACAAAAAAAAAAAAAAAGAAAAGAAAAGAAAAGAAAAGTAAAATGGGAGATGCCTTGATACACTACTTAGAAAACTCATTCTCTTGGGTAGTGATAGGATAAATGGTAGGGTGTTGACAAAGGTTCAATCCCCAGCATCCTGTATGGTTTTCCCAAGCCTGCCAAGAGTAATTCCTGAGTTCAGGGTCAGGAGTAATCCCTTGGCACTGCTGGGTGTGACCCAAAAACAAAAATAAAACAAAACAAAAAAGAAGGAAAGGAAAAAACAAAATTCACTCTTCAGACCCAAGAGCATGTCTGCCTGGCATTCTCTAACCAAGACAATAACCATATCCTGCTAGCCAAAACAAGATTCAAATCAGATTTCAAAGATTTAGTTTATTAGTCATTTTGTGTTCTTTAATACTGTTTTGTGGGGCCGGAGATATAGCACAGCGGCGTTTGCCTTGCAAGCAGCCAATCCAGGACCTAAGGTGGTTGGTTTGAATCCTACGTCCCCCGTGCTTGCCAGGAGCTATTTCTAAGCAGATAGCCAGGAATAACCCCTGAGCACTGCTGGATGTGGCCCAAAAACAAACAAACAAAAAAAAAATACTGTTTTGTTTGCTGGGGAGGTATCAGTTTTGGGGCCACGCTGAACTATGTTCAGGCTTACTCCTGGCTCCTCTCTCTGTTTAGGGATCACTTCAGACAGGGATCAAGGATCATATGTGTGCTGGGAATCAAAACCAGGTTGGTCTTGTGTAAGGTCCTTATCTGCTGTACTATCTCTCCGGCCCCTAGATGTGTCACTTTTAAGCAATTGCTTAATTTCTCTAACCAGCTCCTTATCTTTTTATAGATAATAAATGAAGATAATAAAATTACTTCTTAACAATGTTACAATGAGGGTTCTATGAGAATACAAATGGACTATTGGGACACAGTAAACATAAACTATTATTTAAAAACATTAAACACTGGCTGGAGCAGTGGAGCAAGCAGTAAGGCATCTGCCTTGCCTGCGCTAGCCTAGGACGGATCCCAGGAGCAACTTCTAAGCGTCACCGGGTGTGGCCCAAAAAAACAAAATAAAAACCATTAAACATTTACTCACTAACATTAACCACTGTTATTACACAGAGCGTTTATGACCTAGCAAGACATCAAGTCATCTGTGGCTAAGGCAAGGAGGTAAGTCAAGATATGAAATGTATTTAACAGTTCTAAGCAATCAATTCAATGAATAAGTTAAAATGGGTTTCAATGCCATTGCTTTAGAAAAGGGGAGGGACAAAAATATTTAGATTTGGTTTTTGAGGTGTATTGTGTTTTATTTGGGGGGGCCACACCCTTTTGATGCTCAGGGGTTACTCCTGGTTAAGCGCTCAGAAATTGCCCCTGGCTTGAGGGGACCATATGGGACGCTGGGGGATCGAACTGCAGTCCTTCCTTGGCTAGCACTTGCAAGGCAGACACCTTACCTCTAGCACCACCTCACTGGCCCCGATGTGGTGTTTTTATTTGTTTTTGCTTCGGGGTTGTCTCTGGCAGTGCTCAGAATTTACTCCTAGCTCTATATTCAAGGATCGTTCCTGGCAGAGCTCAAAGTATCATATTGGGGTACCAGGTATTGGCAAGATCAATGCCCTATCCACTGAACACTCCACCCCAAATTTAGTCAGTCTTAATATACATTTTATATGTATATATATTTTATATTTATAAATATATATGTATATTTCAATAATCCCCTTCTTTGTGATTCTGGCCATTTCCTAACAAAATCATCAGATCTGGGCCCGGAGAGATAGCACAGCAGCGTTTGCCTTGCAAGCAGCCGATCCAGGACCTAAGATGGTTGGTTCGATCCAGGACCTAAGGTGGTTGGTTCGAATCCCAGTGGCCCATATGGTCCCCCGTGCCTGCCAGGAGCAATTTCTGAGCAGACAGCCAGGAGTAACCCCTGAGCAACACCGGGTGTGGCCCAAAAACCAAAAAAAAAAAAAAAAAAAAATCATCAGATCTAATTATAGATCTCTTTCCTGAAAGTTTTGGCAGTCAGTACCTTAAAGGATGATATGATGAAAAGTACACAAATAAGGCAATTTTGTCAAGATTGTTATTTTTACTAATAATTATTAATGCCTGGTAAGGAAGAGCTATCATCTTATTCCTATCCAATCTACATGTTTTTGTTTGTTTGGGCCACAGCCAGTGACGCTCAGGGATATACGCTCCTGGCTATGCACTTAGAAGTCACTCCTGTCTTGATCGAACCATGGTCTGTCCTAGGCTGGCACTGGCAAGCCTAACCACTCCAGCCCAGTTTTTTCTTTTCTTTCTTTCTTTCTTTTTTTTTTTTTTTGGGGGGGGGGTTCCTTTTTGGTAGTGCTGAGAGATGATGAGTCCAGGTCACATGCACACAAGGTATGTGAACCACATCCCTGGCCCTAAATCTGTATGATTTTAAATGGCTTCCGAAACAAATAAAGCAAAGTTCTCAATGGAAAGACATCTTTTATTGTGGGTCATCGACTTTAGTTTTCCTAAAATACTCTGACTACAAGAGCAGAACAGGCATGGAGCTGAGGACATGCTCAACAATATGATAGCCTGACAGGCTTGAAGATATCACATTCAAAACTTGGAAAAGTTCAGGCTAAGAAAAGTGGCCAGATGCCCCCGATTGGGGGCATCGGTGGTGGGAATGTTGCACTGGTGAAGGGGATGTTCTGTTTATGACTGAAACCCAACTACAATCATGCTTTGTAATTATAGTGGTTAACTAAAAATTAAAAAAAAAAAAAGTGGCCAGAGAGATATTATAAGTCTCAAGGCCCATGCCCTAAAGACAGTAGAACCCGATTGGATCTCAGGCACCAAATACATATGGTCCCCTGAGCCAAAATGACCTATAAGCAGAGAGATAGTAATAAGCCCTGAGCAGCACCAATGTGGTCCAGAAGGCCTTCTGCCCCACAAAAAGAAGTAGGTAAGAAAGACCAACTTAAACTATTTATCCATGGAAACCAAACTTTGTATATAAACAGACACCTAATTTTAGAAATCTGTCAGAAAGTTTTCCAGATACAGGCAGTAGCCACAATAAAAAAGAAAAAGGAAGAACTTGTCACATGAAAAACAAAAAGATAATGCTTTTTCTATAAAAATAAACTTTTAATTGAATCACTGATGTTCAGAATTGAGTTTCAGTCATACAAAATATACAACACCCTTTGCCAGTGCACATTTCCTTTTTTTTTTTTTTTTTGGTTTTTGGGCCACACATGGCGATGCTCAGGGCTTACTCCTGGCTGTCTGCTCAGAAATAGCTCCTGGCAGGCACAGAGCACCATATGGGACACTGGGATTCGAACCAGCCACCTTTGGTCCTGCATCGGCTGCTTGCAAGGGCAAACACCGCTGTGCTATCTCTCCGGGCCCAGTGAACATTTCTTGACATCAATATCCCCAGTTTCTCCCTGCCCTCCTCCCCAATGCCTGCCTCTGGGGTAGACATTTTTCTTTTCTCTCTCCCTTCCACCCCTCCCCCCTCTCTTTCTCTCCTCTGCCTTCTTCCCTCCATGCCTGTGGATAGGAGTGCATCTAGATCTCTTCTCTGCCCAAAATGCACCCCCCCCCACTATTTGTTTTTTGGTGGGGTTTTTTGTTTGTTTGTTTTTTGGTTTTTGGGTCACACCAGGCAGCGCTCAGGGGTTACTCCTGGCTCTATGCTCAGAAATCGCTCCTGGCAGGCTCGAGGGACCATATGGGATGTCGGGATTCGAACCATTGACCTTCTGCATGCCAGGCAAACACCTTATCTCTTATGCTATCTCTCTGGCCCCAACAATCCCCCCCCCATATTTGTGACAATCTTCCTACCATGGATTGGTCCTCCTGGCCCTCGTTCTATTCTGTCAACATCTTTTCACTTGTGGATCCTGCCTGAAAGCTTGCTCTAAATCTTAATCACACACAAAATAATTTAGTGCTTCTCAGGGATCTACCACCACATTGTACTTATCATCTTTATTTTTTTCCTTTGTTTTTTTTTGGGGGGGGAGTGGGGGGGCATCCACACCCAGCAGCAGTCTGGGACTACTCTTGGCTCTCCACTCAGAAATTGCTCCTGGCAGGCTTGGAGGATCCGAGCCTGATATGAGATGCCGGGATTCAAACCACCGTCCTTCAAACCACCGTCCTTCTGCATGCAAGGCAAACACCATACCTCCATGCTATCACTCTGGCCCTCCCCTTTTTAATTCTGATTTTGGGCCACACCTGGCAGTGATCAGGGGGTTACTCCTGACTCTATGTTCATTACTCGTGGCTTTGCAATCAAAAATTACTCATGGCAGTGTTCAGGGGACCATATGGATGGAAGCAAATGAACCTGGGTCAACTGCATGTAAGGCAAGCACTTTAATCACTGTATGATTTCTCTGGCTGTGCTTATTTTTTAATATTTCTTTTCTGGAGGCCAGAGTGATAGCTCAATGGGTGGGGCATTTGCTTTGTATGCAGTCGACTGGGTTCAACCCCCGGCATCACATATTTGCAGCCCCCAGCCCCCACATGCCAGAGTATTTTCTGAGCACAGAGCCAGGAGTAACCCTTGAGGGCTGACAGGTGTGGCCCCCAAACAAAAACAAAAACTCTCTACTCTTCTAATGTTTTATCAAGGCCCAAATTAAAAAGAATTATGCCTAAGAGAATCTCTCCTGATAGACACTTCACAACTTTGTTACCCCAGGTAGGTCATTTAATATTTGTGAACTTTGATTTTTCTGGTATATTCTATATGCAAAACCATACTTTTTTTTTTTTTTTCAGAGTCATTGTCAAGAGATATCAATACTGAGAGCTAGAGAGTATTTGCTTTACACAAAGCCACCCTAGGTTTAATCCCTGGCATCCCTAATAGCCCCGAACAACACCGGCAGTAATTCCTGTGTACAGAGACAAGAGTAACCTCGAAGCATTGCTAGCTAGGTGTGGCTCAAACCCCTGACCCCAAAAAAGAAATACTGAGACTAGATCAATCCCTGGTGCCCCAGATAGTCCCCCCAAGCACCCTAATGAGTAATCCCTGAGTGCAGAACCAGGAGTAAGCCCTAAGCATCGCCATGTGTGGCTCCAAAACAAAACAAACTAACAACAAAAGAAATTTATAATGTACAAAGGTCCAAATTAGATAACCCCTGTACTATCTCTCTGGCCTGCTTTTCAAATCTTATTTCTAAAACCAATCCCTTCTCAGTCTTGGTTTGTTTCAAGAGTAATCTGTTCTTCAACAGAGTAACAACAATTCATCTCTCTCTATCTCTCTCTCTGCTTTGGCCATATGTGAGGTAAACAAATATGCATTATACTATCACTCATGTCCCCTGTTCTATTTTATTTATTTATTTTTTTGGTTTTTGGGCCACACTCGGCGTTGCTCAGGGGTTACTCCTGGCTGTCTGCTCAGAAATAGCTCCTGGCAGGCACGGGGGACCATATGGGACACCGGGATTCGAACCAACCACCTTTGGTCCTGCATCGGCTACTTGCAAGGCAAATCCGCTGTACTATCTCTCCGGGCCCCCCCCCCTCTTTTTTTTTTTTTTTTTTTGAGCAGATTTTATGTCTAAAGATGCTACAATAAAGACATAGAATCTGACTGGGTCTGTTAGGGAATTAGTGAGCTTAAACTCCTAGTGACCCCTACTGGACAAAGACAGATACAGAGGACTGAATTTTATATTCAAAACCAAGAGATTCTGTAATTGCCTTTATTCTAGTGAACATTTTACATACCAATCTTTGTTTTAAAAAGCCCAAACTTGGGGCCGGGCGGTGGCGCTGGAGGTAAGGTGCCTGCCTTGCCTGCGCTAGCCTAGGACAGACCGCGGTTCGATCCCCCGGCATCCCATATGGTCCCCCAAGAAGCCAGGAGCAACTTCTGAGCGCATAGCCAGGAGTAACCCCTGAGCGTCACAGGGTGTGGCCCCAAAAAAACAAAACAAAACAAAACAAAACAAAAAAAAAAAAGCCCAAACTTGTCACATACTCACAAATATCTACAAAATTGAAGAAATAATGCTTCTATTCCTTTCAGGGTAAGTCTCACAATAAAGTTGACTATCTTACTGAAGGCCTCAACTGAATTCCCAACTTGCAGAGATCTATGACTAGTCCTTACAGACAAAAGAGCAGGGAGAGAAGGAGCAGCCACACTACCCTAAAGTTTCCCATTCCTTAAGATGACTCACTCTCAGCTAGAGCCAGATACCCCAGCAGTCAAGACCACTATGTGTGCATGATGAGTAATGCTTCTTCAATGCATCCTCTCAGCTGCCTCTGATTTAACAAGTCATAAAAGGAAATGTAGGTTAGTTTTAAGGGAGGGGAACACAGTCCCACCCTGGAACAGGAACGGTTCCTCTAGGCCCCCTGCAGGGAGGGAGGGACTTTAAGCCACAAAAAATTCCCACCAACAGCAGCCAGGTGGCAATATAGTAGGCAGAAATACAAAAGGACTACCATAAATCTTGGCTCTAAAAATCTGCCAAAAAAAAAAAAGAAAAAAATCTAGGGATCACAGTTTCTATTTTGTTTTGTTCTCTTTTTCTCCCACAGTTTCTATTTTGGATAAAACCAAAAGTGAAGGGCACGAGGCAGAGTTTAACACAACCTTGAGGTCAGTTGGTTCATTCCACTAGATTGCTTATCTTGCAACAGCTCTGCCCAGTGGAGAGCACAAGCCAGGATCAGACCATCTGTCACCACTCAGCCTCATATTGTGGGGCAAAGACCTGATAAAAACCAAATCTCTGAGAAAAGGGACAGTCACTTAAGTACCAACCCAACTAGCCTCAAGTGCCCAAAATAGGGGATGAGGAAAGAATGGTATGTGGGTTTTTATTTTTTTTAAATTAATGACAGTCACACTTGATATGCCACAATCCTTAATAGACAAAAGCTATAGTTCAACGTTCCCTAGTAGACAGGCCTATAACACCTTAACCCTTTTGACACAGATATGCAAAGCTATCTCAAACATTCCAGAGATGACTGCCATGAACTGAACAATGCAGTGAAATAAATTTCTGACACAACTTAGAGTAATAATCCTGAATCACAGCAAACTTTAATAGGAACCTTGTTAGATAATTTGTTTTGTTTTGTTTTGGGGTCACACCTGGCAGGACTCAGGGGTTACTCCTGGCTCTACGCTTAGAAATTGCTCCTGGGGGGGCCGGCGAGGTGGCACTAGAGGTAAGGTGTCTGCCTTGCAAGCGCTAGCCAAGGAAAGGACGACGGTTCGATCCCCCGGCGTCCCATATGGTGCCCCCAAGGCAGGGGCAATTTCTGAGTGCGTAGCTAGGAGTAACCTCTGAGCATCAAAAAGGTGTGGCCCGAAAAACCAAAAAAGAAATCACTCCTGGCAAGCTCGGGGGACCATATGGAATACCAGGATTTGAACCACCATTCTTCTGCATGCAAGGCAAATGCCTTACCTCCGTGTTATCTTTCCGGGTCCCCGTTAGATAATTTTTAATCCCCTCAAGTATATAACATCACTGATTTTTTTTTTTTTTTTTTTTTTTTTTTTTTTTTTTTTTGTTTTTGTGGGTCACACCCGGCAGTGCTCAGGGGGTTATTCCTGGCTCCAGGCTCAGAAATTGCTCCTGGCAGGCACGGGGAACCATATGGGACGCCGGGATTCGAACCGATGACCTCCTGCATGAAAGGCAAACGCCTTACCTCCATGCTATCTCTCCGGCCCCAACATCACTGATTTTTAAAAATAATTTTATTTAATTAATTATGATTTAAAAATTGTTGAGTTTTAAAAATAAAAAATTTCATCACCAATTACACCACCAGTGTCAATTCAATTTTCCTCCAAATAACATTGATTTTTTTTTTCTTTTTTGGTTTTTGGGCCACACCTGGCAGCACTCAGGGGTTACTCCTGCTCTGTGCTCAGAAGTTGTTCCTGAAAGGCTCAGGGTACCGTAATGGGATGCTAGGAATCGAACCTAGGTCCATTCTGGATTGGCCTATCACTCCGACCCACAAATATCATTGATTTTTAAAACTTTTCTTGAAGTCTGGAGAGATAGTATCAGTTAAGCAGCTTGCTTTGCACACACCTCACTTGGATTCAATCCCTAGTATCCCAGGAGTAATCCCTAAATACAGAAACAGGAGTAAGCCCTGAGGACAATTGGGCATGGCCCAAAAATAAAAAATAAAACATCTTGAAAACAGAGCACTTTTAGAACAGTTGCCTACCTTTACTTTTCCTCATCTAGGATTCACGAGTTGCTGATAAGTTAAAAAAAAAAATACTGTCCTTCAAAGGTATCGCCAAGATTAAATAAGGACTACAGATATATTATATATGTATATGCATACATACATACATGCACACACACACACACATACACACACAAAACAAGGGTAAACATGTGGCTGACCCTAATTTGGTCCTGGCACTGTATGGTCCCTGAGCATATATATGTTACCCCTGAGTATCTCCACAGTGGCCTAGGAAATTCCTTAGCACCACTGGGTTCAATTAAGCATCACATACTCAAGCTCTTGTATTGAACCACCTGCCCAAAAATTACCTAACAAGGCCTCCAGGCCTCCAGGCCTCCTGCACATTGTTTGCCCCCCCCCCACCCCGCAAATATTAGAGGAATTAGAGATACCTGGCTCAAGGACTACTCCTAACTGTATTTTTAGGGTCACTTTCTTGGTGATGCCAAGGATTTCTGAGCATAGAGCCAGGAGTAACTCCTGAGCGCTGCCAGGTGTGACACCCCCCCCCCAAAATGTAACAGTAGAACAAGGAGAATATATATAGAGTCACTGAACTTCAGCTTTTTCAAGGATTTCTGAGCATAGAGCCAGGAGTAACTCCTGAGCGCTGCCAGGTGTGACACCCCCCCCCCCCAAAATGTAACAGTAGAACAAGGAGAATATATATAGAGTCACTGAACTTCAGCTTTTTCTTTCTGTTAAGTGCAGGAATAACAAAGAAGCAAGTTTAGGGGCCGGAGAGATAGCACAGCAGTAGGGCATTTGCCTTGCATGCAGACTATCCAGGACGGATGGTGGTTCAAATCCTGACATCCCATATGGTCCCTGAGCTTGCCAGGAACGATTTCTGAGTGCAGAGCCCGGAGTAACCCCGGAACACTGCTGGCTGTGATCCATAAACCAAGATATATAACTAAAATAAAATAAATTTAAAAAAAAGAAAAAGCAAGTTTAACAGCTACAGAGCTCTAAGAAAGAATCAGGAATTGAAAACAACTAGGTACCTCTGAAGTCTTGAAGAAAGAGGAAGAAAGAGTTAGAGGTAAAGCTGAAAACAAGTCACTGAAAGTCTTGACACATGAGGTCAGATGTAGAAGCTTCACCAAAAATGGTTATTGAGTGAAATTTGACATAACAAATAAATAGCACTGTCAGGCTTGGCAAACCTAGAGCTCTACCTGCCAGGTTTAAGAGGCCCCAGACTGGCCAATTTGTCTCTGATGAGGAGTCTTCCCTACCTGATCATTCATTCCATGAAATGACAGAATGACATAACTAGAAATAACTTATGACAGAAAACACTGAAGGCAGAAGAAAACTTTCAGGGGGGAAATATCCTCAGAAAGTCTTTAAAGATAATATTGTATAAAATGAAATGAAATAAAGTAAAATAAAATAAAATCACATAACAAAAGTCAGAAACTAGAATCGAATTGAACTTGTTTTGTTTGGAGCCACACCTGGTTACTCAAGGGTTACTCCTAATTCTTTGCTCAGAAATTATTCCTGGCAGGCTGGGGGGACCATATGGAAAGCTGGGGATAGAACCTAGTTGAGCTGATGCAAGGCAAACACCCTACCTTCCTGCGCTATTGCTCCAGCACCCCAAAAATAAATTTTAGAGCTTAGGCAAAGTATATGCTTTGTCAACTGACTGATCAGATAATTTCTCCTTTACCTCTGCTTGAACTCATGATTAAAGGTCTTTAGCTCAAAGCCAAAGAAGAAGGGACCAGTATATATTATAGAGCAAGTACAAAGAACCTGCAGCTTCTGCTCAGACTCTTCTCCAGTGAGTCAGGTTGTAACTTCAAAAATAAGGATGTAGGTTATAGTTTAGCCTCAGAGAACTTCCAAAGTCAAATATACTTCAGGGAATCTTTTATCCTGGTCCTTTAGCACTGCAGGTTAAGTAATTTCTGATGAACTGCTCCTTCATGGAGAGATACAGTGAGAAGCTCACCTAGCAGTGGAAGAATATTACTAATAACTCAGGTCCAAAAAAAGCCCAACACAGTTTTCTAAGAAACAAGTTATCCGACTGAGACCTTCTGAGTTTACATCCTTACCCTCCAAAAACCAAGTTTAGTCCCACAGTAAATATACCTAGTAGTCCAAAAACAAAACTCATAATTACTCAGAAAAGTGCAATAATTGAAGATGACATCAAGATATATGTCAAACTTACCTTCCATTTTTAGAGTACAATTTTTAATTGAACTCTACATACGATTATGTGCATGTGTGCAATAACCAGAAAGTGGTTAAGCCCAAAACTTCACACATGTAAAGTGCACTAAGTATACTATCTAATAAGTTACATCCTGAGCACTTATAACTTAAAAAGAGGCAATACTATCTACTTCTTTAGGGTACTATTCCTCTTCTCCATGCCACTTTCAGAAGAACAGTTTATAAATCTCAAATGCAGCAGTTAATATTGCTAAGTCATTTTGAGATATATATCATATACTTATAGTAATACTAGTAATAGATATCTTAATCCTAAAGTAGAATACTAACTACTCTCTCCTTGGTCCTCCAACCTAACAACCACACAGGGCTGGTATATGCTAAGGCATTTTAGCAACCAGAAGCACTCTTTTGATATGACTAGGAGCCTGAAATATCTAACCAACCTCTTAGTGCTTATAA
Organism: Suncus etruscus; assembly: GCF_024139225.1. Classification (NCBI taxonomy): domain Eukaryota; kingdom Metazoa; phylum Chordata; class Mammalia; order Eulipotyphla; family Soricidae; genus Suncus; species Suncus etruscus. The sequence goes on from NC_064853.1 coordinate 38,439,831, forward strand.
TATGAAAAATGCCAAAGTTTTATCTGATTTCCTCCTGCCTCATTTACCCCTCTTTATCAGTTACTTCTATACACCAGCCTTTGAGTCGAAGGGCTCCTAATGCAAAAGGAAAGAAACTTAACAATGGTTCTTTTCTTGCCAATAATGGAGGGAACAAGAGTACTTTCAGCAATAAAGTTCCTGAGCTTTAAATTTCTGGTATATAGCTAGACTAGATAATTAGCATTAGAAGTTCCTATATCTGGGCCCGGAGAGATAGCACAACGGTGTTTGCCTTGCAAGCAGCTGATCCAAGACCAAAGGTGATTGGTTCGAATCCCGGTGTCCCATATGGTCCCCTGTGCCTGCCAGGAGCTATTTCTGAGCAGACAGCCAGGAGTAACCCCTGAGCACCGCCGGGTGTGACCCAAAAACCAAAAACCAAAAAAAAAAAAAAAAAAAAAAAAAAGAGTTCCTATATCTAACATCAGGGGAAATGTCACACCTCTAGGCACCATAAACATGTACAGCTCAGTTGCAAGACAATTCCAGCTCACACAGAAGTTCATGCACAGGATGCAAAATCCCATACAACCTGCATTTCAATGTGAAAGAAGTCCATGACTGGTACAGGATGTCATGCAATGTCTCACCCAAATACAAAAAATCAGGTCCACCAAGACAGGCAACAGGCTTGATCCACATGCTATGAAGACATAAGAACATCACTGCCCACATTTGGGTTCATAAGAAAGAAACTGAAAATATAGGTGACGTTTCTTGTGATCATCAGCCAGTCAATCATTCTAACTACCTAGGCAACGCACACTATTCAACAACTCCCTCCGGGGCCTCAATCAAGATTCCTGTCTCCACCTGCTCCTCTGACATCATCCTGTTATTATATGTTCTTTGAAATTCTTTTGATGAAAAAAAAAATGAGTCATCTCTTCCTGCCAACACAGGCCTAAACCTCTTCCAGGCAAAGTCAATCCATTTTTGTCAATCCTCTGGGGACAGGGCGCCGCCCAGTGGCTCCTCCAGCTACTACCTCGACCACACCTCCTAGGAAACAATGCCTCAGACAGTCCTCTGGAAAAAAACAGGTGAGGAGATGAAGTAACTAAAGTTCTTGGTGGAGCTGCAATTGGAGCCTGGGGACCCAAAATATAAACTACTAGTTTGAACAGAATTGAAAAGATAAGAACTAGGTAGGGGAAAAGACAAGTCACACTGAAAATTTAGAAAGAGACTGGGAAGAAAATAACACAAGCCTTATATTGCAAAACCTGAGGTTTGATCCCTGGTATTGCATGGTGTGCAATACCTGTCTGTGGCCACTGTCTGTGGCCTCTGAGCACCTTTAGGTATAGGTCACAACCTTTTTATTTTTTAATCTGAAGTGGTCAATCTCTAAGAGAGATAGTACTCCAGGTAAGGGGCAAATAAGGGTCTTGTCCTGAACACAACCAACCGAGTTTCAATCCCTGGCACAAAGCCAAAAAAAGCCCGACTATAGCTGTGGAGTGGGCCCAACATCCCTACCCCCCAAAAGCAAAATTATAAACCTAAATTTAACTAGAGGTTTTGGAATAATAGTAATTTGCTCAGTGCTCAAGAGAGTGATATTCTACCAATATTTATAGTATAGTTAGAGGGTTAAAAAGCTTGTCTAATATGAGGATGACCCTAGTTTTTTCCTCATCCCTCGGCACTACATATGGTCCTCAGCACCACCTGGGGGTTACTCCTGAGCTAGAAATAGCCTTAGAACAACATTTGACGTGGCCCAAACTGACAACCAAAATGTAAGAAAATTTCATAGTAATTGTCAAGTGTAAACTGGGGAAAAAGTTACTCGCATATAAAAATACCCCCCGAAATTTAGTGAATTTTCATCCACAGATTTACTGAATTTCTTTCTCAAGTAATTTATTCTTTAAGGCTAATAACTAACAACTTAGTATATTCAGAATTGTATAACTATCATCACTGTGTAATTTTAGAACATTCACCTTCCAAAAGCAATTCTTTTTTTTTTTTTTTTTTTTTTTTTTTTGGTATTTTGGTTTTTTGGGTCACACCTGGCAGTGCTCAGGGGGTTATTCCTGGCTCGGTGCTCAGAAATCGCCCCAGGCATGAAAGACCATGGGGTGCTGGGATTCGAACCATCATTGGTCTGGGTCGCTGCTGCTAGCAAGGCAAACACCTACCTGCTAGCTAACTCTCTGGCCCCTCCCAAAAGCAATTCTTTATCCACTAACAGTTCCCACTCCATTCTCCCTAACCTCAGACAGTCTCTAATCTGCTTATTATTCTCTATGGATTTGCCTATAATAAAATCATACAATATACCTAAGGCAAATTTATGTCTGGCTTTCATTTAACAAAGTTTTTACTTAGTGCAGATTTTCAAGCTTGATTCATGCTAACATTGATTAGTTACTTCAATTCAATTTTACTGCTGACTTAAATAATAGATAAATATGATATACACATTGTTATTTATCCATTTAATCCACTGATGGGTATATGGACTGTTTTATTTTTTAAGTTATGAATAATGCTATCAACCTTTGTGTCTAAGTTCTTTTTGTGGATATAAGATTCCAGTTTTCCAGAATATATACTTGGTTGAATTGCTAGGCCATGTGGCAGTTCTATCTTTAACTTTTGGAGGAACCACAAATTGTTTTCCAAAAGCAGCTGCACTATTTTACATTCCCACCAGCAATGTATGAGGGCTCTAATTTCTCCACATCCTCAGTCTCCTTTTTATTACAGACATGCTAGTGGGTATAAAGTTGCAATTCATCATGGTTTTGGATGTGCGATTTGTGTCAATGACTAATGATGTTGGCATCTTTTAGTGTGCTTCTTAGCTATTTGTGTAGCTTCTTTGAAGAAATGTCTATTCAAATTCTTTGCATATTTTTATTGAATTCTTTTCACTGTTAATTCTATGGGCTCTTTATATATCTTAATATAAGTCCCTTCTTACATATCTGATTTGCCTTTTTTTCCTATCTGAGGGGTGTCTTCATGCAGGGTACTGTGTGTGCTCCTGCACATATCTAGCCCTCTTTTTACATTTTACACGTTTTAGTTATGGTTGCTGGGCCACACCGGATAGTGCTCAGAAGCTACTACTGATTCAGTGCTAATTTTTTTTTAAATAAAATTCAATTTACCTGGGGCAGAGAGCTAGCACAGCAGGTATGGCATTTGTTTTGCATGCAAATGAACCATTTGGGGGGGTGTGGATTTCTTTCCTAATGGATTGACTTGGAACCTTGTCAAATGCCAACCCACCAAGGGCTGGAGCTATAGCACAGTGGGTAGGGTACTTACTTGCCTTGCACACAGCCGACCCAGATTTGATTCCCTGGATCCCATATGGCTCCCTGAGCCTCTAGGAGTAATTCTTTTTTTGTTTTTTGGGTCACACCCGGCGATCACTCAGGTGTTACTCCCTGGGCTCTATGCTCAGAAATCGTACCTGGCAGGCTCGGGGGACCACATGGGATTCCGGGATTCAAACTAATGACCTTCTGCATGAAAGGCAAATGCCCTATCTCCATGCTATCTCTCCGGCCCTCCAGGAGTAATTCTTGAGCACAGAGCCAAGAATAACCCCTGAGCATCCCTGGGTGTGCCCAAAAAACAAAAACAAAAGCCAGAGACAGTAGAGGGTTTGAGAAGTTAAGGTACATGCAGGCAAGCCAGTTCAATCCCCACATTTGCATACCCCCCAGCACCATTGGGAGCAACCTCTGAACACAGAGCTAGGAGTAGCCCTAAAGTACCACCAGCTGTAGTAAAAAAAAAAAAATCACAAATTCCTCCTCCATTAAAAGCCAAGTGACCCTAATGTAGAGGATTATCATTCTATTCCACTGAGCTATATATTTGTGTTTTTTATTTTTTGTGGATGATGTGTCTATGCTAACAATGGTCAGAGTTTACACCGTATGAGGTTCTGGAGACTGAATGTGGGCTGATCACATACAAGGCGAGCACCCTGTCTACTGTACTATCTCTGTGGCCTCTGTATTTCTATTCTTATTCCATAACCACACTGCCTTGACTACTATAGCTTTGTATAACTTTAAAATGGGAAATATGAGTCCGTGCTAGTGTTCCTTTTTCAAGGCAAATCTGGGATGGAATAGGTACCATGCATTTCCACAAATTTTTACAAATAGTTTGTTAATTTTAACAAGAAGAATAATAACAAAAGCATGCAAGGATATTGAAAGGGATCACACTAAATCTGTAGATCAATCTGAGAAATAATGCCATCTTAACACATGTTGTCTCTAATTTATAAATAAAACAAGGGCCAGAGAGAGAGTATAGAATTTAAGATGCATGCTTTGCATATGAGCTGGTTAGATCTTCAGTACCAAATAGTCCCTTAAGCATCACCAAGTGTAGTCCTGGAGACCTCCAAGCACTGTCTGGAAGATTTGGGTGGTCCCCAGCACCACAAGGACCAAGCAGCACTGCAACCCTGAGCCCTGATGGAACTGCTGGTCCAGCAAGCCATGAATCACTGGAAGTGGCACTGCAGCCCACTAAACAGCACTTAGGAAACCCAAATAAACCATTTCAAGAAGCAGAGAAGTTCTTATTATTAAAGGACTGGAGCACATGTTTTGCATGCAGGTCCCATTTTGGCACTATCTGATCCTGAGAGCACTACTAGGAGCAATCCCCAGCACCAAGACTTAAGTAGCTCTTGAGTATTGTCAGGCATAGACTCAAGATAACAATTTTGAGCCAACATTTTCTGATAACTTGGTACAAACATATTCAAATTCCCTTGTGTACTTTAGACACACTGAAGACACGATTTTGAGAACCCGCGATTAAAAGAAGTAATATGTTGAAACAGATTCAAAAACTACATAATGACTTTCATACTGCAATGCAACACATTATGTGATTTATCAAGTTTCTGGAATAGCTGCATGCTTTAAACCTACGACCTAGAGACTTAGCCAAGGTTAACTAGTGTTGACAAAGTCTTTGTGATCTGCCAGGCCCACTGGCCTTGACTTATTTCAAGTTAGTAAAGAAAAGGGATGGAAGAATCACAATCCTTTTCAAGACCACAAATGCCTTAAATACAACAAACTTAGGAGTTCAGTGTAAGATTAACTCAGATCTTCTTTTCTCTAAAATGAGTATCACACCAGTACCATAGTAAGTAGTCAGAAATTGTATGCAGCATGTTGGTTAGAAGAAGAAAAAGCAAACTGCATTTATAACTCACTTTCTACCATAACTTAATATTATGCAGTTAAACAGCCAAAAGCTAACCTACTATGAACTCTGACCTCTTCAATCATACAGCAAAGCTCCACTCGGAAATATAATTAAATGACAACTGAGTAGTACGCCAGGCAATGATCTATACTGTTTGTTGGTTTGGTTTGGGTTTTTGGGCCACTGGCAGTGCTCAGAGCTACTCAAGAATCCAGGGGCCGGGCGGTGGCGTAAGAGGTAAGGTGCCTGCCTTGCCTGCGCTAACCTTGGACAGACCACAGTTCGATCCCCCGGCGTCCCATATGGTCCCCCAAGCCAGGAGCAACTTCTGAGCACATAGCCAGGAGTAACCCCTGAGTGTCACCGGGTGTGGCCCAAAAACCAAAAAAAAAAAAAAAAAAAAGAATCCTGTGGGACCAGAGTGCTGGGAATAAACTCAGTTGGCCATGTACAAGACAAGCACTTGTATTATAATTCCAGTCCAGGCAATGGTCTTTACATACAGTGTTCTGATTGTCTCTACCTCCTACTCTTTTAGGTAAGAATTATCACCCCATTTTTATAAAAAGGAAAAAAGAAGAAGAAAGAAAGAAACTGATTTACAGTGACTAAGTAACTTCCCTAAAATCACATAGCTAATAAGTAGCATCAGGCTAGAATTTAAAACCCAGGTATCTTTCATCTTTAACTAGTACTTTTTCCTCTGGTCCACAGATTTTCCAAATGTTCCAAATCTCCCAACTCTGTTTCATTTTCAGATCTGTGAGAAACAAAGTCAAAATGACATCTGAGTTTCCACTCCAACCCTGAACTGAACTGGTTTTCCTAGATGGCTTAAAGTGAGAAAGAGGAAGGAGGGAGGGAGAGGGGAAAGGTGGAAAGAGTGAGGAGGGAAAGAGAGAAGGAAAGAAATATGACTAAAGACAAGAACATCAGTAAAAAAAAAAAAAAAAAAAGTATGTGGGGGAATTCACCTTACAACTGAAAATAAAGTAAAGGTGGGCAGCCCTGGACACCAAAGATTACTTCAATCAAAACTACAACCTCCTCCCCATTCCCCCTGTAAACAGAAGTTAAAATATCACTTAATCTCTGTTTAATCATTCACCACAAGTTCATGGTAGTTTAACTCCTTACATATGATGGTCTCCAGCATGTTCCAGAAAACCCTGGAGGTGGTGATAAATGCTGGCATGAAAACAGGGAGAAATGTAATAAGCACTAGGCTCTAAAGCCACTTTACCAAGCAGGAAGTTTTAGATTAAGGTCACAGGCCACCTGTTCTCCAGCTTACCAAACTGACACCTAATTCATGCCCTGGACATGGCTCATGGAGAGATCCCATGAGTAAGACGCCAAATCAGAATATCACTCATGAGGACCAGGGCTTCCAGACTACTGGAATGTGCCCAGTAAGGATCTTGGGGGTGTCTGGGCAGCTGAAAGTCTCCACATGGGAATTCAGTGAAGACAACTGCTTTCCCTCAACCTGAGGTCATGTATTTGTGTTTAAAAATAAACCTCAGTGAACCTCATGCCTTAAGAATAATTTAGGAAAGAATGTTGTTGAATCTGGCAACGATTTGTCCCATTAAGGTTAAAGGGAAAATATATGCTCTTAACACCAGTCTTAAATCTGATACAGGGGGTTGGAGCTATAACACAGCACATACAGCATTTGACTTGCATGCAGCTGACCCTGGTTGGATCCTTGGCATCTTATATGGTCCCGTCCCCCATTCCCATCCCCAGCCTGCCAGTGGTAATTTCTGAGTGCAACCAGATGTGGTCCAAAAACAAAAGTATGATTTAAAATAAAAAAGTCATTACAGTAATTAGGGGCATATGCTTAGCTCACACCCAACCAGTTTGATTCTGGTGTGGCCCCACGGAACTGCTTGGGTGCTCCCCATTCCCCAAAAGAAGTACGACACAGGGGCTGGAGTGATAGCACAGAGGGCATTTATTTGTCTTGCACATGGCCAACCCATATTCAATCCCCAGTATCCCAAGTGGTCCCCCAAGCCTGCCAGGAGTGATTTCTGAGCACAGAGATAGATGTAATCCCTGAGCACCACCGGGTGTGGCCCAATAAAAAGAAGTATGACACAAAAGATGAGAGAAATCCCATTCCAGGCTAATTTACCCAAGTATAAAACTTATAAACAACTATAAGTATTTTCTCATATAATTTCTAATATTTTCAGATGTCAAGAAAGGTGTTAATATCCATGCAGTATAGGTGGGCTGTTCATTCAGTATGTGGAAGTAATTTTATTCATTTTTCTGCTTGGGTTTTTTTGGAGCCACACCCAGTGGTGTTCAGGGTTCCTGGTGGTGCTGAGTTGACCACAGAGTGTCAGGGATCCAATGGGGCTCCCATGCACATAGCATGGTCTCCAGTTCTTTGAGCTTTTTCCTCAGCCCTGATAATAGTTGTTTTTGTTAGTTTTTTGTTTTGTTTTGGGTCTATAGGTGGTGCCAGGAATTTGAACTGAGAGAGCAATGAGCTAAAACGCATACAAGACAAGTCTTACTTCCTGCACCATCTTTCAGACTCCCTAAAAGTATTTTTAAAGAAAAAACTAGTAAATGTAAAACAATAGGTTGGCAGGCCCCTGGATTCCATGTTTTACTGTAGCCAGGGATGATGTTGAGGCCTTAGGTTCCTATTTCAGAATTTGTAAACAGAAGGGGGGAATAACTGTTTTCCCAACAGCCTCGTTAAAATAGAAATCCCCTTCTCAGTAATCCCACTTCTCAACTTGATTAAAATAACTATCATCCAGATTCCTGGAAATTGCCATTTTCCTATTTAACTAGGAGCTTTATCACTGTGATTGTACAGCTTTTCTTTGGAGTCAAATAGCTACAAGTAGTTTGTGGTTTCAGTATTATTATCATTCAAATAACTAAGACTTGAGGGTGAGTGAGAACCGTTTATGGGCACTTAAGAATGCAATTCCTCGCTCACTCACTACAGCAGTTGGTAGAGGAAGCACAGTAAACAACATATAGAGCCAAACAGAGAGGGAAGCATTAAGTCTGACTTGCTCATATAATGAGAAACAGGTATGGATCCTTGTTCTAGGCACACCAATACCCCTCTATCAACACCACATTCCCTCTTGGTTAACAATTAACAACAACAACAACAACAAAAATGCTAAGAATGATTTAGAAGTAGATCCTGAATCTCTCTCTCTGACGTTCCCTGCTACAAAATGTTGACAGTCAGAGTTGTCCGGTGTTATTTATACATTAGCCATCAATCTGAAGAATTCCTGTAGAAGATATTCTGCTATGGTTAATCCCTGATGCACCACAAATCTAGAGGGGTTTTAGTTGTTTGTTTTCATTCGGTTGATTTTTTGGGCCATACTCACCTATTCAGAGGCTATTCCTGCCTGTGTTCAGGGGTCAATCATGGTGGTGCTGAAGAAAACCTGGGTAGTACCATAGATGGAACAGGAGTTGTTGATTGTCAGGGAAGCATCTTAACCCCTGTACTCTTTCTTCTGCCCTGGTTGATCTTTTTATGGTTTTGTTCTGGGGCCAGCAGTGCTCAGGAGTTACTCCTAACTCTGTGCTCCTGAACCATCCTGGTGGACTGGGGGACTATATGGAGTATCAGAGATGGAACCTAGGTCAGTGCGCACAAGGCAAGTGCTCCCTTTGATGTACTAAGCACAACCAGTGGTGCCTGAGGCTTACTCCTGGCTTTTTTTGGTTCAAGGATCATACCTGGCTCTGCTCAGGGGACCATTAGTTGCTTATGTTTTTATGCTGTTGTTTTGTGTTTTTCCCGAAGCAAAGAGAAAAAATTTCTGAAACTTAATCCATTCTCCTCCCTCAGGATTAAGAAATTAGGACTAAGGCTTTGACCTTTGTTACAATTTTATGTCTAAATCAGCAAAAGCTGAAGGAGCAGAACACTTAAAGGAATAGGGCTGCAAAGACCAGCATTTCCGTTTGGTGTTCTCACCCCAAAGTTCTTTCAGCTTCAAAGTTCAGCAACATTTTTGCATAAACAAGCCTCCCTAGGTTTGATGAGCTGTTTCATTGATATAAGGCAAGGGCCATTTTTATTTTTGTTTATTCTTATAGCTCCCAGTACTAAAAAAAAATGCATTTTTAATATGAGAAATTGCCTAACTTAATGCTTAAAGATAACTCCAAGAAGAAAATCATAAAGAAAGAAAGGGACATAAAGAATCCAATTTTCGGGGCCGGGCGGTGGAGCTAAAGGTAAGGTGCCTGCCTTGCCTGCGCTAGCCTTGGACGGACCTCGGTTCGATCCCCCGGTGTCCATATGGTCCCCCAAGCCAGGAGCAACTTCTTTTTTTTTTTTTTTTTTTTTTTTTGTGGTTTTTGGGTCACACCCGGCAGCGCTCAGGGGTTATTCCTGGCTCCATGCTCAGAAATTCTCCTGGCAGGCACGGGGGACCATATGGGACACCGGGATTCGAACTGATGACCTCCTGCATGAAAGGCAAACACCTTACCTCCATGCTATCTCTCCGGGCCCCAGGAGCAACTTCTGAGCGCATAGCCAGGAGTAACCCCTGAGCGTTACCGGGTGTGGCCCAAAAACCAAAAAAAAAAAAAAAGAATCCAATTTTCCTCTGGCAACCCTGCTCACTGAGGAAATACAACTGGAACTTGAGACTTTGGAAACACCACTCTTTGCCATATTTGAGGATCAAAATGCAATCAGAATATTTGGGGGATTTTCCAATGTCCCAATAACCACCTTCTTTACTCGGGCTGGACTTGAAAAAGCCCCTTGAAAGCACAAACTGTGCAATCCAAACTTCTGGCCTCATGTTTTACTAACGTGGAATTCAATCAAATTTAATCTTAACTCCACCAATGTTCTAATTGATTCCATACAAACTCTTGTCCTCCTCCTAAAACTATGGTAACCAGTCTACCCTGAATAAGACCTTTAAGCCAGAGACAAAAATCCCATGCCACAGAAGCTTCAAATACATCTTTAAAACAGAACAAATTGTACCCCTTCTCTCCCCCACCTCAATTTGTGGACCACACTCTGCAGTGCTCCAGATTTATTCCTGCCTCTGCACTCAGGTATCACTCCTGGTGAGCTTGATGGACTATGCAATATACGCATGTGAACTATAAGCAGTACCCTGAACACTGTCAGGGCTTGCTCCTGAGCACAGTCAGGAATAAACTGAATGCTGTTGGATGTGCCCTTAAACCCCCCCCCCCAAAAAAAAAGATGTCTTAACTTTTTCTTTTTTTGGTTTTTGTTTTTTTGGGGGCCACACCCGGCATTGCTCAGGGGTTACTCCTGGCTGTCTGCTCAGAAATAGCTCCTGGCAGGCACGGGGGACTATATGGGACACCGGGATTCGAACCAACCACCTTTGATCCTGGATTGGCTGCTTGCAAGGCAAACACCATCGCTGTGCTATCTCTCTGGGCCCAAGATGTCTTAACTTTAAAGAAGAGATAGATACAAACAATGGAAAGGGGAGGCAGACAGATAAGAAAATTCACTCTATAAAGATTGTTTAAAAAAAGGCAATATATTAAAATATGTGTCACTTGTTTTTGCTTGGTTTTGGTTTTGGTTTTTGGATCACACTCAGCGACACTCAGGAGTTATCCTGGCAGACACGGGAGACCATAAGGGATGCCAGGATTCAAATCACCACACGTCCTGGATTTGGCTGCGTGCAAGGCAAACGCCCTACTGCTGTGCTATGTCTCTGGCCCCAAAATCTGTGTCACTTCTTTAGCCATTCCAGCAACCTGGGGTAAGCAGCCTACAGCAGAGTTTCCCAAAGTGGGCAATGCAGCCCCTGACTCTGCCCCTTCCAAAAGTGAGTAAGAAGCTTGCCTTGCATGCGGCTGAGTGCAGAGCCAGGAATAATGCCTGAGCATGGATAGATGTGGCCCCATCTCCACCCCAACAAAAATCTCAGAATTCCACAGGGCACTGGGTGGCATTTCTCCCTGCTATAAAAGGAGTGGCAATACACACTATTGGGAAACTCTGCTCTCGGCATTTGGAAATGATCATTTAGCAGGTCCCTTCATTATAGACAGGAACACACAGTCCCAGCATTTGCTCAGTTTCCATTAACCAGTCATACCTGCTGCTAGAATTACTGAGTCCAACAGCTCAAATGAAGGTCCCTTTCCCCTTCTGTGATTCCTCCTACTACTTTCACTATTATAGATTTGGAAAACCCAAGATCTGCCTCTATATCTTGGTTCAAGCTCCCCTGGGGCACAAGAAACTTTATTCTCAGGGCCAGAGAGCTAGTACAAAGGATAAGGTGTTTGGTCTAGTACACAACCAACCAGGGTTCTATCCCCAGCACTCCATATGACCGACCTCCCGAGACTGCCAGGGGTGATTCCTGAGTACAGAATCAGGAGTAAGCCCTGAGCATCACCAGGTGTGGATTCATCCTCACCACCCCCCATACACACAAAAAAAAAAGGAGCAGAAAAAAAAATCACTATTCTCAGACAAAAACCAAAGAAACTCAGATCCACCACACAGACAAAAAATCTTTTTGACAGAATAATTAATAAGTTGTTACTAGCTGAAGCAATAGCACAGCGGTAGGGTGTTTGCCTTGCATGTGACTGATCCAGGATGGACCTCTGTTTGATCCCTGGAGTCCCTGGAGTGATTTCTAAGCACATAGCCAGGAGTAACCCCCGGGCATCACCAGGTGTGGCCCATTCCCCCCTCCCCCCCCAAAAAAAGCTATTCTGGGGCCGGACCAATAGTGCAGCGGTAGGGCGTTTGCCTTGCACGCAGCTGACCTAGGACAGATGGTGGTTCTATCCTCCTGGTATCCCATATGGTCCCCAAGCCAGGAGCGATTTCTGAGAGCATAGCCAGGAATAACCCCTGAGCATCACTGGGTAAGGCCCACCAAAAAAATTGCTCCTAATAAAATGCATTCCCTTACTGACATCCATCTAAGAATCCTCTAAAATTTGTCCACTTCTTTTCCTCTTACTAATGGGATAATCATGCCTAAAAGAGTCATGTTTTCTTTTCCACTCTAGAAAGAAGACTGCTGATAGACTTAATTTTTAAAATGAGAAAAATAAAGCTATACTTAGAACTTGACACAGATATTAGCAATAATATTTACTAAAATAATATGCATATTTGAGGTCGGAATGATAGCACAATAGTAGGACATTTGCCTTGCATAATGCCAACATGGGACAGACCCAGGTTCAATCCCCAGCATCCCATATGGTCCCCTGAGCCTGCCAGGAGTGATTTCTGAGCACACAGCCAGGAGTAATCCATGAGCACTGCTGGGTGTGGCCCCAAAAACAAAAAAATTTTTAACTCATATTTGCAGAGCACTTAATATGTTCCTGAGGTACTACTATTCCTAAACTATGCTAATTGACTCTTATTAACTCATTTTATATATTAACTCATTCAATTATCATTTAAGCTCTGAAAACCGTGCTATTATAATCCTCACTTTATAGTTGAGAAATTCTGGCCTTAACAGAAGATTAAGAGGCCAAAGAGATACAGCAGATAGGGTGTTTGCCTTATACATAGCCAACCAGAGTTCGATCCCTGCCACCACATATGGTCTCCCAAGTTCCCTAAGGAGTGAACCATGAGCAGAGAGCCAGGAGTAGTAGGCTCTGAGCACCACTACATATGGGGGGAAATGAAATTGATTTAGCGTCATAAAAAATATCTTAGTGTCCTTGGGAAAATATCACTTTGACTAGATTTCATTAGAAGAAAAAGAAATCACCCAAAATTCAATGGATTATTTTTTTCTTCTCTACATAAATGGGTAGTAAAGCATTATTAACATATTAAGTCTCTCCTAGTACTATTTAGCTACTAGTGCTATTTAGTACTATATATTCCCTTCTTCCACAAATCTCTCAAACACAGCATCTTCAGAGGTTTTAAAGTCAGAGAGAGAGGGGGAGGAAGGGAGAGAGGCAGGAGGGAGAGAGAGAGAGAAAGAGAGAGAGAGACAGGCAGGGAGAGAGAGAGAGAGAGAGAGAGAAACAGGCAGAGAGAGAGAGAGAAACAGGCAGAGAGAGAGAGAGAGAGAGAGAGAGAGAGAGAGAGAGAGAGAGAGAGAGAGAGAGAGAGAGAGAGAAAACTAATCAAAAGCTCTTTTCTTCAGGCAAACAAAAGGCTTTGGTATTTTCACTGACAGACTAGCTATTCTTAATCCTAACCAAAGATTTTTTGGCACAGAAAGAAATATGAAAATGTTAGGCTTGTGGGAATGGCTTGTGCTTTGGGCTTTTGTGCCCCACTCAGTAAAGCCAGCCCACTGAAACACAAACACAGCAGCCCCTCAGGAACTCTGGGCCAATTCAGTCAGCTCCAAGGTCTAGGGAGACAGACAGAGATTCCTTATTCCTACTCCCTATCCCATGCCTTCTTTCTCCCTTTCCCCTGCTACAGGAAAGTTCAGTTGTTTTTAAAGTAATGAGGGGGGTTGGGGGGAGGAGAACCATGCAGTGTGATAGCACAGTGGTAGGGCATTTGCTTTGTACGAGGCCTACCAAGGTACGATCCCCAAAATCCTATGTGGGACACCTGAGCCTGCCAGGAGTGATACCTGAGTCAGGAGGAACCCCTTAGAGTCTGAGTTTTTGGGTCACGCCCCGAATAATAAATAAAAAATAAAATAAAATAAAATAAAATAATAAGGATGGAGCTGGAGCAGTAGCGCTAGTGTAAGGTGTGTCTGCCTTGCAAGCACTAACCTAGGACCGACTGCGGTTAGATTCCCCCCCCCCCCAGTCCCATATGATCCCCCAAGCCATGCGAGATTTCTGAGATCAGAGCCAGGAGTAACGCCTGAGCATCACCGGATGTGGCCCAAAAACCAAAAAGAATAAAATAAAATAAAATAAAATAAAATAAAATAAGGTAACAAGGGGGAAAAATGTGAAGATACAGACACAACTGATCAAATTCTGTTAGCGTGGGGGCAGGGGGTAGAAAGAGTAGAATGGGAGATAGTGAAATCAGGTCTAACTTCACACTTTAGTAATCCCAGTGCCTCTCGCCCCAAATCAACAATTTAGTTTTAGCACTTTCCTCAGTAAACTGTTGAGATATGGCAACTATTTCAAGTGCTTACTCCACTCAACACAATGGGTTTTAGAGGCATAATGTGCAGTGGATGGACATGATTAACATTTCCTGGCTGGAGACAGAGAAATCAAGACTATTTTATAAGTTGAGTCAATAATGAAGAAAGGGAAAAGGGACAGTCTGCCTGAAGATAGGGCCCAAGCAACACTGATCCCAGAGAGAGCTGAGCTAAACTCAGATCTGGTAACACTCCAATCCCTGCTACACACATGAACATGGACTATTCTTATAATAAAGGGCATGAAGCCTTTATGATCATTCAGTAACACTCTTCCTTTACTATTTTTCCCAGAATAGTGTGAACAAAATTTCTATGAAGCCACAGGCCTACGGCACATGTCCTAGCAGTAAGGTCTCTGCCAGTTAGGTAGAAAAAAAGTTATTCCTGTGAGTCTCAGTCTGGCTTTAATATAATCTTCTAGTGAACATGCCAAACTAATGTGTGATTGCTTGAAGTACCAAATCAGAAGGTAAAAGGGCCCGTGCACTTCAAGACTGAATATCCTTAAATTATCCTTGGTAATGGTCCTAGTCGTGCTTCCAGGCAGTGTTAAAGCCAGTGGCATAAACAAAATCATTCTTGCCAGGCTCTACCTGCTGGCAAATTTCAAAAGTCTGGCCTAAGTAGTTTCACAAACATTTGCTTATTATCTTCAACTATTGTAACCAGTACCCTCCTACAAGTCAACAGATGATGGTAGCATCAGAGATAAAATCTAGACAGCAGGAAAGAAAAAGAAAAAAACTATCTTTGCCCTGCTGATTCCTAGAGAACTCTTCAGCTTAAGAGTATAATACTCCCTTCTATATAAAATTCATTACTTGACTGTTCTCCCAACAAGCCACACTATCCTAATCAAGTACAGCCGGGCATCGACAACTGAGTGGCATACAAAGTCCTTGGAAAGACAGTAAAGACAGGGCAATGTCCACTGCAGTTTCCTAACATCAATAACTTGGAAATATAAATATTCCACAATAGAATGACTAAGTGAAGCCATTATCAACAGGATAACTTAAAGTTAAAATGACTCATCTCCAGAAATATGAGTCAGTTACAGAGGCATGTTTGAGGCCCTAGTTCAATAATGGCATACACAGGCAAAACAAACAAACACATACTCTGTGACTATAAGGAAACTTTTTTAAAAAATCCTTTTAGGGCTGGAGATATAGCACAGTAAGTAAGGCACTTGCCTTGCATGTGCCAATCCCAATTTGAATTCCAGGCACTATATATGGTTCACTAAGCAACATCGGGGTCACTCTGAGCACAGAGCCAGGAATAGCTCCTGAGCACTGTCAAACATGACTCAAACCCTCCTCACCCCCCAAAAAAAATCTTTATGATATCACATGTAAAAAAGAATAAGAAACTAAATATATACTAAATGAAAGAAAAAACAGGGGCCAGCGAAGTGGCACATCAAATGGGTGTGGCAAGAAAAGGAAGGAAGGAAGGAAGGAAGGAAGGAAGGAAGGAAGGAAGGAAGGAAGGAAGGAAGGAAGGAAGGAAGGAAGGAAGGAAGGAAGGAAGGAAGGAAGGAAGGAAGGAAGGAAGGAAGGAAGGAAGGAAGGAAGGAAGGAAGGAAGACTATATGTTATGATTCTATTTAATTAAATCTCTAAAATAAGCAAGATTTAGATTAGTAGCTACCAAAGTCTAAGAAAAGAGGTCACAAGAAGTGAATTAATGGGGTTTGTTCTAGAACCAGAAGTTGTGATGTGTTGCACACACTATAAATGTTAATGAATTACTGGTATTTCATTATTCAAGATTATTTCAATGATATATTGTTTTGTTTTTTATTTTTGGGTTACACCCAGCAGCACTCAGGGGTTACTCCTGGCTCTACACTCAGAAATTGCTCTTGGCAGGCTCAGGGGACCACATGGAATGTCTGGATTTGAACCAACCATCCTTCTGCATGCAAGGCAAATGCCCTACCTCCATGCTATCTCTCCGGCCCCAATGATACATTGTTATATAAAAATTTTTTTAACCACAATTAAAAGCCAGGAGTGGGCCCAGAGAGATAGCACAGCGGCGTTTGCCTTGCAAGCAGCCGATCCAGGACCAAAGGTGGTTGGCTCGAATCCCGGTGTCCCATATGGTCCCCTGTGCCTGCCAGGAGTTATTTCTGAGCAGACAGCCAGGAGTAACCCCTGAGCACCGCCGGGTGTGGCCCAAAAACCAAAAAAAAAAAAAAAAAAAAAAAAAAAAAAGCCAGGAGTAAGCCCTAAGCACTGCAGGTGTGACCCCAAAATAAAACAAAGTAAATATGGACCAGAAAGGAACACAGAAGTCCCAACATCTTTTAAATTTAAATGAGAATACAATGATGTTGAATAATAAAAATCCAAAAAGACTTCAGCCCTGAAGCCACAATCTCATGCCTGCAAACAAGTGCCTATCAAGTGAAGATCAAGTTACAAAGCTCTCCAGGCACCATGACAGCAGGCCTGTGTGCTATATAGTGTGGCTGAGAGAAGACTCAAGTCTCTCTCTTCCTCAATCCAGTCCTCTAATCCCCCTTCAAAAAAATTCCCAGGGCAAAGAACCATCTGTTTCAACAAAGCCTAGAGCCACACAAGAATATTAACTCCTTCACTGCTGATCTCCTACAGAAAAATAGATTTCATTCACTGTTAAGTGCTATTTGTTTACTTTATTTAAGCCAGGGGTGGAAGCCATGGCCTCACAGAAGCAAGACATAGCTAGAGAACACCCCCTGACCCCTAAGTACTTTCTTATTTTAAATACACCTCTGAGCAATGCTGAGTATGGCCCAAAGCACACCACTACCACCATAACAACAACAAAACAAAAGAGCACTTCTAAGACTAGAGAGGTAAGTCTATAGGTTGGAGAGCATGTTTTGCATGCAAGAGGAATGGGTTAGATCTCCAGCACTGCGTGATCCACCCCTCCCAAAGAAGCAAATCCTGAGCAGTAAGAGAGAAGTTCCTGAGCACCACCAGATATGGCCCAAAACATAAAATAAATTAAAAATGCTTCCAAATATTGGAATATAAGATAAGGGAAGCACCCTTACTTCCCTTTCTCCAGCATACCATTATACAAGGAATAATTACCAGGGAATACTCAAATTATTTGTTAAATAAATTAACTCCTTTTTTCCTATAATAATTGTTTATTTTCTAAAGTTTCACTTTTCCTGTGGACTGCGCAAAGTGACAGGAAAATCAAATTCAACTTTGTTTTCCCAACCAGTAGACCAATATTTATCTAGTGTCTACTTGCATATAGTATAACTAGTTTTCTCACTGCAAGGGTCATTGCTGGATCCCAGTGCCTAACCTAACCAACTTCAGAAGTGCTCAAACATACTTGTCAAATGAAACAATGGTTCAATGAGCACTTCAATGTGGCTACTACATATGAGCTGGGTATTATGGCAGTTATAAAAATACAACACCCTTGAAACAGACCCCTAGAAACAAACCCCTAGAAACAATTTCAACAGGGGACAAAAAGAGTAGGAAAGAGCATATCAGTTTATGTAGTCTTGCTAGACTATAACTAGAGAAATCTTCACAGGGAAGAAAAACCTGGAGGAGGCTGGAGGAATGAAGAGATTTTAGGCTAGTTACAAAAAAAAAAAAAAGGCATTCCAGGTAAAAATACACAATAAAGGGCAGTGCTGAGAATGAACAAAACACCTCAAAGAATAGTGAAGAGTTTTTTTTTTTGGGGGGGGGGAGGGAGGGGACACACCTGGCGTTACTCAGGGGTTATGCCTGAATCTGCACTCAGAAATCGCTCCTGGCAGGCTCAAGAGACCTGGAATGGAACCCAGGTCCATCCCAGGTCAGCAGCATGCAAGGCAAGTGCCCTACCGCTATGCTATCACTCTAGCCCAGCAATAGTGAAATTCTATGTATGTTAGGAGCTGAAGGTGTCTTCTAGAAAATTTTCAGCCTGGATAAGTAGGAAGATGTCAGAGCATAAAAGATGTGTAAGAGAAAATAATTGTAGCAGCCGTATCTTGACCAAAAAAGAAAGAGGAAACACAGAAAACAAAATAGGAGGTTATTGCAATAACCTGAGAGATGATAAGGAATGACTAGATCTTAAACTAGTCAAAGCAAAGGGAATGAGGAGGAAAGAACAAATCTAAGAAAAACAGTGAGGAGGGCCCGGAGAGATAGCACAGCGGCGGCGTTTGCCTTGCAAGCAGCCGATCCAGGACCAAAGGTGGTTGGTTCGAATCACGGTGTCCCATATGCCTGCCAGGAGCTATTTCTGAGCAGATAGCCAGGAGTAACCTCTGAGCAACACCGGGTGTGGCCCAAAAACCAAAAACCCAAACCCCCCCCCCCCCAAAAAAAAAAAACCAGTGAGGAAACAAAATGCAGTGATAGGTTACAAACAGATTGGTGCAGGATTTCTGATGGCTGACACTATACAAATGGGACCACTACTGTCAAAAATGAAGAATGAGTGGGGCCAGAGCAATAGTTCAGTGGGTAGGGTGTTTGCCTGACACATGGCTAATCCAGGTTGATCCTCAGCATTCCATACAGTCCCCTGAACCCACCAAGAGTAATTTCTGAGCACATAGTCATGAGTATCCCCTGAGCACAACTGAGCACAACTGGTATTCCCCAAAAATAGGGACTGAGGGGCCCGGAGAGATAGCACAGGGGTGTTTGCCTTGCAATCAGCCGATCCAGGACCAAAGATGGTTGGTTCGAATCCCGGTGTCCCATATGGTCCCTCGTGCCTGCCAGGAGCTATTTCTGAGCAGACAACCAGGAGTAACCCCTGAGCACCGCCGGGTGTGGCCCAAAAACCAAAAAAAAAAAAAAAAAAAAAAAAATAGGAACTGAGAAATAGAAGTCTAAACTTGGTTTTAAAAATTCAGGTCTAAAAGAAAAAAGGAAAAAAACAAAAAAAAAAAATTCAGGTCTGAGATGATAAACAAGAGACTGTTTAAAATAAAAAGTCTAAAAAGTATTTGTATATAATAAACAAAATATTATTCAGTCTTACTGAGAAGATAATTAAATTTATTTCTGGTACATGCAAAGACCCTAACTAGGATCTCCAGCACTATCAGATTTATATGCACCCCCCAAATAAATGATAAATGAATGAATAAAACAAAAGGAAATTATGTTCTATGCCTAGCTACAACATGAACGAGCTCTGCTGATGTTAGGCTAAATATAAAAAAATCTGTTGTGGAAAAACAAATATTGTATGATGCCACTTATGGAAGGTCAATTTCACAGAAGCAGAGCACAGAAAGGTGGTTGCCAGGGACTGAGGAGAGGGAGAAATGAGAGTTGTTCAACAGGTATTGAGTTACAGTCCTGCAAGATGAAAACATTCTGGATAGCTATTATAAGACAAACATGCACAGTTAACAATACTTTACATGTATAAAAATAAGGATAAATTTCAAGGTTTTTTTTTTTAACCACATTGGGGGAAAGGGTAATGAGGCAGGATTGGGCCACAAGAGCAGTACCAAGGGATTATTCCTGGCTCTGTACTCAAGGCACTCCTGGCAGATCTCAAGGGAACATATGTGGTGCCAGGAATTGAACCCGGGTCCACTATTTAAGAGGCAAGTCCTTACTCCAGTACTATTTATCTCTCCAGTCCCCTGTGATACATTTTTTTAAATAACATTTTAGAAAGGCAGAGAGACATTACAGGGGTAAAAGTACTTGCTTTGCACATAACCAACATTGGATTGATCCTGGCACCACATATAGTCCCCCATGCATTGCTGGGAGTGACCCCCTGAGCAAAAGGCCAGGACCAGCCAGCCCCTGAAGCAATACTGCCAGATGTGGCCCTTGAGTCCCCCAAATTAAACAACACTTAAAAATATAAAAGATTTAAGTTGTAGAAGACAGGGGGGTTGCAATTTACTTTTTTGTTGTTGTTGTTGTTTTGTTTTTGGGTCACACCCGGCAGTGCTCAGGAGTTACTCCTGGCTCTATGCTCAGAAATCGCTCCTGGCAGGCTTGAGGGACCATATGGGACCAATGACCTTCTGCATGAAAGGCAAACGCCTTACCTCCACGCTATATCTCTCCGGCCCCAGGGGTTGCAATTTAAAAGGGAAGTTAAAGCCAGAAAAACTGAGTAAAGAAAGAAAAGGTAAGGAATGACCTAACAATGCCAGTTATGTTTCTATCAAGTGTCTTGTGACAGAACTGTGTTAGAAAACTTCACCTGCACTTCCCATTTAAAGATCATAATTTTATATGGGCAATAATTTCACCCCATTTTTCAGACTAGAAAATTGAAGCTCAAAGAAAGCAATACAGAAACTTAGATTTTTTTTTTCTTTTTTTGGTTTTTTTTGGGCCACACCCTGTGATGCTCAGGGGTTGCTCCTGGCTATGCGCTCAGAAGTTGCTCCTGGCTTCTTGGGGGACCATATGGGACGCCGGGGGATCGAACCACGGTCCATCCTAGGCTAGCGCAGGCAAGGCAGGCACCTTACCTCCAGCGCCACCGCCCGGCCCCAGATTTTTTTTTTTCAATCAAGCTCAGCCTGAACTCAAAGCTTATGTTTTTCTCATTTCACCATACTGTCTTACCCACTAGGAAACTGCCAAAGTTAAGAGTCAAAAGAAGGAAAATACCTCACAAAAGGCAGTAGCTGGATACATCAAAAAACCCAAGACATGCCCTCGATGAAGCTAAAGTACCCTCATGCCCTCACAATTTTAAACAGCCAGAGGAATAGTATGGGGGGAAGGCACTTGCCTTGCATGTAACTAGCAAGTTTGATTCCCAACACTGCATATGATCCTCACCCTGAGTACTACCAAGAGTGATTCCTGAGACCAGAGCCAGGATTTGGCCCCCTAATCAACACAAAGAGACGGGGATAAAATGTAAGTGTCAAATGCCAGCCCATCAATAAAGTAGTCTTCAAATCTATCTGTAAAAAGTCATGTAAAGATGGAACATGGGTCAGATACTGCAACCCAAACAAAGTCAAAGAAACATAAACCCTCCTAGGGCCAAATGAAATGCTTCTTTCCTCTTATCGCTGACAGACACCTGGGACTGCTGACCTCCACCTGAGGCCTCATGCTGAAAGTGTGACACCATCTGACCAGTCAGTCCCTGGCAACAGCCCAAACACAAAGGCTTACAAAGCTGAGTCGGGTTCAATTTGAGCTATAGGGTAAAGTTGGAATCCAGTTTCAGCTGTAGCTTAATAAAATTCTAAAAAACCAGTTTTATGCCTCTCTCTCTCTCTCTCTCTCTCTCTCTCTCTCTCTCTCTCTCTCTCTCTCTCTCTCTCTTTCTCTTTCTCTTCTCTCTCTCTCTCTCTCTCTCTTGGTCACATCTGGCAGCACTCAGGGGACTATGCTCAGAAATGCTCAGGGGACCATATGGGACGCCAAGGTTCGACCCACCGTCTGTCTGCATATAAGGCAAATACCCTACCTCCATGCTATCTCTCCGACCCATGCCTGTCTCTTAGTTCTCTCTCTTTTCTTTTTTTTGGTTTTTGTTTTCGTTTTTGGGTAACACCCGGTGGCACTCGGGTGTTACTCCTGGCTCTATGCTCAGAAATTGCTCCTGGCAGGCTCGGGGGACCATATGAAATGCCAGGCTTCAAACCACCATCCTTCTGCATACAAAGCAAATGCCCTACCTCCATACTATCTCTCCAACCCACTTCAGTTCTCTTATCCTACAGAAACCTATACCAGGTTTATGCTTTAGTTTAGCTCTAACCCCACTACAATTAATAAATTATTATACTGCTAACATTTCTCTCCCATATAACACAACAAAACTCGACTGGAACCAGAAAAACAGTATAGCAGATTAGGTGTTTGCTTGCATGTGGACAACCCAAGTTTGATCCTGTGAACCACATATGACCCCTAAAGCAGTCAGGAGTGATATCTGAGCACAGAGCAAGGAATAAACCCTAAGTACCACTGTGTATGGCTCTAAAACAAACCAAAGGGGAGAAAGGTCTAGTACCTGAGCGGTTAAAATAATGCAATGGGCTGAGCACATGCTTTGCACACAGGAGGCCTGGATTGGATCCCCAGACTACAGAGAGTGACCTCTGTACAAAGAGCTGAAAGAAGCCTCTGAACAGCCCTTTATATGGCACAAAAATGCAAAATTTCTATGTTATCCCTTTATAATATAAACTCAACTTTCTGTGCTCGCTTTGGCAGCACATATACTAAAATTGGAACGATACAGAGAAGATTAGCATGGCCTCTGCGCAAGGATGACATGCAAATTCGTGAAATGTTCCATATTTTAAAAAAATAAAAGAAACTCAACTTTCTATATAATCTCACCTCTTACCTTTAAATAGTTCTTAAAAACCAACTCTTTGTTTATTTGTTTTGGGGCCACACCGGCAATGCTCAGGGATTATTCATGGCTCTGTGCTCAGAAATTACCCCTGGCCAGCTCAGGGGACGATATGAGATGCTGGAAATCAAATCCGGGTCAGCCACATGCAAGCAAATATCTAATCTGCTGCACTATTTTCCTGGTTCCAATAAGGAGCATTGTTCTGTTATGTGGGAGAGAAATATAACTTTAACAGTATAATATGCCCTACCTGCTGTGCTATCATTCCGGTCCCCTTGAAACCCAATCTTGAAACAGCCAAACTTCACTGTTTCATATCCAATTTTGGAAGAGTTGCCAAACCAATGAAACACTAAGGTTTTTGGGCTGAAAACTCTGGGGCCTTCTCAGGAGGGGATTGGATGAGTCACCTGCCCTGCCAAGTTCCAAATGGTATTCTGGAAATAATATATTTATTATGTTATAATATATCCACTCCATATCCTCTAACATAAAAGCCTCCAGGCCAGCTTCATATCTTCACAACTAATCTTGGACAAGGTGCCAAGTGAATGAAACTCCCAGGTACACCAGTCTTCGGGCTGAAAACTCTGAATCCATTTGGATTGGAGGCAGGGAACCCCCCTTCCCCCACCACCTCTAGCGTCACAGCTTCAGGACTAATCTCAAGAGATGATAACCCAAAGAATAGTTCCAGTTCTACAGTTCCTATATCATATCCCAATTCTACAATATTGACAACACAGTAGGAGCACGCCAAATTAGATGGGAAAGTAGCATAGAAGCCAACTAAGCCCAATAAATGAAAACAAAGAAGGTTTAACCAGCAATGTACCGTTCAAGAAATCTTCAGACGACTTTAATAACATCACTCTAAGAAATAATAATTTTCACAAATTTCCTTTTAACTTTTTTTTATGATTTCATTTACCATTTTTCTGTAACAAAGCAATATAAACAAATTATGTTATGTCTGCTAAGGGGACAGGCTTGAGGAGGTGAGTGGGAAATAACAGACAATGGTGGAGGAAAGGTCGAACTGGTGGCGGTATTAGTATCAGAACACTGAATGGCCAAAACAACTGTATAATGAACAACTTTGTAAACTATGACCTTTAAATAAAAATTAGAAGACTAAAAACTTACCCATGCTCCCTAGCTTCACTTCATAATATTTATCATTCTTCCCCAAAGGAAACAATTTCATAAGTGTATTATTTCCAGAATACCTTTCTCCCTATTTGGGGGGACATGGTCACACTTAATGATGTCAGAGCTTACTCCTCACTCTGTGCTTAGGAGTGATTCCTGGCAGTGTTCAGGGGGCTATGTAGTGCTAAAAGTCAAACCAGGATCAGATGTGAGCAAGGCAAGCAAATGCCTTAGCCCCACACTATCTCTCTCACTTCCTTTCTCCCATCATTTGTTTTGTTTTGGGGCTTTTATCAGGACTAATTCCAACACTATTCGGAGTTACACCTGGCAGTATTTGGAGGACCATATGCAGTGACAAGGACTAAACTCAGGTCAATTGCATGTAAGGCAAACACCTTACTCATTGTACTGTCTCTGGCCCCTTTTCCTCCTTTAACTGGCAATCCTCTATTGAACTTCAATATTTGATTCAAATACCAACTCCACTATAAAATCTTCTCAAGAACCCTCATCCCATGTTGCCCCTGACAATCACTCCACCTCTATTCTCATAGCACTTTGTTCTGACTTCTATAACAGTACCTATTGCGTATTTATTTCAACACATATTCCTGAATCTTTGTATAGAGATTTGTATAGTGCTTTGTACAGGGTACTAACATACCATAAGTTTCTCCATCAAGTAAGGAAGAAAAAGGATATGGAGGCTTCCAGTGAAACATACAAGAAGCATGGAACATTATTAGGGAAAGAATCACTTAGTTTGATAAGCTGTAAAAAGTAATCTCCCAAATCAAAGAACTTCAAGATACATCACGCCAATAAGTCTTTCAGACTTTTGACACACCACAATAAGCAAATGATGCTACTTAGCAACTGTTACGCACTCCAAGGAGCCATCCATCCCCACACAAGTGTTGTAATGAGTAACAGACCCACAATTAGAATCACTTGTCTGGGATTTCTCAGGAGGGGAGCCAAAAGAAACTGGCAAAACAGTGCTGACAAGAGACCTCATCTTTCAAACTAGCACCTATTTCTTTTTCTTTCTTTGTTTTGTTTTGTCTCATTTTTGTATCATACTCGGCAGTGCTCAGGGGTTACTCCTGGCTCTGACTCAGGAATCACCCAGGGGACATTATGGAATGCCAATAATCAAACCTGGATCATCCTCATGCAAGGATGTATTATTACTTACTCACTGTATTATTGCTCCCGCCCCCATAAACTCACCTAATTCAAGAAAACTCAAGACCAAAGGGAGCATGGTTAATAATTGACTCTTCTTACATATCAGCCTGACTCTTTAAGAAAAAGGAACAATAACCTTCATTTGCAGCAAAGCTATTTTACACATTTAAAAGATCAAAGCAAGGGGTAGAGCAGGTAGGGCATTGCCTGGCACACAGCCAAGAAGGGTTCAGCCCCTGGAATCTAATGAAGTCCTCCAAACTAGCCAAGTGTAATTCCTGAGAGCAGAGCCAGGAGTGATTCCGGGGAATTGCCAAGTGTGACCCAAATATTTTTAAAAGTGAAAAAATGACCAAAGAATTCTCTATTATAACATTAACCCCATAGCCCTCACACATTTCAGAATATCAGCAACACAAGCCAACCCAATATAAACTTGTGATGCTGTCCCTATCCAGTCCAATGACATGGTGTAAGCCTAAAAATATATACCACTAAAGAAGAATGAACTTGAACAGTACTTAACTGTCATGCAGCCAAACAAGTACAGGATTTACTGAGGGTCTAGGTGTCTAGTGATGTAAAATGGTGTTGGCAGGCTTCACCCTTGAAGCATTCAGACTCCCAGATTCCTTGCAGAGGAGAGAAGTGCCCATTGTGATATATTTGCTCAAGGGCTCTGGGAATGGGAGGGATAGACAGTTCTCACTGTAAAGGATGTAATCCTGTTGGTGACTCAACTCATTTTCCACTATGCTGGCTATTACAGAGAAGATCTCATTGACCCACTCCTCTCCTACCCAACCCCCCCCACATGTTTACCTTCTTTCAGACTTTAAACTCTTATACTCAATTTCCAAATGTGTTAACTTTAAGAATATATGCATATATTACTATATATGTAATATATTATATATTTTATACATAAATATATATATATATATATAGTCTGCTTCTAGATATCAACAAAACACTGTCCTATAGCAACCCTAAGGCTACTAGTGCCAAGTAACAGAAGAGAATTGAACTTGACTGCAATATGTTGATTTATAACACAATATCACCTCCATTTCTTCCAGAGGCAGACACCTATCAAAATTAAGGATGGGGGCCCGGAGAGATAGCACAGCGGCGTTTGCCTTGCAAGCAGCTGATCCAGGACCAAAGGTGGTTGATTCGAATCCCAGTGTCCCATATGGTCCCCCGTGCCTGCCAGGAGCTATTTCTGAGCAGACAGCCAGGAGTAACCCCTGAGCACCGCTGGATGTGACCCAAAAACCAAAAACCAAAAAAAAAAAAAAAAAATAAGGATGGGGGCCGGAGCGGTGGTTTGGCGTTTGCTTTGCACATGCTGACCTAGGACAGACCTCGGTCCAATCCCTCCTTGTCCCATATGGTTCCCCCAAGCCAGGAGCAATTTCTGAGTGTATAGCCAAGAGTAACCCCTGTGTGTCACAGGGTGTGCCCCCCCCAAAAAAAAAACAACAAAAAGAAAAAAAAGAAAAGAAAAAGAAAAGTAAGGATGGTAACACAGTACAATTTGTGATCCATTTCTATCAGGTTAAGTTGGTATAATTTACTTGCTAGGTGCTATTTTAGCAACAGAAATTAAAGAATAATAATCTCAATCTCATATCAACCTGGGGTACTAATATGGGATTTTCTACATTGACTAGGTCATTCTTGGTACTGTGATATCAGGATCAACATTAATGAAACTCTCTTGATACAAGAAGGGTACTTGGGTCCAGGATTCAATGAGCCATTTAAATGCCTGGGATTGCTAGGAGAAAAGCGTGAGAGTAAAACAGCAGTGATGTGATGATGATATGTGGGAGCTGCTGACTAAGTGAAAGAGACACTTGGCACCTGTCCCATGATGAAATTAACTGGGTAATAAAACATCTGAACCAGCTGGCCACTAAGCCTGAAGAAAGGCTGTCCCTAGAGGGTGCTATCAGAGTACTCAAAATGTTAAAGTGTTACACTCAGGAGCTTTTGAAAGTAAAATAAAGTTGAAAACAAGGGACTAGGATATGGATTAAACAATAGAATACTTGCTTCATGTCAGAGGCCCTAAGTTTGATTCCTAGCACTATATGTCCTTCAGCTGCAGCACTACATGTCTCTAGTAGTCACCTCCCAGACATCCCAGTGACCCCCAATACTGGCAAGATCCTAGAGAATTGCTAAGTGTGGTCCCCATCACAACAAAGTTTAAAATATCCAGAGCTTTGAATATACTTACCAAGATCAGTAATTCTATTTTCCCCCACCCCCAGTAATTCTATTTTTATAATTCTATCATAAAAATATTATCAAGGGGCTGGAGTGATAACACAGTGGTAGGGCATTAGCCTTGCACACAGCCAACCGGAATGGATCTAAGTTCAATTCCTAGATCCCATATGGTCCCCGAGCCTGCCAGGAGCGATTTCTGAGCGCAGAGCCAGGAGTAACCTCTGGGCGCTGCCCAAAAAACAAGAAGAAAAAAAATCAAATATGCAAGAAAAAATAGTTAGAAACATTATACCCCTGAAAGTTTCTAAATGTAAACTTTTTTTTTTTTTTTTTTTGGTTTTTGGGTTATACCCCCGGTGTTGCTCAGGGGTTACTGCTGGCTCTATGCTCAGAAATAACTCCTGGCAGGGTCGGGGACCATATGGAATGCAGGGATTCGAACCACCATCCTTCTGCATGAAAGGCAAGTGCCCTACCTTCATGCTATCTCTCCAGCCCCTAAATGTAAAATTATTTAAATAAATTGAGGGCTATAAATAAGTGATTTGTTCATTACACAGAATTAAAAAATAATATTTGGGGGGCAGAGCGATAGCACAGTGGTAAGGTGTTTGCCTTGCACGCGGCCAATACAGGACAGACCCCGGTTCGAATCTCGGCATCCCATATGGTCCCCTGAGCCTGCCAGGAGCACTTCTGAGCACAGATCCAGGAATAACCCCTGAGTGCCGCCGGGTGTGACCCAAAACCCAAAACAATTAAATAAAAAAAATACTGGGACCAGAGGGATAGCACAGCGTTTAGGCATTTGCCTTTCACGCGGCCAATACAAACCCCGGTTCAATTCCCAGCATCCCATATGGTCCCCCTGAGCCTGCCAGAAGCAGGAAGAGTCGCCAGAAGTGACTTCTGAGCACAAAGCCAGGAATAACCCCTGAGCACCACTGAGTGTGACCCAAAAACCAAAAAATAATAGTAAGAATAATTCTATACGGCCAGGGAGATAACTCAAAAGACTAGAGTCCATGCTTTATATACTAAAGTCAATCCTACCTTCAAACCCAGCACCACTAGGAGCAATAAGTAAAGCATAAAGTACAATGGTACTGTAGGCAGTTAAGGCATAAAGTATGCTAACACAGGACACAGGGAGACAACTGAAAGGACTCAAGTGCATGCCTAGCATGCATGGGACCCCAGGCTCAATTCTTGGCAGGGCAAAAATTGTTGTCCTAATATTAGAAGAGAATTTATACAGGGGCCATATGGGCCCCCGTCTGGGTCACCAGAATATTCCAAGAAGGTCAAAGGTTAAAAAAAGTAAATTTAATAAATAGATGAACACAGTCAACCAGGGGTCAACCAAACATGTTTTAAACATATACATATCAGATATATTCTCTCCTACTGTCTCTAAAGACAGTACAATGTAGGCATTTGTCTGTTTTGTTGCCACATACTATTATCTCAGCAGGAAGATGAACTTAGTTCTCAAACCAGTCAGGCTTTGAGTATGCCAGTGGTACTTCTTTTGAGAGAATTCTAAGAGCTATATGTAAATACTTTACTATATGTACAGTATTAAGACAGTGTTTAGCCCATGACTCATTTTTGCTGAGTATTTACTATTATCACTGTTCTTGAGTATCCC
This sequence comes from Suncus etruscus, assembly GCF_024139225.1. Taxonomy (NCBI): domain Eukaryota; kingdom Metazoa; phylum Chordata; class Mammalia; order Eulipotyphla; family Soricidae; genus Suncus; species Suncus etruscus. The sequence continues at coordinate 38,468,823 of NC_064853.1, forward strand.
TAGTCCTACTATCTTGGATCTCAAACACAACTTCCCTCTGTTGGAATCAGTAAGACATGGAGCTGTACACATAGATAGGTAGCATGGGTTATATCCCCAACCAGGTGACCTAATCCTTAACCAAAGCAAATTTAAAGATGCATAAGATTCAGTGAAGTGTCTGGGAAGAAAAGAAGGAAGTAGAGGCAGAATAAGTCTCAGAATAAATCAGAATTCTGACTATACATAAGGCTCTATTCTTCTTGTTCGAAGTCCATAGCATTAAGTGCTTCTGGGTTCATTTTAAAGGTATAGAACTAAAATCACCCGCAGAGATCACATGATATGAGAGAGTAGAAGGAGCACTGCTGTAGTCTTTTCTCTGATGTCAGCCTCATGCAGAACATTCCCAATGAAAGGTACATCTATTCTAGACTATTACTCATTCATTCCTAGCAATGTTATTTATTTGTTCCCAGTAAAGAAAGAGCAAAAGAAAGAGGGGGGAAATGTGTAAGTATGCTGAGAAAACGAAAGCATGGCAAACTGGTATCTCCTCACAGTAGAAATTATTCTTCCTAGGGTTCAATTTCAAACTTCTATATCCTGAGAAGATCAAATCAAGAGCTACTTATTTCCTCTGGCCCCAGTAACAAAACGAAGAAAATTATAGGAAACTGGGAAATAAAACAACTCTTATTTGAGTATGTAAAAAGGACCCTCTCCTCCAACTATGTTTTTTGGGAGGAAAGCTAGAATACCTGCATTTCATTCCTGAAGCACACACAAAAGGAGAAGACTAAGTTGTGAGTGGTGTGCTCTCTTGAGAACTAGGAGATCTCACTTGGGTCATAGCTAAACCTGATTTCCATAGGCCATGGACATCCTCATATGGTTCAATGCTCAACCTTTAATGTAAAGGCAAACCAAAACAGAAGGAAATATTCCTCAGTGCCACGTAATTAAATCTCTGATACTGTTCATTTATAACCTGTCTATCTTCAGAAAGATCTGGCAACTTTTATGAAATGAATGATTCTAAAGGGTCAGAGTGATAGCACAGTGGGTAAGGTATTTGCCTTGCATATGGTCAACCCAGGTTTAATTCCCAGCATCCCATATATATTCTCCCAACTGCCCCCACCAAGATAAAGGCAAAAGAGCATAGCTGGAGACATAGTATGGCAGGTAAGATGCTTGTTATTGGATAGAACCATGTCCACTAAGAGTGGATTCCTCTAAGACAGGAAGTAGAGCAAGACATAAGGTTCTTGCATTGAATAAAGAAAGGTACACCAATGCATCTGCCCTCATCCAGTCCATTACAAGGCTCAAGATCTGCTAGAAAACTTAGTCCTATATTAAGTTATTCCCCACATGGGGAGTTCCTTTTCTTTTCTGCTCTAAATTTTCTACTTTCAAAAAAGAAAGAACTGCCAATGTCAGTAAGAAGTATCATGAGATTCTCCCATCTCTTCTCTATGAAACTGAATGGGAAAAGTCCAGATCTATTCTTTCCTCTCAAAAGCTAGATAAACAGTGATAGCTGTATACCCCCTTGAAGACAATGGTCTTCAAGTATACTCTCTTAAAAAATAGTTCTTCGGGCCCGGAGAGATAGCACAGCGGCGTTTGCCTTGCAAGCAGCCGATCCAGGACCAAAGGTGGTTAGTTCGAATCTTGGTGTCCCATATGGTCCCACATGCCTGCCAGGAGCTATTTCTGAGCAGACAGCCAGGAGTAACCCCTGAACAACGCCGGGTGTGGCCCCCCCAAAAAACAAAAAACAAACAAACAAAAACAAAAAACAAAAAAAAAATAGTTCTTCGAGGTCAGAGCAATGTTACAGCGGTAGGGCGTTTGCCTTGCATGCGGCTGACCCAGGACAGATCTCGGTATGATCCCCCAAGCCAGGAGCCATTTCTGAGCGAATAGCCAGGATTAACCCCTGAGTGTCACTGAGTGTGGCCCAAAAACAACAACAAAATAGTTCTTCAACAGTTAAAGATAGACATGGAGGGGCCCGGAGAGATAGCACAGCGGCGTTTGCCTTGCAAGCAGCCGATACAGGACTAAAGATGGTTGGTTCCAATCCCGGTGTCCCATATGGTCCCCCGTGCCTGCCAGGAGCTATTTCTGAGCAGACAGCAAGGAGTAACCCCTGAGCACCGCCGGGTGTGACCCAAAAACCAAAAAAAATAAAAAAATAAAAGATAGACATGGAGAACCTAGCAAATGAGAATCCAATTTTCCCACTATTCCATCATTCTGGAGATATCCATGTTACTCTTCTCATCTCTTATCTCTATCTCTGTTCTCTCTGCACCTCAGAGTTGCTCTGGGTTCAGAATCCTGACTACTACTATTAAAGGATGATGTGAGTGAGTACTTTCCTAAGGTGAATATTAATTAGGTCACTTATTATTGAGAAAATGATGTAAAAATGAGGCCGGAGAGATAGCATGGAGGTAAGGTGTTTGCCTTGCATGCAGAAGGTCAGTGATTCGAATCCCGGCATCCTATATAGTCCCCTGAGCCTGCCAGGAGCGATTCTGAGCATAGAGCCAGGAGTAACCCCTGAGCGCTGCTGGGTGTAACCCAAAAGCCAAAAGCCCAAAAAACAAACAAACAAAAAAAGATGTAAAAATGCTTCATTAATTTTTCTCCTAAATTATAAAAAGTCTTCTCTATCAAGCCATCTGACTCATTTATGGCTAATTTTCCAATCATGCAAAATAAATATTATTCCCTTCAAAAATATGTAATAAGTTACTTCCTTTTAAGTCACAAATTTACCGTCACAATGGCATCTCTGGTCTATCAAGCAACGTGCCTCTTCATCTCACAATCACTCCTAACTCCTTATTATCTACAAAGGGGGCCCTGACTCAACACTAAACACAATCAAGAGGAAAACCTGGCCTAAGAAAACTAGTTACACCTACATGATGCTCAGGGCTGGCTGGCCAAAACCTTCATCCACATTGTCCATGGAGTTCCCTGAGCACCACTGAGCTCCAGGAAGCTGAGGAATTTCTTCATTACCCATTCAAGCAAAAAATACAGACTGCTGCGGAAGTGGCTGAGCAGATTCCTTCCTACTCAACCCTGGTCATTTACAAACTCTCTCTCTTCTGCGTAATTACCTAAACATACATATCACATATAATACATATAAACCCATTTATTTACAAACTATCCTTTCTGTGTAAACACACATGCACGCATTTTCTCACAATCAACAAGGATAAAAAGCAGGGAGTTGGAAGGCATGTAAAAATACCTCTAAGGTTGTTGAGTCCCTCCAGGAACTTCTGGTACTTGTAAGCATTCATGCCTGGCCTGGCTATGTTGATTCAGTGGCTGGAAGTAGGCACCATGGCAAGTGACAGCTGAGAAGAGAAAAGACTGCAACCTGACTGATCTCTACTGCCTCTATACTAGCCCCCAAGACCTGGACTTTGACCACATCTACAAATGACGTCACCAAGAAGTCTCATTACATTACAGTCCTTTGTGCGTTCTCATTTGTTACACTAAGCGGAAATACCTCCCCAAGAGACACCAGCCCCTCCTCTGCACAAATGAGGCCAGCAACCACAACAGTCCCTGCCTATCATCTGCCACTTCATCTGTCATCTCTCCAGACCCCAGCCCAAGTTCCACTGGGATTATAGCTCCTTTATGCTTAAATTCTAAGAGGAGGTTTAAGTGCTTTTCAGGACACCAGTTAGGGGCTCATCTAACATTTAAGAATGAAACCTTTAAAGGGCCACACTCACTGCAAGAATGTCACAACAGGAGTTCCTAGGCAAATTATCGCATGGCAACGGAGCAAGTTTCACAAAGTAAACAACCAACTCTGTACCTTCTCTACTGCAGTAATGTTTATAGACCAGCAGCCATCTTTATAAACTGGAATATGACCACATGCAGAGGAGATACTGCATATTAACAGAGAACAAAGTGGGCAGAGGAAAGAAGACAAACTGTTCATTCTAGTCCCTAAGTGCTAAAAGCACAATCGCAAGGGCCTTAGCTACAGCTTTCTAAGAAAAAAAATGTGGCTTTAGGCTTGCTCTTCAAGTCCATGTTCTCCCTTAAATATGATCTTGCATACTTATTTGTCTCTAGAAGCTTTGCTTGCTTATTTCCACTCTGGAGAAGGCTGAGTTCTTTCACTAATACATCCTTCTTTTTCTCCCCTCACATCTTTCTAAATAAATTTCAATAAAAACTATCTTGCAAAAAAAAAAAATCTTGCTTTAGGGGCCAGAGAGATATAGTACAGCAGGTAGGGCATCTGCCAGCACATGCTCTTGATCAGAGTTCAATTTCCAGCATCCCACATGGTTCCCCTGAGCTTTCTAGGAGTGCAAAGCCAGGAGTAGCCTCTGAGTATCACCAGGTATGGCCTAAAAACAAAAGCAATCTTGCTTTACCAAACAAACAAACAATCAACCATGGCCTGTACACATCAGTTTGCTCCCTACTCTAGAGAACTACTATTTTTTTTCACTCAACTGATTTGTTCTGGGCTTGCTTTAGCAATATCAGTAACTGCTACACCACTTCCTTTTACTCCATTAGCCTCAAAAAAAAAAAAAAAAAAAAAAAAGAGCCCTCCCCATCCAACAATCACAGTTTCCTAAAATAAACTACAGAGATTATAATTGAGGAAAAAAATCTCTAAAATAGCTATAATATCTCTGTTGTATTGAATTCCAAGTGGTCTATATCTATTATTATTACTATTTTAGTTTTGCAATCACACCTGGCTGTGCTAGGGGTTACTCCCAGCTTGGGATTTAGGGACCACCCTAAATGCTTGGTACTGGAGACAATCCCATAGTATGCACTCCAATCTGAATTACTACTCTGGTCCATCATCTGCATTATTATGAAAATAAATATAAGTTTTCATTTACAAATAAAATATAAGGAGATATTAAGTCATCTGTCCAAAAGTCACATGCTAGGCCTCCACAGCAGGGGAGGAATATAGGTTTTACTCATCTTACCATAAGTTTTTTTTTTTTTTTTTTGGTTTTTGGGCCACACCCTGTGAGGCTCAGGGGTTACTCCTGGCTATGCGCTCAGAAGTTGCTCCTGGCTTCTTGGGGGACCATATGGGAAGCCGGGGGATCGAACCGCGGTCCGTCCTAGGCTAGCGCAGGCAAGGCAGGCACCTTACCTCCAGCGCCACCGCCCGGCCCCTTACCATAAGTATTTGACAACAAAGAGGGGCCGGTGAGGTGGTGCTAGAGGTAGTGTCTGCCTTGCAAGCACTAGCCATGGAAGGACCACGGTTCTATCCCCCAGCGTCCCATATGGTCCCCCCAAGCCAGGGGCAATTTCTGAGCGCTTAGCCAGGAGTAACCCCTGAGCATCAAACGGGTGTGGCCCCCCCCCCAAAAAAAAATGCCCACAAGAAATCAAGGAGATCAAATACCACTGAACAACAACCCTTCCAAGAGAAATATCACTGATTCTTCGATCTTTAGTTTTTCAGAGCAATCCATCTAACCCACTGACATTCAACATCTTGAGGACAATGTGCCAAATATGCTCCGACAAACTTTCAGTTATACAAACTGGGTACAGATGGAGAAACCATCTAAGTAGCACTGTGAATAAACACAGAGGAAAAGGAATATATCCACTTTGAAAGAATCAAACTACATAATTTTAACAAATGCAAAAAATGGCCAAGTACAGTAAAAATAACCAATCCAGGTTGTGAGATAGGACAACACTTAGGATGCATACTTTTTTTTTTTTTTTTGGTTTTTGGGCCACACCCGGCAATGCTCAGGGGTTACTCCTGGCTGTCTGCTCAGAAATAGCTCCTGGCAGGCACGGGGACCATATGGGACACCGGGATTCGAACCAACCACCTTTGGTCCTGGATCGGCTGCTTGCAAGGCAAACGCCACTGTGCTATCTCTCCGGGCCCTTAGGATGCATACTTAATATATGCCCAACTCAGTGTTGATCTCTGGCATCATATGGTTTCCGGAGCAACACCAATACAGCCTAGATCGCCCTGAGCATCACCAGGTGTGCCCTACAGGTCCTTGAAAGTGTCATGAACCGGCCCGGAGAGATAGCACAGCGGCTTTGCCTTGCAAGCAGCATATCCAGGACCAAAGGTGGTTGGTTTGAATCCCAGTGTCCCATATGGTCCCCCCCCCCCCCCGTGCCTTCCAGGAGCTACTTCTGAGCAGACAGCCATGAGTAACCCCTGAGCACCGCCGGGTGTGGCCCCAAAACAACAACAAAAAAAGAAAGTGTCATGAACCAAGCAGCACATATTCTCAGAGTAGCACTGAATTGCTGCCTCAGTTATCCAAGAACAACCAGGAATGCCCTTCAAGGTTCCCTGATTACCATTTGGTAGGCCCTTCAACCCATGAAAAACTTCCTAAAAGTCTTAAAAGTTACTTCTTAAAAGTAAGAAGGGTGTGGATCACTCGTCCCTGAAGCTGGAACAAGTTTCAGCATGCCGCATACCAGCAAATAATATGACTCCCGACTTTTAGGAAGTTTTTCATGGGTTGAAGGGTCATCTTATACGCCGGCAAACACGGTAACAATCAATCCAAGATTTGGCACTTTCTGATGCCATTAGTAGATAATAGTGCAAACAAGGTAACCTGTCTGCTAGTAGAAATCACAGGGAACACATATATTCCAGTCCTGTTTTCAAAGAACAACTTAATGGAAAAAGAAAGAGGTTAAAGAAAAAGGTATTTAATGTTTACAGAGAACATATGTTTCCTATATACAGAGAGTCTGTGTAGATTCATCCTACAAGGTACTACCATAAAAATCATGGTGTAACTGAAACCACGTAAGTCTAGTAGAAATCTTAAATTTCTTACCTGTGAAATAAGGTTGTGGAATACCATTGACACACATTAAATATCTGTTTTGTATCATGTATGTCTGTCATTAGCCTACTTATTTCTCCATAGAAATTTTAAAGAATATAATGCAATGAAAAGAACCCGGAATATAAAGTTGAGATACTGAAGTCAGTCTCCAGATCCAACTTCGTCACTAACTAGCTATGTAACCAGGATCCTAAATTTCTTATAAAATGTTACTTTGTAGCTTCTCTGAAATTACCAACAGAAATAATAATCTGATGAAAACGAAAGGTATTTCCCCTAGGGAAAAAAAAAGCACATATTCACTGACATCAAAAGTGTTGTTTACAAGTGCAGAGAGGTCAATGAACCACAGGTAAAGAACCTCTGAATTGATCTCTAAGCCCTCTTCTGTGTCATGATATAAAAACAATTATCACAGTACAATTCGAATTACAAGCACTGACAAGAACAAGGGTAAAGGCATAACCAACCATCTGGAAAAGAATGGGGTTCTCTTGCTTTATTTAATGGCACTGTAAAATCTTATTCAGGGCGCCTCCCATGAGAGGGAGGAAAACATCTTAAACAGCAGGAACAACTGACATTTAAAATAGACACTTGAACTAAGTGCATTTAAAAGACAACAGATGTTAGTTTGTCATTTCCTCAGTGTGTTTCATCACTGAAATTCTTTAATAACATTTTATCAGATAAACACTTAAAATAACAAACAAGGATGTTTAGGGTTATGAGATAAGTAATGCTTTCAACTTGAGGGCTTTGTCCAAGGGGAGGGTTGCAATGACATGGATTGGAGTTGTATTGTGCAGATCAGGATCTTTCCAAGCACCACTCTGAATATATCTCTGTATATTCTCTGCAGCTCTGCAGCAATGTATCACTGACCCTCCAATAAGTTCCACAAAGGTGAACTCTTAGGTAGCAAAAGGGGTAACTTAGGTAGCAAAGGGATCTGCCCTAATTCTCAGAGACAAATGTGGAACACTTAGGGTCTGGCAATCCTATAGGTGGTCTCCAGCCAGCTGCTGACAAAGGAAAAAACTCCTACTGTCTAGAACAGCCTTTATGGAGATTCAGACACCCCATAGCTGAGTGAAACTTGACTGAATTCAGGCAGAGGAGGAAGCACAGACTATTGAACATGATGTGTGGTCCGTTCTTAGGGTTCTTGACTCTTGTTAATCACAGAATGGCAATTAAAAAGGAATATGGAAGAAAAAAAAAAAAAAGGAATAGGGACTAGAAAGATAGTATGCAGCTAAGGTGCTTGCTTGCCCATAGCCAATCAGGGTGAGATCCCTGACATCTTATATGGTTTCCTCAGGCCCTCCAGAAATGATTTCTGAGTGCAGAATCAAAAGTAACCCCTAAGAATTGGGGTGTGCCTGCCCCAAAAAAGGAATAGTTGCCCTACTCTGGATGGAGTCGGTTTGTCAGGATCCAGGTGAAGTGAAGTCCTGAGTCAGGTTCAAAATACTCTTCAAATGGAAAGCATGCCCACCAGAATTACAACAAAAGAGAATATTCAAGGCTAATAATAAAGAAAGAACAAGTCCTATTCCAATTTAAAGTTCTTACAGTAGTCCCAAACTCCTTTAGAAATCAACTTTTCCCTAATCCTTTTGAAATGATCTTTCTCCTTAAAAAAAAAAAAAAAAAAAAAAAGGCTCTGCTCTCACAAAATAATGCACTTAACAGAATTAACAAGAGTAGGGCCGGAGAGATAGCATGGAGGTAGGGTGTTTTGCCTTGCATGCTGAAGATCGGTGGTTCAAACCTTGGCATCCCATATGGTCCCCTGAGCATGCCAGAAGCAATTTCTGAGTGTAAAGCCAGGAGTAACCCCTGAGTGCTGCCAGGTGTAAGCCAAAAAGAAACAAACAAACAAAAAAAAAGATTAACAAAACTAAACCTGAAGGGGCCGAAGAGATAGCATGGAGGTTTGGGCATTTGCCTTTGCAGAATGATGGTGGTTTGAACGCTGGCATCCATATGGTCTCCCAAGCCTACCAGGAGCGATTTCTGAGCATAGAGACAGGGAGTAACCCTGAGTGCTGCTGAGTGTGACCCAAAAATAAAAAAAAATTTTTTTTCAAAAGAGGACCAAGAAATGACTCAAAAAATGTGAATGTATGGTTTACATGCAGGAGCATATAAAGAGAAGCACACGGTCTCAACATACCAAACCAGGAGTAGCACCTCCAAATATGACCCCCCAAAAATACATTTTCTTTGAGGCAGAATTGATACTTTGACAGCCAGTTGCCACTATTATCCCACAACAGCTGTTGACCCAGGAAGACAGCAAAATGCCTCAGTCACTTAAGAAAATAAGTGTAAGAGCAGGTGCATGGTTTGTGGTCTTTAGTACTAAAAGAAGCACAAAGATCACTTCTTCACTGTCTCCCCCTGGAAACATGCCTGCTGGAAAAGAGGTTGAATTACAACTTGTCCCTCTGGTCTGACACAAAGAAAAGGAGTTTGCCATCTATCCCCAGGACCCAAACTGCCTCTGTAGGCTCAGGAACAGAAGTACAAAAGAAGCCAGACCTCTCATGATCTGAAGACTAAAACGGAAAGATGCATGAAGGGGTTCTTTTTTTTTTTTTTTTTTTTTTTGTTTTTGGGTTTTTGGCCACACCCGGCGGTGCTCAGAGGTTACTCCTGGCTATCTGCTCAGAAATAGCTCCTGGTAGGGCACGGGGTGGGGGGTGGGAGGGGGGGACCATATGGGACACCGGATTCAAACCAACCACCTTAGGTCCTGGGTCAGCTGCTTGCAAAGCAAATGCCGCTGTGCTATCTCTGCAGCCCCAGAGTGGGTTCTTAAGAAGAGAATTAAGGGGCTGGAGCAGCAGACTCAGGTTTGTTTCCCACATCATATATATGTGGTCAGTCCCCAGCACTGCCAGGAGTAATTTGTGAGTGGCAGAGCCAAGAGTAATCCCGGGGGTTTGCCCACCCCATGCATAGTAGACCTACAGAGTAAAAAAGATCTATGCTACAAGGTCAGAAAATGAGTTTAAAAAACAAAGGCTTTAGAGTCTGGAGAGATAGCACAGTGGTAGGAGTTTTGCCTTGCATGCAGCCAATCCAGGACGAATAGTGTTCAGAATCCCAGCATCCCATATGGTCCTCCGAGCCTGCTAGGGGCAATTTCTGAGCATAGAGCCAGGAGAGTAATCCCTGAACACTGGCAGGTATGACCCAAAATTAAAAAAAAAAAAAAATTTTTTTTTTACATTAGGCTCCTTAAACTTCTTCCACTCTCAAATTCTTTTCTTCTGAGAAATTTTAACTTGACCTGGTATAAGGTATATAAAATAGGTATACAACTTAAAACATTTATTGATAACATAACATAAAGACATCTTTTTACAAATTTGTCACGACCCTACTATTTAAAAAGTCCAGGCTTTAGACCACAGACCTCAAATCAGATCTACCTTCATCATCCTTTTCATTTTTTAACCATATGGTACATAAAAAAAAAAAAAAAAGGTGAATCCTGTAAGTTGTCTTGTACTTACAGCGACAATACAGTGGGTGGCCTTACATGTGGCTGGACCGTAGGTTTGAACTCTGGGCAATATGATTGGTCCCCCAAACACTGCCAGAAATAATCCTTTGGGCACAGTCAAGTATGGCTCAAATCCTCCAGCACATATCCTAAAGACCAAACAAGAAAAAAAAAAAACAAAACAAAAAAAAAAAACCAAAAAAAACGGAGTAACTGGACTGGAAAGATAGCTTAAAGAGCTGGGGAGCTTTGCAAGAGGACCCAGTTTGATCCTCAGGACTATAATGGTCACCAAGTACCGCCTAAACACCATCATGTGACTCTAAAAAATAAGAGGGGACCACAGAGACAGCAGTAGCTAAGGTCTTGCCTTGCACACAACAGACCCTGGTTCAAATCCTGACACCACACAAGAAAGCTCTACCAAGAGTTCTATGCTCAGCGACCATTACTGAAAATACTTACAGGGAACCATAAGATGGTGCAAAGATTAAACAAGGGCCACCCCTGTGCTATCTCTCTGGCCCAAAAGATCAGCTCTTAAGGATTAATCTGTACCTATATCAAATGCTAGGAGTAAATATAGGTTTACCTCTGCCTTAATAAAACTGAAAAATAAACTAAAAGCCTCACTTGTGTGTGCTAAGGGCCTAAAAGGAAATGCAGAGACAAGACACCTACAATTGGAACATGTTTATAGATCTCCAGAAAACAAATGAAAAGGAAGGAAATTTCTATCAGGCCAGAGCAAATAGCACAGCAGGTAGGGCATTTATCTTGCATGCAGATGACTCGGACAGACCTGGGGTTTAATTCCTAGCATCCTATCTGGTCCTCTAGCCTGCCAGGAGCCGATTTCTAGCCAGCACAAGACCAAAAGTTACCCCTGAGCACTACTGGGTGTGACCCAAATACATAATACATAAATAAAATAAAAAAAAAAAAAAAACTGTATTTCACCAAAAATATATTAAAATAACTATAGCCATCCAGGTAAATGGCTGCCTCCTCTAAGAAAGCTATCATCAAGTCCTAGAGGACACAGAGAACCCAGCTATACTTCCACATGAATTGTAGGTATTGCATCTATTAAAATGATTCCCATTTAGCTATACTCTGACAAATCTAGGAAACAAGGCTAGGAAGATGGGTGCTTAGTAGTAGACTCATTCACCTGGAATCCTCTACCAGCAAATAAAATAAGCCTCAAAAAAAAAAAAAAAAAGTTCCAGTAGCATTCCTTTATTGCTTCTGAGCAGAGAAAAGAGGAAAAATAAACATTTTGAAAGTCAAATTCCAGATACTAAAAATAGTATAATGAATTTTTCTCTGAAGCTGACTTTTAACAATGAGGTTATATTTTAAAAAATAGACTGTATGATGAAGACTGAGCCAGAGTGCTATGAGTTCTAAAAACTTATTTTTGAGAACATCACAAAGTTAAGGAGGTGGTGAAAGTACCAAAAAGAAATCAGTGTGTCCCAATCTATTTAATGACCAGTGAGTAATGTACATATCTGTTACAATATTATCTGTACAATGCCTGAAAAATTCTTTCTTTCTTTCTTTCTTTTTTTTTTTTTTTGGTTTTTGGGCCCACACCCGTTTGTATGCACAGTGGGTTTACTCCTGGCTATGTGCTCAGAAATCACCCCTGGCTTGGGGGGACCATATGGGACGTCCGGGGGGATCGAACCGCAGGTCCTTCCATGGCTAGCGCTTGCAAGGCATGGCACCTTACCTCCAGCGCCACCTACCCGGCCCCAAATTCTTTCTTCGTACACCCAATAATGCTTAGAGATTACTCCTGGCTCTACACTTAGGAATCATTCCTGGCGGTGCTCAAGGGACCGTAATGATAAAATGCTTGTCTTGCATTTGGCCAACCCTAGCTTCAATCCCAAACATCTCTATATGGTCCCTTAAGCCCAACAAGAGTGATTCTTCAGTGCAGACCAGGAATAATTCCCACCTGGAATAGCACCACCCAGTATAGTCTCAATGCTGCCTCAAAAAAATTTCCCAGGGCCGACGAGGTTGGCGCTAGAGGTTAAGGTGGTCTGCCTTGCAAGTGCTAGCCAAGGAAGGACCACGGTTTTGATCCCCCGTCCCATATGGTCCCCCCAAGCCAGGGGGCAATTTCTGAGCGCTAAGCCAGGAGTAACCCCTGAGCATCACTGGTTGTGGCCCGAAAAAAAAACAAAAAACAAAAAAACAAAAACAAAAACAAAAACAAAAACAAAAACAAAAAAAACAAAAAAAATAATTCCCTAAATATAAAATAATATGTGTGCAAATGAAAAGCATACAGTAAATTGTTTTTCATTATATAACAATAACAGCAAAAGGTAAACCCATTAATATCAAAGTGACTACATTATGCTACTATCCAAATAATAGTGGAAATAAGGAGTCTTTTACATATTAAAACTAATCACTTAGATTATAACAGATAACACAAAATCCTATCAAAACTGAGAATATGGGGGCCAGAGAGATATGCAATACAGCCAACCCTACACTCAATTCCCAGTATCCCCTATCTTCCCTTGAGTACAGCCAGGATTCCTGAGTACAGAGCCAGGAGTGGCTCCAAAACAAAAACAAACAAACAAACAAACAAACAAACAAAAAAAGTATATTGGGGCCAGAGAGATAGCGCAGGGGTCTCAAACTCGGGGTCCACGGGCCATTTGCAGCCCTCTGTACAATATTTTGTGGCCCTGCCTAGAGGAATCTTTTTTGTTTTGTTTTGTTTTTAGTTGTTTGGGTCACACCCCCAATGTTCAAGGCCTATTACTGACTTTGCATTCAAGGATCACCCGATTTTGCCTCCTGCGGCCACCCAGGTAAATTGAGTTGAGACCCCTGGGAGGTAAGGCATTTGCCTTGCATGCAGAAGGATGGGGGTTCAAATCCTGGCATCCCACATGGTCCCCCGAGTCTGCCAGGTGTGATTTCTGAGCATAGAGCCAGGAGTAACCCCTGAGCGCTGCCCCGGGTGTGACCCCCCCCCAAAAAAAACTAAAGTATATATTATCCCCTCTCAGTAATATTTTTTTTGTTTTGTTTTGAAAAATATATAAAATTTGCGTTCCAAGAGGCAGGGACTTTGCTTTTTTAGACCATACCCAGGCTTTGTGGCAGGAAAGGGGCTATTCACAGCACATTGCTCACTGTGATGAGGGGGGATCCCTCACTTGTTCCAAAGATACTTAGGTACAATCACCCCCCACTCCACACAGAGAAGCATGGGCTTCACACATTGTGTTCTCTCTCCAGTGTTTATTCCCCAAACCTAGAATAGTATTTCACATAGTGGGAAGTCAGTAAATGCTTTATTTCTTGAAATTAATAAATACACATTTCTCAGGAAGGCAAAAAAAAAAAAGAAAAGAAAAGAAAAGAAAAGAAAAGAAAATTTCGGGGCTGGTGAGGAGGTGCTAGAGGTAAGGTGTCTGCCTTGCAAGAGCTAGCCAAGGAAGGACTGTGGTTCGATCCCCTGGCATCCCATATGGTCCCCCACCCCGCCAAGCCAGGGGCAATTTCTGAGCGCTTAGCCAGGAGTAACCCCTGAGCATCAAATGGGTGTGGCTGAAAAACAAAAACAAAAACAAAAACAAAAGGAAGGCAACACAAAAATTGACAAATTGATTGTCCTTAGGGAGGGAGAGTGGCTGAGATAGGAAAAATATTTTCCATTGGTTATCTTGCTTTACCTTTCAAATTATTATGTAGATGGATTGAATTAAAAATAAATGAATAGGGCCCGGAGAGATAGCACAAGCGGTGTTTGCCTTGCAAGCAGCCGATCCAGGACCAAAGGTGGTTGGTTCAAATCCCAGTGTCCCATATGGTCCCCCGTGCCTGCCAGGAACTATTTCTGAGCAGACAGTCAGGAGTAACCCCTGAGCACCGCCGGGTGTGACCCAAAAACCAAAAAAAAAATAAATAAAATAAAAAATAAATGAATAAAAGTTGAGAGCCAAGAACTTGAGGTTCTGAATTGTAATCCCAATACTGTCATTGACTTCATCCCCTTCTCACTCAACCAGACAGTGAACCCAGGAGTCAAATGTGTAGAGCACTGAGGACAGACATTAAGAGCATTGACTCTTCCACAGCAGGCATCAAAGACTGCCCAAGGAGATGATGCTGGAACTCTGATTTGGGGTCAAAGCATTAGAGAAAGAAACAGCAGTGTCTCAGAAGAAACAAAGTAGAAACATGAGAGAACACAATGCATTTAAGTAAAAATACTCTGATATGGGTAGCAGGCAGGGTACTCTTTATCCTAAATAGTGATAGTACCATGTGGAAGCTTTGCACGCCATGCTCAAAAACAAAACCAAAAAACCAAATTTCACTCTAAAGACAAAAAGAAGCCACTGGGCCCGGAGAGACAGCGGTGTTTGCCTTGCAAGCAGCCGATACAGGACCTAATGTGGTTGGTTCAAATCCCGGTGTCCCATATGGTCCCTCATGCCTGCCAGGAGATATTTCTGAGCAGACGGCCAGGAGTAATCCCTGAGCATCACCGGGTGTGGCCCAAAAACCAAAAAAAAAAAAAAAAAAAAAAGCCACTAATGAGATTTAAACTTGGGAGGAGTGATAGTAAGATCTAAACTTGGGGGCAATGATAACTTTTAGAATCAGACTATAATTTCAGAAAAAGCATGCCAGCAGTAGTGAAAAGCAGCGATTTAAGTCAGAGGGGAGGAGGACCAGTTAGGACACCATTATTACTCAATGCTAAGAAATAACAGAACCTACATTAAGAAAAGGCTGTATTGAAATGAGAAAAAAGGAAGTGATGAGATTTGAAAAAGAAGTATACAATATTTGATCTGTTTCTGGTGGGGGAGGGTATGGATAAAACAAGATAGGGAAGATTCTCAAATAATTCCCCAAATATCTAGTTTGTATAACTGGGTAGAAGAACTAGGAGGAACAAAAGCAAATCTGGCAGGATGAAGATACAGGCACAATGTGGAACAGAATAGCCAAAAGGTTTCCAGTTCAGAGACAAGTATTTGGAACGCTGAAAAGAACTCCAAAGAAGTTCTCAGTAAAGAACTCTGGTCCAGCAGTTGAGGCAGTAACAATAAAGTCATTCAAAAAAAGAAAAAGAAAAGAAAAGGCTCATTTTTAGATCAAAAAGTCCTAGCAAGTACCTTTAAAGATATAAGTGGGGACCAGAGGACTAATACAAGAGTTAAGGTAATTGACTTATACACAGCCAACCTGTTTGATCCCTAGCACCACATATGGTTCCCTAAGCACCACCATAAATGACCTTAAGCCAGGAGTAATCCCTAAGTACAACAGTGTAACCTCTAAAAAAAAAAAAATATATATATATATATAAATATATATATATATGCAAAGAAATAAAGAAAATCAAAGAAAGCTGAAGTCACAAAAGATTAGAAAATTAAGAAAATATATCAGATAAACTGTTTCATAGGTTAATGTACCATAGAACAGTCAAGTAAAATGAAGACTGAAAATGTACCATTGGACATGTCAATTAGAGACCCCAGCAACAATAATTTTAGAAGAGCAGAATAAGCTGGACTTTGAGTGGCAGGTAAGTAATACTGTTAATCTCTGGGTAATGAAATATGACTGTGTGAGAGGAGACTCTCACACCCTCATCTTCCTTCCTTCCCACTCCCCTACTATGAATGGTTCAGTAGTTAAAGAAAATGATTAGGAAAATGCATAATATAGCATTAGCACTTTATTAGGTATTAAGTATAAGATGATGATGACAATAATAATAATAACAATAATAATAATAATAATAATAATAATAAGGGGCCGGAGAGATAACATGGAGATAGGGTGTTTGCTTTGCATGCAGAAGGACAGTGGTTGAATTCCAACATCCTATATGATCCCCCAAGCCTGCCAGGAGCAATTTCTGAGCGTAGAGCCAGGAATAACCCCTGAGTGCAGACAGGTGTGATCCAACCCCCTCCCCAAATAATAATAATGTAAAGTACTGAGAAATATGCACTGGTGAAGGGAGGGGTGCTAGAAAATTACATGCCTAAAGCTCAATCACAAACAACTTTGTAATTGTGTATTTCACAGTGATTTAATTGAAAAAATTTTTAAATATTTAGAAAATAAAATAGCAAAAATGATGATAGTCATTAATACTACTTGATATTAAAGCTGATTGATGTACTTCATCAATAACTTTTTTTTTTTTAAGTTTTTGGGCTAAAACCTATGATTGGGGGTTATGACTCCTGCACTTAGGAATCATTCCCAGCAGTACTCAGAGGACCATATGGGATGCCAGCAACTGAACCCAAGGTGGTCATGTACAAGGCAAGGACCCTGCCAACGAGACTCTCTCTCTGGCTTCCACAGCTAAATATTTTTGATATGTGAAAAATATAGTGATGGTAATGTGGGATATAAAAGAGTTTATGACCTCTAAGAACTTGTACCCAACCCAGATTCAATTCCCAGCACTACATAAGGTCCCTGGGCTCAAAGCATAGTTGGGTATGGTTCAAATCAAATAAACAAACAAACTAAGTCATCCACTGGTGTGTAGGAAATAGAAACTGGCTGCCAGAGGGGTGATTAGAGATTTCCTAGAGCACTTTAAAGTCAGTTATAAACAATGGGTTAGATTCTGTTTGGAAGACACAGTGAACAGGGGCTCTCAGGAAGTCTTTGTGTGCTTATTTGTTTCTAGGCTACACCCAGCTTACTCAGGGCATACTCTGGTGGGAAGGGGGGGCCATATATGGTGTTGGGACTCAAACCTGGGTCAGCCACATGCCAGGCAAGTGTCCTACCTATTGTACTATTGCTCTAGCCCACACAGGAAGAATCCTGTCTGGCTTAGATGTGAGAAAGCAACAAGAAAGAAGAAAGGTGAAAACATCATTGTGGAGGCCTTTAGATATCAGCCTGAGATGACTGAGCTCCCTGCCTCTCTTCTGAATGCTACTCAGCAGTGCCAGTCCCTGTAGGGCATTTCCATGTGAGCATGCCAGAGCAAGTGGAATACAAATTATCAAAAGGAAATTCACAGCTTCCCTCCACGCCAATGATGCCTTTTAATTCTGTACTTTAAATAATGGCAGTATACTTCATCCTGAGGAGTATTCAACTTATCTTTCATTGCATATCATAGGCATTCCTGTTTAATCCTCAATATCTCTCACCTGTATTGCTAAAAAGAACCTTGAAAGAATGAATTTTCCTCCCTTCTATCCACTCCATTCATACATGCTACTAGATTTTCCTAAAACAGAGCTTTAACTAAGTCATTCCAGTACCTAAAACATCCACAGCAACATAAAACCTAACATAGGAGAGCTAGCTGCAAAATGGAGCACCACAAATGATTTCTGCCTGAGATTTGTTTAAACCCTCAAGTGAGTGCCACAACCATAAAGTTTTGCCTCAGTTTGGAGTACAACCCCACGAAGCATGTATGCAAGAACAACTAAAGAAATGCAAACCTTAGTGTGCACTACAGCCCAAGTATATAAGCAACCTTACATGTGACCCCAGGTGAGCATCACAGGTGAGAGTATAAAAGCACTCTGCAGTGGCCGGTGAGGTGGCACTAGGAAGCGCTAGCCAAGGGAGGACCGCAGTTCGATCCCCCGGCGTCCCATATGGTCCCCCCAAGCCAGGGGCAATTTCTCAGCGCTTAGCCAGGAGTAACTCCTGAGCATCAAATGGGTGTGACCCCCCCAAAAAAAGTTAAAAAACAAAAAACAAAACAAAAAAAAAAAAACAGCACCCTGTTAGTACAATCCTGGGTCATCAAATCAATAAAAATGACAAAAGGAGGGGCCGGAGAGATAGCATGGAGATAAGGCGTTTGCCTTTCATGCAGAAGGTCCGTGGTTCAAATCCTGGCATCCCATATGGTCTCCCGTGCCTGCCAGGAGAGATTTCTGAGCATAGAGCCAGGAGTAACCCCTGAGCACTACCAGGTGTGACCCAAAAACCAAAAACCAAAAACCAAAAAAATAAAGACAAAAGGAAAGGGGAAGAAAAGAGAGAATAAATAAAAAATGAAACAAAATCATCTCTAGGTTACTTATAATACCTAACAGAATGCAAATGCTATGTAAATAACTGTTACATGGTTCCTTGAATAATGACAAGAAAAAAAAAGATCTACACATGTTCAATAAGACCTGCTGACCTAACTTCAGAGTACCATTTTTAGTCCAAAGCTGGTTGCATCCGAGGAGCCACAGAACCCAAAGAAACCAATTTTATAATCATCTATTTATAGCATCAGACAATGAAAAATTACCTAAAAACCCAATTGACTTAAGTGTAGTAAGACACACAAGGGAATACTGACAAATATAAATTATAGGAACATATTGTTGACATTGAAAGATTATTTTTACCCATACAGTAAGGGAAGAAAATTCAAATAACATACTTTTGCAAAATGTGTGTTTAACGTACATGGTTGCAAAGAAAATGTCAGAAAATATAGCAAAATGTTTACAGTTATTACTAAATGGTAAAATTTCTTGTGTGTGTGTTTTTATTCACTAAACACATTGTTTGGGGCCATTTTTTTTTCCTCCCTCCCCCTGGGGCCAATTTTTAAATTTAATTCTATTTTTTTAATTAGTCCCCATGAAATTATGAAGTTATTAATTATTGGGTTTCAGTATAAAATGTTTCAATGGTGATCCCTTCACCAGTGTTGACTTTCCTCCAACAATGCCTCCCCAGCCCCCATTTACACTCCCACTTAGTCTGCTTCTAGAGGTGCTTTTTTTTTTTTCCTTTTCTTCTTTTGGCTCACACCCGGTGACACTCAGGGGTTACTCCTGGCTCTACGCTCAGAAATAGCTCCTGGCTCGGGGAACCATACCAGGAGATCGAACCACAGTCCATCCTGGGTCGGGCGCGTGCAAGGCAAACGCCCTACCGCTGCACCACTACTCAGGCCCCAAGAGGTGCTTTTATAAATATACTGTATTTTCTGGCATATAAGACGACTGGGCATACTTTTCCTGTTAAAATAAAGGTTTGGGGCTATATTTGCCATATGCCATATAAAACTACCTCACTCTCTTTGTTTTGTTTTGTTTTTGGGTCACACCCCGCAATGCTCAGGGGTTACTCCTAGCTCTATGCTCAGAAATTGCTCCTGGCAGGCTTGGGGGACCATATGGGATGCCAGGATTCGAACCACTGTCCTTCTGCATGCAAGGCAAATGCCCTACCTCCATGCTATCTCTCCGGCCCCAAGACTACCTCCCTTTTAACGCACATCAAATGGAAATTAAAAAACATAAGAGAAAAAGAGTAGAACCCTCAAAGGTTAACAGCATATGTTTAATAAAGCTAGACTTTGGAGTGCCAACAATCACTTTACATTTGTCATTTGTAGTGAGCGTGATTTTTTTAGGGGGGGCACACCCAGTGACACTCAGGGGTTATTCCTGGCTATGCACTCAGAAATGGCTCCTGGCTTGGGGGACCATATGGGACGCCAAGAGATCAAACTATAGTCTGTTCCTAGACTAGCGCCAGCAAGGCAGATGCCTTACTGCCCCTGTGACTGTGATGTTTTAATTGTGATCCTACATTGAGAGCAGGGAGAGGGGGCTCCTCCAAGAGCAGCCAGCTTGGGTGCAGTGATTAATAGGACAGCTAGAGGGAGATAAAGCGCCTCTTCTGTGTCCCATAAAAGCTGGCCAGAGGACTGAGCACCGGAAAGCCACACACCAGCCATGACACCTGGCGGCTTGATGGGAGGCGGCCCTTGGTGATTCAGCTCCTCTGTGTGCCCTGAAAAATTAATCAGGACAAGCAGAGGACTGAGTTCTGATGCCTAGCAGCTGAATGGGATCCGGCTGTAAGAGGGGGGTAGATCATTCCTCCTAAAGCTTACTCCTAAATTACTCATAAAACTGGAATAAGTTTCAGCATGCGGTATACCAGCATATAAGATGACCCCCAACTTTTAAGAAGTTTCTCATGGGTTAAAAAGTAATCTTATGGGGCCAGAGAGATAGCACAGCGGTGTTTGCCTTGCAAGCAGCCGATTCAGGACCTAAGGTGGTTGGTTCGAATCCCGGCGTCCCATATGGTCCCCCGTGCCTGCCAGGAGCTATTTCTGAGCAGATAGCCAGGAGTAACCCCTGAGCACCGCTGGTGTGGCCCAAAACCCAAAACAAACAAACAAAAAAAAATCCCAAAAAGTCACCTTATATACTAGAAAATACAGTATATAAAATTTTGGTTTATAACACTTTTGATAATAGGTTTTTGGTTGTTATTTTTTGTTTTGTTTTGTTTTTGTTTTTGTTTGTTTTTGGGTCACACCTGGCAGCACTCAGGGGTTACTCCTGGCTCTATGCTGAGAAATCGCACCTGGGGCCCGGAGAGATAGCACAGCAGTGTTTGCCTTGCAAGCAGCCCATCCAGGACCTAACGTGGTTGGTTCGAATCCCGGTGTCCCATATGGTCCCCCGTGCCTGCCAGGAGCTATTTCTGAGCAAACAGCCAGGAGTAACCCCTGAGCAACGCCAGGTGTGGCCCAAAAAAAAAACAAAAAACAAAAAGGAAGGAAGGAAGGAAGGAAGGAAGGAAGGAAGGAAGGAAGGAAGGAAGGAAGGAAGGAAGGAAGGAAGGAAGGAAGGAAGGAAGGAAGGAAGGAAGGAAGGAAGGAAGGAAGGAAGGAAGGAAGGAAGGAAGGAAGGAAGGAAGGAAGGAAGGAAGGAAGGAAGGAAGGAAGGAAAGAAGAAGGAAGGAAGGAAGGAAGAAAGAAAGAAAGAAAGAAAGAAAGAAAGAAAGAAAGAAAGAAAGAAAGAAAGAAAGAAAGAAAGAAAGAAAGAAAGAAAGAAAGAAAGAAAGAAAGAAAGAAAGAAAGAAAGAAAGAAAGAAAGAAAGAAAGAAATCGCACCTGGCAGGCTCGGGGGACAATATGGGATGCTGGGATTTGAACCATCATCCTTCTGCCTGCAGGGCAAATGCCCTACCTCCATGCCATCTCTCCAGCCCCTGCTAATAGGTTTTTATACATAACACTTTACCACCTTTCAATATCACCTCCTCCTCCTTGTTGAATAGTTTCCTCCACAATATGAGTTTCCAACACTGGGCTCCCGGGAACCTTGGTGCTATCTTCCAGCCCCCTAAAGGGGCTTGTTTCTTACTGAATACCAGTTCTCATGTTTTTTTTTCCACTGTCTTGCATATTCTTTAAATTGGGGGCCAATTTTTAAAAAGGAAGGGAGAGACTACGACAAGCAATATCCAATAGCAGCATAGAACTCTTAAATTTTATACACATTTTAATTAGACAGAAGGAACGTTTATATAAATCAATAATTCATCAAATTGTTATGACACCAAAGAAACAAGGGCAAAAACAGTACAGTTTTCCCTCAATTAACTCATGATATAGAAATGCTAAAAAATTATATAGATAACTGTAAAATAATTACTATCAAAAAGGAATGTTAAAAGTACCATGAGAACTCAGAGCCGGAGAGATAGCATGGAGGTAAGGCATTTGCCTTTCATGCAGAAGGTCATTGGTTTGAACCCCGGCATCCCATATGGTCCCCTGAGCCTGCCATGAGTGATTTCTGAGCATAGAGCCAGGAGTCACCCTGAGCACTGCTGGGTGTGACCCAAAAACCAAAAACCTGTAGAAAATGATGCTGATATCTAAGAAAAAGGTGTATAAGAAGAAAAACTGGTATGGGTGGAGAAAAGTAGGAGAGTAAGGTAGTAAGACCCATCTTAGATGTTTCATTAGAATCTCTACAGATTTGAAAGTGAAAATGTTTGGGCCAGGAAGATGGCTCAGGTATGGGGCAAAGGGACCAGTATTCAATCCCCAAAACTGCATGGTCCACAGCACAAGGCTCCCATAACACTGCAGGACCAAAACCTATAAAAAAATACCTACAGCAGGTAGGGCATTTACACTGCATGCAGTGACCCAGGTTCAATTCCAAACATCCCATATGGTCCCCTGAGCAGTCCAGAAGTGATTTCTCAGCACAAAGCCAGGAGTAACCACTGAGTGCCACAGGGTGTGGCCCAAAAGGGGATTAAAAAAAACCTCTGGCTAGGAGACTAAGTATTGCCAGGAGTGCCACCGGGGTCCTCTAAACAGTGTATGGGAAACACTTCTGCCCAACCAAAAAAAAAAATTAAAGGTTAAAAAAAATAATAGTGATTATTTGGAAATACAAGTCTGAACTCCAGGAAAAAAATTATGTTTATAGACTGGCTTTAGCTCAACAGTGGCAAAAATGCCGAGTTACAAGAGTTATTTTGTAGCTTGAAGATTAATGAGTGTCTTTTTTCTTTCTTTTATTTCTGTCTCTTTTTTTATTTTTATTGTGTGTGTGTGCATGTGTTTCTAAGAACTTAACCAGAGGACTCACACATACAAGACAAATTCTCTACCATCAAGTTACATTCTCATACCAAAAGAAATATTTAAAAGCTATTACAGAAGTTGGCAAGATAGTTGAGGACTAAGACATTTGCCTGTCATGAGGTCGACCCTGGTTCAATTTCCAAAACCATATATGGTCCCTGAGCATTGCTTAGTGACCCCTGAGCACAAAACCAGAAGTAAGTAAGCCCTAAGTACTCTGGAGTAGCCACAAAACAAAATAAACAGCTACGAAAGAGCCAGAATTAGAGAGCCAAGAGAGATAGTGCGGAGGTATAGGTAACTGCCTTAATGAGGGTGAGATCCTCTTTCAATCCCAGGCACTGCTCTTTATGATCCCCTGAGTACCACTAGAAGTGGCCTCTGAGAAGAACCAGAAGTCGCCTCCCAAAAGCTATTAAAGAAGTTTATAACTGGGGCCAGAGAGATAGCATGGAGGTAGAGGTGTTTGCCTTTCATGCAGAAGGACGGTGGTTTGAATCCCGGCATCCCATATGGCCCACCATGCCTGCCAGGGCGATTTCTGAGCATAAAGCCAGGAGTGACCCCTGAGCACTGCCGGGTGTGACTCAAAAACCAAAAGAAAAAAAAAAAAAGAAAGAGAGAGATTAAAAATACAAGCTATGTATATACTAGAGGCCTACTTCTGAAATAGAAAGTAGTGAAGTTGGGGCCAGTAAGGTGGTGCTAGAGGTAAGGTGTCTGCCTTGCAAGCGCTAGCCAAGGAAGGACCATGGTTTGATCCCCCGGCGTCCCATAAGGTCCCCCCAAGCCAGGGGCAGTTTCTGAGTGCTTAGCCAGGAGTAATCCCTGAGCATCAAACGGGTGTGCCCCCCCCCCAAAAAAAAAAGAAGAAGAAAGAAAGTAGTGAAGTAAAAATTAGTAATTACAGATAAACCCAGGGGTGGGGTAAAATTAACCAGGGGTGGAAAGTAAGATGCAAAAGACTTACTCTTAGGAGGGGTGGAGCAGCAAATATGAAAAGACTGATGAAAATGTGTAATAGCTTCTATAGGAATGAGAGTCAACTGAAAGAGAACAGGGCAGATTTTTAAGAGTTGAGGGCAGGGTTGAGAGTCAAGTTGTGGATAGAGCTCATAGATCTCAAAAAGAGGCAAAGTAAGAGCCAAAGAGATGGGGTCAGAGCAGTAACACAACAGTAGGGCATTTGCCTTGCACGCAAAACCAGGACTTACCCAAGTTCAATCCCTGGCATCCTATATTGTCCCCTGAACCTGCCAGGAGCAATGACTGAGCACAGAGCCAGAAGTAACCTTTGAGTGCAGCCAGCTATGACTCAAAAGCAAAACAAACAAACAAACAAAGAGCCAAAGATGATAATTCAAAGGGTTGGACACATGCTTCGTATGCAGGAGCCTCAGTTCCTGGCACCACATGAGCTCCTGAGCCAGGAATAGCTATTGAGCATTGCCAAATGTGTGTGTGTGGGGGGGGGGGGGAGTCAATATAATGCTCTGCAGTAAAAATCAAAAGCTCCACAAAGAAAATAAATGTGGGCTCAACTTTGATGAAAAGAAAGGACAGCATGGGAGAAAGAATCCTGAGAATGCCACACCTATGCTGTCATGCAGGATAGAGAAGGCATTCAAGGACATTGGGAAATAAGGACAGGACAGGTTTCATGAACATATAGGAATAGGAAATACAGAAGAAAGGCATTTGTAACCAAACTCTGGCATATCTAGGTAGAGGGAAGCAACTTCAGATCACCTCAAATACTCTTTATTCAAAAAAGTACAAATATGGGGCTGCAGAGATAGCACAGCAGTGTTTGCCTTGCAAGCAGCCGATCCAGGACCTAAGGTAGTTGGTTCAAATCCCGGCGTCCCATATGGTCCCCCGTGCCTGCCAGGAGATATTTCTGAGCAGTTAGCCAGAAGTAACCCCTAAGCACCGCCGGGTGTGGCCCCTCCAAAAAAATAAACATTAAAAAAGTACAATAGAAGACCATGATGCCATGCTGACATCTAGTCATCGTAATATATATGCCAGTTCTTTCAGTGAAGAAGAGGCTCCATTTGGTTCTTAGAAGAAATTTCAGTGTGTAGCAGGACTGAATTCTCATGAGCTCTTCCTGCCTGAAATTTGACTTATCTAGCATTGGATAGTTTAGGGGTTAAGGAACTTCTCTTGTACTTTGCTGACCCTGGTTTTTATTCCAGCAAAAATCAAAGGTCCCCTGAACATGTCAAGAATAATAACTGAAGTATGTCCTGTGCACTGCCTGGTATGCCCCAGAATCTTAGGGAAAAATACTTACTGTTGGAGCGGAGCAATAGTACAGCAGGTAGGGTGCTTGAACTGAATAAGGTTTACCCAAGTTCAATTCCCTGGACCGCTAATGGTCAGTCCTCCAAGCATTGTCAGGAGTGATCACTCAATACAGAACCAGAAGTAATCCCTGAGCACCACCAAGTGTACCCCAAAATGTAAAAGAATAAATATTCAATCTGGATTTCAACAACTTTTATTGTGAGGGAGAATATAGACTTTATGACATGAAATTGCTGAAAGTAAAACTAGAAACTGCCTAATTGCTAGCTCAGCAATTCCCTCAAGGTTCTCATGCCAGCTGATACGGGACAAGAGTCACTGTCCTCAGGGCCTTAAGTTCAGCCCTAGTGCTACACAGTAAGAACAACTTGAGCTTAAGGATCATGATCAGGGCTGGAGCGATAGCACAGCAGTAAGGCATTTGCCTTGCATGCGGCCATCACAGGACAGACCACGTTTCGAATCTCAGCATCCCATATGGTCCCCCCACTCTCCCAGCCTGCCAGGAGTAACTCCTGAGTGCCACCAGATGTGACCCAAAAAAAGGATCATGTTCAACATGGAAGAAGTTTGGAAGTGTGGACTTGCTAGTAAAGTATTGATAATATCTAGTATAGAAGTCAGTACAAAAGTGGAGTTACTTCCTATTGTTTTTTGTTGTTGTTGTTGGTGGTGGTGGTGGTGGTTTTTGGGTCACACTCGGCAGTGCTCAGGAGTTACTCCTGGCTCTATGCTCAGAAATCACTCCTGGCAGGCTCGGGAAACCATATGGGATGCTGGGATTTGAACCACCATCCTTCTGCATGCAAGGCAAACGCCTTACCTCCATGCTATCTCTCTGGCCCATTACTTCCTACTATTGCAAAAAATATATATATCTAATTGCCTTCCAAGGATAGAAAAAAATATAAACAAACTACTTATTCCCAAAAGAGTAGCCTATTATCATTGTCATCTGGCCTACAATCCCACACTGAAGAAAAAAGAAAAAGCAATCCAACTTCTCCAAGGGACTGCATATGAGCCAGAGCACTGTTACCAAAAGCAGCTGTGCATTCTAGAAGTCCTAACTTCCTTTCAAACCTTCCCTTATCAAAAAAGACAAAAGATACAATGATCATAAAAAGTAGTTTCTTGTACAAAAGGACTTTGTGAGCCCTGAGCACAAAAGCCAGCAATAAGTAACCCTGAGAAACACCCACTGTGGCCTAAAAGAAACAAAAAGTAAAAAGCATTTTGGTACAAAGAATGAAAATTCAGAGTTGACTGGCTATCTGAATAAGCATCTGGAATTTATCCTCTCATCAGCTAGTCAGCCCTTGTATCTGGACTGAGAGGGACTCAGCTGCCTGAGATTTTATGGAAGTGAAGGGCAATCCAAATGACGGTTTAATGTAGCTCTGGTTCAGCTTCACTTGGTCACTGCTGCCTTTTGTTCACAAACACTTAGTTGTCCCCCACAAAAGTAGGTCAATGCCTTGTGAAACAAATTGTAGGGGAAACTAAGATTCAGCCTATCACTCCAACAGGCCTGAAGTGGCATAAACCATGTCTAGGAGACCAAGGCAAGTGAACAGTGAGTGCATCGCACCAACATTGCTCCAGGTAGCAACTGAGCTACTGCCATTCCTAGGTGGTGATTTGGTAGGCTGGGAGAGCAAAGATGTAGAAAGCAATCAGAGTCAAGGGTCAAGGTTCATGTGAGCAAGGAAATACTTGTCTCACATGACAGCTAATGTGGTGCCCTTAGTCATCTCTGAATGAAGAAACTAAGACGTGAACAATCAGAACGCTAGACTCTTATCCACTGTCCATATGGTTGCCTTGTAGAATACCAAGCATTGCTCAACCATAAATGGAACTGCCTGAGCTGCTCTACACTCCTTCTCTAAAATATTTTCCCCAAAACAAACACTGTTCCTTATCCTGAGCTAGAGGTACACTCAGCACTGTCATTTGAGCATGCTCAGGGAGAGGTTAAAGTTTTTTTTAACACAATGCATCTTATTCCTGGGCCCAAATACTCTATCCAGACCATATTCTAAGGTAGGAAAGACTTCCCCTTCTTCCAAATCTCCTCCAAGTGATTAAGTTCACTAAATATAGAATAGTGCTTCAAAGTAAAAAAGAAGGGGCCCACAGAGATGAGGCGACAGAGGACTTGACAGTTTGGGAAATAGCTACCACAGGGTCAGCTGTCCAGCTGGCTCCGGCATCTGAAAACTTCCAAACCTAACAACTGCCTTTCTCAGCAAGAATTTAAAGTATGTGAAATCAGCTGTGGAGGATAAAGGCTGCATCAGAACCATGCTTCAGAGACTACCATTTCCTTACCCATTGTTCCTCAGAAAGAGGAAGCTCCCAGGAAAGTCACCCTCAGACCAGCTACCAGCTCTAAGTGTAATGGGAGGCCGGAGTAATCATCCAGTAATAATACAGTGTATTGTAATAGTAAAATAGGCTGCCTTGCATGCAGCCAACTCAGATTCTATCCCCAGCATCCAATTTGGTTCAATACCACCAAGAATGATCCTTGAATACAGAGCCAGGATTTAGCCCTGAACACAACTGGATGTGGCTGGCCTTCAAACAAAACAAAGCAAAACCTAAAAGAAAGAGGAATAGAAATGGCTTTTTTTTTTTTTTTAAAGAAGGTAGAGAAGTTTATTGGAAAGTAAAGGAGAAAGAAAAAAGAACTCCCTATGTGAAAAAGAACTTACTAAGACTAAGGACGGCACTCATCTTTTTTTGTTTTTGTTTTTGTTTTTGTTTTTGGGTCACATCCAGCAGCACTCAGGGGTTACTCCTGGCTCCACGCTCAGAAATCACTCCTGGCAAGCTCAGGGGACCATATGAGATGCTGGGATTCGAACCAATGGCCTTCTGCATGAAAACGGCACTTACCTTTTTAACAAACCAAATACAAGTTCTTTTTCTCTTCCATTCTCTCTTCCATTATCTAGTGTCTTGTAGCTCTCCTCCTGATTCTCCCCTCCTTTTCTTCATCTTCAATACAAACTTCACTTCTACTGTATTCTAAAGCCAGAACCACACTAGAGAATACCTGATTCCAGATTACTAGCAACTTATTATCTTTTTTGGGAGGGAGGGAGGTTTCTGGGCCATACCCAGCAGTGTTCAGAGGTTACTCTTGGCTCTGCGCTCAGAAATCACTCCTGGCAAGCTTGGGGTCCATATCACTCCTATCACTCCTGCCCTTATCATTATTTTATTTATATATATATATATATATATATATATATATATATATTTTTTTTTTTTGGTTTTTTTGGGTCACACCCGGCAGTGCTCAGGGGTTACTCCTAGCTCTCTGCTCAGAAATCGCTCCTGGCAAGCTCGGAGGACCATATGGGATGCTGGGATTCGAACCACCATCCTTCAGCATGCAAGGCAAATGCCCTACACCTCCATGCTATGTCTCCACCACCCCCCTTATTATTTGGGGGGGGGGGTCAGACCCAGCAGCGCTCAGGGGTTACTCCTGGCTCTATGCTCAGAAATCACTCCTGGCAGGCTCGGAAGACCATATGAGATGCCGAGATTCGAACCACCATTCTTAGGCATGCAAAGCAAACGCCTTACCTCCATGCTATCTTTCCAGCTATTATTATTTTAAATTAGATTTAAGGCTAGACTTTGGGTTCTTTTTAAGGGGGGTTATTTTTAATTTTGTTTCTTTGTTTTGTTTTTTGGGGCTACATCTGGGATCACTCCTGGTGCTCAGGAGACTATATGCAATACTGGGTGTTGAACCTGAGTTGCTTGTACTATCTCTCAACTGAGATTTAAGCCTAGTTTTTGTAATTAAACTGCAAAATCCTACAAAGAAAAGTTGGGGATGAATTCATTGTTAGGACTCATGCCTCATATGTATGGGATTCAGGGTTCTTTCACAATAATAGTGTCTACAAAGCAAGGAACTGGTTTTTGTTTGTTTATCTGTTTTGGGGCCACACCCAGAGGAACTCAGAGGTTATTCCTGGCTCTTTGCTCAGAAATTACTCCTGGTGGTCCTTGTGGGACCATATGGGTTGCTGGGAATGGAACCCAGGTCGGCTACTTGCAAGGCAAATGCCCTCCCCATTATGCTGTCACTCCAGCCCAGGAAATGTATTTTTGTGGTTGCTGTTTGTATAGTTGATTTTATTGGGGGGTGGCCACATTCAGTATGCTCAGGGCTTACTCCTGGCTATGTACACAGAGATTATTCCTACCAGAGTTCTGGAACCATATGGGGTGCCAGAGACTGAACCCAGGTTGATCATATATAAGGCAAGCACCCTACCAAGTATTTTCTCCGGCCCTAGGAAAAACTATATGTTTACCATTACTAGAGCTACCAGAATAGGCTTCGTATGAGCAAAGCATAAATCTAATAAGCATTTTGATTCAGCCTCCCTAAGAATCCTACAATACAAGTTCTATCAGTAAAGTCACTTTAGAAACAGAACAAAGCACTTGGGACTGAAGTAATAGCACAATGGGGAGAGCATTTGTCTTGTATGCAGCTCACCCAGGTTTGATCCCCAACAGCCAGTATGGTTCCCCAAGCCTGCCATGAATGATTTCTGAGCGCAGACCCAGAAGTAACTCCTAAGTGCTGCCAGGTGTGGCCCAAATACATAAACAAAAACAGAATCAAAGCACAGAAAGATGTAAAAATGTTGCTATGTTCATGGTAAATGAAATAAGTTAAGATTCACCCCTTGGGCCGGGCGGTGGCACTGGAGGTAAGGTGCCTGCCTTGCCTTCGCTAGCCTAGGACAGACCGCGGTTCGATCCCCAGGCGTCCCATATGGTCCCCCAAGAAGCCAGGAGCAACTTCTGAGTGCATAGCCAGGAGTAACCCCTGAGCGTCACAGGGTGTGGCCCAAAAACCAAAAAAAAAAAAAAGATTCACCCCTTAAGGGGCTAGAGCAGTGGCCTAAGCAGTAGGACATTTGCCTTGCACACACTGACCTAGGATGGACTGCGGTTCAATCCCCTGGCATCCCATATGGTCCTCCAAGCCAGGAGTGTTTCTGAGCGCATAGCCAGGAGTAACCCCTGAGTGTCACTGGGTGTGACCCAAAAACAAAAACAAACAAAAAAGATTTAACCCTTAAGAGCTTAATTCCCGTGGCTTAAAGGCAGTACAAAGAGTAAGGCACTTGGGCCCGGAGAGATATGCCTTGCAAGCAGCCGATCCAGGACCAAAGGTGGTTGGTTCGAATCCTGATGTCCCATATGGTCCCCTGTGCCTGCCAGGAGCTATTTCTGAGCAGACAGCCAGGAGTAACCCCTGAGCACAGCCGGGTGTGGCCCAAAAAACAAAAAACAAACAAAAAAAAGAGTAAGGCACTTGACTTGAATCCTGTCAACCCTTATTCAAAACCCCAGAACTGCATATGGTCTCAAGTACCATCAGAGGTCACTTCTGAGCACAAAGCTATGAAGAAGAGGTCCTAAGCACTGCTGGGAATAACATACAAATAACAAAGGATTTAACTCCAGAGCCTATGCTCTGTGTATGTGTGTGTATGTGTGTTATCAGGAATCAAACCCAGTTCTTCATATATGAGAGGAATGTGTGATACACTCTGACCCCACAATTCAAGCTCTTAAACTCCGTAACTCCACACTTAGTGGTCCCCAGAAGAGAAGCATTAGATCTCCTAGAAACTTGTTAGAAAGACTGACTTTTAAGCTTCATCTAAATTTTCTGATTTGGGAGATGAGGGGCATTGGTAGTGGGAATGTTGCACATGTGAAAGGAGGTTTTCTTTTTATAATTGAAACTCAACTACAAACATGTTTGTAATCATGGCGTTTAAATAAAGATATTATTTAAAAATAAATTTTCTGAAACAGAATCTGAAGGTAAAGTGTTTCATTAAATTGTATAGTTTATTGAAATATTATGGTGTTGTTTTGTTTGTGTTTAGTAAGTAATCCTCAAGGGTTTTCAGGAATTACTCCATTTCAGGAGTTTTGATTTCAGGAAATTTCAGGTTTTCACTTGGTTTTTAGGAATTACTCCTGGTGGTACATGGGTAACCCTATAGGATACTGGGGAATAAACCCAGGTCGGCCACATGCAAGGCAAACACCCTACCTTTTGTACTATTGCTCAGGCCCTGAAACTCCTTTTATAAGCTCTTAGTATGACTAATAAATGAAAGTTTGAGAACTACTATACACCAGTATAAGTGTAGTAGATTCGTAAGCTAAGCTGCTCATGTTTTTATCTGAGCCATATCTAGGACAGAAAGGAATTCAGGAATTTAAAAAGTTTGAATATAGGGGGCCAGTGCAGTGGCGCAAGGGGTAAGGCGTCTGCCTTGCCTGAGCTAGCCTAGGACGGACCATGGTTCGATCCTCTGGCGTCCCATATGGTCCCCCAAGCCAGAAGCGATTTCTGAATGCATAGACAGGAGTAACCCCTGAGCATCACTGGTGTGGTCCAAAAACAAAAATAAAAAAAAAAGTTTGAACATAACCTGAAAATTGATTAGACAGGCAAGCATTTTTGTGGATTCTACAGCTGAATGTGTGTCCATACTCTAAAACCCATTTATATAGCCATGGGCAAGTCACTTCCCCTTCTTTCTATTTCATCAAGTGTAAAAACAACACTTCATTTAGCTGTATGAGGTGAGTAATATCATGGAAAACATTTAATCAAATACCTTGCACTTTCTCAGTGTCATGTAAGCTCACATTAACTATGGTCTTTGATCTATTCTACAATAAAATTCATCAAATATTTATGAAGTATCTACATGCCAGGCCCTGAGCTAGGCACAGGCATTCATTGACATCTCCCAGACTCACTGTGAGCCTTTCAACACATGTTTACTGATGACTTATATTCAGAACTCTGTGCTATGGGAAAGGAAAGTCAAAGAATGCTTTCAAGGACAGCACAAAGTAGAATTTATACATTTACACATCTAACATGGAGCAGCAACTGATAAAATCATAAATTAACATTGTTCAGTAGAAAGAACATAGAGTTTAAGTTAATAAGATTTTTATTCTGTTCTGGCTCTATGTAGCCTCAAACAAGTCACTTAACCTTCATGAACCTCAATTTTCTTCAAAGTGATAGTTTGTGAGGTTCATAAAAGCTAACTGTTGGAATAACAGGTCTTCATTCTGTTCAGGATAAGTCTTCTTGGCTGGTGCTTATCACTCATTAGATGGAAGCATCTTGAATTGAAGCACCTTTTGGATTGGTTCCTTATCCTACCTGTTTTCCACCCCAGGGTATGGTCTTTCACTTCCCAAAAAAGACCCCAGGTCTCAGGGAGAAACTACTTGTGGTTTTAGTTTTCCACAAACTGAGCTATCTGCCTGCCTTAGTGTTAGGAGTGGAAAGATTGGGTGGAATTTACCATCCCCTTCAACTTTGTGTGGATTGTTTGCCGGGGATCAAACCAGGGTCCATCCTGGGTCAGCCGTGTGCAGGGTAAACACTCTATCGCTGTGCTATCACTCCAGCCTCTATACAAGAAAAATTTTAACAAGATGCTTGAGTGACAGGATCAGAAAGAATAACACATAAACTTATGGTCACGAATACAAATCTCCCCTGTCGCACATTAGTATGATCCAGGCAGCTCTGCTATTTATGATCCCTAAAATCACAGTTATGTATGTTGAACACAAAAAAGGTTCAAACAGCTCTCCAAATTAGAACCACAACTGAAAAAAGATGTGCAACTCTGGCATGGTTTTATTTCAGGACCGAGACAAGTATGTGGTGCTTGTCTTTATTGATGAAGTGCTCACTGTATATTTTATATGATATTTCTTTTTGTATTGATGTGGTGTTTCAATTCTTTTTTTTCCTCTCCTCTCTCAAACTGAAGTGGAGAGCATCTAAAAGGACTCCGCCCATTTTCGGCTTCTTTGATTTTTTTTTTTTTTTTATTTTTGGGCCACACCCGGTGACGCTCAGGGGTTACTCCTGGCTATGCGCTCAGAAGTTGCTCCTGGCTTGGGGGACCATATGGGACACCGGGGGATCGAACCGCGGTCCGTCCAAGGCTAGCGCAGGCACCTTACCTTTAGCGCCACCGCCCGGCCCTGGCTTCTTTGATTTTTACCCCATTTTATTGCTTTGCTTTTCTTCAAACAAAACCACATAACGTGAACTATCTAGTTCTGCCTCTCAAATAGAGGGGAAATAAGGGAGGGTGCTAGGACCAAACAGATATATGATCACTATGTAGTAAGCTAGATACAGAGGGGACTACTTATTCTAGCAGCCCAGGGGGTGAGGGTGGGAGATATGGGATGCAAGATGGGAAAGGGGGTGGAGGGAGGACAAATTTGGTGATGGGATTCCCCTGATTCAATGTTAATATGTATCTAAATCACTACTGTGAAAGATATGCAAGTCAATATGGTCAAAATAAAAATTATTAAAAAAAAGATGTGCAAGTGAAGAAATGCAACCTGGGGCCAGAGAAATGGTACAGCAGGTAGAGCACTTTCTTCACATGCAGCCAATCTGTGTTCGATTCATGGCACCAAATATGGGTCCTTGAGAATACTACGAGTCACCTCTGAGCATGGAGCAAAGGAATAATACCTGAGAACAGCTGGGTGTGCCCCCCCAACCAAAAAACAGGAAGAAAGGAAGGAAGGAAGGAAGGAAGGAAGGAAGGAAGGAAGGAAGGAAGGAAGGAAGGAAGGAAGGAAGGAAGGAAGGAAGGAAGGAAGGAAGGGAGGGAGGGAGGGAGGGAGGGAGGGAGGGAGGGAGGGAGGAGGAGGGAGGGAGGGAGGGAAGGAGGGAGGGAGGGAGGGAGGGAGGGAAGGAGGGGGGAAGGAGGGAGGGAGGGAAGGAGGGAGGGAAGGAGGGAGGGAAGGAGGGAGGGAAGGAGGGAGGGAGGGAAGGAGGGACGGAGGGAGGGACGGAGGGAGGGAGGGAGGGAGGGAGGGACGGAGGGAGGGAGGGAGGAAGGGAAGAAGGAAGGGAGGGAGGGAGGGAGGGAGGGAGGGAGGGAGGGAGGGAGGGAGGGAGGGAGGAAGGGAGGAAGGAAGGAAGGGAGGGAGGGAGGGAGGGAGGGAGGGAGGGAGGGAGGGAGGGAGGAAAAAATGAGAGAGAAGGGAGGGAAGAAGGAAAAGGAAGGAGAGAGGAAGAGTATGGTAGGCAACCTCTAGTGAACATGTATATGAGAATTAAAGCAATTTGTGATGAGCACAGCATAATTTGTGCTTTTCAACTAGGAGTGTGAGCCCCAGCAAAGACATATCCAAGCACAATTAAAAGAATGAAAACCTAGGTCAGCATCACAGCCAAGTGTGTGAGTATGAGTACTGTCACTTGAAGCAAGCCCTTGGTGAGCAGCACAGAGAAAAATATACAAATAGGGGCCAGAGCAATAGAACTTCAGGTAGAGAGCACTTGCCTTGCATGTGACCACCCGGGTCATATGAGATCCCTGGCATCTCATGATCCCCCATGAGTGCAAAGCTAGGAGTAACTCCTGAGTCCTACCAGGTGTTAATCCCCCCCAAAAAAAAACAAGTAAATATAATAATATTTATATTATATAATAAATATAAGTTGATTAATTAATTAAAAGGTATAAATATGAAGCCAGGCATGTATGCTCCCCAGTCTTCACAAAAACACCATGAAGACAACAATGACTAAGGGAAGAACACAAGAGAACTAAATCATGATTTTTTTTTCTTTTGGTTTTTGGACCAGAGCCAGTTCTGGTCAGGGCTTATTCCCAGTTCTGCACTCAGGAATCACTCCTGACAGTGCTCAGGGAACCATACTGAACACAGGGATAAAAACCCACATTGGCTGGTGCAAGGCAAGTGCCTTTTACCCAGGATACTCTCTGGCCCCTCAAAATAGATTTTTTTTGTTTGTTTCTGGGTCACACCTGGCAGCGCTCAGGGGTTACTCCTGGCTCTACGCTCAGAAATCGCTCCTGGCAGGCTCAGGGGACCATATGGGATGCCAGGATTCGAACCACTCTCCTTCGTATGCAAGGCAAACACCTCTAGCTCCATGCTATTTCTCCGGCCCCAAAATAGATTTTTCTTTTAAAGATCCTGACTAACAAGTATTAGGTAGCCAATGATCTAAAGTAGTATAATTTTGCTAAAACGAAATCTCCAATAAACAGTTTCCAATTTTTTTAAACTTTTACATGTAAATATAGTTGAATGAAATAATGTACTTTTTTTTTTTTTTTTTTTTTTTTGGTTTTTTGGGCCACACCCGTTTGATGCTCAGGGGTTACTCCTGGCTAAGCACTCAGAAATTGCCCTTGGCTTGGGGGGACCATATGGGATGCCAGGAAATGGAACCGCGGTCCTTCCTTGGCTAGCACTTGCAAGGCAGACACCTTACCTCCAGCACCACCTCGCTGGCCCTGATATAATGTACTTTTAATCAATAGCAGTTGTTTGGCAAATGTATATGTGATGGTACCAAATTTAATTTAACTTTAAAAAGCATCTATATTTTAGTAAACAGAGTAAGTATGATTTGCTAAGTACATCAGTTTCATTTATAACTCCAACAGTCAGTTTTACATAAAGTAAGTTGCATAAGGAAAAAAGGAGTAACTTTCCAGGAAATGTAAAAGTTTACAATACAAACTGAGCACTCTTATGCTATCTTTAAATACGCTGTAATGCAAGTGCCCCCTACTGTCGTTCACATATAATCCCTTTCTCTAAAAGTAGAGCTAGTGAGATCTCAAAAGGCTAAAATGCCTGTTTTGCAGGCTCAATGCCTGAATTCAATCTCTAGCACAG
The DNA here is from genome assembly GCF_024139225.1 of Suncus etruscus. Taxonomy (NCBI): domain Eukaryota; kingdom Metazoa; phylum Chordata; class Mammalia; order Eulipotyphla; family Soricidae; genus Suncus; species Suncus etruscus. The sequence goes on from NC_064853.1 coordinate 38,504,740, forward strand.
CATAGTTCCCCTGGAACCAGAGTATTCACCAAATATAGAGCCAGGAGTATCATTCCCTGAACACGGTCAGGATAGGAGGGAAAGAATTTTTTTCAGAATCATATTTAGCTTCTCTCCTGTAGATTCATATTTAAATTACCTACTCTAACAAAAACATGGGACCAGAAAGATAGCATAGCAGTAGAGCATTAGTGTTGCATGCAGCCAACCCCTTACGGACTCCAGTTCAATTCCCAGCATCCCATATGGTCCCCTAAGCCTGCCAGAAGCGACTTCAGAGTGCAAAGCCAGGAGTAACCCCTGAACACTGCCAAAAACAGCGTTTTTGTGACCCAAAAACAAAGCATGGGCCAGAGAGATAGCACAATGGTAAGTAAGGCATTTGCCTTGCACCCAGCTGACCCAAATCCCGGTATCCTATATGGTCCCCCGAGTCTGCCAGGAGCAATTTCTGAGGCCAGAGCCAGGAGTAACTCCTGAGCTCCGCCTGTGTGACCCAAAAACTAAAACTAAAACATAAATAAAAGCATGAAGCAGAAAAAAATGAAGGAATGCCAATCTGAGTTTGAACATAAACACAGAAGGTATGTTTTGTTATATCCAATAACAAAATAGGCAAAAAAAAAAAAAATCCTACACTTCCCTTATGCAGGGCATACTGGAGATAAATTAAACCACATTATTTCTTTACCTACTGAGTAGGGTGCAGAGAGTGTTCAGCCACAACTAAAAAGAATATTATTATTATGATTCCTCCTAAATAAAATATGCTGTAATTATATTCCCACCACATGCTAAGCAAGGTCCTTTACATATATTAGTTCATTTAATCTTTTAAAAATTACTATACAAAAAAATAGTATACAAAATAAAATACTATACAGAATATTTACTACCATCATCATTTTATAAATGAGGGACTAGTAAAAACACAGAGGTTAAATGAGTGATTTACAAAATTACAGAGCTGGGGGGTGGGGGAGGCTATCAGAGCTAGTTCAGAATTAACATTCCAAAGCCTACACCCTTCCCACTGAAAGATGCTGCTTTCTACCTTAAGGGGAAAATTTATCTGATATTTTGAAAATGGCCCCAAACCAAGAAGAGAAACCCTGAGGCAGAGAAACAGGGCAAATATTCAGCAATAGAGGTAGAGAAAAAAACTGACTCTTACAAGTTAGATACATGGGCAGGAAAGAGAAATCAATAGATTGGAAAACACATTTTGCATGTAGAAGCCCTGGACTGAACCCCAACCCCCAATCTTCATGGTCTCTATGAGTAGCACCTGAAGTACCTCTGAGCAAGCAGTAGCCCCTAAGTGTGATATGACCAGGAAAATTAATAAATTAATTAAAGTCAGGTGAAATTACATTAATTCTCTTTCTCTTATGATCCCTAAAAACTTAAATACATGTAAAATCCTGGCAAGCAAGAAAAAGTTTTCTAACTCAAAAACCAAAACGGGGCCCAGAGAGATAGCACAGCGGTGTTTGCCTTGCAAGCAGCCGATCCAGGACCTAAGGTGGTTGGTTCGAATCCCGTTGTCCCATATGGTCCCCCGAGCCTGCCAGGAGCAGACAGCCAGGAGTAACCCCTGAGCACCGCCAGGTGTGGCCCAAAAACCAAAAAAAAACAAAAAACAAAAAAACCCACCAAAACCGATATTCCTCATAATCTACCAAGTAATACTCAATTTTCTTTGTCATGTTTTTTGTTTTGGGCACACCCAGCAGTGGTCAGGGCTTACTCCTGGGATCTGCACTAAGGAATCACTCCTGGTCAAGCTGGCCAATCTGGGTATCCCATATGGTACCTAGAGTAACCCGAGCCGGGGAGAGCTGACCATTCCTGAGTTTGAGGAACCATAGGTGGTGCTGGTGATAGAACCCCATCATCAGAATGTTCTATTTTTTTAGGGGCCGGGAAGGTGGCGCTAGAGGTAAGGTGTCTAGCGCTAGCGTAGGACGGACCACGGTTCGATCCCCCAGTATCCCATATGGTCCCCCCAAGCCAGGGGCGATTTTTGAGCGCATAGCCAGGAGTAACCCCTGAGCGTCAAACGGGTGTGGCCCAAAAAACAAAACAAAAAAAAAAGAATGTTCTATTTTTTTAATTTAATGTCTTCTTCAAGGTCCAAAAAATAAATCTAATTTAGTGTCTGGTGCAAAAGTCTAACTCTGAAACAGTAAGCAGAGAGCTACGCTAGAAGCAAAATGAGTCACGATGACTTCCTTCCCTTCCTACTCTTTTCTAAGTCCTCTGCTCTAATTCTAGATGGATCTGGAACAGAGCACAGGTAACTCTGGGTGAACTGCACACAGGCAGCGCTGCAGCTACTCAGACACCAGCTCCCAACCCCCAGAAAGGAAGCTGCCAGCCAGCAGGAAATCTGGACTGTCAGATTCCAGTCCTAGCCACAGTTACTTGGTCAGGGCTCAGGGGGGCATCCTGTCAGGTTCCTTTCAAAAGTGGTGTCATTTCCACCAGGGACTAAACAGTTGGTCTTCAGTAAGTTTAGTCATCAAAAGGACCAAACAGAGGATGTGGAAAGAACTGCATCCAGAGCTCGTAAGAACAATGAGGGACCAAGCTCTCCTGATTTCAGTAGAGAAGGGGTTCACTACCACAGGTCAGGTAAAAATGGATTCAAAACAATCCCTTTGGGCCCTGTGTCTCTCTCTGGGGAATAAAGAAACTTGGCTTCAGGGACTTGCTGTGACTTTTCAGATGAAAGCCATTCTGCTGAAAACAAAAGCAACCTCCTTCCCACCCCCCATTTCAACTGATTTATAGTCAGCAAGTGTCACAGTACTCAGAAAATATGTTATCAAACAGGAAATGAAAAAAATATTCATTTCTTCCAGAAGGAAGGGGGTGGAATCACATCCCTGAAGAGACAGGAAATCAGCTGATCCGGATCCAGGCCAGTGTCAGATAAATGTTCTCTCCAATAAAAGGGATATATGCAAAGCCTATGTCCTCTGAGTCCTGGGCAAAAAATGTCCAAGACTAGGCCATTTTGCTATGAGACTATCATGTATGAGATTCTGGGTTCAATCTATGATGGTATGGTTGGTCCCCACTGCTGGGAATGGCCCGAAAAAGCAATAAAAAGTAAACTAAAGTAAAATATTGAGCTGGGTAGTAGAATATTGGCTCAGTAATAGAACACCTATCTTACTTGTGTAAGGCCCTAGGTTGGCTCCAGGCACTGAACTGAAGAAAAAAAAAAGTGGGGGGGGGGGGAATAAGACTTCTCCACCCAAAGGCCAACCAAAAACTCATCTTCACTAACATCCTCTTTTGTTGTTGAGGGACAGAAATAGCAAAAAGTAATGTCTGCACAAGACACATAGAAACCATAAGCAAAGCCAGAGTGATAGCACAGCAGTAGGGCATTTGCCTTGCCCGCTGCAGACCCAGGACTGACTTGGATTCAATCATGGGCTTCCCATATGGTCCCCCGAGTCTGCCAGGAGAGGTTTCTGAGCCTCTGAGCTAGGAGTAACCCCTGGCATCCCTGCTGGGTGTGCCCCCCAAAAAAGTGGGGGAACCATAGGGATCAAACATTTGCCAATAGCTACAGGTGAACCCAATATTTAAAGATTGTATCTACCCAATATGAGGTCATGACTGGGTGTGGGATGTAAAACCATAAAAGAAACTGAAACCTAGTTTGCCAACAATAATCATCATAATAACAGCTTTACATTTCTTTTTTTTGGGGGGTGGGGTGGGGTCACACCCGGCAGTGCTCAGGGGTTCCTCCTGGCTCTATGCTCAGAAATCGCTCCTGGCAGACTCGGGGGACCATACGGGATGCCAGAACTCGAACCACAGTCCTTCTGCATGCAAGGCAAACACCCTACCTCCATGCTATCTCTCCAGACCCCAGCTTTACATTTCTTTCTTTCTTTTTTTTTGTTTGTTTTTGTTTTTTTTGTGGTTTTTGGGTCACACCCGGCAGTGCTCAGGGGATACTCCTGGCTCCATGCTCAGAAATTGCTCCTGGCAGGCATGGGGGACCACGGGATTTGAACCAATGATCTTCTGCATGAAAGGCAAACGCCTTACCTCCATGCTATCTCTCTGGCCCCCCAGCTTTACATTTCTATAGGGCCTAGTTTAGGGCACACACTCCCCCAATGCTTTCCTTCCCATTCCCAATCTAATACTGAGTCTCTCCCTTTTCTGAATCCCTCCATTTAAGTTGGTTATAAAAGTTTCTTTAGTCCCTATTATAAAGATTATTAATTAGAAACTACCCCAAAAGCATTAGCTAAATCCAATGGAACAAACACCATGTTTTCCCACAAAAAGGAAGACAGTAAAACAATTTACTTCTCAAAAAATTCTTTATTTTGTTTTGTTTTGTTTTGTTTCTGTCTGAGAGTCACATCCAGTGGTGATCAGGACTTAGACTTGACTCTATGCTCAGGGATCACGCCTGGTGGCACTCACTATCTGATACCAGGATCAAACCAGGGTCAGGCACCTCCTAGGTTTAACCTCTGTACCATCTCTCAAATACCTCTCCCCCTCCCCAATACATTCTTAGGTTGGAGCCTGCGTGATTTAGTACAGTGAGTAGGGTTTTTTGCCTTGCATATAGCTGACCTGGGTTAGAGCAGGACCAAAAATGGTCCTCTGAGACCTGCTAGAAATGATCCTTGACTTAAGCACAGAGTCAAGAGTAAATCCTGAATACTATCAGGTATGGCCCAAAAAGGGGGGCACAATTGCCCTACCCACAAAAATTTATTTCTTTATGCATTTCTTCCCATCTAGCTCTACTTTCTACCCTCTTTTCCCACTCAGCCTGCATCTGTTTACAATCAATGCATTTAAAGCTTCTGTCCACTATTCAAATTAGCATACATATATGAATACAATGGTAACTGCTCAGTATCAAGAACATAAAAATGAATAAGATATCCCAGCTCTTAGGCTGCTTATGGAGGACAGAAAGACACAGAAAAACCTATGTTTACAATTATTTTTCTCTCCAGCCACAGGATCTAGAAAGACTTGGTTTGCCCAATGATTGCATCTTTCTCACCAGGGACTTCCATAAAATATTTTTACTTTTCTCATTATCACCTTAACACTCCAAACTGAAAAATGCTACACTATAAATTGGTACAAGTAAAAACAAGATTACCACCACAATGAGAGAGAGAACTCTTGAGTCAGCTCTTGAAAGAAGCTCTGCAGAACCACACCCAGGAAACTACCTGAACAAAGAAATGAGTGTCTTACTATCCATTCTTGCCAAAGCCTGAGAATTGGATACGTAGGATGACTTATCTGTCAAATGAGGAAAATGCAGACACCAAAACCCACACTATTCCCATAAACTCCACCAAGAGTGTCTCAGTAATGTCAGTTTTTAATGACCTCCCAGAAAGTCATTTCACTTTATTAATCCCTCTAGATTAGTCAGCAGTTAAAGCATCTCATCCAAAAAAAGTAGACTAACATCTATCCTAAAACAATATACTTTAATTTATTTATGGAGGAAGTCTGAGGGGCCACCCAGTGTTGTTCAAGGTTTACTCCTAGTTCTGCACTTAGAAATCATTCCTGAAGGCTCCGGGACCATATGGGGTGCCAGGAATCGAAGAACCCAACTGGTCACATGCAAGGAAAGCACCCTTATTCACTGTACTATCACTTCAGACTCAACAATGTACTTTTTTTGTTTTTGTTTTTTTTAATTTTTTTTATTTTGGGTCACACCCGGCGGTGCTCAGGGGTTACTCCTGGCTGTCTGCTCAGAAATAGCTCCTGGCAGGCACGGGGGACCATATGGGACACCGGGATTCGAACCAACCACCTTTGGTCCTGGATCCGCTGCTTGCAAGGTAAATGCCGCTGTGCTATCTCTCCTGGCCCTTGTTTGTTTTTAGTTTGGGGGCCACTTCCAGTGGTACTCAGGGGCTACTCCAGGCTCTGTGCTCAGAAATCGCTCCTGAGGGGCCGGGCGGTGGCGCTAAAGGTAAGGTGCCTGCCTTGCCTGCGCTAGCCTTGGACGGACCGTGGTTCGATCCCCCGGTGTCCCATATGGTCCCCCAAGCCAGGAGCAAACTTCTGAGCACATAGCCAGGAGTAACCCCTGAGCATTACCGGGTATGGCCCAAAAACCAAAAAAAAAAAAGAAAAAGAAAAAGAAATCGCTCCTGGCAGACTCGGAACCATATGAGATGCCAGAAATCGAACCCAAGTTCATCCCAGGTCAGCCTCATGTAAGATAAACACCCTGTTGCTGTGCTATCACTCCAGCCCTCAAAAATGCACTTTTGTTTTATTTTGTTTTGTTTTTGGATCACACCTGGTGGCGCTTAGGGGTTACTCCTGGCTCTATGCACAGAAATCTCTCCTGGTAGGCTCAGGGGACCATATGGGATGCTGGGATTCGAACTACCATCCTTCTGCATGCAAGGCAAGCATGCTACCTCCATGCTATCTCTCCAGTCCCAAAAAATGCACTTTTAAGAGATATTTTAAAGTCATTATGAATGCATCAGGGCTTTGGCTATATTTCTACTCTGTTCAAAACACCATTAAGTCTCATTTTCATTAGAATTTGACACTAATGGGGCCGGAGCGATAGCACAGGTAGGGCATTCGCCTTGCACATGGCTGACCCAGGACGGACCTTGGTTCAGTCTCATATGGTCCCCCAAGTCAGGAGTGATTTCTGAGCACATAGCCAGGAGTAACTCCTTAGCATCACTGGGTGTTTCCCCCCCTCCCCCCCAAAAAAAGAAATCGACTCTGGGAGTTAGTGATCTTTCCCCGTCAGGGGCAGTTATCAACTCCCAACATAAGATATTTTCCTGCGGGCTGCACAATGGGTAAAACATCTGCAAGCTGCACCATATATAGTCCACGAAGGCCAGAAGTGATCCTTAAGAACAGAACCAGGAGTAGCCCCTGAGCACTGCCAGGGTGTGACCAAAATCCAAATAAAAGGAAGTGACGATGTTCTACCAATGGAAGAAGAAAGAACAGCCCCACCAAAACCTGTAATAGAAGCAATCAAAACATTCTGCCCTCTTAATACATAGATTCATTGTTTACTCCTAGCTCTGGGCTCAGGGATCACTCCTGACACGGCTCAGGGTAATCATATCAGATGCCAGGGAGAAAATCCAAATCAGCCACAAGCAAAGCAAGCACCCCACCTGCTATACCATCTCTTCAGCACCATATTCCAGTTCTTTGCTCTACTTCCCAATCTTCTGAATAGGACAGAAAAGAGTTCAGGGAAGGCAGAGTAGTCAACAGCACACCTAGGCATGATGACTTTTTAGTATGTGTGATAGGAGGGTATCTGTGAAGGGAAATGCAAGGTGAAGGAAAAGAAAGCCGTAGCAATATCAATTAGATATTTTACACCACTCCAACAGCAACCCCTACTGGGATATATTGGAGATATTGGCAGCCCTTAAGTTCTTGGGCTGGCTGGACAAATCTGAAAGCAAAGACTAACTCCTATCCCTTGACCCACTTTAACCACCTCACATCTCTCTGGGATTTCCTAATTCTCAACTGAGTCCTTTCTCCAGACTCACCCTAATGAGAAAGCAAGTTGGGTGGTACAGTTTTATTGCAGGGAGAATAAATGGCAATTAATAACTGGTTTGCACCAGTGAAGCTGGTTTGTCTAATCAGCCTAATAGTTCTAAGAAGCTTCTCTCTGCATTACAACATCATTTTATTTATGTTTTTAATAAAGTTATATCCCCATGTCTACCCCTAGAGCATCCTCCCATCCATCCACTTGTCAGCCCTCCTACACTTACTATCTCTTTTCTCCGATGTGGGTCTGAATGTCATTAATTAGAGGAAGAAATATAACCTGTTACACAAGCCTTACAGTCTTCTCAATGGCACACACCCATGGTGACAGGCAGCTAAGATGATGTCATCAATTGAGTGTTCCCTTAGGCTTCCTGCTCTGGGTACCTGATTTATAAAAGGGTGTGAAGTACCAGGAAAATTCAATCACATCAACATTTGGAAAATGTTTGCTAAATGTAGGGCACTCTTCTAGACAAAATGAGCAAAATAAAAAATAAATAAAAATCTAAAAGCCCCGGGAGCACAATATAATTAGAAAAATATGTAGGGGGGCCCGGAGAGATAGCACAGCGGCGTTTGCCTTGCAAGCAGCCGATCCAGGACCAAAGGTGGTTGGTTCGAATCCCGGTGTCCCATATGGTCCCCCGTGCCTGCCAGGAGCTATTTCTGAGCAGACAGCCAGGAGTAACCCCTGAGCACTGCTCGGTGTGGCCCAAAAACCAAAAAAAAAAAAAAAGAAAAAAGAAAAATATGTAGGGAGATTAAATAAAAAAATAATAAAATACAAGTAATGATAAAACAGCTTACACAGTTACAGAATTACAGAATTAATTTCTGTTACAGAAATTAATGCTATGAATTCATAAGTCAAATGAGTTATCACAGATTAAATTGGTTTGCAAAAGGTTAACAGGACATAGAGGGTCTGAGCTAAGCTCCCAAGATAAATAGAATTTTACTAAGAGAGGTGAGGAAAGATCTTCCAAGAAAGAGATGGCTTTAGTGAAGACAGGGTCTCACATACCAAAGGTCCAAGGTAAGCCAGATGTATGACAACACAAATAAATAAAAGGGAAGATTTCTGAGACAAAAGGAGACAAGACCAACAAGAAGGGTTTAAAGACAGAAGAGCAATTAAAAAAAAAAAAGTCTGATAAGGAAAAAGCTGGAAGAATACACACTGAGCCTTCTTGAAAACTAGCAACTATCGCCAGAGAGGCAATATACAAGATAACTTTTTAGGAGCTGGAGAGATTGTACAATGGGTAGGGCACTTGCCTTGCATATGGCCGACTTAGGTTGAATTCCTGACATCTCTTATGATCCCCTGAGCCCTGCCAGGAGTGATCCTTGAGTGTAGAGCCAGGAGTAAGCACTAAGGACTGCCAAATATAGCCTCAAAACCAAATGAAACAACAACAAAAATCTTTATACTCTGTCTTTATACTGCTTAAATTTATTAGAATGAAGACGTGTCACTTCAATAACAGATAAACAGAAGTTCCTCTTCAGTTCTAAGAGAGTATTTTTCATCTTAAAGTAACTCACAATGTCCCCACACCTGACTAGGGAACCTTGAGAAGACTTAAAACCACTAGGTAAAAAGTGAGTTAAGATCACACTCCCTTCTCCTCTCAGAAATAATAAGTGCTTACAAGTAAAGGCCATTTGCTTAACCCCTTCAGTTGGCATGATTCCAGTTTGGGGAGTTTTTAAAGAAAAGAAGACTTGAGCTAGACAGTCCAGTGAAGGAAATGAAAGGAAAGTGTATTACTCTGGTTAAGAACAGGAGCTTTGTAGCCTGAACTAGATTTGAATGCCTGCTCTAACATTTACCAGGCGTAACCTTGGGCAAGTTTTTGACAGGCTGAGGCTCACTTTCCTCCTCTGTAAAAGGATGATGGTGATAACTACCTCACAGGGCTGTTAGGAGAATTAAATAGCCTATGTACATAAGTACTTAAGATAATCCCTAGTACGTAATAAAAACCTCAAACTAATGGGCATTATTATTATTCTCACTCATTCATTCTGTAAAAAGGAAGACATCTCAAACCAAAGCCACATTCCTGGTGAGCTTAAGAGACAATATGGGTACTGGGGAATCAAACCCAGGTTGGTGGCATGCATCTTAACCACTGTATTATCTCTTTAAGCCTGCCCAATGTATTTTTTAAAGGAATTTTAAAATTAAAATCTAAAAGCAGATTATTTTAAAATGATGGCACATAGTTACAGGCATAATTCTATCTCTGTTCATTCTTTTTTTTTTTTTTTTTTTGGTTTTTAGGCCACACCTGTTTGATGCTCAGGGGTTACTCCTGGTTAAGTGCTCAGAAATTGCCCTGGCTTGGGTGAACCATATGAGACACCTGGGGATCGAACCGCGGTCTTTCCTTAGCTAGCGCTTGCAAAGCAGACACCTTACCTCTAGCACCACCTCCCCGGCCCCCTCTGTTCATTCTTATCTGCCAACAATAATAATACCATCATGATTAAAGACATTAGGGTCAAAATTTTAAACTGGTATAACTGCTTCACTAACCATTCCAGGATAAACAGGAGAACTCATGTATAATGAGATAATATATTTTTTATTGGGGGGGATCACATCCGGTGGTGCTCAGGGGTTATTCTGGGCTCTGTGCTCAGAAATCACTCCTGGAATGCTCAGGGGACCATATGGGATGCTGAAAATCGAACCAAGGTCCGTCCTTGGCAAGTGCCAAGGCAAATGCCCTACTGCTATGTTATCTCTCCGGCCCTGAGATAATATTATTATGCATATTAATACACTAATTTTTTTGGGGGGGTCACACCCGGCAGTGCTCAGGGGTTACTCCTGGCTCTACTCTCAGAAGTCATTCCTGGTAGGCTCGGGGGACCATATGGGATGCCGGGATTCGAACCACCGTCCTTCTGCATGCAAGGCAAACACACTATCTCCATGCTATCTATCCGGCCCCACACTAACTTTTTTGATGGGGGGAGCATATCCAGCAATGCTCTGAGATGACTCTTTGCTTAGGGATCACTCCTGCTTTTTTCTGGTTGTTGGTTACACACTGTGATACTCAGGGCTTATTCCTGGTTCTGTGCTCAGAGATCATTTCTTGTGGGGCTCAAGAAACTATATGGATGGAGTACAAGGGATTAAACTTGGGCCAGTCATTTGCAATGGAAGCACCTTACTTGCTATATTAATCTCTCCAGCCCCTTGATTTTCTTCCAATCTTTCTATTTCAGTTACTATGTGTTGCATAAATCAACACATATATTATATCTCCCATCCAATTCCCCAAATTTTACAATAAGAAAACTGACCCTGTGAAATAAAGGACTGGACCTAAGTCTCAAGTAAGTTATAAATAGAACCAGATATCCTAAACAAGTCTCTGATATCCCCTATACCACACCAGTTTAGGAACAAAAGTAATATATGAAAATATACAGGGGGGGACAAAATATAGAGAATGCACTATGATAGAGCACTTGCCTTGCATGGAAGAAAATTAAATAAAAGAAGGGGAGAGGAGGAGGAGAGGGAAGGAGAGTAGAAGAGAGGACAGAAGAGAAGAGAGAAGCAAGCTTGCACAGACACTAGAAACAGAATGCCACAATTCAAATCTTTTCTCATTTGAAATGGAGGTGTTTTGTTTGGGGACCACACTCACAATGCTCAGGCTTACTGCTGGCTCTGTGCTCAGGAGATCATATGGGGTGTCAGGAATCAAACTCAGCTGTACCACTAAATAGTTTCCTCATTTTAAAATATAGATATAATACTTTTCTATCATAATTGTTCTAAGGGTTGAATGATTATATACAAGAAAACTATGAAAAACTGAGGTAAACAGACTAGTTGCAAGGTTCTCTTTGACTCAGAAGAGCCATTTTCACCCCAGGTCAATGTGCCCCAGAAGGTGCAGCTGCTCCACTTAACTCCATGCATGCACATTTCTTCTAGTCAAGAAAAATATGAAACAGTGCTAGCATATTATATAATGTTACATACTAACAAGTATCAGTGCTATATTTACTAACCGCTGCTACAACAATTTGGGGGTTTATTTTCTTGTTATTGTTTTTGCTCAGGGCTTACTCTCAGCTCTGCACTCGGGAATTACTTCTGGCAGTACTTGGGGAACTATATGACATAGAATGTCAGGGATCAAATTCCTGTTAGCGGGCCCGGAGAGATAGCACAGCGGCATTTGCCTTGCAAGCAGCCGATCCAGGACCAAAGGTGGTTGGTTCGAATCCCGGTGTCCCATATGGTCCACCGTGCCTGCCAGGAGCTATTTCTGAGCAGACAGCCAGGAGTAACCCCTGAGCACCGCCGGGTGTGACCCAAAAAAAAAAAAATTCCTGTTAGCTACATGCAAGGCAAACGTCCTACATGCTATATAATCTCTCCAACCTCTCAACAAATCTTATTAAATTATACTAAGCAAGGGATGAGTTCAAAGAGCTAGAATGCATGCTTAGCTTGTGGGAGTGCTGGCACCACTTGGAGCACACTGAGGACCAAGTCAGGTGTGGCAACAAAAAACAAAACAAAACAAATAATGCTAAGCAAAACTCCAAAGAGTATACACACATGGACTATAATTTAGTCAAATTAAATTTACAGGGCCAGAAGATTTACAGTAGTTTGGATGCATGCCTAGCATACAAATGGACCCAAATTTGATCGATAGCACTGCATAATCCCCCAAGCATTGCCAGGTGTGGCCCTGGAAGCGTCCAGCACCACTGGGGTCGTTTGGGTATCCCTGGTACTGCAGAGCCCAAGTAGCATTTTGCATCCTCGGACCCTTTCATTTAATTGTTCACCTCGTTGGCTAATTGCATTAATGGGAAGCAAGACCTCCAGCATACCCCTTGAGAGAATCCCTCCAAATAAAAATCTTCAAATTTATTTATTGATGAGTAAAGAGGGAAAATAGACCCCCTTTATTCCTGTCAATTTGCCTAATTTATTTATTAGTAGTAATATGTATCAAATATTTATTGTACCAGGGTATTTGGTTTATCATAGATATTAACTAAATTCCATTAAATCCTTGACACCATCTATTACAAAATGCACCAATATTCCATTTAGTTTCCCCACTGCTCTATGAATTAGAGCTTTCTTACTCTGTATAAGATAATGAGGCACAGAGAGGTTAAATTGTTTATTCAAGGTCACATGACCAAAAAAATAGAGCAGGTTTCAGATCTGTCAGACACCAAAGTCCCTGTACTTAATCAATGGTCTAGTTATGTTCACTTATTATGTCACTCTATTTCCCTGTACAATAGCTCCTCCTGCTTCTCCTGGATGTACACACACCCCTCCCCACCTTGTCTCAACAATCTTATAACTCCCCCAAAGATGAAGGAACAGCCTAATAATGAAGTCTCTGATTCTCTGCCAATTTTCTTTATCACTTCCTTTTCCCTACAGGATCCCCTTTCTTTCTGAGGTACGATACACAAACTGACCTAAGAGGAAGCTAAACAGGGAGTCTGAAATGAATGACTGTAGTATCAAAGGGAACCTTTCTAATGGAGGGGAAAACCTTTCTAATGTGGGGAAAGGTTAACCTTATACTTGGATGTCAGTGTCAACTCAAAGTCCACATCACCACTGAGATGGAATGGTGAGCAAATGCTTCTGGGGAAAGTGGAAACTAAAAGTTATTCACTACCATCATTACTCTTCTTAAGATAATGGGTGTGACCTCTCCCCACCCCCACTCTCTTTCAGGTCTCTGAGCAACACAGGTAATTATGGTATGCCTGCTCAACCGGAGACAGCTAGTTTCAATTGGGCTCATTCCTCTCCTGCTCTACCTGTCCTACATTTTAAGCCCTGTTTTTGTGTCCTGGGCACTTAAGAACACCACCAAACACACTCCTTAGTAGTTCTACTGCATAATAAAAGTATGACATAATCACTTTTTTATCCTAGACCTGGAAGGCTGGGTGAAAGGGAAAGTCTTAAAAGGGATCCTATGTGATATAACTCAGCTCAGAAATAGTTGCTTTTTTTTTTTTCTTTTTAAAAAATTCAAGTCCTATAGACTTATCTCTACTACCACAAGTCCACTGCTTCTTCACAGGGTGGCAGGTAAACAAATTTCTGCAGCTCCGCTTGAGTGCTTCAGTAGAGCAATATATGTGATCTGACTTTAAAACCTGAGCAACAGCACAGTGGTAGGTTGTTTAACTTGCATTCGGCAGACCAGGGATGCAAGTTTGATTCCTGGCATCCCATGTGGTCCCCCGATCTTGCCAGGAGCGATTTCTGAGCACAGAACACCACCGGATGTGGGCGCAATCCCTCAAAAAAAATCTTAAAACAACAAAGACAACACAAAGATTATAACATACTTTAAGGTAAAGAGGCCCAATGCCAAGTAGAGATCATTGGTCTGGATTTAAAATCCAGTTCAGTCACTCACCAGGTAGCAAGGTGAGTCCCTCAGGGAAAATATTTATTTAGATTCCTTAAGCCTCAGTTTCTACACTTAGACAATGAACTAGAGTAAGCTGTCATTTGCAATAATTAAGAGATAAAATCCTGATATTTAATAAGCGTTCAATATGCATTGGTTTCCTCCATTCCTACTCACAGATATGCAGGTAAACCCACAGTACATATCAATACCAAATCACATAAAGGAACCATGATTAAGTGATCTCATTAGGAAAACAAACAAGAAAATATCATCAACAACCTGAGATCTGGCTTTAGCACTAACTGGTTATACGACCTTGAGTAAGTGACTGCACTTTTTCCATGCCTCATTTCCTTGAGAAGAACTGTAATCATTTGTAGTTCATTCATGGAACAAATATATATTAAGCATCTCCTATAAACCAGACACTCTTTGGGTACTAAGGACATATACGTTGATAAACTAAAAACACTTCTCTCAAGGAGTTTGCATTCTAATTCTAGTAGGGAGGGCAAATCCAACAGTGAACAAAGAAAAAGGTTAGATGGAACCAGAGAGATAACAGATGAAGGTGCATGGTTTGCATGCCCTGGTTCTATCTCCAACATCACTGAGAGCAATCAAAGCATTGCTGGTATGGCACCTGCCACACCACTATCCCCTCTCCCCTAAAAAAAAAGATGATAACAATAAGTTCCAAGAATAAGATAAAGTAGAACTATAACATATCCAAAGGAAAGTGATTTTAAGAAAATGAGGTTAGGGGCCAGAGCCATAGCACAGTGGTAGGGCGTTTGCCTTGCACGGGGCTGACACTAGGTTTGATCCCCAGTGTCCCATAGGTTCTCCCGAGCCAGGAGCGATTTCTGAGTGCATAGTCAAGAGTAACTCTTGAGAGCATCACTGGGTATGACCCAACCCCCCCCCCAAAAAAAAAAAGAAAAAAGAAAATGAGGTTGGGGGCTTATATAGTTCTAATACTGCAAGAGATGAAAATAAGAAGACTGCATAATGGGCCTTATTATTACCTTATCCTCATATATCATTTAAATAATCTTATGAAGTAAACATTTATAACAAGTATGTGTAGGGGTCAGAGGAAATACTACTGGGGATAGGTGTGCCTTGTTCCTTGCACATGGTGGACTTTGATTAATTTCCCCAGCATCACAAATGGTCCATTAGACACTACCAAGCATGATCCCCAAGAGTAAGCTCTGAGCACCTGTGTGTGTGTGCTCATGCATGTACGCACACATGCACACACACATGCGCAGTCTTCATCAAACATTTCTCAGGCCCGAAAGATAATATAGCATCCTTGGAAACCCCACCAGGAATGACCCTGAGTGCAGAACCAGGAGTAAGCCCTGGTGTGGCAAAAATGAAGGAAGGAAGGAGTGAGGGAGGGAGTGAAGAAGGGAGGAGGAAGGAAGGAAGGAAGGGAGGAAGGGAGGGAGGGAGGGAGGGAGGGAGGGAGGGAGGGAGGAAGGAAGGAAGGAAGGAAGGAAGGAAGGAAGGAAGGAAGGAAGGAAGGAAGGAAGGAAGGAAGGAAGGAAGGAAGGAAGGAAGGAAGGAAGGAAGGAAGGAAGGAAGGAAGGAAGGAAGGGATTTCTCCAGCACCTGTATATGCTAGTTTAGAGACTCACTTAAGGGGCTGCAGTAGGGTGCTTGCCTTATGAAGTCAACCCAGGTTTGGTGCCCGGCATCCCATATGGTCCCCCAAGCACCTCAAGGAATAATTCCTAAATACAGAGCCAGAGTAAGTCCTGAGCACTGCTGGATGTGGTTCCCCCCCCCCCCAAAAAAAAAGAGAGATCCACTTAAACAACCAAACCTTCATTGTCTGTAATAAACAGATCAGAAGATCTACTACCTACTGAGGTAGCAGGGAGGAAAGGAGTGTAAGGAAAGGCTTCCCAGCAGAAACAATACCCCAAACTTTTCTAAGGTAAACTGAATTACTTGTTTTGGTTTTTGTTTTTTGGGGCCACACCCAGTGACACTGAGGGGTTACTCCTGGCTATGTGCTCAGAAATTGCTCCTGGTTTGGGGGACCATATGAGATGCCGGGGATCGAACCAAGGTCTATGCTAGGTCAGCCGTGTGCAAGGCGAACACCCTACTGCTGTGCTATTGCTCCAGCCCCAAACTGAAAAAAAAATTTTTTTGGACCAAACGCGATGATGCTCAGGAGTTACTCCTGGCTATTCGCTCAAAAATCGCTCCTGGCTTGGGGGACCATATGGGATGCCAGGGCATAGAACCATGGTCTGTCCTAGGTCAGCCATGTGCAAGGCAAAAATGCCCTACCACTGCACCACTACTCCAACTCCCTCAAACTGAAATTTGGGGCAGGTTAAGTTTAACAGGCAATATAAGAATTCCAAGCAAAGTGAACAACAGGGACATTACAGAGACACTCTCCAGGCCAACATGCCAAGGAGGCAGATCAGAACTTTAACAGTGAATAATGTAAGGGAAATTCGGTCACAGAAATAGGAAGGAATTAGCCTCTCACAGACTTTTTATGGTATGCCTGGTCTTTATTGTACTGGCAGTGGAAACCATTAGGGAATTTCGAGTAGCATAAATCTTCACAAGTCAGAAAATGAGATGTGGGGCAGAACAGCAGGTAGGGCATTTGCCTTAAATGCAACCAATTCAGGTTCAACCCCAGCATCCCATATGGTCCCCTGAACACTGCCAGTTGGAATTCCTGAGTGTAGAGTCAGGGGAGTAACCACTAAATGTTGTGAGGAGAGAGAGACACAGAGACAGACAGGCAGACAGACAGAGAGACAGAGACAGAGGCAGAGAGAGACAGAGACAGAGTCAAACAGAAAGAGAGGAGAAAGGGAGGGGAGAGAGATGAGAGGGGGAAGAGAGAGGAGAGAGAGAGAGGAGAGAGAGACAGAGAGAGAATACAAATAGATGTGAGGCCAGAGAGAATACAGAGATAAAGTGTCTTCTGTGTGGCCAAACCTAGTTTGATCCTGAGCACTGCCATAGGGTCTCTTAAGCATCACCAAGAGTAATTTCTGAGCACAGATCATCCGAGAATAAGCCCTGTGCAAATCTAAATGTGCTCCCCCCACCAAAGAAAATAACATTAGATGGAATCAAGAAAGGAGGAAAAATAAATAACAGGACTAACCCCAGCTCTTAAACATTTAGAAAACAACGGGAAGCATAAAATAAGAATAACAAATATTTTTTTTCATCTTTATCATCCCTTTCTTTTCTCTTAATAACATACCACCAAACAATGTTCCTTTTGCACTGGGGAGGTAGGGGTCATATCTGATTGTGCTCAGTGACTATTCCCTGTTCCATGCTTGGGGGTTGCTTATGGCTGTGTTCAGGGAACCAAGAGGTGCTGGGAATTAAACCATGTGCTCAGCAAAGCATGTGATCAGCCCATTAAGTTATTTCTTTGGCTGTTATTTCTTTCATGCTGTAAGTTTTTCGTTTGGGTCTGCTTTTTGACATAAATGTCAAAGACTGACAATGGAAAAATAGTCAAACCAGGTAAGAGCAATCACAGCAAATGAAGTAAGAATAAGGCCTTAGACTTGTTTATTAGCAATAGGACTGGAAGTGATGACAGATGGAAAGAAATGAAATCAACAGGCTATGCTGAAAGATTGGGAGCCGAAGCAAAATGAGAAAGGGAAACTAAGATGCGTGTTCTGGCTTGGATAACTGTAGGGATGGGGAAGCTATTTGCTGAGATGAGGAACACAACAAGAGAAGCAGGTCTGGCAGCAGCAAGAAGGAACAATGATGCTCTATTTGAACATACTAAATCTGAGATTTCTGGGAACAATCCATTGAAAAGCCCCACTGTGAAGGATGCTTAAAGTTGCCCGATACACAAACAAAAACAAATATCACAAGTTGTAAAGTGGTTCAATTCACGATGTACATCATCTGCATTTCATTCTCAGTATATCACAACCTATGCCTTCAAGATCACAAGTCAGGAAGTTCAAATAAATAAACACAAAAATGTATGTTATAAAAAAAAGAAATTACAGGGCCGGAGCAGTGGCACAAGTGGTAAGGCATCTGCCTTGCCCATGCTAGCCTAGGACGGACCACAGTTCAATCCCCTGGCATCCCATATGGTCCCCCAAGCCAGGAGTGATTTCTGAGCACATAGCCAGGAGTAACCCCTGAGCATCCCCGGGTGTGGCCCAAAAGCCAGAAAGAAAAAAAAGAAGAAGAAGAAATCACAACACAAGTTAGGTTTGATGAATTGCAGGGAAAACACTTGATACATTTTTAAACCATAACCACCACTTAGCTTTCCAATCTCTGAAATCTTTATTTAGCTTCCTAAACCCTCACAAATCTATTTGGTAAAAGGATTCTCTTCATCTTCACAGTCAGAAAATAAAATAAAATCAATAAAGGGGGATAAATTTTCAAGGAATCAGTTCAACTCCATTCTTAGCGTATGTATGCAAAGGTAAATGAAAGCAACCAATAATAGCAACAGATATGTTTTCCATATTTAATTTTTATTTAGGTTTTTGGGCATACCCAGTGATGCAGGGGATCATGCAGAGCCAGGCTTAAACCTGGACCTCCAACAAGGCAAGTATGCTCTACATGTACTTCCCTCATTGAACTTTCTCTCCTACTCTTTACCATAGTTATGAATCCCTTTAGCACTGCCATTGCTCTTCTCTTACTAATATACCACAATTACATCAAATACTGTCTCACCCTTTCTCAAGGTTAGAATCATGCCACAGTCTGAGCCATTCCTTGAACTGACTCATGCCTATGAGGATCTGCCCACAGGAATGATAGAAGAGAACTTTAATTCCCACTCTATCTTTCTCCCACAAAGAGAGTGGAGGGAAATTCCAGTTCCTTACAGTTCCCTTTTTGCCTAATAAAGGCACCATTAAATGAATATCATTATTTTCCTTATTAACAATAATAACAATAGTGCCCGGAGAGATAGCACAGTGTCGTTTGCCTTGCAAGCAGCCGATCCAGGACCAAAGGTGGTTGGTTCGAATTCCAGTGTCCCATATGGTCCCCAGAGCCTGCCAGGAGCTATTTCTGAGCAGACAGCCAGGAGTAACCCCTGAGCACCGCTGGGTGTGGCCCAAAAACCAAAAAAACAAAAACAAAAACAATAATAACAATAAACACAATCAATCAGCTCTTGAGAGATGTGAATATCTCAAAACACCCCAATTGAGTTTGGTCTCTTTTCCCATCTGGGACAGTCACTACTTTCTTGCAAAATAGAGGTGCCTAGTGTACATGACACTAGCTTCATTCTTTTTTTTTGTTTTGGTTTTGGGGTCACACCCGGCAGCTCTCAGGGGTTACTCCTGGCTCTATGCTCAGAAATCGCTCCTGGCAGGCTTGGGGGACCATATGGGATGCCGGGATTTGAACCACCGACCTTCTGCATGCAAGGCAAATACCTTACCTCCATGCTATCTATCTCTCCGGCCTCACTAGCTTCATTCTAACTCAATCCTAACCCTAAAGTTCATTTATGGTTTTATGAGCACCTGAGTATATGTAGTAAGTTTGCAGTGAATTTCATCATGTGACATAGACAACTGTACCAGAGGATCCAATTCTTCCAAGTGTTCTCCCTGCTAACAAAAACAGAACCTACTCTATCAACACAGGTCACTAGAAAGAACAGGATCCTGTCCTGACTGCTGGTAAAGAAAACTTGGCGGGGCCGGGCGGTGGCGCTGGAGGTAAGGTGCCTGCCTTACCTGCGCTAGCCTTGGACGGACCGCGGTTCGATCCCCCGGCGCCCCATATGGTCCCCCAAGCCAGGAGCAACCTCTGAGCGTCACTGGGTGTGGCCCAAAAACCAAAAAAAAGAAAAAAGAAAAAAAAAAGAAAACTTGGCAATGAAGTCCTATGTTAACAAGACTGCCCAGCTGGAACAGATGATGAACTATAGCCTGTCAGTTCCCTTTTCCTTAGTCGAGTCTCTTTTTAGAATATCTTCTACAGGGCCCGGAGAGATAGCACAGCGGCGTTTGCCTTGCAAGCAGCCGATCCAGGACCAAAGGTGGGTGGTTCGAATCCCGGTGTCCCATATGGTCCCCCGTGCCTGCCAGGAGCTGTTTCTGAGCAGACAGCCAGGAGTAACCCCTGAGCACTGCCGGGTATGGCCCAAAAACCAAAAAAAAAAAAAAAAAAAGAGAGAGAGAATATCTTCTACAGTGAAAATGATAGATAAAGAGTAATCATTATTTATTCAACTGTTTGAATACAATCTTTGTTTCCTTTTTGTTTTTGGCTAACACCTGGCAGTGTTCAAGTCTTATTCTTGACTCTATATGCAGGGATCACGCATGGCAGACTCAGGGCACCATATGGATTGCCAGGGATTAAACCCAGGTCTGCAAAATGCAAGGCAAATGCCCTATAATACTATTGCTCTGGCCCTTGAACACATCCTTTACTGTCTTTTGTCATTTACATTGCCTAATGTATACAGCAAAATCCTAGAGACCATCCAAATAGTCTATCTCCAGTACTATGTTCTAGGAGGCTCTAATAAAGGCTTCTTTGACAAGAATTATAGAGAATCCATATGTGAAATATGGCACCCTTGAAGTAGACCATCCATGACTATGTGAAACCAGAGACAAGGGACAAGCAAGTAGACAACAACTCTTGCAAGAGTTAGAGAGAAACTGCAAAGGCTAAGCCAAACTAGGGACTGAAACAAGATCAAAGATTCGTCAAATTAGTGGAGACACACCTTCCACTCCCTTGTGACTCATGTCAAGTTTATCCCATATAGAGTCCAAATTCACAAAACTAGGAAGAGAAAACAAGTCAAATGGTGGGACAAGTGCCAGAATAGCCAAAGCATGTATGTAAAATGTGTCAAAAAGGTTAGGACTTAAGTAAATTCTTAACTGCACTTAAATATATTAGGAAATACCTTATAAACTAGACTAAAGGTGAAAAAACAAGCAAGTAGAGGGCAAAGGAGAAGGCAACTAATACTCCCTTTAGATATAAAGGTCAGATAACCATTAAAGGACACTATCACAATCTGAAAGGCTGTGATTATACTGAACCTATTAAGGTAAGGTAGAGAGGACTCAGTCATGAGAACAAATCCATCTCGTTCACAGCCCTCCTGCCAAAATAAACAAGGAGACTTCTGCATCTTCCACAATAGCCACTCTGTCTAGATTTGCAAAGAACCCAGGCTCTTACAATCCTGGTCCAAACACAATAGAAGATACCAAGTTCACAATCTTCATGGAAAGCAAAATTTACAAATGTTTCTAAGTTCAAAGACCCTAGAAAGAGTAAATTGGGCTAGAGTCTCTAAGGTTTATGCAGAAGCGAAGCCTCAGGCTCATTTTTCAGCCAATAACTTCCTCACTTTCCCTATAGAAGTGAGACAAGGATGAAAGACTACATGTGAGGCAAATTTCTCTCGTTCATAGATAGATGACTGAACGGATTTGGGGAGATGGCTCAAAGGATTAGAGTGTATGCTTTGCATGCGGAGCCCCAGGTTCAATCCCTGAGCACTGCCACTAGGTTCCCAAGAGCTGTCAGGAGAGGTCCCTGAGCACAACAAAGTGTGACACTCTACCCCCAAAAGACACTCCTGACCACAAATATCAGATTATGCCAAAAAATATATAAGGACCCATTTTCCCCAACACCCTATGCTAAGTGAAGAATGAATTGCATGGTAACATTATATGGTTCCTCCTTGAAGGTACTTACAATTTTGCTGGAAGGTTAAGATACAAGTCAGCCTCTCAAAATGGTGAGAAATCAAAGAGATGCTACTTCTTTTTTAAATCACATTTTTGTGCCACATCCAGAGATCAAATCTGGTTCAGCCATAAGAAAGGCAAGCACACACAACCTGCAGTGTTATGTGCTACGTGCTGGGGGTGCTCTCAAAACCATGAAGTGAGTCTACCCTCTCCCCCAACACTTGTCTCTAGTGTTTTAGTCCACACCTAGCAGTGTTCACTCAGGGATCACTCTAGGCAGTGCTCAAGATTGATAATGAGTGTAGGTCAGCTGAATACAAGGCGTCATCCTGCCTGCTGCACTAGCCCCATTTCACTTTCTACTTCATACAGAAAGTATGAGCCATCAGGAGAAAGTCCCTCAAGCTCCTATCCCTCATGCCAATCTACTTAACCACCTGCATTCTTTCCTTCCTCCCTTTATCTTTTTCATCAGTCACATTCTTCTTTTGACTCTGGATCCCAAGCTCTCATTGATACTTCTCTCCCTTCTTTGAATTTGATGGTATCTCTTTCTACTTCTTTCCAAATACCATTTGAGCAAGTTAAAGTTTCTATGTTACAGTAAACAAATAAAACTCCCTCTACCCTATATTTTCTTCCATATAAATCATTCTACCTCTTCTCCCTTCAAAATACAAGTTTCAAACCTCACTGACTCCACTACACTTTTCATTCACTTGCCAAATCCCTACTTACTAAACTGCATTTCCCTTACTAATAACTGAAAATGTTCCATAAAAATGACCTTTATGGGGGCGAGGGCAATAACACAGTTTTTGCCCTGTATTTGCCCTGCAGGAGGTCAACCCCGGATGGACTCTGGTTCAATCCCCGGCATCCCATATGGTCCCCGGAGCCTGCCAGGAGTGACTTCTGAGTGCAGAGCCAGGAGTATCCCCTGAGCTCCACTGGGTGTGACCCAAAAACAAAACAAACAAACAAAAAAAAATGACCTTTATGTTGGAATCCAAAGTCCTTGCATTGTCTGAGCATTACATACTCTGACAGTGTTACACACCCTCATTTTACCTTTCCCAGATAACAGGGCTCTTAACTTAAGCTCTGTGGCTTAAGTGCTATCCTGGCAAGTATGAAGCCAAGAGTTCAATCCCCAGTGCTGCTAGAATTGCAAAGCATGGTACTACCCAAGTAGTACCATTATCAATTCTTTTTTTTTTTCTTAACTGCATCCAAGGAAAGTACCTACCCAATGTATTATCTCTCCAGCCCATTCTTCTTTATTTTTAGTTTTTAAACCATGTCCAGCAGTGTGCTTGATATCTCTCCTAACAGGGCTCAGATAACCATATCCAATATTGGGAATCAAACCAGGATTAGCTGAATGCAAGGCAAGCTCCTAAACCACTATACTCTCCTTAAAGCCCACACAACTGATTTCTGGCCTCACCCCAGCAAAGAATGTATGAGCACCGTGGACAGGAGTACTACTCCTAGAGAGTCCTACCAAAACATCCAGCAAGAGCTTCAACCTGAATGTATATGAGTACCACAACCTGAGGTGCAATCCCAATAAGCACAACCAAAAAAGTGCCAATACCAGGGCTGGAGAGATAACATGGAGGTAGGGCATTTGCCTTGCATGCAGAAGGACAGTGGTTCGAGTCCTGGCATCCCATATGGTTCCCGGAGCCTGCCAGGAGCAATTTCTTAGTGTAGAGCCAGGAGCAACCCCTGAGTGCTGCCAGGTGTGACCCAAAAATCAAAAAAAAAAAAAAATTCCAATACCACAACATGGTGTATGTTTGTTTAGTCCTTCTCCTGGGTCAATGCAATGTCAGCAAAGGAAAGGGGACAGGGAATATATTTGGGAGGAAGACACCCTCCTTATTTAACTTACTTTCCTCCTCATACACCTACCTCTGTGCCCATTCCCATAAAGATCCATGAATTTTCTTCAGAAGACTCTCCTTCTAGGTAAGTCGTTTGCCTTTCATGCAGAAGGACGGTGGTTCAAATCCCGGCATCCCATATGGTCCCCTGAGCGTAGAGCCATGAGTAACCCTGAGCACTGCCGAGTTTGACCCAAAAACTAAAAAATAATAAAATAAAAAAATACTCTCCTTCTTTATTCCCCATTCCACCTGCTCCATGGGCATTCTCCAGAGCACTCATCTCAAACTCTTTTCTCTGTATCTACCTACAGTCTCCATGTTCACTCTGGAGTTCTTTTTTTTTTTTTTTTTTTTTTTGGTTTTTGGTTTTTGGGCCACACCCAGCGGTGCTCAGGGGTTACTCCTGGCTGTCTGCTCAGAAATAGCTCCTGGCAGGCACGGGGGACCATATGGGACACCGGGATTCGAACCAACCACCTTTGGTCCTGGGTCGGCTGCTTGCAAGGCAAACACCGCTGTGCTATCTCTCTGGCCCCGTCATAGAATTCTGTCACTAGTTTTGACCCTTCAAACTACTGCCATAAGGGAAATATTTCTAACATCTGGGCTAGAGATTAACTCAATGATATAGTGCATGCCTGGTATGTGAAGACCTGGATTTAATCACTGGGATTGCAAATTAACTCATTTAAGTAAATATGTATTTAACCGTAGCCTTCCTTGCCTAAAATCCTTCAGTGACTCCCAAAGCCTTTAGGATAAAGTCCAAACTACACAACATGACATGCAAAGCTAGTCAACATTTTGGTCCTGCCCACTTTTCCTGTCTCATCTTATTTGTCCTTTCATCACATCCTCTGCTCCAAATTTGTTAATCCCCTGTATTTCTCTGCTCAAGCTCTTATCATCTTATTTCCGTTCGTGCTGCATTGAAAGCCTTTTACCTAAATATTTTGTCTCATAGGTGACAGCTAAGTTACTGGATGCCTTTCTAACCCAACCCCACCCTGGCTCCAGCAGGCTCCCCTGTTCACTTCGAGAGCACCAGCCTTTTTCTGTACCACAGCCGCCCTAAATGGATGGAAACTGCCAGTTTACAGGTACATTTTCTCCTTTAAAACCTAAGCTCGAAGAGATACAAAGACAGCATTCCTGTTCCCTCAGCTCTTTGTGTACTGTCTAGTTTAAAGTAGACAGTCAATAAATGTTTATTAGTTAAATAAATGAATGGACCCTCCAACCAAATCCCCTGACACCTTGAGAGATTAGCAGTTCAAAATAACTGAAGAGGCTTGCTCTTCAAGCCCATGTTCTCCCTTGAACATGTATCTCACTTGTTTGTCTCTGTTTCTTTGCTTGCCTGTTTCCATTCTAGAAAAGCCTGTGCTGTCTCTTAAACACATACTTGTCTCTTTCCCTTCACATCTTCTAAATAAGTTTCAATTAAAAAATTAAAATAACTGAAGATTTCAGAGGGGGTATAAAAGCAATACTGTAATCACATACATGGGATTTCATGATAATTAGGATAATATAAGGGAGTAACAGAAAGGGCAGCAAAACTGGAAAGCTAGTCTACAGAACTGAGTTTTAAGGGAGTGAAGAGTGGGATGATTTGAATGGGAGAAGTATAGGTCTGGAACAGCAGTACTTAGCTCTTATGGGGAAGAGATTCTACCCCTGGTTGTACCCATATGGTCCCCAAGACCTGCCAAGAGTGATGCCTGATTGCAGAATCAGGATCGAGTCCTGAACACTGCTAGGTCTGACCTAAAAAACAAAACAAAACAAAACAAAACAAAACAAAACAACAAGAGAAGCCTAGGAGACCTCAGTAGAAGAGAGTAGGTATTCTGGTGGTATATATGGTATTATTATCATATATATATATATATATGCATTAACAGTACTGTACAGTACCTCAATAAAGTTTTTCAAATAAATAAAAGAAATTCTGGTGTTATTTTTGGCAGCTATTTCTGGCAGTATACAAAAATATTTGTTCAAGGATACATAGAAAGGATATTGCTGGAGCCATTCAGCTTTGTTAATTTAAAAGACTAAGAAATACAACTTCGAATTCCAAACTAAAATGTAATGTCCTTCCTAACAGTTTAGAACAAAGTAAAATCTTTCAAACAAAGTAAAATGTTTAAAACATGATTTTTATATAAAAAAGAATTTATATTCAAGGAAAACCTACCATTGAGGGCTAATATTTTTTGCAAGGCAAAAATCTTCTGTACCTGCCCAAGATGAATCTCCAATATATTCTCCTCTGTAACAGTTGTTTCTGTTTTTTTTAGGATTTTGGGGGGCGGGGGCAAGCAATGCTCAGGTGTTTCTCCCACCTCCATGCTAGGAAAACCCTCCTCGTGGTACTGGAGAGCAAGCAGGGTCCCCACTAAGCATATATGTTCTCAGTACAATGAGCTATCTCTCTGTCCATCTTTATCAATGCACTGTTTTGTTTTGTTTTGGAGACACACTCAAGTGCTCAAGGCTCACTCTGGGATTGCAAGGGACTATATAGGGATGGGGTGCCAGGATAGCATGGCCCCATTAGCAATGATCTCTTAATCTATCCTTACGTCTCAATAACTGTGGCCTCATAGAGAGCACTCTCATCCATTATTTACAGAGTCACTGTATTAACCCTGCCCATTATCCACAACTCAGGTTCTTCTCAGACACTTGGGACCTTCTTTGCCTCTACCCCTAACTTTATTATCATTCTCTTAACAATTCTAAAGGGGTCCCACCTATTTCCCCACCACAGTAACTGCTCCTAGGTATTAGCAGAATGCAGTGAACATAGAGTATAACCAAACACTCACCCCTGCCCCCCATAAAAGGGCAATTCCTTCTATGATTTTCAATCCAACGTATTTCTTATGGTTGAAACCTTCAAATTCTAAAAGGTATTTTAAGCAAAATCAACCTTTTCATCAACAAAATAAGTTGTGTTTACTTTTCTGAACAAAAATGATGGTAGAAATAGACTATCATATGAGGGAATTTCTGGTAAATCCCTAAAAAAAAGATGCTGATTGGTCAATTAATTAACTAGATGAGGCACTGACCCAAAAATCATCTCCAATAACTGATACATGATGGATGACACATGATAATGCAGAAGAAAGCAATTTTGTTTTGTTATGGTTTGGCTTTAGGGTTTTGAGAATTTTTGTTTTGTTTTATGGGCCACATCCAGTGGTACTCAGTTTACTCATGGTTTTATGCTCAGGGTCATTCAGAAAGTGTGTATGTGCTGCCCATAAGTAAATCCTGAGGCCAGAGCAACAACACAGTGGGTAGGGCATTTGCCTTGCATGAGGCCAACTTGGGTTCAATCCCTACCATCCCAGATGGTTCCCTGAGTCTGCCAGGAGTGACTCCTAAGTACTGAGCCAGAAGTAATCCCTGAGCAATGCTAGATGGAGCCCCAAAACCAAACCAAAACAAAGAAATGAACAACAATAACAACAACAACAACAAAAAGAAAAACAAAACAAAAAGTCTCAGTAGGGAAAGCATTCTGTTATTTTTTTTTTTTTTTTTTTTTTTGGTTTTTGGGTCATACTCTGCAGCACTCAGGGGTTACTCCTGGCTTTACGCTCAGAAATCACTCCTGGCAGGCTCGGGGATTCGAACCACCATCCTTCTGTATGCAAGGCAACAATACCTTACTTTCATGCTATCTCTCCGGCCCCAAGGAAACCATTCCAACAGGAAGCAAGAATACAAAACAGGGGCCTGAGCTATGGTACAGAAGCCAGACTGGGTTTGATCCCTGACATTCCATAGGGTCCCCCAATGAGGAATGATCCCTATGAGGAATGAGCCTTGAGTGTAGAGTCAAGAGTCAGATCTCTGTACTGCTGGGTATAGCCCAAAATTTATGTAAAAAAACAAAAACAAAAACAAAATAAAAAAAAATGGCTGGAAAGAGTATAGCCCATTCAGCACTTGCTTTATTTATTTATTTATTTATTTTGGTTTTTGGGCCACACCCGGTGACGCTCAGGGGTTACTCCTGGCTATGCGCTCAGAAGTCGCTCCTGGCTTGGGGGACCATATGGGACGCCGGGGGATCGAACCGAGGTCCGTCCTAGGCTAGCGCAGGCAAGGCAGGCACCTTACCTTTAGCGCCACCGCCCAGCCCTCAGCACTTGCTTTAGACATAGCTGACTTGAGTTCAATCTCCAGCGCCACATATAGTCAGTCCCTCAGAGTGCCACCAGGAATGAGCAAAGAACCAGGAGTGAGCCCTGAGCATTGTCTACTGTGGCCAAAAAGTACATATACAAAATATATATAAGTAAATATATCAGAAAAAGAGAGCAGCCAACTTCAACTAGTTGCATGAAGAAAAAAGGTCTCATGCTTAGTTTTTAATAAAATAAATTTCAAATGAGAGATAAGATTTGAATAACCAGAGAGAAAGGGAAAGGGTATTTATTGCAGAGAAAAACAGAACACACAGAAGGCAAGAGGCAGGTATAAGGACCCAGGGGAAAGATACTGAGACCTGGCTAAATGAAGCAAAATGTATGTTAGTCACTAATAGTTGATCAGTATGCAGAGCAAATCCAATGATGAAAGATCCTGTAAGCTGAAAACAAGGAATTTTGTCATTTACAGAAACTTGTGAAGTTCAGGAGGCAAAGATATTTATTAAAAGTAACTAAAAATCTGGAACAAATGTTCTTAGATACTGCAAGTCAAGAGAAAGGGCCTAAAAAAATACTCCTTCTAGTCATGAAATTAGTACATATTCCTGGTAGCTACGAGACAATGACTTAAAATTATAATCAAAATTATGAGGGCCAAAAGCAGGAACTTTAGCACATGATACAATCTAATCACAATACAGCTCAACATATAATTAATTGACAGAAGTAAAAAAAAAAAAAATACCAAGAAAGCCTGGGTGTTTCATGATCATCGAGAAAACAATTATGAGCTCATTTTACAAACCACAATTTTTTACTGACTTTGGATCTTGTAATGTTTCTGTTGTCAGATGTGTACTCAGTACTATTTATTTTAAATATTCAGGTCTCTAGGACCTGAAATTGGCCTTAAAAAGCAGCAAGACAATAAGGAAGGCCTTAGTTGGTGAATTTTCCCTTGTCACTTGTCAAACAAGACCAAGATAAAAGTAAAAACTCCCATAAGCACTGTTAGCACATACTCATATGATTTAAATAACATGAATGTGGCCAAAGTTTGTAATTTCCCAGCAGACAACTTTAGTCACTTTCTGAATTAACAGTGTCCATGTCCAGAAATAGCAAATATTCTATGGTTCTGTCTAGAGGCAACTACTCCAACTCAAGGGCTATATCCTAAAAAAGAACTTGAACACTGAGTCTACTTTTAATCAAGAGATTATTTTAGTGTCATTTAGGTAAATATATCATATCAATCTATAATTTCCAACTTGTATGTTGGAAAGTACAAAATAAACAAAAATTTATCATTTTGTACTTCACTGCCTTTATACCAAAATTTCAAGTGTTTATGTCACATGAGACCTCTCCCACAATAAAAGGAAAAGAAATTCTCCACAGCTCAGAGATATAAAAATATAATACACATACACATTGTAACTAGTTTAAAGCTATAACAATAATAAGAAGAATTAAAGCCTTCTCACAATTATTTCACCAAGCATAAGTCTTGGCTTTGAATTTAAATTTTCCTTCAGGAGCCAGAAAGACCGAACAGCAGGCAGGTCATTTGCCTTGCATGCATCTATCCCTGGCACCTTATGTGGTTCCCAAGCACTAACCAGATTTTGTTCCAAGTACTACCAAGAGTAATCCCAGAGCAGAAAGCCAAGGTCACCTATGGTGAAAAAGAAAAAGAAAAAGAAAAAAGAAAAAAGGAAAAAGAAAAGAAGAAAGGGAGGGAGGGAGGGAGGGAGGGAGGGAGGGAGGGAGGGAGGGAGGGAAGGAGGGAAGGAAGGAAGGAAGGAAGGAAGGAAGGAAGGAAGGAAGGAAGGAAGGAAGGAAGGAAGGAAGGAAGGAAGGAGGAAGGAAGGAAGGAAGGAAGGAAAGAAAGAAGAAAGAAGAAAGAAGAAGAAAGAAAGAAGAAAGAAAGAAAGAAAGAAGAAAGAAAGGAAAGAAAGAAAGAGAAGAAAGAAAGAAAGAAAGAAGAAAGAGAAGAAACAAAGAAAGAAAGAAAGAAAAGGAAACTTCCTTCAGTGGTGCCAGAGAGATAGCCTGGAGGTAAGGCATCTGCCTTCCAGGTAGAAGGATGGTGGTTCGAATCCCAGCATCCCATATGGTCCCCTTGCCTGCCAGGGATGATTTCTGAGCATAGAGCCAGGAGTAACCCCTGAGCGCTGCAGTGTGACCCAAAAACCAAATAAATAAATTACCTATATAGCATATTATAAACATAAAATAAAAAGCATGAAACTACTTTGCAAAGCGCAAAATACCGGACAGGAAGATAGCTCAAAGGGTTAGAGTGCATAAAATTGGGAATAGCACAAAACTGGGAGTACCTTCTGAGTCCTGGAGTATGCCTGCCAGAAAATATTTATGTAAGGATGGGAGAAATAGTACAGAGGGGAAGATGTTTGTCTTGCACTCAGTCAACCAGAGTTCAATCCTCTACATCCCCTAGGGTCCCTTGAGCACCACCAGGAGTGATTCCTGAGTACAGAACAAGAAGTAACCCTTGAGTACCCCCAGTGTGTGTGTGGGGAGGGGTCTGTGTGTGTATAAATAAAAATATATACCTGAAAGTTTTTCTAAACAATGTCTACTACATGCCAATAATTCATTCCTGAACTCATGAATCCCAGAGTTAGTACTGGGGCCAGGGAGATAGTACAGCAGGTAGGGCACTTGCCTTACAAGCAGCCAACCCATAACATTTCGTATAGTTCTCCAAGCACTGCCAGGAATAATAATTCCTGAGTGCAGAGCCAGGAGTTACCTCAGAGCACCTCCTGGTATAGTTTTAAAACAAACAAAACAACACACACACACACACACACACACACACACACACACACACACACAACAGAACACTCAGTTCTATCATTCCCTTTTTTTTTTTTTTTTTGGTTTTTGGGCCACACCCGGCGGTGCTCAGGGGTTACTCCTGGCTATCTGCTCAGAAATAGCTCCTGGCAGGCACGGGGGACCATATGGGACACCGGGATTCGAACCAACCACCTTTGGTCCTGGATTGGCTGCTTGCAAGGCAAACGCTGCTGTGCTATCTCTCTGGGCCCTATCATTCCCATTTTAACCAAAGATTAGATTAACTAATTTTTCCAAGTTCCCACAGTGAAAGTGACATGGCAAAACTAAGACTAGAGTTCAAGACTTAAATAAATTCAAAGCTGGGCTCCTTTTATTGGTCTTTGTTTGGGGTTCACACATGGCAACGCTCAGGGGTTACTACTAGCTCCACACTCAGGAATTACTCCTGGCAATGTTCAGGGAACCATATGGGATGTTAAGGGCTGAACTCAGATGGGATGCACGTATTCACTTCTATCAAGCTACCTTGCTAATCATGATAAACTACAATAAACAACCATAAAAATCATGATAAATGACATTCACTATTCTCTATGCTGAAAGTTTTATAAGTTCTTTTCTGTGGCATGATAAACCAAAATCAGACCTAACTATCTTCACATGACCCATGTACCTAATGAGAGATTTGAAAGTTTTCAAGTTCTTGATGATCCATATTATCAGTCTTAAAATATATTCCTAGTCTAGCCCAACATGTAAACATTTCATGAAAATAATTTAATTTTGCTTGAACTAAGTAACGCTTTTTAGGAAACCAAACATGGTGTTTGGTTTTTTTGTTTTTGTTTTTGTTTTGCAGGGGGTCACACCCAGCAGCACTCTGGGGTTACTCCTGGCTCTACGCTCAAAAATCGCTCCTGGCAGGCTCGAGGGACATATGGGATGCCAGGATTCGAACCACCGTTGTTCTGCGTGCACGGCAAATGCCCTATTTCCATGCTATCTCTCCAGCCCTAGATGGTGTTTGCTTTTTAAATCTGCTCTCTAAATACTATACCCAAATGTGGCCTATTCTTCAAAATAGTCTCTACCCTAAAAAGGGGAACCAGAGATAGTACAGTGGGTAAAGCACTTGTCTTGCACATACCCAACCTGAGTTTGATCCCAGTCATCCCATCTGGTCTCCTAAACACCACCAGGAGTGATTCATGAGCACACAGCTAGGAATAAGCCCAGAGCATTGCCAGGTGTGGCCCAAAAACAAACAAAAAAAGCAGATCCTAATTCCCATACTTTCAAACCTTCCCTTCTGGCCTCCCTTTGATTATTTTTTTTTGGGGGGGGGCCACACCCATTTGATGCTCAAGGGTTACTTCTGGCTACGTGCTCAGAAACTGCCCCTGGCTTGGGGAGATCATATGGGACGCTGGGGGGGGGGTCAAACCTTGGTCCTTCCTTAGCTAGCGCTTGCAAGGCAGACACCTTACCTCCAGCACCCCCTCGCTGGCCCCTCTGGCCTCCCTTTGATGTTCAAAAGACTTTGAATCTACAGAGAGGAAAACTTTGTGACAGGAATAAAATATTCCTCAAAACAATCAGAAATTTTCTTTTCCCATGTTTACTAAGCAACCATCTGATTACATAAGCACTTTGATACAAAGTAAAAGCTGCCCCAAATAACACAGCAAAAATGAGAATCACCAGACAGTTATGTCCTTTATTTAACAAAACTGGCATACTATTGCTGCTGCTTCTAAAACTTTCAATGATTAACTCCCTCACTAACTATTAAATAAAGTCATAAAAGTATCTCTGAACAGAACAGGCTAGATTCTGAATCCTTTAAAGCATCATCTGTATCCACCAAAATTCTAACCCTTTAGTCATACCTATATATTCACATTAGTCAAGTCCCTCTTACTCACTTCTATACTGCATGCCTTTGCATGCACTATTTTATTTGTTCCCGCTACCTTCCTTCCTCCTCGCCCTTCTTTATTGGACTGAATCCTACTTTTACCTAAAGGCCCATTCCAGTGTCAACAATTTCTCTGTCAAGTCTCCCAAGCAAAGTGAAGACACTGTTGCTTTCACAGTAACTGACACAGTCATGACTACCAAAAGCAAACCACAGATCGCATTCATAATTCTGGACATCTCCAATGCTTAACACTGTGTTACCTCCAACAGATATGTAATAATTATTGACTGATTGGAAGAAAGAATATACACTCGCTTTATTGGCTACTGCCCACTCTGAAATAGAGGAACCAGAGTTATTATCTAATACCTCCTGTTTGCTGACCAGTTAAGCTCTAAAAGAGCCTCTGGGATATTTAGGAAATGAGATAGTGTGTGTCCACGCTGAATCACCTAATCCTGACAAGACCATGCTTTACTACTGACATGCAGAGAAATGGTTGCCAGGCACAGGTGTGGAAAACTAATACTTGCAAACCATTCCTAATACAGCTACAATATATACACTCTGTTCCCTTCACACCACAAGACATTACTTGCCTGCTCATCACTTCCCTTTTCAGGTACAGTTCATGCGTTAAATGTAAGCTGTCTAGGGGCTGGAGCAAGAGCACATTAAATAGGGGGTTTGCCTTGCACTCGACTAATCAGGTTCAATCCTCTGCATTCCATATGGTCCCCTGAGCCTGCCAGGAGTGATTTCTGAGTGCAGAGGCAAAAGTAATGCCTGAGCATCACCTGGTGTTCCCTCCCTCCAAATGTAAGCTTTCAGGAACCAAGAGATAGTACAGTAGGTAGGACATTTGCCTTGCACATGGCAAACCCAGGTTCAATCCCCAACTTCCTATATGGTCCTCTAAGCATTGCCAAGTGATTCCTGAGTACAGAACCAAGAATAACCCCTGAACATTGTTGGATGTGGTTCCAAAACAAAAAGTAAGCTTTCCTTCTGAATACAAACATCTTATTTAATTTGTTAAAAAAAAAAAAAAAATCAACAGTAGCAGAGAAAGCCAAGTAATCTGAGAGTCAACCATCATCATCATCTTCATCACCAATAGTTAGTTCCCCTAGTCTCTCCACAACTAATTCCTGATGGGAGGAAAGAGGTAGTATACATGCTCTGCATATAGGAAGAGGGAGAAGAGTGTAATCTCCAAATGCCCTACCCTTATCACAGGTGCAATGTCTCTGAGCACCTGAACAACTTCCCAGGTATGGCCCAAAACAACTACAACAAAGAATTCCTGGCATTATCTTTATAAACTACTTGCCTGGTAATTTGATCCCAGTTCATTCCATTGTTTAGGATAACCTTTCTCCTACTAAAGCAGTAAGAAGATTACTAGATCTTGAAAATGCAGGAATTCGGGGCCGGGCGGTGGCGCTCGAGGTAAGGTGCCTGCCTTACCTGCGCTAGCCTAGGAGACGGACCGCGGTTCGATCCCCCGGCATCCCATATGGTCCCCCAAGCCAGGAACGACTTCTGAGCGCATAGCCAGGAGTAACCCCTGAGCGTCACCGGGTGTGGCCCAAAAACCAAAAAAAAAAAAAAAAAAAAAAAAAAAAAAAAAAAAGAAAATGCAGGAATTCCTTGCAGCCAAGTTACAAAGGCTTGGATGCTAAAATACCCAGATTTCCCAAAAAGAATGGTGCAGTGGAGGAAGATAAATGCTTCTGTCCCTATCATAGAGCAGAATACACAACAGCCTCAAGCAGATCAAGTTCCTCTATTTGGCAGATTATTCTTGACCTATTCCTCCCCTCAAGAATGAGGCCTGTGGGGCTGCTAAAATAGCACAGAAGTAGGGTGTTTTCCTTGCACGATGCCGACCCTGAGACAAACTCTGGTTGTGTCCTCAGCATCCCATATGGTCCCCCGAGGAGCAATTTCTGAGGTAGGAGTAACCCCTGAGCACAGCTAAGTGTGGCCCAAAAATAAACAAAAAAACACAAAACACAAAAATGAGCTCTGTGGACTGGAGCAATACTACAGCAGGTACTTGCCTTGCAAGCTGCGACCTGGGTTTGATCCCAACATCCCATATGATTCCCCGGGAGTAATTCCTGAGTGCAGAGGCAGGAGTAATCCGATTATCACTGGGTAAGGCCCAAAAACAATTAAAAAAGAAAACTGAGGGGCCGGAGAGATGGCATAGAGGTAGGACATTTGCCTTTCATGCAGAAGGACGGTGGTTCAAATCCCGGCATCCCATATGGTCCCCTGAGCCTGCCAGGAGCGATTTCTGAGCGTAGAGCCAGGAGTAACCACTGAGCACTGCCAGATGTGACCCCCCCCCCCAAAAAAAAAAAAAAAAAAAGAAAAACTGAAGTCTGGGGAATAGAGATCATAGGGGTAGGGTACTTGCCTTGTATGCAGTCAGCCCAGGTTCAATCTTAGTTTCCTATATGATCCCCCAAGCCTACCAGGCATGATCTCTGAGTGCAGAACCAGGAATAAGCACTGAGCAGAGTCAGGTGTGTCCTCCCCAAAAGAATACTATTAATAATAATGAGATCTGGGTCTGGAAACGATCAAATTCCTATACACCTGATCAAAGTCCGGAAGAAAGCCAAACTGAGTGAGACAGCTAAAAGGACTGAATACTAAAGGCCTCTCCGGGAACCGGTTCTACTTTCCACTTCTTTCCCAGTTTTAAGTGCTTGGAATTCAACTTCCTTTCAGCTGGAGGCCACTAGCAATGAGATCCCAGTGAAGCGCTGAGATTTCTAGGCCTCTGTTGTTGTCGCTATTGTTATTATTATTTTCGATCCACTGGGTTTTGAGGCTCTCTTCTCTCAGACAAGTCGATCCCTGAATCTCCCTCCTCTACAGAGGATGCAGCGCAGCTCAACAGCCTGTAAAGTACACTTAATGGAACCATTCACACGGTGAGGTTTTTTTTTTTCTTCTTCAATGAACTTCAGCTGCAGGATCTAACCCCACTGTGCAAGAAAAAAGAACCACTGCTTCTTAAAAGACCACAGGGGGGAGTGACAGAAAACTTGCTGCAGGCCAGAAAACCTGGCCAGTTTACAGGAGCTGGTGCAGAAGGAAACCAGTAGCAGCAACACGGGGCGCCCTCTCTCTCTCTGCTTTACTGCAGTTGTTCCAACCTGCACTCTCCAGCCACCAGAGAAAAGAGAGAGAGGGGGAAGAGAGCGACTTTCAGCTTTTTCATTAGTCTCCCTTCACTGGGTAGGTGCGGTAAACAAGAGCGCTGGACTCCCGTCACGGGACTGAAGTTTCCTCTCCTCCAGATGAAAAGAAACTAAAAGCCGGGTCACACGGGCTCCAGCTGAGTCGACCAGGAGAAAGTGCTGCCTAGGTGGTTTCTGGGAAAATCTCCACGTCGGTGCAAAGCGCAGTAGCCTCCACACAAAGCAAACCCCCAACCCCAGACGACTAGGATCGGGGTGGGGGATCCCTTCAGTTCTACCTTCCACCCTCCAACCCGGGTTGACAACCCTCGACAACAGCCAGGACAGTACGGATCAAGGCCCCTCGGGGCTGTCAAAACTTCTGTGCTTGCCGCCGATCACAGTTTGGACGGGGCAGCAGAACTTGCACAACTGCTTTGAGAGACAGAGAGAGAGAGAGAGAGATTCCCAACAAATCTGTATTTGCTGGGGTTTGGGGGTGGAGGGCTGAGAATTGGGTGTCGGCAAGTGCTGTCTTCCCCCCGCACCCCTTCAACACACACACACACACACACACACACACACACACACACACACACACACACACACACACACACACACACACACCAAAGTGGTCCCCAAAGCTCGGCTGCCACGCGACTGCTTGGGAGACGGCGGGAGACAAAAGGGGGCGAGGAGGGCCCGTCGGACGGCACGCGGGGGTGGGGGGTCCGAGCCGGGTCTGGGTGGAAGTGGGGTGCCAAGGGGGTGACCTGTTTCCCCCTCCAGGAGCCCAGCTCCGCCTCCTCTCCCTCCTCCGTGGCATTGGGTCTCCGGAGCGAGCGCCCCGGGTTCGTCTCCTTCCTTCCTTCCTTCCAGCTGGGGGCCCGCCGGCCGGCTCCTGGGGGCCACCAGCGCCGTGACGGGGGTGCGGGAAAGTGCCTCTTCCCGGGGGGGCTCCACTCAGGGGCCCCCGGAGCCACCCCAGCAGGTCGCCTCACCTGCAGCCGCCACCCCAACACACCCCACCCCAACGCACCCCAAGCCCAGGCCCCGCCGGCCGCCCTACCTTTGTAGCGCTCCAGCACATCCTCGTACGCCTGCACGAACTCCTTCTCCTGGCTGCGGTTGGCCGGCTGCTGGCCCGGCACGTAGCCGGCCATGGCCGCTCGCGCCGCGCGCTTCCTTCCCCCCGGCCCCGGGGAGCGGGCGCCGCTTCCAGGCCCGCGCGGCTCAGGGAGTCGGCTGAGACGGACACGGACACGGATACAGACTCGGACGCGGCTTCGGACTCGGCCCCGGCCTTTGTGCGTCCCCGCTGCTCGGCTCCGGCCACTCCGCAGTGGCGGCGCTGCACTGCGCTCCGGACTCCAAAGCCGGCTCGCTCCCGGCCGGCCACCACTCGCGCTCGGCGGCTCGGGCCGGCGTTTCCGCCTCCCCACCCACTCCTCGGCGCCGCTCCTCCCTCCTCGGCGGCGGCAGCGGCGGCTCCTCCCGTCAGGAGCGCCGGCCCGACCCAGCCCGGCCCGGCCCGCCCCTCGTTTCTCCGTCGCCGCCTCAGGCCCCGGGGGTGGCGGCTGGCTGGGCCCAGGTGGTCCCCTCCGTGACGGGCTTCGGCCCGGCCCGACCTGCCCAGGCCCGGAGTAGTGCGAGAGGCCCACAGCCCACACTGTCCAGGGGAGCTTGACTCCTGGATCAGGCCAGGTAGAAGACACCCCCTGTCCACTTGGGGAGCCCTTCTCGGCCCTGGGACAAAAGAGGGGACCCCCCACCCCCTGACTGGAGAGAAAACGCTCAGGCCCGGCTTGGGGCTGACGGCGGCGGCCAGGCAGCGAGAGAGCGAAATTTCGACCTAGATGCCTCGGCTCCTGGGGAGGCCCTGGGAGGCCACAAAGAGGCCCGAGAGAGAACAAAAGGCGTTTCCAGAAACTGAACTCGGGAGGAGAAAGAGGAGGAGGAGAAGGAGGAGGAGAGGCTAAACGAAGCACCGTGAAGGGAACCGGGCCCCCCGGTTTGAGGAGTCTTCGGCGGCGGGCGGGCGGGCGGCCGAGTGACAACTGCGGGAGTTGGGGGGGAAGGGATCGCCCCAGGAACGGGACTGCGGCTGCGGGCACTGCCTCCGAGCGGGAGGAGGAGCGGGGATGGGGAGACGCTGCCGGTCTCTCCTTGGGGAGCACCCCGGCCAGGCCTGAGAGGGGGCTGGAAGCCACCGGGGACGCCCTGAGACTTTTGCAACCCAGACTGCTGTGCAAACAAAAGAACTAACTGGCTTCTTTCTGGAGCTTCGTGGCTCCGGCGAGAAATAATAGGAAGTCTGTCTTTCTCTAGGAAGAAAGAGGGAAGTCTGTGATTTTCTGTCATCTTGGGAGGGGAAGGAAATAAAACGGTGAAGAAAAGATGGAAATTGGGCCATAAGAGGAGAGATTTATTGGGGGTTCACTTTGAGGAAGGCGTCCCTCTGAGGCCTCTCCATCTGACTGTTTCTGATTGTTTTACTTGGGTGTCCTGCAGTGCCAAAATTCCTGGGCCAGGAGCTGTGATGGACAAAATGTGATTGGACAAATGTGGCTGATACTGTGCTCAAATCCACCTCGATCCGTTTTTGCTCCTTCACCTCACCTCACCTATTAATTTAGTTTTCCAGGGAGCGGAGAAGGTTGTGGGTAAAAAGTTAAGCCCTTTGATCTCACAGTAACAGCAGATTCGCAGGTTTAAACAAAAAACAAGACACTCAAGACACAATGATCGGCCAACATTGGAATCTGGGCATCTATTTTCGTTCCAACTCTCAAGATTTTTAAAGGAGTTTTTTTTACCCCCCAGGTCAAGGCCTGCATCTTTATGCTCTATGAGTTGTGCCAAGTATTGGGGTAATGTCCAGCATATGAATAGCAAGAAGAAGAAATGGTACTTTTCACTAATAGGCACATGCTGGTTGTTTCCACATCACCATGATCAGAAGGGGGTGAGCAAGTCATGAATCATCTTTTCCCATCAAGTTTTTGCTGGCCTGCCCAAGTTCTAGGTATGGAGATCATATGAGGGAAGAGCCCAAATGAGGTGCAGACAGGGAGGCTCCTTGGAAAAATGCTCCTTTCCTTCCTCTTTAATCCTGTGTGCTGAGAAAAAGCTTGTTCGTGGTTTGGTATCAGCTGCTAATGAGCTCAGTTTAAGAAAAGGGGAGTAGCTTGTGGTTTGTTCTTTTTAAAACAAATAAAGGCTTTTCGTAGAAAATGTAGGATGAAGTTGGTGATTGATGGCATAAACACAGCAGAGAATATAAAAATAAAAGCTATCTCTGGGGATCTTGACTATATCAGTGCTGAGTCATCTGCATTTCCTCCATTATTTCACCTCCAGAGTCAGGTGAAAAAGAACCAGACACAAATCACATACAAATAGCTCCACACCTCATCCTCAACAGACACCTGCCTTCTCTCATGACAGTCAATAGAAAAGTCCCTCTGGCCCCCAGCTACAAGAGCTGTCACTGAGTGAATAGGTTCCTCAAGATTTGTGAGATTTGTCAAAGATGAGGAAAGACAAGGGCTAGTCAGGAAAGCACTTATTCTTATTCAAGGTTTGGGTAGGGAGAGGGCAAGGGGTTAAAACTCCAATTAGGAAACCTGGTAATCTAGGAAGAAAAGTTCTGGTTTGGGTTATGGCTAGGGGGCTTCTGAAATCAAGTAGCTTCCCCGACAAGATTTGCATTTAAATGCTCCCCTGAGAATTTTTGAAAGCAAGGCATTCTAATGAATGAAATGGGGGAAGTCCACATGTTTGGCTGATGTTCCTGTTTTATACAGAGAAAATTTTACAAGGGTAGAGGAACAAAGCAGCTGCTAGGGGGATGGGATGAAGGAAGCCTATGAAGCAAAGGTTTTTGTGTTGTCTTTTCTCAGTAGTCTAAATTTATAGCCAGACCACACACTCCGATGACTCTGAGACTTTCTCCTTTCAGTGATTTTCTTTTGCTCTTGATGCTAAACTACTTAACTGTAGATTTTTTCTAAGGAGGGAGAAGTGGGAAAAAAATGAGTGTGCTCAGAGGGTCATCTAGTGGCAAAAAAGAATAATGCAAGTAATTAAAGTTCCTTATTCCTCCCAGTTTGAAGGCTCACCAAGTGCCCCTCTCCTTTATGCCCCAGTCACTTTCAACTTCATTAGTTCAGAAAATAAACTCTAGTGCCTCAGAGCCTTCCCACCCACTTTCTCCCTAGCTGTAATCTTTCACTACGCTTCTTTTGAATGTCTCATTCCTACTAGTGTCTAGCCAAAACTCCCAGTAGGGAAGATGGCCTTGATCTCCATGTTTAGTAGGTCCTCCTGCATGCTCCAGTCCCCCTTGATTATTTCTATCACACTGAAGTCATAGGTTCAGTATCTTTCATCCTTACTAAATTATTAGTTCCCTGAGGGCTGGAGCTGTTGTCTGCCTTGTTCACAAGATCCTTAGCATCTAGCAAATGCCCTGGCACACACAAGGCTCTCATTAAATATTTGCTTATCAGCAGGGGGATATATTTCAGAGGAAAGACATATGCCTCACATGTACATGACCCTGGGTTGATCCTCAGCACTGTTAAAAAAAATAGTAACTCTGGGACCGGCGAGATAGCATGGAGGTAAGGCATTTGCCTTCCATGCAGAAGGACGGTGGTTCGAATCCCGGCATCCCATATGGTCCCCCATGCCTGCCAGGGGCGACTTCTAAGCGTAGAGCCAGGAATAAGTCCTGAGCATTGCTGGGTGTGACCCAAAAACCAAAAAAAAAAAAAAAAAAGGAACTCTATTAAACATGTATAATATAATATACATCAAATAAAAAATAAAAAATAAAGAATATGCATCAAATAAATGAATGGAATAATCCTAAATAGTCAGTTCCTGGCATCTCACAAACTGGAAGACTAGTAGATTTTTTTGTTTTGTTTTGTTTTTGTTTTTCGGGCCACACCCGTTTGATGCTCAGGGGTTACTCCTGGCTAAGCGCTCAGAAATCGCCCCTGGCTTGGGGGAACCATATGGAACGCCAGGGGATTCGAACCACGGTCCTTCCTTGCCTAGCTCTTGCAAGGCAGACACCTTACCTCTATTGCCACCTCGCCAGCCCCAACTAGTAGATTTTAAATGGAAGTATACTTATCTCTTTTTTGTCTTTTCTTGTTTGTTTTATTTGCTTTGGGGCTAGATCCTGGGGTGCCTGCGATCAAATCTAGTCAACAGCATATAAGGAAAGTACCTTATCCATTGTCCATCTCTCCAGCTGCTCTCCCAGAATCCCTTATTTAAGAACAGTGGTTAAGTATGGTTTTTGCCTTGCAATTAATCAGGCTCCAGTTTGAATCTCTGACACCACACATGGTCCTCCTGAACATTCTATCAGAGGTAATTCTTAAGCACAGAGCCAGAAAAAGCACCTAAATACCACCAGGTGTGGCCTAAAACCAAACCTTTCCCTCATTCCACAGAAAAAGAATCTCTACATAATGTTCAAAAGTCCTTCATATTTTGAACTTGGTGGAATAGTACAGAGGGCAAAGTACTTACCCTGATATGGCTGATCCAAGTTCAATCCCTACTATGATCCTCAAAATACTACCAGGAATGATCCCTGAGCAGGGCACCAGGATTAAGCCCTAATCACTGCAGGGTGTGGTTTAAAACAAAACCAACATGGCAGACCCAAGTTCAATCTTCAGCATCCCATATGGTTTCCTGAGTCTGTCAGGAGGATTCCTGAATGCAGAGCAAGTGATGGGTCACACCACTGAGTGTGACCCAAAGTCAAAACAAACAACCCAACCAAAGTCCTTGATATTTTGTTTTTAGCCATACCCAGCAGTGCTCAGAGCTCACTCCTGGTTCTCTATGCAGCGATCACTCCTGGTGCTAGGGACAGAACCCAAGTTGGCCACATGCAAAGCAAGTGCTCTTCCTATTGTACTATAACTCTGGACCAATCCTTCATATTTTTGG
Source organism: Suncus etruscus (assembly GCF_024139225.1). Taxonomy (NCBI): domain Eukaryota; kingdom Metazoa; phylum Chordata; class Mammalia; order Eulipotyphla; family Soricidae; genus Suncus; species Suncus etruscus. The sequence continues at coordinate 38,546,532 of NC_064853.1, forward strand.
TGTTTATTGATTACCTTATTTCACAAGCTAAAATTCCATGATTAATCAACTATTGGGCTACAACCTGTTTTCTGATGGCTTCTAATCCCTTCCCCTCTTTACATTTGGCAGGGGGAGCACACCCATCAGCAGTGCTCAGGGATTACTCTGGGCTCTGTGCTCAGAATCTGCTCCTGAGGGGCCGTAGCAGTGGTGCAAGCAGTAGGGCTTTTGCTTTGCACACGCTAACCGAGGAGAGTTCGATCCCCCCGGCTCAATCCCCCAGCATCCCATATGGTCCCCCAAGCCAGGAGCGATTTCTGAGCGCATAGCCAGGAGTAACCCTTGAGTGTCACTGGGTGTGGCCCGATACTTTACCCAAAAAAATTCGTTCCTGAGGCCAGAGCGATAACACAGCGGTAAGGCACATGAACAACACAGGATGGATAGTGGTTCAATTCCCAGCATCCCTTATGGTCCTCCAAGACTGCCAGGAATGATTTCTGAGTGCAGAGTCAAGAGTAACCCCTAAGCACTGCTGGGTATGACCCCAAAACAAAACAAAACAAAAATCTGGGGATAGAACTCGGGTTGGCCTCGTGCAAGGCAAACACCCTACCCCTGTGCTATCACTCTGGCCCCTCTCTTTACATTTCTTACTTAAATGGGCTAAGGAGAAATCTTTTATCTGCTACTCATCTCCCTCACTCCCCAGTAGTGGATTTTGGTACTTAATTAAAAACTGCAGTTTTGACAGACCTCTCACTCCATGAAGTGAAAAGTCGCCTGGACCACATGTATTTCACCTTCCTCACCTTGGTTTGGATTAATTCGTGGGGCGATACCTGCTCCAGACCCAATTTTCCCCCAGGTGGGATTAGAGTATGTGAGCCTTACAAGGCATATCCTCTATAACCAAGCTAAGCCTTTTGCCTGGCATGTTGTCCTCCATTACCCTCTCCTAAAATCCATCTGCTGAAATCCTTCTTTTCTTCAAAACTTACTCAAAATGAACCTGAACTTACTTTTAATTAACTCAGGTAAAAACTCTTTTCTTCAAAGTTTAATTGGAGTCACATACTGATGGAACTATATCATGCCTGGCCAGCTCTAGGGGAAAAATTCTCCTAGGTCTGGGGTGAGAGCAATAGTAGAGTGGTAGGATATTTGCAAATAATGGTCAAGGTTTCAGGAGACCTACCTACAGAAAGTAACACCAGAATTTAAGGCACCATCTTTTGCCAACTGCAGTAAAAATTCCCTCTTTGTGGGCCAAAGAGATAGTACAGCAGGCATGGTGCTTGCCTTGCATGTTGCTGACCCAAATTTAATCCCTAGCATCCCACATGGTCCCATGAGCACTGACAGGAGTAAATCCTGAGTGCAGAACTAGGAGTAACCTCCAAGATTCGCCAGATGGCCCCAAAACAAAAATAAGCAAAATATTCCCTCTTTGGTCTACTTTAGAAATCCTTACTAAACTTTGCCTCAAGTACCCAAATCTGTTCTGGGGTAGGAAGTTTCTGCTCATGATCATGATGGCCCCTTCTGTTCAGAAATACAAGGCTACTAATGTAAGAGACCCAGCCAGTGTCATCCACCCAGGAAGCCAAGATCCCAATCACCCAGTAGACCAGCCCCTGTCACCATAGCAACCCTCAAAATGGTTACTCAGCCATCTGGGTTTCCATAGCAACTTTCCACGTCTCTACCTCACCCTCTTTTAGGTCTTCTCCCCTAGTATGTCAGAGCAAATGGCCAAGGAATTTCCCACCTTCACTGGGGACAATGAGAAGAGAATGGACAGCTGACAAGCAACTGTCCCAATGGGACATACAGGGCCTCTCCTGCTAGGGTCTCCTGAAGCACAGTGGAGATAATGGGTGTCAGGGTGCTCTGTGAACCTTAAAGTGCTGCACAGATGCTAACTATTATTAAATCACTGTTCCATGTAATGGGAGAGGCAGTAGGTTACCCCAGTTTGGTCCTTTACTGGCTGGGAACACTTGAGCCAGTTATTAAATTCTGAGTTTCTGTTTTCTATGTTGTAGCACTTTTGCCTCCTCACATAGTCATTTCAAAGGTTAGGTCAAATACAGTATATAAAATGCAAAACACAAAGCCAGGCATTCAGAACATAAAAATAGCATCCAGAAAAGCTATTGGTCCTCTGTGTTCTCCCAGCTTCTCCCAGTTTCTCTATCACACAAGAGTGATAATCACACCACAGACCAAAGAAACTCTTTCTTGTTCTTGTTTGGGGGCCACACCTGGCAATGCTCAGGGGTACTCCTGGTTCGGAACCATATGGGGTACCAAGGATCACACCAGGGTCAGCTGTGTGCAAAGCAGGAGTCCTTTCCACTGTGCTCCAGCCTTCCCAGTCTCTATAAATATGACTCTTTAATTTGTTTCTTTCCCCAAATCCTTCTCTGTACTGACATTGTTGTTGTGATGATGAAGAGTCAGTCATATACACTTGCTTGCAGTGTTTATTTACTTGGTTGCCTGCTAGGGGTGGCATAGTTGGCCACACATTTGTTAAGCACTCACTTGGCTGTGGTGCACTGGAGTTCACACACCTAGTTGTGATGCTGTGCACTGCAAACAGCTGTTCTGTCCAGGTTGCACTGAGACTGTGAAGCAGTGCTGGGGACTAAATTCCTAAAGGCAGATACCTGTATGGCAGATGCTCTAACATTAAGCCACATCTGTGGACCCTTATTTTCTCTCCTGAAGGAATCAGTCAAATGTGAGTTTTGCCTGCTCAATCTCACCAGTTTCCCTTCCTACTCTGGGATAACAAAGGATCTCATTCTGTGTGGAGCTCTGAGATTCCTGTCAGTCTGCACTACAGGGATCAGGGAGTTCATTGGGTCTAGCTCTTTACCTATAAAGCTTTCTGCAGTTGAAACCATCTCTCCCCAACCAGTACAACATCAGAACAGAAATCTTTATAGATTCAGGGGCCGGAGAGATAGCACAGCGGTGTTTGCCTTGCAAGCAGCCGACCCAGGACCTAAGGTGGTTGGTTCGAATCCCGGCGTCCCATATGGTCCCTTGTGCCTGCCAGAGCTATTTCTGAGCAGATAGCCAGGAGGCCAGGAGCAACCCCTGAGCACCGCCAGGTGTGGCCCAAAAACAAACAAACAAACAAAAAAATCTTTATAGATTCAGTGAAGTAAGACAGCCAATAAACTGAGCACAAAACTCAGAACAGTGGCTATTCTTAACTGAAGTCACAGTCATCTGAACAGTTGGCCAGCATGAAGGAAGGACCAGGACAAAGACCCCTCTCACAAGAGTAGAATTCCTTCCTTCTATGTTTTCACAGACTTCAATGAACACTATTGCATCTCAACTTCAGTCTCTTGGAACAGAACCCTTGGCATCCTCTTTCAGCATACCTTCCTCAATTAGCAGAATCCATCTGGCAGGATTCCAGTTCAAACCCACGAGTTTCAATTATTTTAGGCAAAACACAACACTGTCCACAAAAATCTGATTTTAGAGGCAGAACCAGGCATGTACTCCATGTAGGTCTTAAAGTTCTGGACATAAACTTTAAGCTGGAAGGAACAGGGAGCATACAAACAACACCTAATCCTGGAAATCAAAATCCTTCATGAAACTTCTGGAAAGTGGATCTTCAGAAGGATCTGATGACATCTACTATTAGAGGTAAAGTGACACAATATTTCGAAGTGTGGGAGTCAGGGGCTGGAGAGATAGTACAAGTGCACTTGTACAAGATAGTACAAGGCACTTGCCTTGCACATGGATCAATGCAATTTGATCCCTGGCACCCCACATAGTACCCCAACCCTGCCAGAAGTGGCTCCAAAGCAAAATAAAACAAAGTTTGGGAGGTGAAGCTGGGAAAATAGTTCAAAGGACTGAGTATATGCTTTATATGCAAGAGACCCAGATTCAATCTCCCCGCCCCTGCACCACAGGTACACAAGCAATTCCTTAGCACCACTAGAAATAGCCCGAAAGCACTACCAAGTGGAGCCCCTGCATCACTGAACTTGAGACCCTTTCTGCCTGGTAGACTGAAAGTCAATGTGACCTGAGGCTCCCACAGCAGGTAACTTTTCAAAGAGTTATCTCTGAGCACAAAGCCACAAGTAAGCCCTGAGTAATGTTGAGGGTGGAAATAAATAAGTGTATATATATATACACACACCTTAATTTAAAAAATATGTCATGGGCCCGAGAGATAGTACAGTGGCGTTTGCCTTGCAAGCAGCTGATCCAGGACCAAAGGTGGTTGGTTCGAATCCCGGTGTCCCATATGGTCCCCCGTGCCTGCCAGGAGCTATTTCTGAGCAGACAGCCAGGAGTAACCCCTGAGCACCGCCGGGTGTGGCCCAAAAACAAAAAAAAATAAAATAAAAAAATAAAAAATATGTCATTGCTAAAAAGAAAATCTGACCATTATCTGAGTCTTTTTTGTTTTGTTTTGTTTTGTTTTGTTTTTGTTTTGGGGCCACAACCAGTGTAGGTCAGAGGTTACTCCTGGTTCTAGACTCAGGAATCACTCTTGGCGAGCTCAGGGGATCATTTGGGATATGGGGATAGAACCCGGGTTAGCCACGTGCAAAGTAAATACCCTGCATGCTGTGCTATTGCTCTGCCCCTCTCCCCCATTATCTGAGTTTTTAGCAAAACATAATTCTCTTCTCATGAACTTTCAATTTGTAGGGACAAAGGCACAATATCTGCAGAGCCAAGTAAAGCAAGGCACAATACAACCATTCTGTATTGAGGAATGTCTTCCTTTAAGTATAGTATAGGCCTGTTCAGCATGTGTTTTTCATGTTCTGAGGATCACAGTGCCTTTGGATCCTCAGAAACATAGCAAGAAACAGCTTCACAGGCATATTGCATGTCATGTTCCAGGGGCACATGCATGCGCAATGATACTGAATACTATTCTACAATCTACTGGCTAGATTGACCCCAGACAGTATGACTTGTTATGACCTCAGACAACTTCCTTCCACTTTACTTTCCTATAAAACATGGGAAATAGCAACGACTTCCCTGGGTTCTGGGAAGTTGGAATGCTCTCTATAAAATACACATGTAGCTATTAGCTTCTCAGGATGCCAGCTGGCATCAGTGTGCAGGAGCTCCTGGACTGAGTCCAGAGTTCAACTCCCCTCATCACCCCCTAGATTCCTTAATCCCAACTCCCACCAGCTGTTCTTGCTTCATTTCCCTTCCTTTCTACCACAGCCACAGAGAGCAGAGTAAGAGTAGAAACAAATCCTCTCTCTTGAGGTTATCCTGGAAATGATGGCAAACTTCTATTTCCCATGTTTCAGCACAAATGCTCTCAAGAGTGGGGAGAAAAGCAGGGGAACAAGCTCTGTCGGTCTTTCCTCAGAACTTGGAGCTTGTAGGGTAAGCTGCTCTCAGTTTCCCAACTGCCTGTACAGTAGAAACTGGTCTCTGATGCTGCTCAGAACTTTACACAAAGCAGTTTTGGGAAGATTTATTAAATTTTCCCAATCAAGGAAGTGAGTACTGGGGAACAGAAGGGCTGGTCAATAATATCATGGGCTGGTGAGTAAGTTCATATCAATGAGAATATGTACTGAGGGCTGGATGTGTCACAGGCACGGGGGGAAGTCACCTCATTCCTACTGCCTTATTTCATCCACCTCTAAAGCTCTGCAAGTGGCACTCTGGTTCTCCCATTCATCTGCGAGAAAATTAGTAGCTTCCCAGGATTTTGCTTAGCTCCCAAACCACTGTCTTGAATAAATGAACAACAAAGGGAAAAAATGCCTAACAAAGGCAATGATATGGGAAGGGCGTGGCCAGAGACAGAGGCCCTCTCAGACCTAGACAGAACCTTCCCCTGACCACAAGTCAAAAGCCCCATCCTTCTGCAGGAAGGACAGCAGAGGAGAGGAACTGAGGCCTATAAACCGATGGGCTTCCAGCTTTTGTAGCAGCATTTTCAATCCTGGTGGAGACTACAGACAAAGAAACTGGGCCCCATCCCTGAACAAGGACCCACCAGGTAAAGTCAGCAAGCTGACAGGTGGTCAGGAGCAGAGCCAAGGCCAGATCATGGCAGGCCCTAGCCACAGTCAGATTCAGGCCAGCATACTTGGAGCTAATGGGATATTACGGTTCCTACCCCTTATGCTCCCTGCTCTTTCCCCCAGAGGGAGGATGATGGAAATAAAAGTAAAACCCTAATCCTTCTGCACAGTCAGCTCTCTGGGAGCATCTCATCTCTAATCCCATAAGACTGAGAAGTGACAGCTTTTCAAGACCCCCAAAGAAATCATTCCCTCCCCCTTTCCCCTCTACCCCCACATTCCTAGCCTCAGTTCTTGACTGCTTCAAAACAGAAGGGTATGAGTCACACTGCCTTTTCCTAGTCACTTGGAAGTCTTAGAAAAGCATTATGGGAAACCAGTTCAGCACCTAGCAATGCGGCAACCACCTTCCTCACCAGTGGAGGTCCCCACGGGATCCCAGACACAGAGAAAGGACAGCTTGGCTGTCTTTCCTGCTGCCTGCACAGAATTCTGCCCACGTGGTTCTTTTCTCTCCTTGCAGCAAATGTGACCCAGTTTTACTTTCCAAGAGCTGGGGCTAAGCTTGTGGTGTGTGTCTACGATTCATCCTGCACTTTCCGAGGAGTCTCTCCTGCTCATTTCTCCTACACTGACATCACTCAGCAGGGCAGGGCCAGGGACTATGAGGATGTTGTAAAAGAAAAGTTAGTTTCCTTGGGTGTAAAGTTAGAAAAACCTCAAGGCCCAAAAGGAAGCTGACTTAGAAGAATTTCAGGGAGAGCTGATTTTAGGGCTCCTGTTTCCCAGCCCTGCATTCTCTTCTGCCCTCCCACAGCTTGGCCAGAAAATAACATCAAAACACTTCCATCTGTTCTCTGACAAAGCCTGATGGTGAACAAAAGAAAAGGCAAGAACTCAGATCCCTGGAGCCCAGCTTTCTCATTCTCCTGGGAAACTGTTGGCCTCTTGGCGTCTCCACTACTTCTTCTGCTTGCCCAGGGAGGTTACAGAAGGGCACTGTTAAGTGCAGCAATAGGCATGTTGCTTGGATTGCCTAGCACATCCTCATTCCTATTCAACAGCCATTCAAAGCTTGAGGCTCAGGCCATAGAGACAGCTCAAAGAACTAAAGCACAGGCTTTGCATATAGGAGGCCCTGGTTCAGTCCCTGGCACTACATAGTCCCCTGAATGTGTCTCCTGAGCACCACCAGGTGTGGCCCCAAAATTGCCAAAACAATACAAACAACTACAACAAAACCCCAACAAATCCCAAAGTTTTTAAAATAGAAGTTATTTGTCCAATTTTTGTTTGTATTTTGTTTGGGGCCTAAATCTGACAAGGCTTAACTCCTGGCTTTAGGCTCTGGGATTGCTTCTAGTGCCTGGGGCAGGGTGCATATAAGGTGCCAGAGATAAAAAGAAAAACAACAACAAAAAAGAAACAGGGTCAGGAGCCGGAGCAGTGACACTAGAGTTAAGGTGTCTGCCTCAAAAGCACTAGCCTAGGACAGACCTCGGTTCAATCCCCCGTGTCCCATATGGTCCCCCCAAGTCAGGAGTGATTTCTGAGTGTATAGCCAGGAGTAACCCCTGAGCATCACTGGGTGTGGCCCAAAAACAGATAACAATAACAACAACAACAACAACAAAAACTGGGGTCAGACATATTCAAGGTAAGCACCTTAATCCCTATACATTTCTCCTGTAGGATTTGTCTAAATTTTAACTCTAGATCCATTTGTCTCTACTAGATCTAGAACACACCTGTGGTTAAATTCTATTTGGGCAGTGGCTGGTTCTAAATCACACTTGATGGTGCTCAGGGTCTATTCTAGCTCTGTACCCATGAGTAGTGCTAAGAGAACCATATATGGTGGCAAGAATTGAACCTGGCAGGTCAGCTGTGTACAATGTTATGATTTATCCCACCCCTGTCCTATCTTTCTAGACCCATAATTTATTTTTCCTCCAGCAGGCCGGTCCTCAAGACTGTCCACACAGAGAATGTCCTCAAGTGACTCCCTCCAGCATCTAAACTTATACTCTTACACCATGCAAATGTCAGCATCTGAGCTGTGTTTTGTGCCCCACACTATGTTTTAGAGTTCAGGCTATGTTTTAGAGTTCAGGCTCTAGATAAAGATTTAATGGCAACACAAGCAAGGGTTGGATAAAACTCTGGTTGTGGCAAATTTCAGATCTGATGATGAACCTGTTCTGATGTATTAGACCGTGGAGGAACTTTCTGCTGCTTTACTAGGAATGCAGTAATAAGCCTTCATTTTGGGAGCTCATCTCTTTCACAATACACGCAGAAATGGAAACATTTCCCCCCAACTCCATCCTCTCATCTAAACTTGGTTCTATAAAACAGAAGTCATCTTTGACCATCAGGGCCAAGCATAGGAGGGTCCTGAGTAAGGGACCCTTACTGTGAGGGGTTGAATACTTGATTGATTAGATGGTGGATGAATCCCTCCTGCTACCATTCAGCCCTAGCCCAGACACATTTCTCTGCCAGACACTTCACTGCCATCTGCAGGAAACAGGGCATCACCAAGAGAGCCATCTGCAGTGACATGAGTGTAGGGAGACCCCTAGAGTTTGCAGTGAGAACTACCCCCAGTAATACTCTCCTCCACTTGGGGTTTTGCTCCTACATAAAGTAACAGCCCCAGCCCCCACATTCTTGATTCTGCCCATCAGTATTAAAAGGATGACCACTATTTCTCATTAGCAGCAGAGATCCAAAGAAGAGACAGTTTCCCATATCTTTGTCTCTCCCTTTTCTCTATAACTCAGCTATCTCTTTTTGCAGAGCAGGGTAAGGGTTTGGGGCCACACAGATGGTACTCAGGGGCTAGTCCTAGCATTGTGTCCCTGACGGGCTTGAAGGACCATAATAGTGCTGGGACTCAACGTGGGTAGACTGTATTAAAGGCAACTATCTTATTCCTTCTACTATCTCTTTCGACCCAGGGCTATCCCAAGAGTGTCTAGAAAAACTCAAGAAAGTACAGGAGAAACAATACAGCAGTTAAAACATTTGTCTTGCATGCAGTCAACCTGGCTTCCAAACCTGGCACTATGTATGGTCCCCCAAACACTGCCAAGAATGCTCCCTAAGTACCACTAAATGTGGCCTCCTGTTCCCAGCCCCTGCTCAAGTCTGGTTTTAAGTCAGCTATTTAGCTTGTCACCTGAAAAAGTCAGGCTTGTTTTAAGATATTGCCCAAGAAAACAGAAATAGGGGCCGGAGCAGTGGCACAAACCTTGCACTAGCTAACCTACGACTGACCCCCGTTCAATCCCCCAGCATCCCATATGGTCCCCCAAGCCAGGAGCAATTTCTGAGTTCATAGCCAGGAATAACCCTGGAGTGTCACTGGGCATGGCCCAAAAAGCAAAAATAAATAAATAAATAAAAAAGAAAACAGAGAAAAAAAAAAAAAGAAAAGAAAACAGAAATAGCCAGATCCTTTTAACCCTGCGGGCCTCAGACCCTAAAGTGTGTCTGAGATGAAGCAGGGTATTATGATGAAATTCTCCATGTGACATATTGTGGTGATGAACAGAACTAAGAATCTGGGGCCTGGAGAGATAGCACAGTGGCGTTTGCCTTGCAAGCAGCCGATCCAGGACCAAAGGTGGTTGGTTCGAATCCTGGTGTCCCATATGGTCCCCGTGCCTGCCAGGAGCTATTTCTGAGCAGACAGCCAGGAGTAACCCCTGAGCACTGCCGGGTGTGGCCCAAAACCCAAAAAAAAAAAAAAAAAAAAAGAATCCTTATGAATAACTGTTGTTCCACAAGTTCAGTCAGGCATAGGAAGTCAAGCACAGAGAGCAATACATGTAGCAGGTAGGGCACTTGCCTTGCACATGGTCAACTCAGGTTTTGTTTTTGTTTTTGTTTTTGTTTTTGGTCATACCCAGCAGCGCTCAGGGGTTACTCCTGGCTCTATGCTCAGAAATCATCCCTGGCAGGCACAGGGGACCATAAGGGATGCCGGGATTCTAACCACTGTCTTCTGCATGAAAGGCAAACGCCTTACCACCATGCTATCTCTCTGGTCCCTCAACTCAGGTTTACTCCCTGGCAACACATATGAGATTAGAGAGAAAATGGAGGAACAGGGAATAATCTGCTTTCAGCAAAAATGGAGCCCCAAATATATACATGTACTTCACAGACTGACATGGCAGGTTTCTTTCTTCCTTTCCTCCTTCCTTCCTTTATTACTTGCTCATTTTTTTTTGTTTGTTTTTGGGCCACACCCTGTGACGCTCAGGGGTTACTCCTGGCTATGCGCTCAGAAGTTGCTCCTGGCTTCTTGGGGGACCATATGGGGCGCCGGGGGATCGAACCGCGGTCCGTCCTAGGCTAGCGCAGACAAGGCAGGCACCTTACCTCCAGCGCCACCGCCCGGCCCCTACTTGCTCATTTTTTTTTTTTGTTTGAGGGCTATAACCAGCAGTGGTTGGGGCTACTCCAAGCTTCAGGCTCAGAAGTTCTCCTTGTGGTGCTGGAGAGGTGGGTGGGTAGGTGGGGATTTCAGGAACTGCAGTACCAAGAATGGGACTAGGCCTTCTGAATGCAAAGTCTGTGCTCAGTCCTTTAAATCATTTCCCTTGCCTATCAGCAGGTTCCTTGGCCTTGACAAATGTGATGTCCCAGCAGGGCACCTCCCCCTCAGGCTTCTCAATCACAGTGAGGCCCAGAAACCAGTTTAGGATAACAGGAGTGAGGGAAGGTAACATCTGACTGAGGCAGACCCTCCTCACTTGGCCAGGCCCACTGGGGTGTAGAAATGACCCGCCTCCGCTGGCTTCCAGTGCTAGGATGAGCTTCATTTCCTCCAGAATGAAATTCTCACTTCAGGATTCCAGAGCGCTTCAGAGCACTCGGGGGTCTCCCAGATAAGTCTCCTCTGCATCAAACAGGAAACCATCCCCCCACAAGTCAGATTGCCTTTTTTAATACTTTGCTGGAGTCCCCACCATGTCCCAAAATCACAGAAAGATTTGAGCCAGCCCCTGAAGTAACAGTCCCGCCTCTTTGCCGCCTCTTTGCTCTCTCGCTAGTAAAGCACGCCCAACTGCAGCATACAAGTTATTTTTAACCGTGGCAGTCTCCTCATTTTCAGCCTCACTGGCCCAGTCCCCTCCTCCAGACTCTTTCGACAGCAAGAAGCTGGGAAGATCAGCCTGGAGACCGGAAATTCAGCCTAACCGGCCTTCGAATCCCTTCACCCGAAGGCCTTTGCCATTTCCATTCTAGCCCCAAATGTTAACTAGCCAGCAAGCAGATGTAACCCGGAGAACCTCAAAGATATCAGTGGGAAATGATCACAAAGGAACCTAGAGGGTGAAGGACAGGGATGCAGGAGATAATTAGATTCGGGATGAGGGGAACAGGGACACATCCCTCTGTTCCTTCAGGAGAAGTGAAGCTTGACAATCAGGGCTGGGGAAAGAAGACCTTTCATGCACCCTAAGGACAGCTCTGAAAACTATTAGCTGGCTGATGCCACAGGCCCAAAGTCTCAAGACACACAGAGGAGAAGTTCTCCTAAGAGCTCCCTAGTGCCCCGCCAGCAAGAGTTCAAACTCTCCCAGGTCTCTAAGAGCCTTTCCTGGCTCCTGGGGCCACAAGACCCTTGCCCCCTCTGCCTGCCTGGCTTCCCCTGCAGCCTATCACCAGCTCCAACTGAACAATCTGTCACTTGTTCTCCTCCCCCACTGTGACCCCCTCATGGCTGTTCAGTCACTTCACTATGTGCAGGGCCTGTGCAAGCAGTTGGGGGAAGAAACACACACAGGACACAGTCCCAGGTTGCCCACTGCTGCCCTGTGGGATCACTGTTCCCAAGTACAGAGGAAAGAAAAAAATTAGTAAGAGAGTGGAGGTGGGAGCTCAGGATGCCATGGGGGGCACTTGAGGCAGGAGGTGGCACTTTAAAAAGGAAAAAGTGGGGGATGGCCAGAGCACTAATATAGCAGGTAGAGCATTTGACTTACATATAGACAACTGGGGGTTTGATCTCAGACAACCCAATGGGTCCCCTGAGTACTACTAGGAGTGATTTCTAAGTGCAGAGCCAGAGAAACCTGGGTGTGTCCCCAAAACAAAAGAGAACAAAAAAAGGGGTTTCTAGACCATGTAGAGAACATATTCAAAGCACATAGTCTTAACCCTACAAGATGTGTACTTCTGGGGTGGCAAGTTACTCTAGGATATGGAATCAGGAACAGAAGTGATAGAGGGTGAACTGCAGAAGCAGGGTAAGGCCTGACTAGATGGGATTTTAGGCAGCCTAGACTGCATAGGCAACAAAGAGCTTACATGCAGCTGAATATCAGGATAGGATATGCAATTAATTTTTAAAATTTATTGATTTTGGTTTAGGGGCCACAGTCAGAGGTACTCTGGGGCCCTTCTACCTGATGCTGAGGCCATCAGGAAATGTTCAGGTCTCACTCTAGGCTGTAGGCTTAGGAATCACTCCTGGCGAGGTTCAAGGGTCCATATGTGGTACAGGGATCAAAACCTGGTCAAGCACCTTTACTGTGTAAACTACTTAGCCCCCATTCCCAGTGGTACTTGAGAAACCATGCAATGCCAAGGATCAAACCTAATGTGCCTGCATGCAAAGTGTGTGCTTCAATTTCTCATACTATCTCTCCAGTCCTATTTGTGCTTCATAGAACAAATGTGCATTAGTCATGTGGTAAGGAGGGGCAAGACAAGGAGGAAAGCAATGAGCTGGTGGCTGGAAGGTTCAGTGCAGGTACATTATCTGAAACATGAAGGAGGGATTAGTGGTGACGAAGTGAGTGGGTGATGTCACACACGGCTCTATCTGGCTTTGTCAGCACTCTGGCACCAAAGCTGGCTAAGACCAAGCACATTCCACAGAGGCTGCAGAAGTAGCCGAGAGAGCCCTTCAGAATCTTCACTGAGCCAAAAATTGTGCTGACAGTACATCAGGCACTCCAGCCAGTCCTCATACAGCCTGCACAGGGACTGTGCCTCCAAGGAGAGATAGGACCACCCACGACCCAGCATCACAAGCAGATGTGAGGTCATCATACTCCCAGCCTCTAACCTTCATCACTGCCCTATGGTGCTACCTGGTAAGAACAGAGGGATAACCCTCCTCATAGGTGGCAGGCCCAGAACTCAAAGCCCAGAAAGGGTGCACATACTCTACCCCTTTGCAAGGCAATGAGATGCAATTGTCCCTCAGACAATGCTAGTGTGCGACAATAAAGAGACAGAAGTGTTACAAAGATGTTTACGGCAACGTCACCTAGGATGGCCAAAGAGTGAAACATGAACGGAATTTAGACAATCATAAAATAGTACATAGCCTTTAAAAACCGTAACTCCACAGCCCAGATTATAAAATGAACAAATGTTGTGATGCAAGACCAAATGAAAGAGTTAAGTCCAGGATGGTCTGGAGCTGTGAAAACAGCTGCAAGGGAGAGAACAGAGGTTGGAGAAAATAAGAAAAAATAGATCTTGGGCCAGTACACACTGCTGAAGCTGCAGATTTTCTGCTTTCAAATTTTTCATTGATTTATTTCATCATCTTTCCACTAGTAATAATACCAAATTTGGCCCCAAGTAGAAGTGACTCGATGCCCTGCCCAGTCAGTGCATTCTTTCCTGGCCCCCAAAGCATCCAGTTCACTAGGGGCCTCTCTTACCGGCTACTCGGACCACAGCACGCTCTGCAGGGTCCAGCACCGAGTCCTGGCTCTTCCGCTTCTTCTGCTCATGCAGGGGCAGGTTCCAGGGTAAGGTGTCTCCCGGCGGGCAAGGGGACAGGCTTCCTGACCGCTCGCTCCTGTAGGATCGCTCACTTCGGCACGACCGCTCGCTCCGGCATGACCGCTCACTGAGGGTTTCTTCATCTGAGGAAGACATGGTCCAGGCGGGGTGGCAGCACAGGGGCCTGGAAGCCTCAGAAGATGTGATCTGGGGGAGAGAAGGGAGGTAGGTAACCAGAGCACCTGGAATATCTGGACATGGGAAGCTGAAGTGGTAGTCGTGGTTCTGCCACTGATTTGACCTTTGGAAACTGGGATAATGATGACAAAATGGATTCAAGAGGCCTGGGGGAAATCACATGAAGGTGTTTGTAAATTAAAACACTAGGCAGAAATTAGCTCCTCTTACTAGTTGTATCTCTTACTAGTACTGTTACTGGGTAGAGCTGGAGGTTTGACTTTACAGGTCCCACCAACACAAAATGAAGACTCAAATTCACCCAGCTATTTACTACCCACATGGCCTGGGAAGCCCCTTAATGACTCTCCAGGTCTCAGCATCCCCATCTGTAAGATGGGAATAATGATAGCACTAACCATACTGGGTTGTTGGCAAAGAATAAATGAGATCCTCCATGAAAAGCATTTACCAGGGCCTGGTGTTCAATATGCATTTGGTAAACAGCATCTATTTATTACATCCCTGTCCTACTTACCTCCCAGGAATATTAAAAGGATAAAATGGGACAACAGATGGGAAGTGTCTGCAAAAAGCTAAGCCAGAGTCTCAACGACAGGAATGCAACAAGGCACACGCTAGGACAGGCAGCATTGCTTGATTCTTACCCCTTAGAGTCACAGACCTGAGTATCAAGTATCTGGCTTGAGCACTCACAGTCAGTGCAATCTGGGGCAAGTCAGTTCACCTTGACACTCAGTTTCCTCATCTGCAAAATGGGAGAAATATTTCCCCTTCGAGAAGGATGTTTGAAGAATGTAGTGAAATGCAAGTGTAAAATTGGCTGGCATCATGCATGTCATACAACAGACATTAGATAAAGGGCTCATTTACTTTTTCTAAGGGCTGTCATGGGAATTAGTAGAACAGCCTGATAGGTGGGGGAGGTGGTATGGAAAGTCAGTTTTTTCTGGTCAGTTTAGCAAGTGGAGCGAACTGAGTAGAAGCACAATCACTGTGGGGCCAGCTGGACTCCCCCAGTCAGACTGGGCAGCTTTCCCTCAGCCAGGTCAACCGCACTTCCCAGACCATCTGCTCTCCATGGGCCACTAGCCCAAAGGCCTTATCGGAGCCTGATACTGCGTGCCTTCAGCTCCCAGTCTCTCTCCAGCCCCACATCCAGCCCAAGCTACCAGCTCTCACGTTAGCGCTGGGGTTCTGGTGAGGCAGAAGAATGCCAAGTTTCCCTTAGAGGGAAATAGCCATACATAGAGCTCTGTGCAGATAGTGAGGTGGTTCAAATGGCCTGATGCCATGGGTCGCTGGGCACAGCTCCTCCAGGATTCTGGGAATCTCGGCCCAGAAGTAGCAAAGGGCAAAGACAACCTCCTGGGCAATTGGCACATCCCCAGCATAGGCCGAGAAGGCAAAGAGATAACAAAAGAAACATCCAACGGTGCAGCCTCGGGCAGACAGACCGGCCCAGCCAGAGCACTTCCGACACCAGCAGCCTCTGGGCCCAGCACCTGAGGAACACCAGGAAGAAATGCAGCCCCGGGGTGTAGAAAGAAGAGGCCTCAGGTCCTGACCCGATTTTGCCCTTTATCGTGAGACCTTCCCTTCCCCCAGCCACCTTCAGCTGCCACCTCCCACCTCTAACACCCCACTCAGGTGCTAAAGTAGCGGCTCTCACCCCAGTCCTCTGCCTAGGGTAGAAAAACGCCCCTCTACGACACGCTCCATCCCTGGGCCGCCCAGCCCACCCCGGGGTGCCCATGGCACTCTAAAGGCGCATTCTATCTAGCACAGCCTCCTCCAGGTAACCCACCCTTTGGGGGCTAGGCCGGGTTCATCTCCCAGAGACCCTCACCAACACCTGTATGACCTGGGGGAGGGGATGTCGTCCCACCCCATGACCATCCAGGGGTGGCCTCACCGCTCCCCGATTCACCCCCAGCGCGCTCCCACGCCTCCAGTCCTCCCCGAAGGCCGGAGGCGGGGTCCGCCCGGCCCCTCACCTGGCGCGCTGGCTTGCGGTCCTCCCCTACGGTGCTCGCGTACCCAGGCCCACCACGGCGCGGGTTCGGGGCGCGCTCGGGAGCCTAGGGCGACGCGGACGGGTCCTCGCGCCCGCCGCGCGCGGCTGACAAAGAGCGGGGACGCGCCATGCGGACGCGCGATCGGGTGGGGAGCATGCGCCCGGGGATGGGGGGCTGGCTAGCGGAGACTCGGGGGGCCCCCTTGGCACCGACAGCCCGGCCCGGCCCTGCCCGCGTGACTGTCTCCGGGCCGGCGGGGCCAGCTGGGGCCCCTTCACCTCTCCACGGGCATCCCTGCGCCTCGGCTCCCGGAGCCCGATCGTGCAGCTGCAGGTGCAGGGCTCCGACGCCCGGGATGCACGCGCCCCAGTGGGGCGGCCCCAGCCCCGGGACGATCGGCCGTGCGTGGGATCCCCGCGGCCCGCGCTTACCCTGGAGCTGCGGGCGGCGGAGGCAGCGGCGGCAGCAGCAGCAGCAGCAGCAGCAGCAGCAGCAGAGGCGGCGGCGGCGGGGCGCGCCCCGGGCTGGAGCTCCGCGGACGGGGAGCGCAGCAGAGGCGAGGGGAGCGGCTCCCACAATGGCCGAGCTCGCGGCGCCGAGCCCCCCGCCCCCCGCGCCCTAGCGGCAGCGGCTGGAGCGGAGCCGGCGCAGCCGCCCCACTCGCTCCCCCACTCCACTCCACCCACCCCCAGCGCCGACGCCGCCCCCCGCTTCCCGAGGCGCGCTTTCCCCTCCCTGCACCCCACCCGCGAGGCGTCCGCGCTCCCCGACCCCGCGATCTTCTTGAACCCCTCCACTCCAACCCGAGTCCTGCCACCCCGCTCCCCGCAACTCCTCCTCCTACCCGCGGCCGCCGGTCTCCCCAGGGCCAGCTCACGCCCCCACATTCCACGCCCTGTGGCTCAGGCGCCCTGTGTTGGCTGACCCCGGCTGGCTCATCGAGCCTGCCCCTGTGAATCCTCCGAACCGACCTCCCCAGGCTCTCCGCTCCCCCCAAATATCCGCCCTCCTTCCTGCCTGAACATAAAACTATCTGTCATTCCAGCCCCATTCCTGGGGTTCCTGCATCCGCTGCTAGGAAGTCTCTGGTACCTACCCACAGGGTTTGGGGAACGTGAATGTAGCAAGGGCCTAAAGGAGGCCCCATCTTCTCAGCTGGATGAAGGACAAGAGGGAAGGAAGCCCGACCCAGGAAGGGCTCTGCTTAGATAAGCACCAGCCTCCTTTGGCTCTTGGAAGAGACTTTATCCACTGAGAAAACAGTTATTGATTTCTGTGTGCTCTGCCTCAGACAGAAAATTAGAACCAGACATGCCCTCTGTGCTCTACATCTACAGAGGCAAGAATATGTCTGGGGAAGGGAAAGCATTTAGCTTAAGTCCTGGGTAGCCCATCCATAGCTCACGTTCAAAAGTGCTGTAGCTGGATGGTGCCACGGAGTCTCCTCATATCCCCTATCCATCCATCCATCCATCCATCCATCCATCCATCCATCCATCCATCCATCCATCCATCCATCCAACCATCTTCATCCATCCACTTATTCAACAAATAAATGCTGCAAGCTACCTCCAGTCAGGCCTAGATCTTGGTGCTTTGGATACGATGATGCATGTGGCCCCAGGGGCTATAGGCCTTACAAGGGTTCACAGCCCATCCAGACAGAAAGATCTAAAGTCATAAAACATCCAGAAGAAAGGACCGAGAGAAACCACAGCGGTAAGGCAAGACAAACGTCTTGCAGGAGGCCAACCCAGGTCAGACCTGGGTTTGATTCTCAGCATCCCATATGGTCCCCAGAGCTTGCCAGGAGCAATTTCTGATCACAGAGCCAGGAGTAACTCCTGAGCACTGCCGGGTATGGCCCAAAAACAAAAACAAAAAAATAAAAATCCAGAAGCAGCTTTGTGTTTTTCTTCCCATCCCTTTTGATTGTCATTGTCAGGGATCAGGTGCCGCACTGGTATGCACATGTAAACACACACATATATACATACACAATGTTTAGTTGTGGTGACTCCAACATTGGAGTCACATTTCTCTTGTTCACACCAGGGATTTCTGCTGGCTCCGTACTCAAGAATGAACTCCTGGTGGGCTTCCCCCGAAGGATGCTGGGGATTAAATCCACATTGGCCATATGCAAGGCAAATGCCTTACCTGCTGTGCTATCAATCTGGCCCCACATTTGGGGAAAAGCCACATCCAATGTGCTCAGGGTTACTCCTAGCTCTACTCTCTAGAATCACTCCTGGCCAGCTGGGGGACCATAGGGGATTGGGTTAGCTGTGTGCAAGCCAAGTATCCTACACTATACTGCTCTGGCCTCTCTGGTCCCACATTTCTTTAGTTGTGCTCACAGGGTGGGGGAGAGGAACTGTCACTATGATGCTCACCAGGGAATGAATTTCCTGGCATGATACCCGAACGCCTTACATTTGTTGATTTAATTTTGGTTTTAGGCCATAGCCAGCAGTGCTCAGCATTCAGGCATCACTCTTGGCAGTGCTCAGGGGACCACGTAGTACATGTCAGGGATCAAACCGGAAGCTCCTGCTTGCAAAGCATAGACTGTGTACTCTTGTTCTTTGAACTGTCTCTGTTTCCTCTACAATCATTTTTGTTTGTTTGTTTGTTTTTTGGTTTTTGGGTCACACCCGGCAGCACTCAGGGGTTACTCCTGGCTCTATGCTCAGAAATCGCTCCTGGCAGGCACAGGGGACCATATGGGATGCCGGGATTCAAACCAATGACCTTCTGCATGAAAGGCAAACGCCTTACCTCCATGCTATCTCTCCAGCTCCATCCTCTACAATCTTTCTGAGTGGTTGCAAATATTTGATTGGGGAAGTGGTATTGAGGTTCAAACCTGGTCTGACTCTTGCAAAATAGGTACTGTTTAACTCTGATCTATTTCCTGGATCCCTGGTTTTATGATCTTCAATTTAAGAATACTGAAATTAAGGGCATTGGGACTGGAGAGATGTACAGCTGGTAAGGCATTTGTCTGGCACATAACAAATTTGAGTTCGATATCTAGTGCTACATATGGTCCCCCAAACACTGCCAGTAGTGATCCCTGAGTACAAAATCAGGAGTAAATCCTAAGCACAGCTGGGTGTGTCCCCCAAACAAACAAAAATGATTTAAAATAAAAAGATAGGGACCAGCCAGAGAGAGAGCATGGAGGTAAGGCATTTGCCTTGCATGCAGAAGGATGGTGGTTCGAATCCCGGCATCCCATATGGTTCCCCCATTCCTGCCAGAAGCAATTTCTGAGTGTAGAGCCAGGAGTAACTCTGAGCACTGCTTGGTGTGACCCCCAAAATAAATAAATAAATAAATAAATAAATAAATAAATAAATAAATAAAATTAAGTAAACTGAGGACCAAAGGGTTGGAGCACTTATTTTGTATGTGGGAGCTCTGAATTCAATTCCAAGCATTTAATGAACCCTTGAGTTCTGCAAGATGTGACCTCTCCACCAGTTTCTAAAAAAAAGTGTAGAAACTAAAATAAAAGAATTTACTCTGTAATTGGGGCCGGAGAGATAGCATGGAGGTAGGGTATTTGTCTTGCATGCAGAAGGATGGTGGTTTGAATCCCGGCATCCCATATGGTCCCCGAGCCTGCCAGGAGCAACTTCTGAGCATAGAACCTGGAGTAACCCCTGAATGCTGCAGGGTGTGACCTAAAAACAACAACAACAGCAAAAAGAATTTACTCTGTAATCAATGAGAAAGTAGTCAATCAAGGAATTGGATATATGCCAATTTTTAGGAAAAGGGTCAGGAGAGACTAAATCTAGCTTAAGGCTCAGGAGTCACAGTTGGTAGTGCTCGGAGGTCCAGATGCAATGCCAGGATTCAAATGCAGAGTCAGGGCTGCTGTCACGTGTGAGACAGAAGTGTTTGCCCTCATATCATATCTCTGACCCCTGCATAGTTTTTTTTTTCTTGGCATTCCAGGGATCAAAGCCAAGACCTCGAACATAGAAGGCAACTGCTCTACCACTGGGCTGTCCCTGGCTCTGGGATCTGGAATACTCTACATCCTGTGTTCTTTTTCACTATAATGACTGGGAAAATGCAGCAGTCAAAACAATTTAGATAGGCCCAGAGAGATAGCACAGTGGCATTTGCCTTGCAAGCAGCCGATCCAGGACCAAAGGTGGCTGGTCCGAATCCCGGTGTCCCATATGGTCCCCCGTGCCTGCCAGGAGCTATTTCTGAGCAGACAGCCAGGAGTAACCCCTGAGCACCACCGGGTGTGGCCCCTCCCCCCCCCAAAAAAAACCAATTTAGAGACTTTTGGGTTTTTTGTTTGTTTGTTTTGCTTTGTTTTGTTTTTGGGTCACCCGTCAGTGCTCAGGGGTTACTCCTGACTTCAGGCTCAGAAATCACTCCCTGGCAGGCTCGGGGGACCATATGGGATGTCAGGATTTGAACCGATGACCTTCTGCATGAATGGCAAACGCCTTACCTCTATGCTATCTCTCCAGCCCCAAGACCCTTTAATATTAAAGTAAGAAATTTAGTCTAAGTTTTATGGCTTCACTTAGAAAAATTTCAACTTAGAAAGTTGTTAGAGCAAGGAAGTAAAAGTTATCTAGGTCAGCTCATAAAAAGGTATGGATGATTAGGAAAAAAAAAGAAAAAAATAGGTATGGATGATTGTACTGGGAGATGATTTTGATCTCTGCAAAAGGTAATGGGGCTCTGGGTCTGGGAAGGGAGAGGAGTGGGAATATATTACTTCAGTCCAGTAAAACATTCTAGGCTAGTGTATTCGCTGTGCTTGCCCTCATTAAATAAGGGCCAAAAAACATCATTTAGTCTACAAAGCATCAGGCAAAATCATTGACATTTTATGTGTTATTTTGTTAAATTTGAACTTCTGGGGGCAGAGCAATAGCAAAGTGGTAGGGCATTTGCCATTTCACACAGCTGACCCAGGAGAGACCCGGTTTGATTCTTGACATCCCATACAGTCGCCCCCCCCCCTCCCCAGCCTGCCAGAAGCAATTTCTTTTTTTTTTTTTTTTTGGTTTTTGGGCCACACCTGTTTGACGCTCAGGGGTTACTCCTGGCTATGTGCTCAGAAATCGCCCCTGGCTTGGGGGGACCATATGGGACGCCGGGGGATCGAACGGCAGTCCTTCATTGGCTAGTGCTTGCAAGGTAGACACCTTACCTCTAGCGCCACCTTCCCGGCCCCAGCAATTTCTGAGTACAGAGCCAGGAGTAACCCCTGAGTGCCACTGGATGTGGCCCCAAAATCAATCAATAAATGAATTTAAAAAATAAGTTATAAGTTGACTTTTAAAATAAGTAGCTAAATAAATAAATTTGGTCTTGCCAAAACCCACAAAACAATTGAGACTTAGGTGACAGTCAGGACCATGATTTGAATCTCATGCTATAACCATTGTCCACTGTCTGAAGCTAAGATCCAACTCCATTTGTTGAATCAAGGACTCTTTTCCTTGAGCCACTGATACCTCCCAAACTCTCAGAGAAAGTTTAGGGATGCACAATTGTAACCTAAACTGGACAGGCCAGTAATATGGGTCCCTGTGTGGGACCAGACATAGAAGCCCACAGAGGCCTCAGTTCAGAGTCCTTCTGGGGGCAGTAGAAGAAGGGACTGAGCTGAGATTCCCTGAAGCATGAAGCCCAGAGATGATAAAGGGATATTTTCAGCTTAGAAATGCAGGTAAGATGCTCCAGCTTCTCCCTTTATAGTCATCACTGTCTTGTTTCTTGTAAATCAGGTTAGACTTTTGGTTTCTCTTGGTCCACTGCAAAAACAAAAGCAAAAATGATGGGATATGGGGCCAGAGAGGTAGCAAAGTGGTAGAGCATTTGCCTTAGACACAGAAGGATGATGGTTCGAATCCCGGCATCCCATATGCCCCCCCCTCTCAGCCCGCCAGGAGCGATTTTTGAGTGTAGAGCCAGGAGTAACCCCTGAGTGCTGCTGGGTGTGATCCAAAGAAAATTGATGGGATGTGAGGAAAAACCCCACCAGCCAAGTCTGCTGGTGTCTTAAGAGGGATTTTCTTTCTTTCCTTTGAAAGGGAAGAAAGCTGTTGTTGGGGCCGGGCGGTGGCGCTCGAGGTAAGGTGCCTGCCTTACCTGCGCTAGCCTAGGAGACGGACCGCGGTTTGATCCCCTGGCGTCCCATATGGTCCCCCAAGCCAGGAGCGACTTCTGAGCGCATAGCCAGGAGTAACCCCTGAGCGTCACCGGGTGTGGCCCAAAAACCAAAAAAAAAAAAAAAAAAAAAAAAAAAGAAAGCTGTTGTTACTGGGACATTTTCAAGTCCCCCCACTGTAGGGAGGTTCTGATGTGGACAAGAGCCACTGAGACAGATGCTCAGAGCACCCAAGTCTTTCTCTAAAACCTGGCTCTGAATTCATTGTTGACCACTGCCACTCTGTCTGGAATTGCAGAGGAAATATTGGGTGCTGTGAATAGGAACTGAAGGAGTAAACATTAAACCTGTTAGAACAAAAGAAAAAGAGAAAGAAGAAAGAAAGAAAGAAAGAAAGAAAGAAAGAAAGAAAGAAAGAAAGAAAGAAAGAAAGAAAGAAAGAAAGAAAGAAAGAAAGAAAGAAAGAAAGAAAGAAAGAAAGAAAGAAAGAAAGAAAGAAAGGAGGGAGGGAGGGAGGGAGGGAGGGAGGGAGGGAGGGAGGGAGGGAGAAAGGGAGGGAGGGAGGGAGGGAGGGAGGGAGGGAGGGAGGAAGGGAAATGCAGGTAAAACATTTTGTCTGGTGAGGGGAATAGGTGCTAAGAGACAAACAGGTTAGCCAGAGTTTAGGGAGCCTGGGTAAAAAACTGAGTGGTGGTGGGCGAGGAAGTAGCATGCAAATGTAAAACAAAAATATGAAAACTGCTGAGATGAAGAGATAGTAAGGCACTTCCCTTGCATGTAGGTCATCCCAGCCCAAACTCCAGTATGGCATCATTTCAAATCCCAGCATAAGGACGGGCAGATGCCCACCCCATCAGCAGCACTAGGAGTGATCCCTGAGCATAGAGCCAGGAGTAAGCCCTAAGCACAGTGAGGTGTGACCCAAAAATAAGAAGAAAAAAAAATATATATATATAAAAGAAATATAGAAACTTCTTTTTGCATCTTTGGGCCACACCCAGTGACACTCAGGAGTTACTCCTGGCTATGTGCTCAGAAATCGCTCCTAGCTTGAGGGACCATGTGGGACACTGGGGGGATCAAACCACAGTCTGTCCTGGGTCAGCTGAGTGCAAGACAAATGCCCTACCACTGCGCCATCGCTCCTGCCCCAAATATAGAAACTTTTATAAACCATACCTCTATAGGGGTGGAAAGAAAAAAAATGTAAGAAATAAAGTAGTGGCATCTAGAGACAAATCCAACCCCAAATGAGAGTAAGCAAGATCCTGAAAGAGAACATATGGGATTTGGTGCTGAAGTGATGTAATGTATTGAACAGTATTTTTCATTCAAATGAATTCCATTGGCAAGGATTTCATCAGTGTGTGTTCCAAAAGCAACCAAACAAACAAAAATCCTTATTTGTAAACAAGGGGGTTATGTGAGGGGGCTTGGGCATACTTTCCAAGAAAAAGAAATGAAAACACACACACACACACACACACACACACACACCCTGAGAGAGGGTAAAGAGCTTTGCCCTGCATGCAGCTAACCCAGGTTTAATGCCCATCTTCACATATGGTTGCTCAAGCATCACGAGGCATACCCCTGAGCACAGAACCAGCGGTAGCCCTGGTGTGGCCCAAAAATTTAAAAATAAGAAACGGAGGGCCCAGAGGGATAGCACAACGGCGTTTGTCTTGCAAGCAGCCTATCCAGAACCAAAGGTGGTTGGTTCGAATCCCGGCGTCCCATATGTCCCCCGTGCCTGCCAGGAGCTGTTTCTGAGCAGACAGCCAGGAGTAACCCCTGAGCACTGCCGGGTGTGGCCCAAAAACAAAAAACAAACAAAAAAAAAAAAAAAAGAAAAAGAAACGGAGTCTCCCCAGGGTTAATCTGAGTTCCTGTTCTGTTACCAAGCTCCTGCAGCCTCAGCCTCTTCCCCAGCTTCAGTGTCCTTCCCAAATCTGACCACCAGTCCTATCCTGAATTATTCATACTGTGGGCTGGGAGGAGGTGGAGCTTCCAGAAACTTCCAGATTTAGGACGTTCAGCTGTGTCTCCCAGGGCTCAAACTCCAGAAGTGCTCTCCTGGGATCAAGCTGCTGGTGAGATGTGTCAAGCTTTTTACAGCTGGCAACAGGCCAGTGTCCTTGGGTAACATGATTCATTTCAGCAATCTTTTATTATTGAAGTTATGTGCTGTGTTTTCTCTGGAACACAGAAGTGAATCCCATTCGGCCTTTGCCCTTGAGACTCAAAGTCAGGAGAGGAATAATCCTTTCTGAGGGCTGGAGAGATTGGTAAGAGTGCTTTGCACGTCACCTTGCACACCAGGGATCAAGCCTGCAAGGGGAGATTCCTGCACACAAAGCCAAGAGTAAGCTCTGATGGTTAGCCAAAATAAATAAATAAATAAATAAATAAATAAATAAATAAATAAATACAAATCCAAAAATGTATTGCTTTCTACAATGTCTTCTGGGTTATGCTCTCTGCTTTCCCCTCTCTTTCCACTGAAGGTCTCAGCTATACTGAAGAGAGGGAGCAAAACAGGCCAACTTCTATGACTGCCGTCCAGAGTGAGGTTCCCAGACCACTGCTGGACAACAGCAATGCCCTGGTAAAATTGGCACTGACCTCAAATCCACCAGGCAAACATTAATCAAGTAGTGTGACCCAGTGGACACATAGAATCCAACAAGCATCACCCCATCCTCATGTTACTCCCACTTGGGGTGGGGAGATAGACAAACAAAAGACAATTCTCCTACGGCTGATTCAGCTGAGATGGGGCGCCCAGGGAACTCTGGAAAGGGACACACAATAATAAAAATTATTAGCAATAAATTATATTAACTTATTATAATTTATACTTGTATTTATAATTATAGATTAATAGTAAAAATAATTTTAAGGGCCCGGAGAGATAGCACAGTGGCATTTGCCTTGCAAGCAGCTGATCCAGGACCTAAGGTGGTTGGTTCGAATACCGGCGTCCCATATGGTCCCCCATGCCTGCCAGGAGCTATTTCTGAGCAGACAGCCAGGAGTAACCCCTGAGCACCGCCGGGTGTGGCCCCCCAAATAAATAAATAATTTTAAAAGAAACCCACAAAATAAAAGTCTGAGGACAGGTAATTTTCCCAGGCTTTTTCTGTGCTCAGGGATCATTCCTGGCAATGCTCAGGCAACCATATATGGTACCAGGGGTCAAATCCCATTTGACAAGGTGCAAGGCAAACATCCTATTCACTATACTAACTCTCCAGCCAGTCCCTAGATACTTCTTGGTTTTTTTGTTTGTTTGTTTTTATTTGGTTTTTGGGCCACACCCAGCGATGCTCAGGGGTTACTCCTGGCTGTCTGCTCAGAAATAGCTCCTGGCAGGCACAGGGACCATATGGGACACCGGGATTCCAACCAACCACTTTTGGTCCTGGATCAGCTGCTTGCAAGGCAAACACTGCTGTGCTATCTCTCCGGGCCCCAATCCCTAGATACTTCTGATCTGGTTCTTCTGGTACAGAAAAAGAATGTGGGTTAAATCATCCCATACAGTTCTGTGAGAGCCACAAGGAAGTGGTCCCTTTTCTCAGAGCCAGGAGTAAGCTTGAGGACCACCGAGTGTGGTCCAAAACCTGACTCTACAAAAACCAAAAACAAACAAACAAAACCAGAAAAAAATAGGTATATGAGAAGGCTGTCATAATAGTACAGTAGGTAAGGCATTTGCCTTGCATATGCCCAACTTAGATTTAATCCCTGGCATCCTATTTGTTCCTTCAGTTCCTACCAGGAGCATTCTCTGAGCAGAAAAATAGGAGTAATCTCTGAGAAGTTCTGGATGATACCCAAAAACTAAAAAGAAAACAAACAAACAAAAAAGAACTACTTTAAAAAATAGGTGTTTGAGGCAAGCCAGAGGGCAGAAAGGAAAAAAGATAAGTGAGGAGTGGGGGGTGGAATGGGAAAGGAGAGCGGCAAGGGTGGTGAAGATTTGGCTTGTGGGGGGAAAGGGTGAGTGTTGTGCCTCAGAGACTTTATAGAACTGTTTTGGGAATTATTCTAAGTGTGACAGGAAAAGCTCGAAAGAACTTGAAGCAGGGAATATGTGTCAAGTCCCTTTGTGACATGAAGTGCAAAGCAGATGTTCCTCATCATTATACAGTTGCTAATTACAGGAAAGCAGCGTGGAACCCTACACCCCCCCTTCTACAGCCTAAGAAAGACAGCTCACTCGCTCTCTTCTCTCTCTCTCTCCTGTTTCTTCTCTCTTTCTTCCCATATCTCTCTCTCTCTCTCTCTCTCTCTCTCTCTCTCTCTCTCTCTCTCTCTCTCTCTCTCTCTCTCTCTCTCTCTCTCTTTCTGTCTTTTCTCTCGGGCTGGGGATTGAACCAGGGTCTTCTACATGTAAGAGCCAGTTTATCCTTCACAATCCTATATTCTGTCTCCTCTCACTCTTTCCTCCATGTCTTCTGCTTCACTCCAGATATCCTGGCAGGCTCAGGGGACTATATGGGATGCCAGGGACCAAACCCAAATTGGCCACATGCAAGACAAATGCCCTAGCCGGGGCCAGAGAGATAGCATGGAGGTAAGGCGTTTGCCTTTCATGCAGAAGGTCATCGGTTTGAATCCCGGCATCCCATATGGTCCCCTGTGCCTGCCAGGAGCAATTTCTTAGCATGGAGCCAGGAGTAACCCCTGAGCACTGCCGGGTGTGACCCAAAAAACCTCACCAAAACAAAAACAAAACAAAAACAAATGTCCGGGCCCGGAGAGATAGCACAGCGGCGTTTGCCTTGCAAGCAGCCGATCCAGGACCAAAGGTGGTTGGTTGGAATCCCAGTGTCCCATATGGTCCCCTGTGCCTGCCAGGAGCTATTTCTGAGCAGACAGCCAGGAATAATCCATGAGCATCGCTGAGTGTGGCCCAAAAACCAAAAAAAACAAAAACAAAAACAAAAAACAAATCTAGGTTTCCTACAAACAAGGTATATGTTTAGCCCATTGAATTCTCTTTCCAGCCCCCTGAGACATTCAATTTCTTTTCTTTTTCTTTTTCTTTTTCTTTTTTGGTTTTTGGTTTATGGGCCACACCCGGCAGTGCTCAGGGGTTACTCCTGGCTGTCTGCTCAGAAATAGCTCCTGGCAGACACGGGAGACCATATGGGATGCTGGGATTTGAACCAGCCACCTTTGGTCCTGGATTGGCTGCTTGCGAGGCAAATGCCGCTGTGCTATCTCTCTGGCCCCGACATTCAATTTTTTTTTTTAATTTTTAATTATGAGAACAAAGATGCAAAGAAAGAGAACAAGGTAAATTTACAGTGGAAGGACAATCACCCATAAACAGAATTCTCAGAAGAAGTCCCCTTGCTGATATCTTAACTTTGAACTTTCAGCCAAAGAACATTAAGATAAATAAAACAGAACCCATGTACAATTACATTGTCCCTCAAGTCCCCAGATTGTAATACATTATAATAGACATTCAATTTCTTTTTTTGTTTGTTTGTTTGTTTTTCAGGCCACACCCATTTGATGTTCAGGGTTTACTCCTGGCTATGTGCTCAGAAATTGCCCCTGGCTTGGGGGGACCATGTGGGACGCCGGGGGATCGAACCATGGTTCTTTCCTTGGCTAGCGCTTGCAAGGCAGGTAAGGTTACCTCTAGCGCCACGACATTCAATTTCTTGATCACAACAATCAATTCAGAGAAACAAATGTAAAGAGCTCCTTTGTTCTTTATAAACAGCTGCATGCTATTCCATCATACAACTGTATCATAATTAATTTAGCCAGTATCCCATTAATGGACTTGTAGATGATTTCTAGTATTTTTCTATTACAAATAATTCCATCATGAATACATTTTTCATAAATGGTAATTTTCACTGCTGTATCACATTAGAAATAGTAATTTCTAGAAGAGATATTCCCCGTATATTCATTTATACTGTCATGGTAAATGCCAAACTGCAAACATTAAAGTTGTATCCTTTCACACACCATCCTGAAGTTGTGAGGTATTTAGCTTAAACAACATTGCCATAGTTGTTTGGTGCTTGTAATCTGATAGGTGAAAAGTCCAGTTTTACTTAATAATATATATATATTTTTTACAGAAAGGAATTGAGTCATATCGAGCAGCTCTCAAGGGCTACTCATGGCTCTCTGCTCACAGATCACTCCTTGCAGTATTCAGGGGTGCCATATGATATGCCATGAATTAAACTAGGGCTGCTATATTGCAAGGTAAGCCCTTACCTCCTGTTCTATATAATTAACTCCAGAATTACTCCTATTTTGTGAGAGCAGCTTTTATTGCCCACACAGTTTTGTTTTGTTTTGATTGGAGGCCATGCCTCTCTGTGCTCAGGGCTTTCTTCTTTACTCCTGGTAGTGCTCAGTGTGCCATATGTGATGCTGGAAATGGAACCCGGATTGGCTGCATGCAAGGAAAGCACCTTAACACTTTACTCACTTTACTAATCTCTCCAGTCCCATAACAGGCTTTTTTTCCTAACCCTACATTTTTTTTTTTTTTTTTTTTGCTTTTTGGGCCACATCCGGTGACACTCATGGGTTACTCCTGGCTATGTGTTCAGAAATTGCACCCTGGGGCCGGGCGGTGGCGCTGGAGGTAAGGTGCCTGCTTTGCCTGCGCTAGCCTAGGACGGACCGCGGTTCCATCCCCCGGCGTCCCATATGGTCCCCCAAGAAGCCAGGAGCAACTTCTGAGCGCATAGCCAGGAGTAACCCCTGAGCGTCACAGGGTGTGGCCCAAAAACCAAAAAAAAAAAAAAAAAAAAAAAGGAAATTGCACCCGGCTTGGGGACCATATGGGTTGCCGGGGATCAAACCAAGGTCCATCCTAGGCTAGCACAGGCAAGGCAGACATCTTACCTCTTGAGCCACTGCTCCAGCCCCTAACCCTACTATTTAAAAAAAAACTCTCTTAGGTAAAAAAAAAAAATATGCCTCCATCAAAGGAAATAATGCCCAAAGTACAAAGAATACACATGGAGTGGGAGAGATTATTTACCTCAACAGTCATCTGACAAGGAGTTAATATTCAAGTTATATAAGGCATTGGTAGAATTTAGCAAGAAAAAAAATTTCAACCTCATCAAAAAAGGTGGAGAAGAGGGGTTAGAGTGATAGCGCAGGGGTGGGGCATTTGCCTTGCATGCAACCAACCTAGGACAGACCCAGTTTGACCCCTGGCATCCCATATGGCCCCTCAAGCCTGCCAGGAGTGATTTCTGAGTGCAGAGCCAGGAGTAAACCCTGATAAACCCTGAGCACCACCGAGTGTGACCCCAAAACAAAACAAAACAAACAAAAACAAACAAACAAAAAAAACACCGTTAGCGCTGGGAGAAAGGGACTCTCATTCACTGCTGGTGGGAATGCCATCTAGTCCAGCCTTTCTGGAAAACAATATGGATATTCCTCAAAAAAACTAGATATTGACCTTCTAGCTGATCCAGCAGTACCACTTGTAGGGAATAGGATGATGGGGCTTGAGGGAAGAGGCCTTTATCTTTACCCACTAGTATTTCCAGGTTGCTGGCTTCTCCAATCTGAACACAATGAGGTAAAAGGACAACTCCTCGTTGAGTCATTTCTTGGGTCTTATGTGCCTACTCAGCCTACCTCTTCTCTTTCAGGTCTCTGTTATATATATATAAATAGCCAGGTTTTAGCTGTGCTTAGCAAGGAAGAACAGGGAATCAATGCCTGTTCAATCTTTCCAGAAGCAGAAGGTACTTCACATTCTCTAAAAAACTAAATCGGGTGCTGGAGCGATAGTACAGAGGGTATGATGCTTGCCATGCATGCAGCAGACCTGGGTTCAATCTCCAACATATGGGATATGGTCCCCAAGTATTATCAAGTGTGATTCTTTTTTTGTTTGTTTCTGGGCCACACCCAGAGGCATTTAGGGGTTACTCCTGGCTCTGTACTCAGAAATTGCTCCTTAGGTTAGAGCAATAGCATAGCGGTAGGGCGTTTGCCTTGCACTTCTGATGAACTCTGGTTCAATTCCTGGTATCCCATATGGTTCCCCAAGCCTGCCAGAAGCAATTTCTGAGAGCATACATCCAAATTATTGAGTTAGGAGCAACCACCTGGGACTCTCCCCTGAACTCCACTATGTGTGACTCAAAACAAACAAAATTTAATCCAATATTTATAAATCACAATTCTGAAACCAGAAGGAGGCTGGCAGGGATTAGGGACATAATTTTTACATAGATCCCTAGTACTACAAGCTCCCCTAAGTATCCTGCATGGAATGTTCTGGCCCCATTTAGCCAAGTGAGTAGCTCCTAGGCCCCATTGGCATGACTTGAGAGGCTTCTCCCCCAAAATCATAATTCTCATAAAAATGTTGACTTCTGGGCAATAGAGAGTTAGCTGAGCAGGCAGGAAGCTTGCCTTGCATGCAGCTAAATGTTTTTTTTGTTTTGTTTTGTTTTTTGGTTTTTGGGCCACACCCGGTGGTGCTCAGGCATTACTCCTGGCTCTCTGCTCAGAAATAGCTCCTGGCAGGCACGGGGGACCATATGGGACACCAGGATTCGAACCAACCACCTTTGGTCCTGGATCGGCTGCTTGCAAGGCAAACGCCTCTGGGCTATCTCTCCGGGCCCCTGAATGGGTTTTGGTCTTCAGCATCCTTTATGGTCCTTCAAGCTTCACCATGAGTGGATCTCTAAGATACAAAAATGTAGACTTCTGGCTTCTCATGAAACCTGAGGAAATGGTCACATAGCCTGCATATCTGCTTGAAAACAAAAGTGGGAACTGGCACTGCCTGCCCACTGATGAACGATGGGCTTTACTATTGCAGGACCCACCCTCACAAGGACTTCATTTGTCCTTACTAAGTCTCATGTTGCCAGACCTGGTTTTACCAAAGAAGTCTGAACTCATGTCCTTTGTATCAGATCTTTGCATCTGATCTCTGAGAAATGTAGGCCTTACCAGAAACTGGATTTGATTCCCAGAAAGGAACCATTGGCAGAATTCTTAATGGATTTGGCTATGTTATTGAAAAAAATGTTCTCTTTCTATCACAAAAACTTTGCTGTAGTAGAAACTATTGCATGAGGATACAGTTCAAAAATATATAAACATGGGGCTGGTGAGGTGGCGCTAGAGGTAAGGTGTCTGCCTTGCAAGCGCTAGCCAAGAAAGGACCGAGGTTCAATCCCCGGTGTCCCATATGGTCCCCCCAAGCCAGGGGCAATTTCTGAGCTCTTAGCCAGGAGTAACTCCTGAGCATCAAACAGGTGTGGCCCAAAAAACCAAACAAAAAAATTATATAAACACACACACACTTACATACAGAGCTATCTCAGGAAATAGCCAGCTCATTCTTCCTATTAAGAAAGTCCCAATCAGGCCTGGAGAGATAGCACAGCGGCGTTTGCCTTGCAAGCAGCTGATTCAGGACCAAAGGTGGTTGGTTCAAATCCCGGTGTCCCATATGGTCCCCCATGCCTGCCAGGAGCTATTTCTTTTCTTTTCTTTTTTTTTTTTTTTTGGTTTTTGGGCCACACCCGGCGTTGCTCAGGGGTTTCCCCTGAGCACTGCCCGATGTGGCCCAAAAAACAAAAAACAAAAAAAAAAAAAAAAAAAAAGAAAGTCCCAATCATGTCACAAGTCAGAGTGAAGCTTTCTACCTGTTCTGGTGGAAACACTGACATGAACAGGAGAATAAGAATGGCAGAGAAGCATGGGATTCAAAAGGATTGCAGGGAGAAGCCTTGAGAGGGTTCTAAAAGAACAAAGTTGCTATGCTGCCAGTTCCAAACTGGTAACCCCAAAGGCACTTTTTTGAGGCCCATAGAGAGACATATAAATGCCCCCTTGGAACCAGAGCAATAGCACAGTGTATTGGGAGTTTGCCCTCCCTGTGGCCAACCCAGGTTCAATCCCCAGTATCCCATATGGTCTTCTCAGAGCACTGCCAGAAATGACGTGAGTGCAAAGCCAGGAGTAACCCCTGAGCACTGCCAGTGTGCCCCAAATCAAAACAAAATAAAAAAAGATTAAAAATTTAAACAAAAAACAAAACAACAGTCCCCTTTTCAGCATGGATTTAAACAAAAAGTTCTGATAATTCTGCCTTTTCAGTGCTCAAACCTATCCCATCAATGGGCTAGAGCAATAGCACAGAGAGTAGAGTTTTTGCCTTGCATTAGGCTGACCTGGGTTTGATCCCTGGCATCCCGTACAGTCTCCCAAGCATGCCAAGAGTAATTTCTGAGTGCAGAGCCAGGAGTAACCCCTGAATATGGCCCAGTGTGGCCCCAAACTTAAAATAAAACAGGGCCAGAGAGATAACATAAAGGTAAGGTGTTGTTTGCCTTGCATCCAGAAGGACAGTGGTTCGAATCCCGGCATCCCATATGGTTCCCTGAGCCTGCCAGGAGCGATTTCTGAGCATAGAGCCAGGAGTAACTCCTGAGTGCTGCTGGATGTGCCCCCCCCTCAAAAAAAAAACCCTGTCCAACCTGGGGCTGAAGCAATAGCTTCAGTGGTTAAGGTGCTTGCTTTGCACAGAGCTAACCTAAATTCTTTTTTTTGTTTGTTTGTTTTTGGGCCACACCCAGCGATGCTCAGGGGTTACTCCTGGCTGTCTGCTCAGAAATAGCCCCTGGCAGGCATGGGGGACCATATGGGACACCGGGATTCGAACCAACCACCTTTGGTCCTGGACCAGCTACTTGCAAGGCAAACACCGCTGTCCTATCTCTCCGGGCCTGCTAACCTAAATTCTATCACCAGCACCCATATGGTCCCTTGTACCCCACCGGAGTGATCCCTGAGTGTAAAACCAGGAGTAAACTGGGGCCAGAGAGATCGCATGGAGGTAAAGGGTTTGCCTTGCATGCAGAAAGATGGTGGTTCGAATCCCAGTATCCCATATGGTCCCCTGAGCCTGCCAGGAGCGATTTCTGAGCGTAGAGCCAGGAGTAGCCCCTGAGTGCTGCTGGGAGTGACCCCAAAACAAAACAAAAACAAAAACAAAAAACAGGAGTAAACCTTGAGCACTGCTGAGTGTAGCCCTAACACAAATAAACAAATAAAACCTGTCCCACCATGAGAACCTGAGACTGCAAAAGAGCACTCAAGGGAAGTTGCTATTCCCAAATTGGGGGGCTATAAACCCTGATGATCACCTGGCTCCTGTGGTCCAGGGCCCTCAGGCTTTCTCTTGGGAGGGATGCCTGGAAGCCACTGATATGCTTTGAGAAGACACCTCATCTTTCTGGAAATCCAGCCCTTACTTTCCCAGTGTAGCAACCTCAAATCAGGCTGGGAATGGAGCCGCCTCCCTGCTAGGTTTGCAGGAAGCAAAGCCTAGCAGCTGAGCACAGAGCCCTGGAGTCCTGCCCTGGCTCAGCATTCCTCGTATCATCTCTGAGGGATCAAACACAAAGTAGTTTGAGTCTCTAGAAAACAATTTGGTTTCTCAATCAATGAGGACTAATCCACACAAAGGAGCTTGGGGTGCATGTGGGAGGGCCATTGGACCATTGAGGGAGTAGGGTGGGCACACTGACGATGGGCATGGTGTCGGACTTAAGTACATGGGAAACTGTCATTAACTGTCATCAACAATATTGTAAATCAGAGCAATTCTTACCCTGCATATGGCTGGCCTGGTTTTATCTCCAGAACCCCCTATGGTTCCCCTGAGCCTGCCAGGAGTGATTTCTGAGTGCAGAACTAGGAGTAAGCCCTGAGCACAGAAAGGAGTTGCCCAAATACAAGTCATCTAAACAATATTGTAAATCACAGTACCTCAATTAATTTTAAAATATTAAAAATAATATAAAAAGAGAAAAAAATAAGGGCCCAAATAAAATATGTGCAGAGTGTGATTGGCCTGGACATCATGGTCCTCCAGGGCTACCAGGCCCACCCTAAGGTCCTGAGAACTGATGTCAGATTAAGTGGAGACTCACGTTAGAGATGCTTTAATGCCTGGCCACAGAAACTATAACAGGAAAAGCAGAAACCAAGTGGAGGAGAAGGAGGATAAAGTGGCAATTATTATCACTAACTAATGTATACAAAGAGATGCTGTGTGTGAATCCACTTGTGGGGGAAGTTCTGTGCTGTGTAAAAAGATCTCTGTTTGCTACTGAAGAAACAAATTCAGACCAAAAGCTACCCAATTACTAAGGCTGGAATAATAGCACAGCAGGGAGGGCATTAACCTTGCACGATGCTGACCCAGGTTTGATCCCCTGTATCCCATATGGTCCCCCAACCTGCCAGTTGTAATTTCTGAGTGCAGAGCCAGGAGTAAACCCTGAGCCCTGTTGGGTGTGGCCCCCAAACTAAAAGCAAAAACAAAACCAGAAAGAAAAAAAACCCAACAGGGGTTGAGTCCCCATCTCTTTGCTCCTCACTCTAGATTCATTTATCCTGGATCTTGGACTGGCCCAACAGTATTGACAGGCTCCCAAGCCCACTGACTTTTGCTGGGGTCATACAATGAGTTCCTGCTATAGTGAACTGATCACTGTACATATTTCACTATTTATTGTGAGCTCTGGGGGGTACAGAAGTGTGTGTGTGTGGGGGGGGAACAGAACCCTTGCTTTATCATTGTTGCCTTTCCACAAAGCCCAATAGAATATCTTGTACTCAATTTAGTGTCTAATGCTATGCCTTAAATAGAATGAAAATATTCTATCAATGAAAATAGCCAGGGTGGACAGGAGAGATGGTACAGTAGGTAAGATTGCTTTTCATGCAATCATTCCAGGTTTGATCCTCAACATCTTACATGGGAAAGAAAGAAAGAAAGGAAAGAGGGAGGGAAGGAAGGAAGGAAGGAAGGAAGGAAGGAAGGAAGGAAGGAAGGAAGGAAGGAAGGAAGGAAGGAACAAAAGAGAAAGAAGGGGGCTGGGAAGGTGGCGCTAGAGGTAAGGTGTCTGCCTTGCAAGCGCTAGCGTAGGACGGACCACGGTTCGATCCCCCGGCGTCCCATATGGTCCCCCCAAGCCAGGGGTGATTTCTGAGCGCATAGCCAGGAGTAACCCCTGAGCATCAAACGGGTGTGGCCCAAAAAAACAAACAAAAAAAAAAAACAAAAAAAAAAGAGAAAGAAGGAAGAAAAGAAAGAAAAAGGAAGAAAAGAAAAAGAAAGAAAGTAAAAGAAAGAGAAAGAAGGAAGGAAAGAAAAGAAAAAAGGTTGTCAGGTAATATATTTTTTATTCTTATGGAGAAAGATGGAATAGTTGGAGGGACACACACTGGTGCTCAGGGACTATTCCTGTGGGACTTGGAGTACCATATAGGGTTCTGGGCTTGAATCCAGGGCAACTGTATGCAAGGCAAGTGCCTTATCATCTATACTATTGCTTCACTCCCAGATGGAGCCTTTCTGTCTCTTCATGTTCTGCAGAACGCTAGGCTCATGAGCTGTTTCATCAGAGTAAAAGCTCAATGGGATAGAGCTCATTCTTTATATTTGGAAGGTTTTTTTTTTGTTTCTCAGCGCTACATGGTTCTCTGAGTACTGCTGAGAGAGTAACACAGAGCTGGGAGTTGCCACTGAGGACCACTAAATATGATAAAAAACAAACAGGAGCCAGAGATTACAGTAAGTAAGGCACTTGTCTTGCATGCTGCTGACTTGGGTTCAATCCTCGTCACCCCAAATAGTCTCCTGAGACCTGCGAGTGATTCCTAAGCACAGTCAGAAGTAAGTCCTAGGACTGCCTGATGCAGCCCCCAAAATAAAACAAAACAAATAAATCCAAAAACAAAACAAATAAACCCAAACATGAAACAAAAATAGTAACCGGAAGTCAGGGATACAGCTCTGCCAGTGGTAGAGCACCTGCTTTACATATATTAAACTCTGGGTTGATCCCCACCATCACATATACAAAAAGATAATAATATGATTTAGGTAATATTATTGAACAGGATCTGAGCTTTCCCAATTCCCCAGCAAAGCTAAAATCTTGTTGAGGGGCCAGAGAGGTAACACAGTGGGTAGGGAGGGGCATTTACTTTGCATACACTCGATCCAGGTTTGATCCTTAGCATACCATATGATCCACTGAGTCTGCCAGGAGTAATTTCTGAGTGCAGAACAAAGAATAATCCCTGGGCACTGTAAGGTATAGCCCAAAAAAACAAAAAAAATTTTTTTTAATTCCTGTTGACAACATTTAGAAACACTGATCTATAAAGCAAACTTAGGAAATGTTATTATAAGTTCCCTTTAAAAGTTTGGTCTTCGGGGCTGAAGAGATAATTCAAAGGGCTGAAGTGCAGTCTGCATGTGGGGAGGCTGGGATTCAATCACTGACACTGCAAAGTTCTCCAAACACCACCAGGAGTGACTCATGAAGCCAATTCTACTGCTGCATATGATCCCCTGAGCTTTGCCAGGAATGATCCCTGAGTACAGAGCCTGTGTGGTGTGTGCTCTGACTGGGTGTGGCCCCAAAACACACAGCCCGACGCCCCCCCCCCCATGCCTGATTGGGTCCAGAGTAATAGTATAGTAGCTAAGCACAGAATTTCTTTTTTTTTTTTGGTTTTTGGGCCACACCCGGTAATGCTCAGGCGTTACTCCTGGCTATGCACTCAGAAGTCACTCCTGGCTTGGGGGACCATATGGGACGCCGGGGGATCTAACCGTGGTCCGTCCTAGGCTAGCGCTGGCAAGGTAGACACCTTACCTCTAGCGCCACCATACCGCCCCCCCCCTTTTTTTTTAGCACATAATTTCTTAAACTGTCTCCACTATGACCGTTTTTTGCCTGAGAAATGCAATACAGGTGAGTCTGCCAGAAACACCTGGGATTCATTACATGTTTGCTTTTGAATGGCAGGTTGGATCACTCCTGGTAGTGCTCAGGGGATCTTTAAGGAGCTGAGGATTGAACTAGGGTTGGCTGCACACAAGGCAAATGTTTTTTTTTGTTTGTTTTTTGTTTTGTTTTGTTTTTTTTTGGTTTTTGGGTCACACCCGGTGACGCTCAGGGGTTACTCCTGGCTATGCGCTCAGAAGTCGCTCCTGGCTTGGGGGACCATATGGGATGCGGGGGGATCGAACCGAGGTCCGTCCTAGGCTAGCGCAGGCAAGGCAGGCACCTTACCTCTAGCGCCACCGCCCGGCCCCAAGGCAAATGTTTTCACTAACCTCTAACTATCTCTCCGGGCTGAGTTGATTTTTGGTTGTTGCACATTTAAAGACTTATTTTTCTGCTGCTGCATTCTGGCAATCTCCATAGTCAGTTGTGTGACCTCATTTGGGGTCATGATCCATACTTTAAAAAGCTAAAGCTTACAGTGCCTATCTTGAAATTATGTATTTTGAAAGTAGTTTCCCTCAGCTGACCCCAATTCAATCTCAAGCACTTCATATAATTCCCCCAGCCCTGCCAGGAGTGATTCTCTCAGCACAGAAACAAGAGTAAAGGGGCTCTGAGTGATAGCACAGCAGGAGGGCATTTGCCTTGCATGTAGCCAACCCCGATGGACCTGGGTTTGAGCCCCAGCATCCCATATAGTCCCCTGAGCTTGCCAAAAGCGATTTCTGAGTGCAGAGCCAGGAGTAACCCCTGAGTGTAACTAAGTGTAACCCAATCCCCCCCCCCAAAAGAAACAAGAGTAAATCCTAAGCACTACTGAATGTGACCCGAAAACAAAGAAAGCGAAATGCAGAAACTATATGCCTAATTTGCTACCATTTGTTTTAAAAGGAACAAAGAGAAGTGGAGAAACTATATAGTGTGTAGGGCACTTACCTTGCATGTGGCCAACCCAGGTTTGATCCCCAGCATCTTAGTCCCTTCAGAAATGATTCCTGCGTACTTCAGGTGTGACCCAAAACAAACAAAAAGGGCCAAAGAAAATGTGTATCTATAGGCTCACAAAATCTCTAGAATACTCAAAATATTGGTGTCTTCTGGAGAGGTTGGAAGGCTTGAGGAGCTTTCTCATTATATATTTCTCTCTCTGAATCACACAAATTACTTATTCAAAAAATATTTACTGAAAAATGTAAACATAGTCGCTAAGCCCTCTGTGGTGATTATGTGCTTGGCAACACCAAACACACAAGGGTGTGTGCTGAGTTGCGAGAAAAACGGGGTTAAAAAGCTCAGATAAAGGGCAGCATCACCCCCCCCCCCACACACACACACACACTGGAGTGCCTTGGAAGGGGCAAAGGCTGTTTGGGCAGAGCAAAAGAACTTGTTCTTTAAGAGCAAAGAACCTCACAACTTTTTGGCCCTCCTCACCCCAACTTGCATTCCATTCCACATCTAGCAAGCTGATCTCAAAGAAAAAAAGATGAAAAAGACCACCCTACCTCTGAGGTTCTTATGCAAACTGCTTAAAGAACAAGGGTCTGGTTCCTTGTTCCACCAATTCACAACATACTGTCCTACTTTCTCAAAAAAGCAAGTAAGACACAACGTTGGCTGAATATGCAAAGACAAGAGGCAGGGTTGCTTGTTTATGAGGCTCTGATGTAAATGAAGGTTTTTGATATTCTGTAAAGACATCAAGGCAGTGCTTTCCAACAAACAGAATTAAGTTCTCCACTGCTCATTGTTGACCACTAAGCAAATATAATCCAATAGGATTTGGTTTCCTTTCATTCTACAACCCGGATCTCAGGATAAAAGATATCTTTTATTAAAAGGGCATGCAGCCTTGATTGATATTCTGTTTCCCTCTTAAGCATTTCCAATTGGCTCTTTGATTAAAAAAAAAGAGATGCACTGAATACCATTTCAAACTTAAAACCAGGAAATCTTGTATGTAAAGAGTCTAATAAAACAACAACACAGGGACACTGCTTGCTAAGGATCACCCTTTGTGGGGGCAAAAGTACAGTACAGGAATAAGAGAGTGTTTGCCTTGTATGTGGCTGGTCCTGGTTTGATCCCCAGCATTCCATTTGGTTTTCTGAGTACTACCAGGAGTAATTCCTGAGTTCAGACTTAAGAATAACCCTTCAGGGGCTGAAGAGATAGCATGGAGGTAAACATAAAACAACAACAACAAAAAGAATAACCCTTCAGCATCACCAGGTCTGCCCCCCCCAAAAAAAAAACCCTTCCCTTTGCTTCTCCATTGATTTATTAATGATTTTTTGTTTGTTTGTTTGTTTGTTTTTGGGTCACACTCAGCAGCGCTCAGAGACTACTCCTAGCTCTACACTCAGAAATCACCCCTAGCAGGGTCGGGGGACCATATGGGATGCTGGGATTCGAACCACCGTCCTTCTGCATGCAAGGCAAATGCCCTACCTCCATGCTATCTCTCCGACCCCTATTAATGATTAGTTTAAGAAAATGCTGCTTGGGCCGGAGCGATAGCACAACTGTAGGGAGTTTGTCTTGCTTGCCTCCAACCTCGATTCCATCCCCCGGTGTTGCATATGGCCCCCCGAGCAAGGAGCGATTTCTGAGTGCATAGACAGGAGTAACCCCTCAGAGTTACTGGGTGTGACCCAAAAAGCAAAAAAAAAAAAAAAAAAAAAGTAAGAAGAAAATGCTGCTTGGGGCAGGGTATGTGGCTCAATTATAGAGCACTTGCCTTGGATGTGTGAAGCCCAGGGTTTTATTTCCAGCACCCATGACCCTTTGAGTGGCTGGGAGTAGCCCCAAAACACTACTGACTGTGGCCCCAAAACCAAAACTTTGTTCTTAAAAAAAGAAAAAGAAATGTTGCTGGGACCAGAGCAACAGTGCAATGGGTAAAGTGCTTGCCTTGGTTCAAAAACCCTGGTACCACATATGGTCACCTGAGTCCTGCCAGGAAAGATTCCTCAGCACAGGACCAGAAATAACCCTGAGCACAGCCAGGTGTGGACTCCCCCAAAGTCATAAAATAAATGTTGCTTAGCTATATATAAGGCCTATAAAACAAAGAACAAGCAGAACCCTATAACGCCAAATTCCTTATTTCCATTTTTGAGATTAGGATTCAGTCTACTGTTCCTTTTGAGAAGAATTTTATATTCAAATCTTATACAGACTATGTAAGTGTCTTGGTGGTAGAGTTTCATGTATTGCATGTATGAAGCACATGGTTTGACCCCCAACACTTGTGAAAGGGAGAAAAAAAGACTAAAGTTAAGCCTCTCAGTGGGTATTTAAAACTCAAAATGTCCCAAGAAAAACAATGAATACTCAAAAAAAAAAAAAAAAAAAGGAAGATTATAAAATTGATTTCCCCACCAAACAACTTAGGAATTAACAAAGATAAAAGACTATATATACAAATACTTTTTCCTTTTCTATTTTTTTGCCACACCCAGTGGTGCTCAGTGCTTATTAACAAAGATAAAAGACTATATATACAAATACTTTTTCCTTTTCTATTTTTTTTTTTTTGCCACACCCAGTGGTGCTCAGTGCTTATTCCTGGCTCTATACTCAGGGATCACTTCTGGCAGTCAAGGGAACCATATATAATTTTGGGGTTTGAACTTGGGTTTGACATACAAGGCAAACACCTTAGTCCTTAAACATACTATCTCTTCAGCTCACAAATGAAAACTTAAAAATAAAATTAAAGAAGTTATCTGTAAATGGAAAGTTGTCAGTATTAATACAATTCCTACTAAAATTCCTCTCCGATTTTTGGTTTGTTTTGGTTTGTGTACAAGGAGTCATACTGGTAGTGCTTAGGGACTACTCCCAGCTCTGTCTCCAGTGGTTCTTGGAGGACCATGCAATAAGTGGGCCTCCTGAGTGCAGATATTCAATCTGTGGAGCCATCTCTGGTCCTGTAATTTTATTCTTTGTTTTATTTTGGAGGGGGTTTGTGGACCACATGCAATGGTGTTTAGGACTTACTCATGGCTCTATACTTACGAATCAACACCAGTGGGTTAAGGGAATCAAACCCAAGTTAGCTGTGTGCAAAGTAAACTCTACTCCAGCCCTATGTAATTTTTTGTGGGAGGCCAACCCACAGAAGTAACTCTTAGCTCTGCACTCAGAAATTACTCCTAGCATTGCTTGTGGGACCATATGGGATGCTGGGGATTGAACCTGGTCAAGTTCATGCAAGACAAGTACTTCACCTGTTGTGAAGTATCTCTCCAGCTACCTCCAACCATACAATTTTGTTTTAGTTTTAGCTTTTGGGTCACACCTGGTGGTACTCAGAGGTTACTTCCATCTCTGCACTCAGGATTTATTCCAGGTGAGCCAAGCATTGAACCCAAGTCAGCTGTGTGCAAGGAAAGCACCTTATAAGTTGTAGTATTGCTCCCATTCAGTTTGTTTGTTTGTTTCTAGGTCACACCCAGCAGCACTCAGGGGTTACTCCTGGCTCCGTGCTCACAAATCACTCCTGTTTGGCTCAAAGGTCCATATGGAATAACCCTCCCCTGTGTTATCGCTCTGGCTTCCATATAACTTTTTTTTTTAAGAAATAGGAATACGTGGAGGGGGGGAGGAGAAATAGGAATACTGGGCCGAGATAGCACAGTGGTAGGGAGTTTGCCTTGCAAGCGGCTGACCCAGGACCAATGGTGGTTTGAATCCTGGCATCCCATATGGTTCCCCATGCCTGCCAAGAGTGATTTCTGAGCAGAGAGCCAGGAATAACCCCTGAGCACCACTGGGTGTGGCCCGAAAACAAAAACAAAACCAAACAAAAAAGAAATAGGAATACAATCCTAAAATATCATGAAATCTCAAAGGTTCCTAAGTAGCCAAAACAATCCTAAGAAATAAAAAAAAAAACAAAACAAAAAAACAAGAAAATTTACCTAAATGTTACTACTAAGCTACAGTAATCAAACTAGAATTGTACTGGCGGGCCCAGAGAGATAGCACAGCGGCGTTTGCCTTGCAAGCAGCCGATCCAGGACCAAAGGTGGTTGGTTCAAATCCCGGTGTCCCATATGGTCCCCCGTGCCTGCCAGGAGCTATTTCTGAGCAGACAGCCAGGAGTAACCCCTAAGCACCGCCGGGAGTGGTCCAAAAACCAAAAACCAAAAAAAAAAAAAACAAAACAAAACAAAACAAAAGAATTGTACTGGCATAAAGATAAATAAAATAGAAAAAAATAGTCCAGAAGAAAAAGAGAAAGAAAATAGAGTCTAGAAAAAAACTCTCACTGGCCAAATATGCCAAATGATAGTTGAAGAATCTTTTTTTGTTTGTTTTTTGGGTCACACCCACAGCGCTCAGGGGTCACTTCTGGCTCCAGGCTCAAAAATCGCTCCTGGCAGGCTCAGGGACCACATGGGATGCCGAAATTCGAACCACCGACCTTCTGCATGCAAGGCAAACACCTTACCTCCATGCTATCTCTCCGGCCCCGAATCTTTTGTTTTTTGTTTTTTTGTGTTTTTTTTGTTTTTGTTTTTGTTTTATTTTTGGACCAAACCAGGTGACACTCAGGGTTGCTCCTGCTATAGGCTCAGATATCGCTCCTGGCTTGGGGGACCATATGGGATACCAGGGGATCAAACTACGATCCGTCCTAGGCTAGCGCGGGCAAGGCAGATGCATTACCGCTTGCACCACCGCTCTGGCCCCAAGAAGGATTTTTTTTGCTTGTTTTGTTTTGTTTTGGGGTCACACCCAGCAGCACCCAGGGGTTATTCCTGGCTCTACACTCAGAAATCGCTCCTGGCAGACTCGGGGGACCATATGGGATGCTGGGATTCAAACCACCATCCTTCTGCATGCAAGGCAAATGCCCTACCTCCGTGCTATTTCTCGGGCCCCCTAGAAGAATCTTTTTTATAAGATGAAAAGTACTGAAAAGTCTAGACATTCACAAGCAAAAGAATGAAGCTGATTTTTTTTTAGCAACATTATATTAAAATATTAACTCAGTAGCAGAGAGAATATGCTGTGCAAATATGATGCTGACATTTTAGTTTGCGGCCATACCCGGTAATGCTTGGCTCTATTCATAGGAATTCAGTTTGGGGTGCTTGGGGAACTGTATGGGATGTTGGAGACCATCTCTAGATTGGCTGTGTACCAGGCAAGTGATCTACCTATATATTATTGCTCTGGCTCCCAAGACAGATTTCAATCCCCATCACTATCCCACTCATTTAAGCACAATCCTGCCAGCATTGCCTTTTGAAACTCCAGCACTCCAATTAAACTCAGGCTGGAATGATAATACAGTAGGGAGGCCACTTGCCTTTCACGTGGCCAACCTAGGTTCAATCCCCAGCATCCTATAAGGTCCCCTGAGTCTCATGGAGTGATGCCTGAGTGCAAGGCCATGAATAAGTTCTGAATACTAATAGATATGACCAAAAAAACAATAAAAATAATAAAGTGAGTAATTCCTGGGGAGCACTAATATATGAGCGCTACAACTAAAGTATATAACAGTGTGCAGGCATCCCAATTGAGTGAAACCCAAAAAACAACAAAAGGGAAGGTGCAATTTTTTT
Organism: Suncus etruscus; assembly: GCF_024139225.1. Classification (NCBI taxonomy): domain Eukaryota; kingdom Metazoa; phylum Chordata; class Mammalia; order Eulipotyphla; family Soricidae; genus Suncus; species Suncus etruscus. The sequence continues at coordinate 38,590,146 of NC_064853.1, forward strand.
TTTTTTTTTTTGGTTTTTGGGTTACACCCGGCGGTACTCAGGGGTTACTCCTGGCTGTCTGCTCAGAAATAGCTCCTGGCAGGCACAGGGGACCATATGGGACACCGGGATTTGAACCAACCACCTTAGGCCCTGGATTGGCTGCTTGCAAGGCAAACACCGCTGTGCTATCTCTCCGGGCCCGGAAGGTGCAATATTTTTATGGGTGGAGGATTGGGCCACATGTGAAGTGCTGGGAGGGGGGCGGTCATATTGTGAAGCTGGGGACCAAACCATGGTCAGTCATGTATAAGGAAAGTGCCTTAATTTCTGTTCTAAATAGTTAAAATAAACAAAAAAAAATTAACTTAAGGCAAGAAAAATAGTATAGGGGTTAACCCTTGCCTGCAGTTAATCCTGGTTCAGTCCCCAGCAGCCACATAGGGTTCCCAGAGCACTGACAAGAGTAATCCCCTGCCCACATTTCCCCCTCCCCCAAATATTAACTCAAAGAAAATTAGGGTGGTGGCTCAGTGGTTGAGCACTTATCTTGTATGTAGGAGGCTTTGGGTTTGATAACTGATACTGTCCAAAACCAAAAACTAAAATTAAAGGGCTGGGGATATGGCTTAATAGAAAAATGCATGACATATGCACTTGATCCCTGGAACCAACAGAATTAAAAAAACATAAAATTAATTCAATATGGATTTATGACCTAAATATAAGGCTAAAAGTATAAAATTTAGGGGCCAGAGTGGTGGCACTAGAGGTAAGGTGTGTCTGCCTTGCAAGCGCTAACCTAGGATAAACCGCAGTTCAATCCCCTGCTGCCCCATATGGTCCCCAAAGCCAGGATAGATTTCTGAGTGCATAGCCAGGAGTAATCCCTGAGCATCAACGGGTATGGCCCAAAAAAACAAACAAAAAAAGTATAAAATTTAGGATTAAGGAGATAGCTCAAAGGGCTCGTGCACATGATTTTTAAGCTCAAGGCCTGATTTCTATCTCCTACAAAAAAGAAAGAAAAGATGTATCAGCAGATTAAAATAATAACCCTCAGAATAAGAGAAAATATTTGCAAATTAATGCATTTGGTAGGGAATCAATATCCCTAATATAGAGAACTCCTAAAACACAAGAAGACTAAGATAGTTCAATGTAAAAATCAGCCTGGTGGAGCATCAAAGTGATTGCATAATAGGAGGGGCACTTGACTTGCATGGCCAACCCAGGTTAGATCTCTAGCGTCCCATATAGTTCCCAAGCCCAACAGGAATGATTCCTCAGTATAGACTCTGGAGTAAGCCCTGGACACTGCTGAGTGTATTCCTTTACCCAAAATTGGTCTTTGAAAGGGGATAAGGATGTAGCTCAAAGGACTGGGCATGCGCCTCATATGTAACAGGCCTCACATTCAATATTCAGTGGGATAACTCTGCTGAGCACTGTCAAGTAATGTCCCGGTGACCCTGCAGTAGCACTGGTTATATGTGATGACCCCTGGGCAGTGTCTCCCCCATTCACAAAATAGACATAGAGGAAGGCTGGAGCTATCTATAGTAATTTGGGTAGGTGTTTGCCTTGCATGCAGTTGACCCAAGTTTGACCCTGCCATGTAATATATTTCCCCAAGCACTGCTAGGAGAGTTCCCTGAGTGCAGAGCCAGGAGTTAACCCTGAGTACAGCCAGGTATGGCCCTCAAACACATTTAAAAAAAAAGAAAGAAAAATGGACAAAGAACTTACATACACATTCGATTTAAATGCATAAAAAATGCATGCCTTGGGGCCAGAGTGATAGCACAGTAGTAGAGCATTTGCCTTGCACATGGCCGACCCAGGACAGACCTGGGTTCGTTTCCCATCATCCCATATGGTTCCATGAGCTTGCCAGGAGTTATTTCTGAACACAGAGCCAGGAGTAACTCCTGAGTGCTGCTGGGTGTGACCCTCCCCCCAAATGCATGCCTTGTATGCTTGATCCCTGGAACCAATAGAATAAAAAAAACCCAAAAAACCATAAAATACATACATATATTTATACTAATGGCCAAGAAGCACTTGAAAAGATGCAACATTACTAATCATCAAGGAAATGTGAAGCTAAAGGAGACCACTTCACATCCAGATGACTAATATTGAAACAACTCAGAACAAAGGTAAGGATGTGGAGAAACTGAAATCTTTGTGCACTGTTGCTGAAACGTAAAGAGGCAGGTAGTCACTATGGGAACTGTATGACAGATCCTACAAGAATTAAGTATATAGGGGCTGGAGCGGTGGTGCAAATGATAGGGTGATTGCCTTGCATGCACTAACCTAGGATGAACTGTGGTTCGATACCCCAGCATCCTATATGGTCCCTAAGCCTGCCAGGAACTATTTCTGAGCAGATAGCCAGGAATAACCCCTGAGCGCTGTCGGGTGTGGCCCCCAAAAAACAAAAACAAAACAAAAATAATGGTTCCATGTAGGGCCAGAGTGGTGGTGCAGTGGTAGGGCATTTGCCTTGCATGCAGCTGACCTAGGATGGACCTTGGACCTCAGTTTGATCACCCACGTCCCATATGGTCCTTCAAACCAGGAGCAATTTTTGAGTGCATAGTCAGGAGTAATCCCTGAGGGTCACTGGGTGTGACCAGTGACCAGTCAAAAAACAGAAACAAAAACAATGTACAATGGGTAGCTGACTCAGGCTCAATCCCTGGCACCCCATGTGGTCCCCTGAGCCTGGCAGGAGTGATCTCTGAGTGCAGTCAGGAGTTAAGTTCAGAGCACAGCTGGGTTTCCCTCTCTCACAAAAAAGGAAGATGGGGGTTGAACAGATAGTTAAATGCATATGCTTTGATGCAAAAAGCCTGGGTTTGATTCCTGTCACCCTATCTGTCATCTAGCACCAAGTTGGAAGTGGTCCCTGAGCACTGCTATCTATGAGAGGCACCATAAGTTGCTTCCTGCCACATCATAGCCTCCATAATATATTTCTTTTTACTTTATTTATTTATTGATTGGCTGGTTGTTGGGCCACACCCAGCCATACTCAGGGGTTACTTCTGGCTCTACACTCGTAAGTCGCTCCTGGCATGTTGGGGGAATCATATAAGATGCTGGGAATTGAACTAGGTCCTTCCTGAGGTTAGCCACATGCACTGCTGTACTATCTCTCTGGCCCTTTCATAATAAAAAAAAATTCTTCTTTTTGTTTTTGGGCCACACTCTGTGATGCTCACTGGCTATGTGCTCAGAAATTGCTCCTGGCTTGGGGGAACACATGGGATGCCGGGGGGATCAAACCGCAGTCCGTTCTAGGCTAGTACAGGCAAGGCAGATGCCTTACCGATTGTGCCACTACTCTGGCCCCTCCATAATAATTTTGTTTTTGTTTTGTTTTTTCTTTTGATTTTGGGCCACACCCAGTGTTGCTCAGGGGTTACTCCTGGCTGTCTGCTCAGAAATAGCTCCTGGCAGGCAAGGGGGACCATATGGGACACAGGGATTCGAACCAACCACCTTTGGTCCTGGATCGGCTGCTTGCAAGGCAAACGCCGCTGTGCTATCTCTCCAGGCCCCCATAATAAATTTTTTTTTTTGTTGTTGTTGTTTTTTTGGTTTTTGGGCCACACCCTGTTACGCTCAGGGGTTACTCCTGGCTATGCGCTCAGAAGTTGTTCCTGGCTTCTTGGGGGACCATATGGGACGCCAGGGGATCGAACCGCGGTCCGTCCTAGGCTAGCGCAGGCAAGGCAGGCACCTTACCTTCAGCGCCACCACCTGGCCCCCCATAATAAATTTTTTTTTCTTTTTTTTCTTTCTTCTCTCAAGAGAGAGAGAGAGAGAGAGAGAGAGAGAGAGAGAGAGAGAGAGAGAGAGAGAGAGAGAGAGAGAGAGAGAGAGAGAGAGAGAGAGAGAGAGAGAGAGAGAGAGAGAGAGAGAGAGAGAGAGAGAGAGAATTTCTGTCCTCCAGCCTCTAAGTCACACATATTCCTGCTAGGATCTTTTTTTTTTTTTTTTTTTTTTTTTTGTTTTTTGTTTTTTTTTTTTGTGACACACCCGGTGACGCTCAGGGGTTACTCCTGGCTATGCGCTCAGAAGTCCCTCCTGGCTTGGGGGACCATATGGGACACCGGGGGATCGAACCGCGGTCCGTCCAAGGCTAGCGCAGGCAAGGCAAGCACCTTACCTCTAGCGCCACCGCCCGGCCCCCCATAATAAATTTTTTTTTTTTTTTTTTTTTTTTTTTTTTTGTGGTTTTTGGGTCACACCCGGCAGTGCTCAGGGGTTATTCCTGGCTCCAGGCTCAGAAATTGCTCCTGGCAGGCACAGGGGACCATATGGGACGCCGGGATTCGAACTGATGACCTCCTGCATGAAAGGCAAACGCCTTACCTCCATGCTATCTCTCCGGCCCCCCCATAATAAATTTTTAAGACTTCTATCTTTCTCCTAATTTTACTCATTTCTTGTAAACATGTCAACAGGGAGTCCTCATATACCAATATAACAACCCAACAATGGCATTGCTTCTTCAAAATTAAGATCCCTAAATTGGGCAATTGCTTATCCTTAAGTTTCAGATATCAGAAAATATACAGTAAATACATATCTAGTCTCCTATTTTTTTACCACTACCACTACCATATCCTATTTGGTCACACTGGTAGCGCTCAGGGGTTACTCCTGGCTCTGCACTCAGAAATCGCTTCTAGCAAGTTGTTCCTCTGCACTCAGAAATTGCTCCCATATGGGGGACCATATGGGATGCTGGGTTTCAAACCATCGTTTGTCCTGAATCAGCTGCATGTAGGCAAATGCCCTGCCACTGTGCTATCTCTCTGGCCCATTTTTTTCTTTTTGTTGTTGTTTTTGTTTTTGCCAGTTTAATTTTAATGGAAAATAAACTGGAATGAAATATCAAGAGATCAAGAATATAGATTCTTTTTATTTTACTCTCCCCGCAAGAGTACAGATTCTTAAAATGAGAGAATTTCTTTAAGTTACCATGTAGAAGACTGGAGCTTTTCTACCTCAAACGGCTGGTACATGCTTTGTATGTGAGAGCTGCTGGTTCAATTCCTAGCACCACATGATGCTTGAGCACCACCAGTGTGTCCCCAAATTAAAAAAGAAATTACCACATGCACAGTAAGTGGTCATTAAATACTGCTTATTATTCCCCAATTGCTAATTATTAAGGCACAGATAAAGGCAGTTTTCTAAGTTTTTTTTTAAATAAGACTTCACATGGGGTTGGAGTGATAGCACAGTGGTAGGGCATTTGCCATTGCATGTGGCCAACCCAGGACAGACTCTGGTTGGATTCCTGGCATCCCTTATGGTCCTCCAAGCCTGCCAGGAACAATTTCTGAGTGCAGAGCCAGGAGTAAACCCCCGCACCCCCCCCCAAAAAAAAAAGACTTCACAGACATGGCCCAAGAAAAAATAAAACGAATAGAATGGAGTAATTTTTTTATTTTCAGACACTTCTACAAAGAGGCTTCTCAGTGACTGAGCTCTCTCTAGTGGGAGAAGAAAAGGGTCCACCTGCAGCTGTCCACAGTGGCTCTGCTCACGGCCGAGGATCTTCTTGGCCACAGTGGTGAGGTGGAGGCGTGTACTTCCCTTCTTTCATTAACTTATCCCGCTGCCTCCTGATGGCGTTCAGTCGGCGGGTCTGCCAAAAAAAAAAAAAAGCATTTATTAATTTTCTCTAGGGAGAATAATTATACAGTGGATAGGGCACTTGTTTTGTATGGAGTTGATCCCCGGCTTCCCAGTTGGTCTCCTGAGCCCATCAGGAGTAATTCCTGAATATACAGCCAGGAGTAACCTCTGAGCATTGCCAGGTGTGACCCCCAAACCAAAAACCAAACCAAACCAAACCAACCTGCAGAAAACACTCTAGGAACAAAACAAAACAAAGTAGCTCCCATTTTACTGCAAAGAAGAAAGGGTCCAGGGAAGAGTCCATGGCTAAAAACATGTGTGAGTATGATGAAACTACGAGTCTAATGCCCACCCACATGCACAAGCACAGGCAGCTCTGCTGTTCAAGCATGGCCAAGAGCAGAACCACCTGTGAACACATGTGAAGAGCAGTGACCCCCCAGTGAACACAACAACCAGAATGTGCATGAGCATCAATGATGAGTATGATCTCCTGTGGGCAAGTGTGCAACACCAGTTCTGTGTGCAAACCAATCAACTCAAGTGTGTGACCCTGATGACGACTATAATCACAACCAAGAGAAGGAGATATAGAAAAGGAAGATGACGGGGCCGGAGAGATAGCATGGAGGTAAAGCGTTTGCCTTTCATGCAGGAGGTCATCGGTTTGAATCCCGGCGTCCCATATGGTCCCCCGTGTCTGCCAGGAGCAATTTCTGAGCCTGGAGCCAGGAATAACCCCTGAGCACTGCCTGGTGTGACCCAAAAACCAAAAAAAAAAAAAAAAGAAAAGGAAGATGACATTGATGTATGACTTATGAGGTCTACTCAGAGTTTATGTCCTAGTACCCATGTTTAGTACCTAGTACTCAGAGTTTATGTCCCTTAGTTTTCCCTCTTGACTCATGCACTTAATGTTTTCTCTCCTAGGAACATTCTTCCCTCAAATCTGTTCACCTCTTAAGCTTTGGTCCAACTGTCTTCTGTTGGCTAAGTATTTCTCTCACTACCCTCTCTTTAAAAATAAACCAAGATCCCCCTCTTAGTTCCCACACTGAGCCAGTGCTTTCTGCCCTTCTGTTGATTCTCCCACTGCAGTTATCAACATTTAACATACTACTTTTTAACTTGAGAGTTTTCAGTTCCTCCCCACAACCTTCTTGGAATGTAAGTACCATACAGCAGGAATTATTCTCCATTTTTCTTGCTATATTTCTAGTAGATAGAATAGTTCCTACAATAATAGGATATTCTAATAAAATTTTATTTTTGTTTTTTGGGCTATACCTGGCAAAGCTCAGGAGTTACTCCTGGCTCTGAGCTCAGAAATCGTGCTTGGTAGGCTCAGGGGAACCTATGGGATGCCAGGAATAGAACCTGGGTCTGTCCCGGGTTGGCTGCGTGCAAGGCAAACATCCTACTACTGTGCTATTGCTCTGGCCCATAAATATTTTTGAGTGAATGAGTACATTCTCATGATGATATAAGAATGTATATAAAGGGGCCGGAGAGATAGCATGGAGGTAAGGCGTTTGCCTTTCATGCAGGAGGTCATCGGTTCAAATCCCGGCGCCCCATATGGTCCCCCGTGCCTGCCAGGAGCAATTTCTGAGCCTGGAGCCAGGAATAACCCCTGAGCACTGCCGGGTGTGACCCAAAAAAAAAAAAAAAAAAAAAAAAGAATGTATATAAAAATGTATTGAGGGTCCGGGCGGTGGCGCTAAAGGTAAGGTGCCTGCCTTGCCTGCGCTAGCCTTGGACGGACCGCGGTTCGATCCCCCGGCGTCCCATATGGTCCCCCAAGCCAGGAGCGACTTCTGAGCACATAGCCAGGAGTAACCCCTGTGCATTACCGGGTGTGGCCCAAAAACCAAAAAAAAAAAAAAAAAAAAAAAAAAAAAAAAATGTATTGAATTGGGGCCAGGAAGGTGGCGCTAGAGGTAAGGTGTCTGCCTTGCAAGCGCTAGCTTAGGACAGACCGAGGACCACGGTTTGATCCCCAGGCGTCCCATATGGTCCCCCCAAGCCAGGAGCGATTCTGAGCGCATAGCCAGGAGTAAACCTTGAGCGTCAAATGAGTGTGGCCCAAAAACCAAAAAAATAATAATAATAATAAATTTTTAAAAAAAATGTATTGAATTAAGCAAACCATTAAATATAACTTGGACAGAAAACCTCTAGGTTATCCTAAATACTAATATAATCTTTAAGCATTATTTATTTATATGTTGCTGGGATCACATTCAGATATCACATACACAAGTATTCTACCACTGAGCCTATTCTCCAGGCAAAACTTAAACCATTTCTAAGTGTGCACATACATGTCCTAGGGCCCCAGGATAGAACAAAGGATGAGACACCCTGGTATGTGCTGTACCGCTGAGCTAAATCTCTGGCTCAGGACCACGCTCCTTTTCCTTTCCTGCCTGTTCTTGCTGCTATGATATATCACACACAGGATGCTGTGCAGGCACACTTTTAGTTGTAGTTCTTGCCAGGATTACTCTTGGTCATGGAACTTGCACACTAGGCTCTGGTGTTGAGCAGGGAGCACAGACTTTGTTGTAGTGTGGGATGGTGCTGGGGAATGAGCTCATGGTCTAATGTCTAAAATGCAGGCACTCTACCACAAAACTCCCCGCTGGCCCCAAGACTAGTCTTCCAAAAACCAAAACCAAACCAAATGGTGGTTGGAGAGATAGTATGGGTTAAGGTGCTTGCCTTGCATGAGGTCAACTTAAGTTTGATTCCCAGCATCACACACAATCCTCTGAGAGCCCTAAGAGCACAGAGCCAGAGTAGCCCCTGAGCTTTGCTGGGTGTGGCCCCCAAAATAAAAACTAACAAAAGAAAATTATCCCCCCCAAAAAAGTACATAAAATAACAAAACCTATTGTAAATGCCATATATAGACTATGATCAGTCACTTCCCTCAGTGTATCACTTAAAAATCAATATGCAAGGGATGAGTGACAGTGCAGTGGGAAGGCCGATTGCCCTGCATAGAGCTGACTTCGGTTTGATCCCCGACACCCCATATGGTCCTCTAAGCCTGCCAGGATCAATCCAGGAGTGCAGATCCAGGAGGAAGTACTGAGTACCACCTGGTATGGTCCCAAAACAAACCAAAAACATGCAAAAACTCAATATACAGGGAACAATATATAATTGTGACCTCATAGGTCTCTTTTTTTCCAATTCTGGCTTCATTTTACTCATATGCAAACAGCATATTTAAAGAGCAGAAAACCAATAAATTAGAAAATTTTGGGGTATGGGGAGGGTAATCATACTTGGTAGTGCCAGCAGCTAATCCTAACATGGTGCCCAAAGTTGCTTCCTGAGTGCTTGAGTTACCACACATCTCCAGGGCTCCACATGCAAAGCAAGCACTCCAGCCCTCCAAACCATCTCTCTGGCCCAGAAATTGCAAATTTGGAAGATATATTCAGTTGTAAAGCACATCTTAGATTGTATGAGGCCCTGGGAACCATCCCCAATGCCAAAAGAAAAGGACAAAAACTGACTCTGTTGGGTCCAGATTAATAAATAGCACAGAGAGCAGAGCAATCACCTTGCACAGTCAAGCCAGGTTCCATCCTCTGCACCCCAGCAAGCCCCACAGGAATGGTCCTTGAGTGCAGAGCCAAGTGTAAGCCCTGAACACATGGTTGGGAGTGGCCCAAACACAAAACACAGCCCTCAATGCACCCCCCAAAGAAAAAGAAAGACAAAGAAACCAACTCCTCTTTTCCATCATCTCACCGTTTTCTGACGAAGCATACATTCAAGAAAATCATCATATTCGAACTTGCACTCCTTCTTTGCTCTTGTGCCACCAATCCCATGTGCGCATTCTATCCATTCCTTTTCAAAAGCATGGCATCGAGTTGGAATCTTGTAAGGCTGTTCGGCACTCTGGATTGTCAACCCACGGTCTAAGTTAATACCCAGCCTCTTCTGTATATCGAAGAAAGGCATGGCTGAAATGAAAGACAGGAAAAGAAAGAATGCTGTAATAGTGTTATCAGATAATTTCTTTTTTTTTTTTTTGAGTGGCAGAGCCATACACAGTAGTGCTCAAGCCTTATTACTGTCTCAGTGTTCAGGGATCACTCCTGACAGGGCTTGGGTAACTGACCATAGGTGGCGCTGGGGATAGTAACCAGACTGGCTGCATGCAAATCAAATACCTCAGCTCTCAAGCCCCCAGAAGTGATTTCTTTTTTCTGTTTTCTTTTATTTATTTATTTATTTTTGGTCACACCCGGCAGCGCTCAGGGGTTCCTCCTGGCTCTACGCTCAGAAATCGCCTCCGGCAGGCTCGGGGAACCATATGGGATGCCGGGATTCGAACCACCATCCTTCTGCATGCAAGGCAAACGCCTTACCTCTGCTGTGCTATCTCTCTGGCCCCCAGAAGAGTGATTTCTAATAAAAATGAGATAATTATGATAAACTGTTTTGAGAAAAATATTTTATACTATTCTCCCAATCTCTTTTTTTTGGTTTGTTTTGTTTTTGGGCCATATCCAGCGGTGCTCAGAAATCACTCTCGGTGGGCTTGAGTGAAGAGGATCACATCTGGATCAGCAGCATTCAAGGCAAGTGCCCCACCCACTATGTTATTGCCCTGGCCCTCCCAATTTCTTCTTACCATTGTATAGTCAATGAGAAATTCCCGAGCCTTCACAAAACCCTAGGAAAACTGAATTAGAAACTAAAAAAAATGGGCTTGAGTTACAGCACAGTGGTAGGGTGTTTGCCTTGTACCTGCTAACCTGAGATGCACACAGGTTCAATCTCTGGCATCATTTCCCAGCATTCCATATGGTTCCTCAAGCCTGCCAGAGCGATTTTGGGGGGGTGGGGCACACAGTGGTGCTCAGGGGTTACTCCTGGCTCTGCTATCAGAAATTGCCCCTGACAGGCTTGGGGGACCATGTGGGATGCTGGGAATCAAACCCAGGTGGCTGTGAGGCAAACTCTCTATTCTGGCCCCTCCAGGAGCGATTTCTGAGTAAAGAGCCAGGAGTAACCCTGAGCACCACCAGGTGTGGCCCCAAACCCAAACCAAAATGATAAAAATCTTTTAGTAGTAAAGTCATATTTATCAAAAGTTAAGACAGTGGTAGGGGCTACAGTGGGTAGGGCGTTTGTCTTGCATGCTGCTGATCTGGGTTTGATCCCTGGCATCCCAAATGGTCCTGCAAGCCTGCCAGAAGTAACCCCTGAGCACGGCTGAGTGTGGCCCAAATATTAAAACAAAAAAATCCCAAAATTAGTAGTAGTGTTTTTTTTTGGTTTTTTTTTTTTTTTTTTGGTTTTTGGGCCACACCCGGCGGTGCTCAGAAATAGCTCCTGGCAGGCTTGGGGGACCATATGGGACACCGGGATTTGAACCAACCACCTTTGGTCCTGGATTGGCTGCTTGCAAGGCAAACACCGCTGTGCTATCTCTCCGGGCCCAATAGTAGTGTTTTTACGTTATTTACTTTTGGTTTTGGGACCACACGGGCGGTGCTCAGGGGTTATTCCTGGCTCTGCACTCAGATATTGCTCCTGGCAGGCTTGGGGTACCATATGGGATGACAGGGATCGAACCCAGGTCCACTTTGGGTTGGCAGTATGCAAGGCAAATACCTTAATGATATGCTACCTGAGGCTTTTTATTTTATTTTTTGGTGTTTTGACTTTATAATCCCAAATCTTTGAAACAGATCTGAAAATATTTAAAATGCAAATATAAAAAAACAGCACCCCTAATTCCATCCTTAAGATCCCACACACCGTGTAATGGATGTCCTCAAATATTTTCCCTACTGAACAAGTTTCATAAAGCCAGAGGTATGAGATTTAGTATATGGTGGGGCAGGGCTACGGAAAACTTGGACGTGCAATAAGGGAAAATGAATGATTAAATCCAGAATCCACTATGGACAGGAGAGAGAACAAAGAGAATATTAAGTTGCTCGCCATGGATGTGTTCTTTATGTTAGATCCCTAGCAACCTATAGCTAGCTCCCTACCACATGAGCCACACAGAGCAGAGTGGAGTAGCCTTTAGGTGTGGCCCAAAACACCAGCATCCAATCAACCCAGCATCCACTATATAGGAGAACACAAGATAGTGGGGTGCTGGTGGTAATATACATAGAACAAAATTTAGTTCATTGGCACCAGGCTGTAATTTGTGTTAAGCTAACAGTGCTATGCTCCAGCACCAAAGTGTTAAGTGAAAAAAAAAAAGTTTGAGTGTGTGTGATGGCCTGAGACTTGTTAAAGTATTCAAAAAATGTCACCCAAGGTACCTTTGAATGTTAGATTTTAATTTTGTTTTTGGGTCACATCCGGTAGCGCTCAGGGGTTACTCCTGGCTCTGTGCTCAGAAATCGCTCCTAGCAGGCTCAGGGGACCAAACGAGATGCTGGGGATCGAACTTGGACTGGCCACGTGCAAGATAAGCACCCTCCCAACCTGTTGCACCATCCTCCGGTCTCCATAATTAAAACTTAAATTAAACTTTCTTCTACCCGCCTTTTGGTGATCTATTAAGTAATAAATATAATTTCAGGCACAAGAGTTTTTTTGGGGGGAGCGGCAATAAACTGCCTTAAGCAAAGCACTAGGATGCAAAGACACACAAAATAATTGGCAGGACGGTTAAAAACTGCCCAGGAGACTTGAAAACGCTTTTGCAGATGGATTCAAGAGTTGGTGAGCTCATAGCGCTAGGGGCCTATGAAGTCCTTATGCCTTCTATGCAGGGGACCCAGTCGGATCAGGCACCTGATGGTAACACTATGCAACACTATGCAAGCACAGCTGGAGCACCGACTCCAAAGAAGCCCAGACCACCGTCACCCCCCACCCCGCCTTCAACAAACCAATATTGGAATTGAGTTTACCGAATATATAGAGCACAGCAAGTCTCAGAAAGAAATGCTGATCCGGGCCCAGAAAGATAGCTCAGCGGCGTTTGCCTTGCAAGCAGCCGATCCAGGACCAAAGGTGGTTGGTTCGAATCCCGGTGTCCCATATGGTCCCCCGTGCCTGCCAGGAGCTATTTCTGAGCAGACAGCCAGGGGTAACCCCTGAGCATTGCTGGTGTGGCCCAAAAACCAAAAAAAAAAAAAAAAAAAAGAAATGCTGATCCGTCTTGCACCACTGGGGACCAGGCCCCTGCTGCAGATGGTGCGAGTTGAGCAAAGAATGAAAAGGGGCCAGGGGTGGAATATGAAAGCAGGGTGAAGGAGCTTCAGATTAAATGCAAAAAGGTCTGCACAGAAAGTTAAACTAAATTAAAATTTAATTAATTGATTAAAAGTAATTTGAATTAAATTAAAATGTCAGCACAGAAAGAAGCTCCAGAGGCGGGTGACATTGGCCCTGCAGGCCAGGGCTTGGGAAACCAAGAAAGCAGGCCCAGAATCCGGGCCCCGCAGAGCGGGACACCAACCCAGGCAGGAGGAATAATGAAAAGGAACGGCAGAGGAAGCTTCTAACAACACCCACGACTCAACCTCCCCACGGATGCCCAGCCTCACCGTCCGGCCTCAGTGCCCTTGCCTCTTCGTTGGCGCCGCTGCAGGACGACCCGGGGAACCGGAGGCCTGCCGCAAAGGACGCCAGCAGTGCGACACTTGCAGCGCGACACTTGCCTGGAGACGGCTTTCCCTCCGCCCTCGCGTCCCGGTAGTCATAGAAACCAAGCCAGTCGGGCTCGCTGCGCATGCGCCAATCTCTGCGCCTGCGCCGTGAGTTGAGCCCGTTTCTAAAGATACGGAAATGTTACTAGTTCGTAGACTCCGGAACTAGTTGGGTTCCGGGACTGATGGCTGGTCGCGTTGTTCCTCGCGGTGTCGAGACACACGAAAGAAATCATTTCGAGGCCACACGAAAGAAATAATTTATGCACACAACCCTTCCTTGATGGGGTTAATTAACTGATGGCCTGCCTGTGCACAGGGGATGGGTACGGATTCTGACTCTACATTTCTGTAAGTCCCCAGGGAAGTTTCTTTTGGCTCTGCAGGTAGGGCTCACTTTCGTTTTGCATCTCTCCAGGCGTCTCTTATTTGGGAGGCTGCCAGAGCCCGCGGGTTCCTTGACCTGCTAGAGGCAGAGTAGCTAAGACTCTTGACAAGATGTTTCTTTAAGCCCTTTTTTTTTTTTTTCTTTTGGCTTTCGGACCACACCCAGTGATGCTCAAGGGTTACTTCTGGCTCAGAAATCATTCCTGGCAGGCTCCGGGGGCCATCTGGGATGCCAGGGATCAAACTCGGGTCGACCACTTGCAAGGCAAATGCCCTACCGCTGTGCTATTGCTTCAGCCCCTCTTTAAGCCTGTTTTATTAAACAGCAAGGGTAGAGAGGCCAGGGGCTTTATGACACATCCCTAGGCCTGGAGAGGAAGAAAGAGGGAGGGAGGGAGGGGAAGAAAGAGAGAGGGAGAGGGGAGAGAGGAGAGAGGAAGGATAGAGGAAGGAGAGAGAGAGAGGAGAGAGAGACAGACAGACTGACTGACCGACTAACCTTGGTCAGATTGAGGGCCAGGTAAGGAATAGGTAAGCAAAGTAAAAGGATAAAACTACTCAGGCAAATACAGCCAAGGTCTGTAGAAATCAGAGACAAGGGCCCGGAGAGATAGCACAGCGGCGTTTGCCTTGCAAGCAGCCGATCCAGGATCAAAGGTGATTGGTTCAAATCCCGGTGTCCCATATGGTCCCCCCGTGCCTGCCAGGAGCTATTTCTGAGCAGACAGCCAGGAGTAACCCCTGAGCATCGCCGGGTGTGGCACAAAAACAAAACAAAAAACAAACAAAAAAAAGAAATCAGAGACAAGTCGAAGCCAGGAGTAGAAACTTCTTCAGTCTGCTACTCCACAAATAGCCTCTCCCCACTGCCACTGCCACCGCCACCACCTAACTCCCACGACAAGCCTCAATATGGGTGAGGTTTTATATCCCAGCCAAACTGCCAGCCATTGACAGTTGACTAAGGTCCTTAAAGGAGAGGACCCCTTTTATGACAACCACTGGGTATTACAGGGTAAGTAATATAGGGTAAATTGGACCTGTGGAGCTGGTGTAAGTGGGGAAGAGGACTGCTGATAGGAGTGAATAAAGGGATCCCCTTTCCTCTCAGAAGCTAAGGTGCCAGCAAACAGAGGTCGTTCTTTTTTTTTTTTTTTTTTTTTTTTTGTGGTTTTCTTTGGGTCACACCCGGCAGTGCTCAGGGGTTATTCCTGGCTCCATGCTCAGAAATTGCTCCTGGCAGGCACAGGGGACCATATGGGACGCCGGGATTCGAACCGATGACCTTCTGCATGAAAGGCAAACTCCTTACCTCCATGCTATCTCTCCGGCCCCAGAGGTCGTTCTTGCAACTGTGCTCTGGCGTGCTATCTCAGTGGCCTCTCACTACATCTCTCACACTAACAAACTTTACATTGCCCGGACTCAGCTCAGACCTGGCCTGTACTTCATCTGGAGCAGCCCAAGATGTTGGGAAAAGCCAAGTGCCTAACAGGCTGTCCAAACAACTGAATCTAGGTGTTGGACTTGGAAACTAGTTCCTTGAGCTCCTTCTGCATACACATGTATTTCCAAATGACACCTGAGTGCAAGTTCCACAACGAGGACCTGCTATCAGTTAGGGCCAAGAAGAACCAGAACTGCAGGCCTGGAGAGATAGCACAGCGGCGTTTGCCTTGCAAGCAGCCGATCCAGGACCAAAGGTGATTGGTTCGAATCCCGGTGTTCTATATGGTCCCCCGTGCCTGCCAGGAGCTATTTCTGAGCAGACAGCCAGGGGTAACCCCTGAACATCGCAGGGTGTGGCCCCAAAACAAAACAAAACAAAACCAGAGCTGCAGGACCAGCAGCCCAGGAAATAACAGAACAGTGACAATAAAAATCCAGGCAGCGCTTTCCTTACAGAAGTATAGCAAGGCCAAGGCACAGGCAAAGGACAATGTGGAGAACCAGCCTGGATGGGGTGGAAAAGACCAAGTTTTGGCCATCAAACGTGTTCCAGCAAGAGTTGCTCTATATATCAGCAAGCCTAACATCAGCCACAGACCCAGTGGTCTATACCAGGACAGTATGCCAAGAGTTCAGCAAAGGGTCTCCAACCTAGATGCAGAAATGGCTTGCCGTGCCTGGCAGCTAGCAGGTGGAATCATCCCCAATTCAGCTGGGCCTCACTGGCACTCAAAACAGTTTCATCTTCAGATAAAATATTATCCTCCGGGGCCGGGAAGGTGGCGCTAGAGGTAAGGTGTCTGCCTTACAAGCGCTAGCCAAGGAACGGACCGCGGTTCGATCCCCCGGCGTCCCATATGGTCCCCCCAAGCCAGGGGCGATTTCTGAGCACATAGCCAGGAGTAACCCCTGAGCATCAAACGGGTGTGGCCCAAAAACCAAAAAAAATATATATATATTATCCTCCAATCTGAGAGATAACTAACCCTCAGCATGGCTGGTTGTGGTCCTGATTGTCCCCAGAACCATAAGGACTGAGCTTGAACCTCAGAACCTCAGAGCCTCAGGACTCAGTGGTCAGCTCTAGGGTTCACTACTTTGGAAGCCCCATGCCCAAAATTTATCTTTATCTTCAGTAAATGTGACCTAAGACCAGAGAGGTAGCACAAAGGGCTAGAGAACAGGCTTTGCATGTGAGATCTTGGTCTTTTACCCCTGGTATTATAGGGTCTCCTGAGCATCACTGGGAGTGACTCATGAGCACCATGGAGATGGGGATGGGACCAAAATATAGTGTCAGGTTGAAGAGTACAGGGGGTAAAGCCTTATACACAGCAGACCCCTGATTAAATCCTTTGTACTACATATGTTCTCCTGAGCATTGCCAGGAAGACTGAGCACAGAGCTAGGAATAAATCAGGTATGATCCGATGATGCCCAACCAAAAAGATAAAGTTGTCTTAAAATATAAAAATATAGCTCATGGGGGTCAGAGCGGTGGTTCAAGCAGTAGGGCATTTGCCTTGCACATACTGACCTAGGACGGACTATGGTCCAATCCCCCGGTGTCCCACATGGTCTCCCAAGCCAGGAGCGATTTTTTTTTTTGGTTTTGGGGGGACCATATGGGATGCCGGGGATCAAACCGCTGTCCATCCTAGGCTAGCGTTTGCAAGGCAGACACCTTTCCTCTAGTGCCACCTCTCTGGCCCCAACCAGGAGCTATTTCTGAGCACATAGCCAGGAATAACCCCTGAGTGTCACTGAGTATGGCCCAAAAAACAAAAAATAAAGCTCAGTGGCAGAGCTTATGTCTCACATATATGTAGCTTAGGATCAATACTTTTTTTTTTTTTGGGTCACACCCGGCAATGCTCAGGGGTTACTCCTGGCTCCATGCTCAGAAATTGCTCCTGGCAGGCATGGGGGACCATATGGGATACCGGGATTCGAACCGATGACCTGCATGAAAGGCAAATGCCTTACCTCCATGCTATCTCTACGGCCCCGGGATCAATACTTTTTTTTGTTTGTTTCGGGCACAACCAGTGATGCTCAGGGGTCACTCCAGACTCTGAGCTCAGGAATTATTCCTGGCAGTGCTCAGAGGGTCATATGTGATTCCAGGGATCAAGCATCTTACCTGATGTACTGTCTCTCATTAGCACCTGTGGGTACAATGCAGGAAGAGAATAACAGACCTTTAATTTTCTAGTATTTTATTTATTTTGTGAAGTAAATCATTTTAGAGAAATATGAGTGAAGGGAGGGAGGGAAGAAGAGATATTAGAAAGGAAACTGTAGGGCCAAACAGATAGTACAGCTGGTAAGGCACTAGTTTTGCTCATGGCCAACATGGTTTGATCCTGGCCATCTCATATAGTTAGTTCCCCAAGTACCTTCAGGAGTGACCCAGAAGGGCCCCAAACGAACCCAAATCGAAGACCTACAATCCCTAGAATTCCAAGAGTAAATTCCCCTGGTGACCACAGATGCCGGCTTGAATTCTTGAGCTTTCAAACAGAAGTGAAGGGGCTTACGATGTTCACAAAGGGTGTGCATCCGCCCCTCTACCTCCTCCTGTTTTGTTCACCTTTTCATGGACCATTTTGCTTCCTAAAGAGTGATTTTACGGGGCCAGAGAGATAGCATGGAGGTAGGGTGCTTGCCTTGCATGCAGGGCAGTGGTTCGAATCCCTGTATCCCATATGGTCCCCCCCCCCAGCCTGCTAGGAGCGATTTCTGAGCTTAGAGTGCTGCCGGGTGTGACCCAAAAACAAAACAAAACAAACAAAAGAGTGATTTAAAACGAAATCAACGGCCCATACACGAGGCAAGTCTGAGTTGTCACCAAGTCCGTTTAGCTGAGAGATGGGGTGGAACAAGACTAGGTGTTCCCTGAGGGGGTTGCTTCTCCTTTCTAAAGAAGAACCAGAAAAGGAGAGCAGGACTGGCTTCTCTATTTGCATTCTCACCTTTCTTAAACCGAGCCTAAGCTTTTGGCTTTTTGGGTGGGCGGAAGAACGTAGTTCGGCGGGTAGGTAAGGCCTTAGCCTTCCTTGCATGTGGCTGATCTGACTTCGATCCCTAGCACCCCAAATGGTCCCCTGAATACCACCAGGAGTGATCTCTGAAATCAGCCAGGAGTAAGCCTTGAGCACCGCTGACTGTGACCCCACAGGGAAAAACAAATATAAGCAAAGCTTCAAGGATTGCAGTTGTCTGCTGGTGGTCACCAGCTGTCCAAAGTTCGCCAGGCCCCCATTCACAGGATTACTAGGATTAACTCACCAAGGGGTCAGGAAGATAGTTCAGGTAGGTAGAGCACATACTTTTGTGTCCCCAGCACCAATGGTGGTAAGCCTGATGACCCTTGAACACTATTCCCTGAGCATTGAGAGCTTTGACCCCTCTTCTTTGCTAAGCATCACCAGGTGTGTGGCCCTCGTACAATTTTTCCTTTGGTCCCGAGAGATAGTACGTTTGGTAAGGCGCTTGCATTTCAGGAGGCCAACCCGGTTCTATTCTACTCTTGCATTGCATATGGTCCCCAGAGCACTGCCTAAAGTGGCCTGCGCAAAGAGCAGGAGTAGCCCCTGAGCATTCTCAGATGTGGTCCCTCCCCAAAATAAAAGATGCCTAAAGATATGAAGACCACATCACTTTAAAAATCCTGAGCTCTGGGGCCAGAGCTATAGCACATCAGGTAGGGCATTTGCCTTGCATGCAGCTGACCTTGGTTCAATTACTGGCATGCCATATAGCCTCCCAAGTCTACCAGGAGTAATTCTGAGCACAGAGCCAGGAGTAACCCGAGTGTTGCCAGGTGTGGCTCAAAACCAAAATAAATAAATAAATAAATAAATAAATATCCTGAGCTCTCTGGAGAAGATAAACTGAAGTACTACCCAATGCAGAAGTCCAAGGCCCCAGCCAGAGAAGTGTGAACCCCTGAAAAAGATAAGGAATAATTCAGAAAAGCCCATAATCCATAATGAATGAAATTATGAAAAGATTCAAAAGTACAAGGCTTCCCTGTGACAATGTCCTTTTTCGTTTGTTTTGGGCCACAACTGGTGTGGTCAGAGCTGTTTACCTTGGAATCTTTCTTGGTAGTCCATGTAGGACCATATGTGGTGCTAGGGATCTGGTTTACCTGTACACAAAGAAGCACTTTACTAGCTATATTCCTTTTCTTTCCTTAAGTTGGGAAAACAAAAAACAAAAAACAACCTTCACAGCCAAGTCAATAAGCAAAGTTATCTGTAGAAGAAGGCAATGGGTCCTAAAGTCAGGTGTGTAAAGGAAGTCAGAGTGATGATTAAAATTAAAGAGGGTGGTACTGGGGGTGGAAATGATACTGAATTCAAAGTGACGGAACCGTGAACCACTGAAGCAAACTGAAGTGGAGGAGGAAGTAGCCAGGCTAGTGGGAAGAGTAACTTGATGCTGGTGAACATTCCACCCCCAGAACAAACCCCTCTGATATGCAGAGGTGCTGTTTGATTTTAATTAGGCTTCCCACCTCGTATGATTACATGAAGAAAACAGAGTTAGGGCCAAACGGGCAGTCGACTGCACCTGACATGCTTCTCATCATTAAACACACTGGAGTCTGGCTTTAATAGCCCAATATAGCTTTATTAGTGAGTCAGCCTGCATGAGTAAGGATGGGGTAATTAAACCACCTGGAGGCAACCTGCCAGGGCAGTTGAGTCGCTTTCCCAGGGGAAACACCCTGCCCTGTCCCGATGCACATGACAACTATCAAGGGGGAGGGAGGTTTGTTTTGGTTTTTGGGTCTCACCCAGCAATGCTACGGGCCACACTGGCTCGATGCTGCTCAGGGATAACTCCTGGAGGTGCTTGACAAAATGTGGTGCCAGGATGGAACCTGGTCCTGGTTCAACTCTTCGTGCTGTCTCTGTGTCATAGCAAGTGTCATCAAATTTCTGGCCAAGGGCCCGGAGAGATAGCACAGCGGTGTTTGCCTTGCAAATAGCCGATCCAGGACCAAAGGTGGTTGGTTCGAATCCCGGTGTCCCATATGGTCCCCCGTGCCTGCCAGGAGCTATTTCTGAGCAGATAGCCAGGAGTAACCCCTGAGCACCGCGGGGTGTGGCCCAAAAACCAAATTTCTGGCCAAGACACTGAGCTTCTTTATAAGGACCTAGAGAAACTGTAGATAGATCTCTTGGCTAGAGACAAACATATCTCTGCATTAGACAAAATCATTTGACTCCAAACGCCAGGGAAAGAGTTCAAGTGGCATACTGACAGGAAGCAACCACATATTTAATCAGAAGTGATGGCTCAGTATGCCACAAGCTCAGCATTGGAGTTAAAGAGCAAGTGTTTCTCAACTTTTTCTGCCTCTGGCCCCTTTCTGACCTTCTTTCCTTCCTGTACACCTACCTTCTACCCCCAACCTATATACTGGCTCTGCTCCCATTCCTATTCATAGCCCCCTATTTTCACATTTTTCATTTGGAATATCCTGAAGGCATACAGCAGACCATATGGTCCCAGTTGAGAAATGCTGATGCAGACACACACAGTACAGTACTATATAACAAAGGCATAAATTGTAGTGCTGAAAAGAAATGTTTTGTTAGTAGTGGATTCCTGCAGAAAGGGCCTCCTTTCATGTTCATGCTTCTGCATGTTTACCATGACCATTTTATTTTCTTCACTTAAATCTCAGATTAGCATGTTTTTTTTTTTGCGGGGGGGGGGGGGGGCTCAAAGCCTGTCTGTGATTCCCACACACCAACTGTACCAGCAGTCCAATGTGAGGGCCTGAAGAAAGGGTGCTGTTTGGGCTGTAGTGCCAGTACCCCAGGCAATGATTGGGGAGCCATAAGGGCTAGACCTAGTATACTCAGGGGCCTCCAGTGCTACACCTGGGTATTGCTTCAGGAAACTAGCTCTAAGATTAATTTTATTTGGCTGTTGAGGCTTTGGGGGATTGTGGTGTTGAGGATCAGACTTAGGACTCCTGAATGCAAAGCAGGTACTGTAGCCTTTTTTTTTTTTTTTTTTTTTTTGGTTTTTGGGCCACACCCGTTTGACGCTCAGGGGTTACTCCTGGCTATGTGCTCAGAAATCGCCCCTGGCTTGGGGGGACCATATGGGACGCCGGGGGATCGAACCGTGGTCCGTTCCTTGGTAGAGCTTACAAGGCAGACACCTTATCTCTAGCGCCACCTTCCCGGCCCCGTACTGTAGCCTTTTAAGCCATCATCCCTCTTGGGTTGTTTCCTAGGCCTCACAAGAATAAGCACAAGGCCTTAGAGTATGGGGTTAAGACACTTATACGTGGTCAATTGATTAATCCCTGGCACACTATATGGTCCCCACAGCACTCCCAGGAGTGACTCAAGGGGAGTGACTCAAGTATAGGTGGTAGCAAGCTGAGCATGGTGAGTTCTGGCCCATGTCCTCTCCTCTACCTCCCACCACTCAAAAGAATATAAGGACAAGAGCAAGGGGCCTTTTTGGTATACTTCAGTGATCTATTGGCCTAGATGTGATCTAATATGATCTAGCTTATGTGACCTACTGGCCTAAGCAGTACTTGGTAAATAGGAATTCAATATACATTAACCAAATGAAGAAGGAACTCTATTTTAAGAAGGAAGTAGAAAGGCAATTGCTATTGGAACAGGCATTTACCAACTTAAAGTCAATTTAATTCCAGGTAGAAAAATGAATAGTAAGAACAACATGAAATAATATAAGCTAACCCAGAGCTAAGAGTAGTTTGAGAAAAAATAATAGTTTTATTTTTCAGTCACATCTAGTAGTGTTAGGGCTTTCTCCTGGCTCTGAGTTCAGCAATTACTCCTGGAGGGCTCAGAGGACCATATGGGATGCCTGGGACAGAGCCTGAGTCGGCCCTATGCAAAGCAAGCACTTTACCCATTGTACTATTACTCTAGTCCAAAAGAAAATATTTTTAATAATCCACACAAGAATAAACTGGTTTTATGAGAATCTGTCTCACATACAACCAAAACCAAACCAAACAAACAAAAAACAACCTAGTACAGTAGCAATGCAATTAGGCTGGATTAGTTCATGGAGACAAAACAAGCCAAAGAAAACTGAGGGGAAATGAGATTATAGATTACTTAAAAACAATAGTGTTTTTTGGTTTAGTTTTTGGGGCACACCTATATGTACTTAGTGCTTTTTATTTCTGATAGTGGCTAGGGGATTATATTATTAAGTGCTGAAGATTGAACTGGATTTTTTAAAGCCTTTTTTTTTTTTTTTTTGCGGGGGGAAGGGGGAGGGAGGAGGGGAAGCATACCCGATGGTGCTCAAGGGTTCTTCCTGGCTCCCTTCCTGGCTCTTCATCAGAAATTGCTCCAAAGGCCGGCGTAATAGCTCAGCCTTGCACGTGGCTGATCGAGAACAGACCTTGGTTGATACCTGGCATCCCATAAGGTCCCCCAAGCCAGGAGCGATTTCTGAATTCATAGCCAGGAGTAAATCCTGAGTGTGGTCCAAAAACAAAACACAAAAAAACAACAACAAATCGCTTCGGGCAGGTTTGGGAGACTATATGGGATGCTGGGAATCAAAGCCCGGTAAATCCCAGCCAGCCCCGTGCAAGGCAAATGCTCTATCGCTCCAGCCTCTAATGGCTCTTTTTTTAGGGGAAGAGTGGTTGGGGTTTTGAGCCACTGTGGGGCTACTCCTCACTGTGCTGATATGATTCCTGACTTGGTGCTCAGGGAGTGTGGTGCCAAGAATGGCATTGGGGTCAGCTGCATGCAAGGTAAAGATCTTAACCCCTCTACTATCTCCAGGCTCCTCCTTTAGTTTTTTTTTTTTTTAGGGTAGTCAAGTGAAACAGTGGGAGTGGAGAAGGAACAAAGAAATGTAACCACCACGGCACTGGGACCAGCCTTTAGTTTTCTTTCTTTCTTTTTTTTTAGTTTTTGGGTCACACCCGGCAGTGCTCAGGGGTTACTCCTGGCTGTCTGCTCAGAAATAGCTCCTGGCAGGCACGGGGACACCGGGATTCGAACCAACCACCTTAGGCTGCTTGCAAGGCAAACGCCGCTGTGCGATCTCTCCGGGCCCTAGTTTTCTTTTTAATGGCACACTAGACCTAGTGCTTGGTTGCTCCCAGTGGAACTAGATGGGAGGATTGGAAGTGGGTGGAGTTGTGTCCCTGCACTATGAGGAATTTATCCTGAGGCTCCTTCAAGCTAAGCAAGTGCTTCAGACCTTTGAGTCACCTCCCCAGCCTTCAAGGGTTCTTCAAGACTGGCAAAGCCAGAACTATTCCTAATTGTGACTGGAGCAATAAGCACAGTGGTAGGGCGTTTGCCTCAGACATGGCCAAACCAGGACAGACCTGGGTTTGATCCCAAGCATCCCATATAGTCCCCCAAGCCTGCCAGGAACAATTTCTGAGTAGGAGCCAGGAATAATCCGAGCACCACCAGGTGTGGCCCAGAAACTCAAAAACAAAACAAAACAAAACAAAAAAAAACCCAACTATGTAATCATCCTTCCCAATGTGTGCTGTTTTCTCTGACTAAATAGACTAAAAATAGTAATTTTTTGTTGTTTTGGGGGCACACCCAGAGTGTTCAGGGTTTATTCCTGGCACAGCATTCAGGAGATGTTATCCCATCCCTCATCTTCCGATTTAATCTTACCAGCCCATTTCTGGGAGGGGTCTTGCTGAGGTAACAAAAGGCTTGCCTGAGGGGTGTAAAGGGGTGACAGAAGGGTGGAAGACAGAGGATTCAGCAAGAGAGGTGGCTGGCAGAAACTGGGAGATGTCAGGGCAGCTGATGAGAGCTTGCTTAAAAGGTTAGCCTAGGTGGCTAGGGTGTATTATCAATAAAGCTTCAGTCTCCTGAAATCTGACTGCCTATGGATCATTTCCTCGTGGCTATCCTGAACCCTCAGACTGGCAGGCTAGAGGGGGTTGCAGGCGCATGACCCGGGCGGCAGAGAAAGGTCCCTCCATCCCTCCATCTCACCATCATCCACCTCCATCCAGGACTCAATAATTAATGTTTTTTCAACAAGGAATCATTCCTGGCAGGCTGATGGAACCATATGGGATGCCGGGGCTCGAATATGGATAGAATCCATGTGCAAGGCAAGCACCCTATCTGCTGTACTATTGGTCCTGCACTAAAGCAATAAGTTTTAAAAACATAATTGGGGTGGAAAGATACCTCAGTGGGTTGAGTTTCTACTTTGCATGTAGAAAGCTAGGGCTTAATCCCTAGCATTGCATAGTCACTTAAGCATCTCAAGGTGCGACCAAATACAAAAAAACGTATTAGACGAAAAACCTTTTAACTAGGTAATGAATTACTGAGTTAAAATTTGGATAAAGAACCCAGAGTACAAAGAAATTAATGGCTCTTTCCCGTAAGGCATTTATAAATTGGCAGAGAGCCCGAGCTACACCTTTGAGAAGCCACATGGACTGAAGATAAAAATCAAAACTCAGGGCTGGCTAAGAGTGGAAGACCACACTTTATAGTGTTTATACACATTAAACTTTAGTTTTCAAAGTGTTATATTTTTGGGGGAAGCATATCCAGCAGTGCTCAAGGGCTATTGCTGGCCCCATGGCTCCAGAGGTCACTTGCAGTAGTGTTTGAAGGACCAACAAGTGTAAGATAAAGATTAAGGTAAGAGGCTAGAGTTAGTCCAAGAGGTAAGGTGCTTGCCTTGCATGCTACTGAGCTTGGTTTGATTCTCAGCACTGCATATGGTCCCCTAAGCACTGCTAGGATTCATTCCTGAGCTCAGAGCCAGGAATAGTCCCTGAGCACAGCTGAGTATGTCCCCAAACCAAAAAACAAAAAGGAAAAACAAAGTAAACTGGTATTCATAGATTTGGCTGTCTCATCTGGAATTAAAGTTCAATACAAAGGTCTGGGGTAGATAGTTCAGGAGATAGTGGCTGAACTGACACTAACATACAGTCCCTCGACCACTGCCAGGAGTGATCATGAGCCCAAAAGCAACAGAATAAAAAGTTTGGTACTATTGCAAGAACAGACATAGGTAACCAAAAATTCTTCCTAAATATATGCCCTAATCTTTGTTCTGTTTATTCCCACAAATTTTCTTTAATGATTAGAGTGGTTTAGGCCATACCTGGTAATATCAGGGGACCATGCATTGCTGGGGAATGGAATGAACTAGGATTGGCTGCATACAAGGTGAGGGCCTTAACCCTTGTTACTATCTCTAAATCACAGATCTGGTACATTAAAAGACAAGACATTCTAAGAAAATTAGTATAAACATGAGATTAAAAAAAAAACAACTGGGGCCGGGCGGTGGCGCTGGAGGTAAGGTGCCTGCCTTACCTGCGCTAGCCTAGGAGACGGACCGCGGTTCGATCCCCCGGCGTCCCATATGGTCCCCCAAGCCAGGAGCGACTTCTGAGCGCATAGCCAGGAGTAACCCCTGAGCGTTACCGGGTGTGGCCCAAAAACCAAAAAAAAAAAAAAACAACTAGGGGCCGGAGAGAGAGCATGGAGGTAAGGCATGTGCCTTGCATGAAGGTCGGTGGTTCAAATCCCAGCATCTCATATGGTCTCCCAAACCTGCCAGGAGTGATTTATGAGCATAGAGCCAGGAGTAACACCTGAGCGCTGCTGGGTGTGACTCCCCCTCCCCCAAAAAAGAAAATAAACATTATTATCAATTCTATGTCTGGTCTTTAGTCACCAATGTACAGAACAAAAAGGTTCAAAACTACTAATCTGTGTCCACAAGCTGATCAACATTTTTCTTTGTTTTTGGGCCACACCTGGCTAAGGGCTCAGAAATTGCTCTTGGCTTAGGGGACCATACAGGACACCAGGGATCGAACTGAGGTCTGTTCTGGGTTAGCCGAATGCAAGGCAAACACCCTACCACTGCGCTATCACTCCGCCCCTCAACACTTTTTTTATTTAAAGGGCTAGATAGTATGGCACTTGACCAGTATGTGACCAACCAGGTTTTTTTTTTTTGGTTTTTGGGCCACACCCGGTGGTGCTCAGAGGTTACTCCTGGCTGTCTGCTCAGAAATAGCTCCTGGCAGGCACGGGGGACCATATGGGACACCGGGATTCGAACCAACCA
The DNA here is from genome assembly GCF_024139225.1 of Suncus etruscus. Lineage (NCBI taxonomy): Eukaryota > Metazoa > Chordata > Mammalia > Eulipotyphla > Soricidae > Suncus > Suncus etruscus. The sequence goes on from NC_064853.1 coordinate 38,616,404, forward strand.
CCTTTGGCCCTGGATCAGCTGCTTGCAAGGCAAACGCCTCTGTGCTATCTCTCCGGGCCCACCAACCAGGTTTTGATCCATGGTAACCCTATATAGTCTAAGAACCAACAGGTTTGGCCTCAAAACCAACCCATCACCCCACCAAAAAATAATACCCCACCACTTTCTCCTTTTCTGATTTTTGAATCACATGAGGGTGCTCAGGGGCTACTTGGGGCTCATGCAGTGCCAGGGAACTAGCTAGGAACTCATACATGTAAAACATGTGCTAGGCTGGCTGAACTATTTCTCTGTCATCATTTATTTAATCTTGCATTTGTGGGTGGGAAAAACCCAATGACGTACATAAAATGAACCCTCATTTAACAAATAAGGAAAATGGCTCAAAGTTTAGTAGCTCGGTAAGGCTAACATAACAAATTGGTTGCAAAACAGACTAGACCATGGCTACAAACATGCAAAGGCCTCCCATTTAATTATGACTAGCCAACCAATCTAACCTGCTGGGCAGAGAAGACATATATTCCATATAAAGTTGGCTCAAATTCTTGCAACCAGATATTTTTTTTCCTTTAGTTACTTTTTCTTTGGGGGAACCACACAAGCCAGGGTTCAGGGTCTCTTTTTGTAACATTTGGGAGCATGTGCTCCAGCCTACTGAGCTCTCTGGCACATTTTACATAATTCTTAGTTATATTGCCTGGGCCACTTGCCTCGCTCATGGCTGAACTGGGTCAGATCCATGGCACACTTCTACTTCTTCCCCTTGGGTCTACCAAACAATGCCAGGAATGACTCCTGAACAGAGAAATTCTGAACACTGTGGGGTATGACAAAACAACAAAAATATAACATTGCCACACACGCCACTGACTTATATCACTTCCTTCTACTCCTCTGACCAAGGCACATAATCCTTTTGCTCCCCTTAAGCTTAAAACTGTTTTTGTTTGTTTTTTGGGTCACACCCAGCGACACTCAGAGGTTACTCCTGGCTCTGCACTCAGAAATCACACCTGGCAGGCACGGGGGACCATATAGGATGCCGGGAATTGAACCCAGGTCCATCCTGGGTTGGCTGCATGCGAGGCAAAAGCCCTGCCTCTGTGTATGTTTCTCTCTCTGGCCCCTTAAAACTTTTAATGCCCCCCCCCCATGCTGTCCTTCTCTTCCGCTGGGGTGACTATCCCACACCTGAGGTCACTCCTATTATAGCCAATGCTTTACTCCCTTTTCAAAAGCAAATGGAGAACTTAAAAAAAAAAAGATGAAACTAATTGCTCTTCAAATATGAAGTAAAACAATTCTTTAATTATTAAAAGATTTCTGATGATTTTTTAAAAAGTCTAAAAAATTCTGAATTGAGGAAATGACTATAGCAGTCTCACAAGTTGTTTGAATTAAGAAACATTATCACAGTATTAAGAAGGCAAGGTAAACAAATAGCTTAAGTACTTTATTTGTTTGCAACTAAGCTTGTTAACACTATATAATGAAAATGTACAAAGAATAATGTTGCAGTTTTTTGGTTAGATTTAAGTCAAAGACATTCATTAATAAGGAATCTTCGAATGTGAATATTCCAAAAAATTTCTCTATGCCATCTGATCTGAACATCTGAACATCTGTCTCTGAATATTACCTTACTTTGGAAGGTATTGGCAATACATTTGAATTAAACTCAAAATTTTTCAAAATAAGCCCTAATTTAAAAAACTATTCTATATTCAAACTAAAACCATTTTAATAGAACTTTCCTTTCCACAAACAATAATAAAGGAAACAAGGCATTTTGTAAAATGTGGTCCTGAACAAGTCACAGTAAAAAATAAATGTGTACTTAACTTCTACCTCCTCAAAACAGAGGCTACTTTCTGTTCCACAGCCTTGAAAACAAGGTGAAGAACAGTCTGTAAGCAACTTCGGGTAGGGGGGTTGCCAAAACAAAGCTCAAGCAGTTGTACATGGACACCTTTTTAAAAAGTTGGGAGAACCTATCAAAGGATCCAAATTCCATTAATAACTGATATAGAAATGAAATGGCTCCTCCCACATAGCAGTGCCCTTAGGGCCTGGCCCAGCCCCAAGGCTCACCTATTTTAGGCTCCAAAACAAACCCTGATGGTCCTGCTCCAGGGGAGACATTTTATTTTTAGAGGTTCAGTGTCCAAGGAGCTCACTATGTGAATGAGGTGAGCATAGACTCCACATGGGTATTTTAAGGCTTGGAGTCATAGTATTTTTCTCACAGGGCTAGGCAGAGTTCATTGTGTCAAATGGCCCATCTCCAGGTGATTCTAATTTCTCACAATGCAACTGTAGATCTAGGACCACAGACCTTTGCTATGTCATCATAATCATACCTAATGTCCATCCTACCTTATGATTCATATTCTGTGCCTGGAAATAGTCCCTGTATTTAACAATAATACCTACACATAAAACAATCCACTGTTACAACTCGTATGGTCACAAAACATTAATGATCTTCTGTAGACCAACCTAATGTCTTTAACCATAATTGTCGTGCATCAAATTCACAGCCAGAATCCCCAAGTTCAAAATAATTTGCACAATACAAATAATAACTTAAAAATACACATACACACATATACACTCGCGCACACACTTCTTACAGAACTGTGCTTGGGGAAACTCCATTTGCTGAGTGCCACTGCGGGCATATTTTACTAAACTGCTGCTCCAGGGATTTTGTTTGGAAAATTTATCACAGTAGGGCACAGCTGTTTATTGGATGAGCAGAAAAGAAAGATATGCTTGTGGCAACCAGAAAGTTTTAAGGTCTTTCAAGTTGTATAAAATGGACCTGCAGAAACATTTAAGTGTTCTCAGGATGCAAAGTTGGAGCTGAAATGTGATATCAAACCAGTTGCAAAAAAGTATACAGCAGCCATCTCTTGAGGTCGAACCTGGTACCCAGATATGCAAGATCGTTTCAGGACACATCTACAAATTAGGAATAAAAATACGAAAATGTAAGAATGACTAATGATAAATGCAAGACTTATGTTTTGAGTATGTTTCGGTTTACTTTACATCTTGCCTAAACAAGATGTCTAAATTTGAGGAATTTTGATCAGATCTGATAAGCAAACTTATTTTCATAAATTAATATTTGCAGTTATCTTTCTGGGGGGAAGTCAGAAAATAATTGGCACTGGAGTCAAAACTACCAAGTTTTCAAACCTGATTGATTCATTAGTTATGAAAATTTAGGTTAAATCTCTTTAAGTGCTATCATTACCTGAAAAACAGGGCTAGTAAGATTCTTCCCTCATAGGGTTATTACTGCAGATTAAATAAACTTCTATCAGGATTTAAAGAGTTTAACAGAATTCTGGGCTTTATATAAACATTCTTTAGATGTCATTTTATTTTTATGAGGGACTTTTAGCTCTCAGAAGATAAGACTGTCAAAGTTTTGTTCTTAGAAGCTAGCACATAAAAAAACCAACAAAACTTGCCAATACTTACAGCTTGTTGGCCTTGTCCCATATCGTCGCATAATCTGATCATGTGTGAATTTCACAAAAGATTCATATTGTTCTGTGAGAGAAAAGACAATAAATACTATTCTTAGACAGCCCCTCTTCATCCACCACCTTTTAAACAAACTCAGATTTCAGAATCATATCTAGCTTTCCAGTTTTAATTATCTTACTCAAGGTCTCTCCTTTCATGGTCGCTCCAAAATTTTTACTTCCTCTTAGAGCTTGAATCCCTGACTATTAGATTCAGTCCCTTTATAATGTTATTTTTTTTATAATGTTTATATTATTTATAACCTTTTTCTTTTTTTCGGGCCACACCCGTTTGATGCTCAGGGGTTACTCCTGGCTAAGCGCTCAGAAATTGCCCCTGGCTTGGGGGGACCATATGGGATGCCCAGGGTCCTTCCTTGGCTAGCGCTTGCAAGGCAGACACCTTACCTCTAGGGCCACCTCGCCGGCCCCTATTTATAACCTTTTTCTAATAATCCAGCCCCTTGCCATCATCCTTAGAGAATTAGCTCAAGACATACAGATATGCCTACTACTACTATGGGTTAGCAAAAAAAAAAAAAAATCACAAAAGGACATTTGTTGTTTTGGGAGAGGGGTGGTATCTTTTTCTTTTAAATAAATTTGAAATACACAGACTCGAGGATTATAACTCAGTGCTATAGCACTTGCCTTACATGTTTTGTTTGCAGAAATCTTGGGTTTGATTCCAAGCATTACAAAAACAAATTTCTAAAGAACATATTTTAGTCAGAGGTGGGCAAAAAAGGTGAGTGATATTCTTGAGCCTTTTCTTATAAAATACATTATTGATATACTTAAGATCAAAGAAGTTCTACTAAAAATAAATCAATTGTTGCTAAACAGTTCACAATTTAAAGAAGACCTATTAAAATTCTGAGACACGGGCAGAGAGTGTGTGCAGCAGGTAAGGCACTCACCTTGCAGATGACCAACCTGGTTTTAACTGATTCAATTTCAATCCCTTGCACCTCATATTGTCCTGAGCCCCAACAGTAGTCCTTAGCACAGTTGGGTGAAGCCCAATACCATCCCCACAGAATAAAATTTTGAGGAACCATATGATGTCGGTCACCAGATTAGGAAATAATAGTTATAGGAAGTTGTTGTGTAAAACTCTCTGATCACAACAGCTGTCCTTTTTCACAAAATAGGTACTCCTTTTTAGTCCTGATTCAGATCTTCTCCCTTTCACAATAGTTGTATTTGCTACCATCACTAATCACTGCCTTTGTTCTTCCCTCAGCTGTACTTTTCAAACTTTATATACCTCCAACTCATAAGATGCTTAATCAGGGCCCGGAGATAGCACAGTGGCGTTTGCCTTGCAAGCAGCCCAGGATCAAAGGTGGTTGGTTTGAATCCCATATGGTCCCCCATGCCTGCCAGGAGCTATTTCTGGGCAGACAGCCAGGAGTAACCCCTGAGCACTGCGGTGTGGCCCAAAAACCAAAAAAAAAAAAAAAAAAAAAAGAGGCTTAATCAGGCATCCATAAACTGATTTTTAACAGTAAGCCAATAGTTAACTATATGCTGTTCAGAGTTGAGCACCATCCAATCATCTGTTTAACAGCCAGCTAGCATAAATAACCTACTCAATGCCGTCATTCAGAGATGTAAAAATTTCAAAATAAAAGCTGGGCTTGGGGACGTCGAGGTGGCGCTAGAGGTAAGGTGTCTGCCTTGCAAGCGCTAGCCAAGGAAGGACCACGGTTCAATCCCCCAGTGTCCCATATGGTCCCCTCAAGCCAGGGATGTTACAGAAATGTAAAAGAAAAGTTCTTCCATAAAACTAAGTGAGATGTTTATAGTCACCAAAAGAGAGTAACTTAATATCAAACTCATTATACCTATTCTTTAGCTAAGAACCACTTAAATGCTTTTAATTCTGAGTTCTACAAACAGAAAGCAGAGCACTGCCTCAGCCTACCTGCTAGTTTGGTATTGAGGATCTGCTCATACTCCTCCCGAATTTTATCTTCATAGTCTTTTAAAAGACGCTCACATATTATTCCAACTTGCCGAAGGGTGAAGGTGGGCTGATCCTTTTTCAGCCAGGAGGAACCTGGACAGAGACAAATTTAATTTACACAAAACATTCTAGTTCTAAATTTTAGAATAGCTATACAAAGTCATAGAAAAACTATTCCAAAAAACATTAATTACTTGACATAAAACATCTTTACAAATCCTGTACTTTTTTTTTTTTTTAATAAAGGTAAAAGGGAAATAGAAGGAAAAGTGAGATTCAGGTATGCTAGCAGCATACAGAGAGTTCTGATTTGGTAAAGATTTTGAGTTGCAGTATACATTGTTCCTTGAGAACTGCTGGGAGCAACCTGTGCATGGATTCACTGTTAACAGAAAGCAAAAAATTTTAAGGGGCTTGTCAGTTATAATCATTAAAAGGTCTATCACTCATGTATGTGTAAAAGCAATTAGAAGTGGCATGGGGGGGCAGAGAGATAGCACAACGGTAGGGTGTCTGTCTGCCTTACACGTGACCTGGATTCAACTCCTGGCATTCCATATGGTCCCCTGAGCTCTGCCAGGAGCGACTTCTGAGCACAGAGCCAGGAGTAACCTGAGTACTGCCGGGTGCCCCAAAACAAAACAAAAAGGTATTGTGGGGATAGACAGTACAGTAAGTAAGGTACTTGCCTTCCATGCTAATGCCTTTGGTTCAAGGACCATCAGGGATCACAATTATTTTTAAACCTTCCTCTCCCTAGGGCACAGAGTCACGAGAGTCCCTACTAAACATCACTGGGCATCTCCCTACTGTCCCTCAAAGGGTACAGCTCCAAAATGAACACAAAAATAAAGAGGAGGAAAGCTGGAACAGAAACCCAAAAGGATAAAAATATTCTTTAAATGCACGGCCCCCCGAGTCAGACATTGACACAACCACACCACTCCCTACCAGTGCCTAGTGTGCCCCCCACCACCAGGGCCAGAGCATCGTAGTAGCCCCAAGCACTTAGGAGGCTCCTATTTTAGAAATAAAACAAAAATTACCTTTGGAGGTAAAATCCATACACAAAAACACTAACAATTTAGTGACATTTAGCCTAATCACACAATGTTATACAACCCTATTAAGTAGTCTTCCATTCTTTCCTCCCTCCCTCTAACTCTTGCAATTTGTCCTCTAAGAAGCCATTTTTGGGGGCCAGAGAGATAGCACAGCAGTAGGGTATTTGCCTTGCACCCAATCCAGGATGGATGGTGGTTCAAATCCTGGTATCCCATATGGTCCCTGTGCCTGTCAGGAGTGATTTCTGAGTGCAGAGCCAGGAGTAACCCGAATGCAGGCAGGTGTGACCCCCTCCCCTCACCAAAAGCCAGTTTTTAACATCTTTGTAAATGGGGGGGGGGGCACGGGTTTCATACTTGGCTTACTTCTGGCAGTGCTAGGGGAACCAGGTGGAGTTGTCAGAGGTCAAAACCAGGTTGCCTTGTGCAAGGCAAATGCCTCACCAGCTGTATAATCACTTTGGCCTCCATTCAGTGTAATTTTTAACTCCTAGATCTATTAAAAACTAGAATAAAGATTTATGTAGAATTTAAATAAAATGTCTATAAAAAATTAAATGGAATTCAAACAGATATCAAAAGTAATTATGAAGAAATAAATTTGTTTCTTTTAGGAGTTTAAGGTAGAAAAGAGTTTATTGTTCCTGAAGATATCTGAGCAATGGCCTGCCTGCTTACTATTTGTAGATGATGGTAGACAAGACACAACTATGTGACCCTGGGCATTTCCTTCAACCCTGAAGTTCTATTTTTGAGCACGTCCTCTGACCACCTGTCAACGTTATAGAATAGTGCTGTCAAACGACTTTCTGGAATGATGGAAATGTCCTATATTTGTGCTGTTCAATACCATAGTTACTGCATGCACACAACCATGTGAAATATGCCCAAACAGTGGAGAAACTAAATTAATTTTAAAAGTTTTAATTAAAAATTAATCAGCCACAAATAGCTGCTGGATACAGTATTAAGACACTGCAATTACAGGAGCTAGGAAAATTATAAAGAAGTTAAGGTGGTTGCTGTGCATGCGGCATATCAAGGTTTAATCTACAGCACCAGTTCCACAGGAACAGCCAGGCAGGCCCTCCAAGACACTGCAGTTCAGAATGCTCTGGCACTGGATGGAAGAAAGCTTAACCAAATCACTTTATGGCTTCACTTAAAAACATTATGTTGGGGCCGGAGAGTTAGCACAGCAGTAGGGCATTTGCCTTGCTTGCAGACGGATGGTGGTTCAAATCTCGGTATCCCATATGGTCCCCCAAGCCTGCCGGGGGCAATTTCTGAGCAGAGAGCCAGAAGTAGTCCCTGAGCGCTGTTGGGTGTGACCCCAAAACAACAACAAAAACATTATGTTAAGCATTAATATACATATGCACTTAACCTATTTTATTACTTCAGACAAAAATCAGTTATAAACTAGGAAAACACCATTTAAATACCTGTTACAAATGCTTAAATCAGGGGTCTCAAACTCGCGGCACGGCCCTCCATAGAACATTTTGTTGCCCTGCCCTAGAGGAATCTTTTTTTGTTTTGTTTTGTTTTGTTTCAGTTGTTTGGGACACACACACCCCAAATGTTCAAGGCTTACTACTGACTTTGCACTCAAGAATCACCCAGACTTTGCCTCCTGCGGCCCCCAGGTAAATTGAGTTTGAGACCCCTGTCTTAAATGGACTTGTACGCAAAAGCATGCTTACCTGGAGAATTAGGTGCGGTGAGTGCTGAGGAGTGAGGGTGACTTTCAGAAGTGCCAGCTTCACTCTGATTAAGAACAACTTCTAAATGTCTCCACCTCTGATAGCGACTATATTCTTGTTTAATGTTTTGAAAAATTTGCTCTAATAAAAAAGAAACACATTTGAGCATTCATTTTATTCTATTATTTATTCAAATATCTAGTCCTCCCATCTCCCAAGTTTTGTATTATTAAAGAAAAATTTACACTGAATAAAAGCCCTTTTCCTATAACCCCCATCCATTAAGACTGTCAGAGCATCCTCATAGAGCTGTTTTAACAATAACCCGGATAGCAGCTATTTTGGCATACACCATTACAAACTTTGCTTATTTTTTCGGTGCTTAAGACCAGACTGTTTGGTGAATGATTAACTAGTACAACATACAAGGGGAAAAAAAGGCCCTCCCCCCATCTAACAGGGAACAATTTTGATCAACTAGTCTTACATGTTCACAATCTATTAAAGTGAGCCTCTTACCACCCAACAACAAAGCCCTTGTCTGGTTAAGATCTTTGGGGGAAGGGGCTGGAGAGATAGCATGGAGGTAAGGCGTTTGCCTTTCATGCAAGAGGTCATCGGTTCGAATCCCAGCATCCCATATGGCCCCCCCGTGCCTGCCAGGAGCAATTTCTGAGCATGGAGCCAGGAGTAACCCCTGAGCACTGCCGGGTGTGACCCAAAAACCACAAAAAAAAAAAAAAAAAAAAAAAAAAAGATCTTTGGGGGAAAGGGAGAATAACAAAAATCATTAGGCTAAGAAGTAGACAATGACTAGGAAAAGATCCAAGACTTACTGCTCAAAACTCATAACCCAGGTTTTGAGAAGAATTTCTTGATCCCATTAAGAGGCAATATTTGGTTGGACTCACATTACTATTCTGGGTCAAAGTAATCATAAACCAAATTTATTAATGCTATTAAAGGGAGTTCAGAACACACAAATCACAAGCCACCTTTAAGGGCATTCCTAGAAACAGAAAATCTGAAAGAATGTAGTAAGCTTTCCCTTTTGGGGAATGAAGGTATTTCTCAAACAGAGTAATAACAGCCTCCCACTGGTAGAGCAGGGAGCTAGAATGATCCAGGTGGGTGGTAGTGACAATAGCCTCTGGTGCTAAATTGCAATCCAAATAGGAAGATTTAGGGACCTGAGTGATAGCACAGTGGGTAGGGCAAGGGGTAGGGCACTTGCCTAGCAAGTGGCCAACCGGAATTTGAACCCTAGCATCCTGTATGATCCCTGATTCTGCCAGAAGTGATTCCTGAGTGCAGAGCCAGGAGTGACCCCTGACACTGCTGGATGTGGTGCCCCCTCCAAAAAGGAAGAAGATAAAACAAAAGAAAAATTTAACAAAAGAAAAGATTAGATTGGGGCTCCCAGGCAGCTCATTTCTTTTCTCCCAGGAAAAAGGGCAGTAGGGTAAAATGGAACCTATGGGGTAGAATATGAATTCAATATAAATAATAAAGCCTTATAAAATATAAAAATTATACCACCATCCCAATTTTCCTTTGAATATATACTCTGCTATAACTATTTTTCAAGGTAGAGAGTGCTAATTATGCTGTTTTGCTTTTTCCTAGCTGTATGACCTTGAGAAGTCATTCAGGATCTTTAACCTCATTTTTCTTTTTTTTGGTTTTTGGGTCACACCCGACAGTGCTCAGGGGTTACTCCTGGCAGGCTGAGGGGACCATATGGGATGCCGGGATTTGAACCACTGTCCTTCTACATGCAAGGCAAACGCCTTACCTCCATGCTATCTCTGGCCCCTAACCTCATTTTTCAATATAAATGTTACATGCCTACAGGATAGTTGTGATAGCCAAAATTAGAAATAGTAATAATGCTGTAACAACTAATTATACAGTGTAGGAACTGACACGAACTCAAAATAGCTCTCTCATATACACTCCTAATTCTAAGCCTAAATGTTGGAATAATGTGGAATGACAAAGCTTCCCTTTAAGAACACTACAGTGGAGAAAAAGAACACATCAAGTAGGTAGGTCCGCCCAGGTTTAATCCCCAGCATGCTATACTGCTCCTCCCTATCCACCCCGCCCCCTCACCCCTCTCTTCCTTGAGTGATCCAGAGTAGAGCCAGGAATAAGCCCAGAGCACAGCACAACAGGGTGTGGACTCAAATAAACCAAAAGAATATCATGATGGGGTCTGAGGGAGAGAACTCAGTAAGAGGTACAGACTATGTGCTCAGACTCAAGTTAGAGCGCAAGCACACTTGACCCCACTTTCCTCTAAGTTCCCAAACACACCATATCACAGGATCCCAAGTTAGGTGAATATCTCCAGGAGTACCCCTCCAGCAACAAGATTGAAAAAGTTCATAATCGAGATACCCTTGAATTTATAAAATCTTCACCTTTAGGGGCCGGGTAGGTGGCGCTGGAGGTAAGGTGTCTGCCTTGCAAGCGCTAGCCAAGGAAGGACCGGGTTCGATCCCCCGGTGTCCCATATGGTCCCCCCAAGCCAGGGGCGATTTCTGAGCACATAGCCAGGAGTAACCCCTGAGCGTCAAACGGGTGTGGCCCAAAAACCCCCCCCCCAAAAAAATCTTCACCTTTAAAATGTTTATTCTCCAACCACATACTTGCCAGATTGAGTACAGGATGTAAGGAAAGTCACAGACTTGAAACAAGAAAGGACAAGTATGAGGACAATACCTAGAACAGAAGGTCTTTGATAAACCTTTAACTGCCTGCTGTATGGCAAAGTGAACAACTGGAAAGAACTTTGAGGATAGCAGAACTAGTAAGTTCAAAACCTAAGCCTGGTATTAAGAGAAAAAAAGAAAACAGGTATGAATTTCTTCACAACAAAATAAAACCAAAAAAAGGCATTTCAAAAGAAGCAGACTTTCTTTTGGGGAGGTTGCAGACGAGGTACACCCATAGATAAGCAGTGCTTAACTCTGGGCTCAGTGCTCAGAGATCACTCTGCCAGGTTCTGGGACCATATGGGGAGCCAGAGATTTAACCTGGGTTGGTCACATGCAAGGCAAGTGTCCTACCTGCTATACTATCACTCCATCCCTGCAACTGTAACTTTAGATGGTGGCTAATAATTTTAATCCTTGCCTAACATTGTTGAAATTGTGCTTTTAGGTTACTCTTGGGCTACTCCAATCTCTATAATGGTCCTAATTGCTAATGCTCTTGAACATGACATTCTATGCCTCCCCCCCCCCAAAAAAAGCCCCAAGTTATTTTCTTCCACGTTGTTTTTTTTTTTTTTGGGCTACACCCGGTGATGATCAGGCGTTACTCCTGGCTATGCACTCAGAAATGGCTCCTGAATCCTGAATGCCGGGGGATTGAACAGCGCGCGGGCAAGGCAGATGCCTTACCGCTGTGCCACAGCTCCTACCCCTTTTCCAGTTTCATCTCTACAACCCAGCTGCATTATTCTATACTTTTTGCTCAAGAAGTTTCCCTTTGTTTCAAAGAGCTGTGTTTCTTCCCCCAGTATCAGTCAAGGCTGGTCCAAAATGTTTCCTTTATCTGTAAATTATTTCCCAACCCTCTTTAGCTGCTTTGTATCTAGACACTTCATATTTACAACCAGGTTTCTGAGACCAGCAACCCTCTTTCATGATAGGTACTTATCTAGCTCACCAAGGCTAATAAAACATTTAAATTTAATTTATAGGCTTTTCCATAAAAATTGCAACTTTTCTTAAAATATGAAAAAGTTAAAATTTCTTAGCCTTTCTGAGAAGACTTTACAACCCCCCCTTATAACCCCAGAACCTATTTATACTCATCTCTTTGATTGCAGAACCATATGCCAATCAATAAGCATTAAGAAGTGATCAATCTTTACAAGTATTTAAAAGGAAACATAGTTATATAAAGTATCCAAGAAGCCAGTCTGCATTATTTATGCAAAAAATAGAATTTAAGATGAAAGCTTGCCATATTTAAATTTCCAAACACAATCAGCAATCATTTACAAAGCCCTTACTACAATCTAGAGGGCAGTGTTGGGTGAAATAAGACATTTACACAAAATACATCTTGAGGGGGCAAATATTCATTCCATTTTGCAGAAGAGAGACCCAGAAAGAATTGGTGACTATTCTTGGTTATCTGTGACAGAGGGGAACAAAACAAGTTTTGTAAGAGGGCATCTATGTCACTGTGCTTTTGAAAGGCACTTTATGAACAACTTTTGCAAACATTATCTCATTCAGCACATAAGGCTTTGCAACATTAATTGGTCAAGGAATTTCAAAGTAGGACAAAGTTCCTTATGGCCAGGGTTAAGCTGATAGTGGATGGGAGAAGGCATGAAAAGACTGGAGTTAGCCAACAGAAAGGGAAGCATCATGGAAAGTAGGAAGGCAAGAACAAGACTGGATGAGAAAAACAGAGGCATGCTTTGGAGAAAAAAAATGTATAAAAGACCAGGATAAAGCAGCTGAGCACACGAGGAAGGCTATCTAGTGATTGGGGTAGTGCCCAGCGACCGAGGAACTCTTGATGAAATATCCCTTGTGGCTATACAGGGGAAGAAGGAAATCAAGACCAAGACCCTGGTAATGTAACTGAGCTGAAAAAAGGTGAGGGGAGATTATTTTAAAGCTATCCCGGGTCTTCTACTGGCACTCGGGGACTAGAAAAACAAAGAAATAACTTGCCAAAGTCCTGTTTTGAGATTCCACCCCCCCCCCCATTTCCGCGAGTCCTTTAAAAACGGCTAAATATCAATTCTGTTGCACTTTCTTCTCCCCTTGCACAAAGGGCTTGTTTCTTGGTGCCTTATTATGATTTTTTAAAATTTCCTTTCCCACTCTGCCTCCCCCCCCATAAAAAGCTCATTCCTTTCTTGGGCCTAAGTGGGTCCCCCAATAGACCGTGTCTCTGCCTCAAGGAATAGTAGAACCCGTGCCTACAGAGAATCCTCGGGGGTGGGTTGGGGGACGTGGATGGATTGGACAATTTTGGCGAAGGAACCCCACGATTTCAAGCCATTCTATGGCCCAGGACAATGGCCACACCACCGAGTGGAAGGAAGGGCGGGCCGGTCAGTCGGGGAGAAAGAAGAGAAGGGGCTGAAATCAAGATTCCACCGGGCGGGCACCCCCAGCTTCCAGTCGCCTCGGGGAAAAGCTGGGTGCGGGGAGGGGGGGGTCTCGGGTGCAAGCAAGCAAGCCAGCCAGCCCTAGCCTGGGAGCCGCACCCCCCAACCCACCTTGGCGGCCGCCCCGGATCCCGCCCCCACCCCCACTTGTCTAGGCCGGCGGCTCCGTGAGCAGAATTCCTATTTTCCGGGGCCCGTCGTCGTCGGGATCAAGTGGGGGTGCGGGGTTTGGGGTGGGGTGCGGGTGGGAGGACGAACCAGGAGGACTCCCAGGGGGGCCGGGCCCCCACCTCTCTTCCTTCCCAGCTTTTATATTTTATTTTTTGGGGGGTCACACCCGGCTGCACTCAGGGGGATCCTATGAGGTGCCATATGGGGTTCAAACCACCGTCCTTCTGCACGCAAGGCAGACGCCCTACCTCCCTGCTATCTCTACGGGCCCCCCCCAAAAAACTCAACCCGGATCGCTCCTTGAGCGCCAGGAAAATGCAACCCCAATGCCCCCCATCCCGGATGTCTCTCACCCCCGGAAGCCACCGGGCAGGCCCGGCACCCCAGTTCCCTTTTCTCGGGGTGCCGAGTCTGCGGTGGGGCTCGAGCCTGGACCCCCAGGGCGAGCGAGCGGGCGGGCGGGCGGGCAGCAAGCAGAGGCCGGGCTGGCTGGGCGCCAGGGCCGGCGTCCGGGGCCGCTCACCCGGGGTGGGCAGGCGGCGCTCGCTGCCGGGCGGGGCGTGCGGCTGCTGGGGCGGCGGCGGGGTCTGCGCCGGGAAGGGCGAGGACGAGGGCGCGGGCGGCGGCTCGGCGTCCGGGGGCCGCAGTCCGGCCGGCGCGGGGCCGGGCAGGGGGGCGCAGCGCCGGCGCTTCGGGGACCCGGGGCTCAGCAGCGCCGCCTCGAACTCCATAGGCCGCTTCAACGTCGCCCCGCACGCCATGCCGCCGGGGAGGAGGAGGAGGAGCCACCGGGCCAGGTGCCGGGAGAGCGGACGACGCGGCGGCGGCGGCGGCGGTGGCGGCGAGTGCGGCCCGAACCTCCGGCCTCCCCAGCGGACGGAGCGACGGACGGAGCTCGCCCCAAGCCGAGCCGGCTCCAATGGCGCCTCCAGCAACCCGGCAGCGCCGCTGGCCACGCCTCCTGTGACGTCACGGCGCGGGCCACCGCCCGGCGGAGGTGGGGAAGCCGGAAGAGCGCCTGCTCCCGGAGGGACCGGCCCGCGGTCTCTTCCCCCCCCTCACTGCGGCGGGAATGGAACAGGCCGAGCGGAGAGGTTGGTCTCCTAGCAACCGCGGAGAGTTTTTTTTTTTTTCCCATCTTCCAGCCCCGCCTCCTCTCCTCCAAAGGGTCCCGGCACCTTGCTCCGCCCCCTCGTCCCGAGCCGCTCGCTGCTCCGGGCGGGGGAGTGAGGAGGGGTGAGGGGGTGGTAGGAGAAGGAAACCCTGCCGGAAGTTTCTGCGCCTGCGTGTGCGGCACGGGCGCCTGGGGAGTGGAGAGCTTGCCGGGGAAGGTCTCCAGGCCCTGGGGGTCGTTGTCCCTGCATCTGGGACCCTGGTCTAGGTCCCTAGAGAAAGGTAGGGGTGATTCTTAAAAGATCCTCCCCTGAGATGTAAACTAGAGCCCATAGGATGGGCTTTAATAAAGGAAGCCCAGCGATCCAAATTGGGTACCAATTTGTGCCTGTATTGTGAATGTATTTGGAGATGATGGATGATCTATTATTCCTTTCCCAGCTTATAAAGGACGGATCTGTTACTCAGAAAAGTTAACCAATGGAAAAACAAGTCCCCAGTTTAAATCGTCCCAGAATGGTGGCAGAAGGTTCAGAATATCTGCTGATACTGCAGTTCTTCCCCATGTGATCTGACAGTCTAAGTCCAGTTGTTTTGTTTTTGTGTTTGGGTCACACCCAGAGGTGCTCAAAGTTTACACCTGGCTCTATGCTGAAGGATCATTCCGGTGGGTACAGAGGATTATAGGGGGATGCTGAAGATCAAACCCGGGCTAGTTGTGTGCAAGGCAAGCTGCCCTGCCCGCTGTACTAGCTTTCAAGGCCACCCCTCCCATATTTTAAAGACTCAAGTATAGAGATTGGGGAGATAACTCGTTGGGCTAAGTGTATGTCTGGTCCCCCGAGTATCACTGGGAGCACAGTTTCAAGAGCTCTACTGAGAGCCCCTGAGATCTGATCCAGAAGTAGCCCTGGAGCACTGTAAAAATAAAAACCCAAACCAAAAAAAGGACCTAAATGTAGATCAAGTTTTTCGGTTGTTTTGCTTTTCTTTGACAAGTATGAGAAATAATTCCAAAATGACTAGCATGCCAGGTGTTAAATTTTTATCCTATCTTTTTTCATAATGACAAAGAATAGGCTAAAAGACTAGAAATAGCACATTAAGGTCAAAGAAAAAGAACAACACAAATATCCTGGGGTTACAAATGACTGAATATGAAACAGTTCTGAGGGGTTGGAGAGATAGCACAGCGGTAATGCGTTTGCCTTGCACGCAGTTGTTCCAGTATGTACAAGGCATCCCATATCGTCCCCTGGGTCTGCCAGGAGCAATTTCTGAGCATAGAGCTAGGAGTAACCACTGAGCAACCCCCCCAAAAGAAACAGTTCTGAGCTTTCTGACTGCCAGTTCAAGAACATGGTATCTTGTTTTGCTTTGAGTTTGGGCTACACTCAACGATGCTGCTGGCTCTGTGCGCAGGAATCACTCCTAGTGGGCTCAGGGGACGATATGGGATGCTGGGGATTTAACCCAGGTCAGCAGAGTGCAAGGCAAGTGCTCTACCCACTGTGCTATGGCACCAACCCTAAAACATGATATCTTTTATTTTTTGTTTGTTTTGAGGCCATACTTGTGCTATGGCACCAACCCCAAAACATGATATCTTTTATTATTTTTTGTTTTGAGGCCATACTTGATGCTCAGGGATTACTCCTGACTCTGAGCTCAGGGATCACTTCTGGTGGTGCTGAGCAAGCCATATGGGATACTGGGAATTGAACCCAGGTTGACAGTGTGTACCCTCACCCACATGTATTATTGCTCTGGGCCCAGCCATATTTTCTTTTATTTGTATTCCTTCCTTCCTACCTTCCTTCCTTCCTTCCTTCCTTCCTTCCTTCCTTCCTTCCTTCCTTCCTTCCTTCCTTCCCTCCCTCCCTCCCTCCTTTTCTTCTTCCCTCCCTCCCTATCTTCTTATCTTCTTCCCTCCTTCCCTTTCTTCTTCCCTCCTTCCCTTTCTTCTTCCCTCCCTCCCTTTCTTCCTCCCTCCTTCCCTTCTTCCTCCCTCCCTCCCTCCCTCCTTCCTTCCACACTCAGCTATGCTCAGAAATCACTCCTTGCCTGGCTTCAAACCATATGGGGAGCCTTGAATGGACCTTGGGTTAACTACAAGCAAGGCAAGCATCCATCTTGCTGTACTATCACTCTAGTCTCACCATGGTATCTTTTAATACATCTTGTCATTTAAGATGAATGAATCATTTATTATGAAACAGGACCCAGGTATGGGGTTTTTGGTCCTATTTCACCATATTCTAAAAGAACTGTCATGTCTTTGCTAAGAGGCAGCAATGATCAAATCAAGAAGATCTAAACAACATGACCTAGATTAGGCTACACAGATATACACAAAAGATTGGAAGAAACGTATAAGCAATTTCACGTGGATTTAGTATTTGTTATGTTCAATAAAAATCAAGGACATAAAAAAATATCTAAGTCTGTGCTTGCTCTGGCACCACATATACAAAAAAAAAAACAACCAGGTCCAGTTGAGAGAATTTAAGTCTGAGCACATACTATGCATGCAGGAGGCTACCTGTGCGCCACAGGAAGTGATACCTGAGCACAAAGACAGGTATAGCTGGGTGATGACTCCAAAACAAACAAACAAACAAAAAAAGAGAAAGAAAGGAGGTGTTGTATATGTAAACATTTCAATGGGATTATTATGTTACTGAGCTACCCTGATCGGTGATTGTGCCCTACCCTAGGGTGTGACCTGGCATTCTGCTCCCACCCTAGGGTGGTACCTGATTCTGCCTTCACAATTGGGTGGTACCTGATCCCACCATTGGGTGGTACCCGATTCTGGGGGATAAAAGCAAGGGTCTGTGGAAGACGGCGGGGGTGGGGGTGGGGTGGGGTGGGGGGGGGCTTTTTGGCTGGAACTGATGCTGAGGCTTTGGGCTTCAGTCTTGTCCTCTGAATAAAGCTGATATTTTCACAAGCCTGACAATCTGCTAGCCTTTTATCCACCGATTCGCCTCAGAATTGCCGGCTGAACAGGGTGGCAGACGTGTGCTCCAAGCTGGAGGGGAAAGACCTCATCCTCCATCCCTCCATCAGTCAACCCCATCAAGGGCTGACTTGCAACAAGGAGGAAAAGAAGAAAAGGAATAAAGAAGTATCCTAAGGGCCGGAGAGATAGCACAGCAGCGTTTGCCTTGCAAGCAGCTGATCCAGGACCATAGGTGGTTGGTTCGAATCCCGGTGTCCCATATGGTCCCCCGTGCCTGCCAGGAGCGACTTCTGAGCAGAGAGGCAGGAGTAATCCCTGAGCACCACCAGGTGTGACCCAAAAACCAAAAAAAAAAAAAAAAAAAAAGTATTCTAAGTAATGGCTGGTTATTTTATCTATGTATATATTTTGTTATCTTGTTTGGACACACCTGGTGGTGCTCAGGGGATACTCCTGATTCTGAATTCATGAATCACTCCTGGCAAGTTTGGGGAACCATATGTGATACCGGGGATTGAACCTGGATTGGTTGTGTGCAAGGCAAATAGCCTACCCTCTGTGTTATCTTTTTGGTCCCATGATGGTTGTTTTTTAAATGTCTTTTACTTGTTGTTTTTGGGCCACACTCGGTGGTGCTCAGGGGTTATTCTTGGCTATCTGCTCAGGAATAGCTTCTGGCAGGCACCAGGGACCATATGGGACGCAGAGATTTGAACAAACCACCTTTGGTCCTGGGACGGCTGCCTGCAAGGCAAACACCACTGTGCTATCTCTCCGGCCCCTTAAATGTCTTTTTTAACATGAGCCAAGGAAATTGCTTTTGTTGATCCAAACTTAGAGTTTGGAATGTTTGAAAGCATGTCACTTGGATGCAGTCATTCTGAATAATATATTTAGCTGGGGTTTTCCCAAGTGCTTTGATACTTTATTATCTGTCATTCCTTTTGTTTGTTTTGGGACCACACCAGCAGTGCTCAGGGGTTACTCCTTGCTCTGTGCTCAGAATTATTCCTGGCAGGCTTGGGGGACCATTTGGGATGCCAGGAATCAAATTTGGCTTGGCCTCATGCAAGGCAAACACCCTCTCCACTATACTGTTGCTCCAGCCCCTATTATCTGTCATTCTTTAAAACTTCCAGCCCTTTAATACTGCTGTTATTAAAAACAGAAGTTATTATGTGTTTACATCTGTGCTTCCAAACTATAAATTCTTTTTTTTTTTTTTTTTTTTTTTTGTGGTTTTTGGGTCACACCCGGCAGCGCTCAGGGGTTATTCCTGGCTCCATGCTCAGAAATTCTCCTGGCAGGCACGGGGGACCATATGGGACACCGGGATTCGAACTGATGACCTCCTGCATGAAAGGCAAACACCTTACCTCCATGCTATCTCTCCGGGCCCAAACTATAAATTCTTTGAGAGTAATACCAGGTCTCATTCTTCAGCACAATGTAGGGGTAGGCACAGAATAAATAATAGTTTGATGAATAAACAGTTAATTATTTTGAGGTTGTTCTCTCGTTCTTTGAAAGCTGATAGTCAACATTGCTGAATGAGGGTGGATTCGGATGATTCAGAAACCAAACAAGTAGGTGGTATATCCTATTATAAGTTGCAGTTGACAGTGGCCCAATCAGAGAAATGTCCCAGAGGGAAGCAGATGGGCTGCTCTGACAGTCACAAAGTGTGGTGGTGTTACCAAGGGCCCCAAAAGGCAGTAAATACTTTCTTCTTTAAAAATAAATTCTTTAATTGAATCACCAGGAGAGACACTCTTACAAAGTTGTTCATAAGTGAGTCTCAGTTATACAGTGTCCAACATCCTTCACCAGTGCACATTTCCTTCCACCAATGTCCATAGTTTCCCTCCCCCTGCCCTCTCCACTGCCTACTTCTGTGACAGATCTCCTCTTCCTCCTCTTCCTCTTCCTCCTCTTTCTTCTTTTCTCTCTTTTTCTCTCTTCAGTTTTTCATTTTAGACACCAGTTTGTAATATTGTCACTGAAGGGGTATCATGCATATCATTTTATCTCCTTTCAGTACCCAGCTCTTGTCCAGAGTGATCATTTCTAACTTCCATTGTCATAGTGGCATGGAGACACTTTCAAATGAGTAAAAGCATTGTCATGGGTCACACAATAGGAGATGGATGATTCAAGCTGAAAAGAAACTTTATTCCCAAGCGAAGAGTATGGTAAAGTTTGTACCCGCAGCTAGAGGAAATGTTCCTTGCAAAGGCCTATATCATAGGATGAAATGGAGTTAGAATGGTGCATACACAGCTTCCTACCATGTGTTACATGTTCCCTTTAAGTCCTATCTAGAGGCAGAAAATTCAATGTTAAATTATGGGTCACTTCAGGTCAGCTTAGGCTACAATTGCACAAGTGTGGAGGGCAGACTAGAGCTGTAGCCCTTGGCTTGTGCTGGTTGATTGATGTATATGTATAGGCATTAGCAGGTAAGTTGAAATACAGCTTGTGATAAAATTAAACAACCTTTTCACCTTTCTCCTTTTTTTTTTTTTTTTTTTTTTGGGTTTTTGGGTCACACCTAGCAGCGCTCAGGAGTTACTCCTGGCTCTATGCTCAGAAATCACCCCTGGCAGGCATGGGGGACCATATGCCATATGGGATGCTGGGATTCGAACCACCATCCTTCTTCATGAAAGGCAAACGCTTTCCCTCCATGCTATCTCTCCGGCCCCCCCTCCCAGTTTTACTCTAAGTTTAGTATTATCATTTTGAAGCTTTTCATTTCAGGATACAATTATCAAGGATATACATTATTGGGATAAACATGATCAAGATTGTCTTAAGTAAGCCATCACATTCCAAGTCCAATTTGCCTTTGCATATCCAGACATTTGATGAGTCATATACACAAACACACACCAATATCTTTCATGTGCCAGACACTATATGACTATATGGATAAGGATGCTGTGATATGAGAGGGATGTTTCTCCCTCCTAGAACAATCTGTTAAAGATGGCAAACATTACTCAAATAATCGTAACAGTAAATATATAATCACATGGTTCTCCAAAGCACTGCTAGGTTTGGTTCCCCATTTATTTCTCTCCTCTCCAAATAATAAACATATAAAGGTGAGGTACATATTCTTTGACTGCAAATTTCAGGTATTATAAAATAAGAAAATGGAGAGATAAAATGCCATTACACCAAGAAATGTGTAGGAAGATAAAATTTTTCCTTCTGAAAATGAGTCATACTGCTGCCACTTTAGGTTGAAGAGCAGACTCCATTCAGAGTGTCTTGTGAAGAAATACAAAAACCTAGGACCTGAATGTAGGAGGGAACTGGTTTCATTTCCTGCAAAGGACTAGCCTCACCACAGCCTGAGAGCAATGGATCCCTCCAATTCAGGTGGTAGGGACTAGCTTCCAGGCTGGGTAGAGCAAAAGAATCTCAGGTGCAACTTGCCTTAGTGAGATTGGCAGGACGTTAGTGTTTGTGCCATGCAGGAGTCAGGCAGACTTTATTAGGCCTGATTTCCAAAGGCACACCCTCACCTCACTGAACACAAAATGAAATGAAGGGGAATGAAAGAAGGCCAGGAGGAAAGAAGAGAAGAAAGATGAAAGGAGGGGCCTGAGCAATAGTACAGGGAGGAAGGTGTTTGCCTTGCACATAGCTGACCCAGGTTTGATCCCTGGCCTCCTGTATGGTTCTCCGAGCCTGCCAGGAGTGATTTATGGGTGCAGAGACAGGAGTAACCCCTAAGTGTTGCTGGGTGTGGCCCAAAAAGACCAAAAGAAAAAAAGATGGAAGGGAAGGAGGAGTGAGAAAGAGGGAGGTGTTAGAGGATCACAAATATGGTTGGAGACCAGCAAAGAGTTTGTACGGACACTTACTCAAATAATAGTAACACAAATGTGGTCCAGCCCATTTAGCCATCTCCCTGGGTTCCTATACAAATTCTTTAACATTCCCACAAAGGGGTATTTCTATCAGAATTGACCTTGTGAAAGTTCAGTCATAGGTTTGAGATAATGCCTGTTTATTGGTGTCTATCTAGGGTCAGACAAATTAAGCTAAATTGAAGCTGGGGGCTGGAGAGAGAGTGCAGCTGCAAGGACACTTGCCTTTCATGCAGCTGACATGGGCTGGATCCCAACAATCCATATAGTCTCCTGATCACTTCATGAATTATATCTAAGTGCAGAACCAGGAGTAAGCCCTGAGCACTGCTAGATACAGGGCAACCCCCTAAAGAACATTGAATGAAAGTAAAGAGGGATACCATACTGCACAATTTCCCAGATTTTTTTTTTTTTTGCCTAAAAATGTCCCCCGAGTTTCCTGTCATTAGGGTTGGAGAGATAGTACAGTGAAAAAAGAACTTGCCTTGCACAAGTCTGACCAGAGTTCTATTCCAGGAGCCTCGTTTGTTGCCCAGAGCCCCAACAGAAGTGATGCCTGAGCTTGATTGGATGTGCCCCCCCAAAACAAAGAGGTATTTGCATCCAATCTTTTTCTTCTTCTTTTTTTGTTTTTGTTTTTGTTTTTTTGTTTGTTTTTGGGTCACACCTGGCGGTGCTCAGGGGTTACTCCTGGCTGTCTGCTCAGAAATAGCTCCTGGTAGGCACGGGGGACCATATGGGACACCGGGATTCGAACCAACCACCTTTGGTCCTGGATCGGCTGTTTGCAAGGCAAACACCACTGTGCTATCTCTCCGGGCCCTATTTATTTATTTTTTTTTTTGGTTTTTGGGTCACACCTGGCGGTGCTCAGGGGTTACTCCTGGCTGTCTGCTCAGAAATAGCTCCTGGCAGGCACGGGGGACCATATGGGACACCGGGATTCGAACCAACCACCTTTGGTCCTGGATTGGCTGCTTGCAAGGCAAACGCCGCTGTTCTATCTCTCCAGGCCCGCATCCAATCTTCTTTTATGGGTTTTAACCACAATCCATAAATCCACCTGAATCTAATTTTTGCTCCACCCATTTTGCTTAAAACAGGTGAAGTTGAAACTAATGGTTTCCAAACTATTGTAGGGAGGCAAAATTTGTTATTCTAAAATTTCTCTGGATGGGGCCAAAGCAATAGTTTAGTAGGTAGGGCATAATTCCTCAGTGCAGAGCCAGGAATAGCCTCTGAGCATCATTGGGTCATCCCCAAAACAAAGCAAAACAACAACAAAAACCCTCAAACAAATAAACACCCAAACAAACAAATCAAAAATACCCCAAGCCCCAACAAATCCTTTTATTATAAGAATTATTTTGAGGGCCCGGAGAGATAGCATAGTGGTGATTGCCTTGCAAGCAGCCGATCCAGGACCTAAGGTGGCTGGTTCAAATCCCGGTGTCCCATATGGTCCCCCATGCCTGCCAGGAGCTATTTCTGAGCAGACAGCCAGGAGTAACCCCTGAGCACCGACGGGTGTGGCCCAAAAACCAAAAAAAAAAAAAAAAAAAAAAAGAATTATTTTGAGTTGTTTATCATTTTTTATGGGGTGGTAGTGTAGTAAGCAGTTCTCAGGGGCCTTTGAGTGACCTGATCTGCATATAGAACATTATGTATGGGAAGGGAACTAGGGTCACACCCTATGATACTCAGGGGCCCTTGTGGTTCAGGGATAAAACTCAGGGCTTCTGCATGTAGGTAGACACTTCCGTTCTTTAGGCATTCTCCCCAACTTCTGAGGAGCTGGCTGTTTTTGAGAAGCAGCAGACAGGCTGGAGGTCTGGCTCAGTGATAAAATACATATCTACTGAATGTGAGGTCCTTGATCTTATTTAAGATGACTTGGCTGTGGAGCCGAAGTGGTGGCGCAGCAGTAGGGCATTTGCCTTGCACGTGGCTGACCCTGGATGGACTGCATCTCATATGGTCCCCTATGCCTGACAGGAGCGATTTCTCCAGGAGTAACCCCTGAGCATCACTGGGTATGGCTCATTTCCCCACCCAATAAAAAAGATGACTCGGCCTTTTTAAATATGTCTTCAATTTTCTTGTGTCTCTTCCATTCATACAAGAGGTATACATGTTATTTCTTTTGTTTAGGGCCCACACCTGGTTGTGCTCAGGAGTTACTCCTGGCTCTGCACTCAGGAATCATTCCTGGCAGGTTCAGGGGATCATATGAAATGCTGGTGATCAATCTTGGGTCAGCCATGCTAAAGGCAAGTGCCCTACCACTGTATTATCAGTCTGGCCCCTATCTTTTTTTTTTTTTTCTATTGTTATTTGTCCTTTGTAATGAGAAGTATCTCAGTAAATTATTTAAAAAAGTAGAGAAGAAAAGGGTTTTTCCCATCCCTATAATTAGAGGAAAGGGAACAAACATGAGCAAAATTTAGAAGATAAAACTTTGTGCAGCATGCAGGGAGGTTTGACCCCAGGTTTTGGATGGTTCCCCAGAGCAAGCAAGTGGTGGACAGTGGTTCAATCCCTGGCATTGCCTATGTCCCCTGAGTGCCAACATAGTTTTTCATGAGCACGGTGCCAAGAATGCCCCCTAAACACTATTGAATATGTCCTCATTTGGAGATAGCTCAATAGGCTGAGCGCATGTTTTGCATATTGAAGACTCCAGTTTCATATTGCCTAGGCAATCTCCTGGTCCCTCAGAAGAGTGACTCCTGAGCAGAATCAGCAATAGCCTCCAAGTACTGTCATGTGTCCTCATAAAATCTGAATTAAAAAAGCCACTGGAGGGGCCAGAGTGATTGTATAGCAGATAGGGTATTTGCTTTGCATATGGCCAATTGAATTTGATCCTCGACTTCTCATATGGTCCTTCGTGTCTGCCAGGAATGATTCCTGAGCTCAGAGTACACAGAGCCCAGACTAATCCCTGAGTACTGCCTGGTATGACCCCAAAACAAAACAAGAACAAGAACAACAAGCCATTGGAGAGCCAGAGTGACTATTAGGTTGGGCACTTGCTTTGCACACAGCCCACTCAGGATCTTCCATATCTCATATGGTCACTTGAGTATCACCAGGAGGAATTCTTGAGTCCAGAATGCTGGTGTGGCCCCCAAACAAACAAACAAAAGACATTTGGAAGGCTGGAGAGATAGGTCAATGGGTTGAGTGAATGTTCTTCATGTTTGAGGCCTGGCTTAATTCCCAGTACCACATGATTCCCTGAGTACTGATAGGAATCTCCATGACCCCCACTAGGGAATAGCCTCCTAACACTACCAGATATGGCCCAAACACTAAAATAAAAGAAATAAGGAAACAGAGCACTTGGAAATATTTGTATACTGGTGTTCATTGCAGCATTATTTACAATAGTCAAGTTCTGTAAACAACCCAACTGCACAACAAAAGATGAGTAGATACAGGTGTAGAATGAGAGATAGTACAGGAGGCAAGACATTGATTGCCTTGCCTGCATTCAACCCTGGTTCAAATTTCCAGCCACATATGATTCCTTGAGCATGGACTGTCTACATAGCCAAGATAATCCCTGAGAACAACCAGGTGTGGACCAACAATGGAAGATGGAAAAAATAAAAAGAAATTGCAGAGTATATACGAAACAGAATATTATCCAGTCACAGGAAAAGATGGAATCACTAACTTGGATAGGGTGTTGTGCTAGGATGAGTGAGTCAGAATAAGAACAAATACTGTATGATCTCACTCACAAGTAGAGTATAAAGAAACAAAAGAAGGGAACTGACAATGGTCAATGAAAACAAACCCTGAGATTTTGCTTACAGAAGCAAATTGGCTGAGGGGTGAGGTGGTGGTTCAGACAAGAAGTAGCAGAGGTGGAGCGTTTCTGGGAGTGAGGTGTTGTGTGCTTAAGATATTAAATCAGGGGGCCGGAGAGATAGCATGGAGGTAAGGCATTTGCCTTTCATGCAGGAGGTCATTGGTTCGAATCCCGGCGCCCCATATGATCCCCCGTGCCTGCCAGGAGCAATTTCTGAGCCTGGAGCCAGGAATAACCCCTGAGCACTGCCGGGTGTGACCCAAAAAAAACAAAACAAAAAAAAAAAGATATTAAATCAACACTGGTTAATTATGATTTTTCAAAATAAAAACCACTTGGAAATCTTGAGTTTGGAGTGATCTGGAACTTGGAAGTCTGGGCTGAAAAAAAAAAAGAGTTATCAGTATAGAAATTGTAGTTGAAGTTGTAGGGGCAGTTAAGGATAGAAGCTTAGTTTTGTGTGTGTGCAATAAACTCCTTTCTGAATGTTTTTAATATATGAAATATACCAAATACTTGTGATTAGAAATAAGTCAGTTATATTGATATGTATATTCATTATCTACTGTCTCTCTATTGGTTACTGATAGATTACCTAAAAATATTTGCTATATGATCGTTGGATATTAAATGAGTATCTGGAATTGACAGTTATCAAAAACAAGTCTTTTTTTGGGGTGTGGGCAACACTGGAGGTGCTCAGGGGCTATTATTGGTTCTGTGATCAGGAGTAGTATCTGGCAGTGCTCAGGAGACCTTATGTGGTATTAGGGATTGACTAGGAGTTGGCAGCATGCAGAGCGAAAGCCCAACTATGCCTGTATTATCTTTCTGGCCTTCCTATTAAAATTAGAGGCCAGAGTGGTAGCACAGTGGTAGGGTGTTTGCCTTGCACGTGGCTGACCCAGGAGGGACCTCGGTTCAATTCCTGCATTCCATAAGGTTCCCCAAGCCAGGAGCTATTTTTTTTTTTTTTTGGGTTTTTGGGCCACACCCGGTGGTGCTCAGGGGTTACTCCTGGCTGTCTGCTCAGAAATAGCTCCTGGCAGGCACGGGGGACCATATGGGACACTGGGATTTGAACCAACCACCTTTGGTCCTGGATCGGCTGCTTGCAAGGCAAACGCTGCTGTGCTATCTCTCCGGGCCCAGGAGCTATTTCTGAGCACAGAGCAAGGAGTAACCCCTGAGTGTCACCGGGTGTGGCCCAAAAACCAAAAAATAAATTAGTTTTATTGTTTACTTTTTTGGGTTTTTACAACCGGCAATGTCAGGGCTTACTCCTGACATTGCACTTCGGAATCACTTTTGTCAGGCTTGGGACTATGTGGGATGCCAAGGATGGATCTGGGGTTGCTTACATGCAAGACAATTGTCCTGCCTGTTGTACTATCTTTTTTTTTTTTTTTTTTGACCACACCCATTTGATGCTCAGGTGTTACTCCTGGCTAAGCACTCAGAAATTGCTCCTGGCTTGGGAGGACCATATGGGACTTCGGGGATCGAACCGGGGTCCTTCCTTGGCTGGCACTTATAAAGCAGACACCTTACCTCTAGCGCCACCTCACCGGCCCTCTGTTGTACCTCATTTTTTTTTTTTTTTTGGTTTTTGGGCCACACCCTGTGAGGCTCAGGGGTTACTCCTGGCTATGCGCTCAGAAGTTGCTCCTGGCTTCTTGGGGGACCATATGGGACGCCAGGGGATCGAACCACGGTCCGTCCTAGGTTAGCGCAGGCAAGGCAGGCACCTTACCTCCAGCGCCACCGCCCGGCCCCGACCTCATTTTTTTTTTTTGGAAATGAAAAAAGTAAACTACTTAGGAAATTGTAATAGTAGGCCGAAATAAAGAATACCAATTTATCTATCCTAACTAAATATAGAAATTGAGGTGGGGTGAGGAGAAAAATAATAATAAAACCCACAGAAAGATGTCATGTCAATGACTAGTGGGGAAATAAAACTTGTTTAAAGAATCCTTTTATTTTTGGGTAAGCGCAGGAAAAGGCAAGGTAAGAGCAACTCTGCAGAGCATGAAGTTCTAATATGAAGTTCTAATATTCTAATATGACAAAAGAAAATATATGTGTAATAATAAACATAAGGAAAGAAAAATCAATAATAAAGTCAGAAGTAAAACATCAGCAAGAAAAAGGTGGAGAGTTGTAATTTGATAAAACTTGAGGAATCACAAATAAAATGAATTATAAAAAAGTTGACAGAACTAAAATATTATGGAATGCCATAAACTATAAATGAATTGAACGATGTTATGAAAAGATTGAATAATAACAAACTTGGAGCCCCAGAGATAGCTTAGTAGCAAATATATCTGCTTGACAAGCATGAGGCCATGAATTAGATTGCTCCTGGCTTGGGGGATCATATGGGATGCGGGGGTGGGGTTTGAACCACGGTCAGTTCTAGCTTGGCCCCGTGCAAGGCAAAAGCCCTACTGCTTGCACCACTGCTCTGGCCCTTCTGTGACTCTATTGTTTTAAACACAGGGTTTAAATATATGAACATAAGATCCCTGAAGCAATGAAGTTAGAGTGTCGCTGATCGCTTGTAAGCACCACTACTAAAGATGTGCAAGCACTGTGGGGCCGAAGTGGTGGTGCAGTGGTAGAGTGTTTACACGTGGTTAACCTAGACAGACCTTGGTTCTATCCCCTGGTGTCCCATATGGTCCCTGAGCCAGGAGCAATTTCTGATCACATAGCCAGGAGTAACCCCTGAGTGTCACAGGTGTGGCCCAAAAAGCAAAATAAATAAATAAATAAATAAATAAATAAATAAATAAAAGGATAAAGCAGAAATTAATAACCTGGAATAAAAACGATAGTAACTGGAGAGATAGCATGGAGGCAGGGTGTTTGCCTTGCATGCAGAAGGATGGTGGTTCGAATCCCGGCATCCCATATGGTCCCCTGCCCCTGCCAGGGGCGATTTCTGAGTATAGAGCCAGGAGTAATCCTTGAGTGCTGCCAAGTGTGACCCAAAACCCCCCCCAAAAAAAAACATAGTATAAATAATGAACATACTGGGGCCGGAGAGGTGGCACTAGATGTAAGGCTTGGTCCCCCCAAGCCAGGAGCGATTTCTGTGAGCATAGCCAGGAGTAACTCCTGAGCATCAAATGGGTGTGGCCCCCCAAAACAAAACAAAATGAAACAAAAATAATTAACATAATGGGCCAAGGAGATGGTTGAATAGGATGAAATGCATGGATTGTATGCAGAATCCCAGATTTGATCCTCGGCACTACACGGTACCCTGAGCAATAAGCTGGAATATAACCCCCCCCCCCCCAACCCAGCATCATAGAGTATCACAAACACTGAGGAAAATAGAATGAACAAACCTGAAATTTTATTTCTTTGGGTCCATATCCCGTGGGGTTAGGTATAGGGATACTTCCAGTTCCTATGCAGTGCTGGGTATTGAACACAGGGCTCCCACACACAAAGAGTTTGCTCTATTCTTTGAAATATTTTCCTGGCCCCAAACATAAAATTTTTTTTATTGATTTTGTTTTCTTTCTGTTGAGGTTAGTACCTTGTGCTAGTGGGGTAGGCACTATCCCCAGTTACTAGAGATGCTCAAAGGATCATGTGGTGTTGGGATACAAAGCATGTACTTTAGCCCTTTGATCTAAATCCTTAGCCCCATGCAAAATTCTTTTTTTTTTTTTTTTTTGGTTTTTTTTTTTTGTTTTTTTTGGGCCACTCCCGGCATTGCTCAGGGGTTACTCCTGGCTGTCTGCTCAGAAATAGCTCCTGGCAGGCACGGGGGACCATATGGGACACCGGGATTCGAACCAACCACCTTTGATCCTGGATCGGCTGCTTGCAAGGCAAAGGCCGCTGTGCTATCTCTCCGGGCCCTCCATGCAAAATTCTTAACAAATGCTATTAAGCTGAATTCAGCAACATGTTAAAAAAAATTCTATACCATGACCACGTGGACTTTATTTCTAGAATGCAAGGATGGTTCAACATAAAATGATTAATCAATATAACATGTCACATCAATAAAATGAAACAAATGCTATATTGATCATCTCAACCAAATATTTTTAATTATTTAGGGCTATTTTTGAATTGAAAATAAAACTTAAAGGTGTCATTATATACATTGTAATACTTCAAGAATTAGGGGCCGGAGAGATAGCATGGAGGTAAGGCGTTTGCCTTTCATGCAGGAGGTCATCGGTTAGAATCCCGGCGTCCCATATGGTCCCCTGTGCCTGCCAGGAGCAATTTCTGAGCCTGGAGCCAGGAATAACCCCTGAGCACTGCCAGGTGTGACCCAAAAACCAAAAAAAAAAAAAAAAAAAAAAAAATAATTAGATCCAGGGGCCGGAGAGATAGCACAGCGGAAAGGCATTTGCCTTGCATGCAGAAGATCGGTAGTTCGAATCCCAGCATCCCATATGGTTCCCTGAGCCTGCCGGAGGCGATTTCTGAGTGTAGAGCCAGGAGTAGCCCCTGAGCGCTGCCAGGTGTGGCACCCCCCCCCCCCCGCCAAAAAAAAAAAGACTTAGATCCAGGTCTGTGGTCAACATTTTTTTTTCTTTTGGTTTTTGGGTCACATCCAGCTGCACTCAGGGGCTACTCCTGACTCCATGCTCAGAAATCGCTCCTGGCAGGCTTGGGGGATCATATGGGATGCTGGGATTTGAACCACCAACCTTCTGCATGAGAGGCAAATGCCTTACCTTCATGCTATCTCTCTGGACCCTGTAGTCAACATTTTTACCTCTTCCATGTTGACAACGATTCAAATTGGGTCCAAGAGATCATTGTCCATTTGAAATATCAAATAAAGGGCCCGGAGAGATAGCACAGCGGCGTTTGCCTTGCAAGCAGCCAATCCAGGACCAAAGGTGGTTGGTTCGAATCCCGGTGTCCCATATGGTCCCCCGTGCCTGCCAGGAGCTATTTCTGAGCAGACAGCCAGGAGTAACCCCTGAGCAATGCCGGGTGTGACCCAAAAACCAACAAAAAAAAAAAAAGAAATATCAAATAAAGATTCTTTGAAAAAATGTCCTGTAGGAAACAGAATTCCAATTGTTTCTTCATACATTCTTTTTAAGTCTTCTGTAGAAATTGCTGAATTCCTTTCTCTTTTAGGATGAGATTCTGATGAGGCTGCTGTTCCAGGCCAAGAACTTTTATTCTTGTTATTGTTTTATTCTTGTTTATTCGAGTTATTGAAGAGACAGTACATTATGGATGAATTTCCTGTTGTACTTTGAAGTTTCTTTATCTGCTTTCATGAAACTGACCCTGGCTAAGACACTGCACATGGTACCAAGCCCTGCTAGCTGACTACATCTCAATCACTAAAGAAAAAATTAATAAAATTCAATACTATTTTATGATAAAAACCTAAAGCTAAAAGGGATAGAAGTAAATTATTTTAACATAATAAAGAACATATATGAAAAGCTGACAGCAAATCATGTAATTAGGAAAAATGCATCTTAAGATTAAGTTAACTAGGGACGAGAGATGGATCAAAGGATTAGTATATGCTTTGCATGCAGGATCCCCAGGTTTTGTTTCTGGTATTGATGAGCACCTTAACTCTTATACTCTCTGTAGCCCAAGAAAATAAGCATTTAAATGAGGGAGAGATGCACTAGAGAAGGCTGGAGGAGTGGATAAAAACTATTTCATGTTTAAACAATGGAAGCTCTGGGGCCGGGAAGGTGGCGCTAGAGGTAAGGTGTCTGTCTGCCTTGCAAGCGCTAGTGTAGGACGGACCGCGGTTCGATCCCCTGGCGTCCCATATGGTCCCCCCAAGCCAGGGGCGATTTCTGAGCGCATAGCCAGGAGTAACCCCTGAGCATCAAATGGGTGTGGCTCAAAAACAAAAACAAAAACAAAACAAAACAAAACAAAAAACAATGGAAGCTCTCCATTATAACTTATCTCTGAGACCAATTCATATAAATGGAGTGCTAGAGACCTGCATGAGGCTGAGTCAACTAGTTAACTGACTGTCAATTGGCCAGTCAATCCCAGGCACCATCTGACATCTCAACTGTGATGCTGACTATTCTACCGTTTGGGATTTCTGGCACCACAACCAAATATATTTGGCCCCTGGAAATTATAATATGAAAGGGGAGGAAGTGAAAATTAATTTAAATATACATTTTTAAAAGAGAACTAACTTGAAACTACTTCTAAGTTTTTTTTTTTTTGAGGGGGGTCACACCCGGCAGTGCTCAGGGCTTCCTCCTTGCTGTATGTTCAGAAATTGCTCCTGGCAGGCTTGGAGGACCATGCGGGATGCCAGGATACAAACCACCATTCTTCTGCATGCAAGGCAAACGCCCTACCTTCATTCTATCTCTCCAGCCCCAACTTGCAAGTTTTTAATATAAATTTCTGGCATACCATTTTTTAAATTTTTTATATTTAATTATGAGAACAAAGATGCAAAGAAAGAGGACAAGGTAAAGTTACAGTGGAAGGACAATCACCCATAAGCAGAATTCTCAGAAGAAGTCCCCTTGCTGATACCTTAACTTTGAACTTTCAGCCAAAGAACTTTAAGATAAATAAAACAGAACCCATGTACAATTACTTTATCCCTCAAGTCCTCAGATTGTAATACATTATAATATTTCTTAACAGCACACAAAGCAATCTAAAGCCATAAAACTTATGTAACTCCTTAAACATTAAAGGCATAGTATTTTTTTACATTTCCATGCACATGCATATTAGTTTAAGTTAACCTTAAAAGTTTAAGTGGGTTTTTTTTTTAAGGATTAGAGTCAAAGGAGCACAGTAAAAACGGTGTTAGAGTGGCAATTATTGTTTGCAGAGGCCCACCAAAATATGAGGGACATGGAAAGGAAAAACCATGGCCTAAATACAAGGAGATCCTACCCCTGAAATTTCCTGGCATAAGACCAACTCTAGGCTCCAGGCAAGCTAGTTTGTCCAATCCAAGACATTGTCTGTAGTGCCAACACACTTTTATTTTTCACTCAGTCTCTGTTCTTGGTATCATGGTTCTGTATTAAAGATTCTGGAATCTGCATATCCTACATTGAAGTCAGGATGTGGAGCGTCCTCTAGTTTCACCTCACAACTAAAGGACAATGCAGAGAGCCCTGTCCTGCAAGCAGGTCGTTGTTGTTAAGTCTTCTCAGTGTGAAGGGAAATCTCTTTTGAGCAGGTCGTTGTCAGAGCAGCGGTAGGGTATTCCCTGGTAGAGGATTGCTTCCAGGTGATGTTATCGTGGATGGCTTCCTTGGTTCAGGGGTGAATAGAGAATGCCCAATCTTCTGAGGCCTGTGTCTGGCATACCATTTTGAAACTAGTATTAAAATGTTCCTATTCAGGGGCCGAAGAAATAGCACAGTGGCGTTTGCCTTGCAAGCAGCCAATCCAGGACCTAAGGTGATTGGTTCGAATCCCGGTGTCCCATCTGGTCCCCCGTGCCTGCCAGGAGCTATTTCTAAGCAGATAGCCAGGAGTAACCCCTGAGCACCGCTGGGTGTGGCCCAAAAACAAACAAACAAAAAATGTTCCTATTCAATATAGAAATATCAGGATTTACAAGAAAGATAACAAAAACATGAATCAATGCGATGAAGGAGCAAATGTATGTGTAAAGAAATCTTGAATGTCAAAGCTGAGCTCCCTCCCTTCAGGTGCCATGAATTCTGTGACTCTCCACTCTCTGAGAAGGAGCAGAGAGAGCCCAAGGAGGGCACTGACCCCTCAGAGCTCACTCAGGCTCAGCTTCTAGTACCTGCTGAACCCTGTCTGCTGCTTCTCCTCAGAGGCTTGCTTCCCAAGTAAAGAAAGCCTAGGAGAGCCACAATTCACAAAGACTCCATGACACAGAAAACAGATACTCTTGATTCGGAATACCCTTTCCTATTCTCAAAAACTGGTAGCTCCCATTGTACTGGGAAGAAAAAAGCTGAGGGTCTGGGGAAGGCTCCGTGGCTAAAAGCAGGTGTGAATGTGAGGCCACGGATTTGATGCCTGACCCCATCCACACACAGCAAATACAATCCCGGTAGCCTGGCTGCCTGGGACCCCCACAATGTAAATGAAATGTGTGTGGCCTTGGATGAGTACTGCAAATAAAGATGTTCAAGCACCAGTGCCAGGAGAGGAACCTCCCTCGAACACACATGTGAGGAGCAGTGACCTCCAGTGAATATAACAACCACTGATGAGTGTGATCTCCTGTGGGCAAGTGTGTAAACCCTGGGGAGTGACACAATTTAGTGTGTGAGGTCTATTAACAAGCCTAGGCAAACCCCCAGTCAATACAGTAACAGAAGCAACAAAGAAAAGGAATAGAGAAAAAATAATACAATGTTATTAAAAACAAAACCCATTAAACTATTTATTTATTTTATTTTATTTATTTTTGGTTTTTGGGTCACACTTGGCAGTGCTCAGGAATTACTCCTGGCTCCATGCTCAGAAGTCGCTACTGGCAGGCTCAGGAGACCATATGGGATGCCGGGATTCGAACCAATGACCTTCTGCATGAAGGGCAAATGCCTTACCTCCATGCTATCTCTCCGGCCCCCAAACTATTTATATTTAATGCAATTCAATTAGAATCTTAAAGTAACTTTGGGGAAAATATGGAAATGAAGTAAAATGAAGAGTTATTACTTACTTAATCACATATCAGAACATTTCTAAATGGTTATAATCAAATTTATATGCTGCTGATAAAGACTTAGATCAGTTGAAAATAATAGAAAGTCTAGGGCCCGGAGAGATAGCACAGTGGCGTTTGCCTTGCAAGCAGCCGATCCAGGACCAAAGGTGATTGGTTCGAATCCCGGTGTCCCATATGGTCCCCCGTGCCTGCAAGGAGCTATTTCTGAGCAGACAGCCAGGAGTAACCCCTGAGCACCGCCGGGTGTGGCCCCCCACCCCCAAAAAAAGAAAGTCTAGAACTTGCTCTTATTATGTTAGAGTTCAGTACATAATTATGATGCAATTTGTTGCAAAGAGAAAAATATCTTATTTAGTAAATATGAAATTAAATCGATTTTCCATATTGAAAAAATAATTTAACACTTATTTCATGCCATTTCAAAAAATGGCTTTTCAATATTTATATTTAAATGTAAACATAACATAAATAACAATCCTAAAGGAAAATGCAGGAAGGCATGTAATATACTATGTGGTGATTAGAGTTAATATTGTATTATAATTGCAATTTGCTGAAAGAGTAAATCTTCATGTGTTTGTTTTTATACTTTTAATTAAATTTATTTTTATTTTTATTTTTTTTTCGGTTTTTGGGCCACACCCGGCGGTGCTCAGGGGTTACTCCTAGCTGTCTGCTCAGAAATAGCTCCTGGCAGGCACGGGGGACCATGTGGGACACCGGGATTCGAACCAACCACCTTTGGTCCTGGATCGGCTGCTTGCAAGGCAAACGCCGCTGTGCTATCTCTCCGGGTCCCTTTTAGCAAAGCAACTAGTACACTTTTTTGGGGGGAGAGGGTCACACCCGGCCATGCTCAGCGGTTACTCCTGGCTCTCTGCTCAGAAATCGCTCCTGGCAGGCTCAGGGGACCATATGAGATGCCGGGATTTGAACCACCATCCTTCAGCTTCTAAGGCAAATGCCCTACCGCTGGGCTATCTCTCCGGCCCCTCAACTAGTACACTTTTTTTTTTTTTTTTTTTTTTTTGGTTTTTCAGGCTACACCGTTTGATGCTCAGGGCTTACTCCTGGCTACGCGCTCAGAAATTGCCCCTGGCTGGCTTGGGGGGACCATACGGGACGCCGAGGGATCCAACGGCAGTCTTTCCCAACGGCGGTCTTTCCTTGGCTAGTGCTTGCAAGGCAGACACCTTACCTCTAGCGCCACCTCACCAGCCCCAAATAGTACACTTAAACTTAGCATCTTCTATTTCCCATGCAACAAAAAGGAAATTTAAATATAAACTTTAGGACTGGAAAGAGTATAGTAATTAAAGTACTCTTTGCATATAATCAATCCTGGTTATATCTTCAGGACCTCATGGTCTCTAAGCACCTTTGGGTGTAACTCTGGAGGCCCCCAAGTACCAATGGCCCCTAGAACCTTATTTTAAAAATAATTTCTGGGGGGCTGGAGAACTAGTATGGAGGTAAGGCATTTGCCTTTCATGGAGAAGGTCATTGATTCAAATCCCGGTATCCCATATGGTCCCCTGAGCCTGCCAGGAGCGATTTCTGAGCATAGAGCCAGGAATGACTCCTGAGTACTGCCGGGTGTGACCCAAAAACCAAAAAAAAATTAATAATAATTTCTGGGTCAGGGGTTGGAGAGATAGCACAGCAGTAGAGTGTTTGCCTTGCAATCAGCAGTTCCAGGACAGACCTGGGTGGATTCCTGGCATCCCATATGGTCCCTGAGCCAGGAAGGATTTCTGAGAGCAGAGCCAGGAGTAACCCCTGAGTGCCACCACCGGGTGTGGCTCAAAAACAAAAACAAAAATTCTGGGTCAGAGCAATCATGCAGGGGTCCTCAAACTTTTTAAACAGGGGGCCTGTTCACTGTCCCTCAGACCATTGGAGGGTCTGACTATAGTAAAAACAAAACTTATGAACGAATTCTTATGCACCCTGCATATATCTTATTTTGCAATGAAGAAACAAAACAGATACAAATACAATATGTGGCCTGCGGGCCATAGTTTGAGGACTACTGGAGGGTAGGGTGCTTACCTTGCATGGAAAATTCAGGTTCTATTTTCTCTCTCCCTCCCTCCCTCCCTCCCTCCCTCCCTCCCTCCCTCCCTCCCTCCCTCCCTCCCTCCCTCCCTCCCTCCCTTCCCCCTTCCCCAGAGTGGAGGGGTGTGGATACACCTAGCATTGCTCTGGGAGCTATTCCTGGCGCTGCACTTATGAATTACTCCTAGTGACGCATGAGGGACCATCTAGATTCTAGGATGTTGGGGATCAACCTGGGTTGATCATATGCAAGGCAAGAACCCTCCCTTCTCTACTACTTCTCTAGCCCATCCTGCCATTGTTTCTTGCTTCTCTGGCTTTGTTCTTTGTTGGACTTGAATGTTTTGTCATCTCCTTTGCAGATTTCAGTGCACTTTGAAGATGGATCACTGCTCTCAGATTTTTTGGAGAGGTTTATCTTAGAAGTAATGTAGGTTTTCCATCAAAATGAAAATCTGTTCTATACTCTGATTTAATATCTTCACATTCTGTCACGTCTGCTCTTGTCAAATAATGCAGTGCCTCTGCATCTTTTCTCCCAGCAGGCAGGCACCGCAGGGTTGACAAACATTGTTACCCTGGGATTTCGGATTTAGAAAGCAATTCCAACTGCTTGGAAAAAAAATGTTGGTGGAATTTGTCAGATTTCTGTGTTGTTTTCAGAATCTCCTCACTGACTTGTTCATTAAACCTGTCTCTTTCATTTTGTGTTTTATTTGTATGGTCAGTTGCTTCTTGCTGCTCCTTTTCTCCTCCATCTTGGGGTTGTAGGCTTGAATTCTTCCTTGGAAACTGGAGCAAGACACATGGTGGGCCATAGTGAGGGAATAAGTCCAGAGTAAAATCCCCAAAGGTAGTGAAGTGCCTATCTGGAGTCTACATATATTAAAACAAAACAAAACAAAACAAAAACAACTTAGTATGGGTCACACTTGGTAGGACTCAGGTACTATCAGTTTTCTGTTTGGCAAGAGTGTGCCACATGGCACTGAAGATCAAACCTGACCTCCCTCATGCAAGACATACTCTCAGCCCACTGAGCTATCTCTCCAGGCCAGAAAAAGGAATCTTTTTAAAAAATGTTTTTTTGGGCCACACTCAATGATGCTCAGGGGCTACTTGTGGCTCTGCACTCAAGAATCTCTCCTGGTAGTGCTCAGGGAACTGTATGAGATGCCAAGGATCAAACACAGGTCAGTTAAGTGCAGGGCAAGCTCCCTACTGCTGTATTATTGTACCAATCCCAAGTGTTCTACAAACACACACACACACACACACACACACACACACACACACACACACACACACACACACACATACACAGAAGCGAAGTATACTTTATTTTTATTTTTTTTTTGGTTTTTGGGCCACACCCGGCGGTGCTCAGGGGTTACTCCTGGCTGTCTGCTCAGAAATAACTCCTGGCAGGCACGGGGGACCATATGGGACACCGGGATTCGAACCAACCACCTTTGGTCCTGGATCGGCTGCTTGCAAGGCAAATGCCGCTGTGCTATCTCTCTGGGCCCCGCGAAGTATACTTTAATCCAACTAATGTGTTAGTCACTTCACAGTGCATACATATATCAAGTCATCAAATTGTACCTTCTTGAAAATAATATTGTATAGGGGCTGGAGTGATAGCACAGTAGATAGGGTGTTTGCCTTGCATGCAGCTGACCAGGGTTCGATCTCAGCCATCCCATATAGTCTCTTGAGCACTGCCATGAGTGATTCCTAAGCATAGAGCCATGAGTAACCCCTATGTAGGCACCACCAGGTGTGAGCCAAAACAAAAAATAAAATCATATTGTATAATCTAAAGAAATAAACATTTAATTTGTCACTTGTACCCTAATAAAAATGAGGAACAAAAATAAACATTGCCTGTTAAGGTCCCTATATAAACTGAAGATGTCCAGAACATTTCAGTAAAATTTAAATGTTTATATGGTTTAAAGAGGAAAATACTGAAAAATAAAAGCCACTGTTGTGGTTTTGCAGTGTAGAAATGTCACACATGCAAGGCAAATGCTCTATCACTCTGCTATATTCCTGGTCTCTTTTGTTCATTTTTTGTTTTTGGTTTTGTTTTGGTTTTTGAGCCACACTCGGTGGCATTCAGGGGTTATTCCTGGCTCTGTGCTCAGAAAGTACTCCTGGCAGGCTCGGGAGACCATATGGGATGTTGGGAATTAAACCCAGGTCCATCCCTGGTCATATTTGTGCAAGGCAAATGCCCTACCATTGTGCTATTGCTCAGGCCCCTTTTTGTTCATCTTTTTAAAAAGAGGGAAAATGGGTGCTGAAGGGATAGTAAAGTGGGTGCGGTATTTGCCTTGCATGTGACTGAACCAGTTTTGCACCTCAACATCCCATATGGTCCCCTGAGCACCGCCCAGAATAATTCCTGAGTGTAGATCTGGGAATGGCCTAAAAACAAAAACAAAAAAATGAATAAATGAAAAGAAGGAAAATATAGCATCAGGAATATATAAGGTAGATATGGGCTAGATCAAGGCAGCATTCAGATAGTAGAGAACTATTCCACTAATAAAACCCCTAAAATACATGTATAAATAACTTGAAAACCTGTGAGAAAACACAATGGAAAATGGTTAGCATGTATAATACTAGTTTCCTGCAAACTGACAAGAAGAGGAATAAGAACCCAACAGAAAGAAAATGGACAAAGGAGATAAAGCAGCAATTCACAAAAGAACAAATCTGAACGGACAAGAAAGCATAGTAGGAGCATTCATTTTCTTTTTTTTTTTTGTTTTTTTTTGGGCCACACCCGGCGGTGCTCAGGGGTTACTCCTGGCTGTCTGCTCAGAAATAGCTCCTGGCAGGCACGGGGGACCATATGGGACACCGGGACTCGAACCAACCACCTTTGGTCCTGGATTCGCTGCTTGCAAGGCAAACGCAGCTGTGCTATCTCTCCGGGCCCGGAGCATTCATTTTCACTAACAGCCAAACAAATAAAAATTGAAGTAAAAATGAGAAAGATTTTTTTTAAGAGACAGATTTATATTATTAGATAAAGCTTAAAATTATAATAATATTTCTGGGAATACTGAAACAGAGGCATCCCTGATATTGTTGTGAATTAGTACAGTCTTTATTTTGTGGGTGTAGGGGGCCACACTGTCAAGGTTCAGGGGTTACTTCTGGCTCTGCACTCAGGACTCAACTCCTAGTGGTGAACCATATGGGGAACCATATGGGGTTTCAGGGAACCATATGGGGTCTTGGGGATCAAATCTGGGTCAGTTATGTGCAAGGCACGCGCCCTATCCACAGTATCATTGCTTGGTCCCTAATACAGTCTTTTGGGAAAGGCACATCTAGGGAAATACAAATAAGGGGTTAAAGGTTTGTTTCATTGGTTGCATGCATACTTCACATGTACAAAGTCTAGATTCCACCTTTTGCTCCCCCAAAACAAATGACTGCCCCCCAAAAAGTGGGACTTATCTATAAATTTCACTTTGCGTAGGCATCCTAGAAAGGAAAAGCAATTGTATGTATATATTTATACACTGGTTATAATGGCTAAACACTACGCTTAGGGGCCGGAGAGATAGCATGGAGGTAAGGCATTTGCCCTTCATACAAGAGGTCATTGGTTTGAATCCCGGAGCCCCATATGGTCCCCCGTGCCTGCCAGGAGCAATTTCTGAGCCTGGAGTCAGGAATAACCCCTGAGCACTGCCGGGTGTGACCCAAAAAGCACACACACAAAAAAAAACAAACAAAAAAACACTATGCTTAGTTTTTTTTTTTTCACTCAAGTAATGGTTAGAAGGGGCTGGAATGGTAGTGGAGTAGGCAGGACACTTGCCTTACATGTTTTCAAACCAGGTTCAATATCTAGCACCTTGTATGGCTTCTTTGCCTCCTGCCAGGAGTGAATCTTTTTTTATTTTATTTTATTTCATTTTATTTTATTTTATTTTATTTGGTTTTTGGGTCATACCCGGCGGTGCTCAGGGGTTACTTCTGGCTATCTGCTCAGAAATAGCTCCTGGCAGGCATGGGGGACCATATGGGACACATATGGGATTCGAACCAACCACCTTTGGTCCTGAATCGGCTGCTTGCAAGGCAAACACCATTGTGCTATCTCTCCGGGCCCTAAAAAAAATTTTTTTTTAATTGTGACTGAAGTTCATTACACAGAATTATTTACGATACTTAGTGACAATGAATGAAGGGCATTCCCACACCAATGTTGTCCTCCCTCCACTCTTGTTCCCAGCATGTCTCCAACATCTCCCTCCTTTACCCCCCCAGAATCCTAGTGCAAATGGTCTCCGCCTTACAGCTTGTTATAGGTTGGGTATCTATTCTGTTTGGTGTTCCAGTCTGGTCATTTTTTATTTACATTACATGTTCATATGACTGGTCCTGGTATCATTCTTTTCCCCTCTCAATTTATGAGGCTGAATGATTCAAATTATGCTATTCTGTTGGAGATAAAAAGGTTAAGGAAAAGAGGAGAAAAAATTTGGTATCAACTACTAAAAAAAAAAATCACCGAATAATATCCACAAAGGTGGAAAAGAAAGAAAAAAGTGGGAGAAAGAAGAGAAGGAAAATAATATCAAAAAACAAACAAAAAATAAAACAAAACAAAACCAGAAAAAGTACTGTAGTGGCAGGGTTTGTGTTATCCCACCTTTTTTTTTTTTTGTATAGGCACAGCAAGTATTTGGGAAGGAAGGAAATTCCCGTGGCCTAAGCGATTCAGGGTTTCTTCACTCTTGAAGCATATTGTTATGGGAACAACCACTGGCTCCTTACCTTCTCATTGCCATATCCCAGGTTTTTTTTTTTTTTTGTGGTGTCAGGAACCTTTCTTCTCTGTTGTGGATGAGAAAATAAGGCCACTATAGCAAGCAATCTTGGTATTTAAATCTTGGTATTAAAGATAGAGTCTTTAAGGTTCTAGAGGTACTGTTCCTCCATTGTTGGTGTGTTCAGTTTTCTGTATCATGTGCTCCATGTTTTGCTCATTCCCTAAGCTGAAGTCTAGGAAATTATGGTTCCCATGGTTCTGCTCAGTCTCTTTTGTCAGAATTGGGCCTAAGAATTGTACTAAGAAGTCTTGACTTTTGTAAAAGTCCTGGGCTGGGGCCGGGCGGTGGCGCTGGAGGTAAGGTGCCTGCCTTGCCTGCGCTAGCCTAGGACGGACCGCAGTTCGATCCCCCGGGGTCCCATATGGTCCCCCAAGCCAGGAGCGACTTCTGAGCGCATAGCCAGGAGTAACCCCTGAGCGTCACCGGGTGTGGCCCAAAAACCAAAAAAAAAAAAAAAAAAAAAAGAAGACCTGGGCTATAGCCTAGGGTAGGGTTTTCCTTAATGGTCTCAAGGTACGTTCTGCCCATTAATAGTAGTCAAAGTCAGTTTTCTGTAGTTAGTGCTCTTATTTTTCATAGTTCAAAGGACAATACATCTTCTGATTTCCACTTAGTGTTAGGTGATGTGATAGGACCTCCTGGTCTTAGGTCAAGTTGTCATTTCCTCGCTGTCCTTGTTGTCCTATTAACACTGGCACAAGTATATCTCCCAATGCAGCTTAGTTCCTGGTGTTGTTGCATGGGTTTGTTTCAGTTTTATGTCTGGGATCTGAGATTTGAGAATGAACTAACACTGTCCAATCTCGTGGAGACTGAGTTGTATCCACATGACATATGTCCAAGATGGGAGGCACCCTTGTATAAAAAGTGTGAGTTCTTATCCTTAGAAGATAAGATCTTGTGTCTGAGTCCATGATTTCCTCTTATTTACTGTGCCTATACAAAAATGTATCGTGTTCTTTTGCATTTCTAGTGCTATTCCAGGTAAGGATGACAGGCTACACATACAGTATCTGTGGTATGCTCTGAGCTTTTATCCCAGGCAACACATTTTCTTGGTTTTTGACCAAGCAGCACCAAAACTGGTGAGGGTAGAGAAAGTATGTATATATAAAAAATAGAATATATAGATAAAATTGAGATATATATAAAAAAAGGAAATTGAGAAAAAAAGGGAAAAAAGGTATTTGAAAAAAGAAAGTGATTGGGGAGACTGTATGTTTAGGAATACATATCTTAAGATACATTATTATAAAGGTATTAAGCTAACGTAGGCAATATAGGCCTCCCAATTAGGTCTTCTGAGATATTCTTGTGGGGAGCGAAAGCCAAGGTACTTTGCGGCATTTCAGAGTCCTATAGTGTCCTTGAGCTGGGAGTTTTGCTGCAGCTGAATTCGGTATTATGCAACCGTCCACGATTTGAAGGGGGTGAGATGGGTCACAAGCTTGAGTCAGGAGGCTTCTTGGTTGTGGTTTCTTGCTGAGACACAAGAGGAGGGATCAAGAGGGTGTCATTCATTGAGGAGCTGGATGGTGGTCTGTTGGGAAGGAGGTTGGTCTTGGTGCCTAACGAGTTAGGCACCAAAAACTGAGGGTAAACAGGGTTAAATAAGGGGGAGATAACAAATCCAGGTTGAGATATGGCGGGGGGGGGGGGAGAAAGGTCTCTGGGTGTGGAAAGGCAATATAGAAGAAGGGCTCTATACATTGTATAGATAAAATGTTTAAGGCTAAGGCTCCGTAGTCAGAGAGGACAACTGTATAGAAAGTAACATTTACTTAGACACTGACTTCAGAGATCTATTTGAGTGCTATCCTCCATACATAGGATATTCCATTTCCTTACCTACAAATAGTCAAGAATTAGAATATTTTTGGACTATGTTAAAAAAAGGGTATATGGGCCCGGAGAGATAGCACAGCGGTGTTTGCCTTGCAAGCAGCCAATCCAGGACCTAAAGTGGTTGGTTCGAATCCCGGTGTCCCATATGGTCCCCCGTGCCTGCCAGGAGCTATTTCTGAGCAGACAGCCCCTGAGCACCGCAGACCAAAATAAATAAATAAATAAATAAATAAATAAATAAATAAATAAATAAAAAGGGTATATGTCACGCGGGCGCATGTGCGCCCACATGCTTTTGAAAATGGTTGAGATAAATCTGCTTTGGCTAGCTGTCCGGGGGTTCTTTGGCTAGCTGTCCAGCCCAGTGCCCACCACATACCAGTGCGCCAGGAGTGAATCTTGGGTGTAGAACCAGGAATAAGACCTGAGCACAGCACAAAGGTGTGGTTCCCTTTGGCCATCATCCCCCTAAACACCAAAAACAAACAAAAACCCAATATATATGGTTGAGAAGAAAGTCTGGTATAAATGTGCAGCTATGAAAAAGAATGAACCAAAGTATGTACATTGGCATGGTAGGAGTTTTCAATGGAAATTAAAATTAAGGGAAATAAAAAGAAGATTAAGGGAAATATATGTAATTCATCTAAAACTGCACATCCTGAAGGAACTGTACTGGGATTGAAAGTGTCTGAGTTCAGAGTCCATAAAATCAGCTAGCATGCTATGTAGTTTGTGAGGAGGACAAATGGCAGAAAGCTGGCAGAGTAAAAGTAAAAGTACAAGTAAAAGAAAAAACCGAAGAAAGGCTAAATACCTTCTGAGACAAAGGAGCATGAAGCACAATAGTAAGTGTTTTCTACGAGTCAGGTCAGGAACCTAGGTGGAGGCAATGTGATCTGGGTGTGGAGGCTCCAGGCCACCAGGGGTCACCAACTTTCTCTGTTGGGTCACAGAACCTGTTGTGTCTATGACACAGTGACCATTGTACATGGTTGTTGATTTTCTTGATTTTGGGTTTCCTTTTCTCCTTCTTTTCTGTTCTGCTCTTTTAACTGAGGTTCACACACCTTCCAATGTCAGTGCTTGCAATGTTTGACATACATTTGCACTATTTGCTTGGATTAAACATACCCAGTTGCTGTGCGCTGGAGACTGCACTGTCTATGATATACTGGGATCCCAAAAGATTGTCAGTGAGGACACACAACATATGGTGTTGTCTGAACATATGGTTGTTGACTGAACTCACAGTCCCTGGCTTGCAAAGCAGACACTACCCACTGAGCTCTCTCCAGACCCTTTGGGATCTTTTAGCCAGACCTCCTGGAGATGCTCCTACAACTCTTGTTTGCTGAATGCACTCGACCAGGGTTC
This sequence comes from Suncus etruscus, assembly GCF_024139225.1. Lineage (NCBI taxonomy): Eukaryota > Metazoa > Chordata > Mammalia > Eulipotyphla > Soricidae > Suncus > Suncus etruscus. The sequence continues at coordinate 38,660,606 of NC_064853.1, forward strand.
AATCCTCAGCACTACATATGATTTCCTGAGTACTGCCAGAAGTAAGCTCTGAGCACAGCTGGTTGTGGTCCCCAAATCAAAATAAAGAAATAAAAGCCCACAAACCTGTGATCAGGTAGATTTAGAGTGCAAAACCTAGCTCTGACAATTAGTCATTGTTAGTGTTTGGCCTGGACCTCTTAGTTGGAGAGGTCAGCAATCTGAAATCAGTTTCATTGGGCTGAAATCAAGGTGTTGGCCAGTAGAATTTATAGTAGACTGTATAGTAGAGTTTCTTTGATACATCTTCTGATGTGCAGTGGCATTGATGTTTCATACTAGTGCCTGCATCACTCCAGTCTCTGCCTTGATGATCTACCTTTCTTTCTGCCTCCCCATACCAGTCTTTGAATTTTGGACCTACCTGGATTAGCTCTAAAATTAAATTCTTTCTCTCAAGATCTTGAATTTAGCTTTTGACTGTGCTCAGGGGGTTTCTCCTGGCTTGACACTCAGAAACCGTTCCTGGCAGGCTCAGGGAACCATATGGGATGCCGGGATTCAAACCATCATCCTTCTGCATGCAAGGCAAAAATGCCCTACTTCCATGCTATCTCTCTGGCCCCAAGATCTTGAATTTAATAAGTTGTGCCACATGCGGCAATATTTTGATTCTGACACTTTTTTTTTTTTTTTTGGGTTTTTGGTTTTTGGTTTTTGGGTCACACCCAGCAGTGCTCAGGGGTTTTTCCTGGCTCCAGGCTCAGAAATTGCTCCTGGCAGGCACTGGGGACCATAAGGGACGCCGGGATTAGAACCGATGACCTCCTGCATAAAAGGCAAACACCTTACCTCCATGCTATCTCTCCGGCCCCTGATTCTGACACTTTCAAATGTATTGCAATAAAGTTCTAGCATGAACCACCAGAGTTAGTGCAGTACTCATAAATTAAAGGTCATGGTTCCCTGTAAAACTGTTCTTAGCTGCCTGTTGTACTTCAGTCATTCCTAGGTCACTTCAGCTTGTTTTTTTGAGGCCTCATATTAGTGATGCTCAGGTCTTATTTCTGGCTTTGCACTCAAGGATCACTCTTAGAAGGGCTTGGCAGGCCATATGGGGGTGCCAAGGACCCAAAGTGTCAAATCTGGCCCAGCCATGTGCAAGCAAACATCTTATTCACTATATTATCTCTCCAGCCTCCTCCCTTGAGCGTTTATTTAGACAAATTGAACTTCTCCCTCCCAATGAGATATTTACTCAAAACAAGAAGGGTGTTCATAATGATACAGCCTAGAGAAACAAATATTTTACAGAAGTGAGTGATAATAAAAGCAGTCGATGGCATTTATTGAGAGCTATCCATGTACAAGTTTTACATGTGTTATATAGATTAATGTTCATAGCAGTCCTCTGAGGTCTGTTCCATTACTATCCTATATGAAAACTTAAATAATGACCCCCAAAGGAATCTACTTACTAATCTCCAATGCCCATGAATATGACAAAAAAGTGAATATTACTTGCTGTACAATAAATAATTTTACTGGTCTTTATTTCTGTAATGTAAATTATATCTTAACAATCTATCATAGTTGTTAATACATGATAGAATTACAATGGGTCACGGAGTTACTTTGATCGAAAAGATAGATCTATAGTCATCAACTATTCCAGAAACACATAATCACAATTTTTTTGTTTTTGTTTTTGGGCTCAGAAATTGCTCCTGGCAGGCTCGAGGGACCATATGGGATGCCAGGGATTGAACCTGGGTCGTCTGTATGCAAGACAAATGCCCAACTGCTGTGCTATCACTCCAGCCCCCATAATCACAATGTTTTAGCCAAAAAGGAAAGGCAAAATATTATTTTAAAAGGGCTGAAGTGATAGCATAGTGGGTAAGGGCATTTGCCTTGCACCCAGCAGTCTTCGGTTTGATTCTCCGCATCCCATATGGTTCTCCAAATCTGTCCAGAGTAACCCCTGAGCACCTCCAGTGTGTGCCCCAAACCCAAAAATAAAATAAAATAAAACAATTTATTTTCTCAAGTCCAAATTGAAATTTCTCAGGGAAACTGCTGATGAATCTGTTTTAGTTGCTCTTTCTACCTACAAGTCACAGGCAGACCTCAAATTTGTTATTGGAAGAGAGGAAGCAGCCTGGAAGGACCAGTAGAATTATGGCAACATTCAGAGGAAATGGCAGATTTTGTCTTTTTTTTTTTTTTTTTTTTTTTTTTTATTTTTTATCTTTATTTAAACACCGTGATTACAAACATGATTATAGTTGTATGATTACAGTCATGTAAAGAGCACCCCCCCTTCACCGGTGTAACATTCCCACCACCAATTTCCCAGATCTCCCTCCTCCCCACCCCCCTACACCTGTACTCGAGACAGGCTTTCTACTTCCCTCATTCATTCACATTTTATGATAGTTTTCAGTGTAGTCATCTCTGCAACTGCACTCATCACTCTATGTGATGAGCTGCATGTCCTGAGCTGCACCTACCAGCCCTCATCTCTCTTGTCTCTGAGATATTGTTAAAAATGTCCTTCATTTTTCTTAAAGCCCATAGATGAGTGAAACCATTCTGCGTCTTTCTCTCTCCCTCTGACTTACTTCACTCAGCATAATAGATTCCATGTACATCCATGTATTGGAAAATTTCATGACTTCATCTCTCCTGATGGCTGCATAGTATTCCATTGTGTATATGTACCACAGTTTCTTCAGCCACTCATCTGTTGAAGGGCATCTTGGTTGTTTCCAGAGTCTGGCTATTGTAAATAGCGCTGCAATGAATATAGGAGTAAGGAAGGGTTTTTTGTATTGTATTTTTGTGTTTCTTGGGTATATTCCTAGGAGTGGTATAGCTGGATCGTATGGAAGCTCAATTTCCAGTTTGTGAAGGAATCTCCATATCGCTTTCCATAAAGGTTGTACTAGACGGCATTCCCACCAGCAGTGAAAAAGAGTTCCTTTCTCTCCACATCCCCGCCAGCACTGCTTGTTTTCCTTTCTTGTGATGTGTGCCAATCTCAGTGGCGTGAGGTGGTACCTCATAGTAGTTTTGATTTGCATCTCCCTGACGATTAGTGATGTTGAACATCTTTTCATGTGCCTTTTGGCCATTTGCCTTTCTTCTTTTTCAAAGTGTCTGTTCATTTCTTCTCCCCATTTTTTGATGGGGTTAGTTGTTTTTTTCTTGTATAGTTCTGTCAGTACCTTGTAAATTTTGGATATTAGCCCTTTATCTGATGTGTATTGGGTGAATAATTTCTCCCACTCAGTGGGTGGCCTTTGTATTCTGGGCGCTATTTCCTTTGAGATGCAGAAGCTTTTCAGCTTAATATAGTCCCATCTGTTTATCTCTGCTTCCACTTGCTTGGAAAGTGCTGTCTCCTCCTTAAAGATGCCTTTAGTCTCAATGTCCTGGAGTGTTTCACCTACATGTTGTTCTATATACCTTATAGTTTCAGTTCTGATATCAAGGTCTTTAATCCATTTGGATTTTACCTTTGTATATGGTGTTAGCTGGGGGTCTGAGTTCGCTTTTTTGCAAGTGGTTAACCAGTTGTGCCAACACCACTTGTTGAATAGGCTTTCCCTGCTCCATTTAGGATTTTTTGCTCCTTTATCAAAAACAAGGTGGTTATATGTCTGAGGAACCTTCTCTGAGTACTCAAGCCTATTCCACTGATCTGAGGGTCTGTTTTTATTCCAATACCATGCTGTTTTTATAACTGTTGCTTTGTAATACAACTTAAAATTGGGGAAAGTAATGCCTCCCATATTCCTTTTCCCAAGGAGTGCTTTAGCTATTCGAGGTTGTTTGTTGTTCCAGATGAATTTCAGAAGTATTTGATCCACTTCTTTGAAAAATGTCATGGGTATCTTTAGAGGAATCGCGTTAAATCTGTACAATGCTTTTGGAAGTATTGCCATTTTAATGATGTTGGTCCTGCCAATCCATGAGCATGGTATGTGTTTCCATTTCCGCGTGTCCTCTCTTATTTCTTGGAGCAGTGTTTTGTAGTTTTCTTTGTATAGATCCTTCACATCTTTAGTCAGGTTGACTCCAAGATATTTGAGTTTGTGTGGAACTAATGTGAATGGGATTGTTCTCTTAATGTCCATTTCTTCCCTATCATTATTCGTGTATAAAAAGGCCATTGATTTTTGTGTGTTAATTTTGTATCCTGCCACTTTGCTATACAAATCTATTATTTCTAGAAGCTTTTTGGTAGAGTCTTTAGGGTTTTCTAAGTAGAGTATCATGTCATCTGCAAACAGTGAGAGCTTGACTTCTTCCTTTCCTATCTGAATTCCCTTGATATCTTTTTCTTGCCTAATCGCTATAGCAAGTACTTCCAGTGCTATGTTGAATAGGAGTGGTGAGAGAGGACAGCCTTGTCTTGTACCAGAATTTAGAGGAAAGGATTTTAGTTTTTCTCCATTGAGGATAATATTTGCCACTGGCTTCTGGTAGATGGCTTTGACTATATTGAGAAAGGTTCCTTTTATTCCTATCTTGCTGAGAGTTTTAATCAAGAATGGGTGTTGAACCTTATCAAATGCTTTTTCTGCATCTATTGATATGACCATGTGATTTTTATTTTTGTTGTTGTTTATGTTGTGTATTATATTAATAGATTTACGGATGTTAAACCATCCTTGCATTCCTGGGATGAAACCTACTTGATCAAAGTGAATGATCTTCTTGATGAGGCACTGGATCCTGTTCGCCAGGATTTTGTTGAGGATCTTTGCATCTGTGTTCATCAGGGATATTGGTCTGTAATTTTCTTTTTTGGCAGCATCTCTATCAGGTTTTGGTATTAAGGTGATGTTGGCTTCATAAAAGCTATTTGGAAGTATTCCTGTTTTTTCGATTTCATAAAAGAGCCTGGCCAGAATTGGTAGTAGTTCCTCTTGAAAGGTTTGAAAGAATTCATTCGTGAATCCATCAGGGCCTGGGCTTTTGTTTTTGGGTAAATTTTTGATTACAGTTTTAATTTCCTCAATAGTGATGGGGGTGTTTAGATATGCTACCTCTTCTTTATTCAACCGTGGAAGGTTATATGAGTTCAGAAATTTATCCATTTCTTCCAGGTTCTCATATTTAGTGGCATAGAGTTTCTCAAAGTATTCTCTGAATACCCTTTGAATCTCTGCAGTATCTGTAGTGATCTCCCCCTTCTCATTTCTAATACGCGTTATCAAGTTTCTCTCTTTCTTTTGCTTTGTGAGTTTTGCCAATGGTCTATCAATCTTGTTTATTTTTTCAAAGAACCAACTTCTGCTTTCGTTGATCTTTCGGATTGTTTTTTGGGTTTCCACTTCGTTGATTTCTGCTCTCAGCTTTGTTATTTCCTTCTGTCTCCCTATTTTTGGGTCCTTTTGTTGAGCACTTTCTAGTTCTATTAGCTGTGTCATTAAGCTACTCAGGTAAGCTCCTTCTTCCTTCCTGATGTGTGCTTGCAAAGCTATAAATTTTCCTCTCAGTACTGCTTTTGCTGTGTCCCATAAGTTCTGATAGTTTGTGTCTTTATTGTCATTTGTTTCCAGGAACCTTTTGATTTCCTCCTTGATTTCATCTCGGACCCACTGGTTATTGAGTATGAGGCTGTTTAACTTCCAGGTGTTAAATTTTTTCTTCTGTGTCCCTTTGCAGTTCACATCTAACTTCAGAGCCTTGTGGTCAGCAAAGGCAGCCTGCAAAATGTCTATCTTTTTTATTTTATGGAGGTATGTTTTATGTGCCAGCACATGATCTATCCTGGAGAATGATCCATGTACATTGGAAAAGAATGTGTATCCAGGTTTCTGAGGATAGAGTGCCCTATATATATCTACTAGGCCTCTTTCATCCATTTCTTTTTGCAGGTCTAGTATATTTTTGTTGGGTTTCCATTTGGTTGACCTATCAAGTGTTGACAAGCCTGTGTTGAGGTCTCCCACAATTATTGTGTTATTATTGATATCCTTCTTCAGATTTGTCAACAATTGTATTAAATACTTTGCTGGACCCTCATTCGGTGCGTATATGTTTAGGAGAGTGATTTCTTCTTGCTGTACAAATCCCTTGATTAGTACATAATATCCATCTTTGTCCCTTACAATTTTTCTGAGTATAAAGTTTGTGTCATCTGATATTAGTATGGCCACCCCCGCTTTTTTAAGGGTGTTGTTTGCTTGAATGATTTTCCTCCAGCCTTTGATTTTGAGTCTATGTTTATTCTGACTATTCAGGTGTGTTTCTTGTAGACAGCAGAAGGTTGGCTTCAGTTTTTTGATCCATTTCGCCACTCTGTGCCTCTTAACTGGTGCATTTAGTCCATTGACATTGAGAGAAATAATTGTCATGGGATTTATTGCCATCTTTGTGTAGAAGTTTGGTGTGTTTTTTGTTCTGTCTTGTTTTTAGAGTAGATCTTTCAGTTTTTCTTTTAAGGCTGGTTTTGAGTCTGCAAAGATTTTGAGCTGTTGTTTGAGGCAAAATTTTTAGTGATTCTAAGAAGAATCTAGAAAACTTGAATTTCAAGAGTCTATTCTTTAAAGCAGCAAATTCCCAATTAAATCATGTTTTTTTTTTGGTTTGTTTATTTGTTTTAGGAATCTCAGTAGAACAACCACTGCTGGTAGGGATGCAGGGAGAAAGGGACTCTCATTCACTGCTGGTGGGAATGTAGACTGGTCAAGCCTTTCTGGAAAACAAGATGAATATTCTCAAAAAACTAGATATTGAGTTTCCATCTGATCTAGCAATATTACTCCTAGGGATATACCCTAGAAACACAAAAACACCATGCAGAAAAACCTGCTGCATGTTTGTCACAGCACTATTTACAATAGCTAGAATCTGGAAACAACCCAAGTGCCCTAGAAAAGATGAGTAGCTAAAGAAACCACAGTACATCTACACAATGGAATACTTCACAGCTGTTAGGAAGATGAGGTCAGGTAATTTGCTTATACATGGATGTATATGGAGATTATTAGACTGAATGAAATGAGTCAGAGGGAGAGGGATAAACAGAATAATCTTACTCATTTGTGGGATAAAAGAAAAATAAAAGACAGTATGGTAATAATATTCAGAGACAATAGAGATGAGGGCCAGGAGGACCAATCGAGGGTAGGAAGCTTTCCACAGAGTGGTGAGTGCAGTTACAGTAGAGAAAGGTCTACTATAATAATGATAGTTAAAACTGAACACTTTGGGGGCCGGGCGGTGGCACTAGAGGTAAGGTGCCTGCCTTGCCTGCGCTAGCCTTGGACGGACTGCGGTTCGATCCCCCGGCATCCCAAATGGTCCCCCAAGCCAGGAGCAACTTCTGAGCACATAGCCAGGAGTAAACCCTGAGCGTTACCGGGTGTGGCCCAAAAACCAAAAAAAAAAAAAAAAAAAAAAAAAAAAACTGAACACTTTGGACAAGAACTAGGTACTAAAGGGGATAAAGAGACATGCATGGTACCTCTTCATTAATGATAACACAAACCAGTGTCAAAAATGAGAGAGAGAGAGAGAGAGAGAGAGAGAGAGAGAGAGAGAGAGAGAGAGAGAGAGAGAGAGAGAAGCAAAAAGCCTGCCCTTCTAGATACATGTGGAATATGTATGTGAATTAAGGAAAACCGGGACATTGATGATGGGTAAAGTGCACTGATGAAGGGTGCTGTGTACATTCTATGACAGAAACTCAAGTGTGAACAATTGTGTAACCATAGTGCTTAACTTAAAAAATTATTTTAAAAAATTGTTTATAATAGAATTGTAGGCATACAAGTGTTCCAATACCAGTCACATTATCGGGGTAAACTTTCTTCTATACTGATCTTTAACCCCACAAATTAGATATAAATGTTTTATTCTGAAAATATTTAAGCGTACCCACATTTACTCTTTCTTAATTTTAGACCTTCATTTTAAAAATATAATTGCAAAAATTGCTCAATGCTATTTTGGTCACCAACTGACAACATATATGAAGGTGGACCCAACAGGTTATGCAGTTGGTAGTTTAGCCCAGATATGTAGTAGGTGACACTATCTAAGTCAGTGTAATTACACTCTGACGTTCAGACAAGCAAAAACTGCCTGATTATGTATTACTCAAAGCACATCCTGCCCATGAGCAATGTGTGTTATAATTTCCCGTCATCTGGAGAGACTCTCTTCTTGTTTTCTTCTTCTCCTTCTTTTATTTTTGGCCACACCCTGATGTGCTCCGGGGCTACCCCTGCCTCATTACTCAGGGATTACTCTTGGTGGTTTAGAGGTACAGGGGGTTGAACCCTGACATTCTGTAAGTAAAGCAGGAGCTTTGGCCCTGTGAACACTCTCTCTCTGGCCCTAGAGATACATTCTTTGGAAGTTCTTTTAGTGCAAATTACCTGGCTCTACGCTAGAAAGTTCTCTGTTACTGGCTGAAATGTCTCTTTTAAAAAAAAATAAACACTGTAAACAGATTTACTTAGGTATAAATTTAAGTTTCTTTTTTCTCATCATTTCTTGTTTGAATTTGGGGATTGGCCTCCCAAACAGTGCTCAGTGTGCCTGGCCCCTTCTCAAGGATTCTTGGCCAAGCAGAGTGGTTTATTTTGAGGCCTGAGGATGGGTACTGATCAGGCCCTGTGGCACCAAAGATTCCCCAGATCACTCAGTAGTGCTTGGGAGACCTTATGGTGCTGGAGATAAGAGTCAGGTTTGCCGCATACAAGGCAGGGTCCTTAATAGCTGCACTATCTTTCTGTTTCTGGTCACCTCTCTTAGTACTTCGTGTGTGTGATTTTTGGGTCACACCTGTGGCACTCAGGGTTACTCCTGGCTCTGCGCTCAGGAATCACTCCTGGCATGCTCAAGGAACGATATGAGATGCTGAAGATCGAACTTGGGCTCAACCACATGCAAGGCAAATGTCCTATTTGCGATATCACTCCAGTCCCTCTCTTAGCACTTTTTTTTGGGGGGGGGGTCACACCCGGCGGGGCTCAGGGGCCACTCCTGGCTCTGCACTCAGAAATCGCTCCTGGCAGGCTTGGGGGACCATGTGGGATGCCAGGAATTGAACCACAGTCAGTCCTGGCTTGGCTGTGTGCAAAGCAAATGGCCTATTGCTGTGCTATCGTTCCTGGCTTGGGGGACCATATGGGATGCCAGGGGATCGAACCAAGGTCTGTCCTGGGCAGCCGCATGTGAGGCAAATGCCCCACCGGTGTCGCTCTGGTCCCTCTCAGCACTTTTTTTTGGGGGGGGGCACACACGGCGGTGCTCAGGGGTTACTCCTGGCTATCTGCTCAGAAATAGCTCCTGGCAGGCATGGGGGACCATATGGGACACCGGGATTCGAACCAACCACCTTAGGTTCTGGTCAAACACCGCTGTGCTATCTCTCCGGCCCCTCCCTCTCAGCACTTTTAAGAAAGCCTTTCAGCACCCAGTTCTGTCCACAGTTCCAGAGTAAACAGAGGGGGGGAAGTGAGGGGGAGAGAGAGGAGAGGAGAGAGAGAGAGAGAGAGAGAGAGAGAGAGAGAGAGAGAGAGAGAAAGAGAGAGAGAGAGAGAGAGAGAGAGGGGAGGGGAGGGGAGAGGAGGGGAGGGGAGGGGAGAGAGGGGAGGGGAGGGGGGAGAGAAAGAGAGAGAGAAGTGAGAGAGAGAGAGAGAGAGAGAGAGAGAGAGAGAGACTGGGGACATTGGTGGTGGGAAATGTGCCTTGGTGAAGGGTGTTGGACATTATATGACTGAAATTCATTCATGACCAACTTTGTGTTACACAGATTCAAGTAAAGAATTTATTTATGAAAAAATCAAAAAAGAAAGAATTTAAAGAATTTACTGATTTCTGACCTTTCCCCCTCTTTTTTTATTGTTCTTTTTTTTGGGGGGGGAGGGGACAACCCTGCAGTGCTAGGGGTAATAGGGTTATTTCTGGCTCTGAGTTTAAGAATCACTTCTAGCCAAGAACGTGATCTACAGATGACTGGCTGATAGAACCATGACCGGGCAGTATGTATTCTGGGACCAACAAGAAAGCCCTAGTCTAGGGTTTGGTCTACGTCCTGCACAACAATCATGACTTCTAATTCCAGAGTCCTGACTGAGGCAATTGCAACTGAATGGGGCTTCTGGAAACATAACGAAAGACGATATCCTAGGCTCCATCCGAGTTTCAGCGCAAGGGTCAAGACCACTAACCACAGAAGACAGATTAAAATGACATCAAGGAAACAGAACTTCTAAAATCACAAAGAAAGTCTTCATCATAAGTTCCACATCTTGACCTGTGCACAGACTGAGACCTCTAGATTTAGAGGTCTGGTTTTATCATCCAGATCGGAGCAGAAGTCTTCCATACGCCACAAAAACACCAAGGGGAGAGTAAATGAACGTGAAAGGAGTCTATAGATAATCCCATGACAATATATTCCAAGGGTAGAGAAACCCTGTATCTCTTAGGCCAAGAGGATTCCCGTTTCGGATGACCCCAATATTTACTGTGCCTATGCAGGGGGCGGGGAGAGACAAAAAAAAACACTAAATAATTCTTCTTTTTTTAATCTAGTTTTTGTCGATTTCTTTGTTTTGGGGTGGATATTGAAGTAGTTGTTCATTTTTTTTATTTATATATTTAATTTTTCTTTCTTCTTTTCTCTCCTTTCTTTTTGCGCCTTGTCATATTTCCTATCTCACGACCATGGCAACTTATGTGGTGCATATTTGTATTGCTGCAGTGCTCACTGGATATCTTTTTTTTTTTTTTTTTTTTTTTGGTTTTTGGGCCACACCCGGCGGTGCTCAGGGGTTACTCCTGGCTGTCTGCTCAGAAATAGCTCCTGGCAGGCACGGGGGACCATATGGGACACCGGGACTCGAACCAACCACCTTTGGTCCTGGATTCGCTGCTTGCAAGGCAAACGCCGCTGTGCTATCTCTCCGGGCCCCTCACTGGATATCTTATTTGATTCCTCTTTTTGAACTGTTGTGGTGTTTCACCTTCTTCTTTTCCCCTTCGTTCCTCAAACCAAGGATGAGAGCCTCACAGGGGTCCTCAAACTTTTTAAACAGGGGGCCAGTTCACTGTCCCTCAGACCATTGGAGGGTCTGACTATAGTAAAAACAAAACTTATGAACAAATTCTTATGCACACTGCATATATCTTATTTTGCAATGAAGAAACAAAACAGATACAAATACAATATGTGGCCCGCGGGCCATAGTTTGAGGACCACTGCTAGAATGACTCTGCTCATAGTCAGCGTAGTTGATTTTTACCCCATTATTACTTTTCTCTTCCTCAAACAAAACCACATAACTTGAACTTTCTAGTCCCGCCTCCCAATTAGAGGGGGCAGTAATGGAGGCACCAAGACCAAACAGTTATAAGACCACTAAGTAATAAACTAGACATAGAGGGGACCACGCATTCTAGCAGCCCCTGGGGGGGAGAGTGGAGGATATGGGAGGCAGGATGAGAGCGGATGTGGGAGGACAATTCGGTGGTGGGAATTCCCCTGACTCAATGTAAATATGTCCCTAGAATATTACTGTGAACGATATGTAAGCCACTATAATTAAAATAAAAATAAAAATTATATTAAAGAAAAAGAATCACTTCTGGGGGCTGGAGAGATAGCATGGAGGTAAGGCGTTTGCTTTGTATGTTGAAGGTCTGTCGTTCGAATCCCGGCATCCCATGTGGTCCCCCGAGCCTGCCAGGAATGATTTCTGAGCGCAGAGCCAGGAGTAACCCCTGAGCACTGCCAGGTGTGATCCCCCCAGAAAAAATCACTTCTGGTGGGCTAGGGAAACCATATGGGATGCTGGAAAGTGTATCTTGCTTGGCCATGTGCAAGGCAAGTCCTTTATCCTCTGTATCATCATCACTGCAGCCTCTGAGTTCTGACTTCTGCGGTTGCTGTTGAGAAGTCTATAATGGCTCTCCCTTTCATTGTTTTAGGTAATTTACCTTTTTCCTTCGGAGGCTTCTTTTTTCCTCCATCATTACTTACTGAAACATCTTTTCTCCCAATTATATCTACAATTATGGAAGTCATGTCATATATTACTGATTTAATGAATTTTGCATGATGAAGTGATAATGAACCTTAGTTGTATGGGGGTTATACCTGTCTTAGGACTTACTCTTGGTTTTGTGCTCAGGGATCACTTCTGGTGGTGCTCAGAGGGCCATCCATATGCAGTGCTAAGGATTGAATTGATTCACTACATACAAGGCGTACACTCTACTCTCTCTGTGCCTTTTATTTATTTATTTATTTGTTTATTTACTTATTTATTTATTGGGGACCACACCCAGTGATGCTCAGGGGTTACTCTTGGCTATGCACTCAGAGATCGCTTCTGGCTTGGGGGACCATATGGGACGCTGGGGGATCTAACCAGGGTCTGTCCTTGGTTAGCGTGTGCAAGGCAAATGCCCTACCACTTGCACCACTGCTCTGACCCCTGTGCCTTTATTTTTTTAAAGATAAAGATGGCCAGAGCAATAGTACAGCAAAAATGGCACTTGTTTTATTTGCAGCCAACCTGGGTTTGATCACCGGCACCCCTTATGGTGCCCCAGCACTGCTAGGTGTGATTCCTGAGCATTGCTAGGTGTGGTCTCAAACAAGCAAGCAAGCAAACAAACAAAAAGAGGAAGCATTTCCTCCAAGGGAACTGATGTAAACACTGGCATGAGAATGATCTTTTTTTTTTTTTTTTTTTTTTTGGTTTTTGGGCCACACCCGGTGACGCTCAGGGGTTACTCCTGGCTATGCGCTCAGAAGTCGCTCCTGGCTTGGGGGACCATATGGGACGCCGGGGGATCGAACCGCGGTCCGTCTCCTAGGCTAGCGCAGGTAAGGCAGGCACCTTACCTCGAGCGCCACCGCCCGGCCCCATGAGAATGATCTTTACAGCCAAGAAATGCTGCCAGAAACTCCAGGGATGTGACTCAGTGCCAGAGTACCTGCTTTGTATACAGGAGGCCCCGAGTTTAATCCCTGACACTGACCCACAAGCTGAGTGTGATCCCAGCACTGCCAAATGAGACTCCCAGCACCCTGTGTGACCCTGATATACTATAAATTTGAGAGCACTGTAGAAAAATGCATGACTTCCTGTCCCACCCCCATAGTTCCCCAACATGGCAACAAGAGAAATGCTGCTAATCTAACATACTAAAGTATATGTTTAGGAAAGTAAAGAGCAACAGGCAGTTTATCTAGGCAAATAACTAGGGATTACTGAAATTCTAAAAAACAAAATTTTTTTTGTTTGGCTTCTGGGTAGTGTTCAGTGGCTACTCCTGGCATTTTGCTCAGAGTTCAATCCTGATGGTGCTCAGAGGATCACATATAGTGCCAGAAATGAACTGGGATAACTGCATGCAAATTAAGTTTTTGACACTTAAACAGCTCTCTAGTCCAATCCTGGATAGTTTAACGATACCTCGTTTAATTTCAAGAGAAATTGAAGAAACTTTGACTTTCCTGAAAACCACCAGGTGAATTGAAGGGTTAGTGCCTAGGAATTGCTGCTTGGCAATCCAAAGCTACCATGCCTTCAAGTAGAAGATAGTGTTGAAGATAGTAATTTAGAGCTATTGGGCTTTGTAAGTTTCCCATGATTTTCTTTTGGGGATAAAATATGTATATCATGGGGCTGGAGAGATAGCATGGAGGTAGGGTATTTGCCTTGCATGGAGGTAGGGTATTTGCCTTGCATGAGGAAGGACGATGGTTCGAATCCCGGCATCCCGTATGGTCCCCCGAGCCTGCCAGGAGCGGTTTCTGAGCATAGAGCCAGGAGTAACCCCTGAGCGCTGCCAGTTGTGACCCAAAAATAAAAAACAAAACAAAAAACGCATATCATAAAATCGGTCATTTAGACAATTTTTCAGTGTGCATTCAATCCATTCTTCTTTTTTTTTTCTTTTTTTTTTTTTTTGTGGTTTTTGGGTCACACCCGGCAGTGCTCAGGGGTTATTCCTGGCTCCAGGCTCAGAAATTGCTCCTGGCAGGCACGGGGGACCATATGGGACGCCAGGATTCGAACCGACCTCCTGCATGAAAGGTAAATGCCTTACCTCCATGCTATCTCTCTGGCCCCCAATCCATTCTTCTTGTCATTGAAATCTTTTTATTTTGTTACCTTTTAAAGTTTCACTAAAATCTTTCTTTTCATTCATCCTACTTGTATTGAAGGCTTTTTTTTCTTAATTACTTAATGAGTTTAGATCATTTACCAGTTCCAGAACATTTTTATTGATGGATGGTGATGGTGCAGGAATTTGAATCCAGAGACTCAAATATGCAAGACATGTGATTTTCTGCTGAATTATATCCCAGGCTTCCTAAATTTGGGTGGAAAGGTTGCATCTCAACTGATGGCACTCAGGGATTACTTCTGAATCTGTGCTCAGCGATCATATGTGGCTTTCTTCAGGGAAACAGGTGCCAGGGATTCATACCAGGGTTGGTTGCATGCAAGGCAAGAGCTTTTAAAAAATTTTTTTGTTTGATTTTTTGACTACACCTGGTGATGCTCAGCTATGTGCTCAGAAATCGCTCCTGGTTTGGGGGACCATATGGATTGCCAGGGGATCAAACTGCGGTTCATCCTGGGTCAGCCATGTGCAAGGCAAATGCCCTACCTCTGCGCCATTGCTTCGGCTCCAAGGCAAGAGCCTTAACCTCTGTACTGTCTGCTTGGCCTCATGTTCTACTGTTTTTGTTTAACCATCTTATTCAAATTTATTAATCTGTGGTCACAGCATTAAGAAAATTTTGCTCCAAGTTTTTTTTTTTTTTGAAAGAACCTATCACATTTTAATTGATTGCTGATAATGTCTCTGAACTTCATGGGTATGATCTATAGCTGCTTGTTTCTATTTTCAGGACTTTGTTTCCTGGTATTTTTTATTTATTATTTTTTAATAGAAGGGTGTGCTTCTAGGTGGTGCTCAGGGAATTTGGGAACTTAGAAATCTTCATGGTTATATTTGAAGATGTTTGGAGACCATGTGGTTTTGATACCAGTAAAGCACAGACCAGGCATGCATCTTAATACCTTTATCTCAAAATTTTGGGGGGACCGGAGAGATAGTATGGGGCTAAGACACTTGCCTAGCACCTAGCCAACCCTGCTTTGATCCCCCAGTACTGCTAATGATTCCCTGAATATTTTCAAAAGTGATCTTTGAGGGCTGGAGTGGTGGTGTGAGCCATAAGGCATCTGCTTTATGAGCACTAGCCTAGGACGAACTGCGGTTCGATCCCCCGGAGTACCATGTGGTCCCTCAAAGCCAGGAGACATTTCTGAGCACATAGCCAGGAGTAAAGCCTGAGCATCACTGGGTGTGGCTGAAAAAAAAAAAAGTGATCCCTGAGCATAAGGCCTGAAGTAAATCTTGAGCACCACCAGGTGTGGTCCTAACTCCCCACCTCCATGTTTCTTTGGATTTTTTTTTTTTTTTTTTGGTCCCTGGAGGTGTTAAGGGACCTCCTGGAAAGTTACAGGGTAACTCTTGATAGTACTCAGGAAACTATATGGTCTCGGGATAGAATCTGGACTTGCTGCACAAAAAGCATGTGTTCGGGCTGGAGAGATAGCATGGAGGTAGGGTGTTTGCCTTGCAATTAGAAGGTCGGTGGTTCGAATCCCAGCATTCCATATGGTCCCCTGAGCCTGCCAGGAGTAATTTCTGAGCATAGAGCCAGGAGTAACCCTGAGTGCTGCCAGGTATGACCCAAAAACCAAAAACCAAAAAAAAAAAAAAAGGACTCATTGCTTAGAACCATGTAGGAAATCATGGATACCTGGGTTTAAAGGCATTCTTTGAGAGTTTTCAGTTTTCATTTCCCAACTGCCTTTAGGTACAGCCAATTCAGAAATATTAAAGATTTCCTTTTGGGCCCCGGAGAGATAGCACAGCGGCATTTGCCTTGCAAGCAGCCGATCCAGGACCAAAGGTGGTTGGTTCGAATCCCGGTGTCCCATATGGTCCCCCGTGCCTGCCAGGAGCTATTTCTGAGCAGACAGCCAGGAGTAACCCCTGAGCACCGCCGGGTGTGGCCCCAAAACAACAACAACAACAACCAAAAAAAAAAAAAGATTTCCTTTTGGAGTGTTAAGTTTTGTGTTGAAAATGTGAAGATACTCCTGGGTAAATGCACATGAGTAAAGGTGTGGGGTAGATAACTCTCTGGAGTTCCTTGTTTGTTTTTACTTTAATACAGGCCCACATCATGACAGTTTCCATAGGCAGCTGTTTCCTTATGGTAAAACCCACTGCCCAGAGGGTTTACAAGGAAAGGTTTCCTTCCTCCTTCCCTCCCTCCCAATGCCTATGAAAACATCCTTTAGGGACTGGGGATCATTTGTGTTCTCTTCAAATCGCTTACTCCTACTTCTGAGATTCCTCACATACCTGTCAAAGCCAGACAAACATTACAAAAGAGTTTTGGGGGGCAGAAGAGATAGTACATATAATCCTCTGAGCACCCCCAAGAGTGATACCAAGGCATAAAACCAGTAAACCCTAAACAATAATGGGAGTGACCCCAAGACAAAAATGAACCAAACAAAATAGTTTTTAAATATTTCATCTGGTTTTAAAGTTTTGGTATACTGGGTTTCTATGAACAGTTAACATCTTATAAGAAGAAAACATTCAATATTCATTATCTTAATATGTAGTGCTAAAGTCAAGAAGTGGATCTGATTGTTAGAATATACACATTTGAAATACCTAAGAACATTTTGGGGGAGCCTTAGACAAGGGTAATCCCAGGGAGAATTCTATGCAGCTTAAATTAATTCCCCTCCAGCAATCTGATGCCCTGGGGCCTATGTGCCTTCTAGGTGGCCATTTTGTGCTCTACTTATGACTTGCCTCCAGGTTTACCTCCCACTATGAATAAGAAATTGGACAAGGAGACTGACTAGTCACCAGAAGTCACAGGATATATCCAGAACCAACCAGTCTGTTATACTGAGCAAATTTTCCTCCGGGTGAACTTTTTCATGCCCCTCAGTTGGAAATTTCTTAACATTATTGCTTCATACTTTGTGTCAGAGTTGGGAGATAATAGCCTGGATACAAAGATGAAACAGAGAAGGTTACTGCTCTTAAAGGACATAATAATCTCAGAACATGACCTTTAGCTGGGAGAAAGAAACTCAGATAATTTAACTACTATGGTGTTACACAGAGCATATCCAGAGTGCCAAGAATATCAGTGTCCTCTGCAGTTCCACACCAGGGCTATGCAGCCCCCCCTCAAGGACTTCTTTCTACTGCCCCCATCCCCCGCCATCTGACTGAAGATAGGTAGTCAAGATTTAGGGAATGGGAAGAGGGAGAAAGGATTGAGGACACTTCTTTCCTTGCTCTGTTTCTGCTCATTAGGGGCTGTCCCCATCTGTAACCTGTTTCTCATCTCCAGCCCCAACTCTCACTAAAACTCCATTAACACCTCTTTCTTCCCCTGTCTGTGTTCAGGGTTTATCCTACTGGTGCTCTGAGGACCATATGAGGTTGGCTACATGCAAGGTAAATGCCCTACTCCATGTACTATCACTCTGGTTCCAACATCATTTTCATTTTGATTGGACTGGGATAGAGTCTCACAAATACCTATGTACCTGATAAGAACCCCAGAACTCCAAATGGACTATACTGGTCAGCAGACACCTGGCAACGAAGCCCTCTCAATATTAGTCATATTTATCCTCATCAGCATCCTAAAAATTACACCTCTGATGACATTTCTCCACCATTTTTTTTTGTACCTGATGTATACCCATTGTATGTTTCTTATCTGTGCATGCATAGTTCTCATAAATAAGCCTGAGTTTACTGAAAATCAACTAAATATATCAACTAAATATATCTAGACTATGTCACTAACTCTACCAAGCATAAGCCCAGATGCCCTCTTCTTCTTCTTCCTCTTCTTCTTCCTCTTCCTCCTCCTCCTCCTCCTCCTCCTCCTCCTCCTCCTCCTCCTCTTCTTCTTCTTCTTCTTCTTCTTCTTCTTCTTCTTCTTCTTCTTCTTCTTCTTCTTCTTCTTCTTCTTCTTCTTCTTCTTCTTCTTCTTCTTCTTCTTCTTCTTCTTCTTCTTTTTTGTTTTTTGTTTTGTTTGCTTGCTTGGTTTTGGCCCACCCCTGTGATGCTTGGGAGCTATTCCTAGTTCCATACTGGGGTTTACTCCTGACAGTGCTGGGGAACCACAGTTGTGCAGGATCATGCTCTGAAGTTTGCATTCCAGTCTATATTGATTAGATGTATCTCTTCCTCCTCTCCCTCCTCCTCCTCCTCTTCCTTCTCCTCCTCCTCTTTCTCCTCCCTCTCTCAGCTGTGTTATTGTTTTGGGAGGACACAAGGTGATGTTGGATACTCTTAGCTCTGCTTTCTGGAATCATTCCTGACAGAGCTTAGAGCACCATAGAGGATGCCAGGGATCAATCAAACCTAAGTCAGCTGCATGTAATGAAGGCACCCTTCCCATTGTACTATCTCTCTGGCCCTGATCCATTTCATTTTGATGACAGATACATTTGGGGGTGTTAGGCCAGACTCAGTGGTGCCCAAGTTTTTCTTTTAGCTCAGGGCTCAGGGATCACTCCTGGACATCCTCAGTGGACTGACTGTACATAGTCCAGGAGGTCAAAAGAGGGTTAGCCACATGCAAGGCAACCCTAACCCTGGTACAATGCCTAACCCTGGTACTATCACTCTAGGCTCTGAAAAATGTTTTTACCTCTTCCTTGTGGCCCCACAAAAGTTTTTTGTTTTCTTTTCTTTTTTGGGTCACACCCGGCAGTGCTCAGAGGCTACTCCTAACTGTATGCTCAGAAATTGCCCCCAGCAGTCTCTAGGGATCATATGGGATGCCAGAATTCGAACCACCATCCTTCTGCATGCAAGGCAAATGCCCTATCTCCATGCTATCTCTTCAGCCCCACAAATGATTTTTAATTAAGCGTTTACTTGAATTATCATAGTTTGTGACAAATAATTTTCATGTTTACTTCCTTCTTCCTCTTCTTTTTTTAAATTACAAATGAAAACCACAAACAGGTACAACAAAGACATTTTCTCTCTCACTGGGTCACCCAGTCTGAATTTATTGCACTGGCTGGGCAGGCAGGTGTGGGTAGGGAAACAGTCTGAGCAGAAAGTGGGGGTGGCTGAGATGGGGGCATCAGGCTGAGGCTGGATGGACTGGTATCCCTGTCTCCATTCACGGTTATCGAGGATAGGATTTCTTCAGTGAGCCCTGTTTTTCTCTGCAGAACAAACCCCCATTCTCCACCGCCCAGACTTGCAAGGCATGGCCTTCACATTCTGCTTGTTTCCAGCCTGGATCTCTCCAGTCATTCTTCTTGCAGGCCCTCATGAAGGAGTTAAGATACAATCAAATCTTGTCTCTGTTGATCAAACTTTCTATGGTGGGGCTGGAGAGATTGTATAGTGGGAGAGATAGGCAAGGATGGTTAGCTTGTTTTGCAAGAAGTTGATCTAGGTTGAATTCCCAGCATACCATAGGGTCCCCTGGAGTACAGATAGTATGAATGTGGAGCCAGGAGTAACCCCTGAGCCTCGCTAGGTTTGCCCCCCCCCCCAAAACCAACAACAAAAACCCCTCAACTTTTCTGTGACTCACAGAACCTACTCAGTGAAGTTCAGTCCAGGCACAGAGGGTTCACCCTGCTCTCTCTCACCCACCTCCTTATAAGTCTCAATTCCAAGAGCATCCAGGGACTTAGCCATGCCTCCAGGCCTTCCTGCTCTGTAGTGTGGAATCTTCAGTTCATCTTTTTGTTTTGTTTTGTTTTTGGGTCACACCCAGCAGTACTGCTGGCTCTATGCTCAGAAATCACTCCTGGCAGACTCGGGGGAACCATATGAGATGCTGGGATACAAACCACCGTCTGTCCTGGATGAACTGTGTGCAAGGCAAATACCTTACCGCTGTGCTCTCTCTCCCGCCTTCTTCAGTTCATCTTTCACCGTTCAGGTTATCCTTTTTAGTGCTTTTTTCCCCCAAAACTCTCCCAGGGATCAACCTACAGAGCTCCCAAGCACCTTCTCAGGGGATCTTTGTTCACCTCCTCATCCTCAGGGCCTGAGCTGGACCCTTTATTCCAAATATAGGACCTGGATACACCTTCCCCAGGTTTTGTATCTCCACCCCGGAGCCCAGTGATAGCCTGACTTCACCCCAGAGGGTTTCCCCTGCATGCTCAGCGCAAAGGACTGGAGACCAGAGTGGCCGGCCTGCACGAAGGTGGGGGCCGGGCCAGGCCAGGAGCTGGAGCAGAGGCCGGCCGGCCCCCTGGCTCCGATCCAGGCGGGTGGAGCGCGCCGACTCATTCATCCTGGGCCAACCCCGGGTGCCCGCCGAGCTGGCTGGCCCGGCCCCGGCCGCTCCGCAGGGCAGGGCGGGGAGTTCCCGGGCTGCCTCCCGAGCGCGCGGGCTGGAAGCCGCTGGACGGCTCTGGGTGGGGAGACACCTGGGGCGCCGCGTGGGCTCGAGCCACCGGGCGCGGAGGCAGCTCCTGGGCCGCGACGCCGAGAAGCCAGCGAGTAACCGCTCGCGTCTGGGACGTCCAGGCCTCGGCTCCCCCGGGTAAGCGGAGCGGGGGGGACCCCAGCCGCATAGCGCGCGGGGGCCAGGCCTGGAGGAGTCGGGGGGGACCGTGGGGGATGAGTTCCCGGGAGGATGCAAGGTTGGGGGGAAGGAGGCGGAGCGGCCGGTGCTCCCGAATCACATTCCTTCCTAGTTAGTGGCCCTGCTGAATGGGCGGTTGGGATGCTGCGACTTTGCTCTTAAAAGTTGGCAACAAGTGGGTGCGAGCCCTGTTGTAGGGAGGCCCGCACCTGATAAAGTCTTTCTGCCCCGATGGGTCACTGATTCTCTCCCTTCTTCATGTTCTTCCCAAGTCTCCTCTCCACTTCTGTGTCCCACACCACTCCCCCTGGGTGTCCCTCCAGCCTAGGGCTCCTGGGCATAGGCCTTCAGCTAGGCCCACTGCACCAGGGCTCTTGTTTTCTCCTTCTTGGATGGGAGCCTAGAGATCCCATTCATTCATTCTTTCGTGAGGTATTAGACACCACTTGGATTCTTCAGGGAAAGTACTTGTAGTCTGTTCCTACCTGGATAAGATGACTTGAGTTTCTTTCACCACATTTAATGATGGTCTATTAGCTGGCGGGTAGCCTGGTGTTGTGGAAAGCTGCTTTGAGGCTATGAAGAGTTTTATTATAAATAAAAATTATTATAAATGTATAGATCTTTATGAAGTGTTATAGCTCACCTCTCCTTTCCTCTACTGTAAAATGAGACTGTAGACCACAAGAGTTGAGATCTGTTAAGCGCCAAATGGAGTGCCAGGTATATCCTAAAGCCCAGTAAGCATCGGTGCACCTCCCTCTCTTGTACTTCCCTTCTGCAGTGTCCTTCCTTTAGTCCCAGGCCCCAGTTCCTTCCTTGAGTAAAGATATAAAAGACTCTGGATGCAGGACTGGGAGTCGGGCTTATAGGGAAGTTTCCTGCTGCTAGTTTGAGGGCTGGGAGCACCAGTCATCATGCTGGGTGTCTCAAAGGGAAGTTACTCTGAGCCAGGAAGAAGGGAGCCAATCAATGCTTCAAATCAACTCACCTTGTCAGGGTACAGGTCTCCACAGGCTTGCTTTCACATTAATCATAGCCTGTTAATAATTGTTTATTTTTCGTGTGTGTGTGTGTGTGTGTGTGTGTGTGTGTGTGTGTGTGTGTGTGTTTGTTTGTGACACCCGATTGTGCTCAGGGCTTATTCCCGGATGGTGCTTGCAGGACCATACGGGGTACCAGGGATTAAACCCAGGTTGGCCAGGTACAAGGCAAATGCCTTACTCACTGTATTATTGCTCAGGTTCCCCATTTTATAGAACATATGGGGAAATTAAACAAATAGGCTAAGGGAGTTACTTAAAGTCATATGACTAAAAAGTAATGGTTCCATAATTCAAACCTAGGTCAGACTTAGACTCCATGCTCATTGTTCAATTCCAAGTTTCTCCATATCAGAAAGGACAAAAGGGTTTTGCCCTTCCCCAACAGCCAGCCAGCCTTCTTTCCTTCCTTCCTTCCTTCCTTCCTTCCTTCCTTCCTTCCTTCCTTCCTTCCTTCCTTCCTTCCTTCCTTCCTTCCTTCCTTCCTTCCTTCCTTCCTTCCTTCCTTCCTTCCCTCCTTCCCTCCCTCCCAGGGGTGCGCTCTGGGATTACTCCTGATGGCATTTAGGGACCATATGGGGTGCCAGGGATTGAACTTGGATTGGGTACATGTTAGACAAGCACCCTACTGGCTACTATCACTCTGTCTCCAAGGACTGCTTTCTTTAAGTAGGGGGAACATATGCCTTCCCTGATTCATTAAGTCATTTACTCCCTTGTAAATCATCCATCTCATCAAGGGTTCCCCAGTGGGATTACATATTGGGTCACAGTTGTTTGATAAATATCTTTTATGTCCCTGGTATTGAAATGTTCAAGGTATCCTTTGTGGGTAAATGAGTCCAAAAACATTTATTGATCATTCAGCATTCTCTAGAAATTCAGAGAAATGAAGAAGTTTTATCTTCAGGATATTTTCAGCTTTGTGGAAAAAATAGTGATAACACAAGGAAGACGACAATACTGTGGACAGGAACAGAAGCTGCCTAAGGATCTAAGGGGAATATGTTTAATCCTACTATGTCTGTGTAGTTTTCCATAATATTTTTAGTGTCTAGTACTCAATCAGGCTTTGCAAAAGAGGTTAAAAAACTTTGGAGATCAATCTCTCTCTCCAACCCCACTCCTGGGATTGAATCCAAGGCTCCATACATATAAGACAAACTCTACCACAGAGCTACATCCCCAACACTAGGAACAGAGTCTGGGTTTCTTTTTTTAATTTTATTTATTTGGTTTTTGGGCCACACTGGCGGCGCTTAGGGGTTACTCCTGGCTCTGGGCTCAGGAATCGCTCCTGGCAGGCTTGGAAGACCATATCGAATGCCAGGATGCTGGAAATTGAACCCAGGTCCTTCCTGAGTCAGCCACGTGCAAGGCAAGCAAGCACCCTATCGCTGTGCCATTTCTCCACCCTCTAGAAATAGTCTTGAAGTGGGCAGTTTCTTGTTTTTTTTTTTTTGTTGTTGTTGTTTTTGTTTGTTTGTTTTTGGGTCACACCTGGCAGTGCTCAGGGGGTTACTCTTGGCTCTATGCTCAGAAATCGCTTCTGGCAGGCTTGGGGACCATTATAGGATGCTAGGATTTAAATCACCGTCATTCTGCGTGCAAGGCAAATGCCTTACCTCCATGCTATCTCTCTGGCCTTGGCACAGTTTCTTTTATCAGGAACATGTATAGGGAGGGAAAGTATTCTAGCAGAGGCAGATGCTCATGAAAAGGCCCAGGAGGAGGCTGAAGTGTAGATTATATGCCAGTGGCCCTGAAACTGGGGAAGCTTAGTATGGATAGCACTAATGAAATCCCTTTCCTTATACCCAAATTCTGCATGTACTTTTTCATAAAAGCAATCCTTTCGCTTTTATGAAAAGCAATTTGTTCTTTTCCTTTGCTTTGGTAGTTCCATCCTGAATCATTCTGTGATATAGTGAGTGTGGAATATTAAAATACCAAACAATAGTTTTTTTGTTCCTGAGAGAGCAAGCAGAGAAAGTAAAATAAAATGAAGGAGGTGGGGCCAGAGTGACAGCATAGTACGTAGGGCATTTGTCTTGCCTGAGGCCAACCCAGGTTCAATCTCTGGCCTCCCTGAGTATAAACCCTAAATGCCACCCAATATGGCCTCAAAACAAAACAAAACAAAAAATAAAAAGAAAGAAAGAAGGAAGGAAGGAAGGAAGGAAGGAAGGAAGGAAGGAAGGAAGGAAGGAAGGAAGGAAGGAAGGAAGGAAGAAGGAACAAAACCCAAAGATAAGAAGGAGGGGTGACTTACTATACACACTTAGTATTTATTTTGTATATTTATTTGTTTATATTTTGTGTTTGTTTCGGGGTAACACCTGGCTCTGTGTTCAGGTCAAAGTTCGGAGCGCCATTTGTTGCATTAGTTAATTAAAGATGGGGCTGGATGGCAATGGATGGAGGCCTTTGTGCTTAGGCCCCAGCCACGTGGCTTCATCCCCCATGCAGCCGGTGAGTCCCAGGCCCAGGTGAAATCACTCTCACATGCAGGCATTAGGAAGCATCTTTATTCATGCCCTGACCACCACAGGTGTGTGGCCTATCTCATAACCTTTCAAGCATTCGGCCATTCTTAGCCCTGCATCTTATAATTCAGCCATCTTCCTCCGAGAGCCCAGCAGGGCCAAAAGGCAAAGACCCTTAATCCCCTGGCTTCCGGGTTTATCTACCTATTCCAAGACCCCTCCCAGGAATGGGCCGGGTCTTGCAGGTAAGGTCACACCTATTATCCGGTTCCCAAGACCCCTCCCAGAAATGGGTGGGTCTCAGATAGGTACCCTACAATGTAGGATCAGAGGCAGTGCCTGATTGAAATGGGATCAGCCATGTGTATGTCAGGCTTCTTACTCCTGTACGATTTTTCTGACTCTCATATTGTATTGTAAAATAAATATTTAATTAGCTGAAAACATGATTTAAAGGACTGAACTTGTGTTGTGCATATAGGAAGCCCAGGTTCATTCTGCTGAACATGATTTCCCAAGCATTTATAGATATGGCTAGAACCCCTTTTAAAATTTATTTGGCACTAATTATATTCTGATGGTATTTTTTTTTTTTTTTTTTTTTTTTGGTTTTTGGTCACACCCGACAGTGCTCAGGGTTACTCCTGGCTCTATGCTCAGAAATCGCTCCTGGCAGGCTCAGGGGAACATATGGGATGCTGGGATTTGAACCACCGACCTTCTGCATGAGAAGCAAATGCCTTACCTCCATGCTATCTCTCTGGCCCCTATTCTGATGATATTTTAAAGGTTTTTTTTTTTTTTTTTTTTTGGTTTTTTGGGCCACACCCGGCATTGCTCAGGGGTTACTCCTGGCTGTCTGCTCAGAAATAGCTCCTGGCAGGCACGGGGGACCATATGGGACACCGGGATTCGAACCAACCACCTTTGGTCCTGGATCGGCTGTTTGCAAGGCAAACGCCGCTGTGCTATCTCTCCGGGCCCTATTTTAAAGGTTTTTTTTTGTTTGTTTGTTTTGTTTTGTTTTGTTAATGTCACACCCGGTGACACTCAGGGACTATGTGTTTAGAAATCGCTTTTGGCTCAGGGGACCATATGGGATGCCAAAGATTGAATCCAGGTTCGTCCTGGGTCAGCCGCTTGCATGGCAAATGCTTTACCGCTTGCTCAGACCCCTATGATTTTATGGATAACTGGTTACTTAATTAATTTTTTAATGTTTTAGCCACTGTGATTTACAGTACTGGAAGTGGTAGTGTTTCAGGAGTAACACAATCCAGCACTGTTCCCTTCCCCAGAATGTCCACTTTCCTCTACCACTGCCCCAATGCCCTCTCCCCAATCCTAATCTCTATATACTGCATCTCTCTAGTAGTTTACCACTGAAGACAAATTCTTAGTTTCGGAACATTTATTCTCTCTCTTTTTTGTTTCTTTATTACCCACATATGAGATCATTCTGTTCCTTTAACTAATTTTACTCAATATGATACATCTAAAGATCCATTCATGTAGCAGAAAATTGTGTGATTACATCTTTTCTTATAGCAGAGTAATATTCCATTGTATATATGTACCATAATTTCTTTACCCAGTCATCTATTCTTGGTCACTTAAGTTGTTTCTAGATTTTGGTATTGTGAGTGAATAGTACTACAATGAACATAGACATGAAAATGTCTTTTCTGGGGCCTGGAGAGATAGCACAGTGGTGTTTGCCTTGCAAGCAGCCGATCCAGGACCAAAGGTGGTTGGTTCGAATCCCGGTGTCCAATATGGTCCCCTGTGCCTGCCAGGAGCTATTTCTGAGCAGACAGCCAGGAGTAACCCCTGAGCACTGCCGGGTGAGACCCCCCAAAAAAAAAAAAAAAAGTCTTTTCTGAATGGGTCTTTGGGGAGGAGGTAATTACCTAGAATTGGAATTGCAGGATCAATTTCAAATTCTATGAGAAATATTCATATTGTTTTCCAAAAAGTCTGAACCAGCCAACAGTCCCACCAACAGTTAATGAGTTCCTTTTCCTTCACTTCCTCACCTCACCAGCACTGGTTCTATTTTGATGTGTAAGTCTCACTGGTATAAGAGAATATCTCGTTGTTTAGATTTGTATTTTCTTAATGATAAGTTATGTAGAGCATTTTTTCTTTTTTAAAGTAAAATCAGGGGCTGGGAAGGTGGCGCTAGAAGTAAAGTGTCTGCCTTGCAAGCGCTAGCGTAGGATGAACCGCGGTTCGATCCCCCGGCGTCCCATATGGTCCCCCCAAGCCAGGAGCAATTTCTCAGCGCATAGCCAGGAGTAACCACTGAGTGTCAAACAGGTGTGGTCCAAAAACCAAAAAAAAAAAAATAATAATAATAATAAAGTAAAATCAGATTTTATTAAGAAATTCTGAGGAAGGAAGAGAGAGACAGAGAGAGAGAGAGACAGTGAATAATAGAGTGAGAATAATTAATTCAAGAGAGAGTACAGGCTTCTCCAAAGGTGAAGAGAGTTCTGGCATTCACCCCAGCATTAAAGTATGAATATGGTCCACCCCATGCACATGTCAACTGCATCTCTCCTCTTGAGGTATGTGCTTTCTTACTTTCATGCTGGATTGCTTACCAGGGCTTGCTCCACCTTTGGAGAAGCCTGCTTTCTCTTGAGCTTTCTATTTTCCCTTGCTTACCCTCTTCCTCTTCGTCCTCAGTATCTTTACATAAAGTCAGTTATAACTTCCAAAATAAGTGAAAGTACATATCCCAAGAGGAGAGATGCTGGTGACATTTGTTTGTACCCAGGCAATACAGAAGTGCTACAGTCATACAGGGACCCAGGATGCACAAGTAAGTACAATGTAGAACATTTTATGATATACACTTTGACTATCTGTACTTTTTTTTGAAGAACTTTCTGTTCATGTGTTGTCTCAGACAGACTATTTTTTGATGCAGTTGTTTGTTTTCCTTATAAAGTTCTACCTGTACTTTATAAATCATAGACTTTAAGCCTCTAGCCAATAGTCTCTTCTGGTCATTGTTTCTTTTGCAGTGAAGAAGCTTCTTGGTTTTATATAGTAGTTATCTGTTTATCTCTGCTTCCATTTGTTTGACCAATGATGTTGGTTAACTGAAACTATCTGTAGCTTCAACACCAGGAAGTGTTCTACCTATGTTTTCTCAGTATTTATGTCTCAGAATTTCTCAGAATTTATGTCTGATGTTGAGGTTTTTTTTTTGTTTGTTTTTTGTTTTGGTTTTTGGGTCACACCTGGCAGAGCTCAAGGGTTACTCCTGGCTCTGTGCTCAGAAATCGCCCCTGGCAGGCACAGGGGACCATATGGGATGCTGGGATTTGAACCACTGACCTTCTGCATGAAAGGCAAATGCCTTACCTCCATGCTATATCTCCGACCCCCGATGATGTTGAGGTTTTTAATCAATTTTGATTTGACGCTTGTGCATAGTTAGAAAGGGATCTGCCTTCATTACGTGTGTGTGTGTGTGTGTGTGTGTGTGTGCATGTTATCCCAGTGCCATTTGTTGAAGAGGCTTTTCTTGCTCCATTCCATACTTTTAGCCATATTTAAACATTTTTTTTTTCTTGGTTTGTTTTTGGATTACACTCAGCAGTACTCGGGGTTTACTCCTGGTTCTGCACTCAGGAATCACTTCTGGTGGGCTCAGGAGACAATATAGGATGCCAGGGATTGAAATTGGGTTGGTTGTGTGCAAAGCAAACATCCTACCTGTTGTGCTATCTTTCAGGCCCCTTTAAGGCAACTTTAACAAATTATATTATGTCACATAGATGCTCCGTAGTAAAATCAGGATTTACACTCTAGCACTTTTCTCCAGAATTTGTGTTCTTGGGGTGGGTGGATGAGATGGTAACATGGTTAAGTCACTTGACTTGCATCCAGCAGACCAAATTCAAGTTTTAGAGTATGCATATTATTTGCTAAACCTTGCTAGAGGTCACTCATGAACAAAGAGAGTTAAGAATAGCCACTGGGGGGCCCAGAGAGATAGCACAGCGGCGTTTGTCTTGCAAGCAGCCGATCCAGGACCAAAGGTGGTTGGTTTGAATCCCGGTGTCCCATATGGTCCCCCATGCCTGCCAGGAGCTATTTCTGAGCAGATAGCCAGGAGTAACCCCTGAGCGCCGCCGGGTATGGCCCAAAAATCAAAAACAAACAAACAACAATAACAAAAAAAAAACAACAAGACAAAACAACAAAAAAAGAATAGCCACTGGGGGCTGGAGCAGTAGTGCAGCGGTAGGGCACTTGCCTTGCATGTGGCTGATCCAGAACAGACCTGTGTGATATCCCTGTGTCCCATATGATCCCCCAAGCCAGGAGCGATTTCTGCGTGTAGAGCCAGGAGTAACCCATGAGTGTCCCCGGGTGTGACTCAAAAAACAAAACAAACAAACAAAGAATAGCCTCTAAGCACTGCAGGGTATGGCTTCCAAATCCTAAATAAATAATAAAAAAAAAATAACTTGTGCTCTTACCATTAAACTACTCTACCTTAAACTTAGCTTTTACCTTTGTTATACAAAGTCACAACCTGGGTTAGTTGTCAGGAAATGCAAATGAACTCATTTACAGGAGTAATTACATTGAATTTATTTTTGTTTTGGGGCCACACCTGGCGGTGCTGGGACCTACTCCCAGCTCTGTGCTCTGGGATTGCTTACAATGGGGCAATTGTGGGGCAGGATAGAATCTGGGACTTCTGCATGCGAAGCATGTGCACTAGCCAGTTGAGTTATTTCTCTGGCCAAGGAAATAATTTGAAATGCAGGTGGATGTGCTCACAGACAGAATTATTCAAATCTGCTGATGAATTTGACAGTAAAGATTCCAATTGACTGACTCAGACAATTGGGTTCTTTGGTGGATGTTTTCTGTAAATGAAACTGGCTCATACTGTAGTTCCAAGATTTGGGTAAAAACATAGCTAAAACAGGTCTCTAATGAAGACTGCTGGAAAATTCCATCTTGGAACTGATTTTTAACTTGGAACAATCTTAGTGATTAAATTTAAATGTTGAAAAAGAAAAAAGAAAAAAAAAAGGGTTGTGGGGCCAGAGAGATAGCACAGGGGTTAAGTAAGGCACTTGCCTTGCAAATAGTTAATTTGGATTTGTTACTCTGGCACCATATATGGTCCCCTAATCCTGACAAGGAGTGATCCCTGAACACAGGGTCAGGATAAGCCCTGAGCACCAGTAACTGTGACCTCTAAAACTAGCCCCCCCCAAAAAAAAAAAAAAACTCTTTTGTGCTTGAAAAAAAATTCCCCTGGATTTTGGGGGGAAATATAGCTATATTCAATAATTGTTCCTGATAGGAATCTGGAGACCAAGCATGGTGCCAGGAATAGATCAAGACTGCAAGGGGAGGAAGGGCACACTGTCCCTTGTGTCATTTCTCTGGCTGAGTGACCACACTTTAAAGTTTTTAATTTATATTAAAACAACAGGGATATACCTGGTAATACTCAGAGTTTACGTCTAGCTCTACACTCATGAATTTTTCCTGGTGGTGCTTGGATGGGATGATAGGAATAGGTTGATCATGTAGAAGGCAAGAGCCATACCTACTGTACTCTAGCCCCCAAATTATTTATGGATATTAAAGATATGACTTAATGAACACAGAATAAAGCACTTGCCCTGCTAGTGTGAGGTTATGGGTTTAGTCCCCAGTATTTCCTATGGTTCCCAGAGCCTCCAAGGTGTAATTTCTGAGTCCAGAGCCAAGAATAGCCTCTGAGCACCTTCAGGTGGGCCCAACTCCCCCCCCCCACTCTTTAGGGGATCAAAGAGCAACAACAATCTTGCAGTTTTCTGGTGAACGGCATTCATAAACATCATGTCTTGTGCATTTACAGTACAGGAGGCTTCCAAAAAGGTGAGGTGAAGGGGCTTGCCTATTGGTATGCAATGGTAGAATTGCAGCAAGAAGCAAAAATCTCAAAAAAAAAAAAAAAAAAAAAAGGGGCCGGGTGGTGGCGCTGGAGGTAAGGTGCCTGCCTTGCCTGCGCTAGCTTAGGACGGACCGCGGTTCGATCCCCCGGCGTCCCATATGGTCCCCCAAGAAGCCAGGAGCAACTTCTGAGCGCATAGCCAGGAGTAACCCCTGAGCGTCACAGGGTATGGCCCAAAAACCAAAAAAAAAAAAAAGAAGCAAAAATATCTTTTTTCTTTTCTTCTTCTCTTCTTCTTCTTTTTCTTTTCTTCTTCTTCTTTTCCTTGTCCTCCTCTCTTCCTCTTCTCCTCCATCTCCTCCTCTTCTTCTCTTCCTCCTCTTCTCCTCTACCTCTTTTTCTCCTCCTCCTCCTCCTCCTCCTCCTCCTCCTCCTCCTTCTTCTTCTTCTTCTTCTTCTTCTTCTTCTTCTTCTTCTTCTTCTTCTTCTTCTTCTTCTTCTTCTTCTTCTTTTCCTTGTCTTCCTCTCTTCCTCTTCTCCTCCTCCATCTCCTCCTCTTCTTCTTCTCTTCCTCCTCTTCTCCTCTTCCTCTTCTCCTCCTCTACCTCCTTTTCTCCTACTCCTCCTCCTTCTTCCACAACCAGCAATGCTCAGGGGTTACTCCTGGCTCTGCCCTCAGAAACTCAGCTTACTAAAAGGCCTTCTGTCTTGCAAAGTCTCCCTATCCTCATCCATCAGTTAAAAAAATAAAAAAATCAGTCCCTTCAGAACCTTATGTGGCTAACTATTTTAAAAATAAAAAGATAAATGCCCTATCTGCTGTGCTATATTGCTCCAGCCCCTTTATAAAAAGTTTTAAAAGGATGAGGCTGGAGTGATAGCACAGCAAGAGGGCATTTGCCTTGCATGTGGCTAACCCAGGACAGACCAAGGTTTGATTCCTGGCATCCCATATGGTCCTCTGAGCCTGTCAGGAGCAATTTCTGAGCACAGAGCCAGGAGTAAACCCTGAGCACTTCTGGGTGTGGCCCAAAACCCCCCAAAAAATCTTTTAAAAGGAATAATTATGAGTTCCAAAGCTATAAAGATATTCAGGACTGATTTTTGGGTATACAATGTTCCAATGCCAATCTCTTCAGTATCTAATATCCTCCCCAATGTCCCCAGTTTTCCTCTCCCCTCCCACAGACTATCTCTGTGGCCGGAATTTTCCCCTAACATATCACTCATATCCCCATCCCAGTGACAAGTTTCCTACTGAAGATCAGTTCTCTGAAGTAGAATTTTCTGACTGATATTTCAGTATTCTATTACTCCAACTTATTCCTTCCTTCTGCCATCACTCATTTAATAGTTTATTCAGCAAACACACCTACAGAAGGGTTATAAAGTAAATTTGACCTACTTTTCTGGAGCTATACAGAAACAGAAAGGGACATTTTTCAACTGTTATGAGTGCTGGGAAAAGAGCCAAGGACTGTGGGATGAGTGAAGCTGGGGCTGTTACTTCTAGGAGGTCAGAAAAGATTTCCAGAGGGGGTATTATTGGTCTGGAGGAGTTGCCTTGGTGCTTGTATTGGGAGTGGGGGTGGTTGTTGAGTGGAGAACAGAGGAGAAAGATTTAGGTGGAAGGCCTGGCAAGGATAAAGACCCCAAGACTATGGTACTTAAGGGTACATTAGGGTGGGCCCCAGAATTGGCTCAGTGATGATGCTCCAACCTTGTAGGCATTTGGCTGAGAGTTTGATTATGCTGAGTGCAGTTCTGGTAGCACGTTTGGAATCTCTGGTGCTGCCACCAAGTTGTGTTGGTATTGGAACTGAAATGTGCAACCCTCAGCAAACACTGCAACTTGTTACTGAATGCCTTAACCAAGTGTGTCACCGTTACCCTGGTTATTACAGCAGCAGAAGTAGCAACAACGACAGAATTCCTTAGGGAGGCAGATTCACAGACAAAACCCCAGTATAGACCTTGTGTATACAAATTTCTCTAGCAAGAGTGTTGAGTTTTGACTGCACTTGTCAAATACCACTGTCCAGGGGTTCAGAGATAGTACAAGGGATATAAGGTTCTTTTTCCTGGAGCTACATATGATCCACTAGGCTCTGCCAAGAGTGACCCTGAGCAAAGAGTCCCAAGTAGCCTTAGAGCATGACCTGGTGTTATCCAAAAATCACACCTCCAAAAAACAAATTCCAATAACTCCTCCCAAACCAACGTACCTCTGCTCAGGTCACTATCAGTTCAAGAAGCATCTGTAACTGAGGCAATGAAAAGAAAAATATTTAATGAAGTTACTTACAAGGATACTTTCATTAGATACATACAAATAAAGGCAGTGATTGTGCCCTCTTCAGAATCTGAAGCCATGTCTGAAACTCATAAACAGTGTTAGCTCTGGAATGAAGGAGCGTCAGGGCTTTCCTTTACCCCTGTGCTCTTGTGTTCCAGGTTTGTTAACTCAATGAAGTAGTGTCTGTCTTTGGGAATCTTCCAGATTGCATTTCTTAGTGTTGAAAGCAATGTTGAAAGCCCAACCACAGTCAACAACTGTGATGTGTTGGGGATTGCTGAGAAATAAGATAAAGTTCTTGTATTCCTACTGCCATGTGTCTTATTACTAGTATTGCTCCTATTCCAACAGTGTACAAAAGGATCTAAAATAGCTCTGTGGTAAGGCAGAGTGGCTTAGTAGAGAGGGCTCAGGGTCTAACCTCAGAAAAATGGGCTTGGGCTATGACTTTGCTGGGCTCGGTGTATAATTCCAAGTACCATTTTTTCTCTTTATCATTGTACATTTATAAAAAGGGAGTGAGGATGACATCTGATCACCAGGGAAACCAGAAGAATCTGCCACAATAATCTAAGTGAAGTAGCCTTGCAGATGGCAGGGGAGGATTCATGATTGCTTTTGAAGGGGAGAGTCACAGAATAGTTTTGCTGAGAGGCCCTACTTGTGCAGAGGTCCTGATTCCTCATCCCTTTGCTCACAAACCACTTGGAAAGCAGCTTTTTTTTTTTTTTTTTTTTTTTTTTTTGCCACTCTCAGCAGAGCTCAGGGCTTACTACTGGTTCTGCCTTCAGGGATCACTTCTGATAGAGACTGAGAACCATAGGGGATGCTGGAATTCTAATCCACCTGGCCACTGTAAGGCCAGTGCCTTAGCCATTGTACTACTGTCTGGCTCCTGGAAAGCAGCTTCTGCTTTGTTTTGTCTTCTGTTTTTGCATCCATGGGACCAAACCAAGGCTGTCTTGTATATAAGACAAGTGTCTTAACCCACTGTACTATCTCTTGGCCCCCGGGAAAGCAGCTTTTAACATGGTCTAGTGTGAATATTCAGCAACTTAGAAAGCAGAGTAATACTCTTACCCTAGTTACCCCCTCAACTTAGAGGAAATGTGTTCTGCTTCAAAAAGAAAGAACACTTTTGTGGAGACATTATTATTATTTTTTGGTTTGTTTGAAAAACTTTTGCCTATTTATTCCAAGTGTTTCCTCAGAGATCTGGCAGAAAAGAAAACAACTACAGCCACAAACCCATAATATTGAAATGCTGGTTTTCAATTTCTGTAGCTAAAAAAGGACTCGTGCTGGTTAAAACCACAGAGACAGTTGCAGACTCTGGAATGAAATGATGATGGTTTACATGGAGATGAATGACACTGTTAATTGCTGGGTGCAGATGTCCAATCTGTGGATTCTCTAATTACCCTTGTTGCCTAGCAACACCACCAAAAGCCTGCCCACTGGCCAAACTGGGCAGCAGTCGAGCACATTCACCCAGCTTGCAGCCCAGTCTCCTAGATGCTCAGACCACATCAAAGTTCAGTGACTTGTCCTCCTAGCACCCATGAATAGGTGGGTCGAAGCTGTTAAATGCAAAAGAAAACAAAACCAACATTCAGATATTTAAAATATGCTTGGTTGAATGCAGCCAAAAAGCCATTAAATGATACTATAACCAAAAGTTTCTTCTGAGGAGGCCTTGTCCCCAGGAGGGTGGCTTACAAGAAGGGAATGGAGCCTGATTTAGTCCTTCAGGTCTAACCTTGCAGTTAACATCTGAAGCAGGGAGTTCTTGTGGGATTGAGCCCTATGTGGAGCAATCCTACATATCGAGTGCCAGAAGTGTCATTTGGAATAGAGAAGGTTTTTCTTTAATTCCTTAAAGTTCATTCTATAAAATTATTTTACTGATTTAATAAATCAGAATCTCTTTCTGTCCCTTGCAGGTCAAGAACCTAACACCTGGTTCTGTGCTTTCTTTAAGCTTATTCCCAAATGTGGAATAAGAGATGAGTTTGACTTGCATGAGGAAGATCCCAGATAAAGTTTAGAAGAGTTTCTTTTTTTCTTTTTTTGGTTTTTGGGCCACACCCAGCGTTGCTCAGGGGTTACTCCTGGCTGTCTGCTCAGAAATAGCTCCTGGCAGGCACGGGGACTATATGGGACACCGGGATTCGAACCAACCACCTTTGGTCCTGGATTGGCTGCTTGCAAGGCAAATGCCGCTGTGCTATCTCTCCAGGCCCTAGAAGAGTTTCTTGACTATTCAGATTTCTTAGGGTTCCTGGCCTGCAAAGGACAGAAAGAGTACCTTCAATATTTCTGACTGACTGACTATAAACTGGAGGTCCTAGGGCTGGGGACATAGCTCAGAAATCAGAGGCTTGCATGAGTGAGGACTTGATTTCAATCTCCAACACTGCACAGGATCCTCAAGTACTACCAGGTGTGGTCCTGGTGGGCCCAGGTATCACCAGGGTAACATTGGTGCCTAGCATGCTGGGCCTGAGTAGCTCTGCATTGCCAGGTCTAAGTGTAGTATCTGCCCAAATGATTGTCACTAGTAATGATTGTCACTAGTAATATCCCCCAGATTCCCTGAGTACTGCTGCAGAGACTCCTCAGATTGTTGGTGTGTGTGTGTGTGTGTGTGTGTGTGTGTGTGTGTACCCCATAATCCTCTCTACAGGTTCAATTATATGTAAAAATGACTCACAGAACCAAGGAAAGGCTTTACTTACTATTGCCAGTTCATTAAAAAGATACTACTCGTGCTCGCTTCGGCAGCACATATACTAAAATTGGAACGATACAGAGAAGATTGGCATGGCCCCTGCGCAAGGATGACACGCAAATTCGTGAAGCGTTCCATATTTAAAAAAAAAAAAAAAAAGATACTACTCAGGACAACTAAATATAAGAGATGTATATGATAAGGAAAATGAGAAGAAATTGCTCTCTTTTTTAGCCTGTAATGTAGAGGCATTCTAACCATCTATTCCAGTTGGCATTACAGGAACATTCATAGTATGGAAAGCCAGTTTTTTTGATCCTTGAGTATGCATGTGTGTTAGGTCAAAAGTGGACTTATTCCTGAATTTGTGTGTTCTTGAGAATTATATGAAAGGTTTTCATATATAACTTAAGATTAAGAAGTTTAAGCTTATTAAACAGTTTAAGTAGATGAGTCCTCCTGGTCTCTCTTCAATATCCAGGCCTCTCCTTTTACCCATCTATGACATTAGACCCTGTTCCTGGATGCCTTGTCCTGCCCTGTTCCCTGGTCCTGCCCCTCACTGTTTGCTCACCACCAGTGTATGATGCTCTGATCTTGCCCCCTACACTTTTCTCTATCCAGTGATGCATTCCTGGTCTGGAATCTGCATCTAGAACCCTGTCACCTTGCTTGGATTTGCTGTTCTGTACTCTCATGCTATGCTTCTGTTGGACTGTAACACAGAGTCTCTCTATCCTCTGTCTTTCCTTAGACAAACTACAGCCATGTTCATGTAGATGTTGCTGCTCTGCCTTTCATCAGGGCATTAAGGGCAAAAGGAGAGAGAGAGTGTTGTCTGACTGATGGGGAACTTAGTTTTTTATATTTGGCCACACATGGCAGTGCATAGGGTTTACTTCTGGCTCTGCTCAGCGACCATTCTAGTAGGGTTGGAGCACTATATGGGTTGTCAGGGATTAAACATGGATTGCATGTATGCTAGGCAAACACCCTTTCTGGCCCCCAGGGGTTTCTTTTTAACTCCTGCTATTTTCTACCCCCCAGCCATCCTATTATCTATTTTGATTGTTTACCTTTTTGCAGGTGAGATTTAAACTAACTAATTAGTTTACTGGTGCCATTCCCTTCCACTTCCTTTGTGTAATGTATATCTATATAATTTGATTTGATTTTGGGAGAGTTGGGAAGGGCTTGGGCTTCCATTTCAGGAACAGTGTGGGTCTTTAGAGGTGAAATGGTTGGAAACCGAAGCTTTATTTACTATAGCTGATTTCCAAAGCCCTTGGAGTCTATAGGCCATACCCATGCAAGGACAAAATCAGTACCATGACCTTGGATCAAACTTGCTTTGTAAAGCCCTAGGGAGAGGTACCTCAGGCCTAGTAGCAGATTTCTGGCCCCTTGACACAAAGAACTATTGAAGGACTGTCTGAAACACAGCAATCCTATGGAAGCACATTGGAATCTTGGATAAGTTTCAGACTGAAATCAGTCTAAACCAACCAGCTTCATAATATAGTTTTGTGTACTTGCTCAGATTTCTAGAAGTAGGGTGGTTCTGTGAAAAGGCAGATAATTATCTGTTATATTCTGTAGATACATAATTATCCAGTTGCCTTCCCAAAAGGTTGCAGCATGTTATGCCCCATAAGTCACATGGATTTCCTCATAACCTAAGGTGCCCATCTGATCAGTAATGTTTCCTGGGTGGTGGTTGTACTCAGAAATTGAGGTGTAGCCTCAATTTCCAGTAGTATAACAGGAAATCTGATGGGAAAGTTACATAATAATCTATCTACCTCAGTGAACTGAACCAGTAACACAGAAGGCAGGACTATCACCAACCACAGCCCAGTAAATCCTTAGACACAGACTAGTAATACCATGGAGAGAGATAACAATCATTTAAATTGACCATTGTTTATCTAAGATTTGATAATTCCAGTTGTCTTTGTGTTGTAACAAGTGATATGAAATAAATCTGCTTATGCCTGCATGGGGGCAAGTATGGGTGGTGGGTGTGGATGACTGGGGATACAGGTGGTAGGACTGGTGCTGGCACATTTAATACCTGAAATGACTGTATTATGAACAACTTGGTAAATGACAGGGCTATAATAAAAATTTGAAAGAAAAAAGTAAAGTGAAGTGTGGGGGCCGGGGAGACAGGGAACATCAGGCCCAAATCAGCACTTGTGAGCACCAAGCACACCCAACATTTGAGGGGAGAGAAACTAGAGAGCCCTTGTTCTCAAGGAGCAGGGCACATAGCCAGGTGCCAGGGGCAGTTAGAGTGGTCAGAGAACAGAAAACAACCAACACTCCAATCATGCCGGCACCACCTCTTTTTCTAGAGTCTCATGTAGCTGGAACACAGGGCAGATCTCTTGATGGCTCAGGCCCAGGAGGAAGCAGGCACTTGAGTATCAGCTAAACGGCAGGGGACAGAGGTCTTGGCAGCATAGGAAATATCTCACTGAAATCATGGCAATTGTGGGCCTAATGTTGTACAATCTCTGGAGATTTTGAAATCTGGAGAAAGGAAAATTTGGGGGAAATGTAATGTTTCTTCCTAACTCCTTTTCTAGCTATAAAATTGTGATGCCAGCAACACAGAATTTTATTTCCTCTTGAAATGATCATATGCATTACTTAACTTTACAATAGATATTGTTAATATTTATTATTCTTTCTTTTTTGGTTTTGTTTTTGGGTCACACCTGGTGACACTCAGGGGTTACTCCTGGCTGTGCACTCAGAAATCGCGCCTGGCTTAGGGGACCATATGGGATGCCAGGGGATCCAACCGCGGTCCGTCCTAGGTCAGTCGAGTGCAAGGCAAACACCTTACCGCTGTGCCACCACTTTGGCCCCAATATTTGTCACCCTAATGTTGTTGTTTTGGGGCCATACTTTGCTCAGGAGTTACTCCCAATTCACTGCTTGGAAGTGACTCTGGCTCTATGCTTGGCAGGGGGGGTCACTCCTCAAGAAGTTTTTGTTCATTTCATTTCCCCAATTTTTTATGGTTCTCAGGGATTACTTCTGGCTCTGAGCTCAGGAATCACTCCTAGCTGGGCACAGGGGATCATGTGGAATGCTGGGGATCGAATCCAGGTTGACTGTATGCTAGGCAGGTGCCCTCTCCACTGTCCTATTGCTCTAGCCTCCCTTTTCCTCAGTTTCTGATGGGTCAGTTTTTTTGTGTGTGTTAAGCACTACCAGTCAGTGCCTTATATACCTTGAATTTTACCTCTTACTAAATGGTTGTTGGGTAAATAATTTCTTCCATTCCATGGGCAGTCTTTATATCCTCCTGATCATCATGTCCTTTGAGGTGTAGAAGCTTCATAGTTGAATATAGTCTCATTTGTTTATCTTTGCTTCCACTCGCTTAATCAGTGGTGGTTCATCCTTGAAGATGCCTTTTAGATTCAATGTCAAATAGAGTTCTGCCTACATTTTCTTCTAAGTACTCCAGTGATAAGGTATGAATTTGAAGAATATAGGGGTAACAAGTCATTGACTTCCTTTTAGTAGTTCACATTAAAACCTTGGAAACCAATGGTTGTGCCAGAGAGCCCAGGAAAAAGCCATGGCTGGCAGACTCTAGGGTCAACTAGCTTGTTTCTACCTTCATATTCCTTTCAGGTAGAGTGAGATACCTGGAATGGTGACTCCTGGGGATTTGGAGATGGAGGAGGTGAGTTTGAGTATGGATGAAAGTGCCAGAGACACTCTGGAGGAAGAAAAGGAAAGAACGAATGAGGGCAGTGCTCCCCCCAAGAAAAGAAAAGTCTTCAGGATTGTCTCAAAATGGATGCTTCCTGAAAAGTCCAGACCAATATACCTGGAAAGAGCCAACTGTTTTCCACCCCCTCTGTTTATCATCTTCATCAGCCTAATCGAGGTAAGTATGGAGGACGGTGGAAAAGTATGGAGGATAGTCACAAACTAGTTGGAGGTTTAGATCTGATCTGGCCAGGTGGTAGATAAGAGCTCAACAACCCCTTTTATATACACCCCAAGTCCACCTTCTCCACTGGAAAGGGAGAAAAATGCTTTTCTCTTTCCCTGGTCTATCCTTTGGAGGCCAGCAGTGACCTAATTTCATATTAATCTGTAAATAAAAGACCAATTGGTGGGGGAGATAAGGCTAGAGAATTTCAAGAGAAAAAGGGTTTAGGAAGAGTTTTTTTAGAAAAGAAGTTGCAAAAAAAAAAGAAAAAAAAAAAAAAAGAAAAGAAGTTGCATAAGTTTTATAGTGCAGGTAATATGGTTACAATATAATTAATATAAATTTGAGGGACAAAGTCATTGCACTGTCTGCGCAGCAAAAGGCCCAAGGCCTGTCACGTCAAGTCCATCTCTGCATACTTTCCAATTCCACTCACTTGCTGGTAATCTCAGTTTTGTAGCCCAAGGCCAAGGACTTGCCATCATTTGATACTGCCCATTCACGTTGATTTTGTACTTCTATACCACAGATGAGTGAGATTATTTGATATTTGCTCTTCACTCTCTTGACTTCCTTCATTTAACACGATGCCTCCTCTTTCATACATGTTGCAGTGAACAATAACTTTCACCTTCAGAAAGAGTCTTTACAGTTTGAGCCAGGGCTGCTACTCCCAGGAAGAAGCAAGCTTTTTGCCTATGTTTGATATGGACGTTCATTTCTGTCCTGAGCATATGCCATGAGTGGCCTCCAGCACCTGGTTCATGCCCAAGGACACTGATAGGCCACTTTGGTCAGTGTGAAAGCTTGGCTCACCTTCATGCCTGTCCTTATTGTCAGCTGGCAGTGTTTATTTACTATGCTGTGTGGAAGCCCCAGAATCAATGGATCACCTTGGGCACGGGCATCTTGGAGAGTCCTTTAATCTACAATCCTTTCAAGAGAGAGGAAGCCTGGAGATTTGTCTCGTACATGCTGGTACATGCTGGGTAAGAAATGGCAGTGATGTCCCTGTTGACAGAGGTGATGATAAGGAATGGTAACTCCTGGGATCAGCGATGTATCTCAGTGGTAAAGCACTTATCTTGCACGTTTGAGGCCGTGGGTTGGATTTTTGGCACTGATGGGGACAAAAAAGAAAAGAAAAAAAAGAATTGTAACTAATTTACCTGATTTCTCTATTATTGATAAATCACTTTCATATTCATATCTTGTTTAATTCTCACAGCAACCATAGCAGGCAGGGTGCTACGCACTGCTTTATTTCTGAGGCTTGGGGTGTAGTCACTGGACCTGGTCATATAGCTCAGTTGTAGAACTAGGACCTCTGCCCATTTAAATCTAGTGCACTTCATATTGCATTATAATTGCCATCATACTGGTCTTTACATAGGAATATTAGCGAGAAGAGACCTGTTACACCTATCACTTCATTACACCAAAAGAATGTTCTTCTAGCTGGATACTTGAGTGAGTGAGTGAGTGAGTGAGTGAGTGAGTGAGTGAGTGTGTGTGTGTGTGTGTGTGTGTGTGTGTATGTTGCTGGAGATTGAGTCCAAAAAATAAACATGCCAAGAATATATTATATTACTGAACCACATTCTGATCTTTCCCTCTGCATAAATCAGTTAAATATTTCCTTCACTATTAAAGATATAGATCTTTAGTCTTCCTTTCCCAGTCCACATTTACCTGCTTTTGTCTGGTTTCCTTCCTTCCTTCCTTCCTTCCTTCCTTCCTTCCTTCCTTCCTTCCTTCCTTCCTTCCTTCCTTCCTTCCTTCCTTCCTTCCTTCCTTCCTTCCTTCCTTCCTTCCTTCCTTCCTTCCTTCCTTCCTTCCTTCCTTCCTTTTCCTTCCTTCCTTTCTCCCTCCTTTTTCTCACTCCCTCTCTCTTTTCTACCTTTTAGTTTTGTGCTTGATTTTTTACATGCTAATGGCTTTTGATAATCTTGCTTTGAATCCGTGCTTCACCACACCCATGGTAGACAGTGAGCAGCTTCCTGCAGGCACCATCTCTCTGCTGTACTCCTGGAGTTTTAATGGGGCCAACTTTACCTCTGTGATCTACCCAGCCCTGGACTTTCAAGGATAATACTTTTGACCAGTGGCAGGACACAGAACTCAGAAGTTTCACAAGTCAGGGACAAAATCACCAATTGTCCAGTTTCTATTACAAGTCCACACTTTCCATTGAATAGGTATGTCCAGAGAAAATATGGCTTCTGTATATATGGACTTAAATTATATAGGAGGGGCTGGGGAAAGAACTGAGAGCATGGTTTGCATGTGGGAGCTTCAGGTTCTATTCCCAGCAATGCATGGACTCTTCAACTCCACTAAGAATGACCTCTGAGCACCTACATTGGGAGCAGCTCCTAAGAACACTGGTTGTTTCCCTAAAACAAAAAATTAGTTAA
Source organism: Suncus etruscus (assembly GCF_024139225.1). Classification (NCBI taxonomy): domain Eukaryota; kingdom Metazoa; phylum Chordata; class Mammalia; order Eulipotyphla; family Soricidae; genus Suncus; species Suncus etruscus. The sequence goes on from NC_064853.1 coordinate 38,702,125, forward strand.
ATGAATAAAATAAATTGGTAATAGATAACAACTAGTTAAGTAAAAATGGAAGGCAGAGTAGCATTCTAAAATAATATAGCAGTACTTAATCTCTTTGTGCCTCAGTTTCCACAGATATAATAGGTTACTTTTTTCTTATATAATTGCTACAAGTAATTGAGATGATTATCATTGTGATTTTTATTTTTAATAACAATTTTTTTTTTTGGTTTTTGAATCATAACCAGCAGTGTTCAGGGGCTACTCCTGGCTCTGTGCTCTGTGTTCTGTGAACCAGGGTTGATTGCATGCAAGGCAAGTGTCTTAATTCCTGTACTGTCTCTCTGATCACCTTTAAATGTCTTAAATTGACATAATGCCTTCTAGCATTGCAGCACTACAAGTTAGCATTGTATGTATGACATTAGGTTAAATATTGGATGTTCAATTCTATTGTTTCCCCCTTTGTCCTGATTTGCAAGGCTGCGTAGGATGTTTTACGTATAGGATCTCATAAGTCAGAAACACTTTTGAATGCAAATAATGAAAAAATTTAAAAGAATTGGGGCCAGAGAGATAGCATGGAGGTAAGGCATTTGCCTTGCATGCAGAAGGCTGGTGGTTCAAATCCCGGCATCCAACATGGTCCCCTGAGCCTCCCAGGAGTGATTTCTGATAATAGAGCCAGGAGTAACCCCTGAGCGCTGCTGGGTGTGACCCAAAATCCAAAACAAAAAAACCAAAAATCCGGGGCCGGCGAGGTGGCGCTAGAGGTAAGGTGTCTGCCTTGCAAGCGCTAGCCAAGGATCAGGACCGCGGTTCGATCCCCCGGCGTCCCATATGGTCCCCCCAAGCCAGGGGCGATTTCTGAGCGCTTAGCCAGGAGTAACCCCTGAGCGTCAAACGGGTGTGGCCCAAAAACCAAAAAAAAAAAAAAAAAAAAAAAAAAACACCAAAAATCCTGGGAATTAACCCACTTTCTCCATAGGAAGCCCACAGAATAGGTGGTGGGTTCATCAGTGCTATAAAACCTTGACTCAAGGTCCTCTGCTGACATTCTGCTTTTCCCAAAACTGTCTCTCCTGGTTCCGAGTTTTTTTCCCTGATTACATTTAGTGCAGCAGTGGACTGAGGTTGTACAGCCACTGGGGCATCCATCTCTTTAGTCAAGATGGAAGCTCATTCTTAAGTAACACTGTATCACATTGCATCATGTTGGCTGGAACTATGGACCCTGTGCCCTATATTTAAAAACATTTGGGGGTGGGGTTATTTTGGGGCCACAACTGGCAGTTTTTAAGGATCACTCCTGGCAGTGCTGGGGGACCACATGCTGGGGATGAATGCAAGGGAAGCACCCTACCCACTCAGCTGTCTCTCTGATTCCCCGTTTCTCCTATTAAGAGAGGATAGTAAAGCCACACCATCAATTTCAGCCTCACAGGAGGAAGGGAAATGGATAGGGATTTACTACAGTGATCTAAATGGAAAGAGGGCAAGATAAGAATGACAATAGCTCCCTAGATAGTCTGGGTTTAAGTCAGAACTAGAAAAGTGAATAAAATTTTGTTGAAAAAGTTAGAATGTGGGGCCGGAGAGATAGCATGGAGGTAAGGCATTTGCCTTCCATGCAGAAGATCAGTGGTTCGAATCCTGGCATCCCATATAGTCCCTCAAGCCTGCCAGGAGTGATTTCTGAGCATAGAGCCAGGAGTAACTTCTGAGTGTTGTTGGGTGACCCAAAAACAAACAAACAAACAAAAAAAACAAAAAAAAAAAAAAGAAAAGAAAAGAAAAAAAAAGAAAAAGTTAGAATGTCCATCTGGGGCATATGATAGAATCTCATTTTTTGTGCCATGTCTGCTTTTGCGAGCAGAAGAAGAGTGCTCAGGTGGTTTTTAGGGGGGTGGTTATTGATCACCTTACCCACAAGCTGTTCCCAGAGAACTGAATGTGATGGTTTCTTTGAATTTATTCAAATTTACAAGATGCACATTTTCTTTATGTCTGAAGACTCCATGAGACTAATAGTCCATGAGACTAATTTTGCTAAACTATTTTATTTTTAAAATGTTTTGTGTATTTTAAACCATACCCACATATGGTCAGGGCATAGGGCTGGCTTTGCGCGCAGAGATTATTCTCACCAGGGACGAGGGTGGAGATTAAGACCATACCTGGTAGTGCTCAAGGTTTACTCTGGCTCAGGGATCACTCCTGACAGTACACAGAGCACCAGATGTGGCACAATCAAGGCAAGTGCTTTAATCTCTCTCTCTCCCTCTCCTCTCCTCTCCTCTCCTTCTCGCTTCTCCCTCTCTCTCAAATTTACACACACACACACACACACACACACACACACACACACACACACACACACTTTTTCCCCAGCAGAAAAAATAAAACAGAATACAAGAGTAAGGAATCGATGCTGAGCTGCCATGAAATGGCACCATCAGTCAAACCCATATGTGAAATTCATGTTCATTAACCCAGTCTCATTACTCTTCATGATGTTATCAGGGATTTTTATAATACAGAACTAATAAAATAAATTCATACTTCAAAATATCACTTATTTGTTCTGAATATTTAAGCTCTATGAGAGGTCTTATTTTTGAAAAATTTGCTTCTAAAATATGAGGAAATATGATACAAATTAAGCTAGTCCACAACTAGCAGTAGTACATTAATCTCCTACAGAAGTAACTGCCGGAATGCCTTCGAATTCCAATTTGACAACTGTGTTTATCTCTACAGCGTTCAACACATCTTGGGGAACCTTGTTATGCAGCTCACTTTGGGCATCCCTTTGGAATTGGTGCACAAAGGCATCCGGGTGGGGTTGGTGTACCTGGCAGGAGTGATTGCAGGTTAGTGTTCAAGGTCACACAGCATCAACATCTTTGAACTCTAAGGATTAAAAGCAAAAGGTTTATAGTGAACCTGCAAATAAAGTGAAAACTGATTGCATTCCTCATATGTGCTGGAGAAAGGGATCAACATTAGAGAAAAGAAAAGCATTTTGGTTTTTGGGCCACACCCAGCGATGCTCAGGGGTTACTCCTGGCTGTGTGCTCAGAAATAGCTACTGGCAGGCACGGGGGACCATATGGGACACCGGGATTCGAACCAACCACCTTTGGTCCTGGATTGGCTGCTTGCAAGGCAAACGCTGCTGTGCTATCTCTCCGGGCCCAAGAAAAGCATTTTGAGTTAAATTACCATGCCTGCCTCAGGTTCTCTCAGAGACAGAGGTCTGCACAATTGGAAGCTATAAAAAAATTTTTTTTTGGATTTTGGGCCACACCCGGCGTTGCTCAGGGGTTACTCCTGGCTGTGTGCTCAGAAATAGCTCCTGGCAGGCACGGGGGACCATATGGGACACTGGGATTCGAACCAACCACCTTTGGTCCTGGATCGGCTGCTTGTAAGGCAAACGCCACTGTGCTATCTCTCCAGGCCCTGGAAGCTATAAATTTTTGGTGTAGAGGTTCCTATATTGAGTAAATGCCTAATGCTAGACCACGAAGACCAAGTTAATGATTCTTGGAAGTAACATTTCCATATTTGCATTTTAAAGAAATAACCAGAGGCGTGTAGAAAAGTGCTAATATTCTGGCCCAAACACAGTCCAGTAGGAACTAGTAGCAGTACCAGTGATCTCTACCACTGGATATGTCTCATATGATCTAGTATGTTGTGGCAGACAATATTAAAGTTTTTCTGTTCAGTTATTTATTTACTGGGAACATTTAAAATGTAAGTTTTAATAAAGGTAAGTATAGATTTATGTACAGCTGTAGGAAATTCATACCTAGAAGCTCCATATACCCTTTAACTGGTTACATCCAATATAGTAAAGGTACAAAATATTTCCAGTACCACAAGGATTTCTCATATATATATATTTTTTTTTGGTTTTTGGGCCACACCCGGTGACGCTCAGGGGTTACTCCTGGCTATGCGCTCAGAAGTCGCTCCTGGCTTGGGGGACCATATGGGACACCGGGAGATCGAACCGCGTTCTGTCCTAGGCTAGCGCAGACAAGGCAGGCACCTTACCTCTAGCGCCACCGCCCGGCCCCGATTTCTCATATTTTTATAGCCATTTTCTTCCCTCTAATTTCCCTTCCTTTTGGCAACCATTAAAGCTGTTCTCTATATAGTCCATTTTCTCACTTAGAAAATGTTATAGATAGACTAATACAGTAAAGGGTCCTTAGGGATTGAATTTCTTCACTTAGCATAATTTTACAGAAACTTGTCAGTTGTTGAAGATATCTATATAACACCTTTATATTCATATTCGTATTTATATATTTAATTTTATTTTATTTACATTTATATTTAGAATGTACCACATGCAATGAATATACTACCATTTGTTAACCCCTTCACTTATTGAAGAACAATTGGATTTTTAGATTTAGGCTAGTACAAATTAAAGTGTTATAATCATTTGTACAGCTGTTGGTAACTTATGTACTGAGTTTTGTGGATATAAATTTTCATTTCTCTAGAGTACATGTCCAAGAGCACAGCTCTGGGGTTGTACAGTAATTGCATATTGATGTTTTATGCTGCTTGCACCAATCCAGGGCCTCACTCATAAAAGACATGTGCTCTATCACTGAGACACATACACAGCCCCATATGTAGTTGTTTCAAGAATCCACTAAATATTTTCAGAATAACTGTGTCAATTTACATCTTCTTAAAATTATGTAAGCTATTTAGTTTCTCCATATTCTGGGGTTGAGGTGAGGATTTCTGGTATTCTGCGTTCTGTATTGTTCTATGTTATTGTTCTGTATTATCATGTAGTGATTAGAAATCTAATCCAGTGCTCGCTTCGGCAGCACATATACTAAAATTGGAACGATACAGAGAAGATTAGCATGGCCCCTGTGCAAGGATGACACGCAAATTTGTGAAGTGTTCCATATTTAAAAAAAAAAAAAAAAGAAAAGAAATCTAATCCAGAACCTCACATTTGGAAGGCCACTGAGTTACATCCCCAGTGTAGTATTATTCCCATTTAATCCCACCACATTTAGCTCAGTGCTAGGATTAAGTAACTCCAGTGTAGCTCAGGGAGTGCTAAGAGTGCCAAGAAACGAGCTTGTGTTGGCCACATCAAGGCAAACACCCTACTCACTGTATTATCTGACCCTCAAGAACTTTCTTTATTTGCTTTTTAAGCCATTCCCAGCAGTGCTCAAGGGTTACTCCTGACTCTGCACAGAAATCACTCCTGGTGAGCTCAGGGAGCCATATGGATGCTTGGGATCGAACCCAGGTTGGCCAACATCCTATTTGCTGTACTATCGCTTTGATCCCCCAAACATCTTTTCCATTTTAGTCTTCATAAATGTATAGGGATGACTCATTGTGGCCTTAATTTGCATGTTCCTAATATCTAACAGTATTGAACATATTTTCAAGTAATCTTTTGGGTTTGTTTTTGCTTTGGGACCATACCTGGAGGTACTCAGAAATTATTCCTGGTTCTGCACTCAGAAGTTATTTCTGACAGATTTGGGGTCCATATGGGATGCTGGAGATTGAACTTGAACAGGCTGTGTACAAGACAAATGCCCTACTTGCTTTGTCATCACTCTTTGTCATGTACATTTTTTTGTTTTTTTTGGGTCACACCTGGCAGTGCTCAGGGGTTACTCCTGCTCTACGCTCAGAAATCGTTCCTGGCAGGCTCAGGGGACCATATGGGATGCCATGATTCGAACAACTGTCCTTCTGCATGCAAGGCAAACACACTGTCTTCATGCTATCTCTCCGGCCCCCCTCATGTACTTTTTTGACATAAATGTATCCCTTTAGTAAAATGCCTGTTTGTGTCTTTTGCTCATCTCCTAAATCATTAAAAAATTATTGTAATAGGATGTGCAGATTCCAGGATTTTTTTTTTTTGGTTTTCGGGCCACACCCGTTTGATGCTCAAGGGTTACTCCTGGCTAAGCGCTCAGAAATTGCCCCTGGCTTGGGGGGACCATATGGGACGCCGGGGGATCGAACCACTGTCCTTCCTTGGCTAGGGCTTGCAAGGCAGACACCTTACCTCTAGCGCCACCTCGCCGGCTCCCAGATTCCAGGATTTTTAATACAGAAACCTGATGCCAACAATAGGACTGTGTGAAAAATAAAACTGTATTGGCACTACAGACAATGACTTGGATTGAATAAACTAGTTTTCCTGGAGCCTAGAGTTGGTCTTATGCCAGGAAACTTCACGGTTAGGGGTCTCCTTGTATTTAGACCAAGGCTTTTCCTTTTCATGTCCCCCATATTTTGGTGGGCCTTTGCAAACAATATTTGCCACTCTAACACCGTTTTTACTGTGCCCTTTTGACTAACCCTTAAAAAAAAAACCTCTTAAACGTTTGATGTTAACTTAAACTAATATGTATGCGCATGAAAATATAAAAAAATACTATGCCTTCAATGTTTAAGGAGTCACATAAATCTCATGGCTTTAGGTTGCTTGGTGTACTGCTAAGAAATGTTATAATGTACCACAATCTGGGGACTTGTGGACAAAGTAATTGTACATGGGTTCTGCCTTATTTTTCTTAATGTTCTTTGACTGTAAGTTCAATATTTAGGCGTCAGCAAGGGGATTTCTTCTGAGAACTCTGTTTATGGGCGATTGTCCTTTCACTGTAACTTTACCTTGTCCTCTTTGCATTATTTTTCTCATAATTAAAAATAAAAAATTTAAAAAATTATTGTGGGGCCGGCATGGTGGCGCTAGAGGTAAGGTGCCTGCCTTGCCTGCGCTAGCCTTGGACGGAACGCGGTTCGATCTCCCGGTGTCCCATATGGTCCCCCAAGCCAGGAGCGACTTCTGAGCGCATAGCCAGGAGTAACCCCTGAGCATTACTGGGTGTGGCCCAAAAAACAAAAAAAAAATTATTGTAGTTTAGGTAACACATTTACAATATATTTAATGTTTGCAGTTTGCTATACAATGCCACCTAGAGTCCAAGACACTACACCACTATCCTTAAGTCTCTTCTGATTTTCCATTCCCCATTTCCTTGTAATCTGTTTTGTAATCAAAGGCCAAGAGTTTGTCATCATTTACTATTATCTATTATCTTTTCCCTTCTATATAACAGAGTTGAGTGAGATATACAGTATTTGTTTCTCTCTCTTATTTATTTACCGAATATATTGTCTCCAATTCCTCCAATAACTAACTGCAATATTTTTTTCTTTTTCTTTTTTTTTGTTTTTTGTTTTTTTTTTTTTGGAATTACCAGAAGCTCTCAGGGGTTACTCCTGGTTCTGTGCTCAGAGTTTAGTGTAGTCATCTTGTCTTCCTAGCCTTAAAAGCTTCTAATTTAATGATCACTAACAGTTTTAATAAACCACAGTGCCTCAATAAAAATAGGGATGGGATAGAAAGATACATTTATCTTGTTTAAACCACAAAACCAAAACCAATCTCCTGAAAAGCTCTAAACCCAAATACCTAAAAGGGTATTTGCCTTGTATGTGGCTGATTTCGATTCAATCCCCAGTATTTCATCTGACCCTCTCAAGCACTGCCAGGAATGACTCCTGAGTGTAGAATCAGGAGTAACCCCTGAGTGTTGCTGTTGCAGGGTATGGCCCCCAAACAAAAAACAAACAAACCCACCCTAAAACTTAATAACACTGCTCACTGAAAAATTAAAGATATTTTAAAGAGATGCTATAGGTTCCCAACAAAACCAAGAGAAAGTAAGAGGTTTCCCCTTCACCATATGCTTTTACACAATGCCTTCCTGGTGAGCAGTACTCCTGAGCAGGGTACAATTTTATAGTTGCCGAATCTTCGCTGATACGTAATGCCACTCAAATTCACAGAAACTATGGTTCACTCCTGCTGTTCATTGTATGTTTTTAGAAGAATAGGAAAAAAATGGGTGTCCAGGGTTGTGGAGATGGCTCAGTTCTCTGGAGGATGCCCTTTGCATGTGCGATGTCCGGGGTTGATCCCGAGCACCACATGATCCCTGAACACCATAGGTTCTAGCTCAAAAACCAAAACAGGCATGAACCCATTGCTGTGGTATCAGAGAAAAAATTCTAAAAGCCCTCAGTTCTTTGTGCTGGCACTGTATGGTTCTCCAGCAGTGCCAGGTGCTCAAGGCACCTCTGGGTCCAGTGATAATAATTAGGATCAAAACCAAATCCTTGGGGGGGGGAGGGGGAGTGAGAGAGAGAGAGGAGAGAGAAAGGAGAGAGAGAGAGAAGAGAGAGAGAAGAGAAGAGAAAAGAGAGGAGAGGAGAGAGAGAGAAAGAGAGAGAGAGAGGGAGAGAGAGAGAGAGAGAGAGAGAGAGAGAGAGAGAGAGAGAGAGAGAGAGAGAGAGAGAGAGAGAGAGAGAAAACAAGGGAGAGCTAAGCAGAGTCAAGTGCATGCTTTGCATGCAGGAAGCTTTAGTTCTTTCCCTAGCACTGCCTGGGCCCCTGAGCACCACCAGGAAAAATTTCTCCCCTCAGCAATAAGCTGGGAATATCCCAAGCACTGCTGTAGTCAAAAGCCAAACCACGCCTAACTGAAATCTATTGGTTTAGTATTATAGTTACATGTAACTACTAGCAAGCAGGTATGCCCATTATGCACTGGGTGGATATATTAGTTTCCTCCAGCTGCCATGACTAAGACAAATTCGGAGACTTAACATGACAGAATTGCATTATATCAGCCATTCTGGAAGTAGCTTGTCTGAAATCCATGTGCGAGCAGGGCCTGGTTCCCAGTGCAGCCAATGGGAAAATCATTCCTGTCTTTTTCCAGCATCTGAGGGTGGTGGTGGTGATCATCATCATTGGTGTTTTTAGGCTCACAGCAGTGGAATCATCTCCACCTCTGTATTGATTGCTGCATGGTGTTCTCCCTTTGTGTGTCCCATCTTATTTATTTATTTGGTGGGGGCACACCCGGTGGCACTCAGAGATTACTCCTGGCTTTGTGTGCAGAAATCACTCCTGGCAGGCTTGGGGGGCTATATAGGATGCTGGGAATCGAACCTAGGTCTGTCCTAGGTTGGCCGCATGCAAGGCAAACGCCCTATCACTGTTCTATCTCTCTAGCCCCTGTGTATCTCATCTTGTAAGGACACAGTCTTATTGTTGATGAACCCACTTTGCTCCAACTTAATAAATCACATTTATTTAGATACAAATTTATACATGTTACATTTTGAGGTGCTGGGAGTAGGAACTTCAGTGTATCTCTAAGGGGACCTATTTAGGGGACCTATTACTGTGTTCAGTCTTTTTAAAAAAAAAAAACAAAACTGTTCCAGACTTTGCCCTCCCCACAGCAGGAGAAATTGAGAGCAAGAAGCAGTCATGAAATGCATTATGGAGTTGGAATCGACAAGGTTTAGTGACATATTCCCCAGACTATCTTCTTCCTCCTTTTGTAGATCCTGTTTTTCCACCTTCTGTGTCTATTCCTGTACACACCTGTTTTTCCTGCCTTGGAAATCCTTTTGTCATGGTCAGGTGCTGCCTGGCTCCAGCATCTATCCCCCTACTTCTCTCACAGCTTGACTCCAACCTGTTCAATCAGCTCTGTGGCCAGTTTCAGAGAAGAGAAGAGAGGTTGTGAAGAACACAGTTACATCTTCTGCAATAGCTTCTTGACTGGCATCACTCTGTCATTTTCATCTAGTTTTTGTTGTTACTGTTTTGGGGCCACATGTGGTCTTGAACTAGGTCAGGGGATCTTATGAAATGCTGGGGATTGAAGCCAAGTCAGCCATGTGCAAGGTAAGCTCCTTACCCACTGTGCTATACTCTGGCCTCTTCATCTGTTCTTTACACAGTTTTCCCAGATCATGTCCTCAAACACAGATATGATCTATTCTACGATGGGGACTTTCTAAAACATCTACAATGGCCAAAAGAAGACTGGGGTTGGAGAAATAGTAGAGCAGGTAGGGTGCTTACCTTGCATGTGACAGACCTAATTTCTGGCATTCCAAATGGTCCCCAGAGGTGACCTCTGAGCACAGAGCCAAGAGTAAGTCCTGAGCACCATGGGGTTGTAGCCCAATAACCAAAACCAAAACCAAATAGGAAAAAAAAAAAAAAAAAAAAAAAAAAAGCCCAACCAAGGTTTTTCTTCAAGATTACCCTCCACAGCTTGGCCCCTTCACCTTTCTTTGACTTTTTTTTTTTTTTTTTTTTTAAGAAAGCATAGTTTAGGGCCAGAGAGATAGCATGGAGGTAAGGTGTTTGCCTTGCATGCAGAAGGTCGATGTTTCGAATCCCGGCATCCCATATGGTCCCCTGAGCCTGCCGGGAGTGATTTCTGAGCATAGAGCCAGGAGTAACCCCTGAGTGCTGCCAGGTATGACCCAAAAAAAAAACAAAACAAAAAAAGAAATAAAAAAATAAAAAGAAAGCATAGTTCAAAAAAGAGACTACATAAAGAGGCCATAAAGAGGTGCTCAGGGATTACTCCTGTCTCTGCTCAGGAGTCACTCCTGGTGGGCTTGGAGAACCAAATAGAATGCCAAGAATCAAACCTGGGTCAGCAGCATGCAAGGCAAATGCCCTACTCATTGTACTATTGCTCTGGCCCTGAAAAATGTTATTGTTTTTAACATAACCACTTTTTTGAGGTAAAATTGGCATATAAAAATTTTACATATGCAACTTGATGAGACATTGTACATTACCCCAGTGGTGCTGAGGCCCACCAGGAAGCCTTACGTTTCCAGGTCCCAGTGCATGCCAGGCATGTGCTTGAGCCCTTTGAGATATCACCCTAATTCCTATATTTTAACATTATATGTGGTGGTAGGACTCATCAACAGTGCTTCCAGATACTTGGTGTGGTTATGTGTGAGCCTAATCATTTAGTGTTCAAGACCATTGACAAGGTGGTTCCTGGACCTACCAGTGTTGGGAACCTCAGGGATACCCTATTGGTGCTCAGGGGCCTACAAGTACATATCTGTCATTGTTGGGGGGGGATGCTGTATGGGGTATGTAGCTTGGGGTCCCCTATATGCAAGGAGAAATCTGCAGCCTTTGGAGCATCTCCCTGCCCTGTTTTAGTATTGTAAAGATAAATTTCTCTGTGATCAGGGAGCTCAAGGGCTATAGTGACCAGAACGATGGCGCAAGCCCTAAGGCGTCTGCCTTGCGCGCACTAGCCTAGGATGACAGGGTTTGTTCCCCTGGCGTCCCAGATGGTCCCCAAGTCAGGAGCAGTTTCTGATCGAATAGCCAGGAGTAACCCCTGAGTGTCACCGGGTGTGGCCCAAAAACAAACACAAAAAAAGGGCTATAGCACATGCTTTGCAAATAGGATAATCCCTACATAGTTCTTGGAGCAACACAAGGAAAAAGCCCTGAATGCTCCTGGGTATTGTGCCTCCAAAACAAGACCAAACCAAATAAATAAATTTCATGTCTGAGAATCACACTAGAAATAGCCTTTAAAAACAACTGCTAGGGGCCGGGAAGGTGGCACTAGAGGTAAGGTGTCTGCCTTGCAAGCGCTAGCGTAGGATGGACCGCAGTTTGATCCCCCGGCATCCCATATGGTCCCCCCAAGCCAGGAGTGACTTCTGAGCGTATAGCCAGGAGTAACCCCTGAGCGTATAGCCAGGAGTAACCCCTGAGCATCAAACGGGTGTGGCCCAAAAACAAAAAACAAAAAACAAAAAAAAACCCTGCTGTTTTGCCCCCTCAAAATATACATTTTCATCTAATTAAAGAACAACTACACTGATATTTTATAGCCTAACATTTGAGAACCACTGCTCCTGTCCTATGGAACTTCTCTTTGATCTTCCATTATTTACATCTCTTTGTTTCTATGTCTTTGTTAGTCCAGCTCCCCTTTGTTTTCCCTTTCCAAATCTTAAGGATTCTAATGTTTACTCAAAAGGCTATCTCCTTTTGAGTTGAGTAGGTACTCAACTCCACCTTTCTGTTGAGAAAGGCATTATTTCCTAAGTGTCCATAACTCATTCTTTGGGGCATTTAGGGGCCGGAGTGATAGCACAGTGGTAAGGTATTTGCCTTGCAAGCAGCCAACACAGGCTGTACTCCGGTTCAAATCCCAGCATCCCATTTAGTCCCTCGAGCCTGCCAGGAGCAACTTCTGAGCACAGAGCCAGGAGTAACCCCTGAGCACTGCTAGGTGTGACCCAAAAACTAAAATCCCCCCAAAAATCATTTAGTTGTTGAAATTTGCAATTCTGGGGGGATACACTCAGTGATGCTGAGGAGTTACTCCTGGCTCTGTGCTCAGGAATCACTCTTGGCGGACTCTGGGATGCTGGGGATCTAACCCAGGTTGGCTGCATGCAAGGCAAATGTCTCACCTGCTGTACTAACACTCTGGCCCCCCAAATTTTCATTTTTATGGTAGCCATTTGTGCATCAATTTATTAGAACTCCAAACAAAAACTTTGTCATTTAGTATAAAATAAAGGTTGTGGGCTCGGAGAGATAGCACAGCGGCGTTTGCCTTGCAAGCAGCCTATCCAGGACCAAAGGTGGTTGGTTCGAATCCCGGTGTCCCATAGGGTCCCCTGTGCCTGCCAGGAGCTATTTCTGAGCAGATAGCCAGGAGTAACCCCTGAGCACTGCCAGGTATGGCCCAAAAACCAAAAATAAATAAATAAATAAATAAAAACAATAAAGGTTGTATTCTAAGCAATGAAGGTAGGGAGTCTGAAAGCAAGACCAAGCAAGAAACAGCACAGAAAGCATTATCTTAGAATTTGCATGAGGTATGAGAACTTTTTTTTTTTTTTTTTTTTTTTGCTTAGGCAGTCTAACATTGGGTCAGCAAAAAGGTTTCATTTTGCCTGATGAATCTGGATGGATAGCATGCTGAGAAGGACGTAGGGTTGAATCCTGATTGCATGAGGGAGTTAGTTATTAGATGTTATTAAAGTTCAAATCTTTGATATTTTGATAGTTTAACTAAACTATGAGCTATTTTGAAATAATGGCTAGTACAAGTATAGTACATGCAAGCATCTGCTACATATATCAACCAAACTTATTTGTGTTACTATTCACTGAGGACAATTACATACATACATATAGGGAGAGGAGAAAAGGCATAGAGAGGTTAAGGAACCTGTTCAAATCGCACTGCTAGAATTTGTGTTCCTGTCATTGTTATACCAATTCATGGTGAGCAGTACATGTTTTAGAGAAATGGAGGTAGTTATTAGCCTGCATAGCCAAACTTCTGTAGATGGAAGGGTCAATGAGAATTTGTTCCTAATGAGACAAACTCCCCAAAATGTTACTTAATATAGAAATATTTGTTGTTTATGATCCTACTAGTGATGTATGATTCTTTATGTTTTATTTCCTTAGGATCTCTTGCCAGCTCCATCTTTGATCCACTCAAATATCTAGCAGGTGCTTCAGGAGGAGTCTATGCTCTGATGGGAGGCTATTTTATGAATATTATAGTGGTAAGAACCTAGGGGGTGAGCTTTATAGACCTTTTAAAAAATAGATATTTGTTCAGAAAAACTTCATTTTTCTATATATACTAAATACTCCTATTCTTTTGGGCTACCAGGGTTTTCCTCTTTTTTTTTTTTTTTTTTTTTTTTTGGTTTTTGGGCCACACCCGGCAGTGCTCAGGGGTCACTCCTGGCTGTCTGCTCAGAAATAGCTCCTGGCAGGCACAGGGGACCATATGGGACACCGGGATTCAAACCAACCACCTTTGGTCCTGGATTGGCTGCTTGCAAGGCAAACGCCACTGTGCTATCTCTCCGGGCCCCAGGGTTTTTCTCTTATACTTATATTTATTTTTCTCTCAAAATATTGTGTATTACATAAACTTTAATTTTCAATATGGAAAGTTGGTTTAGATTCAAGTGTATAACATTATCATTCTATGACTTCATATGCTACATTGTAATCATTACCAAAATAAATAAACATTTAATATGAGGGGCTGCAGCAGTATGGCGTTTGCCTTCCATACAGCTGACTCAGGACGGACCTCGGTTCGATTCCTGGTGTTCCATATGGTCCCCCAAGCCAGGAGCAATTTCTGAGCACATAGCCAGGAGTAATTCCTGAGCATTACCAGGTGTGGCCCAAAAACCAAACAAAAAATTTTAAATGGCAAATTAGAAATCGAAAATCCCCTATAGTACTTATTAGTAGTTTAATATATATTCTCTAAAGCCTTTTATTTCTACATGCATTTAGAATCCTACCAATATGAATACAATAGTAATAGAACCGGTCTTACATGTTATGTTATCAGACTTACTCTGTGCTGATCCTAAAGCATTCTGACCAGCCACTTGTGTTGGTTCTCAGAAACCTCACCTCAGTTTGTGTGTGTGTGTGTGTGTGTGTGTGTGTGTGTTTTGGGTCACACCCGGCAGTGCTCAGGGGTTTTTCCTGGCTCCAGGCTTAGAAATTGCTCCTGGCAGGCACCGGGGACCATATGGGACACCGGGGTTTGAACCAATGACCTCCTGCATGAAAGGCAAATGCCTTACCTCCATGCTATCTCTCCAGCCCTCACCTCAGTTTTTTTAAGTGCTTAATCATCTCTCTTAATATAACCCTACCACGATATATGATACTTCATTGAAACAAATAGGGTAATTTCCAGTTTTTTCTCATTTAACAAATAAAGCTATACAGAATATTCTTTTATACTTATTTTTATGCAATTATCTTTTATGTGATTAGGGGGTTAGTAGGATGAATTCCTAGAAGGGAATTTACTGGATGAAGGACTTAAATTGTCACAGTTAGATGCCAAGTTGTCCTCCAATGTTGGCATACCATTTTACACCTTTAAGGTATAATATGTGAGAATGTCAACAACTTTTTGAAACAGTCTAAGGGTGGGAGAGATATTAGGAAGGTGATAAGCACTTGCCTTGCTCATAGGCACAATCCCATGTACAGCCTATGATCTCCTAAGTGCCATGAGGAGGGACCCCTGAGTACAGAGCCAGTCATAGCCCCTGAGAGCACCCATCAGGTATGACCCAAACCCCCTCTTCTCCAAATAAATAAAACAGGCTAAAATTCAGACTAATTTTAACGTTTTATTGGATATAGGAAAAGAGATAACAGGGCCTTCTACTCAGGGATCATTCCTAGAGGGAGTCAGGGATCATATGGGATGCCCTGATCAAATCCAGTTTAGTTGCTTACAAGGCAAGCACCCGACTTACTGTACTACCACATAACTACCTAGTTTTAAGTTCTTTTTTTTTTTGGTTTTTGGGCCACACCCGGCAGTGCTCAGGGGTTACTCCTGGCTGTCTGCTCAGACATAGCTCCTGGCAGGCACGGGGCCCATGTGGGACACCGGGATTCGAACCAACCACCTTTGGTCCTGGATCGGCTGCTTGCAAGACAAACGCCACTGTGCTATCTCTCCGGGCCCCAGGAGCAATTTCTGAGCCTGGAGCCAGGAATAACCCCTGAGCACTGCTGGGTGTGACCCAAAAACCACACACACACACACACACACACACACACACACACACACACAAAGAACTTGAAAGGGAAGGGAGAAGAAACTTAATACGCTGGAGAAGAATGTCTTTCTGGCCCATTGTGCTCTCTGTGAGCACCCCTGGGTGCTCTCTACAAGTTAGGTAGAGATTCTTCAAAACTCAACTCAATGTTTTTTATTCTAATATTTATTTATTTAGTTAGTTAAATTTTTTTTTGGGGGGGTCACACTCGACGGTGCTCAGGGGTTACTCCTGGCTGTCTGCTCAGAAATAGCTCCTGGCAGGCACGGGGGACATTATGGGACACCAGGATTCGAACCAACCACCTTTGGTCCTGGATCCGGCTGCTTGCAAGGCAAATGCCGCTGTGCTATCTCTTCGGGCCCCATATTTATTTATTTATTTTATTTTATTTTGGATTTTGAGCCACACCTAGTGATGCTAAGGGGTTACTCCTGGCTGTGTGCTCAGAAATCTCTCCTGGCTTGGGGGACCATATGGGACGCCATGGGCAAGGCAGACTTTTTACTGCTTGTGCCACCACTCCAGCCCCTTTTTCTTTCTTTTTTTTTTTTTTTTTTTGTTGTGGTTTTTGGGTCACACCCGGCAATGCTCAAGAGTTATTCCTGGCTCCAGGCTCAGAAATCGCTCCTGGCAGGCACGGGGGACCATATGGGATGCCGGGATTCGAACCGATGACCTTCTGCATGAAAGGTAAATGACTTACCTCCATGCTATCTCTCCGGCCCCTCCAGCCCCTTTTTCTAATATTTTTAGTTTTAAAAATAATTATCTCAGAAAAAGTTCTACTCAAATTTAAGTCTTTGCTAATTTCTACAATGAAAGGGAATAAAGCCTTATCAAATAAATATTGATCAAAAATCCTCTCTGAACTATTTAGTTTGACAGCATCTATCTACCTATTAAGATGCTAAGTATTTATTTAATATTACTTATATTTAGACTATTTCCTGATAATAAAATAGAGTTGCTTTGATAATAGAATTAAGAACCATGGTTCTTTTGGGTCTCCAAAGTACACCAGCATTATATTTCCTTTAAATATTTGAAGTTCGAAAATGTCAATGATTTGTTTTGGTAAATATTTGCTATTCAAACTTTATTTAAAATTTATTTATTAAAATTATTTACTAAATGTAGTTTATCAGCTATATTTATTAATTGTCTTTATATTTTTTTCTTTTCAAGAATTTTCGAGAAATGATTCCTGTCTTTGGAATTTTCAGACTACTGGTCATCATCCTTATGAGTAGGTTTGTTTGGGGGACACTTCATACTGTTGGTTCAATTTTTGAAAGATTTCTCTCATTTCCTAAGTAGTAACATATGGGGTGACTGCTAGCCTGTAGTCAGAAAGAATTATGGACTCCCAAGCCATCTTTGCTTAAGCAGAAAGTTGTTAATGGAGGAGTGTTTATAGACCCTCATGGGTGATTCTAGAAGTGTCTTAATAACATGTTTGATTTTTTTCTTTCTTTTTCCTTTTGGTTTCTGGACCATACTTGGTAGTGCTCAGATTACTCCTGAATCTGTGCCCGGTAGATGTGCTAGGCATTGAT
Organism: Suncus etruscus; assembly: GCF_024139225.1. Lineage (NCBI taxonomy): Eukaryota > Metazoa > Chordata > Mammalia > Eulipotyphla > Soricidae > Suncus > Suncus etruscus. Next base: position 38,719,191 of record NC_064853.1, read on the forward strand.
ACTGGGTTGACTGAATGCAAAAAATGTCTTGCTATCTCTTTGAACCCTACTCTTTGTTTCTTTTTGGAATAAAAGAAGCCAAAGAGAATAGAGTTCTTGGTAATCCTTCTACTTCAGCTATAGCAGAGATAGTTAAGCTCACACAAGATTGTTCTCACTCATGCATTACATCCTATTATATGAGTTGGTTTGAAAAAGAGTTGAAAGCCACTGACAAAAATATATTTTATTTGAAATGCCTGGTATTTAAGGTTAAAAGAAAAAAAACTAATCTAGCATATAAGCATGGGATAGTGGCTGGTATCACAGATGGAGCAGAGATGAAGGAACTAAGACCAGGGAATGAAGAGAACTATTAATGTGGTTTTAGATATTTTTAAATATAAGAGAAGAGAATTATAGGCTCTTGTTGTTGAGAAGAATGTTTACTCTGGAGAGAGATGGTTTAGATGGTTTAAAAAGAGATTGCAGATTTTAAGTGGTGTAGGAGACATAGGAGCAAAGAGTCATGGCTGTAACATATTTTTCTACTTGCTCTTGTCTAAATTGTACCCATGTGGAGGAAGGGGAGAGATGGCAAATTCTCTGGGATTACACATCAGACTTGGAAGCCACAGCAGAGGGTGACATTTGATAAAACCATAGATTGTGGTTTAATTTTTGGAGATGAATTGTTTGCACCATATCTGTGGTGCTCAGAGGCTGTTTAATGCTGGGGATTGTCTATAGGGTCCCACATACCTAGCCCTTTGAGTTATCTCTCCAACCCCTGAAAGTCAAAGATTTTAATTATCTCATGTTAAGAAAAAATGATTCAGCTAATCATGGGAACAGGGACAACAATTTTTGAGGAAAAAATAATATTTTTTCAATTATTAAAACAGTTCAATTATTAAAACTTTTTCAGGGCTGGGAATTTAGCTTATTGGTAGAGCTCATGCCTCATCTGTGCTGTTCCCAGCAATATAAACAAACAAATATTAAATTCTGAGAAAAGTCACTTGTTTATAGTTTATATATTATTATATATTATCTTTCTTTAAAAAAAAAACATTCTCCCAGGAGAATATATGTGGGAGAATTACTTAAGATCATTGCTGTGGGACCAGAGATAGTACAGTGCCTTGCACATGGCCAACCTGGGTTTGATCCTGACAATGCTGAACAAAATGGCATTTCCACCAGCAGTGAATGAGAGTTCCTTTCTCCCCACAGCCCCATCAGCACTGATTGTTCTTATTCTTTGTTATGTGTGCCAGTCTCTGTGGCCTAAGATGGTACCTCATTGTTGTTTTGATTTGCATCTCCCTGATGATTATGATGTGGAGCATTTTTTCATGTGTCTCTTGGCCATTTGTATTTTTTCTTTGAGGAATTATCTGTTCATTTCTTCTTCCCATTTTTGATGGGGTTCTGTAACTTTCTTATAGGTTAATCTCTTTTTCTCCCTCCTCTCCCATAGATTAATCTCTTGATCCTATTTGCATCGTCATTATATTGCTGGTTAAACTGTGCTCTACCTGTATAGATTTAATAGTTACTGTTTTGTTCTATGCACCACTGCAAAACAATTTTTTTGGGGGGGGGCCACACCCGGCGCTGCTCAGGGGTTACTCCTGGCTGTCTGCTCAGAAATAGCTCCTGGCAGACACGGGGGACCATATGGGACACCGGGATTCGAACCAACCACCTTTGATCCTGGATCGGCTGCTTGCAAGGCAAACGCCGCTGTGCTATCTCTCCAGGCCCGCAAAAAAATTTTTTTAAACAACTTTAGTGGTTTAATATTAGTTTGCACAGTTTCGGTGAAATGCAAAATGCAAGTTTTTTGGGTTTTTTTTTTGGGGGGGGGTTTGGATCACACCCAGCAGTGCTCAGGGGTTACTCTTGGCTCTATGCTCAGAAATCACTCCTGGCAGGCTTGGGGGACCATATGGGATGCCGGGATTCGAACCACCGACCTTCTGCATGCAAGGCAAGTGCCTTAACTCCATGCTATCTCTCTGGTGATTCTCATCTATCCAATTGGGAATATTTTCCAATTGCGATAATTGATTGTGTATATTATGATTTTCAAATTATGTCTGCAAAATGTTCTAATGTCATTTCTACAGAAGTCAATGGAAAAGGAACTTGGATACCATACACTCTTATTACAGTGCTCATCATAAGAATGTTTTAGCAAACTTATTTTCAAACTGTATATATATCTGCAGAAGTGTTCTTGTGATTTGTTTAAAGAAGTTTATGGAAAAGGGACTTGAATGTTCTAGACTCAAATTACACTGCTCAGTGTAAGAATGTTTAAGAAATTTCAGGGATCGAGAGATAACATGGAGGTAGGGCATTTGCCTTGCATGCAGAAGGATGGTGGTTCAAATCCCGGCAGCCCATATGGTCCCCTGAGCCTGCCAGAGCGATTTCTAAGAACAGAGCCAGGAGTAACCCCTGAGCATTGCCAACTGTGACAAAAAAAAAATGTTTAAGAAATTTCAAATAGGGGCTGGAGAGATAGCATGGAGGTAAGGCATTTGCCTTGCATGCGGAAGGACGTGGTTTGAATCTTGGCATCCTATATGGTCCCCTGAGCCTGCCAAGAGCGATTTCTAAGCATAGAGCCAGGAGTAACCCCTGAGCGCTGCTGGTGTGACCCAAAAACAAAAACAAAAACAAAAAAAGTAATTTCAAATTAAGTATATCTGTAGAAAGGTTCTAGTGTTTAAGTTCAGAGAAGTCTATGAAGAAATTTTGTGATATGTATAAGACAAAAATTTGAAAAAAGCTGGTTGTTGTGAGAATATGACCTCTGACACTTTTATGCCAACTTTTACTGTGCCTATTGCAAAATAGCAACCACTTTTATAAGTTCTGATCTGGGGTTCCTGCCTCTGGCTGAGAACAGTAGAGTAAAACTATGTAGCTTTTCTTTCTTCTGTTGTTGTTGGTTGTAAAATAAAATCGCCAGTTGTGAGACCACCCCAGGCACCATATCTCTAACCCTGGGCAGACAGGTTTAAAGAAGCAGGGTATTGGGGAAGGATTAAAAAAACCAAGCTAGATGTATTAACACACACACACACACACACACACACACACACACACACACACACACACACTAGTGAGTAGAGTCATGGAGCTAGTGGCTTCTCCTCGTTGTGTTGTTTCTGAGTACAAAGCCAAAAGTGACTTTTCTTTTTTATCCCAGAACAAAATCCACCAGGGTAGGGGCTGGGAGAGTGATCTAGGTGGGCTTTTACATATCCAAGGAGAGATTTAGCAGTAGGAGGAAGATGGGGAAATGCCTTTGTTTTGGGTTAATAGCTGAGTGCCATCTTACACTCATGAGCACAGTTTTACTAAGGTTAGCCATCCTCACTAGAATTGCTGTTCTAGCACAGTCTTGTTGATCTCTCTGCTTCAGACCTTGCTTCTGTATCATCTACTTCCTATAAAGTAGTCAGAACAATCTTTTAACTCAGCATTAGATATGGCCCTCAGAATATTCTGAGGGGACCACAGGTAAAATAATGTAAGTGGAGAGGCAGTGAGGGAATCATTTAGTGGGTGGGGGGGACAGGCACAGGAAGAAAACAAGATTGGAAGGGAGCCAGAGTTAGAAAAAAGTTAAAAAAAACTGGATTAGATATCACTCCCGGGCCTGAAGAGATAGCACAACGGCATTTGCCTTGCAAGCAGCCGATCCAGAACCAAAGGTGGTTGGTTCGAATCCCGGTGTCCCATATGGTCCCCTGTGCCTGCCAGGAGCTATATCTGAGCAGACAGCCAGGAGTAACCGCTGAGCACCGCCGGGTGTGGTCCAAAAACCAAAATAAAAAAAAAAAAAGAAAGAAAGAAAGAAAGAAAAGATATCACTCCCAAGGCTTCCTTACATACAAAGTCTCCTTCTGGTGGGCCATAAGGGTCCCACACATCTGCCTCCTGCTACCTGCTTGGTCTCCTTACCTGTCACTCTACCCCTAACAAGTCAGAATCACATCAGGGTCTTGTAAATTATAAACTTCTGAATTCCACCTCTAGAGTTTTTGGTTTATTAAACTGTGGATTGGGCCTGGAAACTCTGATTTTTGGGGTGGGAATCACACGAGCAGTGCTCAGGATTTACTCCTGGCAGTACTCTGGGGACCATATGGAACATAGGGGGTAGAACCCAGGTCAGGTGCATGCAAGGCAAGTGCTTACCTGCTGTACTATCTTTCTAGGCCCAGAAAACCCTAATTCCTATTAAGTTTACTAGTGATAATACTACTGTTGTTTTTTTCCCCTTGGGGGAAAGGAGTAGGAATGATGGGCAATATAATTTGAAAATCACTGATCCAGGTGAAACTGCTTTTAATTTTCTCAAAACACACAAAGAATTTTTCCTACCTTAGGATCTTTGTACTTCCTCTTTCTTCCTGAACTACTGACTACTGAATCTCTTTTAATGCGATTCATAGCTTTATTTTCATCAAATGTTATATTGTCAGTGACTCTAGTAAACATATACCTACTCCCAACATTCCCCATTCTCCTCAGCATCATTTGATGTAATGCATGTTTTATTTGTCTGCCAATTCCTGCTACATCATGAGGCAGAGTTGTCTGATCTGTTCACTAATAGGATCTTTGTAACCTAGAATAGTGTCTGGCACGGAAAAAACTATAAACAGTTTTGTATGAATAATCTTCAAGGTAAGATAATGATGATACCTGGTTCCTCAGGTCTTGGTAAGGATGAACAACATGAGTTCAATATATGTAAAGCTCTTAGTAAAGTAATCAGTCAGCATGAGCTGCTATGATTAGATGGGAACCGAAACCTTTTGACACTCTGTTGTGGAAATCCTGAGACTTCATCAGGCTCTTTTTCTTTGCAGTTGGGTCAGACATGGGATTCGCTCTCTATAGAAGGTTCTTTGTTTCTGCAAGTGGGTCACCGGTAAGTTCAATTGATCAGATTTAATGAAAAATCATTTATCAATTGCCGAAAAGATGCATCAAAAGAAACACTTTTTAGTTTTAAACAGCGTTTTTCATTTGGAAGTTAGTTTTGAGGAATTTGGGATATTGTTTGGTTTTTTTTTATCAAAGGTTCTTGTAATTTATCTTCATTTTGCTCTTTATTTTAAGATATAATTACTTTATTAAGCACCATGGTTACAAAATTGATCATGGTTGAGTTTAAGCCATAGAATGTACTCCATCCTTCACCAGTGCACATTTCTCACCACCATTGTCTTGCCACTCCTTATTTGACACTGTGATTTGCACTATTGTTAATGAAGAGTTTCCGTGCATATCACTTCATCTCCTTTCAGCACCCAGGATTCAGAATTTTGGGTTGACCTTTTTGTTATGTTTCTGAGCACTAGCTCAGCTTCTCTGAAGGTGCTGTACTAGAAACTGTCCCAGAGCAGGAGAGAAGAGTTGGGAAAAGTATGAAAATATTTGAGTTCAGAAAAATTTACAATGTAAGTTAAACTGGTGTTTCCAATTTTGTTGGGATTAGTCTTTGAATTTGGTTTCTATTTGAGCATCTGTGTATGATGTCTTAATTCTACACTTATATTGGATCTGATTATATTTCTTCACATCCACATGGCAATCCCTCTCACTCTTCTTGGTTGTCCTATATCAAACCATTCTAATGATGATGGTGATCAAGAATGAGAAATAACGACTCTTGATTCTCAGAATCAGTGAAATAACTTTTTTGTTTTTGTTTTTGGCCCATAACCGAGCGGAGCTCAGGCTGGTTCTTCCCTCAGAAATTACTCCTGGCAGGCTCAGGGTCCATATGGGATGCCCGGGATCAAACCCAAATTGTCCTACCCACTGTACTCTCTATCTGGCCTCTGAAATAACTTTTTTTTTAAAGTTTTGCATATGTTTTAGGACATTTTCTTTCTACTTTTTCATAGATAAAGAGTTTTCTATATCTTGCCTTATGTTCTGTCCTTCAGACTTAAAATCTTTTTGTTTGGCTGTGCCATTTTTTTTTAGTAAGAGATGCATCTGAAATATATTGTTAATATTCTTTTTTTTTTTTTTTGTTTTTGGGCCACACCCGGTAACGCTCAGGGGTTACTCCTGGCTATGTGCTCAGAAGTTGCTCCTGGCTTGGGGGACCATATGGGACACCGGGGGATCGAACCGCGGTCCGTCCAAGGCTAGCGCAGGCAAGGCAGGCACCTTACCTTTAGCGCCACCGCCCGGCCCCAAATATTCTTACCACTTATTTACCACTTTTTTTCTTACCACTTTTTTCTCTACAGGTATCTTTTGCAGCTCATATTGCAGGAGGATTTGCCGGAATGTCTATAGGTTACACAGTATTTAGCTGCTTTGATCATGCACTGTTGAAAGATCCAAGGTTTTGGATAGCAATTGCAGCTTATTTAGCTTTTACTTTATTTGCTGTGTTTTTCAACATTTTCCTGTCTCCAGCAAAATGACCACCTCTAACATAAAATAATGGATTAAGAAGAGCTATCTGAGAGAAAACAAATAAAGGACTGGATAAAAAAAAAATCTATGAAGAAACAGAATATCCAGCACTGCTAGCAATTTTATAAACAGGCAAAATGCCAATGAAGCCATCAGTGCTTAAGGAAGAAGCTTAAGGAAGTGGTGCCTGGATGCAAAGGGATGGAAGAGGAATTGAGATGAGAAGTGAGAACCAGAGGTTGGGTTTTTCCCAGGTCAATGATGTACATTTATGTACAAATGTGAAAGTCATTCTTTCCCTGGAGATTTTGATATAGAAATTTCTTGATAGGTCATGTATTATACTGTTCTGATAATAAAAACTTTTCATACCTTGTATCAGATTGATAATTTTTTTTACCACTGTTCTTATAGATAGAACTTTGTTGGAGATGCTTTATGTATATTATTGATCATATTTTTTAAACAACTCAGAAAGGTAGCTATTACTTTATGCCTTTCAGAGGAGGACATGGAAACGTAAAAAAAATAAAAGTAAATAACTTGTTGCCAGGGAGATAATATAGGGGTAAATACATTTGCTTTACATGTGGCCAACATGGTGACACCACATATGGTACTGAGTATGGCCAGATGTGGTCCCAAAACAACCATAAAAATAAAGCAATTTGTCTAAGAAGGGGCTTTTTTTTTTTTTTTTTTTGGTTTTTGGGCCACACCCGGCAGTGCTCAGGGGTTACTCCTGGCTGTCTGCTCAGAAATAGCTCCTGGCAGGCACGAGGGACCATATGGGACACCGGGATTCAAACCAACCACCTTTGGTCCTGGATCGGCTGCTTGCAAGGCAAATGCCGCTGTGCTATCTCTCCGGGCCCCAAGAAGGGGCATATATATATATATATTATATATATATATATTTTTTTTTTTTTTTTGGTTTTTGGGCCACACCCGGCAGTGCTCAGGGGTTACTCTTGGCTGTCTGCTCAGAAATAGCTCCTGGCAGGCACGGGGGACCATATGGGACACCAGGATTTGAACCAACCACCTTAGGTCCTGGATCGGCTGCTTGCAAGACAAACGCCGCTGTGCTATCTCTCCGGGCCCGAAGGGGCATATTTTTAAAATCTTTATTTTTAAGCACCGTGGTTACAGGGTTATTCATGATAGTTTTTTTTCACAGTTACAAAATTGTTCATGATTTGAGTTTGTCATACAATATACAACATTTTTCACCAGTTCACATTTCCTTCCACCAATGACCCCAATTTCTCTCCTGTCCTCCCCTTCACCTGCCTCTGGTGTAGATATTTTTCTTCTCCTCCTTTTTCTTTCTTTTTCACTCTCTCCTTTCTCTCTCCCCCCCCCCCCGTTAGGACATTGTGGATTGCAATACTGTTAGTGAGGGGTATTGTGCCTATCACTTTATCTCCTTTCAGCACTCAATTCTTGTCCAGAGTGGTCAGTTCCAACTATCATTGTCATTCATAGTGGTCCCTTCTCTGCTGTAACTGCACTCCCTCACTATTTGTGGCAATCTTCTGACCATGTATTGGTCCTCCTGGCCCTCATCTCAGTCATCTCTGGATATTATTACCATACTTTTTTTAATATTCCACAAATGAGTGCAATCATTCTCTGTCTATCCCTCTCCCTCTGACTCATTTCACCTAGCATAATACTCTATATCCATTCATGTATAAGTGGATTTCATAACCTCATTTTTCCTAACAGCTGCATAGTATTCCACTGTGTAGATGTTCCAGTTTCTTCATCCATCCATCTGTTCTTGGGCGCGTGGGTTGTTTTCAGAGTCTGACTATTGTGAATAGTGCTGTAATAAATATGGGAATGCAGAGGGCTTTTCTACATTGTGTTTTTGGGCTCCTAGGGAATATTTCTAAGAATAGTATTGCTGAGTCATATGGAAATTCAATTTATAGTTAGAAGGGACAGATTTTAAAGATGTTTAATTACTTGAAAGTCTCCTCTCCTACACTACTGATTTAACAGTGTTGTTTCTTGAATAAAATTTAAGAGTAACATAAGGGTATAAAAGTCCTAAATTCTTGAAACATCAACTTTAAGCAAAAACAATCTGTCAGACTACTACCAGCTCCACTACAAAATAAACCAGGACCCTAAATAATGTCAATTCTGAATCAGAGCAATAGTGCATCAGGTAGGACACTTGCCTTGCACGTGGCTGACATGGATTCAATCCTTGGCATTCTAATAACTTTTCCCACCCCCACGCAGCATCCCTAAGCATCATGATATATGGCCCCCAAATAAAATCAAACCAAAATTGTCACTGGGGTCTGGATGAATTAGAGGGCTATGTTGAGTCCTCTTGAGGAGAATGGATACATGGGTGGCAAAATATGAAGAAATGAAAGCACACACACATTTGTGTGGAGAACAGCATTCTAAGTTTTATATCCAGACTAAAGTTTTTTCTTTTAAATAAGGGTACATTGCCAGTCACAAGTAAAAAAAGCTCATATTTTGTTTCTTTGCAAAGTACAGAAACTTATTAGTGTACATTGTTTGATCTTTAAAACAATACACATGACTTTAGGTGGTTTGTAACCTTAGAATAGTATACAGTTCTGTTAGGAGCCTAGCGGATAAAAGAAAGGTACGTTTTAACATCTCAAAGTAGTTCTTCTCTGGCCTGGCCCTAGGTGTCATATGATGTAAATTAAGAGATTAGCAAGAAACCAGATTTCCTATATCAAAATCCTTTACTAAGAGAACATGTTTCTAGCTCTAGGGGCTAAGACTAACTTCCTAAGGTCTGGCTTTGAAAGAGATAAACTTATATGAAAGAGGTACAGAAACTATACCTAGTAAAATCCAATAGCCCAATGCTATTCTGGCCAAACCTTTTTGGAGTGTAGATTAGTTATCAGGTATTCAAAGTGTCTAGGGGAAATCCCTGACGCAAAGGAATCCTTTCTATTACAAACTGCTATGGCATTCAAAAACAAGGAGAAAATAGTTTATGATGCTGAATCTTCCAGGTAAAGAGAAATTTAATCAAGGCTTTATGTTTGCCTGTAAATATGTACAGCAGAAGGGAGAATAATTTTAGACCAAATAATATAAAGAAAATATAATGTTAGTACCATAACATGAATCTCAAAAATATCTCTATGGAATTCCTCAACTCTCCATGCAGTTTTCCACAGTGGGCCTTTTGGTGAAATTCCTTGGGGACATATGGATAGCCATCCATGCCAGGAAATATGTCTGGTGGGCTTTTTGTCCATCCCCCACTAGTAGAAATATAGAAATTCCTATCAAAGGCGCAGACACAAAATAATGCCAGTTCCATCAAAAATCAGCTGTGATTGCTTTTTTTCTCATCAGTGTTTTAACTGAGGGAAACATTTGAGAACCTGCTGTATAGGATTAAACACTAATGTAGATGTAGAATGAGTGGCAGAATTACCTTAAGGATGTCTGATGATTTTCTGAACTGCTAGTTTAAGGTTCTTAAAGTGTGTCAAGGATCCCAGGGAATCTGGACCTGATTATAAATCTTCACTGCTGGGTTCTCCATCATAGTAAGATTCCCATCCTTCATATGTCCAATGGCTTTCCAGAGAGTGGGCAAAATTATCTGAATGCTGAGAACCCTGTATCCTTCTACAGAGTATCCAGATTGTTGCCATTTCTTCTCATAAGAGTTTTAAGGTCATCTAAACATAGGAAATATTTTTTTCTTCTTTCACTATCAACATGTTTTATTTACAAACACCCTCTAAACAGGTTGCTATATTTTGAAAGGAACACAATTAGATACAGTGAAAAAAGTAGCACTTGAACATTTTGAGGAAAATTGATCTGGGATTTGTAAACTTTTTTTCATGTGTATGATAATTTGCAAATGTTCTTGCAAAGATCCGAACAAGAACATAAAAGCTGAGTGTCTTCTTTGGCGGTGTAGAGATGAGGTATTGTTTATATCAATACCATAAGAACCAACACTACTGTAGATATGTGTCCCCAAAATATAATAACTGAATCCCAAAAATGAGTTTGATAGGGAGGTAAGTAAGATGGGGTTGGGACAGAACACAGGTCATTGGTGGAGGGATGCTGACACTGGTGGTGGGTTCCAAATTGGAACACTATATGCCTTAAACTTTTATTACGGGGCCAGAGAGATAGCATGGAGGTAAGGTGTTTGCCTTGCATGCAAAAGGACGGTGGTTCAAATCTCGGCATCCCATATGGTCCCCAGAGTCTGCCTGGAGCCATTGCTGAGCATAGAGTCAGGCGTAACCCCTGAGTACTGCCGGGTGTGACCCAAAAACAAACAAACAAACAACAACAAACCCAACAACTTTTATTTATAAATCATGGCATCAAAGTAAAAATATTTTAGTGTTTTACCTATCCACTCAAGCAGGTTCTTTTCCATAGTGGTGATGGCTGTCAATACTTGTTTGTACGTTCTTGTAGACATTTTCTAGCCTGTAAGAAAAGGAGAATTTTAACTGATAGCTAACTCACAGCTATCTCACAATTGACAACCGACAACTGAACTGTATTTGCTCTATATACCTGAAGAAAAAAATTTAGAGGGGTTGTATCTTTTTTTGAGGGGGAAGCTTACTCCTGGCTCTACAGTCAGAAATTGCCCCCAGCAGGCTCGGGGGACCATATGGGATGCTGGGATTTGAACCACCGTCCTTCTGTATGCAAGGCAAATGCCTTACTCCTGTGCTATCTCTCCGACCCAGGGTATCTCAAAAAACAAAACAAAACAAAACAAAAAACCCAAAACAACCCTGTTTTGTAAGCTGGAGGCAATGGATTTGCACACACACTCTGTGCTCTATTAGTATCCTATATAAACAGTCTATGTTCTCTGAATATTCCAACTATCTACAATAAATACCATATCAATTAGATTTAAATTGCCTTTTAAGTAGTTTTGCTACTAACCTCCCAGAAAGCACCATAATTATAATTCATGTGTCAACTAAGAGCGCAAGTCTTGGCAAACACCAATGTAAAGCACAGTGCAAACTTTGTGAGCACTGTGCAAGTTTTGAATACCACAACCTGATGTATATATACATAAATACATATCTCTATTCATATATATGAACATATATATGAAGGGTATTTGAGCCCTACCTAGAGGTGATTGGGGAAACTGGCTCTGTGTTTGAAACAGGCATATGCAAGACAAGTTCCTTAATCCCTGTACTATCTCTCTATCCATTTATGTATTTTTTTTGAGTCACCCCCAGCAGTGCTCAGGGATTATTCCTAGTTCTACATTAAGGTATTACTCCTGGTGGGGCTTGGAGTAGCATATGGGATGCTGGGGATTGAACCCAGGTTAGACACGTGCAAGAAAAGTGTCCTACCTGTGTACTATCATTTCATCTCTTGTATCCATTTATATTCTTACAGACAGTATTTGAGAGCAACAATTTACCAATTATTTTGCCAAATGAGTTATTATAAATGTTTAAAAAATTGCAATTTAAAAAATTTGCATTGTTTTTAGTCATGATGAAATCACAAAGTTATTTATGACTGGGTTTCAGACATACAATGTTTTAACAGCAATCCCTTCACCAGTGTCCACTTCCCTCCTCCAATGCCCTCCTACCTCCATTTGCCTTTCATCAGTCTGTTGCTTCTACGAGCAGTACTTCATATACATACGCAAAATTTTCCATAATGCAAAGTTTTCCACATATTTGTATTCTGACCATTAAAAAATATTTCCTTTGGGACCAGAGTAGTAGTAGTATGACCTGGCATCCTATATGGTCACCTAAGCACTGCCAGGAGTAATTATGGAGCACAGAGCCAGGAGTAACCCCTGAGCATCATCTGGTGTGGCTCAAAAAAAAAAATTATGAGGGCTGGAGCGATAACACTGTAGTAGGGCGTTTGCCTTGCATGCAGCCTACACTGGATGGACCCCAGTTCTATTCCCGGCATCCCAGAAATCTCTCCTGGCAGGCTTGAGGGACCATATGGGATGCAGGGGATCAAATCTGGGATCAAAGCTAGGTCTGTCAGTTGCGTGCAAAGCTGTGCTATAACCCTGGCTCAATACAATTTTTATAAACTTAATTTGCTCTTCTCAAAATTCTTTTTTTTTTTTGGGGTTTTTGGGCCACACCCATCAGTGCTCAGGGGTTATTCCTGGCTATCTGCTCAGAAATAGCTCCTGGCAGGCACGGGGGACCATATGCGACGCTGGCATTCGAACCAACCATCGTAGGCCCTGGATTGGCTGCTTGCAAGGCAAACGCCGCTGTGCTATCTCTCCACCCCTTAAAATTCTATTTATTATGTATATAATTTACAAATTTCATGTATATATTTAAATTATAAATTTTACATATAGTATGCTGGATAGATATATAATTTTAATTAATTAAACTGATCATGATTAACCTGATTAAATCAAATCGGCAAAGAGATCTAGAAGAGAAATATTTATCTGCCAACTCAGCAGGTTACTGTCTCTGAATATCAAACTTGAATGACTTGATATTGATATGTTAACTAAAAGTAATCAAATTAAATACATTATTTAAAATACAATTAATTATATTAATCCTTAATCCTCTCTGATTTCCTATAGTTAAAAATTATTATTGGGGTAACAGTACAATAGTGTTCATGTTTATGCCTTTGTTGTATAAAGTTATATTCTGCCATCATCATCAAAGTGCTTACGACCCTTCACTACTCTTTGTGTTCTTTCTAGTTTGTCTTCTATCTCCCTGGCACTCTAACCTCAGTTGTTGTCAGTTCATGTCTTGTTTTCCTTTGCCATTGTACATTCCCTTTGTTTCTTTATATATCACATATATGAGAGATCATATGGCACTTGTCTTTCTCCACCTGACTTATCTTGCTTAACATGACACTCTCTGGTTCCATTCCAGTGGAAGCAAATGACAATTATTCCATTGTGTATTTATAACACAAATGCTTTACTCATTCATTTGTTGTTCATCAGTTGCACTGTTTTCAGATCTTTGCTATTATTGATATATATATATATATATATATATATATATATATATATATATATATATATATTCTCAATGTTTGGGGGCCCATGTGCTCAAAGGATGTGATGGTGAGTAACAAACCTGGGTCTCCTGCGTGAAAGAATGTACTCAGTCTTTTTTTTAAAAATAATCTCTTTATATAATGACCATGATTATAAACATGTTTGTATTGTCATAAAAAGGACCCCCCCACACACACTCAGCCTTTTGAGCTATTTCTCTGACTCAGAAATTTATTCTTGGTAACATGGGGCCGGGCGGTGGCGCTGGAGGTAAGGTGCCTGCCTTGCCTGCGCTAGCCTAGGATGGACCGCGGTTCGATCCCCCGGCGTCCCATATGGTCCCCCAAGAAGCCAGGAGCAACTTCTGAGCGCATAGCCAGGAGTAACCCCTGAGCGTCACAGGGTGTGGCCCAAAAACCAAAAAAAAAAAAAAAAAAAAAAAAAAAAAAAAAAAGAAATTTATTCTTGGTAACAAATTTACCACTATTTTTTTTCTTTTTGGTCCACACACGATGACGCTTAGGGGTTACTCCTGGCTATGCACTCAGAAATTCATTTGCTCCTGGCTTGGGGGACCATATGGGACGCTGGGGGATTGAACCATGGTCTGTGCTAGGTTAGCGAGTACAAAGCAAATGCCCTACTGCTTGCACCATTGCTCTGGTCCCATAGATTTATCACTATTATCAGAGTAACCAGCTGAACTGAAAGTGATATTTTGTTCATATTTTAATCATAGGCTTGCTTAAAGAAATAAAGTGGTCTTCAGAAAGGAGGAATTCATATGTTTCCTCTAAAATGGCTCAAAGCTAAGATGGTGCTTTAAATAAATATTGGGGATTGGAATGTCCTTGGAAGCATTCTGGAAGAAATCCACACTCACTCTACTATGATTGGAAAGATCTGGCTTACCATCCTGTCAGAGCCAAATTGCCAGAGATGGGCCCATGCTGCTGGAGTCTACAGGGCCTTGTAGGCAAGAGGTCCAGGATCATTTAATAAAGCAATTTAAGGTTTTAAATGCTAATGAGGACTGTCAGACATTCTAAGACCAATAAGGGAGAGAGAAGACATAATGGGATACCTCAAGGGGAGCCGGTTCCATTTCCCACTCAGTGGGAGTAAATACCTGCCCTTAAGGCTTATTCAGTCCAAAAACAAATTAGAAAGCAGGATACCAACAGAGAGATTTTAGAGCCCCACTCAAGGGTGCATTCTCGAATCCACCACCGGGACATTGCCCTGAATGTAGTAGAGGCAATCACTGGGCAAGAGATTGCTGATCTGCCATGTAAAGAGGGCAGCCCCAGACCTCCTAAATCTGGGGTAGATGCTTTAATTGTGACATTCTGGTCACTACAGAGGAGAATGCAGGGCCCTCCCTACTCCCACCTTCTGGAGACTGTCACCAGGACCATGCCCATGATGCAAAGTAGGTAATTACTGGGCAAGAGATTGCCCTACTAATTTTCAGCAAATGCCAGGAAACTGGGAAGGGGCCTACTCCCGGCCACACAAGTCATGCAGTCCTACTCATCAGTTTGCCACCACTGGAAGTGCCACCCTAGGCATTCCTTGCCCGATTGATATAACCCTGACTATAGCACAATGCCCATACAAACTGCATTCAGGCATAAAGGGACCGATACCACCAGGCACAATAGGTCTGCTGTTGGGCAGGAGCTAACCCTTGTGGTCTCAGAACAAATGAACTATGGCAAGTGGATGTAAACCATGTTAATCCCCCCTGCAAAAAAAATACCTGCATGTGGCAATTAATACTTTTTCAAAATTTAAATGGGCAGTCCCTATGTCATCGGTGAGAGCTAAAGCAGTTTGCTCCTTTCTATTGCAATGCTTTTCAGCTATGAAAATTCCTAATATAATCAAAATAAATATGGACCAGCATATACAAGCAAAACTTTCCAAGTCGGGCCCGGAGAGATAGCACAGCGGCGTTTGCCTTGCAAGCAGCCCATCCAGGACCAAAGGTGGTTGGTTCGAATCCGGGTGTCCCATATGGTCCCCCGTGCCTGCCAGGAGCTATTTCTGAGCAGACAGCCAGGAGTAACCCCTGAGCACCGCCGGTGTGACCCAAAAACTAAAAAACAAAAACAAAACAAACAAAAATAAACTTTCCAAGTCTTTTGTAATGAGTGGCAGATAAAGCATAAAAGGTGATACTATGCAATCTATAAGGACATATGAAGGAGCACATAGAATACTTAAAACACAATTAATGGGGCCGGTGAGGTTGCACTAGAGGTAAGGTGTCTGCCTCGAAAGCGCTAGCCAAGGAAGGACTGCGGTTCTATCCCCCGGTGTCCCATATGGTTCCCCCAAGCCAGGGGCAATTTCTGAGCGCTTAGCCAGGAGTAATCCCTGAGCATCATCAAAAGGGTGTGACCCCTCCCCCAAAAAAACCACACAATTAATGAAAAATAAAAAACAGGGAATGCCTCCAATTGACTTTCTTTTTCTTTTTTCTTTTTGGTCCCACCCAGCAACTTCCAATTGACTTTCTATCAATATCATTGTTTTCTCTAAATTTTCTAAATCTACCACAAGGAGAACCATACACAGCTGCTGAAAAACATTTCCAGGAAAACCTAAGAACCCAAAAGACAATTAACTCATCTGGGTAAAAACTGATAAGGACTGGGTTGCAGGAAACTTCACCTTACATTTCTACAGAAGACATTCCCCAAAAGAAGCTATGGATTCACTGTGTCATATAATGACTCACCAAATTTAAATCCCAGAAAGATTTTGGACTTGAAAAAATTTGAACTTCTCATTGTTTCAAAAGCCTATGAAAAACTATCTTTACTTCAAGCAGCTTAGCAGCATCTACACATTTCTTTAAGCTTATTTAGGAATTTAAATAGTCATTAATTTTACTATATTTTACTTTTTTGAACAAATAAGATCCCAGTTAGCTGTTATTTATATTAGTTAGTGATAAAGAGGAAAAACAATGCCCTTACGTCAGCAGGAAGTAACAAAAGAAAAAGATCATGTTGTCCCTATTCCCTGACTATAGAGTTTACATTTCAATGTAGTTATAGGTTTAGAATTTAATGTTTATAAAATGTTAATAATTTCCCATTGTTTTAATAGTTTGTTGTAAATAGGTATGTATCAATTTTTCTTTCAGATAGTTCTCATGCCCAAATGCAACTTGGAAATGGGAATCTAATTATGGGTAAGCACTTGTTGATACCTTACATTTATTAAATGAAGTTTCCGGGGCCGGAGAGATAGCATGGAGGGTAAGGCATTTGCCTTTCATGCAGAAGGTCATCGGTTCGAATCCCGGCGTCCCATATGGTCCCCCGAGCCTGCCAGGAGCGATTTCTGAGCATGAAGCCAGGAGTAACCCCTGGGCGCTGCCGGGTGTGACCCAAAAAAAAAACCAAAAAAAAAAAAAAAAAAAAAAAAAAAAAAAAAATGAAGTTTCCATTTTCTCCTTTCTGTTCTCTTGACAACTGAGTAAAATGCCTCCCTCTAGTGAAAAACTGAAACTTAAAACATGATCTGCAAAGGGATCCTGAAATGTGCTAGTTCCTGATTCTCCTGCCAAATCTGATGACGCCATCGCTGAAGCACTTAACTACGGGAAACCAGCTATATTCTAATTACTCTGCTCATATCTGAAGACATCATCAAACTACAACCCTTTGGATCTGACCTACCTGGAATTATCTACCTTAAAAACTTTTAAATACGGGCCCGGAGAGATAGCACAGCGGCGTTTGCCTTGCAAGCAGCCGATCCAGGACCAAAGGTGGTTGGTTTGAATCCCGGTGTCCCACATGGTCCCCCGTGCCTGCCAGGAGCTATTTCTGAGTAGACAGCCAGGAGTAACCCCTGAACACCGCCGGGTGTGGCCCAAAAACCAAAAACAACAACAACAAAACTTTTAAATACAAAAAAGGGGGATTTCTAGTCCTACAGTTCAGCACCAGCCAGCCATAAAAAGGGGGTCTGCCTATTTAAATCGACTGTATCCTTTTGCTTTACTTGGCCCTCAATCTGAATTTACCCTGGTCTGAAGCCCAGCTCTCTCTCTCTCTCTCTCTCTCTCCTCTCTCTCTCTCTCTCTCTCTCTCTCTCTCTCTCTCTCTCTCTCTCTCTCTCTCTCTCTCTCTCTCTCTCTCTCGGCTTCTCTAATAAATAAGACTGTGATTTATGCCAGAGTCTTGTCTACAAGGCTCCAAGGACTCCAGCAATGTGGGCCCATCTCTAGCAGTTTGCCCTGACACCATCCTGTTCAGTGAATATGGTGAAACATTCATATTCCGAATTCTTGTTCTGGGTATTGCAGAAGAAGATGTCTGGAACGATAAGCAGTCAAGTTTCATTTGTAATATAGAACCTGGCTGCAGAAATTTGTGTTATGACCAGGCTTTTCCTATATTACTCTAGATAAAAATTGGGTTTTACCTGATGCCAACAACAGCGATTATGCGAAAAAAAAGTTTATTAGGATCACAGACAATGACTTGGGTTGGACAACCTAGTATGCCTGGAGTCCAGAGTTGGTCTTATGCCAGAAAACTTCAGGGGTAAGGTCTCTTTGTATCTAGGCCAAGGCTTTTCCTTTCCATTTCCCCCATATTTTGCTGGGCCTATGCAAACAACAACAATTGCCACTCTAACATCGTTTTTTTACTGTATTTCTTTTTTTGTTTGTTTGTTTGTTTTTGTTTTTGGGCCACACCCGGCGGTGCTCAGAGGTTACTCCTGGCTATCTGCTCAGAAATAGCCCCTGGCAGACACAGGGGACCATATGGGACACCGGGATTTGAACCAACCACCTTAGGTTCTGGATCGGCTGCTTGCAAGGCAAACGCTGCTGTGCTATCTCTCCGGCCCCTGTATTTCTTTAACTCTTAAAACTTTAACTCTTAACTCCTTAAAAAAAAAAAAGAAAGAAAGAAAGAAAGAAAGAAAGAAAGAAAGAAAGAAAGAAAGAAAGAAAGAAAGAAAGAAAGAAAGAAAGAAAGAAAGAAAGAAAAGAAGAGCAGCTTCCTAAACCTTCTGCTAGGGCTTTAATGAGTTCATTGGTAATTCAACAATTTTCAATTTTCAATTTTACTACTAAACTTTTTCTTCTTTTCTTTCTCTTCCATCTCTTTAGCTTTTCTATATTTTTTAAAATAACTTTGCCTTTGTTCTGCCTGAAACAAATGTATTATGATCAATTGTGTATGTATCTTCTTTAAATAAATTTAAAAAATTTAAGTTTTAGAGGTGATTTTTGTGTCTTCACCATCTCTGGTTTATATGGGCCATGCTTTATACCAACTGAGCATTCTGGAGAAAGAAAGGCAGAGGAAGAAAGCTCAACTGCGAGGAGAACTAGAGAGAGGAAAGTTTTGAAACGTCTGTTGAACAGAGAAAACTGGAGCAAAAAATTTGCAAGATAAACTAAATAAACTAAATAAAGCCCCTTTTAGAGGAACCTTGCTTTGTACTTATGTGACACATATTTTACTGTGGTTGAACTTGGGTTTATAGTTGGACAGTATATTTTATATGGATTTCATGTGCAGCCTTTATTTAGATGTCATGGTTATCCATGTCCAAATATAATTGTTTCATTTCAAGGCCAACTGAAAAGATATTTATGCAATCCATAGCCACTGTTTCACTTTTCTGAAATATTCTAGAAATTTTCTACCTAGGTTTAGAGAAGATTAAAAGAGGGCTTTGGGGGCAATATAAATTGAAGACGGACACAATAAATTCTTTTCTTTCTTTCTGTTTTTTGGGTCACACCCAGTAGCGCTCAGGAGTTCTTCCTGGCTCTACGCTCAGAAATTGCTCCTGGCAGGCTGGGGGACCATATGGGATGCCGGGATTCTAACCACCAACCTTCTGCATGCAAGGCAAACACTTTACCTCCATGCCATCTCTCCCGGCCCCCAAAAATTCTACACAAACAAGTCAAAACAAACTTTTGCCAAATATCAGAGTATGCATGCAAGTCCATTGAAGCAATTCTCTTCTGTTATCTGATAATAATTAGTTAATGGGAAAACAAACACACACACACACACACACACACACACACACACACACACACAGCAGTACTCATTAGTTTAAATTCACCTGCATTTCAGTCAGATCCTGATACACAGAGTGCAAATGATGAGAGATGCATTATGGACAAACAAGAAGCAGTATCTTTTATTGAGAGGTGCACATTTAGTATTAATCTTTTTTAATACTCTAACTCTAGTAATAAAGATGAAACTCAAGACACAGTTAGAATATAAGGTAATAGCAGGCCCGGAGAGATAGCACAGCGGTGTTTGCCTTGCAAGCAGCCGATCCAGGACCAAAGGTGGTTGTTTTGAATCCCGGTGTCCCATATGGTCCCCCGTGCCTGCCAGGAGCTATTTCTGAGCAGACAGCCAGGAGTAACCCCTGAGCAACGCCGGGTGTGACCCAAAAAAAACCAAAACCAAAAAAAAAAAAAAAAAAAAAAAGAATATAAGGTAATAGCAACTAATTTAGGAGAAAAAGAGACATTGAAAGCAAAGAAAACAAAAGGAATGACTATACTAGAAGTCACTGTTCTATGTCAGGAGTCCCTACAAACCTGGAAAACTCCTTGAAGCAGTCATCTCAAACCACTTTCTCTTGGCCCCTTCATTGCATGTGGAAACCAAAGTGGCTTCCTGATACATGGGCTTCCTCTACAGAACATGAAAATTAGGTGTCTCCTCCTAAGGATAACGTCAAGGGCTAGTTCAGAAGGGGCATATTCAGAACACTTCCTCCTTTAACAGGCACATTTCCAACTACTTGACATTCCAGGAATTCCAGATTCTTTGAGAGAATTGTCTTTCAAATCTCAGCTGGTCAGAACCTGTATGAATTCTACTTCTAGTCTTTCAAATAACTCATCATTGCAGACAAAACCACATTGGTAGAGGGGCGCCACAGATCTTCAAATCTGAATGATCTCAGGACACTATTATAGAAGCAGGCTAAGGGAGCACAGTCAAAATAGATAAGACAAGTTCTAAGGACCACCTATGTTTAGGGGGAAAGAGTTTGGGCTTCATCCAGCTAAGCTAAGGGCTTGCTATTGTTAAAGTTGCCCAGATAAAATCCAGGCCTTCCACATACAAAGCATGCCTGCAGACCTTTGAAGTATTTCCACTGCCCAGGATCAACTCTTCAGATAATTGCAAACCTATTTCAAGCAGAGAAAAAAATTTTTGATTTTGAGCTGTGACAGGCAGGGGTGTGTACATATCCAGTTTGGAGATCAAACCCAGGTAGAATGCTTGCATGCACTTTACCCACTGTACTATTGCTCTGGCCCCAAATGGGTCATTTTCCATTAAAAGATATAGACATACTACATAATACCAAATCAGTATTAATTTTTTGGGGCTACACCCGGTGGTGCTCAGGGATTACTCCTGACTCTTTGCTCAGAAATCACTCCTGGCAGGCTTAGGGGACCATATGGGATCCCAGGAATCGAACCCATGTCCATCCTGGGTCGGCTGCTTGCCTGGCAAACACCCTACCACTGTACTACATCTCTGGCCCCAAATCAGTATTACGTTTTAAAAAATTCTTTCAGAATTCATAGAAACTGATTTTTGAAAAATAATCACATTCAAAATTGAAGCTAAATAGCTTGGAATAAGGCTTTCCTTTGAACGAACCAGTCTTTAATGTTCGTGATTTATATAATCTCTTTTAGGTTGCTCATCTTTTTTATTTCTGGACACAATTTCATTTGTCCTTACAATTCAATTTAGGTTTCCTTGAGTATAATCATGTGACTATGTGATAAGTAAAATCTTAAAAATGAATAGTTACTTTATTCTTTTTGAGTCCCGTGACTCAGTACCCAGATTAAATTTTTGGCTATGCCATTTACTGGCCACCAAGCCTGCCACTTAACTGACAGGATGGGATTGAAGCCAGAAATGAGTTTCATACAAGTGACTGGACTACATACAGCAAATGTCCACATGTACTTTTATGAGCATGGAGCTTGCCCTCAAGAGGCCCAAATCAAGAAGCCCACAACATAAAAAAAAAAACACACGGACACTTTAAAAATCTTCCTCAAGCCTTGGAAGCAACTTTTCTGAGCCTGAGACTAGATCAGTGATAGTACGATGGGAGTAGGACAGTGCTTCTCAATTATTTTCTGTCATGCACCTCTAGGAAGAAGAAAACATTTTTCGAGTCCCCCCGCCCATGCGACTGTAAATAGTATCTTTATTAAAAAAAACTTTAGGGCCCGGAGAGATAGCACAGCGGCGTTTGCCTTGCAAGCAGCCTATCCAGGACCTAAGGTGGTTGGTTCGAATCCCGGTGTCCCATATGGTCCCCCGTGCCTGCCAGGAGCTATTTCTGAGCAGACAGCCAGGAGTAACCCCTGAGCACCACTGGGTGTGGCCCAAAAACCAAAAAAACAAAAACAATAAATAAATATATATATTTATATATATGCTATCTCTCCATGCTATCTCTCCAGCCCCTAGAGCTGATTTCTTAATCAGTGATGTCTGGATTAATGGTTACAATGAGCACGTTTTGCAATGCATAGCTTTTCGAAGCGGGGGTTTGAAGCAGGACACAGCAACTCAGCTCCAGAGATATACAGAGACATAAACACGGGGCTTAGCTTGTTATGACAGTGTTAAGGTCAAATGTGTCCCCCTTTACGGAGCCTTGCGCCCCCGTGGGAGGCACACCCCATTATCTGAGAAGCACTGGGGTAGGGAGTCTGTCTGCCTTGCTCAAAGCCGTCCAGTTTCCATCTCTGGCATCCCATGCGATTCCCTATGTAATTCTGGGCACAGCAGTCAGGGCTAAACTAAACCAAAGTTACCACAGCATCCGAAATCCAGAGGGGGGGGGGCACCCACGTCCCCATATGCCTCCACCCAGCCAAAGTGCCAGTTCCCCGGGCCAGCGGCAGATCCCATCCCCAAGCGCCACGCCCACAAAGGACTCCACGTGAAGCCCTGTTGAGCCATCAGCAGCTCCAGGAGTGAAAACTCCCAAACCTGCTCCCCGGCGCGGCGGGGACCGGAAGCGGAAGAACTTGCGCCGCTCGGGGGGGCGGGTGTACGCAGCCTCCCTAGGGTCGGCTCTCTCCGGGGCTATGCTGAGCGTCCTGGATACTATGGCAACAGGCCCCACCCCTGCGATTTCAGCCCGTGCGGAGGCAGTGCGCAGGCGCACGAGCCCTTCTGCGCATGAGCGGTCCAGCCCTCGGTCCTCCAGCCACGGTCTCGGGCGCCAGCTCCACGGCTGCCGCTGTCACTATGGCCCATTACAAAGTGAGGGGTGGCGACTTGCGGGTGGGAGCCAGGTGCTGGTGAGCACCTGAGTGGGAATGGGAACGCGCATGCACAGGTTTTGCGCGGAGGGCGGAGGGTTAAGTTCGCGAGGCGAAGGCGGGTTGCCGGAGTCTCCAGCGCCTTTTCCTCCTCCTCCCTTCTCCTCCTCCGGGCTCCCCGGCTTCGACCACTCACTCCCTGACCCCGCCGTGTCTCTTCTCTCCAGGCCGCAGACTCGAAGCGCGAGCAGTTCCGGAGGTATTTGGAGAAGTCCGGGGTGCTGGACACGCTGACCAAGGGTGAGCATGGGCTAGGAGACGCTGCCCCCTACTAGGGGGTCATGGAATGGGGGACCAAATGGGATGAGATGTGCAGGACCTGTATAGGTGCCCCCCGAAAAGGTGGGTCTGGACTGGCCAGACTTTTTTTTTTTGGGGGGGGGCCTATATACGCCTGGGTGGCCTCGCTCTACATGCCTCTAGTGCAACTTAGTCGCTGTTGCAAAGTCTTAACTTCCGTTGCTGCGCCTCGAGCAGCCAGCAGTGGGCAGGTTTGCTAAAGACCCAGAGATTTATTTATTTATTTATTTTTTGGATTTCCACCCGCCTTAGTTTTTGTGGCTGTCTTCAAAGTTCTACTCAGAAGTTTTCTTAGAGCAAAAGGAGAAGTTGGGGGCCGGGCGGTGGCGCTAAAGGTAAGGTGCCTGCCTTGCCTGCGCTAGCCTTGGACGGACAGCGGTTCGATCCCCCGGCGTGCCATATGGTCCCCCAAGCCAGGAGCAACTTCTGAGCACATAGCCAGGAGTAACCCCTGAGCGTTACTGGGTGTGGCCCAAAAACCAAAAAAAAAAAAAAAAAAAAAAAAGGAGAAGTTGGGAAAAGAAAAAGGACCAAAGTTTGAAAGAGGCTATGAGGTAGTTTAAGCCAAGCTCGTGAATTCATGTTCGATTTGGATGGGACTTTTAACCCCCTTTGGTAGTCTAGAAATTCTACTTTTGTGTAGATTTGAAGTTAAAATGGCTTTGCAGCTTTAAAAAGTTTAAATTGGTACAATATGTTCATTGTTCTAAATGGTAGCTTACAGTTACACTGTGTCTCTTCTACAGGGTTTAGGATCTAAGCAGATGAATTAGGTGTTCACATAGGAAGCTTCAAGAAATATTTTCTGAGGCCGGAGAGATAGCATGGAGATAAGGCATTTGCCTTGCATGAGAAGGACGATGATTCGAATCCCGGCATCCCATATGGTCCCTAAGCCTGCCAGGAGCAATTTCTGAGCATAGAGCCAGGAGTAACCCCTGAGCGCTGCCGGATGTGACCCCCCCCCAAAAAAAAGAGATATTATTTTAGCTCAAAAGCAATATTTTGAATGTTTTAATCACTCTACTCCCCGTCTGGTACGATAAAGGGTGTAGAACAAAAAACTTGGAGGAGTAATGATCTGGCTCCATAAGAGGCTAGTTAATTAAGTGCCTGGGAAAAGATTGGGCAGCTGCTCTTTGGCCAAAGGGAAAAGTTAGGTGGAAATTGTGGAAGAATAATTCTGGGTCCTAGAATAACACAGAGCTTTTAATTCTTAAGCATCGGCTATTGATTTTGAAATGATACTTTTGGGGAGGGAGTGATAGTACAGCTGGTAGGGCTCTTGCTTTGCACACAGTGTACCTGGTTCTATTTTTGTGTGTGTGTGTGTGTGTGTGTGTGTGTGTGTGTGTGTGTGGTTTTTGGGTCACACCTGGCAGTGCTCAGGGGTTATTCCTGGCTCCAGGCTCAGAAATTGCTCCTGGCAGGCACGGGACCATATGGGACGCTGGGATTCGAACCGATGACCTCCTGCATGAAAGGCTAACGCCTTACCTCCATGCAATCTCTCCGGCCCCCCTGGTTCTATTTTTTACACCAAATATGGTCCCTTGAACTCTGCAGGGTCCTGAGTACAGGGTCAGAAGTAATTCCTGAACATAGCTAGGTGTGTTCCAAAAATTAAAAACAAGCCCACAAATTCATTTTTTTTTTTTAAATTTATTTTGGGGGGGCTGGAGAGATAGCATGGAGGTAAGGCGTTTGCCTCTCATGCAGGAGGTCATCGGTTCGAATCCCGGCGTCCCATATATGGTCCTCCCGTGCCTGCCAGGAGCAATTTCTGAGCCTGGAGCCAGGAATAACCCCTGAGCACTGCCGGGTGTGACCCAAAAACCACAAAAAAAAAAAAAAAAAAAAATTTATTTTGGGTCATACCTGGCAGTGCTCAGAGGTTACTCCTGGCTCTGTGCTCAGAAATCGCTCCTGGCAAGCTCGGGGGATTATATGGGATGCTGGAGATTGAACCCTGATTGTCCTGGTTTGGTCACATGCTAGGCAAACGACCTACCACTGTGCTATCACTCTGGCCCCATTTCAGCTCCGGCTATTTTAAAATTTTTTTGGGGGGGTTTTGGGCTACACCTGGTGACGCTCAGGGGTTACTCCTGGCTATGTACTCAGAAATTGCTCCTCACTTGGGGGACCATATGGGACACTGGGTGATTGAACCACGGTTCATTCCAGGCTAGTGCCGGCAAGGCTGGCGCCTTACTGCTTGCGCCACCGCTCCAGCCCCACAAATTCATTTTTAAGTAAAAAAAAGAAAAACACTTTTAGTTTTCTATTCTAGGTTTTAGAATTGGAGGAGCCAAAGTTCCTGCTCTACAAGTTTGTATCTTAGTCAGACTTAGTATATAAGCCAGAGGAAACTTATGAATAAAACATAGCCAAATAAATGGGAAAGCAATAAAAAGCTGTGGGTATGCTACTTTATATAAGGTGTCATCGTGGAAGGCCTCTTCAGAAGTTATATTTGAGCAAAGATCAGAATGAAATACTCAGTGCTGTCAAGAGTTTCGAGAACTGCTAAACATACTGGAGGGTGTGAGTGAAGAAAGATGGAATGTCAAAGGGCTGACAATTGTAGGAGGTAATTGAAGATATGCAGCCCTGTGGACATAGAGGAATCTGCTGGAGGCTGCTCTTTCCCTTACTTATATTTACTGGCAGCTAATTTCTCACCTCAGTCTTCTTTGATATCCATTCTCCTAAATAACTGTGTAGTATCTATGACTATGACTTAGACTATGTAGTACCTTTGAGTTCTATTTAAACTCACTATCAGCCTCAAGTTTAGGTGCTTTTACATATGATTATAATTTTATTTTAGCTTGGGGGGGGTGGTCTCACAAGTTGTCCTCCAAGCATCTGAGAGCCACCTGCTGTGATACTCAGCCAACGGGGCAGGGTGGTCCAATGCTATGGCCCAGTAGTGTTGGGAGAAATTTGTAACATCCATTTTATTTCTAGTAATGGAATTGTCTCTTAACTCAGTTTTTTTTTTTTTTTTTAAATTAGCTTATTTTCAAAAGGATTTGAAATTGGTTCTAACATAGTCTTACAAAGGTGTTTTTTTGGGTTTTTGCTTTGTTTTTGGACCATACCTGGCTATGCTCAGACTCTGCTGCTGGCTCTGTGCTTAAGGATCACTCTGGGGATGTGGGCTCTGGGAACCATATGGGGTGCCTGGGATGGAACCTGGGTCAGCCACGTGCAAGGCAAAATCCCTACTCACTGTACTATCTCCCCAAAGTAGAACTATTTTTTCATTTCTTTTGGGCCATACCTGGTGGTGCTCAGGGCTTACTCCTGGTGGGCCAGGGGGTTGAATCCAGGTTAGCTGTGTGCATTGCAATATCCTATCTATTATACCATTGCTCCAGCTTCAGAGTGTTTTAAAAATGACAAGTTATTTGGAGAAAGAGACTTTTAGTTATTTGAGAGCTATATCAACCTTGGAAAGTCCTTGCTAAGGCAAAAAAGGGAGCATTGAGTATACTGTTCTTGTCTGAGTAGCAGGAAATAGGTTTCTCCTAAGAAAAGTGTAGGACACTTGATATTAACATTATTATGTTAATAATTATCAACCTTGTAAGTACCAATGATAGAAATTTAGGTGTAAGAAAGAGAGAAAGGCCCAGAGTGATAGCACAGTGGGTAGGGTATTTTTCTTGCACACAGCTAACCCAGGATTGATTCACAGTATCCCATATGGTCCGGGGCATGCCAGGAGTAATTTCTGAGTGCTACCGGATGTGGCCCCCAACCCCCCAAATAAAGGAGAGGTAAGAAAAAATGAGGGTAAGAGAGGGCTGCTTAATCACAACCATTGAGGCTACTACCACTCCCTCTCATTCCACTTTCCCTCTGGGCAATATCCCCATATTAGAAAACCCTTGTGCTAAAATTCCTTGAGAGTAGGGCTCTTACTTGCTTGTTCACCATTGTATGGACAGATTGATCTGTAATGTGTGTGTAAGTAAGGCACTTAATATTTGAGGTAGGGAATATAATTTCAGTCATTCCAGTTAAGATTTTAATCGTGGGCCCCGAGAGATAGCACAGCGGCGTTTGCCTTGCAAGCAGCCGATCCAGGACCAAAGGTGGTTGGTTCGAATCCCGGTGTCCCATATGGTCCCCCGTGCCTGCCAGGAGCTATTTCTGAGCAGACAGCCAGGAGTAACCCCTGAGCACCGCTGGGTGTGGCCCAAAAACCAAAAAAAAAAAAAAAAAAAAAAAAAAAAAGATTTTAATCGTTACTTTTTCTGTCTTTTGATTTGCAGTGTTGGTAGCCTTATATGAAGAACCAGAGAAACCTAACAGTGCTTTGGAGTATCCTCATTTTTAAAATCAGAACAGTTTCTTGTTATTTTTATCTTTTATTCATTGACATAGATAATAATTGTTAAGAGGTTTTGATTATTGAAATAGTTACTTTCTTTTGACTTTCTGAATGATAGTTTGAGTAAATATTGGTAATAGGGTTGGGCAAGTTTGAGCAGTGATATTGCTGCTACTTTGGGCTATTATTTCATTTGTTTCACTCAGCTCTAAAGAGTAAATTCTTAACTTTGAAAATAGTTTTTTAAAGCATCACTTAGGAGCTGCTACCCCAGAAAATCCAGAAATAGAACTGCTTCGCCTAGAATTGGCAGAAATGAAAGAGAAATACGAAGCTATTGTAGAAGAAAATAAAAAACTGAAAACTAAGGTAAAATTCTTAAAAAGAATTCATTGTATATAATTTCACCTTTCATGATTGTAGGAGTAAAATCTTACTAAAACGGACTATAGAGGAGGGAGAAGTCCTATTAATCCTAATAGTGCAAGACAGAACTGATGCTTTCTTTACTAAGAAAACCCACAAATTCTAAATAGGACAAGCAAACTTGTCAAAGATATCCTTGGAAATATGTATCAACATAAAGATGCCACTATGTTAATGGTTCTTAAAGTCTGAACCAGCTGATGTAAGTAGGTCAGAATAGGGTTTATGATAGTTAACCTTTTTAGAGTTGAGCATGTTTATAGTTTTATGTGATAGCCCTAAGTTAATGTAGGCCTATAAATTAGTTTGCACCTGATTTTGTCTAATGCATAAGTTTTTTCTTCAAATCCTCGTGAGAATTTTTATGAGCTTCGACTTAGTCAAATCTAAGCCTTGAGGTTTTACTACATTCTGAATTACAGAATATTTTACATTATTGAAGGCATTTCTCATGGTTTTATCTTCTCAGGAATTTTATAAGTGAAACAGACTGTTTTATAGGTGAGGAAATTAACAAATCCTGAAACCTAAGTGGCTAATTGGAAAGTCTGTGTTCTTGCAGGGAAGCATAACTTAGCATAAAAGAAAGTGTACTGTGTGTATTGGGTCCTGGGTTGGATTCCTTTGCATCATAAAACACAGTATCTTAAAGATTTCCATAATGTGCAAATTCAATAAACTCTCTGGAACTTTAAAGTCAGAGACTTTAGCTGCAAGATAAATAGGATAATTCTCCCCTCCCTTTACTTTTTCAGAGAAAGTCCAATAAAGCCATGTGAGTTTTTTTTGAAGATGTTTATTATAGATCAAATAACTGAGCAGTACAGGCTTAAATTGGAATTAAATTTTAGTTTCCCATTAAGTTTAAAAATCTATTTGGAAGGTGCTTTTATGGGTTTAATTATATAAGAGCTTAAGCCACAGAATGGCTTAAAAAATAGGATATTATCTAGTTTCATAACGTTTAAGTTGTTTTACCCAATTTAGAATAAAATTCACCTTAACTCCTCTTGTCTTTGCTCCATAGCTTGCTCAGTATGAACCACCTCAGGAGGAGAAGCGTGCCGAATAGAATTCTGCTCCATTGAAACGACACTGAAAAATGGTTTTGTATGATTTGAATAGTTTGTATAGTGTATAATCTTTTCTGAACAGATGCTATAGAACTCTTTTTTAATATGTTAAAAACTCACCTATTACACTTTAACTGTTCAAACACATAGAATCACCAATAAAAGCTCAATATAACTTTCTTTGGGTCTTAAAAGCAAGAAGAATCCAAAGTGCATCCTAAAAAAAAAAAAAGACATCTAAACCGCCATTTAATTCATGACCTTAAAGACATTTTGCTTATCAGTTCAATGAAGAATGGTGGTTCTGGTTGTATTTTAGGATGGAGCTGTTTCTCAGATTAGTTTGGGATACAAGCACAGGTATAATCATTCTTGGAAAAGAAGTGACCCTGTGTTTCTATTCTCTAGGCAGCTGGACAGATGTGTGACATAAGATGCTTTTACAGGAGTTTCTAGGAACCGTCTGCTCCTTTATGTTAACACAGAACAACTCTCTTCTTTTCCACCACTTGCCTTAGACAACTGTGTGTGTGCCAGTTTGAACTCTGACACCACTCTTTTCCTTCTATGCAATCATGCCCTACCTGATAATGTCGTCTTGTTATTACTCATGCATCAGTGGATTCTAATTGCACATCGGCCTTTTGTTGTTACTTTTCAATTTGCTATAATTGTAGCTATCCTGATTGTAATTTATGTAACTTTAAACAGGATCATACTGTTCCCAGCCTTATTTAGTTGCTTAGTTGAGCACAGAACAGAGGCAATATAAGACTCTGGACTCATGCACAGACTGGAATGAGAAGGGGAATGAGCCATCTATCATGGCACTATTGTTTGTGGGTAAAATAAAATAGTGATTTTTCCCTCCCTCAAAGTATTTTTCTAGCCTTTAATTCATTTTATTTTCATAATTCTCGTGAATTAGGTAGGGCAAATGTAAAGGGAGATTGGGTGCTGAATTTTTAGGCCAAAGACTGATTAATACAATTTTTTTTTTTACTAACTGTAGAACCTTGGGCATACCAGTCAACTGCTCTGAGATTCATGTCCTCAACTGTTAAAATGAGAAAGTACTATCTGTGCTGCCTACCTCACAGGGTTGTTGTGAGGTTACATGAAAATGTATGTGAAAGATTTGTAAATGGTAAAGCACTATATTCTTGTTTGTTAGTCTTTTTTTCTTCCCTTTTGAAGTTTTATAGTCAGATATTTAGTTTTACTGATCACTTATTTTCTGTACTGACTGACATTAAGTTCTATTTTATGTATTCTCTTCCTGTTGTGAGAAATTTCTTAATCAACATACACATGGGAAGTCTTCTAATGAAAGTTGACTTAATAAGCAAAAACCTCACCACTAGCAGAACATTGGGACCAAGGCGATTACAAGGACATTTTAATTAGTCATGTTTCCAGGAATGTGGCACTGGTCTATACCTCTCTAGTCACATATTTGCTTTCGGAAGAACATTCCCTTGAATTGGTCTATTTTTTTAAACCAATGTAAGTGCCTCCATACAGGGGGCAGTGTGTCCCAAAGATGAATAACAAAGCTAGCTGTAAGACAAATGTCTAAGCAATTCCATACATATGAGATAGGACACACTCAAAGCTAAAATATGAAATGTAGCCCCCATGGGATCTTGAAAGAGAACAGAGGGAGAACTGTCTTCTTTAAGTAGTTCATCTTTTTTTTTTTTTTTTTTTTTGGGTCACACACAGCAGTGCTCAGGGGCTACTCTTGGCTCTATGCTCAGAAATTGCCCCCGGCAGGCTCGGGGGACCTATAGGATGCCGGGATTCGAACCACCGTCCTTCAGCATGCAAGGCAAATGCTTTACCTCCATACTATCTCTCCAGCCCCTAAGTAGTTAATCTTTAAGTAGTTAATATGACAGTCCCTTTGTAGATATTAATTAGAAATTTGTCAGCTATCTCTGCCACTCTTTCCCTGAACTAGTAATGTTAGGTGACTATCTCTTGTACCATTCTTTTGGATAATGATAACATGTGGGTTGCATAATTATACTCCGGTGGGACTGATCAGTCAGTGCTATATATAAATCCAGGTCTGCCTGGTCTCTGGGGAGTCCTCAATATTTCTATCAAGGATTTGGAAGAAAGTATATAAAAAGGGGCTGGAGCGATAGCACAGCAGTACAGTGTTTGTCTTGCACGTGGTTGATCTAGGATGGACCTCGGTTCGATCCCTGGTAGTGACTTCTGAGTGCATAGCCAGGAGTAACCCCTGAGCATCACCAGATGTGGTCCAAAGACAAAAAAAAATGTATATAAGAAGATGCTCGGGCCCGGAGAGATAGCACAGTGGCATTTGCCTTGCAAGCAGCCGATCCAGGACCAAAGGTGGTTGGTTCGAATCCCGGTGTCCCATATGGTCCCCCGTGCCTGCCAGGAGCTATTTCTGAGCAGATAGCCAGGAGTAACCCCTGAGCACCGCCGGGTGTGGCCCAAAAAAAAAAAAAAAAAAAAAAAAAAAAAAAAAAGAAGATGCTCATTGGAGTATTAAATGGATTCCATTTATTCTCTTGCTTAGCTTCAGCTGTCTTACCCATAAAACACAGATTTTTAAAATTTTGCATGCCAAGGTTATGAGGGACAAATTAAATATGGATATAAGAGTACCTTGTATATTGTAAAGAACTCTATGTAGGTCAGGTAGTAATAACACCGGATCTGTAACTGCCACAAAGTTGAAAGAGCTGGTTGGTCAACTATATTGAATTTAGCTAGAAAATAATTAACTTTTGAGTATCCAAACTATTAAGCCTAAGCCAAAAAGTTGAAATAATAAGTTTTAAAATATTTAGGCTAGAAAATTCAATTATGGGGTCTGGTAGATAATTCAGTGGGCTAGAGTACATGCTTTGCATATGGGAGTCCAGGTTCAATCCCTCCAGCACTACCATACATTATTAAATGTGGTACCAAAAACAGCAAAAGAGAAAAAATTACAATGTTAAGTAAGTAGGATTGTTGACATAGTACTACTTTTATTGATTTATCAGTGTGAACCACTCTCACTTGAGGTATTTAAAAAATTATTACATTCTGGAAGAATTTATAGAAATATTAGCCAGGGGCTAAACAGTTACCTTTAAGACTAAACTGTGAATATTGCATTGGAGAAGCCAGATATTGAAGGATGTTGAAAACGCAAATACATATAAAGGAAACCAATAGGAAGAGGCATTTATAAGATTATGATGCACAGAATAGCCACTAGCTACAACAGGCAAAAAACCAAAACAAAACTAACTCCTTAGTCCCTAGCAACATTTCTAATGTGCAATCTATAATGATTACGAAACAATGCAGGTGTAAAACATTTCTAGAAAATTCCATTGATCATCACTGTAGAAGGAATGGTTGAAGGCACTGAGTGAGGATGGTTTAATGTGGAACATAGAATACTTGTTGAGTAATGAAGTCTACAATCTAAAAGTTGAGAGGTTGCCATGAAAAAGCTGTAGACTACTAGTTTATATTCCATTAGGTTCAGGGAGATTCCCTGAAATCTAATTCTGGGAGCCGGAATGATAGTACATTTGCAGCCAACCCGGGTTCAATCTCCAGCATCCCATATGACCTCATGTACTAGAGTAATTTCTGACTGAAGTGCCAGAGAAACACTTGAGTACTGCTGGGTGTGACCCAAAAAGTAACAACCAAAAAAATTGGTTTTGGGGCCACCCTTGTCAGTGCCCAGTTGCTATTCCTGGCATGGGAAATCCCTCCTATTTGTAGAGGTGCACTTGCAAGTGGAGGGGTCATGAAAGTTTTGCTACAGTAAAATGAAATTCACTGCTCTTTGAGGAAGTTTTTCTGTTGTACTTAGGCTCTAGTATATATTACATATCAGTCTGAAAAATTGTAGACTAGATTGTCTTTGCTATGCGAGGTTAGACTAAAGAATGGCACACATCACAAAAAACGAGCAATCAGTGCTGACAAGTCCAGTCCAGTCTAGTCCAGTCTTTATGGAAAACAATTTAGAAAGTCCTCAAAACAAAACAAAACAAAACAAAAACCCCTGGAAATTGAACTCTCAGATGATTTAGCTATAATATATCCTAGGAACACAAAAACAATACAAAAATACCTTCTGCACACCTATATTCATTGTAGTGGTATTTACAATAGCCAGAATTTGGAAACAACCCAGATGCCCAACAATAGAGGAATGGCTAAAGAAACACAATGGAATACTATGCAACTGTCAGCAAAAAATGAAGTCATGAAATTTTTCTATACATGGATGGACATGGAAACTTATGCTGAGTGAAATGTCAGAGGGAGAGAGATATAGAATAGTCTCACTCATTTGTGGGATTTAAGAACAGTAAGAGAAATTATTGCAATAATATCCAGAGAATAGAGATGAGGGCTGGAAGAACCGGCCTACAATATGAAGCTAACCACAAAGAGTGGTGAGTGCAATTAGAGAAAAAACTAACAAGTGTCATAACAATAGTGAGTGAGAGAAATAAAATGCCTAGCATGGGGTAGGAGAGATAGCATGGAGGTAAGGCATTTGCCTTGCATGCAGAAGGACGGTTGTTCGAATCCGGCATCCCATATGGTTCCCCCAAGCCTACCAGGAGCGATTTCTGAGCATAGAGCCAGGAGTAACCCCTGAGCGCTGCGGGGTGTGACCCAAAAACACACCCCCCCCCAAATGCCTGGCTTGAATACAGGTGGGGGTGGGGGAGGAAGGTGAAAGGGGCATTAGTGATGGGAAGGTTGCACTGGTGAAGGGAGCGTTGTTCTTTTTTTTATAAAAAGAAACCCAACTACAAACATTTATAATCATGGTGCTTAAATAAAGATATATATAAAAAATAAAATGTACCTTAAAAAAAAGTATACTGAAAGTTTCTGGGGCCGGAGCCATAGCACAGGGGATAGGGCATTTATTTGCCTTGCATGTGACCGACTGAGACTGACTTGATCCCCGGCATCCCATATGGTCCCAAGCCTGCCAGAAGCTATTTCTGACCACAGAGCCAGGAGTAACTGGAATGCTGCTGGGTGTGGCCCCAAAACAAAACAAAACAAAACAAAACAAAAAGGAATGTATCCTACCTTTGACATCCAGACTATATACCTAAGACTTAGAGTTGCCTGCAAAGGATTTCCTAACAAAATCTATGTTAGTTTCCTTGAAGACCATGACCATTTCCATCCAGCTTTAAGAGGAAAGTTTTTTTTTTTTTTGGGACAAATTTCCAGTTTTAGAGTATCAAAATTTTAGCGTGTCAAGGGTGAAAACTGCAACGTCGTCAAACATACTTAATGGTAAACAACTAGTTTATTTCATCATTCCTTGGCCACTGACTTCAAGGTTATAAAGATGCAATGTTCTATGGGACACGAGATGAATGGAATTATTGGAGGACTAGATGTCAACTCTGTGTGTGTGTGTGTGTGTGTGTGTGTGTGTGTGTGTGTGTGTAAATTGAGTTAGCTGAATTTGAAGTAGCAGTAGTGTGTGTGTGTGTGTGTGTGTGTGTAAATTGAGTTAGCCGAATTTGAAGTAGCAGTAGTATTCCCTATCAGTGACTTGCTGAAGAAACTGTTCTGACTTGATTATATTATTGGCTGTCCTATCAGGATTTTAGCAACCTGCTAGAACCAACTCTACCCATGACAGCTGGGTCTTCTCTACTCTGCCTATCCCAGCTATATCCACCCATCTAGCCTTGTTCAGAACACCAGACTTCATCATCCTTTCCTCGGAGCATTGAAATGGGGGCTCCCCCTGTGGTCCTGGAGGGCACCCAGCGGGGGGGGGGGTGTACTGTAGGGACAGTGCTGTACCAGGATCATCCACCCGCAATTCTTGCTCCAGTGTTTCGAGTTTCTATTTTCCCGGCTCTGATCTGCCTCTTGGACCTTTTCCATGCCATAGCTCGTGTCGAGGGTACTTACGCAAGAAATCCGATCACTAGGAATCCTCCAGCAACCTGACAGGTAGGCAGCCAGGCAGGTAGGCAAAAAAAAGAGTCCAACTAAGCCGGTTCCAGATTGGGGCTCCCAGGCTACGACGGGCATCGACCATTGAGAAGAATACGCATCTAGAAAGCCAGTCATTTCCTAAACCCCCCCCTACCTGTCGGGGTTGCACCTTTCACCGTCGAGGCCCTCCCAAGCTCAGCCCCATCATCTGGGGAGGAGGAGGGCCGCGAGAGGGCTGGGCCGGGCGGGCCGGGCGGGCCTGTCGGTCTCTCGCTCTCCCTCTCTCCCCTCGTGACTCCTCCTCCCCCTCCCCTCTCCCAGCGCTCGGAGTCAGGTGATTCCGGGCACGTGACGGGCACCACCTACCCTGCTGCTCCGGATTGACAGCTCGAGCGGCCAATAAGAAGTCTAAATCTAGGCGCGGAGCCAATGGGAGCCGGGCTAGGGGCGGGGCTAATCCCGCGGTGGCGGCGGCGGCGGCGGCGGAGACGGGAGGCGGCGGCCTGGCTTGGCTCGGCCTGGCCTGGCCTGTCAAGGCGCGGGCGGCGGCGGCGGCGGCGGCGGCGGCGGGTCCGGCTCCGGCACCATGTCCCTGCAGTACGGGGCAGAGGAGACGCCCCTGGCCGGCAGCTACGGCGCGGCGGACTCCTTCCCCAAGGACTTCGGCTACGGCGTGGAAGAGGAGGAAGAGGAGGCGGCGGCGGCGGGCGGCGGGGTCGGGGCGGGGGCGGGCGGCGGCTGCGGCCCGGGGGGCGCGGACAGCTCCAAGCCCCGCATCCTGCTCATGGGGCTCCGGCGCAGCGGCAAGTCGTCCATCCAGAAGGTGGGTGAGCGGGGGCGCTCCACTTCGGGTGCCCCGAGGCCCGCGCAGGCGGCTCCTGGTTCGTCTGATCTGGGGATCGCGGCCCAGGAGGGACCCCCGACTCCAGAGCCCACGCCCCAAGTCAGCTGAGGCTGGCGAGGGGTCCCCCTCTCTAGGCGACGTCAGCAAAGGGGACGCAGGTGCCCCTGGCACCGCCCGGGGTCTAGTCCCGCTGCCCTGACCGAAACCAAGCAGGCCTCTGGGCTCCCAACTTGCAGAACTTCACCGGCTCCCCTGCCCCGGGTCGGGGGCGCCCCTCTCCCTGCAGGTGATCCGGGGGTGCTGGTGAGCCCCAAGGAGTGGCATCTGGCAGGGCACTAAGTCCTAAGCTCCCTGCTGCTCCCTGCTCTTGCTGCTGCCACCACGCAGGGAGCTTGCATGGGCATTCTTGGGACACTGGGGTGTTTAGGCCGCTTGGACGGCTGCTTTGCTCCCATGTGACTATGTTTAGGGGCTCTGGATCCCCTTTAGGTGTGAGGATCCCAAACTGGATAGATAGGGAAGCGACATGGACGGCGCCCTTGAGTGTCTCCCTACACACCCCGAGCGAGCTGGGATGAAAATGCCAGAAAAAAGGACTTTTTTTTTTCCTATGCCCTTTCCACTCTGTTGCAAAGGTCTCACCGAAATCTCTGATATTGGGGAGACCTGGTTTGGGTAAAATGCAGCTGACTTTCCTCTTTATTGTTTTGCTTTTCGACTTTGCAGCAACATTTGAGTACATTCATGGTAGTTATTATTAGTTTTTCTTTTTAAAAATGATCGCTTACTTGGGTTTCAGCACACACACCCCTTTTCACCATTGCAACTTTCCATGGTAGTTTTTTTTTTTTTAATCAAATTGACTTACTTCACTTCTTATTGAGTATCTCTTGTGATTAACTGGCTATTTTTCTTTTTTAGAATGTAACAGAGGCAACTAGTTTTATGTTAGGGTTATGTCGATTGTGATATCTGTGTACCATTTCTTGTGAGGCCCCTCACAATCGCTCCTATCCCCTGTACAGTCTTTTTTTCTATTTCTTGTACACGATGACAAATTCAGTGAAAGCCTGGTAGGGCCCGGTTATTTGCATTTCTGATGATTCCTCAGTGCCTGAAGTAGGCATTTCTATTTCTCAAGGAACAAAGCTTCTTAAACTTCAGCCATAAGCTTTCATGATCTTAAGACAGTTTTTAGTAGAATTAATACACTAAATAAAATACGAAAAAAAGTCAATGGAGATAAGAAACAGTGTTCTTCTTGCATGTGATGCCAGAAAAATCACAGGAATGTTTCAGCTCTAGAAGCCTTCCAGGAAAGTAATCTCTTGTCTTTTCTGTTAAAGAGATACTTCATTCAGTGTTCACCTCTTTCTACATTTTTAGCATAGGAGCAAATTCCTTGTATTATAAAGGGTAGATTCTTAAAGGGTTGAATCTTATTTTAATTATTTTGTGTTTGAGCCACACCTAATTGCCTTCATAGATTGCTCCTGGAAGTGCTTGGGTGACCATACACAGTGCTGGGGATTGAAAGATGGAACCAGGAATGGCCGTATTTATATTTTACTTGCTGTACTGTCACTCAGGCCAGGGAATTTGAACTTTAAATACTGAATTGAAGAATCATAAAATCATTTTCTTTCTTTTGACAGGTGGTGTTCCATAAAATGTCACCTAATGAGACCCTATTTTTGGAAAGTACCAACAAGATTTATAAAGATGATATTTCCAATAGCTCCTTTGTGAATTTCCAAATCTGGGATTTCCCTGGGCAAATGGACTTTTTTGATCCAACTTTTGACTATGAGATGATCTTCAGGGGAACTGGAGCATTGATATATGTCATCGATGCACAGGTAGTTAGAAATAATGATGCTTACTTCTCTGGTGGTAAAAGATGTAGAAAAGGGAAAGTTACTTACCTTCTTTGTCATGTGTTTTCTTACAGCTTTTTGTTTTCTGGCTCTTTCCCGGGCAGTAAATGCATCTGTAAAGGTGCTTTTATGGATCTGTCAGGGT
This sequence comes from Suncus etruscus, assembly GCF_024139225.1. Classification (NCBI taxonomy): domain Eukaryota; kingdom Metazoa; phylum Chordata; class Mammalia; order Eulipotyphla; family Soricidae; genus Suncus; species Suncus etruscus. The sequence goes on from NC_064853.1 coordinate 38,757,078, forward strand.
GCTGATATAAATGTAGAAAAATAAGAGATTTTTTTTCATTGTTCTAGTTAATGAGTATTTACCAGTTTTATTGGGTAAGAGTAGATATTACAGTGTTTTATAAGAATTTTCAGTAGTAATGTCTTACTGAAAAGGTCTCATCAACTCCTGTAGTATAAGTAAGAATATGAGAACTTAATCAGTAAGTATTATGGTGAATTGTTTCTTTAATTGTTCAAAAACAAGGTTAGCCCAACAAATACTTCACAGGAATCTAATCTAAGGAATAGGCACAAGGGTAACTGGAATCTACTCCTATCTTTAAGAAGCTTACTTTTTATTTAATTTTTGGTTTTTGGGTTAGATTTTTGGGTCATTCCTGACTCTGCACTCAGGAATTATTCTTGGTTGTTCTTGGGCTCCATATTGGATGCTGGAGATTGAACCCTGGTTGGTGGCGTGTAAGGCAGGTACTATCTCTCTGGTTCTTAAGAAGCTTATTTTTTTTTTAATAAGCTTTAAAAAAATTATTTAGAAGTGCTTTCTGAGTGATAGGATTTGTAATGGTGGTGTTACACACACCCATTCAGTTTAATTTAATCTTCACAATTTTGGATTTCTAATTTTTTTTTTTGTTTTTTTGTTTTTTGTTTTTTTGTTTTTTGTTTTTGGGCCACACCCGTTTGACGCTCAGGGGTTACTCCTGGCTATGCGCTCAGAAATCGCCCCTGGCTTGGGGGGACCATATGGGACTCCGGGGGATCGAACCGAGGTCCGTCCTATGCTAGCGCTTGCAAGGCAGACACCTTACCTCTAGCGCCACCTTCCCGGCCCCTGGATTTCTAATTTTACATATGAATAAACCAAGATCAGAGAGTTTAAGCAGACTGCTTAGAATCACACAATAATTGACTGTACTGGGATTACTTAAAAAGAATTCTTGGGGCCGGCGCGGTGGCGCTAGAGGTCAGGTGTCTGCCTTGCCAGCGGTAGCCTAGGACGGACCATGGTTCGATCCCCCGGCATCCCATATGGTCCCCCAAGCCAGGAGCGACTCCTGAGCGCATAGCCAGGAGTAACACCTGAACATCACCGGGTGTGGTCCAAAAAAACAAAAAACAAAAAACAAAAAAAAAGAATTCTGTTGAGGCCAATAATTCCATGTAGTTCCATGGTAAAGCACTTCCCTGCATGTTTGAGGCTCTGGGTTTCATCCCTGACATAGAAAAAACCTAAAAGATATTCTGTTGAGAAATTTTTATTTCTGTATTTATTTGTATTATTAGTATTAAAAATAACCTTTAACTTGGCAGTTGCATTTATCTTGCAATCTGTTTGGTGTGGTATAAGTTAATGTACTTTTTGAAAGTTCAAGTTTTTGTGAAGTTATGCTAATTTTTTGTTTTTGGACCACACCTGACAGAACTCGCTGGCTATTCCAGATTGTTCTCAGTGGTTGTTCCTGGTGATGTTGAGGGGATCATGTAGTGCTAGGGATCATTCAAGCCCAGACCTTTTGATTTGTGAAGCATGTGATCAGCTGCTTATTGATCACATTGTGGCCCAAGATAACTTTTTTGATAGGAGGTAGAGGAGCTTATTGCTTGACTTGAATCTTACTTTCTTTTGAAACAGTAACTTTTTTTTGATTCACAGGATGACTACATGGAAGCTTTAACAAGACTTCACATTACTGTCTCTAAAGCCTACAAAGTTAATCCAGACATGAATTTTGAGGTTTTTATTCACAAAGTTGATGGTCTATCTGATGATCACAAAATAGAAACGCAGAGAGACATTCATCAAAGGGCCAATGATGATCTTGCAGATGCTGGGCTAGAAAAACTTCACTTAAGGTAACAACATGTGCTTGATATATGAACCCTGAAAATAAGAGAAGTGTGTTCCCATCTCTGTTGTAATCCACTATAGTTTCTGTTACTGGTGTACCCTTCCCAAAGCCAGAAGGGTTGTGTTAAATTCAAGCAGTATGGGGAGCCTGCTACTATAGAAGTTAACTTTCCCCTTCTTTTCACATTTTCTTGAAGGTCAGGTCATGTGAAATATTTCTTTTGGCCCTTTTACAAATTCATACACTGACATAAATCTGCTGTCAGACTTCTTCCCCTCTTGACTTTTTTTCTTCTCTTGCCTCAACTCTGCCACATTTGAGACAGATTGTAGAAATCTGTATTTTTCTTGTATTTATTTCTCTTATATTTTGAGTCTTGATAGTATCTTGATAGTAAAAACAATGTTTTTATAATTCTTTTTTTTTTTTTTTTTTTTTTGGTTTTTGGGCCACACCCGTTGACGCTCAGGGGTTACTCCTGGCTATGCGCTCAGAAGTTGCTCCTGGCTTGGGGGACCATATGGGACCCCGGAGGATCGAACCGCGGTCCGTCCTAGGCTAGCGCAGGCAAGGCAGGCACCTTACCTCTAGCGCCACCGCCCGGCCCCTATAATTCTTAAATTTGAATCTTTGTTTTTGTTTTTTGGGCCACACCTGCTGATGCTCAGTGGCTACTCCTGCCTCATTGCTCAGGTGACCATATGGTGCCGGGGATTGAACCCAGGGCTTCCCAGCCCATTGAACTCTTTCTTCAGTCCCTAAAGTTTGAACCTTTATCTTAAATTTTATAGGTGAATTTATATTATAAATTTACATAGGGTTGCTGTTAAGTTTTTGTTGTTTTGGGGCCATATGGTGCTTGGCATCACCTTGGTGCTCATGGTAATGTAGGTCTGGGGATTAAACCCAGATCCAGCATGCAAAGCATATGCTCTAGCACTTTGAGCCATCTTTTTGGCCCTGTGCTGTTATACCTAAAAGGCTGCTGATTCATAATTATGAATTCGATGTGATTTAGAAATTAGTATTAAAAAGCATCTCTGATACTTGCATTCTAAAAGTATATGAAGAATGTTTCCAATGTCCAAAATTTGTGTGTGTGTGTGTGTGTGTGTTGTGTGTGTGTGTGCTGTGTGTGTGTGGTATAAGTAGAAATGAGTAATAGGAAGTTCCCAAGAAAGTGATCTCCTAATAAAAGCAATTTAAAGAGGAAGCAGACACACACACACACACACACACACACACACACACACACACACACACACACACACACACACAGTAATTTCCTTATTCCTGTTCTGTTTTAATGACACACACATATAAACATGCACATAAACACACACACATAGCAATTTCCTTATCCCTGTTCTGCTTTGGTGATTTCCCTATAGGTTCAAGGCAATCCCACCTTTACCCCTAATATTCACTGAGGCCTCATTTCCAAGATCAGTTATTCTTCTAGGAAATTACATTTAAAAAAAGTCTCATTGACATCTAGTTTTCTATGATTTAAAATTTTAAACTTGTTACAAATGCTTTAAACAAATTAACATTTGTAAGAAAAAGTGAAAGTGTTTCTCCATAACATTGTTTTATCTTATAGGAATCAACTCTTAATAATACATTTTTGTTTTTTTCTTTTTGGACTATACTCAGCAGTGTTCAGGGCTTCCTCTTGGCTCTGTGCTCAGGGATCATTCCTTTTGGAGCTCAGGGACCATTTGTGCTGCCAGGGATAGAATTCAAGTTGGCCACATGCAAAGCAAGTGCCGAACCTGCTGTACTATTTATTGCTCCGACCCTTAATAATGGATTTAAAACCTTATTTGCCCTGATGCCCTTGGGAATCCTGCTCTTGACATCATGTCTGTGCACGTTTTTTGGACATCTCATTCTAGGGAATACCATATCATCATCCCTATCCTCTGTTCTTCATTAGGGCCTCATTGTTATCCTCACAGAATGAGTCAGGTTCTTCTGACCAGTTAGTGCATGGTAGGCTTCATTTAATTTCAAGTTTTCAGAAACTCAGCTTACTAAAAGCTTTGCAGATTCCCCCTATCCTCCTTGTTTATCATAAAAAAAAATCATAGTTCCTGCATGACCTTATATGGCTAACCTTTTTGTCTAAAAGAAACTTAAAATACTCCTTTGTCCCTAGTTCCTGTGAGGAATCACCTTGGCTTCACCTGTTTTAGTGCTCTAGTAGAATCCCATATTGCATGGGGTTAGGATCTTTTAAATGTGTCATGGATACAGTTGGATGGTAAAGAGTATGCTTTCTGATTGGGAAAAGTAGATAGATTTGCTTAGTGTTTAAATTGTTAAAAGGTTGGCTAGATTGAACACAGTGGGCTAGAGTGCATGCTTTATGTGTTGGAGGCGTGGGTTTGATTCCTGGCAGCACTTACTGTCACTTGAGCATTGCTAGGAGTGGCTTCTCAGCACTGAGCTTGGAGTTGCCCTTGAACACTGCCAAGTATAAGTCCCATGGCCTCTCTGCAAAAAAAACATTGTTCAAGACCCTTTCTGTGTTAAATCTTGTAAAATCTGCATACTGCTTCTTTTAATGGAATAAAAAGAAAACAAAACAAAAAACATAATAAATAATGCCATGCCAGTCTCATTTCAGTCTGTACATTAGTTTTTGTATAGAAGGGGCATGACATGAGGTCCCTCGGCCTAAAAGCATTTGTCGTGCCTCATGGATGGGCCTCATTCGTCATATTCCCACTTCCTTTTAGTTTCCTAAGTTCCTGTTCAGTGTCTATAGGGCCCTGTCTCCTCCTCCTCAATTATTTATATAAATAATTTATATAAATTATCTATATAAACTTTAAACACTGGTTGCTTTAGTTTGTTTCTTCAGCGGATACTTAGAGCATTTTTGTGGTTGTGGGCTTATAACTACAAGACTGGTGAAGTCTGTCCTCATGGAGCTTACATTCTGATGACTGAAGTAGTTCAGAAGCACTTAGAGTATTTTTTGCTCTATAAGACACACCCAACCATAGATACACATAGTTTTTAGACGAGGGAACAAGAAAAAAAAATTTTTTTTATATATTTGATTTTTGGGTCACACCCGGAAGCGCTCGGGTTACTCCTGGCTCTATGCTCAGAAATCGCTCCTATCAGGCTCGGGGGACCATATAAAATGCTGGGATTTGAACTACCATCCTTCTGCATGCAAGGCAAACGCACTATCTTCATGCTATCTCTCTGGCCTAAAAAAATATTTTAGAGGCCGGTGAAGTGGCGCTAGAGGTAAGGTGTCTGCCTTTCAAGCGCTAGCCAAGAAGGACTGCAGTTCGATCCCCCATGTCCCATATGGGACAATTTCTGAGCGCTTAGCCAGGAGTAACCCTTGAGTATCAAATGGGTGTGGCCCAAAAAAACAAAACCAAAAAAAATTTTTTTTAAAGCAAATAGTGTACTAAAATATTTAATAAACGCAGCATGAGTCTCCATCAGCGACTGGGAAGAACCAACCTAGGAGGCTGAAGTATATTTACAATATGCCAGTCCATAGCTGGTTAAACACATTTACCTAACTCATTTTTTACATCAGAAAATAAGAAATATTTTTAAATACTTTTTCATTAATATAAAAAATATAAAAATCGCAACAGCGATCAAATAGTCTTAAATGAAAGCTTTATATGTGATGGTGAAATTGTGTTAACATGAATGCTCGTACTATGTGGTATGTCTGCTTAATGAAAGGGCGTAACACTGAGGATGACAAGTGATAAGTATATGCTCTCCTCCCCTGTACTCAGGCTTTAGCTCCAGGCAGCATTTGCTGCCTAAGATGCACAGACACTTTCCCCCATTTTTTGTGGGGAGGAAAAGTGCGTTTTATGGTATGAAAACAATGGTCGGTGTTTAATGTAATTTTAAGTACTTATCAGTGTTATTAAGAAAAAAGATAGGAGGGAACTGGGATGGGGGGAGGACAAATTTGGTGATGGGTATTCCCCGATTCAGTGTTAATATGTACCTAAAATACTACCGTGAAAGATATGTAAGCCATTATGATCACAATAAAAATAAAAAAAGAAAAAAGATAGGAGAAGGTTAGTTAATGGGCAGATAAAAGATGCTATTTTAGGGCTGGGCAGTGGCGCTAAAGGTAAGGTAAGGTGCCTGCCTTGCCTGCGCTAGCCTTGGACGGACCGCGGTTCGATCCCCCGGTGTCCCATATGGTCCCCCAAGCCAGGAGCAACTTCTGAGCGCATAGCCAGGAGTAACTCCTGAGCGTTACTGGGTGTGGCCCAAAAACCAAAAACCAAAAAAAAAAAAAAGATGCTATTTTAGGTAGAGAGGTCAGGAAACAATGCTGAGAAAGGGACATTTTAGGAAGAAAACTAGAATTATGTTGTTATTTAATAAATAAATAACATCTTCTCAGAGCTTTCTGTTTGTTTTTAATCTTGTTTTGTGAGTTAAAAGCTTACGAAACTAAGTCTTTGGATCAGGTTACAAAGAATTAGGTGAACATTTAAATTTCTGCACCTGAAAATGTTTATTTTTTTGGACACTACCTCAAGTAAAATGCAGTAAAGGAATGAAAGTAAGCCAGGTAAGAAAATTGCATTCGGGCCCGGAGAGATAGCACAGCGGTGTTTGCCTTGCAAGCAGCCGATCCAGGACCCAAGGTGGTTGGTACGAATCCCGGTGTCCCATATGGTCCCCCGTGCCTGCCAGGAGCTATTTCTGAGCAGACAGCCAGGAGTAACCCCTGAGCACCGCTGGGTGTGGCCCAAAAACAAAAAACAAAAAACAACAAAAAAAAAGAAAATTGCATCCATCAAGAAACTTGATTACGGGCGGCGTTTGCCTTCCAAGCAGCTGATCCAGGACCAAAAGGTGGTTGGTTCAAATCCCGGTGTCCCATATGGTCCCCCGTGCCTGTCAGGAGCTATTTCTGAGCAGACAGCCAGGAATAACCCCTGAACAATGCCGGGTATGACCCAAAAACCAAAAACCAAAAAAAACCAAAAAAAACCCAACTTGATTATGATAATTGTCATTAAACTTAAAAGATTTTCCAATTAAATTTGCCATTTTTTTTCTCCTAGCTTTTATTTGACTAGTATCTATGACCATTCAATATTTGAAGCCTTTAGTAAGGTGGTACAGAAACTCATCCCTCAACTGCCGACCTTGGAAAATCTATTAAATATTTTTATATCGGTAAGTGAATTACTTAATTCGCTATAAGTTTTTGGGGGAGGACATACCTGGTTGGTATGGAATTAATAACTGGGTCTGCACTCAGGAATCTCTTCTGGTGGGCTTGGGAACCATATGGAATGCCAGCGATTGAACTCTGGTCAGCTGCATGCAAAGCTAGTGTCTGCCTGCTGTACTATCTATCTGGGCCTTCACTATAATTTATGATTCCATTTTAATGGGATATATTTGTTATCATAAAATGTGGATTGAATTAGTCTGAATGAAGCTTAAAGATTTATGCTACATGTAGGTAATAAAAAGGAAAATAATGAACAGGTAAAAGAAAAAGGATTAAATGGCTTTATTTTATCTTTTCTTCTTAAAATTTTTACTTATTTATTTATTGCTATTTTTTGTTTTGAGGCCACACCCAGCAGCGCTCAGGGGTTACTCCTGGCTTTTCATTCAGAAATTATTCCTGGCAGGCTCGGGGGACCTTATTCGATTCTGGGGATCGAACCCGGGTCCATCCCGGGTCATCCGCATGCAAGGCAAAACACCCTATCACTCTGGCCTCTTATTTTACCTTTTTAAAAATTATTTCCATTACCTTTTAAAACATGTAAAATGTTAAACAATTCTCTCATGTTTCTTAATTAAAAATATGAGTAGCTGGGAAGGTAGCTCAAAGGACTGGAGTACTTGTTTTGCATGTGGGGTCCCTGGGCTTGATTCCTAGCAATATGTGGTCTCCTGGGCACTGCTGGGAATGGGTTTTGAGCACTTTATCAAGTAACCCCCCAAATATATAGTTATCTTCATTATTGTCTTTCCTGAAGGAAGAATAATAACTTGGAAAGACACAGCTTTGGGAATTTGATTCACTTCAGTTTCTCCTTTATTGAAAGTCACATGTAAAAATCAATCTTTTGCAAACTATACTCTTAGTATATTATCTTTTACATTCTTATTTTGAGGATTAAGCTTTATATAAAAAGTTGTTCCTCTGGCAAATTCAGTGTTTAGTTGTATTTTCCAAACATTACTTTGAAGGACTGAAATGATGCCAATTCTTTCAGGCTTTAGGTTATACTAGATATTGATATCAAACTAATTCCCTCATGGTTTTTTGATTGCTAAAATATTTTTTAGTAGCAAAACTGTTCTGATTAGAGATTAATTATTTTAATAAGGATTATTGGGGGACTGGAGATATAGCTTAAAGGGCTAGAGTGCATGCTCTGGATGCAAGAATCCTAGGTTCAGTAGTACTTCATGGCCTCCCCTACCCACTACCTATAGCATCTCTGAGCAATATAGGAGCTAGAGCAAACATACCCCTCCTTCCTGAACCAAAAGCATTATTGAATATGGAATATGACTTGATTGGGGGGGCTTTTAAAAATTATTTTGCTGATAGACTAGAAAACAATATTTTAGTCAAGAAAAGAAAGAAGCAGATTTTACTAGTATAATTATGTCAGTTAATTGGAGCAGAGAAATAATTGCACTTTTATTATTTGGTTAATAGAATTACCAATAAAATACAGCTTGCTTTCCAAATATTGATCTATATAATAAAATTGTCCTCAGGTTTAAGAATTTTGGTAAATTACAAATTGATTCTTTAAAAAAGCTGAACACTTCCCCGATTTTTTTTTTTCTAAGAATTCAGGTATTGAAAAAGCATTTCTCTTTGATGTTGTCAGCAAAATCTACATTGCAACAGACAGTTCTCCTGTGGATATGCAGTCTTATGAACTTTGCTGTGACATGATTGATGTTGTAATTGATGTATCTTGCATATATGGGTAAGTTATAGTCATATTTCTGCATGATTTCCGATAAGGGGAAACTAAACGACCAGTGTCAGGGGGATTGTGTTTAACAATTACTGTTAAAATGGAATTGTTCTGACCGTGGTCCCTGAATTTGGAGCATGTATGTGAGCTACTGAGTCTTAGCCCTTTGAATGGGAGGTAAAGCAATTGAATTGTGACTAGACTTAAAAGTTATTTTGTTATTTAAAGTTAGTCTCTTGTTATTCGGGGTGTTTGTATTTTGTTTTCTTTTTTTTTTTTTTCCTGACTTTCTTGAGCTGTCCCACCATGGAGTTGGGGAAAGGGAAGGTTTCTCCCAGCTCCTCTTCTTGGGCCACTGGGTGCGAGCTGAGTCTCCCTTCCTGCTGCTTTTGCTGTCACATGGGGTCCCCTGGAGGCTGCAGGTCATTACACAGGGTTCTTATTCTAGCATTTAGCTAATTCAGAAATTATATATGTAAATAAACAATAAACACCCCCCCCCCCCAATATCTGTCTGTGTTTAGGCCTTATTCTACACTCAGATATCAGTTTTCGTGGGCCCAGGGAGTTAACCCTAGATTATGTTTTAAAATTCTGAACAGCATAGTATTTGTTGCTTATTCAGAAAACTGGATTGATTTTTAAAATTCTGAATAACGAAGTTCTGTTCTTAATTTAACCTTAGGCATTGTGTGATGAGGGGTCCTTAAATATTTTAGAGAGCTAAGAAAGAAGAAAATAGGAATTAGGTGTTAGAAGGACTTCTGTAGGTCAAAATCTCTAAAATGCAACCTTTTCCTTAATTTAAATTCATCAAACTCTACACAGGAATTTATGAAAATTTAGCAAGGATTTTGTGGGCTAGTCTAGGGTAACTGAAAACTTTGGAAAATTGATTGATAATTAAAAATCCAGTGAGACTGGAGAGATAGTAAAGGGATTAAGGTGCTTGCTCTGCACATGACCAATTTGGTTTGATCCCTCTCACTACATATGGTTCCTCTGAGCACCTCCAGAAATGATTCCAGAGCAGAGACAGGAACCCTCCCCCACTAAAGAAAACCAATAAATTCCTCATTCTTGGGGTAACTACCTGGCACCCATATCAATCCCCTGAACCCACAGGAGTGATCCCTGGGTTAACATCAGGACTTCTATTTTTATTTACTTTTTTTCAGGGGGCAAATATTTTTATTAAGGTGTTTAGAGTTTTTATTTAATTATTATTATTATTTTGGTTTTGGGGTCACACCTGGCAGTGCCCAGGGTTTCCTTCTGGCTCTACGCTCAGAAATCGCTCCTGGCAGGCTCGGGGGACCATATGGGATGCCGGGATTTCTTTTTTTTTTTTTTTTTTTTTTTTTTGGTTTTTGGGTCACACCCGGCAGTGCTCAGGGGTTATTTCTGGCTCCAGGCTCAGAAATTGCTCCTGGCAGGCACAGGGGACCATATGGGGTGCCGGGATTTGAACCAATGACCTTCTGCATGAAAGGCAAACGCCTTACCTCCATGCTATCTCTCCGGCCCCGGGATGCCGGGATTTCAACCACCGTCCTTCTGCACGCAAGGCAAACACCTTATCTCCATGCTATCTCTTCAGCCCCATTATTTAATTATTTTTTAACATTAGTACTTCTAAAGCATTCTTTGGTGTGCTGTCATTATTAACAGGATTTGTTATTATTTTTTCTCTGTTTTAATAATCTCTAATCCAACCCTTTTCTTGGTGTGTCTGCTTGATTTGTCTATATTTTTCATCAGTTACCAGTTGCCTCTTAAGTGGTTGGTGGTGAGAGTTTGGGGCCATACTCTGAGTGATCAGGGGCTATTCCTGGCTCTGTGCTCAGGGGTCACTGGGCATTGCTGGGTATTGAACCTGGTTTGGTTTGTGCAAGGCAAGCACCTTATTCCCTTTCCTATATCTCTGGCCTATTCTGTATTACTCATTCCTATTTGGAAGTGATGTGGTTTGGGGATACACCTGGGAGTGCTCAGGGGACCATATGTGGTGTCAAGAATTGAACAGGGATTGGCTATGTGCAAGACAAATAAGTGCTTTAATCCCTGTACTATCTTACTCATTCTTTACCTGTCTGTTGTGTTCCATTTACATTTATTTTTCACTTTTTGTGATGCTCTTCATTATTTTCTTTTTTTCTTTTTTTTTTTTTTTTTTTGGTTTTTGGGCCACACCCGGTAACACTCAGGGGTTACTCCTGGCTATGCGCTCAGAAGTTGCTCCTGGCTTGGGGGACCATATGGGACGCCGGGGGATTGAACTGTGGTTCGTCCAAGGCTAGCGCAGGCAAGGCAGGCACCTTACCTCTTGCGCCACCGGCTGGCCCCTATTTTATTTTTTTCTATAATGAAAATGGTCTGACTATTTCTTACATTACTCAATGAAGTATTCTCATTTTTGGAGAACAGGGGCTGGAGATATAATCCAGAATGTAGGACACTTGCCTTGCAAATGACCGTCTTGGGTTTGGTTCCAGGTATCCCATATGGTCTCTTGAGCCCTGCCAGGAGTGATCCTGGTACACAGAGTCAGGAGTAAGCCCTGAGCACAGCTAAGTGTGGTAAAACAAAAATAGAAAAAAAAAATGGAGAACATTTTTTTTTTCTTTACAAAAAGATAAAAATTTGGGGCCAGAGAGATAGTACAGGTAAGATGCTTGTCTTGCATGTGGCCAACCTGGGTGGTTTTTGGGCTACTCCTAGTGACACTGAGGGATTACTCCTGGCTATGTGCTCAGAAATTGCTCCTGGCTTGGGGGACCATATGGGACGCTGGGGGATTGAACTGTGGTCCATCCTAGATCTCAGTACATGCAAGGCAAACGCCCTACTGCTTGCACCACCACTCCAGTCCCTGACCTGGGTTTTTGTTTCTTTATTTGTTTTTGTTTTTTGTGTTTTGGGCCACACCTGGCGGCGCTCAAGGGTTACTCCTGGCTCTTCACTTAGAAATTACTCCTGGCATCATATGGGATGCAGGAGATCAAAACTGGGCCTATCCCTGGTCATCTGTGGGCAAGGCAAACACCCTACCGCTGTTCTTTCGCTCTGGCTCCTCACCTGGGTTCGATTGCCAGCATCCCATATGGTCCCCCAATCCTGCCAGGAGTAATTCCTGAGTAGAACCAAGAGTAACTCCTGAGCACCGCCTTGTGTAGCCCCAAAACAAAAGAAAATAAACAAAAAATAAAAATTTATAAACCAAATTTTGTTATTATTAAAAAATAAAATTTAGGGGCCATAGAGCTAGCACAGTGGCAGGGCATTTACCTTGCATGCAGCCAATCTAGGATGGATGGTGGATTGAATCCCAGCATCTCATATGGTCCCCTGTGCCTGTCAGGAGTAATTTCTGAGCTCAGAGCCGGGAGTAATCCCTGAGCGCTGCCGACTGTGATTCAAAAACCAAAAATAAATAAATAAATAATAAAATTTAGTTGTAAAGTTTATTTTTAGTATAAGCTAGTCCTAAAATAAATTATATATGTTATATATATATATATACATATATATATATATATATTTCTGTTGTTGTTGTTGTTAGTTTTTGTTTTGGGGCCACACCTGGCTCTGTGCTCAAGAATTACTCCTGGCAGGCTTAGGGGGCCATATGGGATGCCAAGAGTTGAACCTGGTTTGACCATGTGCAAGGCAAATGCCCTGTCTGTTGTGCTATCGCTCGACCCCAAAATAAATTATATTTTAAAAAGTGTACTGCTGAAATAAAAATACCCATTATCTCATTTTTCTTAAACACAGTCTATCCATGTGAGTTGGCCTTATTATAGTTTAATTAATTTTTTTTTTTTTGGGCCACACCCTGTGACGCTCAGGGGTTACTCCTGGCTATGCGCTCAGAAGTTGCTCCTGGCTTCTTGGGGGACCATATGGGACGCCGGGGGATCGAACCGAGGTCCGTCCTAGGCTAGCGCAGGCAAGGCAGGCACCTTACCTCCAGCGCCACCGCCCGGCCCCTAATTTTTTGTTTTTTGGGTCACACCCGGCAGTGCTCAGGGGCTACTCCTGGCTCCACGCTCAGAAATTGCTTCTGGCAGGCTCGGGGGTCCATATGGGATGCCGGGATTCAAACCACTGTCCTTCCCCATGTAAGGCAAACGCCTTACCACTGTGCTATCTCTCTGGCCCCTAATTTACTTTCTTGAGTCTCTGTTTTTTCTTTTGAAAGGGGGACTAAATATACTTCTGACAGTTCTACTTTGATAAATGAAATAGCTTTCATACCTATTAAGGCTCAATATGCAATCATCAGGATTCCATAATGTTCTTGACAGACCATATATATTTTAATTTTTTTTTTTTTTTTTTGGTTTTTGGGCCACACCCAGTAACGCTCAGGGGTTACTCCTGGCTATGTGCTCAGAAGTTGCTCCTGGCTTGGGGGACCATATGGGACACCGGGGGATCGAACCGCGGTCCGTCCAAGGTTAGCGCAGGCACCTTACCTTTAGCGCCACCGCCCGGCCCCTTTTTTTTTTATACTTTTTTGGCTAATAGCAATTTTCATATTTGAGGACCTTTTTTTTGCACATTGTCAGTAAAGTTTAGTGTGGGGAGATTTGAAGCTTGCTGTAATTTTGTGTATCTTAGACAAAAGACAAGGCGTGCCTGGAGTACTGCATTAATAATATCTGTCAGTGTTCTACCTAAATGACACCTTCACTTCCCAAATTATTTAACCCAGTATTCTTTCTCAGAAGACATTCAGAAGAATGAGTGGAAAAGTATGTTATTGTGTAAGTTAATTGTGAGAACCTACTGAGTTCGGCAATGAGCAATATTTTTTCTTAAACAGGTTAAAGGAAGATGGAAGTGGAAGTGCTTATGACAAGGAATCTATGGCAATTATCAAACTGAATAATACAACTGTCCTTTATTTAAAGGAAGTGACTAAATTTTTGGCACTGGTCTGCATACTTAGGGAAGAAAGTTTTGAGCGAAAAGGTAATTTTTCTGAACTATGATTTTCTTTTATATTATTTAAGTAACATTGCCTCATAGATAAATAGCAGGTTTGCATCATTAAATATCTAATGTGATATACATCAAGTTCAGAACCGAAGGGCCAGTTTTATCCATCACATTGTCTTCTTTTATCTGATTCCCCCCTTTTATTCTAGAAGCCATTTATTGATTTTTACCAATTTAGCCATTAATATAGTTTAAAAGTTTATTTTTACTTTATTCACTTATTCACTTATTTTTTTTTATTATTATTATTATTATTATTATTATTATTATTATTATTATTATTTTTGGTTTTTGGGTCACACCCGGCAGTGCTCAGGGGTTACTCCTGGCTGTCTGCTCAAAATAGCTCCTGGCAGGCACGGGGGACCATATGGGACACCGGGATTCGAACCAACCACCTTTGGTCCTGGATCAGCTGCTTGCAAGGCAAACGCCACTGTGCTATCTCTCCGGGCCCGGGATTGCACTTTTAGTTGCAGACTTGCATGTATTTTTTGGGGAGGGGAACGACACATCTGATAACACTCAAGGTTATGCCTGACTCTGCTCAGAAATTACTCCTGGCAGGCATGGAGGACTATATGGAATACTGGGGATCAAACCTGGGCCAGCCATGTGCAAGACAAATGCCCTACCTGCTGTGCTATTGCTCTGGCCCCCAGTTTTACATGTATTATGAGGTTCACATACACCTGACCATGAACTAGTGATTGTACCTGCTTTCAGTGCTGTAGGACTCAGAGGGCAGAAAAGCTGAGACTGAGTTCTGGGCGTTTGGACAGCACAAGAGATTGAATTTACGACCTCTTACTATCTTACTAGCAAGACATGTGCTTCCAGCCATTGAGTCATGCTCCCACTTTACTCTTTTTTTGTGTGTCTGTGTGTGTGTGTTTTGGGTCATACCCAGCAGTGCTCAGGGGTTATTCCTGACTCCAGGCTCAGAAATTGCTCCTGGCAGGCACGGGGGACCATATGGGACACTGGAATTTGAACCGATGACCTCCTGTATGAAAGGCAAATGCTGGGGCCGGGTAGGTGGCGCTGGAGGTAAGGTGTCTGCCTTGCAAGCGCTAGCCAAGGAAGGACCGAGGTTCGATCCCCCGGCGTCCCATATGGTCCCCCCAAGCCAGGGGCGATTTCTGAGCACATAGCCAGGAGTAACCCCTGAGCGTCAAACGGGTGTGGCCCAAAAACCAAAAAAAAAAAAATAAAATAAAATAAATAAAATAGAAAGGCAAATGCCTTACCTCCATGCTATCTCTCCGGCCCCTCACTTCACTCTTTTTATCTTTAATTTTTGATCCTTATTTTTGATCCTTCACTACTTACTTCATTCCTGAAGTTTGGTTTGTTCCCCACTGTCTACAGAAATTTTTGAGAAATAACTATAGTAACTTCTTGCTATACTCAGTGTCCTTTTTTATTATTTCATCTCTTAAGGCTTTTAAATTATTTGACCATGCAGGTCTCCTTTCTCTTTTTGCTTTTCTTTTTTTTTTTTTTTTTTTTTTGGTTTTTGGGCCACACCCGTTTGACACTCAGGGGTTACTCCTGGCTATGCGCTCAGAAGTCGCTCCTGGCTTGGGGGACCATATGGGACACCGGGGGATCGAACCGCGGTACGTCCTAGGCTAGCGCTGGCAAGGCAGACACCTTACCTTTAGCGCCACCGTCCGGCCCCTTCTCTTTTTGCTTTTCTAAAGATGAACTCTGAGTTATTTTTTTTTAAGCCAAAGAACTCTGAGTTATTTAATGCATTTAATTCCCTGACCACCTCTCTTATTTACTTTTTTCTCAGTTCTAACTATTCTTCAAAGTCATGTATTTCTGCTCACTTTCTAGTTATTTGGTCAGTTCATGCAATCCATAACTTAATCTTCTCTATATAGTTGATTCAAAAATTCAC
Source organism: Suncus etruscus (assembly GCF_024139225.1). Classification (NCBI taxonomy): domain Eukaryota; kingdom Metazoa; phylum Chordata; class Mammalia; order Eulipotyphla; family Soricidae; genus Suncus; species Suncus etruscus. Next base: position 38,772,808 of record NC_064853.1, read on the forward strand.
TTTTCCAGCTCTGACTTGGGCCAGTGTGCCAACCCCATGTACAGAGCTATTAGTAAGATATCTTTACTTACATATTACTTGTCTGGTTGTGGAAACTGATGGCTTTTCTGCTCTGTTCCATGTCCCTCCTGGTTGCCCTGCCTTTCTGTTACTGGTTACACAGTTTTCCTGGTTTGAAGCTTAGCTCTGTTTCATTCAGATCTAGAGAGATACTTTCAGATCATTTCACTATAGTCTGTGTTCTCCTTTTCCATTCTTTTCCTGTATTATTTATAGGGATTTATTTATTTATTTAACCAAACTCACTGTTTCCTGGTGGTTTTATTGTTGTTGTTGTTTAGTTTTTGTTTTGGGGCCACACCTGGTATTTACTGGGTTACTCTTGTTTTTTTTTTCAAGTTACTCCTGCCAGGAATCATTCCTGGTGGGCTTGGGGGACCATATATGATGTCAGGGATCAAACTTGGCTTGGCTGTTTGCAAGGCAAATGCCCTGCCAACTGTGCCTCCGCCACTCCTGATATTGTTTCTTGATTTCTTTCCATATCTACTATTAATTAATCCAGTTTAGAGCCTCATTCTCAAAACCTACAGTGCTGTAATAACCTTTTTAACATATATTAGGCTTTTAATGCTTATATTGAAAGCTTACTGTGTATCCTCTACACAGGCAGACTTCACAGATTTAATGATTCAGATTTATAATAGTTGTATATTAAACTCTTTTTCTGGCCAGGACTGAGGAGTCAGGACTGGTGCCATTCACAGGCCCTCAGGTTTGATTTCCAGTATTACTTAGCTTTCTTATCACTTTTGGAAGTGTACTGATGTCCTGTATGTCATTCTGCAACAAAATTATTATTTTGTTTTATATTAGCCACACTCGGTGATGCTCAGGGGTTACTTCTGGCTCTGTACTCGGGAATTATTTCTGGTGGTGCTTGGGGGAACACATGGAATGCCAGGGATCGAATCCGGGCCAGCCACATACAAGGCCCATACTGTTTTATTGCTCTGACTCCTTCAAACAATAACTTTTAAATTTGATGTAGACCCATTTGTTGTTGTATTTACTAATTCATTGACAACAACAAGGCTTTTTTTTGTTGTTGTCTGGGAGGGTAGTATTAGGGGTTGAACCTAGAACTTCACATATGCAAGGTAAGTGTTGTTCTACTGGGCAACATCCTCAGTCCTTTGTTTCGGTTTTATATCCACTATTTTCTACTTTGACCCTCTCTCCAGTCAGACCAGTTTCACCCATATTATGCTCATCAAAGGGGAGCAGAGTGAAGAAAGACTCCATTCTCTTCCTTTTAAGGAGATTTCTTTTCTTTTCTTTCTTTTGTGCCAGAGATGAAACACAGAGCTCCATACATGGGAAGTGTGTGTTCTGCAGCTGAGCTGCATTCCTGGCCATTTGGAAGGTTTCATAGAAGGTCCCACATACCTTGCCTTATTTCAGTGATCATATGGTTCAAACTGTAATAAGGAGTAATGTTTTTAGATTAACACCAGTGTTTTCATCCAGAATTGGCATTCTGTTTCTGAGGAGGGAGAGGAAACACTAACATTGGTAGGCAACGAGCTTTCTCTATTCAACCAAATTCTTTGGAAGCCAGTTCATGCAGCACGTGAAGAAGGAGCTGCCCTGCCTGTTGAGACATTCTCTAATGCTGTGCTGGTCGTCTTTTCTGGCACCCAACGCTCTGCTCATTAGTTTGCCAAACTATTACTCTTCCAGTTTGCTTTAACACTTCATTGACTGCCTCAAAGACTTACTTATAAAAGAAAAAGCTTGATAATATTAAGTGTACTTTACTTTGACTTTAGATTTCATTGTAAGTTTTCTTAGCAAACTTTCTTTGGCAGGAGTCACTTCTAGTGGTGCTTAGGGCCATCAGTATCATACCTGGCATTGCTTGGGGGAGGTACGCATGATAATGGGGATTGAATTTAGGGCCTTACACATACTAGGCATGTTCCCTGATATCTGAGCTGTAAACTCAGCCCCTGAATGTTTGTTTAAGAAAAGTTTTTTGGTGGTGCCAGGGATTGTTCTTAGAACTTCACACATTGCTATCTACTACTGAGGTACATTAGGCCCTGAATACTTCTAATGCAGGAGAATTTTTTTGTGATCACCAGATATTTCCGGATGGTTGGTCTCAAAATTGACATTTAGGATGCATGATTTTCTCTTTCTCTCCTGCAGGTTTAATAGACTACAACTTCCACTGTTTCAGGAAAGCTATTCATGAGGTTTTTGAGGTGGGCGTGACTTCTCATAGGAGCTGTGGTCACCAGACCAGCGCCCCCAGTCTGAAAGCATTGACACACAACGGCACGCCAAGAAATGCCATGTAGCATGAATTCCAGTGGCTGGGACTCTGCCAGCTCACTCTGCACTCCAGGGTCATAGAGAATGTGCTACAGGACATGGGAGTAGCGTCTGTGGAATTCTGGTGCCCGTCCCACTAGGAACAAGGGATTGAATTCTCATTTGGATGAAAACCCCTTCAACCAGTGGTGTGCAACCGAAGAAATTATTGCTTAAAAAAAAAAAGAAAGAAAGAAAAAAGAAACCTGGCAAAAACGAATTCTAGAGACCTCAGAACTCAGAACTTAGGAATTTTTTTCCTTGTAGTTGTCCTACATGAGGTCATTGGGATGTTTTGGACCTGGAGATTCCACCTCCTGCCCATCCTTACCAAGGAATGTTGCTGTCAATTACCAGTCAAAAATAATAGAACTGAATTTTTATATGCTTCCCTTAGGTTTTTATTTGAGTAGTCTCTGAACATTCTGCCTTGCTTAAGTTTTAACACTGCCTCTCAGATTTCTATATTGAACATTGCACACCTGAGACCTGAGGCTTTGCTTGCCAACTTGGAAGATACGTCAGCTAATTGCAGAAAGGACATTCCTGTGTTTGTTACTAAAGAAATGAGAAAATTTTATGCTGCACCAAGTTGAGAGCAAGGCTGAACAGTGGCTACTGCACTAGTTCACATGAAGTACTGATGAAGAAACCTTAAAACAGAAGAAAAATTTTGCACTTGGTTTTTGGGGTACCAGTAATCTGGGTTCTTTTTCTTGCAGTAGGCAAATAATCATGACCTGTGTAACAAAGGGAATTGAGAACACGTGTTTTCCTCAGTCTCTACCTTTGGGAGCAATTCATTATAATATTTAGCTCACCTTTTCTTTAAACTTTATAAACTCTATTCCTTCCCTGCCAAGCTGTCCCACCTCTTTTTAAAGTGCTGTTCTGTTGACCAGGGATGAATCTAGGCACAGGGGCACTGCTTGCTCCCTGAGGGACAGGAGAGCACACAGGGCCACAGCATGTGGGTAGAACATGCTTCATCTCCAGTATTTTGACACCAGGTGTCAGCTGTGGTACTTCTCTGCCTAATATTTTAAATCATAATTATTTCTTTTTGTTGATAGTTAATTCTCTGAGCTGATTTAAACTTCCACATCATTTTTATTCCATTTGCCTAGTAGTCATATTCCAAAGCCACTGGACCACTTGAGTACATAAAGAGCCACTGTTTAATGTAATATGTATATTCAGGTCTGTAACCTAACAGTGTGACTTGGAGTGCTTCCTGCAGATGATTCTGACTGTTGAGTATTTACATGGACCATGGTGATATCCAAAAGAAAATGCTTTTATATTTATAGATTTCATTGAACTATATAAAGTGGGTATCAATAAATGTATTTACTCCAAAATCATTTTTTGTCTTAGCTATGTGTGGGTGGAATGGGATAAGGGAACAATGGGTTGGTTGTGCCACTATATCATTTTATGATTATTTCCCTTTGATGTCTCATGTTTAAAATATCTATGTTGGGGCCGGGCGGTGGCGCAAGAGGTAAGGTGCCTGCCTTGCCTGCGCTAGCCTTGGACGGACCGTGGTTCGATCCCCCGGTGTCCCATATGGTCCCCCAAGCCAGGAGCGACTTCTGAGCGCATAGCCAGGAGTAACCCCTGAGCGTCACTGGGTGGGCCCCCCCCCCAAAAAAAATTATCTATGTTTGAAGACTTCACATTCCTTTGTAATGTGGAAATACATGCTTTGTTTCCAGATATCTTTTGTCTCTTGGAATAGGGTTGGAGGTGTAAGCGTAGGTGAAGAGATCTATTTTTTTTTTTTTTGGGTCACACACCCAGCAGTGCTCAGGGGTTACTCTTGGCTCTATGCTCAGAAATCTCCCCTGGCAGGCACAGGGGACCATATGGGATGCCAGGATTTAAACCACCGTCCTTCTGCATGAAAGGCAAATGCCTTACCTCCATGCTATCTCTCCGGCCTCAAGAGATCTAGTTTTTTGTTGTGGTATTTTATATCCAGCTAATCTAATGCATAGTCTGGATCTGGCATAAATAATGCCTTACAGCCAAGCTCTGAGAGAGAAAGAGAGTAAGGCCATGAGATGAGTTAGACAGAATACTATGTGAAAACTTTGTAGCAATTCTAGCTTGATGGTTTTATACAGTTTCTGGAATGCTTACTTTAGAAATGTCAGTTTAAAAGGGTTGGTCAAACCTAAGCAGATTGGAGTGAAATTTGAAAACTTGTTTACGAAAGGGAGAGAGAGGACTGAATCTCATAATTGGATTACTTTAGAAGTTCAGTTTTAAAACTGAAGTAGAAATCACAGAAACATTGGAGGAAGAAACCAGACCTTAAAATGTTGGCTAATCCTGTATCTTTTTCAAATCATGGAAATAGAAATACAGAGGAGTAAAGAAACTTGCCTGGATGTAGAGAAGATACAGAGAAGATGAGCATGCATCCTCATGAACAGGTTACTATTCAGCATGGAAGTAGTGTCATTAATTACAAAAAAGCAATAGGTGTAAGCACCGCCCCTGCTAGACCAAGGGACAGGCAGTGAGCATGATGTGGGCTTCTGTGGTCCATCTGGCAGCCTGGTTGCTGTCTCTTGTCTGCAGCATCCAGCTTCTTTGATTAAGTGGAGATCATGCCTGGGAAGGAGTATACTCTGGTATATAAGAAACCTTAATTTATTTTTGCTTATTAGTACAGGAAGTTATAAATTCAAAGAGTAATTAAAAGAGGTGAAATGTGAAATACAGAACAAGTGAGGAAAAGACACAATTCAGAAAATAGACAATGGAATAGTCAAACTTCTGAAATATTTTTAGATTCTGGTGGACACTTACCTACTGGATAAATGATGGACAGTTTTTCTTTTTTTTTTTTTTTTTTGGTTTTTGGGCCACACCCGGTAACGCTCAGGGGTTACTCCTGGCTATGTGCTCAGAAGTTGCTCCTGGCTTGGGGGACCATATGGGACACCGGGGGATCGAACCATGGTCCGTCCAAGGCTAGCGCAGGCAAGGCAGGCACCTTACCTTTAGCGCCACCGCCTGGCCCCATGGTGGACAGCTTTTCTGCCCCAGAGCAAAGACACACAGTTTAAAAAAGAACATGTAAAATGTTTTGTAGTGGGACATTTTAGTTCCCTGCATTCTTCTCCCAGTCACAAATGTTCATGCATGCACTGTATATAGATGGGCATGTGTGTGTGTGTGTGTGTGTGTGTGTGTATGTTTCTCTATAAAATGTTGTTATTGTGGTTAATGTGCCTTCTACACTGAATTCTGTGCTTATACCAAAAAACATTTTAAATGATAGAAGTTTTGTAGTTGGGAAAAGCATTGTGAGAGTTTTGTGGAGTTTGTTTAGACAAATATTGCATTGTAAACAAATTCTTCCAATTTTTCAAAATAATTAGATAGTGACTACCATAATCTTATTTCTACTTAAGCTAGTTAATATTTTTTTGGGGGGGAGCACAATACCATACCCCAGTGGTGCTCAGGGGCCACACTTGCATAGGGGATATACATGGTGCCCAGATTCAAACCAAGGTCATGGTCACAGTTGCATGTTAGCACAAGCCTTGACCTTTGTACTATTTCTCTGGGTCCAGTAGTTTAGCTTTTTTTTTTTTTGGTTTTTAGGTCACACCCAGCAATGCTTAGGGGTTATTCCTGGCTCTACGCTCAGAAATCGCCCCTGGCAGGCTTGGGGGAACCATATGGGATGCCAGGATTCGAACCAGCGACTTCCACATGCAAGGCAAATGCCTTACCGCTGTGCCATCTCTCCGGCCCCCAGTAGTTTAGCTTTAAGCACTCCCTTTTTCTCTAGAGACATCTAGGGAATGTCATCTAGGGACAATCTAGGGAATGGTATGGCAGCTGGGTATGAGCTGGAGTGTTTCTGTTAATAGCATCTTTCCTGTCCAGCTCTCACAGTTTGGAGTCTTTGGCCAGAAAGAGCATCTAGGAGGGACAACTTAAAGATATAGTAGTGACAGTTGGCCCTTGAGCAATTCAGGAGTTATGAGTGCTATTTCCCCTGACCCCAACACAGTCATAAATCCACATATAACTTTGTCTTCTCTAAAATATAACTACTCGTTATATTTTTAGTTCTTGTTATATTTCTAGGCTATGGTGACTCAACACAACACATTTATGTTATTATTATTTTTTTTGACACACCCAGAGAAACCAAGGAATTACTCCTTGTGGTGCTACGGGACCAGATGGGATGCCCGGGATTGAACCCTGGTAGGCTGAGTGCAAGGCAGACACCCTACCTACTGTACTATCTTTGGTCCCGGTAATGCATTTTAAATATTACATATATTTATATTGTGTTCTTATAGTAAGTTAATAGGAGAAAATGTTCAATCATAAGAAAGTACAGTTCATACTTTATGAATTTAAGTTCTGCTGTCTTGACAAGAAAATTAATGAAAAAAATGGGCCTGCAAAATTCAAACTATTATTTAAGAGTCAACTGTACTAATAGTTATGTTAGGTGTTTATGTGTGTTACTTCATGCAGTCTTCACAATGCTTAGAGAGCTTGTTATTATGTTCTTGTTTATAGGAATACAGACACAGTGAGGTTTGGATGTGATTGGTGGAGGTAGGATTAATATTTGTACAGTTTGATCTGAAAACCTGCATCCTTTTATTACTACTTCACCTTGTTTTCCTAGTAGGGAATAAGCCTTTGCTCATTTGGCATTTTGTAAAAATATAGTAGAATATATAGTAAAAAGAAATTAGGTAGAAATATTGTTACTAAGCTGGAGAGATAGCACAGGAGGTAAGGTTCTTTCTTGCCTTCACGCATCCGACCCTGACCCTGGTTCAGATCCCTGGCACTACAGATGATCCTCTGAACACTGCCAGATGTCACTCTAAAGCACAGAGCCAGGAATGGCCCCTGAGCACTGCTGGCATGTGCTCGATTCCTGCCCCCTCAAAAGAAGAAACACAATTATTAGTTAAAATTTTGAAACATCATTTTGCAATTTCTTCCCAGAGATTTCCTATATTTAGTCAAATACTAAGGTCTCTGAAGAGTCTCATAGTAGAAAACCTGTTTCTCTTGATTGGTATTCCCTGTTTCTAAGTTTATTATTTTTGGAAGGTGAGTTTGGATTTTTTTTCTGGTGGGGGTTGCCGCCTGTTGTGCTCAGGATTTACTCCTGGTTCTGCACTCAGGAAGCCTGTATAGGACTTTGCTAAAAAGTTTGGCCAGAACTCCAGTGATTCCATTTCTTGGCATCTACCCTCCAAAACAAAAACAATTAAAAAAGATGGGCTCACCTACTTTTATTGCAGTGCTACTTAGTACAATAGCCAGGAAATGGAAACAACCCAATGTCCAAGAACATGAATTAATAAAAAAGTTTGAGGTTATGTACACAGTGGAAGACTATGCAGCTGTAAGAAAGATGAAGCCTTGTAGTTCACTGCAATGTGGATGGAACTGTAGGGCATCATGTCTTATCTGTTGAGTATAGAGACAAAACAAGGGAATAGACAGTATCTAACAACGTTGACCCCCTGGCTTTGGGTCACAAAACTCAGACAATTGGGACAGTTGAGAGTAATAGGAAGATAGGACTGGAGTTGATATAGGGACAGTGGTGAAGAGTCATGAGTGCATCTGTTGTTACATCAGGACCATAAATGTGTGTGTGTGTGTGTGTGTGTGTGTGTGTGTGTGTGTGAAGCCTTGGGGACCTATATGTGATGCTGAGGGTTGAACCCATGTCAGCTGCATACATGGCAAGAGCCTAACCTTGTTTTAGCCCCATCAGCAGTACCATAAACTATTACTTTGCATAAAGTATAACAATTTTTTTTAAATGCCTTTTGGGGCCAGCTCAAAGGGCTGAGAGTATGCTTTGCAGGCTAAATGCTTGGGCTCAATCCCCAGCACCTCATAAGTGCCTTCAGGAGTAGCCATCAAATAATGATGGGTGTGACCCAATAACAGAAAGAGCCTGTTGAAGTACCATATCTGTGCTTTTCTGTGTAGTTTCTAATTCCAGTCTTCAGTCTGTAATCTCATTCTATTTTAATAAGTTGAGATTAGATACAAACCTCTCCACTCCCTTTACCTGTTCTTCCTTGAGCCACACCCACTTTTCCATACATGGGTATGTTCTCTACCAATATCTTGGTGACTTGCTTAATATATTGCCTCACTACCCATTTTGTGTGTGTGTGTGTGTGTGTGTGTGTGTGTGTGTGTGTGTTCAGGGGTCTCTAGGCCTCTTTGGCATTCATTGCCCCTCAAGTAGATAATGGTAGGAGAGATAAAAAATATTATTACACTAGCATTTTCATATCCCAAATGTTGAGGAAGGACCTAAATTTGTTTATGGTCTCTTTGCAGGCTTGATGTGAAGGCAAGGCTGCTTCAGTGCTGTTTTACCAGTCTATTCAGTTTGTCTATTATGCCCATGTAATGTTGTGTATAACCTCTAGGTGGGGGTGTTGTATTAGTTAAACACAGCACCAGCTTTGCTGTGGCAGAATGGCTCTGTTCTCTGAAAGTTTAAATTGCTTTATATCACTTAAGTGCCAAACTTGGAGATCCAAAGAATTGCTGAGTTTATTTCCCCTGCAATTCAGGACTGCCACAGACATTCCAAAGGAAATGGAGAAGTTTGTGGGTTTCACTTTTTGTATCTGTTAACAGTTGCTTTTTATGGGGGGGGGGGTTTGGAGAAGTTGAAATTCTTAACATCATGCGCTTTTTGGACGGTAGACTACAAAGGGGCCGTAAGCAGACCCCCAATCTACATTTCTCTATAGCTGACATAATGATTTGCTCCCTAAGCCATCTGCTATAGCTGTGTGTGCTCCTGAAGACTCCCAGGGAAGGAAGTGCCGCGTATTTGAATGAAAATATCTGCTTTCATCACTTGCCTTTGACTCAAGTGAGATTTGTTGTAATTATATCATGCCTCAGAGCTAAAATACTGCAAAGGAGAAGGCTGCAGCATATTATCTTTCTCTGGGCATTTGTTTTTCTTCTGGAGCTATATCATCTCTTCACAATCCCCAGCTGTGACTTTGTTCTGCAAAGATAAATTTTAATGTAAAAAGAACTAGACACATCGATGCATTTTAAGAACTGTTTAAAATATAGTTGAAAAAAATGGCAAAAGGACAGTCATGGCGAGGAGCTGAATGGAAGTAAACGAGTCATGGAAGTAAACCCTAGTCACCCTCGGGTTGCTATTACCCATGTGCTATCCTGAAAGAGCTGCAGTTTCCATGTAAGCTCCTTGCACTTTAAAAGCATCATTTGAGCTAAAGTGATTAAATGTCAGAAGGCACATGACATGATTAATTTGATTTAATACAACAGCTGAACAGACAGAAACTTGAGTTATAAAAATGTAATATTAATTGTCTACAAATGCTTTTTTTTTTTGTGGTGATTTTTGGGTCACACCCGGCAGTACTCAGGGGTTACTCCTGGCTCCATGCTCAGAAATTGCTCCTGGCAGGCACGGGGGACCATATGGGACGCCAGGATTCAAACCAATGACCTTCTGCATGAAAGGTAAACACCTTACCTCCATGCTATCTCTCCGGCCCCTACAAATGCTTTTTATCCCTCCCAGTTTCCTTCCCCCTCCAACCTTTTTAAGGGTGATCACACCCAAGTGTGTGCAAAACTTACTCCTTACTCTGTACTCTGGGATCACTCCTGATAGTGCTCAGGGGACCATATGCAATGCCAGTAATCAAGCCATGTTGGCTATGTGCGAACCAAGTGCTTTAACCCCTGTACTATCTCTTCAGTTTGGATTGATTTTGGTGGTGTTGATGGGGGCCACATCCCACAGTTCCTGGCTCTGTGCTCAGGAGTGACCTCTGGTGGTACTTGATGAGGCCATACTTAATGGTGTTTTTGTTGTTTTGGGTCACACCCTGCAGCGCTCAGGGGTTACTCCTGGCTCTACGCTCAGAAATCGCTACTGGCAGGCTTGGTGAACCATATGGGATGCAGGGATTCAAACCACTGTACCTCCTTCTGCATGCAAGGCAAAAGCCCTACCTCCATACTATCTCTCCAGACCCTGTTAGTTCGTTTTTAAATCGAGGCAGCATTGGTTTATAAGGGTAAATATTGGTAAGTTTAAGGGAACAATGTTACCACTGCCAAAGCATCAATATCTGTCCATCACTGTTCATGACCATTCCAGTTTACTAAATGACCACCTTCACTCTCTCATTTTGGTGATCTCTGTCTGTGGTTAGAGTCCAAGTGTTTTGTGTTCATTGGATGTTATTTGTTTCTTTGCTTTGTTTACCATATATGAATGATATCTGACATTTGCATCTTCTGACTTCACTTAACAGAACCAGTAGTACCATCTCTGTTGTAGAAAAAATGCAGGATTAAATCTTTTCTTATAGTTGAGTAATAATTCCATTGTATAGACAGACCACAACTTCTTTTTTCCTGTTATCTGTTGTTGGCACTTGGATTGTTATTAATTTTGGCTATTGTATATAGAGGTGCAATGAATGAAGGTGTGCATTTATCCAATTTATGCTTTGTGTTCTTGGGATAGATATCTAAGAGTAGACTGGCCAGATCATGTGGCAGTCCTAGTTTTAATCTTTGGAGAAATTTTCACAAAGAGGCTGAACAAGTGTATATTTCCAGCAATAATGGGTTTCTTTTTCTTCATTTCTTTTAAAAAAAGATGCTAACACATTTATTTTGATAAATCACAACGATCGCTTCTTTTGCCTGTCCTCTCATATTTCTAGTCAATTTTAGGTTCCAGGTAATGCACATGTTGAGAAAGAAATTTTAATTTATTTGAGCAGCCTGGATTCATTATATTGTAAATAGCACGATAAGTATTTGCTTTAGTCCCAGAAAAGCTCAATGTCCCAGATATTGCTTTTACAGCTTTAGAAGGCAAACTGGGAAGCTCCCAACCCTATTATTTCCTTAGTACCTACTTATCTTAATTTTGGAGAAGGAGCAATTGGCCAGTTTTATTTTTTTATTTTAACACTATGATTTACCATGTTGTTCAAAATGCAGTTATTTCCACCATTAAAAGTTCAAGCATCCGGGGCTGGCGAGGTGGCACTAGAGGTAAGGTGTCTGCCTTGCGAGCGCTAGCCAAGGAAGGACTGCGGTTCGATCCCCCAGTGTCCCGTATGGTCCCCCCAAGCCAGGGGCAATTTCTGAGCGCTTAGCCAGGAGAACCCCTGAGCATCAAATGGGTGTGACCCGAAAAACCAAAAAAAAAAAAAAAAGTTCAAGCACCCATCCCAATCCAGTGAAACACCCATCCTTCATCAGTGTCCCTAGTCACCCACCCACCAACATAGCCTGCTTTCATGCAGGCACTAATTTACTTCATATTGTTTGTTACAACACTAAGGAAACTGGAATTATTAAATTAACATAGGTCATATGAAGTGATTGTTATCTCTCTCCAGAGTATTACTAAAAGTGTCTTAAGGCTTTACTGGACTGTGTTTGGTAATAGTTGAGCCTTCTGTGCTACTGGTTAGACTCAATCAAGTCGGAAGATTTCTATGTAATTTTCCCATCAGATTTCCTGTGATACTATTGGGCTGACACTACAAGAAATTGAGGTGTTGTGTAGCCACTTGGGGCTGTGTGGTCCAGGATTAATAAACCTAAGACAAATTAGATGACTTGGAAGTTTGATAAGGTTAAGTTGAGGAGGTGGACCCTTTATGTTGGAGGGTGTTGAAGGTGATGTTAGGCTGCTGTAGTTCATGTAGAAAGGGGAATCTATCCCTTTCTGAAAAGACCATAGACTAGACTACCTAGGAAAATATCAATGGGCATTATTTTATTCTGGCTATTGGCCGTTTTTTTTTTTTTTTTGTGCTTGGAGGCTGCTCTTTTGTTGCATAGGAGCCTTTTTTGGTGAGTTATCTAAGGTAGAAGGTTCTCTGGGCACTGGTTCCTTGTTATGTGACCTCTGTGGCTGGTTATTGATGCACGAGGCATAATTGAGAAAGACATACTATTGGGAAAAATTAGACTCAGTTTGGTGTCACTGGTCACAGGATCTCAGTGGCAAAGTTCACCGGCCAGTTGGATGCCAAAAAGATGGCAGATCTGAAGTTTAAACTTACAAAAAAGGGGAAAAGGTCAAAGTAGGCAAGTAGAAGGAGGAGTGCTGGAAAGCAGGTCATGTGATTTTGGAATAAGTGGAAGCCATGTAGAGGAGAGAGGACAAGGTCAAGGACACTAATAAGGACAGATGTCACAGGTGTAAAGGTACCTAAAGGATACCACTTTTAGTTTACCTAGGACATCCCCCAAATTGGAGATCTGGGCCACTTTCCTCTTTTGTAGTTCTTTTTACTATGTTATTAAATTGTTCATTTATTTGTATTTTTGGGCCATACTCAGTGGTACTGAGAGCTTTCTCCTGACTTTAGGATCATGGGTCTCAAGGGACCATGTGTGGTGCCAGGGATCAAACCTACTGTACTATAACACCTGACCCTATGCTGCCAGGGACCAGATCCACTATACTATCACTCTGGCTATTATTAAATGTTTAAAGTATTTATTCTTTTTTTTTTTTTTTTTTTTTTTTTTGTTTTTTGGGCCACACCCTGTGACGCTCAGGGGTTACTCCTGGCTATGCGCTCAGAAGTTGCTCCTGGCTTCTTGGGGGACCATATGGGACGCCGGGGGATCGAACCGCGGTCCGTCCTAGGCTAGCGCAGGCAAGGCAGGCACCTTACCTCCAGCGCCACCGCCCAGCCCCTTTATTTTTATTTTTAATTTTTTTGGTTTTTGGGTCACACCCGGCAGTGCTCAGGGGTTACTCCTGGCTCTATGTTCAGAAATTGCTCCTGGCAGGCTCAGGGGACCATATAGGATGCCGGGATTCGAACCACTGACCTTCTGCATGAAAGGCAAACGCCTTACCTCCATGCTATCTCTCTGGCCCCTATCTTTTATTGTTTATTATTTTGGGCCACACCCAGTGGTGCTCAAGGGTTACTCCTGGCTCAGCACTCAGAAATTGCTCCTGGTAGGTTTGGGGGACCATATAGGATGCCAGGAACTGAACCTGGATCCATCCAGATCGGCCATATGCAAGGCAACCACCCTGCCATTATACTATCACTCCGGCTCCAGTATTTATTCTTGATTTCTTTCAGATTCAAAATGAAAGTTTTAGAAGTACTTAATTTGTATGATTTTATATTTTATGCCTTACTAAGTCCTGACTGCATTTAATCTTGTTTTTTATAGGTGACCTTGTGCTTGTCTGTATTTTGGGAGGGATGTGTTTTGGGATCAGACCTGCTGTATTATTATTCTGGCCCTAGTGGCTCATGATTCTTGATAAGGAGCATAGTCAGATTGTAAATAAGGAAATAGTTTCTGGAAAAAAGTGAACTAGACAAAATTTTGGTGGCCAGTTCCAAAAGTCAAAAGGTATTGTTTTTCAGATGAAAAAGTGAGGAGTGAGGTTCCCTGAAGTACAGTCTGCTGAGAAAGTTCTGTGTTCCTGTCTTCAGCACATAAGGGTTGATGTGGTACCAGGTGACAAGAGACAAGAGAGACACGGGACTTTTGTTGTTTTACATACAATGAAAAGATTCTTGCTTTTGCATTATTCTCTAAGGTACTCAGGGTTTATTCCTTGTTCTAAGTTCAGCAATCACTCTTAGTAGAGCTCAGGTTTCTCATGTGTAAGGCAAGTAAGTGCCCTACCTGATATATCTATCTTTCCAACTCTGCAAGTTTTTTTTTTTTAATTAAAAATGTACTTTGAGTGGGGCTAGAGAGATAGTACAATGGGTATGGTACTTGCCTTGCATGTGTCTGACCAGGATTCACAATCCCTGCCATCCCATATGGTCCCCAGAGTACTGCCAGTAGTAAATTGTGAGCATTGCCATGCATGACCTAAACCTCCCCTCCCATCATCCAAAAAAGAAACAAAATGCACTATGAATAAAATAAGAAAAACTAGAAAATATATTTGCTAACTTCTTTTTAAAATATCTTTATTTTATTTGCTAACTTCTAATAAATATACTTTCTCTTTTTTTATTTTGGTTTGGACCACACTCAGTGGTGCTCAGGGATTTTCTCCTGGATCTGTGCCCAGGGTGTCACTCCTGGAGGTGCTCGGAGAATCGTGCCGTTGGATTCAACTGGGCCTCTGCATGCAAATGTGCTACAGCCTGTTGAGCTAATTTTCCTTAACATAATTTTACAAATTAGTAAGTAACACATTCCAAAATGAAATGAAGAAAAGACCTAAGGGTGTGACAGGCTCAGACAAGTTAAAGGAGACCCAAATCATGATAAATCATTATGCCTCCCAGGAACAGAAGAACTTTCTTTTTTTCTAAATATGTGTTGATGCAAATGATGGCACTCAATGTTGGTGAAAGAATAAGAACAGGATCTTTTCTTTTTTGAGGATGCAGGGTAGAGGGGCACTGGGGCCTCACCTGAAGATAACTCCTGCTCTATACCTGCTGGTGCCCAGAGAACTATGTGGTGCCATGAATTGAGGATCAAACTAGTGACTATCTTTTAAGGCCAAGCATATGTTCTTTCCTACATGTTCACAATCAAATTTAGGATATTTGAAACAGGCTGGATTAACTCTTAAACCTCTTTGAAATAATAGATTTGAAAATCTTATTTTTTAACTTTATGAAAATGTTTTCTAGTTCTTTTTACAATAAATATATAGGAAATATTTTTTATACATATGGATTTATTTTGGGGCCACACCCTGTGGTGCTCAAGACTGACTCTTGGCTCTATTCTCAGGGATCACTCCTGGTGGGTTCAGGGGACCAGGATGATGGGGATTGAATCTGGGTCTACCACATTACAAGGCAAGCATGCTACCCACTGTACTATCACTGTGCCCCCCACATACCACTGTGCTATCCACTATGTATTTTAAAAATTCTATTAAAAATTAATGGGAACATGAAACTACTATACCTGTTGGTTCTTTCTTTTTTTACTCTCTCCTCTTCCCTTGTGGTGTTGGTACGCTGGGATCACATATTTAGTTGTAGTGCTTGCACACTTAAATTCTTTCCTTTTTCCATTTGTTTTATAGTACTAGGGATCTAACCCAGGGCTTCATATATGTTAGACCTGTGCTCTCCCACTGAGCTGCAACCCAGCCACTGTCTGTTGGTTTTTCATATGCATTAAAACACAGTCCTAGACTCAGAGTGGGGCTGAATATACAGTGTGAAGTTTCCTGACATTGAGGTACTCTCTGTATGATCTTCAGCTTGCCTGGCACTTCCTTTCACTACTGGTCACACAGTCTGACCATCAAGTCCCCTCACTCTTGGAGGGTGGTCCCTGTAGTGTCTGTTATTCTAGTCTAAGTTGTATGGGGTTCTCATTTCTAGCTTCCCATTAGAATCACTTAGGGAGATTAAAAAAACCCAAAACAGCGGTATCAGATCCAAATTGAATAAATAAGGGTGCCCTCATGTGACTTAATATCACTCTTAGTGCTCTTGAGAATCTGGGCCTTTAGGTTGGATCCAACTATTTGCTATTATGTTCTATGTCTCAGTCCAAGTAGTTTGACATAATTGAGGCTATAAAATCGGTACCAGCTTACCAAGCACAAAGAATTTTGCTTTGTTTGCTCTCTTTTTTTTTGGAGATGGGGAGAAGGGGTTGTAACAACATCCAGCAGTACTCAGGACTTACTCCTGACTGCTCTCAGGAGTTCCTCCTGGCAGGCTTGGGGACCATCTGAAGTGCTGGGGATTGAACCCAGGTTAACTATATGCAAGGCAAACATTCTACCTTCAGTAACATTGCTCCAGCCTTAATGTCTCAAAAAAAAAACAAACAAACCCAAAACCAAAACAAAACATTATGGTCGGGCTGGAGCAATAGTGCAGCAGTAGGGTGTTTGCCTTGCATACGGCTGACCCAGGATGGACCTCAGCTCCATCCCTGGCATCCCATATGGTCCCACAAGGCAGGAGTGATTTCTGAACGCATATTCTGAGCATCACCGGGTGGGGCCCAAAAAACAAACAAAAACAACATTATGATAAAACAAGGTGACTAGAAAGATCCACATGGAAGTTAGATCTCTTAGCCAGAATCATTCTTTCTTTGAGATTCCTTATTTATGAGAATTCAGAGTACCTGCTTTGAGTCAGGCTTATTGAAAATTTATGTGAAAAATTTGAAGCGAGGTGTGTTTGAATCACTTGGTTAAACAATGAAATGTGATATGATGGGCCCGGAGAGATAGCTCAGCAGCGTTTGCCTTGCAAGCAGCCGATCCAGGACCAAAGGTGGTTGGTTCGAATTCCGGTGTCCCATATGGTCCCCTGTGCCTGCCGGGAGCTATTTCTGAGCAGACAGCCAGGAGTAACCCCTGAGCATCGCCGGGTGTGGCCCAAAAACCGAAAAAAAAAAAAAAAAAAAGAAATGTGATATGTCTCACTATTTGAAAGCAAGCTGGACGCCACAAGGTGATTCCTAAATTTATCTACCTCTGGTACTTGATAAGGAGGGCTTAATTGTTAAAGATTAACAAATGACATTAAAACCAGGGAGCCATCTAGTATCTCTACTTTGATATTTCTCTCTTCTTAGGGTCTTTTGGTCTTTTAGCTATACCCCATTCCACCTCCTACCACTAAATTTCATTTGAAATTTCAAAATTTTCAAAATGGAAAATCTCCATTATTTTACCTCAAATAGCTTGCATAGTACTTAATACTATGTAAGTAAACCAACTCAGGGGGCCGGCGAGGTGGCGCTAGAGGTAAGGTATCTGCCTTGCAAGCACTAGCCAAGGAAGGACCGCGGTTTGATCCCCGGTGTCCCATATGGTCCCCCCAAGCCAGGGGCAATTTCTAAGCGCTTAGCCAGGAGTAATCCCTGAGCACCATGGGTGTGGCCTGAAAAACCAAAAACCAAACCAAACCAAACCAAAACAAAACAAAAAAAACAACCAAAAAAAACAAACAAACCTCAGGTCTAGAACTGACAATTTCAGGAATATTTGTTCTAGAACTTGGGTGCCTTTAGAACCTGGGTGTTATTTTCTTAACTGTCAGTATTTTCTCTCCCACAAAATCATGCCTCCTTTCTCTTCGAACTGAAGGTTCTCCAGCCCAAGTGGAACATCCCCAAACTTATCTGGTTGTGTCTTCTGTTGGCAGGCATGCTGCCGTGAAAGTACGTCATTTCAGACGTCCTTTAAAAAAAATTCCAATTTCATCATTTCACAGAAGAATAGATCAATATTTCTACAGTTAAGAGTTTAGTTAAAAACCCTGCTGTGCCATGAAATAATGCATCTGCTATTGGCACAGAGCGACTGGGATGTTAATTCCCTGGTTTTGTGTCAGTTAAGGGCAAATTAGCCTTCCAGCACCAGTCATGACTCATTATGTCATTATGTAGAAGGCACTTACTGTACCTCCACTACTATGCAATTTAGATCCAATAAAAATTGTGACAGCGTTTTTATCCACTTCATTAAGCTACTAATTTCTTGTAAAAAAATGTACATTAATCTTTTTATAGCTTCATGCAGAGTGGCATATTTTTAGACTCTAACATTGATTAGGTCCTGGTTAAGAATAATTTTCACAGTACTTTTAAGAAATGTAAATAAAGTTACAATAATTTAATTTTTCAACATAGTTATGACAGTATTGATCTTAAAATGAACATGTTGGCTGAATTAAATGTGTAGCCCAAATGAAATACAGACTGAATCTTTAAACATGCAACAAATTACAAAAGCCTGGCTTAACAATACCCTGCAAACAGAATGAAGAGAGGGAGCATGAACCGCCATGGAAAATATTAATTGCTCATATTTTAAAAGATGTAAATGGGCCTTTTTTTGACATCTGACTTTCCTTACCCAAATGTTTAAAAAATACAGTACAAAAAATTGTCTTCCTTCTTTGATTTTTCATTCCTTGTGAAGTATTAATGGCTCTTCTGCTGGAATGCATTAGTGAACAGTAGAAAGGGAAAAAGTTCCCTCTCTAGGGCTGTGAAATTAGCAGGCTGGAGTCAGGAAGGTTTTCAGAGGGGAGTGTGGGTGGTTGAGAGAGGGTGTTGGCAGTGGGGTTTGGTGGCAAGTGTGGCTCCTCTTCATCCCAAATCCTCACCCTTCCTTAAACAGGACTGACCACATCGTGAGTCATGTCTCGTCAGCCTGCTCTTTCAGTGCAGGTGGCATCTGATGCTAAGGTGCCGGCTTCCCATTTGATCCACAATTTTCAGCAAACTTTGGCTCGGAACTCTGTGCTGAGTTCTGACTTTCCTCTCCTTTGGCAGTGGAATCTTTTACTTTCTCAGTCCAGGGGACCCCACTTTTGTCCCATCTCCAAACCTCCTTCATTCTATTCTCCTTGGTGTGCTTGGTGCTCTGAAGGGTGTGGGATAGTGGACAGAGTCGCCCAGAGTGTGAACACTGACAAGTCAGAACTTTGATCTACTCGGGAGGTAACTGTGTTCCCTCTCCAAGCCTGTGCCAGTCTCTTGTAAGCAGACTCCATGCTGGGTGGTCACCAGGGCTGTACTGAACCTGCAGTGCAGGGACAAACCCTCTCTAGAGATGCAGGAATTTCTCCTGGAGCTGCCCATGGCCAGGATCTCTGTGAGTACTTCCAGTGCTGAGAAGGTCATTTTTTCCCTTGCTATTTCTTGAATGTTTTGAGTTCTGCCATTGCCATGAAAGATTCTAAGTGGGGGTGTGAAAGAGCTTCCTCTCTGGTAGCTTCTTAACTTTACTAGAGTCTTCTGAGCTCTTCTGAGTCCTGCTCCCAGCCAGGCCCCTCTCAGAATGAAAGAGCTCAGCTGCATTCTTGATAATTCTCCTCCAGTTCCTGCTCCCTGGCCCCCTGATCTGGGACTCTCTGGTTGTCCCCAAGTAAGCTTTGTGAGGCCAAGGCTCTGTGGGCTGAGGGTGCCCACTGGAGAACCCACAGTGGCTATAAATGTTCATCTACTTTTGGGGCCCTAGACATTGGGTCCAGAGCCTCCTTTCCCTAGGCCATTATTCCCCTTTGTAGTTACTGCTACCACTTCTTGGCTGCTCCCTGCTTCTCCATATTCACATGCTGTTCCATGCTGCTCTGCGCATATTTCTTGCTGCTCCATGTTCTTCGCTGCTCCATAAACATGCGCATATTTGCATGACTGCTCAGGTGGTTTCTAAGAGCAGAGATGCTTGCGGTTGCTCCTTTTCCACATTGCCTGGTAGGAAAAGCCATCAGTTAGTATCAGTTCTTCTTTCAAGAGCATCACAAGGCAGATAAACTGGGATCCAGAGAGGCCAAGTGATTAACCGAAGGCCACATACGTAGCTAGGGAGTTTTGGAGCCAGGTTAATTATCTGTTCATACGCTTATTTGTTCAAGGAGTGCTCAGGAGACATTGGGGTGCTGGGGTCAAACCGGGACATGCACTTTAGTCTTTTGAGACATCACCTCAGATTACAATAAAAGGTGGTTGTTGATTTTTTTAATTGGAGCCAGAGAGATAGTGTAGGGGTTAAGGTACTTGCCTTGCACATAACTGACCCTTGTTGACTTTCTGGCACCACATATGGACCCCTGAGCACCACCATGAGTGATTCCTGAGCACAACTGGGCGTGAACCACTCCCATCCTCCAAATAAAGAACTTTTGCTATTGGAGCAGCAAAGTGATCCTCGGGAGCCTGGGCACTAGAGTTGGGATGGTTTGGGGCTCTGGTTCCAGTTCCCCCATAGATGAATTTAGTTATCTGAGGTGAATTACTTGATTTCCCCTACCCTCAGTTTCATCTGGTGTAAAATGGGGATAACTATTTGTAAATGTCACCTAATTGTGTTGAGGATGAAATGAGATGAAATGTGCTGTTCTCCATCTAGTTCCTGGCACATATTAAAGTCAACAAATGGTAGCTGTTATTATTGCTGTTATTATCATTGCTACCACTTCCTTCCATTCTCACCATAACCCCATGCGGCAGGAATTCATTTATTCCTCTGTGGATATTTATAATCTCGAGAGCTAAACTCAGCAGAGGGGAAGGAGGCGTGGCATTCATTGTTAGGCTCTCCTTGAGCTGCTCCAGAATACTGCTCACCTCCAGGCTCCTTAGCTCCTGCCTTCTTCCTTCCTTCCAGATACTCAAGTTTAGAGATGCTGGACTGCTGGGGGAGGGGTATGACCCCTACTTAGGAGGCCAGACAAGTGACACAGATGCAGTGGCTGGGGAGGCAGGATCTAGCCTGGAGGAGGAGCTGGGCTGAGCCCCCAAAACACCCAGCCTCCGTCTCTAGGCAGAACAAGTGTTCGGGGGTCACGTAATTACTCCGTGCAGAAAGCTCTTTCAACTTAAGTAGAGGGTTCTGTATGTGATGCTGTCTGCAAGGCAAGCCCGGGGACTGACGGGAGGTTAAGTTCTGTTTCTCTTCAAAACAATGATTCCTCGGAGGTTTATATAAATACTCAATCAGTTTCCTATTATGACAATGTGAAGGAGCAGTTGGTTGCGCTTCATAATTAAGACTTGAAGAAAAGTCAGTGACAGTGAATACATTAGACATGGATGATTTTGCCATCCCTGTCCTTTTCCCTGTATTTGTCCCTTAGTCTCCTCCTAGGAGCACCCGGTGGGTCCCTGGACTGCCAGGCAAGTGAGACCCCCTCAGGCTCAGGCAGGCAGAGGGCTTGGGACCACCGCCCTCTCCCCACTGGTCTGTGGAGTCCCAGCGTGGGAGGGGCTACAAGCCAGCTCCTTTGCCAGATGGTGTTTGATTCGAATATTGATGTTAATGGCATTTGGATAATGACACTGTTTGTGTCAGGGGCTTTATTACTGTTCATCATGGTGCAGTCCTGGAGGGAGGTATTCCATTTAGTTACCTTTGTGTGAGTGTTGCAAGAGTGTAACTGTGACCAGGAACCACTGTTCTAGGCTCTGAGATTCTAGGGTATTTGGATGCTTCCTGTATTCCCTGGCAGTTCAAACTCCATTCCTTTTGGTGAGGCACCTTGGAGATTTTGCAGGGCTTCCATGGAAGATAACTCACTTTATCGCAATCACTGGTCACCCAGATTTTCTGGTGCTCTCCAGCTAGACTTTCCCAGTCTTGGGGTTGAGGAAGTCTTTCTCGTTGCAACCTCTCCACTCTAGATACATCAAAACCCTACCTTTTACACTTCCTGGGGGAGTTTGAGCTTCTTCCTATTAAAAATGAATAATAAAATCCTCCGCTTTCATTCTAATGGGGTTAGTGGGAGGTGTTTAGCTTTTTATAGCTAGCTAGATGATCGAAAGAGGCAGATGAAGCCATCACAAAATTAAGGAAGAGGTCATCATTAGAAGGCCAGGGACAGGGAGTCTTTTAAAAGCATTTCTGGTCTTAATTCAAAGCGCCTCTCTGGAGAGCTTCAGCAAGCAGAGGCTGTGGGTCATCTCTGCTGGAACCAAAGCTTTGGCAAGGTAGGGACTGTATGGCAGGCTTCCCTGCAAATTCTGTAGAAGGAAAGTCTCTTCAGACCAAATGTGGCACTCTCAAGATGGATTAGCTGGTAAAGAGTTAGGTTGGTTTCTCTACATCTGTAAAAGCGTCTGTCCTAGGGCTGGGGTGGTAGCTCAAGCGGTAGGGCATTTGCCTTGCACGTGCTTACCTAGGACAGATGGACCACGGTTTGATTCCCTGGCATCCCATATGGTCCCCCAAGCCAGGAGCAATTTCTGAGCGCATAGCCAGGTGTGGTCCAAAAAGGGAAAAAAAATTTAAAAACGCCTCCTGTCCTTGCAAGAATGTTTGTATAGATAAATGGGAACTCAGGTATTTCTTGGGCCTGAAATACAGCTTCAGAGGCTGTGCCTGTGGTTGTTAAGACCAAATGCCCCAGGGACCTTAGATCTCAGGGCAAAATGGGAAATCAAGAGGCCAAGTTGAACTTCTAGAAGCAGCATCCAAATGGATTGCGCTGTGTGCTCCCACTGCAGCTCTGAATCTGAATACAAAATAGAGAAGATGCTCTTTTGCTCCTTTCAGACTAATGATTTTGTCCTTTTTCCCTCTCCTCCTCATTTTATTTCTTCATCTATAACATCTGCAAGAGGGCAGCCAGACTAATAAAACTGCGCTCAGCTTGCCTAATGCCAGCCATTGATTCAGGGTGGGACCCGATTAATCAATGGGATCTTAGCAGTGTTCATCCCCAAGGGACAGCAGGTCCAAAGATATCTCTTGCCCATGCAGAGGGGAGGACTTGAGAATGCATAGAGCTGTGTTCTGTCTGTGCTTTCTGGGAGGTTATGATGGGAAGGGTGAGCCTCACCTCATAAGCCCCCACAACCCCCCAGCTCAGCCTTTGAGGCAGTTTAGTCCAGTGTTAGGGGGTTCACTTGCTCTGCAATGACATCATTGAAGATTTGCTAAATTCAGAGGGTGGGTCAGGGAAGAGGGAAAAGGGGTGTCTAGAGCAGAGAAAATTTCATTCCCACCTACCACTTGGGAATTGGTCTTTGGTCACCTGCTGAGTGTGCAGTAGAAGAGCTGGAGGCCCAGCAAGGAAAGAAATTTGCTCAAGGTCAGACAGGGAAGGCAGTAGATTTAGTCTTCTGGTCTCTTGGCCAACTCCCCTGCCTTTCTGGTTTTCTACAGGATTTTGTAGGAATTGAAACCAGTTCATGGAGGGACCACAAAGGATGTTTCTAGCAGAGAATCCAGGTGGAAGAATTCCATTAAAATTATCATTAAAAATGATAATAATGTTAGAAATAGGCAGTGCATATTCCTTCTCTGCCTTTCTCTTGAACAACTTTATTTTTATTGTGAGCAATCCATGATAACAAAGTACTTAGTGCTCAAAATACAATTTTTTTTTTTTTTTGGTTTTTTGGGCCACACCCGGCAGTGCTCAGGGGTTACTCCTGGCTGTCTGCTCAGAAATAGCTCCTGGCAGGCACGGGGGACCATATGGGACACCGGGATTCGAACCAAACACCTTTGGTCCTGGATCGGCTGCTTGCAAGGCAAACACCGCTGTGCTATCTCTCCGGGCCCTCAAAATACAATTTGAAAAATGCTATGACAAACACCTTTGTAGCCACCACCTGGGGCAAGATATAGAGTTTTGCTTGTCCCCCCAAAACCCATTAGCTATCTTTCCCTTATCCCAACTTCTTCCCTCCTGGGAAAAAAAAAACCCTATCTTGCATTTGTGAAGGTCTTTTCCTTATGACTTTGTACCCCAACCAAATAGCTTAGAGCTGCCTGCTTTAAATATTTTCCAATGATATAAACAGAATCCTCTCAAATGTGTGTGCTTTTCTGTATCTTATTTCTTTGATCCACCACATAGAGATTCATCTGTAGTATAGCAGGTAGCTGAATTTCATTCATTTTTACTGCCAGTACTTTTTTGGCATAGAAATGATCTTCAAGAGCCCTCCTAGAGCTTTGTGCCATGAAATAAAGTGGGATCCTTGACTTAGTGAATTACTAATAGTGAAGAATTAGAATTCATATCTAGGCCTAGTTGGGGGTGGTGTTGGAATAAGAATGTCCCCTAAGGGCTGGTTCGGAGGCTTTTGCTTCTGGCTGCTCTGACCAAATGTTAATGTCATTTTATAACTTCAGTGGTCTATTTGTTTCATAAATTCCCTAAAAATTATACTAATTTAAAGAACAAAGAATTGTTCCGGAGGTCTCACTCTACATGCAGCTAGATTGGGGTGGAGTAGGGAGGGGGTGGGAGAATGCAAAATTCTTTGCTCTTACAAAAGAGGCAGGTGACTTTGACTGAGTGTTGTGCTAGAGGCAGATGTTTTATATCTCATATCCCCACAGCGCAGTATAGAGTCATTCCATAACCGGATTATCAATAAGCATGTGCAATTAAACAAAAGAACAAAGGTCATTTAGTGTGGCCCTCTACTGGACACCTGGATTTTCTTTTCTTCTTTATTTGGTTCTTGGGCCACAATCTTCTTCGGTGCTCAGGGCTTACTCCTGGCTCTTCTCAAAGATCACTCCTGATGGTCTCATATGAGATTCAGGAATGAATCCTGGTTTGGCTGTGTGCAAGACAAGCACCCTGGCTGATGTATTATCTCTCTGATCCCCTCTTCCTTTTTTGGTAACCCAGTGCTAAGGGGGCTGCTCTTGGCTCGGTGCCAAGGGATCTTGCAGTACCAGAGAACCTGGCTCCTTCATGCAAAGCATGTGTTCCAGCCCATTGAGCCATCTCCCTGGCCCCTGAATTCTCAAAATAGTAGTTTTAATCAATGACAAGATGATCTCCTTGATGGTTTGACAGAGACCCTTGGTAGACAAAACCCAGAGCATGGGTGGAGGCAAGTACGATTGTTTTATTTTATATGCCAAGAAACCTTAGAAAAGTCACTGTTTAACCAGGCACTCAGCAACTTGCAAGAAACAACTAAAAAGGGAGCATGGAGACTTAACCATTTCTTTAAAAAATGACAGACAAGAAGGCATGAGGAAGAGAAGTTCTGATGAAGAACAAAGCCTGCAAGAATTTCTTCGGCTGGGCAGCTCCAGATGACCTGCTCTGAGGTATGGGGCTGTGGCTACTGAAACCTCTGCAAGGGCCTGTGACCTAGCATTTTGTACTTGCTCCTGGCTGAGAAGAGATAGCTGAAGACCCTGGCGCTGCACAGGTTGGCTTGCGCTTTCTTCCTCCATTTGATGCCTGAGAACCTCACCCTCCCCAGCCAAGTCTGCACCAGCATGGTAGCCACTGCGGGAGCTGCAGGTGCAAATGCTTATCAGTGAACAACATTTCAAGTCCAACCTTCAAAGATGAAGATATTTAGGACACTCAAGGCTTACTGAGCAAAAGTCGTTGGAGACACCCGGGATTTTCCTGAACTCCATCCTGAAAGGTGAAAAAATCCATCCTTGTTTGTGCAGGCGCTTCCTTGTAATTTGTTAAATATTTATTCATGGGATTGATCATTAAGTCAGCCTTCCCCGCCAGCTGTGAACCCCCACGGGCCATTTCAGCTCCAGTGGTCAGCTGGAGGGGGCAGTAGGTAGTTGGCCACAGACACTCATTAATTGAGCGAGTGCTGGCTGAGTCGTCTCGGTGGTGGCCTGAAGGTAAAAGTCAAAACCACCGGCGACTCTTGCTCCGGCCCATCCCGGGCTCCGAGACGGACGCGCTCAGCTCGCACCACCTCGCACCACTCGAAGCCCCCTCCAGAGCCCGGGAAGGCACCGCGGGGAGGCCCGCCTTCCTGGAAAGCCACACTTGGAATTGTCTTCCAAAGCTGCGACACAGCCCCCGGAGTTTGAGCAGGAATAAATCATTAGCATTTTATTTACAATTCTGGGTTTACAATTCCTAGAAAAGGATCCTGCTGTTCCGTGCGGATTTCTGCTTGGCTGGCTGGCTTTCCGCTGCGATTGCCTCTTCTCCCGCCCCATTCGGGGCGCCGGGTTAGGCCTACACTTAGTGGGACCCGAGTGGGGCGCGAGTCGGGGCGCAGAACAGGGATCACCTCGACACCCCGCGCGCGCGCACCATTCTTTGAGACTCCTCCGGATCTTCTCCGTTTTGTACGTGGAAAGGAGTTTGGGTGCAGAAGGTCCATTTCTTGACCGGGTCGCCCAACTCGGGCTGAAACTTGCACCCCGCATCCTTGGCTTCCAAGCCCCGCCGCGCTCCTGCAGTCCCGGGGTCGGTCCTCTCCATCCCAGCCGCCGCCTCTTCTGCCCGCCGCGCCCGCTAGATGGCATCCTTGGTCTCCGCTCCAGAGGGTCGGTGGGAGACCCCGGGACCGCTCAGTTCGGGTCCATCTGGGCCGTGGTGCCCCTAGGTCTGGGGTCAGAGTTCAAGTGAGCAAAGAAGGGGAGTTGTCAGAATCAGTCCAGACTCCCGCCTGGAATGGACGCGGGTGGAATTGGTGGTGATGGGGTATCTGGGGGTTTGCCCTCCGCTCCCTGGAGCGGAGCCCGATGACTCTAGGGATGCGGGGATGTGATTCTGCGGGGTGACAGGCTCGAGCCCCAATCTTAGATGCGTACAGCACTAGAAGAGGAGATTAAAATCTGCGGCGGAAGGTCATCGGGCCCCTCCAGATCTGGCTTCCCTACTCAGGTGAAGGCCTTTCCTACTCAAGACTTGGGGTGAGCTGAGCTTTGGAAAGACGCGCTCCCCTCAAACCCACGCTGGTAGGCGGACTGAGACCCTTCCCACCCCTGGTCACCGTTGGGGAGCAGCACTGACATCTCCCTCACCCCCAGGCTGGCAGCCCGGATTGGACCTAGAGAGGTGGCCGGTTCCCTGAAGTGTGGGATGCGAATTCCTGAATTTCTTTATTGGCTTCTTTTAAGCCAAAGTCTCTGCCTTCCCCTGTGACCCGGGAGACTCTATCTTCTCTCAGCAGCCTCCAGACAGATGAGGGCCCTCCTTCCCCCAAGTCTCCCTTCTCAGGAGTTGGCTTATTTTATTTGGGGTAGGGGATGCCTGGGCTCCATAAGAATTTAGGGGGGCTCTGCAGGCATCTTCCTTCACTGGACCAGGACAGACCTAACCCCTCAGCCATGCGAGGGGAAGAAAGTCTGTGCCAAGGTAGTCACTGGGGGCTGGAAGCCACCCGTTCAAGGACTCTCAGGCTGCTTCAAATTCTGTGCAAAAGCCATTTCCACTTTGGAGCTGCAAGTTCTGACAAGGCCCTGCACGTTGCTTTGGGTTTTTGAGAAGGAGCAGAGTCCTTGTCCCAGAGCCCAGAGCCCATCAACCCCAGAAGTGGCTTCAGGGTTGAAAGGCAGACCCCCTGAAAAGTGGGGATCCATATCCCGTGGTGGTCAGGACCAAGGAGGGCGGGACTGTGAATTTGGGGAAGGGTGGTGTGAATATTCAGGACTTCTGGGTTCTTCCACTCACTCCAACCCCCACCGAGCGCCTGGCAGGCGGTGTGGGAAGGTGCGCTTAATTGGTACCCACCTCATGCCCCTCTGTTAAGATCGCAATTTCCATGACAGAGCCGCTCTCTAATGGAGCCTGTCAACTCGGCTTAGGCCGCAATGGCTCAGAGCACACCCGCTTGGGAATGTGGGATCCGAGGCGTTAACCCGCGCCTTGCAACCCGATGACGCAGAGGGCCGTGGAATCCTATCTCCAGGGCGACTCGAACCTGGCACCTATCGGGCCCGCCATCAGAATTACTCAGTAATTGTTCCGCACGGGCCGTGCAATCAATCGGCTGGCCAGGGCTAGGAGGGGGAAGAAAGGTGACAGTCCCCGGAGGCCCCAGGGCGCGTGCTGGATGGAGAGGACCCCGCTGAACCTGGGCATCTGGCTGCCTTGAACCGGGATTTGGGGAGGGGGGCGAGGTCTTCATTGGCAGCCTCAAAGGCTGTTTGAGGAAATGGAAAAACTTGTTTCGGCAGCGTCAGTCTTGCAAAGGGGTAGCCAAGCAGTTCGCATGCATTCTGTTCCTCGCGCTGCCGCCACCGCCTCGGCTGCTCAGAGCCTGCTGGGGAGGAGAGAAGAAAAGGGGGAGCCTCCAAGTTCAAGTTCTGGACCAGGCCTCCGAGGCTGTGAAGGATGGCTGTAGGCGACGCAGGGGCAGCGCCAGCATAGCGCCCTCTGTAGAAGCACCGCTGCCTCTGCGCCAGTGTGTGGGTCCTGGTTCTCCAAACGTGGGGTATATGGGCCAGAGGGCGCTTAGCTTGACCCTTTGTTCTGCATTGTGAAATATTCCTGACCTATGGCATCTTGCACCATATCCATCACTTCCACTGAGCTGCCCCTGTCCAGCCTTTTTTTTTTTTTTTTTTTAACTAGAAACCCACCCGAGGCTCTCAGGACTGCAGGATAGACTTGAAGTTTTGGGGTGCCTTTTTTTTTGGGGGGGGGAACAAAGATACAGAAGATGGGAAACAGTTCATTCCTTCTTTGAAAGACAGCATTGGAAACATTCCAGTAAATGAAGGTTTTAGTGAATGAGCTAGTTGCAAGAATCAGATCTTATTTTATTTTCTTGCTCACTCTAGAATGTTGCTGGGAGTTATGAAGATACCAAGATTGGGAGGGTTGTGGAAAAGAGGGTTGGGGAAAGGGATAGGTTTTTTTTTTTTCCTGTGGGGGTCACACCTGGAGGTGCTCAGGGGTTACTCCTGGTGCTGCACTCAGGAGTCACTCCTAGCGTGGGGGTGGGGGGTGGGAGACCATACAGGATTCTGAGGATGGAACAGGGTCAGTCACGTGGAAAGTAAACACCCTATCTGTTGTACTATGGTTCCGGTCATAGGAAAGAGCTCATTGGAAGAAGATCTAGAAAAAGCCTTTACTTTGCAGTTTGCTTCATGTCAGGGGATTTTTGGGGTCCAGTTCATAATCAATGTGACTTCAGGACAAAAAGTAAGGATGCTGATTCTGGAGGCCAAGGTGCTTTAAGATGATCTCTGCAATCACAAAGGTAAAAGGACTAATGGGGCAGGCTGCATTTCTTGATATCTGACATTTCTTGATCAACCGACACATGCAGGTACTGTACATCTAATCACCATAAATTTACTCCATCTTCAGAATAGTCCTATAATGTGGGTGGTATTGTTAGTCCCACTCTGCTGCTGAAGAGGCCAAGAACTGAATTAACATAAGATGACAATTCTGGAAAGGGGCAGTAACTGAGCTTAGCCCAAGTCCTCTGATCTCAAGGCCCTTCTGCTCTTTTGTTACACTCCCTTGCAGTTCTCTTGTGCAAAGTACTTTTGTATGTTGGGAAACACCCTTTAACCTTATTGAATGGGTCAAAGGATTCTTTTGCAAAGAATGAACATTTAGTTAGTTGTTATGCTTTCTTTTCCTTTTCCAAATTAGAACATCCCTATCCCCTACTCGAACTTTCTCACGTTTAAAAAAAAATTTATTTTGGGGCCACAACCGAGCAGCACTCAGGGGTTACTCCTGGATCTGCACTCAGAAATTAATGGCAGGCATGGTTGTGTGTGTGTGTGTGTGTGTGTGTGTGTGTGTGTGTGGTGTAAACCATATGGAAAGCTAGGGATCAACCCAAGTAGGCCTCACACAAGGCAAACACCCTACCTGCTGTGTTATCCCACCAGCCCCTAAAAATAAAATTTTAAATTGAATTATTGTTGTGAGATATAGTTGTTCATAATTAACTTTTAGTCATACAATGTTCCAACCCCATCCCTTCACCAGTGCACATTTCATGCCACCAATTTTGCTAGTTTCTTTCCACCAGCCTGCCTCTCTATGGCAGATCTCTCTCTCTCTCTCTCTCTCTCTCTCTCTCTCTCTCTCTCTCTCTCTCTCTCTCTCTCTCTCTCTCCCTCTCCCCCACCCCTTTTTATCCTTTTAGGCACTGTTTGTTCAACCTTTCTCACTTTACAATGGGCCAACCCGAAGAAGCTTCTAAACTTCATTGTTACCTAGGATTGTCATAAAAAACTAGTAACCAGGGTTAGGAATAGTTGGTGCACTTGCTTGGGAGTCAGCTGGAAGGTTTTCCTGGAGCCATTCTTCTCTTTGTCCAGTGTACCCCAGAGCCCATGTGGAACAGGACTATCAGTCCTCCCTTAGGACCTCCCTCCCCTGCCTTCCTTGTCTCTGAGGCTGCAAAGAGGGTAAACTAACCAGAAAACCAGAACACTCTTGGCACTGGTTGGGAGTTGGCCCAGAGCCATGGAGAGTGAGAAACTTTCAAATTTCAAAACTGCCCTGGGCCAATTTAATAAACTTCTGCCTCTTCCATCTTCTCCACATTTTTGAATTCTCAAAAATTCACTCCCATCTAAGATGCGTACTAGAGTGGAAGGATTTTGGAATGTTAATAATGCAGAGTTTTACAGCATAGCAAGGTGAATTCTCAGGGGGTAATGGTTAACATCTGCTTTCTCTTTTCCCAAGATAGCAGTGGGGGAGACCTGCTCACACACCGATGACACACTCACATTCACTCACACACACACACAGTCGGGGTGTAGGAGCTGAGAAACCCCCCTTTCTCCCTCTCTCTGTCTTTTTGTAAAGGGGTAAATTGTCCCTGGCTCTGGCACTGGAAACAATAACCAAAAAACCGAGATGTAGAAAATGACAGTGATGTTAAAAATAAAAGTGAAAAACCTCACCCCCCAAAAAAAAATTTCCCACAAAACCAATTTCTCAGGGGGTGTTTTCTGGCCAGTGAACAAGACCCTTTCTTCCAGGGGGCCTGGAGGATTCCATGAAGCTCTCTGCTTCCTCCCAGCAGGGCAATTCTTAGCAATCAGCATCAGAGAGATGGTCCTGACATGCCCCCTGGGAGGCAGCAGGACGCTCTCTATCAGGAGACAAAAGGCAAGCACTCAGTCTCCAGTTCTAGACATAGTTTCCAAGCCTGCTGGGAGCTGTACCCATCCCTTGGAGGGTCTCTGTGCTTCTGCCATCAACTTGACTCTTCATGGTAAAACACAAAGGCTAACAGTGACACCTAGACACAGAGGTACCTGGGTTCCCCAGTCCCAAATCTACAGCTATACAGTAACAAAGTTGTTCATGACTGAGTTTCAGTTGTACAATGTTCCAACACCTATTCCTTCACCAATGCACATTTCCTGACACCATGTCCCCAGCTATCCCCCTGCTTTCCTAGACTACCTTTATGGTTTATAGCAGACATTTTCTTCTTCTCCCCAACCCCACTCCAGGGTGCAGGTTTTTTATACTTTTTTTTTTTTTTGCTTTTGGTTTTTGGGCCACACCCAGCTGTGCTGGGGGTTACTCCTGACTGCAATCAGAAATCACCCCTGGCAGGCTCAGGGGACAATATGGGATGCCAGAAATCAATCTGGGTGGGTCCATTCTGGGTCGGCTGCATGTAAGGCAAACACCCTACCACTGTGCTATCTCTTTGGTCCCTACACTTTTTTTTTTTTTTTTTTGGTTCACACCTGACGGTGCTCAGGGGTTACTCCTTGCTGTCTGCTCAGACATAGCTCCTGGCAGGCACGAGGGACTATATGGGACACCGGGATTCGAACCAACCACCTTAGGTCCTGGATCGGCTGCTTGCAAGGCAAACGCTGCTGTGCTATCTCTCCAGGCCCTTTGTTTTTTTTATTAAGACCCACTTTATGGGGCTGGAGAGTAGCACAGTGGCGTTTGCCTTGCAAGCAGCTGACCCAGGACCTAAGGTGGTTGGTTCAAATCCAGTTGTCCCATATGGTAATCCCGTGCCTGTCAGGAGCTATTTCTGAGCAGATAGCTAGGAGTGATCCCTGAGTGCCACTGGGTGTGGCCCAAACACCAAAAAAAAACAAAACAAAACAAAACAAAAAAAAAAGATCCACTTCACACCTTTTGAATTGTTCAGTTTAAGAATTAAGATATTTAGGGCCCAGAGAGATAGCACAGCGGCGTTTGCCTTGCAAGCAGCCGATCCAGGACCAAAGGTGGTTGGTTCGAATCCCGGTGTCCCATATGGTCCCCCGGGCCTGCCAGGAGCTATTTCTGAGCAGACAGTCAGGAGTAACTCCTGAGCATCGCTGGGTGTGCCCCCCCCAAAACAAACAAACAAACAAAAAAGAATTAAGATATTTAGACATTAAGACTTGGAAGCAGGTGACTCCAAATCTCATTTATAATCTAGCCCTGCCCTCTAGATGCATTTGAAATGTGCTATGGCAATGATCCAGGTTCGAGTCAAGGTGCAGTGTAGACTTCCTTTGTAAGGGAAACTCTTGGTTAGGTCCATCGATTAAGAACAATGGAGCCAGAGTCACTTTTGAAAATGCTGAGTGCCAACCGTGTGCTTGCAGCTACCTAGAGATTTTTTTTTTATCATGGAGTTTGGGGACTGAAACGATGTCACAGCAACATCTTGTGGCTGAGAAATGTGAAAAAGCGGGCAAGCATCATTGTTCAGAAGCCTTCCGTGCCGAATATTGGAAGCCCATTGGAAGCCCTGAACTGGTGCTCTCACTTCTCTCGCTCTCTTGCATAATGCAATTTAAATCCCTTGTTAATTTCCAGGTCGAGTTTCATTCATGAGGATAATCTTTAATTGATGTTAAATATAGGGATCAAGTTAAGTGCATTATTTCTTTTTTACAAAGTGCTAATTGTTCATGTTCTCATAAATTATTTTCTCTTCTCATGTAGCAGGTTTTATGAAAGAACTTTTCAGCCAGTGCTTTTAACCTCATTGTATGAATATTATCCTGTAATCAGCAGGTCGTTCAGATCCTTCCTGTGCTGATGATCTTTATGTTATCCTTCAGAGCAGAAAAGAGAAGAAAAATGAGCTCCTTTTGAGCATCTGTGTGTATGGGTAGGCTCACAGGCTTGAAAAAATATTTATTCCTCAAACATTTTAAGCTTTAAGGACTTTAAGGGCACATTTTCAGCTGTTCTGTCCTTACCTTTGAGGAATTTGTCCTGCAATTTTTTAAAGGCCCTAACAAGTTATTTTATTAAAATATTTTTAATTGTGGCAAAATATATGTGCCATAAAATGTACCATTAACCATTTTTAAGTGTACAGTTCCATAATGCAGAGCACATTCATGGGCTGCTTTTCATCTAGAAAAACAGAAACTGTCTCTATTAAATAATAGTTCCCTGCTCCCCCTCCCTGGAGGAGCCCCTGGATACCCCCATTCTACTTTCCTGTTGCTATGAATTTGGCTTGTCTAGGTAACACATAGACGTGGACTCATAGACTGTTTTTGTTTTCGGTTTTTGGTTCATATCTGGTCATGCTCAGGGGTTATTCCTGGCTCTGCACTCAGAAGTCACTCCTGGCAGGCTCGGGGGACCATATGGGATGCCAGGATTCAAACCAAGATCCGTCCTGTTGGCTGCATGCAAGGCAAACGCCTTACTGCTGTGCTATCTCTCCAGCCCCATAGACTATGTTTTTGTGTGTGACTGGCCCACTTCACTTGCTAATGTCCTCAAGGATCTTTCATTTACAGATCAGAATCTCCTTCATTTTGATGGAGTGTATGTTCGACTATACCCTGCAGTGATCAGGGACTATTCCTGATTTTGTTTGTTTTGTTTTGCTTTGTTTTTGCAAAGGAATGACCATGACAGGGTTTGGTACTGACCATGTGTGATACTGAATTTGGACCAGTGTCAGCTGCATAAAGGCAAGTACCTCACGCCCCTGTATTACCTCTTATAGCTCCTCTTCCTTTTTAAGGCTAAATAATATTCAGTTTTTGAATGTACCCTATTTTTGTATCTCTTCATTTGCTGATGGAAAAAACTTGGGTTGTTTCCACCTTGTGGATATGAATAATGTGGCTATAACATAGATATGTAGCTTAAAGCTGCTTCTATTGGTTTTCTTGATCCTAAAAAGATTAGAGGATGCTCAGGAAGGATGCTGGGCTGGGTTTCTTTTTATTTATTTATTTTTTTTTTGGTTTTTGGGCCACACCCGGTAACGCTCAGGGGTTACTCCTGGCTATGTGCTCAGAAGTTGCTCCTGGCTTGGGGGACCATATGGGACACCGAGGGATCGAACCGCGGTCCGTCCAAGGCCAGCGCAGGCAAGGCAGGCACCTTACCTTTAGCGCCACCGCCCGGCCCCTGGGCTGGGTTTCTGTAAGGAGATGAGAAAGATGCTGTATCTGCTCTCAAAGAGCTTTTGAAAGGAAGGAAAACATGGGCCAGAGTGATAGCACAATGAGTAGGGTATTTGCCTTGCATGCAGCTGATCCAGGTTCGATCCTCGGTATCCCATATGGCCTCTTGAGCCTGCCAGGAGTAATTTCTGAGTGCAGAGCCAGAGTAATCCCTGAGCACTGTTGGGTGTGGCCCCAAAATAAAAAAATACAACCCCCAAACAAAATAGGAATGAAAACAAAATGAGAGAAAAAAATTGAGAGGAGAAAACATGAGAACAAAACAATGAGAGCAAGGGTCAGTCAAGTCCTTGGGACAGGTTATTTTTATAGTTGATTTTTATAGATTTTATAGTTGAAGAAAGTTAGGTTGGAACCTATTAAGGTACTTGTGCAAGAGCATCATAGGTAAGAAAACATAGAGACTTGATCCTGGTCTGATTGCTTCAAAACTTGGACCCTTTACCCAAGCAGAACTGTGCCCCTTGCCAGGGCATAATCCCTTGGCGAAAGGTGGGCTGCTGCTATTCCCTTAGAAACAGCACAGTTGTGCCGCTGTGCTAGGAGAAATGGTGGTCACAAGGTGGCTTCTGCTCAGGAGCAGAGCAGGCTGCATGGATGAGGGGTGCTGGGTTGAAACAGAGAGCATTAGAACTCAGTGAGCTAAGAATTGGGATGGAAGATTTCTCAGGAAGGGGGGCCCATGGTCCAAGGCCCTGAGGTTTGAGTGAAGCAGGAAGGGGTCTGCAGGGTCATGAAGCAGCAGTTAATGTCAGGACTGCCTGAATCAGAAGGGCTGGGAGCTATGCAGGAAGGAAGCCAAGGTTCCAAGGACATGCTGGATAGGTAGACAGCAGGTGGGGCCTGTGGAGTCTGATGGTGTGGATTGTGTGTGTGCAGAGGCAGATGGGAAAGCACTAAAGATGTCAGAAAGGAGGAGGAATGGTGTGGTTTGGACCACCTGCACAACTTGACCTGTATTCTGAGCTCCTGATTCTAGGGGCTAGAGGTGAGGAGACACACACACACACACACACACACACACACACACACACACACACACACACACAGTGGAGCTGTGCTTGTTTTGTCTGTGCTGAGCAGACAGGAAAGTCTCCACTCTAGACTTCCCCCGAAGCCAGTTCTTGTCTCCTATCAGAGCTACTGAATGAGCTTCTTTTTCTGTGGTTCTAGTTCCAGACTTTCTATTCCAAGCAGGAGGATGAGCTGGGGTGGTTGTGAACACAGGCTCTGGTGCCTGAGAGAAGAGGGCTGGAATCCACCTCCTGATGCTGCAGTTTTCTCAAGGGTAAGAAAGATGTGATCTGGTGGTCCTGAAAATTAAACTGCTCAGGAGAGTGGGTAGGACTTGGCTATACAAAGCACTGGTTCAAGCTTGGGCCTCTGAGCATCCCAAGATGAAAGATACTTCTGGGAAGTAGCCCAGCAGGGCATCAACACTGGTGTGGGAAGAACCCATCCTTGACCTAGAATAAGAGAAAAAAAAAGAGGATCCAAAGGCCAATTTCAGGTGTCAAGAACCATATTTTCAAATTTTTAGTCATCAAAACATTGTCTGGCACTGAAGAAATCTAACTTTTCTGTGCTCATCTATTCCACAAGTTAATGGGTTATGAGGGTGGGATTTTCCCAAGTGATGGCTGAACATGGAGGGAACTGAAGCCTCATATGGGCAGACTTTGTCGAACTCTGACCCAAGGTACATCCTTACACAGTCTATCAGAACTTGTTGGTGTGGGAATGTAGTAGGATCTAAATACACATTCAGGGCCCGGAGAGATAGCACAGTGGCGTTTGCCTTGAAAGCAGCCGATCCAGGACCAAAGGTGGTTGGTTCGAATCCCAGTGTCCCATATGGTCCCCCGTGCCTGCCAGGAGCTATTTCTGAGTAGACAGCCAGGAGTAACCTCTGAGCAACGCCGGGTGTGGCCCAAAAACAAAAACAAAAATACACATTCAACTGTGTTTTTTTTTTTTTTTTTTTATTCTTTAGTCTCTATGAACCAAGTCAGTAGCTTGAGCCTTCAACTTCCTCTGCTACAGGGATTCTTGCTGGGAACAAAGTAGGTGTTGGATGAAGAGTGAAGGTTTTTGTTCCCTGCAAGCCAAAGTCTCTTCAATGATCCCGGTTTTATAGAGTGGGAAGGTCCTTAGAAAGCATCAAGAGAGCACCTCTAGAATTTGGACCAAAAGAGGCACTAGGACCTAGGAGAAAGAGGGGTGGGACTCCATTCTCTGTGATTCAGGAAGGGAACATGCATCAGAAGGCAGAATACAGTGACTGAATTTCCTTTGGGTTGGTGGGCCTTGACCACTTGAGTTTGAAGGTGAATGAGCCACCACCATGCCTTTGATCTTTTGGCTGATCAGTACTGGTAGGAAAAAGGTTGAAGGATCTCAGGGGGTTCAGGAGTAAGCCCACACAGCTAGGACTAGGATCCTTGCTTTCACTGCCACAGCCACTAATTTAGTGCCCAGAGATGTGAGCCAGGGGTCCAAAGGCATATGACACTGCTGGGGAGATTTGACACACCAAAGACTAGAGCTGGGGCTAAAACACCCAGCAGGAATCTGCTTTTGGAGGTGGCATCTTTCACATTTTCATCAGCTACTTCTTCAGATACAGGAAGGGGATGGGAAGGGATACCTGATCAGAGCACCCTGGGCCATGATCGAGGAGAAGAGCCTGGCACTGTTAAGGCTGTGTGCATGACAGTATGAGAGCAACTTTGTTGTCTGTTTTCCTGGGGAGAAAGCCACTTCCTCACCTGGCCCACAACTCCCTTCCTGATGGGTCCCTGCCAACTAACCATGTTTTCTGTCCCTTGACCCCTCCAGAACATCCACATCCTACTCCCTAGCAACTGTTCTTTTGCTGCCAGGAATTTGATTTGCACATGCTGTCCTCTTTGCATTGAACTCATTGCCTTCTTGATCTCTCATCCACCAAATTTAAAAAATTTTCTGGAGGCTAGAGAAATAGTACAGCAGGTAGGCCACTTGCCTTGCATGCACCAACCCAGGTTCTATCTCTGGCATCTGATATGGTCACTTAAGCCCTATCAGGAATGATCCCTGAACACAGAACCAAGAGTAAGTTAGAACATAGCCAGATGTGGCCCAAAAACTTAACATAATTTTTTCCTTGGGGGCCAGAGAGATAGCTCAAAGGGCTGCTGTACTTCTTGGAGCTTCTGGCCCCCCATACTGCATGGTCTCCTGAGCAGTGCAGGGAAGCAAATTGTGAGCACAGTGTCAAGAGTGGGTCCCAAGCAAAAAATACAATAAAATATTTTTCCTGGCATAAATAATGCACAAGCTAACCATACTTTTTTGATACAAATATTTTATTTAGATATAATCTACATATCATAACATTTATTCCTATATCCAGTTCAATGATTTTTAATATATCACTAAGTTGGATAACTACCACTATTCTCTAATTCTAGATTTTGGTTGTTGTTGTTTCTGGGTCATACCCTGTGGTTATCAGGCATTATTTCTGACTCTATATTCAAGAATCACTCCTGGCTGTGCTCAGAACCATAAGGAAAGGGATATTGGGGAATAAATCTGGGTTGGCCATGAGTACCTTACCTGCTGTACTGTCTCCCTGGTCCCTAATTCTAGAATATTTTCATTCCCTCAAACAAACAAACCTAGTGCCTCCTAGCAGTTATTCCTTTTGTTCTAGCTGCTTTTTCCCCTCTTGTGCTTGTGCTGGTTCACCTTCAAACTCCTTTTGGCCTGGGGATTTGCTTCTTTTGATTATGTCTTACAAGTCTTCATACATACAAGAATTCATATATATGTCTTCCTACAATGGGCCCTTTGACTGGTCTTCTCTTCACATACTATTCTGAAGTTCATGCTATAGCATGGATCAACACTCCTTCCTTCAGATGGCTTCACTGTATCCTGCCTTCTGGTGCATGTTCCCTTCCTGAATCACAGAGAATGAGGTCCCACCCCCTCTTTCTCTGGGGGACCTAGTGCCTCTCTTCGTCCAAATTCTGGAGGTGCTCTAGAATCTTGGCTGCTATGAATAATGCTGCTCTTCTCAATCAAGTTTTTGGGTGGACATATATTTCAACTTTATGGGGGAATACACTTAGGAGTAGACTTGCTAATGGCAAGTCTTTTCTAGGACCTCTGAAACCATTTCTTAATGGCTGCATAATTTTATAGTCCCACCAGCCTAGCATGATTTCTCACAGCCTACCTATGTGGTTATAACTGCCTGTTGGCTGTGAAAGACCATCTCATACTGTCTATTTCCTATTTTTAATTTTGGGCATTTATATTATTCTTGCTTGAGTTAGTCTAGATATATTTCTCTTCCTGGATTTATAATTTGCAAATACTTCATCCAGTTTAGGAGATTGTCTTTTCACTTTGCTTTGTAGAAGTTTCATATTTTGATGTAGTTTAATGTATCATTTTAAAAATATGCGTATGAGTGAGTTTTAGGTATCCTATCTAAGATGACTGTTGGCTAACTCAAGGCCATAAAGATTTGCTTCTACGTTGTCTTTTAAGGGCTCAATATTTTTAGCTTTTACATTTAGATTTATGGTTCATTTTCAGGTAATTTTGATATAGGATGATATGTGTTAGCATCATGTTAAAAATGAGTTATCGTTGAATTAACTTCACATCTTTGGCAAGAATCATTTGACTATAGATGTAAACCCCTAGCATGAGTCTATCCTATGCATGCTGTTTTCATATTCGATGTACCTGGAGTCAGGTAGCTCCAACCTCATCTCCTGCTCCAGCCCCAAGTGCAGACTCAATGATAAAAGTTGGAAGGAGGATGGTGTCTGCACTCACACCTTTGAACTTTAGGGCTTCTGAGCTCCTTTTTTTTTAACCATGCCATCCCAAGCACAGACTACTTTTCCAGGCCACTCCTTTGAACTCATTTGTTTCTGAGTTCCTTTCTGGGCTTTAAGAAAGAAGTCTTCAGTCTCCCTTAGAAGGAAGCCTTTTCTTTTAGGGTTTTTTTTTTTTTTTTTTTTGGGGGGGGGGTTACACCCGGCAGTGCTCAGGGGTTACTCCTGGCTCCATGCTCAGAAATTGCTCCTGGCAGGATCGGGATTTGAACCAATGACCTTCTGCATAAAAGGAAAATGCTTACCTCCATGCTATCCGGCCCCTGTTTCTCTTTTCAAGCCCTCTGCCGTCTTGCCCCCTCCATTCCCCAGGTACTAGGACAGCTGAAAACCCACCTAGCAGGATTGCTTGGGGAGGGAAGCAGCCAGAATAGAGAAGGGGTTGGTGAACCTTGATCCCTTGGAGGTCTGTGCTTTGCCTCATTTATAAAGTGGGGAAAATGGAGAAGAACTTGTAGTCTAGGCCTCCATGCAGCTCAGGCCTGTTGGCTTCCAGAGCCTGTGCACCCCTTAGTAGTTGCAGTGGGTGCGGGGAAGGTAAAGGAACCCCACTCAGGATAAATGATGTGTGTGCGGGCTCCAAACCTGCTTTTGCCGGGTTCCCTTCCCAGTCTTTGTTCCTGGCCAGCCCATTCTGGGAAGAGGTCTGTCTGGCCCAGCAGGGTGGAGAGAGCAAGAAAGAGGGTTCGCCCAGAAGTTGCGATCCCCAGAACTAGGGGCCTCGTGGCCCGCACGGCTTCTTAAAAGCAGGGCAGCTGCGTTCAGTCTCGGGGGGTCCTGTGCAGAGCCCGCGACCCGGGCTGGAAAACGCGCACAAAGAACCACCAGGAAAGCTCTAAAATGCTAATGCGGAGCCCGCGCGGCTGGCGGCGGCGCAGCCCGGGGCCGCGGTCACGGCGCGGAGCCTCATTATTGCTGCCGGGGGCCCGGCCGGGAGCAGCGGGGCGCGGGGCCGCACGCGGCGCGGCTGATGGCGGCGCTGATGGCGCGGCCGCGGGCGCTGCGGGTGCCTCCTCTGCCCGGCCGCGCACCCCGGGGCCGCGCCCCTGCGGTGCCCGCCTGAGCCCTGCGCACCCCGAAGCTGCAAGTGGGGCGTTGGCCGGGCCTCTCCGAGGACAAGCACCTGCGGCCTCATGCTCGTTAATTTTCGAATGTAAAAGTATTAATTTCGTTTAAAAATGTTAAAAAAACAAAACCCAAAACCCAAAACCAAAAACAGGAGGTTTGTACTGGTTGGGAATAGCGCAAACAATAAACACTGAACACAAAGCAGAAAGTCAAAAGCCAAAGTCTCTCCATCTGTTCCTGCCCCCCCCCCAAAAAAAACTATTTCCCCAGAAATGACCACCGCTGAAGCACTCGTACGTTGATTTCCAGACTTTTTAATATTCAGACCAATTTCATTTAAAAAATATTCAATACCAAATGTAATATAGTCCCCCTCCCTCCGCAGCCCCCATTGCAATCCTGTTCTACATTCTGGTCTCTCACTTGCTTTTTTTTTTTTTTCCATGTAAGAATGTGCCTGGAGATCTTCCCACGTTATCAGGCTTAGCCCTTTCCAAAAATTCTTTCCAAAAGCCGTATAATAATATTCCAGAATACTAGGGTACAATAATTAATTTAACCTTTCTCTTGCTACTCATAATTAAATGCTTGCTACGCGCCAAACCTTTAACTAAGCACCTTACTTGTATCATGTCATTTAATTGTTACAACAGAAGGCAAACCTAACAACTCTTCCTCCCTTCCTTCCTTCCTTCCTTCCTTCCTTCCTTCCTTCCTTCCTTCCTTCCTTCCTTCCTTCCTTCCTTCCTTCCTTCCTTCCTTCCTTCCTTCCTTCCTTCCTTCCTCCCTCCCTCCCTCCCTCCCTCCCTCCCTTCCTTCTATTCTAATCTCTTCTTTCTTTCTTTCTTTCTTTCTTTCTTTTCTTTCTTTCTTTCTTTCTTTCTTTCTTTCTTTCTTTCTTTCTTTCTTTCTTTCTTTCTTTCTTTCTTTCTTTCTTCTTTCTTTCTTTCTTTCTTTCTTTCTTTCTTTCTTTCTTTCTTTCTTTCTTTCTTTCTTTCTTTCTTTCTTTCTTTCTCTCTTTTTCTCTCTCTCTCTCCCTCCCTCCCTCCCTTCTTTCTTTCTTTCTTTCTTTCTTTCTTTCTTTCTTTCTTTCTTTCTTTCTTTCTTTCTTTCTTTCTTTCTTTCTTTCTTTCTTTCTTTCTTTCTTTCTTTCTTTCTTTCTTTCTTTCTTTCTTTCTTTCTTTCTTTCTTTCTTCTTTCTTCCTTCCTTCTTTCTCCTTCCTTCCTTTCTTTTCTTTTCTTTTTTTTTTTTTTTTTTTTTTTGGTTTTTGGGTCACACCAGGCAGTGCTCAGGGGTTATTCCTGGCTCCAGGCTCAGAAATTGCTCCTGGCAGGCACGGGGGACCATATGGGACGCCGGGATTCGAACCGATGACCTCCTGCATGAAAGGCAAACACTTTACCTCCATGCTATCTCTCCGGCCCCTCTTTTCTTTTCTTTTTTTCCTTATGACTGACCCTGAAGTCTTGCTTTTCTCTGGAATTTTAGAGCTGAGCCAGGCATCATTCAGGTCATCAAGTCACTGTAGGGGGCCTTTCCCTACTAGGCAAATTTCTGTCCCAGAAACCAGTTCTCCTTCTGTGTTTCTGTGGATTTCTGCTGAATTCATCCTGGTGATTCTAACCCAGTGGTTTTACTTTAGGAATAAAAGATTTAAAATAGTATTTTCTTGGTAAAATAACAAATACTGGTGACTAGGAAATTAAAATGATTCTCTAACTCCATGTTTCCTCTTTCTTTTTGAGAGGAACCCAGTAAGTATTTTTTCCAGTATCTTTCTAGATAATTCTGGTATCCATACTTTTGCATGTAGCACAGCACATAGGCAACTTGCTTTTTCCCAATTAGACTATATTTAGAGATTACTTTGTTTGGGCATATATGGAGTCATCTCATTTCCCCCTTTAATCTCATTTTGATTTTGGAAAAGACAACACATTAAAAAGCTTCAAAATCAGTGGAAACAGGAATCCAGTGAGAGGTCTCTTTCTTTCTCTCTTCTCTGGGGAGGAAAGGCACATTTATCTCCCATATTGGTGACTGCCCTAGTTAGAACATTTTTCTTTTTTTCTTTTTTGGTTTTTGGGTCACACCTGGCAGTGCTCAGGGGTTTCTCTTGGCTCTACGCTCAGAAATCGCTCCTGGCAGGCTCGGGGGGGGCCATATGGGATGCCAGGATTTGAACCAATGACCTTCTGCATGAAAGGCAAACACTCTACCTCCATGCTATCTCTCCGGCCCTAGAACACCTTTTTAAGATCCCTCTGCACTATATTCTCTTGGTGTTTTGTGACTTTATTCTATCAGTGAGAGCTCAAACTTGTTAGCAATTTTTAAAACTTTATTCATTTATTGATTGTTTTTTGGGCCATACCCAGTGGTACTCAGGGGTTACTCCTGGCTCTGCACTCAGAAATTGCCCCTGGCAGGGTGGGGAACCATATGGGATCCCAGGAATTGAATTGGGCCCCTCCAGGGTCAGCCACATGCAAAGCAAATGCCTACTGCTGTGCTATCTTCTCGGCCCAAACTTGTTAGTATTTGTTTTTCTTGAAGAGCTGCTGAAAAATATGTTGCAGTAAACATTCTAGTATACACATTTTTTATGATTGTGAGTATATCTATGGATATATTCACATCATTAGTGACAGGAACTATCATATTTTATATGTGACAATCTGATGAAAAATATTCATGATATCTGAGATAGAACATCTTTTCATTTGTAATACCTTTTGGTTGTCCTTTTTCTTCTTATTCTTCCTCCTCTTTTCTCTCCTCTT
Organism: Suncus etruscus; assembly: GCF_024139225.1. Classification (NCBI taxonomy): domain Eukaryota; kingdom Metazoa; phylum Chordata; class Mammalia; order Eulipotyphla; family Soricidae; genus Suncus; species Suncus etruscus. The sequence continues at coordinate 38,815,579 of NC_064853.1, forward strand.
CCTCCTTCTCCCTCTTCCTACTTCTACTCCTTCTCCTTCTGTTTCCTTCCTTTTTTATTTTGGACTTACACATGGCTCTCTACTAAGGGATCACTTCCTGGTGGGACTTGAGGGAATCCTATATTGTGCTGTGGCAAATATTTTTTCCTTACCTGTAATACTATCTCTCTGACCTTGGGCATTTTTTCCTTAATATTTGAAAGTTTAAATCATTTTATTGTCAATACCAGGGATTGAACCCAAATTCACAAACCTATGTGCTACCTCTGAGCTACATAGGCCCTCAGGCTTTTGAAAATTTCCACACACGATATGGAAATTAGCTTTTTTCCTATAATGATTTTGCCATTTGATGTTTTTTTTTTTTTTTGTCTAGTAGAAACATTTCATTTTTAAATTACTGTGGTATGGGGATCAAACTCAGGATCTCACAGATTCAAGGTATGTGCTCTACCACTGTGATATCACCAGTTATTTGTGTCTCCATATTTTATAGCTTTTTGCAGATTCCAGGCCTACCTAAGTGGTTCTGGTTGGTGAAATATGAGCAGAAGTGATATGTGACACTTTGGGGACCAAGTGTCCATTGCTGGACCCAGAAAACAACTACTTTAAACTTTCCTAACTACTTAACTTCAGATGGAGAGAGAGAAAAATGCTTATATTTTGTCAAACCACCAAGATGATGGTTTCTGCAGACTATTCAGCCTGCATTACTCACTGCACCATCATAGAGTTTTTCCATTTTACTTTCATAAATTCTACACATTATTAAGTTTGTGTCTGTTGTTAACTTAAGTGGGATTTTCTGCTTCCTGTATATTTTCTGATGACTTGTGTTTTATATACAGGGAAATGATCACACTTGACATCATGTCTAGAATTGGTCACTTTACTGAAACTTTTAGATTTTCCTAATAGATTTGCAGCTGGGCTTACTGTTATTTTTTCCCTCACTTTTGCAAATTTTTTCTTTTTCTACCTACCTGCTATGAAAATTGAAAACTAGCTTATATTGCTTGTCTGTAAGCAATTAAACTTTTTTTTATTGTGGGCAAAGTGAATTACAAATCTTTCACAGTAATATTTAAGGCACATAGTAATAATGAATGAGGGGCATTCCCACCACCAGTGTTGTTCTCCCTTCACCCCTGTTCCCAGCATGCATTCCACTTCCCCCTCCTCTACCTCCTCATAATGCTAGTGCAAGTGCACCCCCCTTGTACAGCTTGATGTAAATTGGTTTCTGTTGTCCTTGACTTTGGATTTTGTATTCAAGTCTGATCATTTTTATTTCCATCAAATGAACATACGACTGTCTGGTCTTGGTACCATCCATTTTTCTCTCTCCAATTATGACGCTGATCAAGGTGATTCCAGTAATGTGACTCTATTGGAGATATAAGAAATGATATGAGAGGAGTCTAGGTGCTGTAAGTATCCATTTGGAAGAAGAAAGGGGAAAGAAGAAAAAAGTAACAAAACAAAACAAAACAAAACTAGACAAGACAAAAAACAAAATGAAACAAAACAATAAACCAATAAGGGAGTAACAACAAAAGTACAAAAAGAATAATAATAAAAAAGAATAAACCAAAAACAAAAGCCATCAACTACGAGGAAACAAACAAATTTAAAAAAAACCCAGAAATCAAAAAACAAAAACAAAAACAAAAAAACAAAAAGAAAAAAAGGAAAAAGAAAAAAAACCCAGACCAGCAACTTCTTAAAAAAGGGTTGTGTTTCAAAACCACATATCTCAAACTATCTGGCTCCGCCTTTCAAATAGAGGGGGAAACAAGGGAGGGTACCAGGACCAAACAGATATATGATGGCCAGTAGTAAGCTAGACACAGAGGGGACCACTTACTCTAGCAGCCCGGGGGGTGATAGTGGATAGTGGGGGATATAGGTTGCAGGAAGGGAATGGGGGTGGAGGGAGGACAAATTTGGTGATGGGAATTCCCCTGATTCAATGTTAATATGTACCTAAAATACTACTGTGAAAGATATGTAAGCCAATATGATCAAAATAAAAATAAAAAAAATTTAAAAAAGGGTTGTGTTTCTTTTTTTTTTTTTTTTGCATAGGCACAGTAAATATTGGAGAAATTAACATGGGAATTCCCTTGGCCTAAGAGATACATGGTCAATTAAACTTTTTAAAAATAGATTATTTTCACATATATATCACTGGAATCCAAACTTGAAAATGTCTATACCAGGCTGATAGCTCTGCAGGAGACAATGAGGGGAGCAGGACTCTAGAGTTTAGCCAGCACTTTCCCACCTCTCCTTCCTCACTCCAGTCCAGTAGTGCTGGGTGTGCAGAGTACTTTTCCCAGCTCTATGCTCAGGGATCTTTCTCAGGAATGTTTGGGGACCAAGTGATGCTGAGGATAGAACCCGGGGCTCCAGCATGCATGGCATGTGCTTTTGCCTTTGTGTGATCTTCTTGACTATTGTCTTATATATATATATATATATATATATATATATATATATATATATATATATATATATATATATATATATATTGGTCTTTGGGCCACACCCGATGGTGCTCAGGGGTTACTCCTGGCTGTCTGCTCAGAAATAGCTCCTGGCAGGCACGGGGGACCATATGGGACACTGGGATTCGAACCAACCACCTTTGGTCCTGGATCGGTTGCTTGCAAGACAAACGTCGCTGTGCTATCTCTCCGGGCCCATGTCTTTATATTTTAAAATAAAATTCTCTTCACTTTTTAGCATTACCTGAATCATGTCTGCAGACATTTGAGTTTTCCACCTTGCTGGCATTTCCAAAAGACATCAATCACATTCATGATTGTAGGTATCACTGGCTTGTTGACTTTAATGGAAAGACTTCTAGTTCTTTACTGTTAAGTATGAAGCAGATCTTTCCTTTACATTTTATTGTAAAAAATGTCAAACATAGATACATTGAGAGAATTGTATAGCAAACACTTCTAAATTTAATATATATTTTAACTATATTCTTATAAAAATTCGATATTCTTTTAACATTTATCTATATTTATAATATATATTCATCCATACTTATTTTTTTTTTGTTTTTGATGTATTTAATAATAAACTAAAGAGGGGCTGGAGTGGTAAAGTAGCGGTAGGGCATTTCCTTGCACACAGCTGACTTAGGACAAACTGCTGTTCAATCCCTCGGCGTCCCATATGGTCCCCCAAGCCAGGAGTGATTTCTGAGCGCATAGGCAGGAGTAACCCATGAGCGTCACCAGGTGTGGCCCCCCAACCAAAAACCAAAACAACAACAACAACAACCCAATTCCCCAAAACCCCCCTAAAGAAAAGCATTAGTCTTTTTTGGGGGGTGGGGGGTCACACCCGGCAGTGCTCAGGGCTGACTTCTGGCTCTACGCTCAGAAATTGCTCCTGGCAGGCTCAGGGGACCATATGGGATGCCGGGATTGGAACCAACGTCCTTCCCAATGCAGGGCAAACACCCTACCTCCATGCTATCTCTCCGGCCCCGCATTAGTTTTTTTTGTCTTCCAAAATTCTTGCAGCATATCATCAACCAGAGTTTGGCAGTTTCTCATGCTTTCTTTTCTTCTTTTGAAGTACAATTTGCATTCAATTCCTGGGACAAAACTTAAGCAAACCATCCCATAGTATCCACAAATGCACACACCAGTATAATGAAACCTTTTGGAATGTCAGCCTCATTCGAGAAAGTTCTGTGGTGCTTTCTTTCAGTTCAGTCCCCAACTCTCACCCACAGGCAATCACAATTCTGATTTATTTCTACTGTAGATCAGCTTGACCTATTCTGAAATTTTACATAAAAAATCAATCTTCAGAGATGGCTTAATAGCCTGGATCTTATGCATTGCCTGCAGTAGCCCCAGATTTCACCCCAAATGGTCCCCCAAGTAAAGAGCTAGGAGTAGCACTCAGCAGAGGGCTCAGCAGGTATGACTTCCTTCCAAAGAATCATATTTTATTAATACACCTACAGGTATTATTGGTTCCTTTTTATTGATGAGTAGTGAGTGTTTTACTATTATGAATTGAGTATTTGTGTTCCCACCCTTACCCCAAATTTATAAGTTGAAGCCCAGAACCTCACTGTGATGGTGAATTATAGATACTACTATCACTTGAACATTTTGTATTTTATATAAAATAGCTGTATTTGAATTTTTCCCTCCCTCCTTCTCTTCCTTCCTTCCCTCCTTCCCTCCCTCTCTTTCTTTCTTCCTTCCCTCCCTCCTTTCTTCCCTCCCTCCCTCCCTCCTTCCTTCCCTCCCTCCCTCCTTTCTTCCCTCCCTCCCTCCTTTCTTCCCTCCCTCCCTCCTTTCTTCCTTCCCTCCCTCCTTTCTTCCCTCCCTCCCTCCCTCCTTCCTTCCCTCCCTCCCTCCTTTCTTTCTTCCTTCATTACCTTCCTTCCTTCCTTCCTTCCTTCCTTCCTTCCTTCCTTCCTTCCTTCCTTCCTTCCTTCCTTCCTTCCTTCCTTCCTTCCTTCCTTCTTTCCTTCCTTCCTTCCTTCCTTCCTCCCTCCTTTCTTCCCTCCCTTCCTTCCTTCTTTTCTCCTTCCCTTTCTCCCTCCCTTCCTTTCTTCTTTCCTCCCTCCCTCCTTTCTTCCCTCCCTCCCTTCCTTCCTTCTTTCCTCCCTCCCTCCCTCCCTCCCTTCTTCCCTCCCTCCCTCCCTTCTTCCCTCCCTCTCCTCCCTCCCTCTCTTCCCTCCCTCTCCTCCCTCCCTCCCTCTCTTCCCTCCCTCCGTCCTTCCTTCCTTCCCTCCCTCCCTCCCTCCCTCCCTCCCTCCCTCCCTCCCTCCCTCCCTCCCTCCCTCCCTCCCTCCCTCCTTCCTTCCTTCCTTCCTTCCTTCCTTCCTTCCTTCCTTCCTTCCTTCCTTCCTTCCTTCCTTCCTTCCTTCCTTCCTTCCTTCCTTCCTTCCTTCCTTCCTTCCTCTTTGTTGGTGTTCTTTGTCCAGGAATCACATACTTAAGTTATGTTTCTTGCATTTGTTTGTGGTGATGTTGGGGATCACAATGGATATGCATTCCAGAATCACACTTAGTGATGTGAAGTGATGCAGAGATTGAGTTTGAGGCCCATGCCTGCAAACAGGCACTCTGTCCCTGAGCAACATTGTTATGTCTTTGTATATAAGTTTATTTTGGGGACATATACATATATTACACAAAATTTGCCACTGAAAGTTCAGTTCTATCCTATATTATAACAATTTGGTCTGTATTCTTTGATTTGCTATTGTTGTGAATCATCATAATAGATTTTCTAAAATTGAACCAGCCTTGCATTCAATTTAGTTATGGTGTTTAGTTTTATGGTGGCAGAATTCAGGTGCATTTTAAACCCATTTAGATTATTTTCTCTTCAAAGGAAAAACATTTTAATAATGTTTTTTTTTTCATAGTAAGGTTTTAATGCTGTATTGGTTTTGAAGATGAATAAAGAATCATTTTTAATATCTTTTGTTCTCGCCTGTTATTTTTTTTTAAATTGCTTTTTTTAAACACCATGATTCCAAGGTTGTTAGATATATAGTTGTAGTTTATTTAGTTGTCCATGATTGATTTTCAGTTATACAAAGTATAACATCCTTCACCAGTGCACATTTCTGCCATCAACATCTCCAGTTTCCCTCCCGCCTCTGGGGCAGATGCTCTCTCTCTCTCTCTCTCTCTCTCTCTCTCTCTCTCTCTCTCTCTCTCTCTCTCTTCCTTTTAGACACTGTGGTTTGCAATATTGTTATTGAAGGGGATAATGCCTATCACTTTATCTCCTTTCAGCACCCAATTCTTGTTCATAGTGATCAGTTCCAATTGTCATTGTCATAGTGGTCTCTTCCTTCTCTGCTCTAACTGCTATATGTGGCAAGCTTCCTACCATAGACTGGTACTCCTGACCCTCATCTCTATTTTCTCTGAATATTATTACCATACTATCTTTTATTTATATCCCACAAATGAGTGCAATCATTTTGTGTCTTTCACTGTCCTTCAGACTCATTTTACTCAGCATGATATGCTCCATATTCATCTTTGTCTAAGTGAATTTCATGACTTTCCTAACAGCTGTGTAGTATTCCATGTAGACATACCACAGTTTCTTTATCCACTCATTTGCTCTCAGGCACTTGAATTGTTTCCAAATTCTGGCTATTGTGAATAGTGCTTTAATGAACATAAAAACACAGAGGACTTTTTGACATTGTGTTTTTGGGCTTCTTGACCTATGAAATCATCCCACATGCTGTGTTATCAATACCAAGTAAAGAAGTCTGAAGCAGAGTCACTACACAAAATAATCCAAATCAGACTGAGGGTGAAATACATGTAGTCTTTCAATCTTCTATCTCATATCATGAGTGGCTGCCTGCCAAAACTGTCATTTTTATTGAGTACAGAGGCCCTTTCCAGGCAGGGAATAAGGATAGAGTAAGGACAGATAGCTCAGGCTATCCTGAGCCAGTCTCACCCAGGTTTACATATAAGACAATCTCTGTTTTGAGGTAAAACCAAGTAGCAAGCAAATAGAAAGCAACCAAGGATGATCTTTGTTTTGGATGAAACCAAGTTATAAACAGATACAAAGAAATCAGGGATGTTCTTTGTTTTAGGTAAAATAAAGTATAATCTAACATTGACCCTGTTATTTTTGGGTATGTGGTTTCAGTATGATTTTTTTTTAGCATGTTAGGCAGTTTATTTTGGCTTCCAAAAAAGTCACCAAGAGACTCATATTTTCTTTTACTGTGTGACCACCATACCTCTAGTCACCAAGTAAACCACTGGTATAGCGAAAGGTTGAGAGCAAAGGCTCAAACTCAGTGAGGTCAACCACTTCTAGCTTAACCACGTGGCCAGCAGTTGTGGGGTAAGAAAAGTTTAGAGAGACAATGGATTGGGTCTGAGCCTACAAACACAAAAGACTTTCTATCGCCATCACAATTAAAGACCTGCAGAGGAGAGGCAGTGACAGATGAAGGAAGATGTTAGAGTATCTGGGGCTGAGGTGGCAAAGCTCAGGGTAACCCCTGAGTTATTGGAATGAGTCAAGCTGTTATCACTGCAGAAGAGATGGGAGAGGCCACACACTGAAGGGAAGACTCAGTACTAGCTCTCTCACACCTGTGTCTCAAGAAAAAAAGAGAGGATCTCTGGGGGGTTCCTGCCAGTACCACATATGGCCTCAGCCACATCTACATCTTTTTCTTCTTAGACTTAGAATTAATCCTTTTCATCCTGAGTCTCAAGGGAGCCTCAGAATATAGGCTGGGACAAGATTTAACACTTGGGTTTAGAAAAAGATGTGAATGTGAGTTCTACTGAAAAACATGTTTTATTTTGTCAAAGAGTAAGATTGAGGACAGAGTGAATGGATGAGTAGCAGAGACGATTGCTTAATTATAGTGTTAGACCACTCGTGGAACATGGGTGCAGGTGATGTCAAGGAAAAGTTGCATACTTGGGGGAATGTGTTTTGTTTTTTTAGACTCAAGGGAAGAATGTGAGAAAAGGTAAAGCTTCCAGGAAGCGCAACTGGGTTGTGTTTAAGACCTTGCATTTATTTGTTCTGTTTCCTTAAAAAGCAAAATTCCCACAAAGCCAAGTTCCTGGCTGCTGATGTGTTTTTTAAAAATTTAATTTAATTTAATTTTTTAGGCGAGGGGTGTTGTTTTGAATGATTCTAACTTTAATATGAGAAGCTTGCTCCACTAAGGGTTTTTCTTCTTACCTACCTTAGCAGAGGTGGAAGGCCTCTGGGTACTTTGTAGTGGAAATATAAGAAAGTATTGAGTGCTGATGGGGACAGAGGGCACTTTAGAAGGGAACAAGCTCCTGTGGGCTCTGGTGTTTGGGCAGCAGCAGCAGAGCCCCTGGATTTGGATACTGCTCTGGGATTCAGGAGGTGGATGGAGGGGTGGGTCTGGGATATGGCAAGGACAGGTCAGACTCTTGTGACACAACATAACTATTGTGAAGAGCTTTAAGGATAGACAATCCTAGGTCCCAGAGAGATAACACAGAGAGTAGCGCTTGCTTTGTATATGGCCAACCTGGGTTCAATTCCCAATACTTTGGACCCTTTGAGGAGTGATCTTTGAGTATAATAAGAGTTAACTCTGAGTACTGTCAATGTGGCCCCTAAACAGTTAAAGAAGGTGGACAGACCCAAGTCAAGCTCCTTGCCAACAGGAGGGTAATGCACTGCTTTTCTGATTCCCAGTCTTTCCATCTAGAAAATGGACTCAGTAACATCACCCTTACAGGAAGTAGTGAGGAGCAAGTAGGGGGTAAAATGTTGTTTCTTTTCACCCAAAGAGTTGGTGAAGCCAGGGGAATTTTCTGGAATGTTCACTAAGATGAATGTTGTTGTTTTAGCATCTGCCGCTCTTTGCAGCTCACTCCGCTTTTCCCACAAAGCACAGGGTGTGCTTGGCTTCAGGCTTGCATAGTAGAGCATTTAGGTTACTTGAGGACTGTGGCTGCAGGAGACACAGATGTCTCCATCAGTGGATATTGCTGAGAACTGAGGTGGTTTCTGTGATATTTGCTTCATGATGACTTCCACCAAATTTGTAACTGATTTATGAGGGCATCCTTGATACATCTGATTTGATAAAATCACTTCCTGGACTAGAATGTGGCTTCTTGTGGATCTGAGGAGGGTCAGGTTTGAGAGTTCACTCCAGTGGGCTGGAAAAAAAAGAACAAGTTGGATGTCAATGCAAACCATTATATTTTGGAGAGTCCAGCTAACAGTTTATGGTGCAGAAATTTCGAAGAAAGGAAAGATTGGGAATTTGAAGTACAAGCCTGTCTTTGAGGTTTGATGGTTAAACATTACACTCTAGAACTACAAGATGTAATAATAAAAAAAATTTGGGAAAATTTCCCTACAAAGGCAGATGGAGATTAAAATGCATTTGGGGACATTTCCAACATACATGAACATTGTAGATGAAAGCAAGTCCTAAATGAGCTAACCCACTGAAGCCAAGCTCTGCACTCAAACTCCAGCTCAGGGCATCTCAGACACTGGTGGGTCCTCAGTGGATTAGACGGTTGGGAAGGGGTAAATTATTAAATAACTGCCACAGAAGGTAGGAGAGGTAAAGCAGTTTTGGAGCAAAAGGAGCTTTGATTTGGTGTTGCAGATAATAAATGAGTTCCCCCTGGCAGAGTGATTGGTGCCAGTATAGATTAGGATAATACCCATTCTTTCATGGGTGTAAACTGAGATCTGTAAACAAAGCTTTCTAGAGACTACCCAAGGAGACAGGAGTGCTTGGAACAGTAATACACATCTTCATGTCCTGGGTCCTTTCCTGGATTTGAATGTTCCATGTCTTAGTCAGGGTCATCATGAATGTTACCAAGACTAGAGTTTTTCTGAGAGCAGAACAGGGTAAGTTCTTCAAGGCAGCAGCCAGAGGCTGCATATATGGGAGCCCTTACTGCGTGCTCTGCCCCATCCCCAAGGTAGGTCTTTTCAAGTGACTGAAAGTGGGGGTGTTGGGGTGCTGGGTGTCCCCGAATGTAGGAACAACTCAAAGATGTGGGCACCTGGTAGAGGAAGAGTCATTGAGTGGGGAGATGTCCCTCATCACTTCTCAGCCATGGGATCATCAGCAAATCGAAGCTGTTGTCATGCTTTGCTCAATGTACCTCTTCTTTCTTGACTAATCCCTATTTCTCATGCTACTTCCAAATATTCATAAATTCTGCAAAAACTCACCAATTGCATAAAGTGAATGAATTTCCAGTAGATGCTGACCAAAGGGCCGAGCTTTTACCTGGAAATATGGGATGAGGGGCAGTTGAATTCAGATCCCAGGTGCCCGAGGCTGGGAAATCAGTCCACACTAGGTTCTTGATTGGGGGATTACACCCTATACTTATAGTGGAGGAATCTCAGCAGTTATTCTATGGCTGTTCTATAGCTAAGATTTTCCATTCTTGAACTTTTTATCCTGATGACAGCCTCCCACATCTGCTTCCCTTGATGCCCCCTGCTCCAAGAGAATACTGGTTTGCTGCTGGGGTTGAAGTGGAGGCTCACTGAGAGAAGAGCCAACAAAGGGGAGAACAAGACAGTCTGTGAAGCAGGACTTTGTAGAGGAGGGCTAAGGGCAATCAGCACATTGTTGATGAAGATTTGGGAGGTTGCTTTTTGGATATCTGAACTCCCTGATGCCTACCTCTTTGTCTCTGGGTGGGTGAAGGCCAGCTGTCTTCCATGGTTCCTTTCCACATCTCTGTACCTGCCAGAGATCACCTTCCCATTCAACATCTCCACTTGCCTGCTGCTTGCTCATTTTAGTGCTACCCACAAAAGCATGAGAGAAAATGGGGCTCTTTTCTCTAGAGCATTTATTATTAGGGGCCAGTGGTACCGGGAGAAAAAAAGCACTGCTTTCCAAATTCTACTCTGAAAACCAAACCTAATTTAGGGGAGTACAATGTGCTGAAGAAAGATTGCCTCTTAATTTTAGATTCATGTGGAATGCAGGCAGGAAGGCTGAATCCCTTAACATAACACAGGCTTTTTGGTGGTGTAACAGAATAATAAATCCTTGAGGAATTCCCCCAGTAAGGTAAAGTAGGATAATATACATTTCTTAATATTGCAGAAGTTTCCTTAATCTTATTGTTTAAACTTTTCAATAAACCATAATGTTTATTAGTAGTTTTTCATTTCCAACTGTCAGATAATTCCTTTTGCTAAGTTGGGATAAACAGTCCACCGCCCCCTGCCTCTGGTTTCAGTTCCGTGTGATATATATCTGACCAGACACTTGATGTAATAGAGAAGTATTGTGTTTTCCACTGTGTTGAACTTAGAGGTTCAAATGTGTTAATGCAATTGAATTGATTGTAATATTTTATAAAAGTTTCTCCAACGGAAATATTGTTAGCGATTGGAGTTGTCAGAGGTTATGAGAGCACAGAGGGAGGCTGGCTGGCAGTGCTGGAAGCTTCCAACTTGAGAGCTGGGGTGGGGCTGCCAGGAGGCTTGATGTTGGGGAGTTCATGTTCTTGTTTTCTAGAGACATTCATTATTGGGAGGCAGAAAGCCAGGTTCCCCCAGTGTCCCCAAAAAAGTCTGTTGGAGGGACAAAACATATCCATATTTTATAGTGCTCAGCAGATGATAATACAGTGCACAGGGCATGGCTTGCCCCACAAAGGGTCTCTCTCCTTCATTTAGTTGAGTGAATTGTGAAGTGGAGGGAGTGCCACCAAGCTGCAGATGGCCCTGAAAGACTCCTGGTGTCTTTTGTAGAATGGGGGTGGGTGGGTGGGTGGGAGAAGCACTGTCATCCTACTTAGAGAATCATTGTCAGATGCCCAGAGATTCTGAGTATCTTTCTGCAAGGGAAATCATCCCAGAGGTCCTGGCACCAAGGCTGAAGATATTCCTGATGGTCTCCCCTACCCTCACCTACATATAACTCTTGCTTTCTTGGCCTTTCCCTGCTTTACAGAAGCCCTAATGTAACATTCACACAATTCCTTCTGCTCAACAACAGAGTGGGAAGGAAGGCCACCATTGGGGGAAGGAAAAGGGTAAATTTCCCACCCTAAGGCATCCTGGAATGTAGCCCCGGAGTTTCACTGCAGGGTGAAGCGGGTGATGCTGTACTTGCAGAGTCCTTCCTGCACTGTTTTTCAGCTTTGGATTAAAAGATGAAAAATTATGTGGGACTGTTTTTGGTTTTCTGAGCAGGTATCAGGGTACTGGGGAGCAGGTGCCTGTGGTGTTCTGATGCCGAATTCCAGCTTCCTGACTTCAATATGGAGTGGGTGGTACAGTCTGTGTATCATTTTCAGAAAAGACTGGATTGAATGGTGCAATCAGGGAGAGAGGGTTCTGCCCTCACCTTTTGTAATTGCTTATTTCTTCTTTCAACCTGGCTCCCAGCATGTCAGGACCAGGGGCTGCAGGAACCGAGGTGAGTCTGTCATTCTGAGGGCTGTCATGGAGCCTGCAATCTCGTTTCTGACTTATGGCTATTCTCAAGCATGAAATCCCAACTGTGTGGTCCTATTAGGCAGCAACTAAGTCATGTGGTAGCTATTTAAGTCCAAGCTAGTTCAACGAAATAAAAATGGAAGGAAACCCAGGAATGACTTTGGGGCTAAAAGCACCAGCCTTGCAAGCATGTGGCCAGGATCTGACCCCTGGTACACCCACATGTACATTGCATGAGGTCTCTGGGTTCTGCTATCCAGGAATCGCTTCCCCTGTTGCCACATCATGGGTGCTATCTCTGGGATATGGCAACGCATGTGAGAGCATTGTGGATGGGTATAGGAACCCAGGCAAGTGTGTGTGAGCAGCACAGTGGTCCTGGTGAGCACCATGGCCTGAATGTGTTCAAGTGCCATGAGAAAGTGAGTGTGACTCTGGTGAGCTTGTGTGCAAGGACCATGACTAAGTGAGTGCTGCTTTCAATGAACACCTCCGCAGTGTCAGCCAGCACCACAGTTAAGTGTGTGTGGCCTCTGGTCATCACAATATCAACAATTCTGTGAAGGGCAGTGGGAAACCCAAAACGAACTTGCTGAGACTTTTCCGAGTGAGTCATGTGGGCAAGTGCTGCTCTTGCACATGTGCAGCACAAAGGCAGAGAATTGGGTAGAACTGATCATTTCCAGTGCCATAGAACTTTCTATCTGCACCAGGCCTTGGGTTTGGTCCAGAGGAATTGAATATACTTGGGCAGAATGTTGAGGAACTTGTGAACTTTTCTATTTTTCCTTTGGGCCACACCTGGTGATGCTTAGGGGTCCTCCTGGCTCTGCATATTCAGAAATCACTCTGCATGAAATGATTTCAGGATTAAAGCTGGGTTGACTGTATGCAAGGCACACACTCTTTCTGCTATATTATCTCGCCAGCCCCAAGTTTGCAAACTTTTATGTTATTTAGATCAGCATTTCTAATCTTTTTCTGATCATGATTTATTTTCAGTCTTGCTTATACCCTATAATCCCTCCTTTCCTAGCAGTTGTCCCCCTAGATTTTAATCTGTGGCTCCTTGAAATATTTTGGGTACCCACAGGTTGCTATATGGTTCCTGACTGAGACATACTGGGTTATTTATTTACTGCTTTTTGGGCCATACCTTTTGTGCTCAGGGCCACATCTGGTGATGCTTAGGGGTTACTCCTGGCTCTGTATTCAGGAACTACTACCAGCATTGCACTACAGACTACATGGAATTCTGGGAATTGGACTATGGTCAGCTGCATGCAAGGCAAGCACCTAGCCTGCTGTACTATTTCTTCAGTCCATGAGGCATGCTGGTTTAGACGGCAAGGTGTTGCTTCAAGGACAGAGCCATGTAGGACTGCTGGGGCAGGGGCCCTGGATCCAGTGTGTTCCTGTAGCCTGATTGCTGGCAGCAATAGTGCTAGGCAAAGGGGCTTCTACCTTGTGACTCTGCAAGGGGTCTGTGTTCTGATGCTTTGAACCCTTTCCCCTCAGCTGGGCTTTCTGAGGCAGAGATGGAGATGTGGCAGGCTCAGTGGCTGGAGGAGAGCAATATCTGCTTGGAACTAAAGGGTGTCCCTCAGCCTTAGGAGTCAGTAGATGAAAGGATTAAGGAAAATCACTGAACCCACTATGTGGTTTTGGGGTGTAATGTCCAGGAAGCACCCTCAAGGCCTCTTTATACTCAGTATCTTAGAGGAGCTGTTTTCTGTGTGACCTTTAAGCAGACACCCTAGTTTCCTCTCTCTGCAATCAGAGCCATGAGCCTTTCCTGGAGATGGGGCCATTTGGCACATCTTCCATCGGATACTGACACTCCTCAGGAGCCCCTTGCCCTGCCTGATTAGGAGCATGGTTTATCTCTCTTCTTTCACAGCCCCTTCCTGCCCTTTCCTGCTTGCTCTCTTCTCTAGGCTCCTTCAAGGCTCTGGGCTGCCACCTGAACCTGCAACTGTGTAGAGTTATGCACAGTGCACAAAGAGGCCTGAGGAGGTCCCAGCATCTAGAGGATGCCCCAGAGACTAGGGGGCAGAATCAAACTGTCCCATTAGCTCTGCCTGGATTCCTGACCCAGAGACCCATCAGCATAGTAACAGAAAAGGCAAGTACTTTATGGCATAGCCATAGTCACGGGAGCTGTGGGTCTGGTTCTCTGTTGGATGCCTCTCTGGCAGAGGCAGGGGCAAAGAGCCAGCTGGAGCTTGTGATTTTTGCATGTACTGCTTGTATAAGTACTGCGTGCTAACCAATTGCACCATTGGAGCTCCAAGCTTGTGATTTTTGAATTTGGAGTTTTAGAGTCTAATCTGCAGTGGGTGGGACGCTTGCCAAGGGTCAATAAGGCTGGCCACATGAGGGAGGAGAGAGCTTGGGACTAAGAGGACTCATGCAAGTATATCACTGTTACATATAAACTATCACCATCCTGACAGGTTGAATCACAAATTCTTGTTAAAACACCAAAGTGGACCCCCCCCCCCAGAAGCTAGTTATGGGAACTACAGTGGGGGCTGCTAGATTTTGCATTTGACTCACATCAGTCTAGTCACTTGCACTTAAATAAATGGCCATTGAACATTTCCTCAGGGCTCTGAGAATCCCAGTCTTGCTGCTTGAGATCAGCCCAGTGCCCTGGATTCTGCGGTGGACCAGGGTCACTGCTATTTACTGAGAGTTTCAAATGTTTCAGACAGATGCTGTCCTAGGTGCTTTGGCTAGGATATTCTCACTTAACTCTTGCAGTATGCCTTGAAGGAAGCTTCTGGACTTGCCCTGTTTTTGCAGGCTAGGAAATCCTGGGTCAGGGAGGTAAAGTGATATGTGATGTCACTGGACAGTCTGGAGCTTAGTTAGTGACCATGACACTGTCTCAGACTTGTCCCTCTTCCCTGGTAGCAGAAGGGCAGCTGGCACCACATCCCAGAGCTATGTGTATGTGCCTTGGGGCTGATCCTCCTTCGAGAACTGCTGTGTGACCTTGAACAAGTCATGTTCCTGCCCATTTCCAGGCTTGTCCTGAAGAGGCTCTTAGCCCAGGGTAGCAACATCCCTTTAGGTTGCAGCTCCTGTTTGCAGAGCCTGTGCAGACGCCTTAATTAATTATTCAGGTTGACATCTCCAGCTCCCAAATCAAGAGGGTTGAGAAAAGATCATAGGAATATAATCAATGTGAACTTGGCTGATAATCGCCGCTCCCAAGGTGGCGCGAAGAGGCGAAAACCCTCCAAATTGGTCTGCTCTGACACTTCGGCCCTGGTTCTGCCAGCGGCCGAGATAAAAACCCGTCCTTCTTCAATAATTAATGAGCAGGAGCACCCCCAGCCCGGGGGCCCCAGAGGAGGTCCCTCTTGGAGCCTGTGCCTCGGAAGCCATCATGCCCCAGCACACCCACGTGTGCAGCCAGTGGGGATGGGGGGTGCCACCGCTGATTCCCCCTGGCTGACCCAGCAAAGTGCTGGGAGTGTGACCGGAATGAAGGGCTGCTCTGTCTGTCTCCGAGGTGGCGTGGCAGATCAAATCACAGCGGATCCGGCGCCGAGATGTTGCCTTGCTCTGAGTGACAGAAGTTAATAATTAGTGACAATGATTGACAGATACACTCCATCTGCTGCTCCGACGCCTAGGAGCAGTTATTCCACAACTGTCTGCGGGCACAATGAACTCCCCCGGGAACCCGGCCTGGCCCGTGATTGACAGCTGCCTCCAAGAGAGACAGGCCACTGACGGGAAAGTCGCTGTCAGCAGAAGCACGCAGGTCCCCCCGTGTTCCCGAGGAGACTCACTCGCTGTATACATTTATTCTGTTTCATTTATCATGTCAGCCGTGGTTTTAAATAGATTACTAGCTAGCCTGTTTTTTTAACTGCAGAGTTTTCTCTCCGTAAATTAGAAATATCCACGCTGCATCGTGGACTTCCTGGGACGTAGGCCTTCTAGTTTGTTCTCTAGGTAGACGGAGGAGAGGAAGGTAGGAGCTTGCCTGGGCGATAGATTTCACTGATCTTGCCACTCAAATCAAAACGGAATCTTTAACCAGAAACCTTGGAAAATAGTGCTGAGAATTACTTAGCAAACTTGGGCTCAAACGTCCAAACTAAAGCATAAAAGCTCCCCTATTCTTTTCCCCCCTAAGAAATAAACATGCCTGGAACCTACCTTTAGAGAACCTAATTTGTAACAATTGCTCCTGAAAGAGGATTTGCATCTTGAAGCTAGAGAATTCATTGACTATTCAGAAGCCTAGCTTTCTGGGAATGAAGTGTTTATTCCCCGGTGATTTTCTGGCCAAAATGTGCAACTAACTAGCTGGGTTATCTTTAGTGTGAGTTGTACTTTGAGCTAGTTCCTGCCTACCTATTTCTTCCCTAAATATTTTTATTTTTATTTTTATTTATTTATTTTTGGTTTTTGGGTCTCACCCAGCAGCACTCAGGGGTTACTCCTGGCTCTATGCTCAGAAATCACTCCTGGCAGGCTCGGGGGACCATATGGGGTACCGGGATTCGAACCGATGACCTTCTGCATGAGAGGCACGCCTTACCTCTATGCTATCTCTCCGGCCCCTCTTCCCTAAATATTTTTATCTTAAAACTAAAACTCAGCTTCAAATCATTCCACATATAACCAGAGATCCTCTGACACCTAGCTCTAATACAAACAGGAAATAAAATATAGGCATTTTGAAGAGAAGTTTTGTCATCACCTAATTGTTCCTACTTACAATTTGTTTGGCTTTCTGAAAAATGCATTTAAATTTTTGTTTCATTTAAGATCCTACAGAAAGGCTTCCAGGCCATCACTTTACTCCCCTCTCTCCTTTTGTCCCCCCTGTGCTTCAGCATAATTTAAAGGACTGTCCATCGCTGTTATGAATAAAAGCCTACTTAAGTCCTGCTATTTAAAATACAATGAACCCTGTTTATATTGATCTCATTCAGAATGTTTTCCCGCATACGATGTCCATCTCTTAAAGTATGGGTCATGTTTCCTCTTAAGATGCTTTCTTATCTTATTCCCCTAAAATGATATAAACAGTTTCAGTAGTCTTGATAATTAGGTATGCGGGTAAAGAAGAGACATCCTGTTCTTTTTTCAAGGATCAGGATACCAGAAGATGAAGTCATAGCGTGTACAAATGCTTGCCTCTCAACCATGAATCTGCTTTCTCCCCTGCGTCTATAAAAAGGACATTTTTCAGGATGTAAATATTAGAAATTTACTAGGAATAAACCTTAGTGGCTAAGGTTTAGAACTAGGTGTCAGAGGACCTCTGGTTATACGTGGAATGATTTGAAGCTGAACTTTAGTTTAAGGTAAAAATATTTAGGGAAGAAATAGGTAGGCAGGAACTAGCTCGAAGTATAACTCACACTAAAGATAACCCAGCTAGTTAGTTGCAAATTTTGGCCAGAAAACCATCAGGGAATAAATACTAAGGCTTAGCCTGTATCTGGAGACTCAAACTTCCCAGATTGTCCCAATGGCTCTGCCCTAAAGGCTCAGATTAGGAGTTGAGGGTCAGGTTGCGGAGTGTGGCTGGAGAGGACATAGGTCAGGATTGTCTCTAAAACCCTCCTCTCACCATTTCCAATTTAACTGTGCTAGTGTGTCCTATGCGGGACAAGTGTGGGAAATAGGTGTGCACAGCTGTTTGTGTGGTTTGTATCTCTGGTGTTGTTACTAGAGAGATGTTGAAATTTCATTGATGAGGATTTATTTTTGCTCCATCAGTGGAATGCTCACCACCTTCATTTTTCCTATGTAGAACCTACCGGAGGTAGAACAACTAGGGCCTTAAATATCCAGGTTTAGGAATGCAGGAGGGAGTTTACCGTCTTTTGTTAGATTGAACCAGCATATAGAGAGGATACTGTTGCTTGAGCAATACATAAACAACCCACTTAATAAATGGGTATGATTTATTAAGTGGGTTGTTTATGTATACAGTGTAAAAAGTATACTGCTTTGGAAAATATCTCTCCTAACTTTTCTTTTTAATCAGAAAATGACATTTTTTTCCCTGTGGACCATGAGCATTATGGACAGGCACTGGAGCCCCATCATCATCCTTAGGTTTGGTTTCTGTCTCTCCTTTCACTATGTAGACTCCTATGGTTGATAGACCCTGCCTGGTAGGCAGTGACAGGTGGGGTTAATAGTCTCCAGGTGCAGATCTCAAAGATAGTTCTGCTTCTAGCTTGTGACACATGCTGTGGGCTGACTAGACAGACCCCTTTGCCCTCTCTGAACCATCCTTTCCTCCTGTGATCTGCAGAGATTACTGGGCTCTCAAGTTGTTCAGGAAGAGATTGTCCTTAGTTCTTACTTCCCAATTGAGGAAGACTTACAGGTTTGCTCTAAAGAGTCTAAAGCTTGTCCCAAAGCAGAATAGAAATAAAGGCAAAGTTAACATCTTGTCCTACATTTATTGTAACACTTAAAGGTAGCAAACTTAAATAATTATGAGAGACTTAATTAGGGATATGATCAGGCAACCAGATGAATGTGCAAATGACAATTGCTTAGGAATTCAGCATAATCCTTAAACAAGAGGGATCAGACACTTATAAACCCTCCTTTCCACAGATTTTCCTTTGATAAGTGACAAAATGGCCAGAGAAAGGAAGGACCATTTCTGATTGGTAATAAGTAGGGAAAAGTGGGGCTTGGAGGGAAACCAAGATTATATGTCTGAGAACCAGGCTGAAGGCCTGGTGTGTTGAGGCTGGGTTGCCTAAGTTTGCTTGATTTGATCAGAGGGCTACAAACTTACATTGGTGTTTATTCACCATCTCTTAATAACCAGATCTTTTGCTGATTGAAGTACCCACTAGTTTGTTCTCTTGGTTATAATAATGTTGTACTTCTCCAGAGCTTCCTGAATACTAGAAATTATGTTAAAATTGGCAACAGCATTATGCTTAATCTCACCAGCAACCCCAAGAAACAGGTGCTATTCCTAGTCCTCCTCTTACAAATGAGATGACAGCACCCTGGAGGGAGGAAAGGCTTACCCTTGGTCAGAGTTAGTGAGTGGTAGAGTCTGGATTTAAATCCTGATCTATTCACTTCTCCAACTCAGTTTTGTTTTTGATCCTGACAGACCTAAAGTTTCTTTTTCTGAAACAAAGAAAGCCAAAACCCAAACATTAAAAAACTAATACTGAATATGAAAACTATAGCTTGTCACTTCTCCAAGCCCCACAATCATTTTTTCTTTTCATTTTTGAGGTATAACCAGTGCCTGAGGGAAATAGAAAAGCATCAGTAGGCAGCAAAGTGTGCCAAAGCTAAGAGTGAATGAGGTTCTGAGTCAAAGGCCTTTATTAGGAGCTTTGAAGATGAATTGAAGCAGAAAGTGACAGAGTCCTGAGATGGAGCCCCTCACTGTCCTCTGGGCTGTGACATCCTTTTCTGGAGGGATTGAGGCCTCTGTTAAATGCAGAGCTGTCAGCAAACGTGCCAAGAGAATTACTGACTCAAAGTTACCATCACAGCTTCCTCTTATTAAGGGAGTGCTCATGTGCTGGGACTAGCTAAGCTGGATGTAATTATCCTCTAATCCTCATCAGAGCTAGGAGAACAGAGGTAGGTCGATCTTGTGAAGTAGGTTCAATGCTAATCCCCAGGTCTCTTGCAACTAGCCTCAAACTTGCTTAGCTGCTTAGTTTCTGAATGATGGAGCTGGAAATGGAGCCCAGTAGAGGTGCCATCTCAGTCACTGTGCCATAGACCTGCCTCAAAGATAGCACATTGGTAATTATAGAGGCTAACTGAGGACAGAGGGGCCTTATTAAGGCCAGGAAGCCAGAGGCTGGCAGAACTGGACAAGAATTCCAGTATTTTATCTCCTGGTCCAACATTCCTTCTTATCTATGGTTGAGTCATTGGGCAGCTTATTTTTTTGGAATTCTTAAAACCATCCTATAGAGAAAATGGATGGAAGTTATATTCCTCAAGTGCTTCCCTGACTCAATATGCAATTAGTCATTATCACTCAGAGGGCCTGGATGCCCTATTGCCAATGTCCCTGTATTTTTAAATGACTGTCAATGACCTAAATATTCATCGTCGACTTTGTTGAGAAACATTAGTGAACCTGGCCAATAAATCTTCTATTCGGGCCATCTACATGCCCATCATTTTATCCAATGAAGAGTCATTCAGGGTCCTTAGACTAGACATGGAGATAGATCTCTGAAATAGATGCTGCTTCTATATGGCTTTGCCATAGCAAAGGTAAGCAAGACTATGAAGAGTTAACACAGGGATCTGACTATGGGTCCAGTTCTCTAGAACTAGCCTTACTTCATCTTTACAACCAGCCTTGGAGGCAGCATCATTTTTAACTCCATTTCCCAAATGCAGAAGAGTGGACAAGATGAACCCTTTAAGCATGATTGGGATATGGCAGAGTCAGAATTTGAGTCCATTGGATTGTGTGACTCGAGAGAGTTCTTTTGTCCCATGGGTCCTGACTGTACTTTTGGGAGGGTTGCTTCAGAGTATTGGGGAAAAGCTAAAGACCCTTTTTCTTGCACAAGCCCCTGCCACAACACTTCAATCAAGGAACTTCTGTCTTCTCCTTGAACCTCCAGTATAAGTTATACCTGATCTTTCTTCCCTACTCATTTTGTTATGGGATCATCATGTTTGCGCTGGGCCGAGGTGCTTACACTCTTTGTTGTCAGTCACAAACTTAAATTGTTGCTTATTGCTTGAGCACATGCTCAGTGGGCCCTGTAGTGCTTCACATATGTGGTGGTCATTCGCCTGGCCACACAGTATGCAGATATGGTAGTTGAGGTGCTCATGAGGGATCACTCACTTGAGCTATAGAGCTCCAGCATACACAGTGGGTTGGGGATTACACGTATTCTGTTAGTGCAGGCTGTTCTGGTCTGGAATTGTGCTTGGCACACATGGGAGGTACCTGAGGGTAAACTCTTGACCCATGCTTGCAAGCAGTTTGCCCCCAAGTTACCCTCTGGAGCACTGGAAGATTTATTTATTGATATGGAACCATACCCAATAGTTAATAACACAGAAGAGGTTATTAATCAGGGGGTTATTCTTGGCACTCTGCTCAAGAGTGACCTTTATCCATGCTAGGAAACCATGTGTACTGTTGGTGGATGAAACCAGGGTCAGCAGCATGCAAGGCAAGCATCTTAAATTCTGTGCTATCTCCTCACTCCTCACCCTGCCCTATGATCTTAGTATGTGTTGAGTACTCCAGCAGCATTTACCTAGGCTATGACAGGATTAATATTTGTTGCCTTCCATCAGCTCATAGACTGGTATGGACAATGAAACAGCTACAGAATTGTGGACTGAGTATGACCATAGGGCAATGATAAAGTACTCAGAAGCCTACAGCCAGGGGCATTGAGCATGGGGTATGGGTAGAAATTATTTCCATCAGGAAGGCTTTCTGGAGGAGTTGAGGTTGAAGCTCCTTCCTAAAGAAAGAGTGGACGTATTGGGGAAAGATGCAGTTGAAGAATGTCATAGGCAAAGACCTGAGGTTAAAGGAAGATGGAAGTTCCATTTTTTGCATGTGTGCCTGTGGCAGATACCTAGAAATTAAAGCTCTTTGGTTGCAGATAGTTCTCTGAGTCCCCATGAGGCTCTTTTATGTCTCTGGAACATTGCTTCTGGAAGTGAGGCTTGGAATGGCTGTTGGGTCTCAACACCACTGGGGAACCAGAACTAGGGTGGAGCTATCTCATGAACATGCATTGTGAGAGGTAAGAATCCTAGTTATGGGGCCAGAGTGACAGCACAACAAGTAGTGTGTTTGCCTTGCATGTGACTAAACCAGATTCAAACCCTGGCATCCCATATGGTTCCCCAAATCTGCCAGGAATGATTTCTGAGCATAGAGTCAGGAGTAACCTCCGAGTGCCTCCCGGTGTGGCCCAAAAGCCACCCCCCCAGAAAAAGAAAAAGAATCCTAGTCATGTATATTACTTTAACTTCTTTTGTCACCCAGTTCTTGTTCAGAGTTTGATCACTTCCAACTATCACTGTCATAGGGTCTTTGTTCCTCTAGTCTTTGTGGCAAGTTTCCTACTATGAACCAGTCCTCTTGCTTATGGCTCTTGTCTCTATTGTCTTTGGATATTATTACCATACTATCGTTTTTTTTTAAATCCCACAAATGAGTGTGATCATTCTATGTCTATCCCTCTCCCTCTGACTCATTTCACTCAGCATAATACTCTCCATATCCATCTACGTATAAGCAAATTTTATGACTTCATTTTTCTATAACAATATTGCAAACCACAATGTCTAAAAGGAAAAAAGGAAGAGAGACAAGAAAAATGTCTGCTAAAGAGGCGGCAGGAGGGATGGCAGGAGGGAAATGGGGACATTGATGATGGGAAATGTGCGCTGGTGAAGAGATGGCTGTTGGACGTTGTATGACTGACTGAAACTCGAGTTTCACGAACAACTTTGTAACGTGATCCAATGAAAAAATTAATTTTATTAAAAAAGAAAAAAGAACCCTAGCCAGTGGTGGAGGTGGGTTCTCTAGAATGGCTGAAACAAAGAGTTTAATAGTATAGGGGTGAACCCTTGTTCTGACACAGGGCATGGGACTGGGCACAGGGCATTTTTTTTTTCTGCATCCCAGCTTCCTCATCTTCCTCATCTGGTAACTGCAAATGAGAAACTAATGATTGCCAGCAGCCTCACTTAGCCCGGGAGTGCAGGAGTGCGGCGCACACGTGCTCATGCCTGTCACGCGCGACAGGAATGCTTGGCCCGAGGAAGTGCCGACAGATGGAAGCTATTAGTATTGCCAACACACGTTTCCGGAGTCGGCTCACACTTCCCGCCCTCTCAGAGCTCTCAATTAATAACAGAGACTCAGACTAATCACAGGCCAGGACGATCACTTGTGTGTTGGGGTCTAGGGCAGGCAGCAGCAACCTCTGGCAAGAGGGAACAGGGGGATGTGGTCCCGAGGGTTCTACGACTGAGGCAAGTGCTCCAAATAGAGCAGAAAGTTGAGAGAGAAGAGGAGAAAAGGCCTTGCTGTCTGTAGACATGAGGCAGAAACGGGCTACAAGTGCTTAGTAAGGGGCCATGGCCTGGTACACCCCTGGGGGTCTGCAAAGAAGAGAGTGGAGCTTGAAGTAGGGGTGCAATGGAAGCCTTAAGTCGCACAGGAGTCCCCTAGCCATGGTCCTGAACACTGCTGTGCCCTGGATCTCTGAGTCCCATTCCCAGGACTAGTCCTACAGAAAGGCAAGCCCAAATTTATTAAATGCAATTTAATCCAGGGTTTACTAGTCTACCCTGGCACCAGGGCCCCTTCACTCACCTCCCAGCCACTTTCTCTGCAGATCACACTTTGGACTTGGGTCTGGGACACTGGGGAGCTGTTGAAAAGTTTTGAAGCCCTGGAGTGTGGGGTCAGATGTGTTTTCTCAAGACCTCCTCTAATTATCTAAACAACCTGGGATCAAATTAAGCCCCGGGGAAGCTGTTTCAAGGGCTTAGCTGGCTCAGCTGAGGCTCTTTTATTTTCCAGGGTGACTTCCCTTCGTGGGGTCCCTCTCTGAACATTGGCTCCCTTTCAAGTAGAAGAAGCTGAGAAACTTCCCCAGGATGAACAGTGGTTTTCCTTCTGACCTTCTGCGTGGCTCTTTAAAGCTGAAGGTTAGCTAATTCAGCCTCTTGCTTGGATTGACACTTGAAAGCCACGATGGGGCTTTTTGGGGGTTAAAGGTTATAGCCACTGGAGCTGCAGCTTCCTTGAACATTTTCTGAAGTTTTTTCTTTTTACTCCATGGTGCATTCTTGCAGAAAGTGGGAGGCAGAATAAGCAAGTCCCTTAGGAAGATTTGGGCAAAACTTGACATCTATCTTTCAGTAGGAAACAAGGAGGTAGATGGGAGCTTGTGAGAGACCTGTCTCCAGCTCAGTTCTCTGGCGAGAGATACAGTGGATTAGAAATTAGCTTCCTTCGAGGCCGGAGAGATAGCATGGAGGTAAGGCATTTGCCTTTCATGCAGAAGGTCATCGGTTCGAATCCCGGCGTCCCATATGGTCCCCTGTGCCTGCCAGGAGCAATTTCTGAGCATGGAGCCAGGAGTAACCCCTGAGCACTGCCGGGTGTGACCCAAAAGCCACAAAAAAAAAATTAGCTTTCTTCAAGACAGAAAGTTTTTGTTTGTTTGGTTTTTGGTTTTTGGGCCACACCCGGTGATGCTCAGGGATTGCTCCTGGCTCTGCACTCAGAAATCACTCCTGGCTTAGGGGATCATTTGGGATGCTGGGGGATTGAACCACAGTCTGTGCTAGGTTAGTGTGTGCAAGGCAGACACCCTACCACTTATGCTACCATTCTGGCCCTGAGACAGGCAGTTTTTTAAAAGGGAAGATATGGGTGCTTTGGGGGAGGCTGGACTGGGCTGGCTGCATGTAAGGCAAGTACCCTTCCCATAGTAATATCTATTCCTCCAGCCCATATGGTATCAGCTCTGAATGCCCTCCTTGAGTACTTTATACCCAGTGGCAGATTCTGTAGGCCAGTCCAAACATGGTCTTTCCTACTCTTGTCTTCTCCATTGTGCATCTAATTCCAACCCATCAAAACACCAGATGACCACCATAGCCTCCAGGCTAATTTTATTATTTCATTCTACCTGCATTTCTGCCCCGTAAGCAGCAACTCCATACTGATGTTTCCAATGGGAACCCTGAGAGTCTTCAAGTTTCCTTATTCTGGGAAGTGTGAGTGGGTGTGGGGATAAGTCTTAAATTCTCTGCCATGGCTTTAGGGATCTATTCCTGACTTGGCCCTTTTTTCCATTTCTCCAGCCCATCCTGCAATATATTGTACACCAACCGTGCTGGTCCTTTCATTGCCATCATGCTCAATAACTCTACCTGTGGTCTTGGAAAACTTTTATTCCAGTTTACTGTGGGACTCCTTTCCATCATACAGATCTAGAATTCAGTGTTACATCTGCAGAGACTTTTCTTGAACCAAACAACCAAAGGCGCTCTTTCTCATCTGTGCTTGCTATTAATTTCTGTTTTAGTTTTTTGTTTGTTTTGGTCACACACAGTTTTGCTCAGGGCTTACTCCTAGTTCTGCATTCCTGGATAACTGCTGGCAGGATTCAGGTCCATGTGAGATGCCAGGCATCAAACTTGGGTTGGCTGCATGCATGCTACCCACTGTATTAACAGATCACTCTGGCCCCATCTATTATCTTTTGTCTATGATCTACTGATTCCATTAATTTTGTTGCTCCTACGAATCAGGGAACTAAGATTATCCATGAATAGTTTATCTGATTGTCACCTTCTCTTAATACTTGAGTTCTCCACTCTGCTATTTCCTATGCTGAGGACAGTTTCTGGCACATGGTATTTGCTCAGTAACCTTTGTGAATAATGTTACTAATGCTAGTAGTCTGGGACTTTACAAGCCCAGGGCCCAACATAAGGCCAAGTCTCTCTGTCTGTCTGTCTTTCTGTCTCTCTCATACATACACAGTGTGGCAGTGTATGATAGGGGATATAGTCCTATGGTCTCCACTTGTGTTCAAGCCTGAAACCCAGGTGTGACTTGTCATTCTCTCCACTCACATTCTGCACATTGAATCAATCAGCATGTCCAACAAATCAATAAGAAAAAGACAAACAACCCACTCGAAGATGAAAGCTGTAAACAAGCCAATCACAGAAGCAAAGCATAAAGCTGTAAAGAGGTAGATTGCAGAAGAGCAGCCCAGGAGCAGATACTGAGGCACACAAATGTACTGTGTAGGAAAGGTGCTTTCAGCCCTCTTCCACCCCTTCTACCCCCATTGACAGTGCTGGGAACAAATGGTTCAGATATAGACAAAAGGAAAGGCAGAAACCAATAGTGTACTGGGTGTCATTTTATAGAAAATCACTGAGGCAAAAACCTGTGTCTACTTTCTCTGACTTAAGGAAATAGGCTTGGAGTTAAGTCCACATTAGAGAACGTTGTCCCATTTGTCCCAATGCAGAGACCCTTGCTATGCAAAAGTTTAGTCAGGTTAGATTCATATAGACAATTGACTGTAGAAGGGGCCCTTGTTCTTTTAGTGATTTTTGGTATAAAGCAATATTGAACATGAAGAACATTTGGGGCTCTCAATCCTCGAGGCTGTTAACCCACTGACCCCATACATTTGTCTCATATTTATAATTTTCTTAATCTTCCATGGTGCCTCTGCTTCAACCCTGTTCACCTGGGGTTGTTCTCCAGCAGATAGAAATATATAAACATGGATAAAAATATTGAGAGCTGGGAAGGCTGTGGAAATGAGCACTTTCATGCACAGTGGGTGGTGATGTGAGTTGGTTGAACCTCTTTGGAGAACCACTTAATAACATCCATCAAAAATCAAAGTGCTCTAATACTGCAGCCCATCCACCTATGAGTCCATCTGAGGGAAAAACTCACACAGGTAATTAGGAGCAGGAATAATTATTGCAACATGGTTCACGTAAACTTGAAACCAGTTTCAACGCAACCACAACTGCAGAGGAAGAATGAACCAAGTTGGTGATTCCTACGTGTGGCTTAGGGCAATGAAGCAGAGTGAGAAGGCTCCTTTTGTGAAAGTCTCTGGATGAAGGTACTTCCTGAAATGCATTGTGTGTGTTGAATAAGATCAGAAGTTGCAGATCAATATTGACAATAAGATCATGAAGGTGTATATACATATTTGTAATATTAACATAGATAATATTTGATTAGTAGCTATTTTTTGCAATGAGCTTACCTGTACAAAGTAATTTTGGTAGTGCAAGTCATTTCACCCTTATAATCTCTCTTAGGTAGATGTGAGTAGGATCACCAGCCCCATAGATCAAGAAATTGTGGCACGGAGCGATTTGGCAACTTGCCTAGGGCTTCACAGTCAATAGCAGTTAGGCTGAGATTCAGATTTAGATGGATTGTGTCTCTTTTCCCTTTTGCAATTTGGGCCACATCTGGCAGTATCTTGGCTCTGTTATCAGGGGTCATTCCTGATGGTGCTCGGGGAGAACTATATGCAGTGCCAGGGATTGATCCAGGTTGGATCCCATGCAATCCTTGCATTTTATCTCTTCATGTCTCTTAGCAAATGAACTGATGTAATAGTTGGGCAACTTTGAGTGTGAAGGACTCAGCATTATTATATTAGTTTTATCTTATATTTACAGATAAAGTATCTGAGTTGCAGGGAAGTAAAAGAATCAGCCCAGAATCAGCCCCAGTTGTAAGGAGAGGAAGCAAATTTGAAACTGGTCAGGGTCTCTCTCCCTCCCTCCTTTCTTCCCTCTCTCCTCCCCTCCCTCCCTCTCTCCCTCCCTCCCTCTCTCCCTCTATCCTCTCTTCCTCCCTTCCTTCCTTCCTCTGTCCCTCCCTCCCTCCCTCCCTTCCTTCCTTCCTTCCTTCCTTCCTTCCTTCCTTCCTTCCTTCCTTCCTTCCTTCCTTCCTTCCTTCCTTCCTTCCTTCCTTCCTTCCTTCCTCTCTCTCCCTCTCCCCCTCCCTCCCTCTCTCCCCCTTCTTCCCCTCCCTCCCTCTCTCATTCCCTTCCTCTCTCCCCCTTCTCCCCCTCTCTCCCTTTCTTCCTCCCTCCCTCCCTCCCTCCCTCCCTTTCTCTCTCTTTCCCTCCCTCCCTCCCTTCCTTCCTTCCTTTCTTTCTCCCTCCCTCCCTTCCTTCCTTCCTCTCCCTCTCCCCCTCATTCTCTCCCTCCCTCTCTCCCCCCCCCCTCTCCCCTTCTCCCCCTTTCCCCCTCCCTCCCTTTCTTCCTCCCTCCCTCCCTCTGTCCCTCTCTCCCTCCCTCCCTTTCTCTCTCTGTCCCTCTCTCCTTCCCTCCATCTCTCCTTTCCCTTCCTTCCTTCCTTCCTTCCTTCCTTCCTTCCTTCCTTCCTTCCTTCCTTCCTTCCTTCCTTCCTTCCTTCCTTCCTTCCTTCCTTCCTTCCTTCCTTCCTTCCTTCCTTCCTTCCTTCCTTCCTTCCTTCCTTCCTTCCTTCCTTCCTTCCTTCCTTTCTTTCCTCATACCTGGTAGTGATCAGGGCTTACTCCTGTATCTGTGCTCAGGGTTTAATCCTGGTGGGGCTCATGGGACTGTATGTGTTGCTGAGGATTGAAGCTGGGTTGGTGCATACAAGGCAAGCAGCCTACCACTGTACTATCTCTCTGACTCCTCTTCCTATTTTAAAATCATATATATATATATATATATAGTCAGATATTTTTACTCTTCACTCTTTTATTAAATATGGAATTTTCAGATATTTGACGGCCTTGAAGTATTCCCCCCGCCCTTCCCCCGACCCCCAGGAACTCAGATGAGAATCATTGGCACCCCCTCCCAGGGGTAGACATAGGCTAGAGTTCAGGGCATTTTCCCAAAGGACCTTTTCCTCCTGAAGAGAAATTTCAGTGTCAGTTGTGAGATAATAATTTCCCCACCTCATTACCTAAACCACAAACCTGGAAGAAATAAATGTGGCTGCGCTGGTATTGGAGCTATGCTGGGGAAGTGGAGGGAACTGGATGATTCATTCCAACCTAGAGAATTTTGGCAACTCCACTGAAGAAGGGTCCATTGAGCCATTTCTCACGGAAGGGCAGGGAGGTCTCTGATAAGGGGAAAAGCAAGAGAAGGTCGAGGAAGAAAAGGCACAGAGATATCAGGGGCTTAGTGAGGAACAGGGAGTTGTCCTGTACTCTCTGAATCTTCAGGGTTTGGCTGGTGCTTGGTTGGAGAGGTCAATGGCAGACCACTCCAGGAAGGTCTAGACAGTTTGCTTAGAATGCAGTTGATTGCACAGGAGGCCATTGCAATGACCCATGTTTTGTTTTTGTATTTTCTGCATCAAAGCATGGGCATACATGAGGAATGCAAAGTTGCCTTTTTTTTTTTTTTTTTTTTGCTTCTTGGACTACACCCAGTGACACTCAGGAGTTATTACTGTGCTCAGAAATAGCTACTGGCTTGGGGGACCATATGGAATGCTGGGGGATCCAACCGCGGTCTGTCCTAGATTAGCGCATGCAAGGCAAATGCCCTACCACTTGTGCCATTGCTCTGGCCCAAATGTTGCTTTTATACAAAGGTCTAGGCTGTATGACATGGAGGTGGGCATTGTCCCCTGCATATACCTGAGGAGAGAAACAGGCTTGTGGAAGCAAGGATAGAGAAGGGAGGAAGGCAGTAAGGAGGTAGGTTCCTGAGAGTCTGGTTGTCAAAGTCACAGGGACTATAGCTTTGGGTAGGGAAGTGGGGGAAAATTACAAGGATCCAGATACATTAATTCAGTGTTTTCCCTAAGAGAAGACCTCAAGGCTTTTCCCTCTAAGAATACAATTCTGGAACCCAGAACTGAGCAATCATGTTCCGTGTCCTCAGGCTCATCTCCTCCTGGGAGTGTGGCTTCTTGTATGGATCAGCTTGGCTCAGTGAGGAGACCAGACTGTGTCTCTCAGTGATTGCCTTGATTGACTATCAACAGTGGACATTCGCTTTCATTAACAATATTATTAAATGCCAGCCTGATGGAATAATGAATTTGGCAATCATGGCTGCACTTTGAGATCACATTTATGGGGTACTTTCTAATTTTGTTGTCTTAGAGATGCTCCAAGAGTCCTGAAGAAACACCATGCCCATCCATAGACATGGATAAGGTAGACTTAAAGTGGGAATTCAAACAGTATTTTTTGGCAGTAGACGGGGTTTGAATTAGTGGAGCACTGGTTTATTTCCAGTCAATAATCTTTCACTGCATCTATCTATCTGCACATCTGTCCACCTGTCCATATATCCACCCACCTGCCAATCATCTATCCATTATCTATTCATCCACCATCCATTCATCATCCATCTGTTCATCTGTCCACCATTCATCTATCCGCCATTATGCATCCGTTCATTCATCCCTGAACCATCCACTTATATGACTATTTTGCAAATAGTCATAATAGACCCATGCTTCATTCTGGGAATAGGAAGGTGAGCAAAATAATGTATAGCTTTTGTTGCAGAGGTAGATTAATAAACAGGTACTTATTCTTCTGAGTAAATGACCTTGAGGAAGTTAAGTGATCCTGTTATAATATGAAGATGAAATAGGTCAAGATATAGACTTCAAAAGGGCCTGAAGAAGAGACCTGTTGGGTGGGCAGCATGAAGTGTGAAAGGAGGAAGAACAAAGTTGTCAGGAACTCAAGTATTCAATAGGATTAGAACATAATGTGTGAGCACCCATGAACCCACACATGTACCCATGGTGTGTGCCCAGGCATATGTACACCAGCCTACCATGCTTATATGTGAGAACACATGGCACTACACTAGTATACATGTGTATGTGTGTGTGTAGCTGTGCACCCAATGGTATGAGTGTGAATGTGTGGACAATATGGGAGGGATGAGGCTGGAGTTGAAAAAAAAAATCCAGGCTGGACTCAGGACTGAAGAAAAAAATTCTGGAAGAAAATAATTTTTGCAGGCCACCTCTGCCCCCAACAGAAGGGGACAATGAAGGCCCTGGTCACATCGGTGACCCAAGTGAGACTAGGAGAAAGAAGAATAAACCACCCTGTAAGCCCTTGCTACATCCTCCTGCACTGCACCCCTATTATTATAAGAGGAAAGGGTTAAAGAGTCAGCGTTCCCATTTTCTACCTTTGCTCTTCAGGCTCATGAAGATGCATTAGTGGAGCACAGAGAGCAAAGGTGTGTCAAGTCCCTGCCCCGGGCTAGTTCTCACAAGAGAAGAGAGTGTTGCTGCTAAAGAGAAATTTTCCAGGCCAGTTGCTGACAGCCTTGTCTTTCACTGGGGCAGAGAAACAAACACGCCCCGGTTCCTGCCCTGCTCCACAGGGCTCCTGTGCATGGGGTTAATTGTTTATGCGAACATTCCCCAGAAGGCTGGCAGGAGTGGGGCGGGGGTGGGGTGGGGGGTGGGGGGGAAGAGTTGAGCTCAGGCCCTTCCCCAGCTCAGACCATGGCTGACAATAGCTAACATGATGGGCCATGCAGGCTCTGTCCTGAGAGACTGGGCCACGGCTTTCACCATAAAACCAAGCCAACTTCCCTGAGAGAGCTGTGGTGCCTAGCCCTTCCCTAGAGCATCCCCAGAATTCACTGTGATGCCTGGCCAGTCCTCTTTTCTAGAAGAGACAGGGATACCTGATAACTATTTTTTTCCCTCAGTGAAAGAATTGTTTTATTTAAATAAATTTACTTGGAGAAATGTGAAGAGGAGGAGAAGGAGAAAGGCAGAGGAGAAAGTAGAGGAGAAAGAGTGAGTGTGAGAGAGAAGAGAGAGAGGAGCAAGAGAAAGAGAGAGAGATGATTGCTGGTTTCTTTCCATAGGGGTCAATCAAGACCTAGAAGCTGCTAAGTAGATGCTGTGATGAATCCCATAGAAGAGAAAAGCTTCAGGGAAGTGTTGGGCCAGTGGCAAAGACAATGACATATCCCAAGATCTGTCATAATCCCAGGTGTGTGTGTCTGTGTGTGTGTGTGTGTGTGTGTGTATGTGTGTGTGTGGCAGGTTCAAGATGAGGGTGGGAACATGGCAGTAACAATAATGTTATTAGGTGCTTAAGAGATGCTGGCACTGGGCTTAGGAGGTCCACAGGCCTTATGCTATATACTATATGACTTAGTGACATGGAGACCTGTGATATGTTGAATAGTGATCCTCAAAGATGTCCATATTCTACCCCCCAGAACCTGTATCTGTTACCTTACAAAGAAAAAAGGGACAGTTGTGGATGAATTATTATCTTGGGACCCTATAGCTGGGCCCACAAAACTCACAAAAGTCCTTCTAAGTGACGATAGGGCTGTGGATCAGCCTGGCATCAATCTCTGGCAACAGAGATTCAGTGAGGAAAAAGAGCTGCCATTGCTGGTTGAAAGGTGGAGATGCCTTGAGGTAGAGAATTTGCTAGAAATCAGAAAAGGCAATGAAACATTCTCCTCCAATGAAACCCTGCCCAGATTTTGAGGTTAGCCCCTCAAGACCCCTTTCAGATATCTGCAACACAATCACAAATCTGTGTTATCTCAACAACTAATCTGTGAAGGCAGTTAATCAGCAATAAGACATGAGCATGGCAGGCTTTGTTTGACTCTCCTTCCACCAGCAGGGATAGGTAGAGGCACACGGAAGGTTCTAGAAGGCTTGAGGTTATACACAATGTTAGAAGTGACCCTTCATGAATCAGTGCTCTGACCGTCTTCAGAGTGTGCTCAAACCACTTCATAGCAGCAGTTCATGTGGTCACCTCTGCTGGAAAAGGCTGAGGCAATTGTTACATTGAGTGGCCATGGGGGAGTGGGGTTGGGCATTGGGAGCAGGGTGGAATGGATTGGGGTGAAAATCTGGCCATCAGTAGAAACAAAGATAACTCTCTCCTATGGCATGGTGTGGAATAGTCTCTGCAGATGCTGAATAGTTAGACTGTCGTCACCTGTAAAATGGGATGCATGAGAAATACTAAGCTTGACCAGAGCGATAGTACAGCAGTAAGGCATTTGTCTTGCATGTGGCCAACACAGGACAGAACCCGGTTCAAATCCCACATCCCATATGGTCCCCTGAGCCTGCCAGGATCGACTTTTGAGCACAGAACCAGGAGTAACCCCTGAGTGCCTCTGAGTATGACCCCAAAACAAAAACAAACAAACCAAAAAAAAAAAAAAAGAAAAAGAAAGAAATACTAAGCTTACAAGCATTTGTGAAGAATGAATATTTTAATGGTAACAGTGCCCAATGCAGAGCTAGAGAAAAATAGCCAACTTTCAACTCAACCCAATAGATTGAATACATGACTTGTGTGTATGAAGTTGGCTTGATTCCTCCTGCACTGCCTATGGTCCTGAGCACCTCCAGGAGTGACTTGAGAATAGCTCCTGAGCACTGCTGGGTGTGATCCTCTCTCTGCCCCAGTAAAACATCCAATACAAAGCTTCTCTTACCAAGTGCCTAGGAGTGGTTCACTTTACATTTTTGATTAGGGTGCAGTGGAGAAGAGTATGGGTACAACCTTCTTTCAGGCTAAAAGGCAACTTTGTCCTTTAAGAAATCAGTAGCCATGGAATCTACTGTAGGGAAGGGTGACTGGGTGCTGTGTGTTGAGCACCTAAACTCAGACATGGCTTGTGGCAGGTCTTAGCACATGTGAGTACTTTTCTCTGTTCCTGGTCACTAAAGTATAGCATGGAAACTTCAGAGCTCTCCCCACCCAGCTTCCCAGTTGGAATGTGGTGTGTCTCAGATTCCTCTTACTGCTGTAAAAAGGAGGGCAAAAGGTTCCTGGCTCAGCCCACCCTTCACCCTGGTCCCTGGCATTACAGCTGCCTAGATTTCTTCTGTAAAACGTACACTGTAGTTTTCCCAAGGCCTTCTGCCAAGCTCCTCTGCTCTGCTGTTCCATCGTCCACACAAAGCACCCTGTACTCATGAGAGCCAGCTAACTGTTCCCTTCTAGACTTCCATCACTAAATTTATAATAAAATTAAAAAAAAAATGGGGCCAGAGTGATAGCACAGTAGTAGGGCTTTTGCCTTGTATGGGGCTGACCCAGGACTGACCAGGGTTCAAGCCCAGTTATTCCATATGATCTCATGAGTCTATCAGGAGCGATTTCTGAGCATAGAGCCAGGAGTAACCCCTTAGCACCTTAGCCGCTGGGTGTGACCCAAAATCCAAATAAATAAATAAATAAATAAATAAATAGAGTGGCTTTTAGAAATTCTCATGGGAAGAGGATGGTGTAGACAAACTTGAATGAACTGCTTATGGGTGGAGGCTGAGGCCATAAGAGGCTGAAGGAGCAATAGATAATCTCTAGCCACCTCATCCCAGATGCATGGCCTGGGTACCTGCAGAGCTTTGGGTTTTAGGAACAAAAGGAGACTAGCAGGGGGCACAAAGAAGGGAAGTCACAGTGTGTGTGTGTGTGTGTGTGTGTGTGTGTGTGTGTGTGTGTGTGTGTGTGTGTGTGTTAGTCTGTTTCTTTGTCTTTCTCTCACATGGCTCCTGATTTCACTGGATGGTTGAGAAAGGAGAATAGGGGGTCATTTTCGATTGCTGAGTGGGCCTGGAGGCCTGGCCTGGTTCTAGACAACTCAGCAGCTGCTGAAACAGGCTGAGTGTAGCCCTGAGACCATTCAGCCATTGCTTTTCTCTAAACTTTGTGAGAGGGCTGGGATGTTTCTTTCCTTCCCCAGTCCCATCCAGAGTTGGGTGGGATCAGAGCTTCTCTGAAACCTTAACAGACCCTGAGGCACACAATATAGAGGTAGCTGAGTGGCTGCCTACACTGACCTCCACACCTTTTCCCAACTAGCCAGGTTGATCCTCAGGACCAGGGCCACTGAACAATGATGTTTTATTTTATATGTCAACTTGGCTGGACTACAGTAGCTCGGTATTTGGTGATGTTTGATTCTGCTTTTTCTGGGAGGTTGTTTTGGAAAGAGATTCACAGAGGAGTGGAGCATATATATACATCTGTTGAAGACCTAAGTAGAGCCGAAAACTGACCTTTCTTAGGAGGAGGGAGTAGATTGTGCCCTGGATGCCTTTGCACTTGAATTGCAGCATTGGTTCCTCCAGACACACTACACAACCCTACAGCTGCAGCTAGTGGCTTTCTCAGCCGCCATTCTTTAGTGAGCTGATCCATTAAGAGAAATCTCACTGTAGAACCATAGTTTTAGCTGCTTTCTCAGCTAAACCTCAGAGGGCTTTGGGCAAGGAAGCCTCAGTTGAAAGCAGCAGGGTCAATGCCAGATGCAGAGGAGAGGGGCCATCCGGGTCTCATGAGCTGTGGCCTCCTCAGCCATTGAGTCCATTGGGTGTCCTGGTAAATGATATACATTGTGACATGAAAGGAACAGCTCTGTGCTCCTAGTGGGAGTGTTTCTAAGTAATCCAGGAATGGTGTGAGAGAGAATTAACTTTCAGGAGCCAGAGGTCTCTCTCAGGGCACTAGAGCAGCAAACATGTCATGGAGTCTCAGGACAGCTGGAAGCACCAGTGGGTGATTGTCTCAGTATGGGGACTGTATGTCAGTGCACCTTCCTTTAGAATTTCCTTCCCTGCCAGACTCAAGACACTTGCCACAACTACCATCTGTGTCTCTTATTCCACATCTTCAAGAGAAGCCTGTAGATGGGTGGTAACATCATGGGTTGGGTATTCCCTCTGGGTCCTTAGCGATCAAGTGAGGCTTGGAAGAGAGGGTGCCTTGGTAATGTAGGGTATTTTGGGGGTACTGCCTTGCAGGGCTCGGAGTGGAGCTGATTAAACAAGAAGTGCAAAGCTAAGCAAAGTAGGAAGATTATCCATGGTAGCCTGGGGGCTGCAGTTACTGTCATTCAAAAAAATTCTACTGAAAATGAGGGAAGTAAGGACATTGGAGGCCATCAGGGCATGCTTCAATATTAGGGAGTTTTGAGCTGGTGTGACCAGTTACCTGTAAGTAATAATCAGTAGTTTCATCCTTTGAGGTTACTGTTAAATGCCCATCCACCTGGCTAAGTAGGATGATTCTAAAGGTGGCAGAGAGTAGAGAAAGGAATATTCTGAAATATGCACCGTTTTGGATGGATGCTTGAAGTGATGCTCATGCTAGGGGGTGATTCACTTCAAGGACTCTTGGCTTTTGTATGTTTCAACTTTCAATCGCAACACTACACTAATGTGGCTTTTCTTGCATTGAATTAAAATTAATCTAATACTTGACAACTCTGGCTGGACGCCTGCCAAATATGGAGACTGGAGATGCTTCCTGTAAATTCTGCCACAGAGGATTCTTACGATTCAGGGAACAGCTCATCTATCTGACTGCCACACACTCCTGACCCTGGTTCTCCAGAGATTCCCTTTCCTCAGATCTCCTTGCATAAACGTGACCGTGTTCTGAGGCAGTTACTTTTTCAAATCTGTATAATCTCTGGGGACCAGGATCATTTGAGGTGCGGGGAAAGGGTCATTTTGACGAACCAACTCTGCTCCAAGTCAGTCTTGGACTTTTTCCAGTAATAATCTCTTTCGTCATTAATGGCCTGCTGGGTGAATCTTATTATATCTCCTTAAAATAATTTAGATGCTAATATCTCCCAGTGACCATTATGCGGGGAACGTGGGGCTGGAGGTGGTGGTGAGGACTGAAGGCTGTCTTAATTCTATGCTCCTTTTCACAGCTGGAGACCCTCTCTCTTGCAACGGCCCAAGAAAAGCTGCCCTCGCCAGCAGGATTTCACGCCTGTGCCCTCAAAATGCCTTTGACTGGTATTCCAAAAGTTCTACTCTCCGAAGTAAGGAGCCAGGTTTCTGGGTGAGCAACTCAAGGGGGTACTGGATGAATTTCCAAGAGATCTCTGGATGAAGCATGGAAGGGCCATGGTGCTTTTGATTCAGGGTGGGCTGGGAGAGGCACGGAAATAAATGGAAGGATCTGGCAGTCAGGCAATTTGATTTCCAGTTGTGTGTTTGTTATGACTAACCAAGTTCATTTATTTCCTTTGTTCATTTGTTCATTCATTCAGCAGCTATTGATTTTTACTTTGTCTCAGGACTGTGCTAGTTCTGAGAAAACAGAGCCAAACATGCCATCATGCCTGCTTCAGGGAGTTCATCACTTAAGTGGGACTTTCCTCTTCCTGGGGCTGAGCCCTTGTCTGTATGAGTATATGTGTGTGGGAGGCTTGAAGGCTCTTCTAGGATAGATAGTAGGCACCCTCAGGGCCAGAGTTGTGGCCCTGGCATCAGCGTCTTGTCCTTAAGGAACTCAGGGTCAGTGGGAGCAGAAATAATCGTGTCCTAGGGCTAAGTGGATCAGGGTCAGTGCATATTTGTTCAAGGCACGTGGGAAAGTTAATGTGAACATGTCACTGTACTTAGGGCTGGTGAGGACAAAGCTGCAGGATCCTAAGGCTCAGGGCCCCACCTCAAAGTTGTCAGGGAATTACGGCTTAAATCCAGCTGGTGTTTAATCCTTTTCACTCTACAAAGGGCTGCATGGTTCTTCTCTAATTCTTGGGAAGTTGATTTCTGATTCAATCCCAGGGAATAGTGTAATAAAATAGGCTGCACCGAGGTTCTTGATTTTGAGCACCAGGGAATATGCCACCACTTAAAAACAAAGTGATAATGCTGTTGACATTGTAACAGAAATATTTCTTGTCGGATGCTAGAGAGTACGCCAATGTTGTTTTCTTAGAACAGGAGGAAGCATGAGGTGTGAGTATAAAGCTCGATGGTATAGCATATGGGCCCCACCAGCTGGGGGGAAGGGTCAAGATGATATACCAATGATTGTCCTAAGGATACTGTATTGCTGGCTCTGATTCAGTATACACATGTGGGGACCTCAGCCTCAACTGATTCCTCCCCAGAACCTTGGGGATCCCTGCAAGTAGAATATGAGGTGATATGGCCATTGCTACTAGGAAGAGCTGCCAACTATATCTCCTAATAAGGTTTGTATAAGCCTTGGGAATGCAATGGATTTCTATCTCGACTTTGGGGAGTGACTCTGTCAGAGTCAAACACATACCTTGTCTGGTGGTGAGAGTAGTTAAAGGAAGTTCTCCCAGGAATTTTAAGAAGAGAGCATTGGCATTTGTTGGGAATGGTCTTCAGCTTCCAGTTGTCAATCCTATGATCTGAGCCAAATCTCTCTCTCTCTCTCTCTCTCTCTCTCTCTCTCTCTCTCTCTCTCTCTCTCTCTCTCTCTGTCTCTCTCTCTCTCTCTCTCTCTCTCTGTTTTGAGGCCACACCTAGTGGTGTTCAGGGGTTACTTATGGCTCTGTGCTCAGGAATTACACCTGGTGGTTCTTGGGAGATCATACAGAATGCCAGGGATCAATCCTGTGTTGGCCACATGCAAGACAAATGCCCTACCAATTGTGCAATTGCTCTGACCTCACAAATCTTTTTCTTTTTCTTTTTCTTTTTTTTTTTTTTGTGGTTTTTGGGTCACACCCGGCAGTGCTCAGGGGTTATTCCTGGCTCCGTGCTCAGAAATTGCTCCTGGCAGGCACGGGGGACCATATGGGACGCCGGGATTCGAACCGATGACCTTCTGCATGAAAGGCAAACGCCTTACCTCCATGCTATCTCTCCGGCCCCACAAATCTTTTTCTTGATAAAGATCCATTGTATATGATCCCATGTGCTCTGCTGAGCTGTCTTGGGATCCTATCCACTTGGATCCAGATCTGTTCCTTAGCTTGGACTTGGGACCTCAAAGTGCCCAGAATCTCAGCACATAAGAAGGGGAGGGGTCTGCCACGTTAGTATGCCTGACACCTTCCCATTTAGAAGGAGCAAGAAGTCAGGTCTAGAAAAGATAAGGACTTTTGGAGGTCCTGGGGCTCTTTGGTGGAAGCTGAGATTGTACGATCTTGGGCCAGTTGATTTCCCATGATGCAGTGCTGTGCCAGGACCAAGAGTCTTTCTTGTATGTGGCTGTCCCACCTACATGTACCTCTCCTTGGCAGTTTGGAACTCTCTGGGACTGATGTTCTAAACCCTTGATTCTCATTGGAACTTTTCTTCTCACAGTTTGTGTATGTGCCTCCAGGGACAGTTCTGAATGCCAAAAACATAGGCCCTGAAATGGATGGCTGAGTTCCAGCTCCAGAAACCTGCCAAGGGACTTAGAGAACCTTTGTGCACTATGGATTCACCATTGCCTCATTCAAATGTTTTCAGGACAGGGTGACCAAGCACAGTCCTGGGCCTTGTTTGCAGTTATGTGTGCTGCAGCAAATGAACATATTGCAGTCTCTTGGACACAGTCTCTCTGCTCAGGAAGGGACAACTGTCATGTGGTACTCGTTGATGGTCAACATCAGAGCCATATGCATCCCTCACAGAGACAATGGTTCAGCCTGGAAAGTCCAGCTCGTTCAGAAGTTCAATTCTAGGAAGCCTGTCCTGGCTGTACTTTTAAGCCCCTTTTCAACATGCTGGCATCAGTAATAAAATTCCACTTTGATCTCTTATCTGTCTTATAATCTTATCAGTTAGTTTAGAACCAGGATGGGAAAAATAGGGGGATTATCTCAGCTTGTTCGAGCCCCAGCAATATTCAGTATAGCCATGCTTAAAAACTCAGAGAAGAGGGGAGAGAACAAAGATCACTCAGAAATCATTGAATTACTCAGAAATCATTGTCTTCAGCTTTTTTTCTTTTCTCTTTTTGATTTTTGAGCCACACCAATAATGCTCAGGGCTTATTTCTAGTTCTGCACTTAGGAGTCACTCCTGGCGGGCCCAGGGGGCCATGGTGAGGCTAGGGATTGGATCTCAGTAGGCCCTGCTGTATTATCTCTCTGGTCTCAAGGGGGGAAAATGTAATGCCTGAAAGAGGGTTTGATCCTTACTGAGTGTGTTGGAGACTCAGGCTGCCTAAGCATTCAGGTGAGAGGGGAAAGCATTAGGAGTGAACACACCTGCCACTTTTTTTTTGACTTTTCCCTGAAATACCAATTCTAATCCAGATCCAGTTAGTCTCTCCTGGTTTCCCAGCATGCCCTAGGCCCACTCCTGATTCCCAGTGTTCCCTGTACTGACACTGTTAGTGCCTTTGCTTCTGAGGAGCTCCTTTCCCACTTGGTTCTCTCCTCCTAGCTTCCCCATGGGAAACTTCCTTTCTTTGAGGAACAATTTCAGGGCTTTCCTCCTGCACACAGCCCCTCCCAGGGCCTTAGTGCCCAGAATCGCTTTGATTTCTGTGGAACTGGACCACACACCCCACTGTGCCCCCACACGTTCCCCCAACCCTCCCCCCACTCCAGCTTCTGCAGCCTTGGGCCTGAGAGTGTGTGCAGCTGTTTGTCGGATCTCATTAGAGGCGAGGAACTGGGGCTTCTGACACTGTGTCTTCCGGACACAGAGACTCAGCTTCAGCCTTGAGTCTCAGCTGCTCTTGGAGGGAGTACCTCCTCCCCACAACACACCCCCAGACAGTGAGGGCCTGACACAGTGTTCTCATGGTATGTGTCATCCTCATGATCTCGTCTTTCCTCACCCTAGCTATGTCTGTCTCCTCCTTTCCACTTCTCTGTGCATCAAAGCACACCAAACCAGATGACTTCAAAGGACAAGGCGGCATTGCTCAAAACTCTGTGGGTCAGCTGGCTCTGCCCAGTGATAGTGCTTCCTGCACTGGACCAGAGTTCACTCACTTGTCTCTCTTCCTTTGTCCAATAAGCTTCTCAGTCTGACTAGCTCTTCTTTACTGGCTCCTGAGGTGCTGCTGGCTCTTTTAAAGTTTGCATCTTACCAAAAGATAATTTAGTATTATCTAAAGATAATTATAGGCTCCCCAAGATTTAAGGATGGGAGTGAGTCTCCTCTTCATGGGCAGAACATGTGCAGAGGATGATGGGGGCATTTTGTGGTTGTATTTAGAGGACCCCCCCCCCCCCAGATCAATAAAGCTGATGACATGTATAATCTTCCTGTCCTGTGGATCTACAACTTTAGGCCAGCTTTCTCAGCCAACCCAGCTGCAGTCCTAGTGTCATGATTTGTTGGTGTTCTGTTTAATTCCAGGACTGCAACATGAATTGCATGAGCCCCAGCTCTTTCAGTCATCTTCTTGGCCCCATATACTTATTATTTTTGAAGAGTTTGGGACCATGCTGGCTGTGTACATGGGTTGCTCCTGGAGTTGCTGTGTAGAATGTACAGTGATGGGATTGAACTGGGTCTTTGGCAGGTGCTCTAGCCAGATGTTCTCTCCCTGGTTCTTGTCAAAGGTTGGGATGTTTCTCAGTGGTAGACCATGTATGCATGTAAGAGGTCCTGGGTTCCTTTCCTGCCAATGCATACTACCCCCATCACTCCAGCACCAATAGAATGATCCCAATAACAAGCAAACAGTAAGCCACCAGCCCATCCAGGCAGACTGTTTGCAGACTGTGCTTAGCTTCTTCATGCTGCATGTCTGATCCAAGCTGCTCCTTCAGCCTAGAGTGCTGGCTCCTGGCTTTCCATTATAATCCTCATTATACTGCTGGTTCCTGCACAAAGACCACCTCTTTCACAATGTTAGGCCTGGAGCAGAAAGAGAGGCAGCAAAAGATAGCAGGAGATGGGAGTCTGGTAAATAGTTTCTCCATCAATTCAGCAGGGACCGTTCAGTAGGAGCAATCTGGCAGTGGCAGAGGCCTGGAGCACTTTAGCTCAGGCTTATGTACCCTTGGACCTGTGGCAGTTACAAGGGTCCAGCATCTGGTAGCTGATGTTTTTACCCTTAAAGGGACAGTAGCTGATCAGGAGTCATAAGAGTCTATTTCCTTATACATAATGCTGAGGGAGTAATTTCTTCTCTAGGCTTTAGAATTGCTTGTTTTGCATGCCCAGATCACTTTAGAGTGCAGTCACCAAACTACCATGGTTCCAGATTATCATGCTTTCTCCACATTTATTGTAGAGACTGGGAGTAGTTGTCATAGGCATAGCATTGTCCAGTGACTGTGGGTGAGGAACCACAGGAACAGGAGCGCTGGTCATTATGTGGGCACAGCTTCATGGTTCTCAGTATCCCTGATAGCTCCTCCATTAAAGAAAATAGTGGCTTAAGATGCTAAAGAGAAGTCTGGTCCTTTTGTGAAACATGCTTTTGACTCCTTCTATTGAGATCAAGAAAGCCCAGAGTTTCTACATGCAAAGGGTGGTAGTAGCTAAGAAGAAAAAATCTTGAAATGAGGTGTTCCTTAGAGAAATGAGCAGTGCTGGTATTTCTCCTATCTCTGAGGGAGAAACATGGGGCTCAAGCCACTCTGGTGACTAGTGATTCTTAGAGCTCACTCTTTTTTTTTGTTTTTGTTTTTGTTTTTGGTTTTTGGGCCACACCCGGAGTTGCTCAGTGGTTACTCCTGGCTGTCTGCTCAGAAATAGCTCCTGGCAGGCACGGGGGACCATATGGGACACCGGGATTTGAACCAACCACCTTTGGTCCTGAATTGGCTGCTTGCAAGGCAAATGCCGCTGTGCTATCTCTCCAGGCCCTTAGAGCTCACTCTTAATATGAAGTTATGGAAAACAGGAACAGTTAATTTTGCTTCTAGTTCTTTTTTTAGTGTGCCTCGGGGATATTTCAAACACCCAGATTTATTTTGGGGGGATGTTGGTTTTGTTTTTGGATCAAACACAGTTTTGCTCATGGCTTACTCCTGGTTCTGTGCTCAGGACTCACTCTTGGCAGTGCTCTGGGGATCATCTGCAGAGATAGAACTGAAGTTGGTCTACTGCAAGCACCTTAACCCTCTGGACTAGCTCTCTACTCCTGTCACATCTTGTCTAATTAAGCTAAATTGAGTTCTTTTGGAGAATAAATATTCGCTGATAAAAATATTGTATAATAATCTAATTTATAGCATTTTCCTTCCTCATACAAAACTAATGACATATCTAATAAATAATGTTATCACACATTAAAGAAAATAGGGTGATAGGATTAACCTACCAAACTGAAGTTTACCCCATCCTAGCCATGGCAGGTACCATTCCATTCACCTTTGTAGCCATCCAGGTTTGGTTCTGTGAACATCAAGTGAATGAGTTTAATTTTAGGCCTTTAAAAGGAAAGAGAAAGGCTCAGAGAGGTGGGTGGCTTAACCCACACTTACTCAGACTGGCTATGCACCAACTTTTGAGAAAAAACAGAAAATGCCACTTTGCTTAGAGACATTGTCCTGCTTTCCTATTCAGATCTGATTGGACTAGGCCAAGGGGGAATAATTGCCCTTCCCCTGGGCAAAGTCCCCAGAATAGAGGGACACACTTTCTTCTCATGGGCCTATACATTTAAGAGAAAAATCTTCATTTCTTTTCTTTTTGTCCTGTGATCTCAGAAGTCACATCCATTCCTAAACTTGATCTTCCCACTTAGAATCTTGACAAGTGAGGACTGACTTCCCTTGTCTGGCTCAGCTTATGGGTGATGAGATTTGGCTTAAGAGTGAGTGACTGGGGCTTTATGTGGATAGATTTTAGGGATTCAAGATAAAACTTTTTCTCTTTCTACATAATTCACATTGGATATGCAGCTTTCTACTTATTTTATTTAATGATAACAAATTCAGTCTTATACTGGAAGATCCTTACAGAGATATGCCCCTTTGGCATTTTCCATTACAAGGCAGGCTTGCACTGTACTGATTAAAAGCCCAGTTTCTGCACCAGGGAGATACAGTTTCTTCCTTGAACATGGCTGATT
Organism: Suncus etruscus; assembly: GCF_024139225.1. NCBI lineage: Eukaryota > Metazoa > Chordata > Mammalia > Eulipotyphla > Soricidae > Suncus > Suncus etruscus. The sequence goes on from NC_064853.1 coordinate 38,858,850, forward strand.
CTGGTTCCATCCTTGGCATCACATGATCTTTCAAGCATCACCTAGTAACCTTGGGAGCCCCTGAGTGTTGATGGGTGTGGCTCTGGAGGCCTTTAAGCTTCACTGGGGTGAATTTTGTGATCCTTGGCAGAGGGACTAAATAGCACCACATTCTTGGGCCCTCATATTCAGCCATCTAGCCATGTTGATCAAGAACCCCTGAGTAGTCCCCCAGTTCCTCCCATCCCCTTACAGCTAGTTCTGGACTCAGCTCTAAATTAAAATCCTATCACAGTTACTCATTAGTTGTGTGACCTTGAATGCCTTTGAGTCACTGATGACCTTAAAGGGGTTACTGTAAAGTGCCTGGCCCACAAATCCCATTCCTCCTTTGTGTTTCTGCAAGCAGTTTTTTCAGTTGGTTTAGCAGAGAAGTGGGGAGGTAGAGTTCTTATAAGATGATCTCTCTCCTTCTTCCCTTTCTGTCTGACTTTGTTCATCAATGTAGAATTGACATTGCTCTGGGGTTTAGAGGTACAACATGGGATAGACTAAGACAAGCCTGGTCTCTGTCCTCCTGTGGTTTAAGTCTCCCAAGCAAGATAGATATAAAAAGAATTTAAAAAAAGAATAGGGTGTTAAGGATTCTGTAAGGGAATTATAAGTGCTATGGAGTACATCTGCGACTCAGGGAGAGTGGAGGTGGTTAAGCAAAGAGTTCTTAGCAGTTGGAATATTCTAACAGAGACTTAAAGGATTGCAGCTATTATGATGGAGTCCTGGGAATAGTGTTCTTAATAGAAAGAATGGCATGGACAAAGAAAGGTCCAGAGGATAGGAGTGGCCAGGTTTGGACCTAGAAAGAATTCAGTGTGAGGGTTTGGGGAAGGAGCAGGATTCCACTTGGGAAGGCCATGTGGGTCTGTAGAGGAGATGTGGAAATGACTCCTTGGCTACTGCTAATCTAATTTCTTTCAAGAAAATAGTCCCACACTTAGGATTACCATGGGACAAAATAAGGTGGTGCAGAACATGTTGGTCAAGAATGTGGGTACCATAGAGGCTCATGTTAGCTTTGTAGTCATGGTGATACTCAAGATGATTTTTTCTTTTGTTTTGTTTTGGGACCCAGAACCACCAGCATCACATGAAAAACCCTGGAGAAAACTCTTTGGAAGACCCTGGTCTAAACTCAGGCTCTTCACAAGCCTCTTGTTCTCCTGATCCCCACTGTCACATTGAGGGTTCATTCAGCTCCATCAGGATTTGAAAATGCCCTCTCACTGCCCTTCTTGCTCTTTCTTCCCCCCAGTATCACCTCATGCATCCCTCCTCACATCCAAGGCCCAACTAAAAGGCTATGTCCTTCAGAAGCCCTGGTTGACTCCCTAGGTTATCTACATTGCTCCTTCTCTGCTCCCTTAATTGTTGCTGTGGATTGTGATCAAGGAGTCCTTATTAAAATCTGATTTCTTTGCTTCACCTCCACTAGGCTGGGAGTTCCAGGGTGCAGCAAATGAATGAGCTGAATCCAGGCTTGTATTTCAAGGGTGTGAGGGTTAGGTCTGGCCCAGGAATCAGGAGGTGGTAGATATGCAGCCAAAATGTCAAGTGGCTGCACCCCTCTGGGTGCAAAGAGCGGTGTGCTGAGCCCTTCTCCAATGGCCCCATGTGCATAGTTGCAAGGAACATAGACCTTCTTTTCTGTCCCCCTTGATTGTAGCTGAACACAAGTGTTCCCATGAGGTCCTCAAGCTCTTCCATAACAACAGTGTGGGGACAATCACTGTCCTAGTGGCTCAGAGTGTACCTGGCTATGTTACATAACGCCTATGGTCCAGGAAGGGCCTTTGCTCTGCAGGGCTGCACCAGAAACTGTTCTCGCCCTTTTGTTAAGGCTACTGTTGCTGTCCATCCTGGGGGATGTGCTTGTCACTCTGCTGCAAAGCCTGTGTGGCATTCTGTTCATCTTGTTATGTTTGGCATTTTGAGGGGGGGGGTCTTGAAGCGAGGTGCTTGAGCACCAAGCTGTTTCATAGCCTTTTTCTGTGCTCTGGTGGCTGGGTGGGGAGAATGTGGGAGAAGCAGACACTTGGAAACTGCCCTCCTTCCTGTTTCTCAGATCTTAGAGCCTAGCTCTTACCCAGGTAGACACTCTTCCAGGACCAGGAACCCCCAGGTGGGAGCTCTAGCTCTTAGGTATGCCTGCATAGCTGCAGTTCCCTATGTGACTTTTTCTCAGTACATTTTCTAGAGGTCTCCTTAGCAATAAAAAATCAGTTGCTTGAAAGGTGTGTGTGTGTGTGTGTGTGTGTGTGTGTGTGTGTGTGTGTGTGTGTAAGAGAGAAAGAGAGAGAGAGATCCTTGAAGCATATACTAAGGCTCTGCAGGAACATTCTGTTCCTGTTGAGTGAATGAACACGTTGGTCTGCACCCTGGCTTCCCTGGAATGCAAGGGAACAGCTGGTGTGACAGTGTGGGGCTGGGGGCTGAGGAACAATGGGGGAATGGAACAGTTTTAATCCGAACCTTCAAGGCAGGCTCTGTTTACATTCGTTTTCTTTTCTGTGTAGGTGGGGAGTGGAAGAGGACTACTCTTGGGGGGTGTTGGGGTTAAAACTTGGGGCTTTTTCGTGCAGAGCCTGTGAAGCTATCTTTGTTTACATTTTTTCCTGGCTCTTACTTATCTGGGTAAAGTTGAACCAAGTGCTTAACTTTTCTGAGCCTTTGTTTCCACCGTTGTAAATAAATTTGGACACAGTGTGGGGTGGGGGCAGTCTCTGGGTGGGTGTCTGCTGACATTTCAGGGTGAGAGGGAGAGAAGAGGTGTCACAGGCTGGCTTCCTTGTAAGACACAAGCCTTGGACAGGAAGGACAACATCTGGCACAACTGAGGATGTGGAAGCAGGAAGGGAGACACTGGCACAAGAGGGGGCATAGCTGGCTTTGGTAGGAGAGGTCTGGAAGGTAATACAGGGCTTAAGGAGATGGTCATGCAGACCTAGGTGGAAGCAGAAAAGGCATCTCTGGGAGAGGCGGGTGGGAGCTAAAAGCTCTCATTGTTCCAGAGACCCCAGACCCCACCACTGTGCTGAGTCTCAAAGGAAGCTTTGAGGGGCTCTTGCCTCTCCCACCTCTACCCCCTCCCTTTCAGTGGTCCTCAGCTGACCCTCTGCCCCCACAGATCTACAGTGCAGGCAGCATGTCGGGGAGGCGGTGCAAGTTATTTTTAGGAGTTTGGTCTAACTCTGCTCATTGATCAAAACCAATTTTTCCCCTAATTTAGTCAGATGATTTCCTTAAGAACATTCGGGTTTCTACAAATGAATATATTTGCATAATCTATTCCGTCCTGACACCCCACCTCCCCACACCTGCCCCGCCCGCGCCCACCCTGCTCTGCCTCCAGGAAGCCACACAGCTTCCGGGCTAATCTGATCAAGTAAAAGCCAAACCATCTGGTTGCTTCAACAGACAGTTGACTCCAGAATCACTATTGTAAAAGGCCCCGCCTTCCAGGTGAGCGGTGTTGGGGTGTGTGCGTGTGTCCTTTTGAGGGAGATGAAAGTGCCAGCCTTACAGAAGCCCCCGCCTAACATCAGGTTTCCCATGCACCACATCTGAGGCCTCCCAGACATGGCCAGCTCCTTCCAGCGGGGAAAGTGGGCTCATTAGAAGCAGGAAGGACTCGTTGTTTACGCGTGGTGCTGATTTACAAGTGGGGAGCTGCTGGCTCCCCTTACCTTGAGTTCCCCACCCCAGGCTACCCCCTGCTTGCTGGGAATGGCTGCTTTGAAGGGGCACACAGCCTCTGGAACAGGAGCTTGTGGCTGGCTGGCAGCCTCCCCGCTCTCCTCTGCCTCTAATTAGGTAGTTACCAATTGAGCAATATCTGGGGTTCGGGCAGAGATTATAGCTGAGGGACTGTCGGCAAAGGCCTCCGCATAATTGCGTTGATTAAGAGGTACAAGGCTGGAAATGTCTGCCTTCAAGATCAAGTCCCTCTGCTGCTGGGAGTCTTGATTTCCTGGGCCAATTTGTTTGTGTTGGCCTAATTGCTCAGGGAGAGTATTTTTTTTCTCTCCAAGGTTTCAGCTTGCAATTGAATGTATTCCTGGCACCAACCCCTTGGGTCTCACCCTTGGCTATAGAAGAAAGCCAGAGGCTGATTCTGTCCTGGGGTAGCTCTGGCCAAGGAACCCCGTGTTGAGACTGTTTACAGGTGGAACAGCTTTGGTCACAGGCTGGGGTCTGACAGGAGAAGCAAATTGGTTTCTCCTCGGGGCAGAATAAACAAAATAATCACCAAGCTCCTGGGTTCTGGACTCCCCTCTAAAAGTCGTGGCACTCTGGGGTGTCAAAAGTAAAGAACTACTCTTGCTTAAATACTATTTGGAGGTTTTCTGTTTGCATGTGGCGGAGAGCAGCGGGTGCTCACTGACTATCACCAGGCCAGGTTCATTTCCCAATCTCTGGAGCACATGGGTGAAGCCATGTGATTGGTTCTGGCCAATAGACTTAAAGCAGTGTTCCTGCCTGGCTAAGGCCATGAAAGGCTGGTATTCGCTTCCATCTTATTTACTGAACTAAGGTCTATTTGCTGAGAAAGGACTGCATTTGTTTTGATGATGAGTGGTTTGGAAAAGCACGGCAGGGACCTGGAATTGAAGGCATATCTGCAGTGACAGTAAATATTGGGAATGGGTCCAGGTGTGGTGCATTCTCAGTGCTTTTGTCCGGGAGAGAGAGTGGACCTGCATATCTTTCTCAGGACCTCTCTTCCTGGGGGTTTCTTCACACTCCTCATTCTCCATAACCCAAGTATGTTCATATGTCTCTGTAGAAGGTTCACTGACATTCTTTCATTTTGGTGGGATCATTGTTTCAACTCTCTTTTGCCCCAATCCTCAGCTCTAACCATTCACTCTGGAGTCTTATCTCACCACTCTCAGCTTTTAAACTGCTGGAGAAGTCCACAGAGTTATCAATGATTGTGTGTTATTACTATTCGTGTGCTGATAAAAAAAATATAGCTCTTTGGACAGCCTAAATCCTGGGTTCTGAAAAATGAAATAAGCCCTGGGCTCCAAAAGATGGTGTGAGCTACAATGGCTTCTGGTTCAACCAGGCTCCACACCAAGTCATGCTGCAGCTTCTCCTGGTGCTTTACAGCTGGGTTCTTGCTGCAGAGGAGCCGGCATCACAGCTGAGTCTGTGAGAACTGGGACCCTGACTTTCTTCTAGGCCTCAGAGGAAGAGGCTAGTGGAGCAAAAGTTGCTGTAGGGATGGGATGGAGGAGGGTAACGATGTGAAAGTGGAAACTCCAGGGAGGCCTAGGGAGAGGGCAGGGACAAATAGTGAATTGTGCCACAGTGGAAAGTGACTTCAGACTCACTTCATGTCAGGATATTAGACCTCAGAGTAACTGATGAGCATAAAAAGTTTACACCAGGTTAAGTGGTCCAGGAAGAGAGAGACACAATCTTACCATTCCTAAAGCATTGTCCTGTCTTGACTTCAAAATGAACTTTTAGTCACCGGGCATTTATTGTGGGCCATAATTGTGCTAAGAAAGCACTTTGTGTGTGTTTTTACTTAGTATTGGCATTAATATTTGGTAGAGATTATTCTTGCCCTTTGGTGTGTTTGGAGAGGTAGGGAAGTCACTGGCAAGCACAAAACCCTTAGCTGGTGGAACCAGGATTTGAAGCCAGGTATAGTGGGGACTGGCTGCAAAGCAAAGGCTCTTCACGTAGGTCTCTGTGAGCCCCTTCTGAGTTCACAGCTCTCCAATTCTGTCACCATCTTGTCTACTCCTAAGTGTCTAGCAGGGGTCTTCAAACTACGGCCCGCGGGCCACATATTGTATTTATTCCCATTTTGTTTCTTCACTTCTAAATAAGATATATGCAGTGTGCATAGAAATTTGTTCATGATTTTTGTTTTTACTATAATCTGGCCCTCCAACAGTCTGAAGGACAGTGAATTGCCCCCTGTTTAAAAAGTTTGAGGACCCCTGGAAGGGCTTTTCCAGCCTAGGGCCCTGATGCATGCATTTCCTCCCTCATCCTCTTTACCTGGTAGCATTCACACTAATATGAATGCTAGAAGTCGGAGAGGTGGCGCTAGAGGTAAGGTGTCTGATTTGAAAGCGCTAGCTTTCGATCGAACTGAGGTTCCATCCACCGGTGTCCCATATGGTCCCCCCAAGCCAGGGGCAATTTCTGAGCGCTTAGCCAGGAGTAACCCCTGAGCATCAAACGGGTGTGGTCCGAAAGACCAAAAAAAGAAAAAAAAAAAAAAAGAAAATGAATGCTAGAAGTCTGACTGACCCCTGTTTGTAGTGAGGGCCTTGCTATGACTTCTCTCTAAGCTGTTATTACGCATCTTGAGAGTAATTTACCACTGTCCCTAGTGGACTCTGGGGTCTTTTTTTTTGTTTGTTTGTTTTTGGGTCACACCCAGCAGCACTCAGGGGTTACTCTTGGCTCTACACTCAGAAATCGCCCCTGGCAGGCACAGGGGACCATATGGAATGCCGGGGTTCGAACCACCGTCCTTCTGCATGAAAGACAAACGCCTTACCTCCATGCTATCTCTCCGGACCCTGGACTCTGGGGTCTTCAGGCAGAAGGGCAGAAGGTCTAGTTACAATGTTTGCATGACATGGGACCTACAGTCTATGTGTATGTGCTCCCTGATCTCTGGGAAGGCAGTTCCACCCTTGCTGGCTTCAGGAGCCTCTGAGGAACGCTTTTTAACTTGGGCGCTGGAGATGGGTCTTAGTGCTAACTGGTAGCTTAGGTACAACCCTGTAACTTCAGGCCTTTGTCTCTGCCACAGGAGTGGGCATGGGGGTGGAGGACCACATCTGAATTACACCAGTAGCTGGCCTCACTGGGGCTGCCCCACCTGCCTCCTGCTGCTTGCAGATACTCAGGCCTTGGCTTGAGGATATGGAAATTGCTTGCTGGTATTTTGTACACTGATAAAGGGCTTGTGCCCAGCTCAGGCAGGAGACACTAACATTATTAAGGCCATTTTGAAACCGGACACTGTTCTTGACATTTCAGCCATGATGCCCGAGCATGGGAAGCTGTCCTTCCTGTGGTGCATCTCTAAATGGTAACTCTGGAGCAATAGGACTTGACTTAAAAGCCCAGGGCAGTTTGTTCATAATTCTAATAACCATGCAGAATTAGATCATTTCACATTCACCTTATTTCTTCCCTCATTCATCTTCCAGTCAGGCCATTAGGAATTCCTGATTCTGCCCCCAACCCTAGCCTTCTATTATTTATAATAACTGCACAAAGTTCCCCACAGAATCCCCAGAAGATGGTGGGACCACCCAGAGGATGGGCCCTCTTCGCGCCTGCATGCTCAGGAGGAATACTTTTCTTCATCTACCTGGAACTTCCATTTTCAAAGTTCCAACTAAAACTAGTCACAAGTCCTCTTCCTTGTGAAGAAGGCAGGTGGGGGTAGGGAGTCAGAATGTTGCTGGACTCCTAAGCAGGGCTGAGGGATGTGCTGCATCAGGAGACCCTCATGTGACCCCACTCATTTCTGCTTGGCTTGACGGGTTGGAAACCTACTACTTAAGACCATACTTATCCGGATTGTTTTTCGTGATGATCACAGAAGTGCTCAATCTTGGGAAAGAGCCAATCTTTAGGCAAGTATGTCTTATTAAAAGGGACATCTCCTAAAATTTCTCTACTCTCAGAGATGACAGTGTTGTGGGATGGGCCTGTGCCCTATGAATAAACACAAGTAAGAGTATAAAATTAGTGGCCAGGGAAAGAGAGAGAAAACAGGGTCAGGGTGTTTGCCTTGCACCTGGTTGCTCAAACCCCAGTTTGATCCTCAGCATTGCATATAGTCCCCTGAACACTGCAAGGAGATATCCCTGAGCATCACTGAGTGTGACCATTTGGCAAACCAACTAAAAGAATATAGAGCTGTATACAACCATTTGCTATTGCAAATGAATGCCACCAGACTTTCTGGATTCATAGTCCATGCCTTTATTTCTTTTTGTTTTTGGTCTACATCCAGCAGGACTCAGGGTTTACTCCTGACTCTGTATACAGATGTCATATCTGGCAGTGCTCAGGGGACCATATGGGATGCCAGGGATTGAACTTGGGCTGACCTCATGTAAGGTAAGTACCCTATTCTGCTGTGCTATTGCTCTGGCCCTCATATTCTATTTCTGGTTAGTCAGTGCCACTGAGCTCTTGGGGTTGAGAGCTGGGATGGGGCTTAAGAAAAGAATGGCTATTGCTCATCATGCAAGCATTACAAAGCTAGCAAAGCATGGAACCCATCAGATGTCCTTGGTCCATGGGTTAAGTCAAAAGACTATCTTTGCTGCTTACCTCTTTTTCTATGGGTACCAATTCACTCCAGGCCTCTCCTTCTGTTGCTGATCTGGTCTCCAGATCTTAAAGGTCACATCTTACATGAGGTTCCCTGGACCCCTTCCAGCTTGCTTTGGAAACCCAGACAAAGGAAAATTATAAAGAGTAACATGCCTCTGTGATGAAACATAGACCTACAGCTTCATGCATTCTCTTTTGAGACTTTGTCTGCTGTGGTCTGAATGTATATTTCCCATTATTGCATTAATTATTAATTATTAAGTCCTAGTGGCGTGGCCTTTCTCGGCTCAGCCTGGTACCTGCAGCCTCTTCAGTGGACAGGTCTGTCGGTTCAGGATAACGGCAAAGAAATGATCCACAGTCAGTCAGATGAAGTTTCAGGAGACATCCAACTTTATTAGAAGGCCCTAAGTCATGTGCTTTTTTCAAATGGCCTCTAAGCTAAGTAGCCTCTTTCCTGTTGCTCTACATCCATCCATCCATCCCCTCTCCCCCAACCAACCCCTTAATTACCAACCACAGACCCCTCCCAGCTTTGGGTGGATCTCACCATCTAGGTGAGATTAGTATATGGCATTGGGGAGGGGTAACATCCCATCTCCCCACAAATCATAGATTGAAATCCTAACTACTTATAAGATAATGTTAGGTAATTGGGGGCATTTGGAGTATTTGATTAGGTCATTGGATTAGTGTTCTCTGAAGAATTCTTCCCCCCCCCCTTTATTTGGTTTTTGGGTTACACCCTGTGGTGCTCAGGGTTTACTCCTGGCTCTGTGCTCAGAAATTGCTCCTGGCAGGTTTGGGGGACCATGTGAGATGCCAGGGTTCGAACCTGGGTCCGTCCTGGGTCAGCCGCATGCAAGGCAAATGCCCTTCCATTGTTCTATCACTCCAGTCCTGAGGCTTTATTTTCCCTTTCACCTTTTTGAGATTACAGCAAGAAGATATTGGTGAGACCAGGATAATGGTCTCCACAGAATACCATGCTGACACCTTGATCTGGCCTTCCAGCCTCCAGAACTCTGAGAACTCAAATTCTGTTGATTATGAAAACTCAATCTGCGATGTTTTCACAGACAAAACTATGATAATGCTGAAAGCAGTACCACACATCCCTGTGTTTTCAGTGAGCTTCAAAGTCACATTTTTAAGTAGTTTTCCTAATATGCAAGGTGAAGATAAATGATATTTGGTCTTGGCTGCAAGGACCTGATTTTTCACCTCTAAGTTTTGGTCCATGCATCGAGGTGTTAATTTAATACATTGAATAGTAGAACAGATGAGTTCACTATATTTTCTCCAGGAGCGAAAGTACTAACAGCCACAAAAATAAGACAAATGATGTGTAGATCAGTACATTTATGAAGTACAATATGGGATGATTGTGAAAACTGATCTTCTTCTAATAACTCACTGCTCAAATAAGAGACATTCATTATCAGTATTTCACAGCACCAGGCCACCAACAGGTAGTTCTGGTGAGTAAAAAGCGTTTCTTTCTCCACTGTCACTTTGGCAAGTCATTTACTCTCCCTGTGCCTCAGAAAAGGAGTGAGTTCTGCTCTGCCACCTTTTCAGGGTTCCTGTGGTAAGGGAGGTAGGGGTTTATGACAATTACTTGGGAATTGCCTCATATCCAAGTATTCTTTTTCTTTGAGGGGGAGGTAGATGAGAAAGCACTGCATCCCAGATAGAACATGCATGTACCTGGGATTAGCCCTCAGGCCAGTCTGGGCTACCCAAGGTTCCTCCTGGGTTTCTACAGCTTTTGGGCTTTGAAGAGTCACCTTCTCTAGGAAGTTGGTTAAGGTTTGAGTCCCACTGAGCTCCCAGACAGGAAAGGCAGTTCCCATTCCCCTATTCTATTAGGACAGGGTGAACAATTCCAGTTGTAGAGATCTGCAGGAAATAATTCACATAGTGAATAGGTACAAGAATGAGTTCAGGAAATCCAGTGCTCAAGCAAGGAATTCAAACCACAAAAGCTTTCTGCTCCTAGAATGGAACTCAGGTCAGTGGAAGATGACCAAAGAATCAGCCTCTGCCTTTCTCAGACCCTTGCTTCTATTGACAAGAATCAGGTCCCACCTAGAGTGAGAGAAGAATACCAAGTGAGGGGTAATCCAATATACTATCAACATATTACACTTTAGGGTGGAATACAATTATTGATTAGGGTAGGATCAGTAACCCAACAGGCTTGTCCCTCCCCATTAGTGCTGTGAGCTTCAAGAATCTTCCCTTCAAAAACCAAAAAAAAAAAAAAAAAAAAAAAAAAAACCAAAAAAAAACAAAAACAAAAAAAAAAACCAACTCTATAGGGTGGAGAGATAGCATGGAGGCAAGGCATTTGCCTTGAATGCAGGAGGATGGTGGTTTGAATCCTGGCATTCCATATGGTCCCCTGAGCCTGCCAGAGAGATCTCTGAGCGTAGAGCCAAGAGTAACCTCTGAGTGCTGCCGGATGTGACCCAAAAACAAAACAAAACAAAAAAATCTTCCCTTCCTTTCTCATATAGAGATTCCTCCAAAACCTGGAAATTGAGCTTCCATACAATCCATTTATTCCACTCCTAGGGATATACCCTAGGAACACAAAAATGCAATATAAAAATCCCTTCCTCAAACATATATCCATTGCAGCACTATTTACAATAGCCAGACTCTGGAAACAACCAAGATGCCCTTCAACAGATGAATGGCTAAAGAAACTGTGGTACATATGCATAATGGAATATTATGCAGCCATCAAGAGAGATGAAGTCATGAAATTTTCCTATACATGAATGTACATGGAATCTATTATGCTAAGTGAAATAAGTCAGAGGGAAAGAGATAGACACAGAATAGTCTCATTCATCTATGGGTTTTAAGAAAAATAAAAGACAGTTTTGCAATAATCCTCAGAACCAAAGAGAGGAAGGCTGGAAGGTCTAGCTCATGACATGAAGCTCACCACAAAGAATGGTGAGTGCAGTTAGAGAAATAACTACACTGAGAAATATAACAATGTGAATGAACAAGGGAAGTAGAAGCCTGTCTCAAGTATTGGTGGGGGTGGGGTGGGAAAGAGGGATATTTGGGACATTGGTGACGGGAATGTTGCACCGGTGAAGGAGGGTGTTCTTTATATGACTGAAACCCAACTACAATCATATTTGTAATAAGGTGTTTAAATAAAGATATTAATATATTAAAAAATCTTCCCTTCTTATAAGGGACTTCCCTTATAAGATGTAAGATATTATATAAGATATATAAGATATTAATATATTAAAATTTTTCCCTTCTTATAAGGTGACTTATGTCACCTATATACAGCTAGCTTCAGACATAGAGTGTATAGTCTTCCTTCAAGGGTCCTTTGTCACCCCTGAGGTATTTCTTGGTGTTGGGGGAGGGTGGCACAGTGAGACACACATATGTGGGCCCACCCTTGAGATTCCCAAGAAGCCAGTCATAGGCCACTTTGGTTGAGGTAGTTCTCAAACAGGAAGGGGCTAAAAGACTATTGACTCTGCTTCATAAAGTCCTGTACACCAGGGCACAAAAATCAAGCTCTCATTTTAGAAAATATACTCAGCTATGTCCTTCAGTTGCTTGTCAGCCAATCTGCATTCTTCCCATTGAGTCAATCTTATATATGAAAATAACTTTGGGTACTAGTTATTAGAACTTTGCAAAGACTTTAACAATATAAATACAGGACAGAAGACTCCAAATGAAGACTCCAAATGAGTCACTGTAAGGTCCGTGAAGGAATATCATGCAGCTGACAAAAGTGATGTTTGGGCAGACGGGTTCAGCACTGCGAGGAACTATGTCTTTTAAATGAAACTTGCAAGTTAAAAAATAAAAGAAAGTTAACCAAAATGTTTATGGTACAGTATTTTACACAATGCTGAATTCATGAAATTGGTTTGTGTGTGTGTGTGTAGAATTTCCATCAAAGTAATTACAGAGAGATGTAACAGGGACTGTTTAGATATAGGTCTAAAATAGTAGATGTGGACTAATTCCCTACCTTGGGCTTTCTACTTTCTTTTACTGCCACCATGGAATGTGCTAAGACATGGTTCAAAAGACTCTACCCAATTACTTTCTCATTTCTATGTAGAGTTGCTGCCGCAGCTCCGCCTCTTCTTCTTCTCTTCCTTTTTCTCCTCTCTTCGTCTCCTCTTCCTCCTCCTCCTCTCTCTTTTTCCTTTTCCTTACCCTTAAATGCTTAGGGGTTACTCTTGGCTGTGCTAGAAGGACCATCTGGGATGCTGGAGATCCATTAAACAAGGATGATATATTTTTGAAAAATAATCCTGCTCTTATGAGAACATGGATGGAATTTGAGGGCATTGGGCTAATTTAATTATATCACAGAGCTATCTGTATGATTTTCTTTATTATATGTGAAATCCCAGGAGTAAAGATTCCAAACCCAAACCCCAAGAGTAAAGACTCCAGGACCAAACAAAATTGAACTCAGAAAAAAAAAATCAGATTTGTGTTTACCAGAGGTGGGGAGAGCAGGGAAGACATTGTGTGACAGGGCCCAGAGACACAATCTTATGTGACTGAGATATCATGGAACATGATGCCATGGCTATTGTTCAGGGTTCACTCCTGTCTCTGTGCTCAGGGTTCATTTCTGGTGGTATTGGGGGGACCATATGAGGTGTCCAGGATCCAAACAGGCTCAACAGGATGCAAGGCAAATACCTTAACCCTGTACCATTGCTTAAATTCTTTAGGATATACTTGAAAGTTGTTTAGAAGGTAGATCCTAAGAGTTCTCATCATGAGGAAAAGCATTTCTCCCCTTTTTGTATTTCTGTGTAATGATGACTGTTGACTGCACGTAGCAATAATCATTTCACAGTATGTGTAAATGAAGCCATTATGCTATACACCTTAAAGTTACACATTGCTATCTGCCAATTAAATCTTGATAAAATCGGGGGAGGGGGTGATGCACCAGGTAGTATGCTGAGCCCTGGCCTGTGCTGATGTGTGGGTAAGAGGGTTTGTTGTGGTTTTAAAGAATGGCCAAGAGCATATAGCATTTTTTGGGAGTAAAATATTTGCTTTTAGGTTCTATGAATACCTCTAAGGAAACTGATGGGCACCCCAGCCCAGGCTACTGTTGTCCCTATTTATTAGGGGGCAGCAATTAATCATTTTTAAAAACAATTCTGCTTGTTTTGAACTGGTACAGTGCAAACTAATAACCACAATAAAAAAGAAAAGTGGTGTGTTCCCTTAACTGCCGCTAGTTCTGCTTTCTTTGTAGCCTACAAAATCTGTCTTCATTCTTCTTGCTGGTGCTTTCTCTTATAAATGGCTTCCTTATTTACCTTCCCACCTCCAACCCTGCCCCAAATTCCCACCACATGCATTTGTTACAAATCAGGTGATATTCATCAAGTTCTAACTCCTTCTGTCCCTTACATCATCTATGTAATGGCTTCACCTTTCCCCTTCTAGCCAGACTTTGGCCACATCCTGCCTCATGGTCTCTGTGGCATTTGTCCTCTGTATCTCTGTGTCATGGTGCCTGTCCTCCCTCTTCCAGAAATGGTCTCCCTACTAGTTCTCATAAAAGATTTTTGTCTGTCTGTCAAAACTTATTGAAAACCAATGTTACTTCAGTAGCAATTTACAAATTAAATTATTCAACTTGTGTACCTAGTATCTGCTTGTTATTGCTGTTACAATATCTGTTACAACTCCCTTGGCCTCTTTCATTAATTGAACAACTGTTTAATAAGTGAATACCAGCCATGGTGACAGTAATATGATAGTAAAAAAAACCACTATAGTACCATGTCTCATAGGACTTTATAAGGCCCAGTGGTTGAGAAAGATTTATGCAAGCTTATGAGTAAATGTAGAATTCTAAATTAAGCAGTATTAAGGATATAAATGCAGGGTTCTTTTGAGAGTATAATCAGGGATCCGACCCCAGAATGTCATATGACTGTGGGGTATCATTTTCTATTAAAAGCTAGTCTCACCCTAAGTAGAAAATCTGATCAGAATTAGAGTGGGAACCATTTGCCATGTTTCAGATTCTGTGTGCTAGGCTAGTTTCATTGTCTCCATGATAATTCATCCCTTTACTAGATATCTTCTGGAGGATTCTATTCCATTCTGGTGATCTTTTATGTTGTTGTTGTTGTTTTTGGGTCACACCCGGCAGCGCTCAGGGGTTACTTCTGGCTCTACACTCAGAAATTGCTCCTGGCGGGGCCGGGCGGTGGCGCTGGAGGTAAGGTGCCTGCCTTACCTGCGCTAGCCTAGGAGACGGACCGCGGTTCGATCCCCCGGCGTCCCATATGGTCCCCCAAGCCAGGAGCGACTTCTGAGCGCATAGCCAGGAGTAACCCCTGAGCATTACCGGGTGTGGCCCAAAAACAAAAAACAAAACAAAACAAAACAAAAAAAAAAAAAAAAAAAAAGAAATTGCTCCTGGTGGGCCCGGAGAGAGAGCACAGCAGCGTTTGCCTTGCAAGCAGCCGATCTAGGACCAAAGGTGGTTGGTTCGAATCCCGGTGTCCCATATTGTCCCCCGTGCCTGCCAGGAGCTATTTCTGAGCAGACAGCCAGGAGTAACCCCTGAGCACTGCCGGGTGTGGCCCAAAAACCAAAAAAAAAAAAAAAAAAAAAAAGAGATCTTTCCTGGCAGGCTCAGGGGACCATATGGGATGCAGGGATTCGAACCACTGACCTTTAGCATGCAAGGCAAATGCCTTACCTCCACGCTATCTCTCCGGCCCTCATTCTGGTGATCTTGCTGTGTTTTTCCTCCCCTCTTTGACTATAGTCACCAGGCCTGGGTGACCCACCTTTCTCAGTTATGACTGAAAATGTGAAAATGATAAAAGATTGTTATTAGGCACTTCTGATTCATTCTTCTCAGAATCTGAGATGCAAAGATTCTAGTAGAGTTTGGGGTAGTCTTTAAAATAGATCAGGTGGAAACTTGGGACTAATTCCTTCTGGTTTGTGAACTGAAAAACAGACAACTTCTTTAGTTAATAATAATTGCTAGATTTTTTTGAGGAATTTCCACATTAACTTCCAAAAAGGTTGGACAAGTTGACATTCACTACAGTAGTGAATGAGAGTCTCCTTTGAGAAGAAGATATTCTGAGATGAGACATAAAACAAGCTCTTTTTTTTTTTTTTTTTTTGGTTTTTGGGTCACACCCGGCAGCGCTCAGGGGTTACTCCTGGCTCCATGCTCAGAAATTGCCCCTGGCAGGCACAGGGGACCATATGGGATGCCGGGATTTGAACCACAGTCCTTCTTTTTTTTTTTAATATAATTTTTATTTTGAACATAGTGGCTTACATATTGTTGACAAAAATATTTTAGGTACATATTTACATAAAATCAGGGGGATTCCCATGGCTGATTTGTGCTCCCTACACCTCCATTCCAGTCCTACCTCCCATATCCTCCTCCCTCACCCCCAGGGCTGCTAGAAAATGTGGTCCCCTCTGTACCTAGTTTACTACTTAGTAGTCTTGCACCTGTTTGGTCTTGGTGCCTCCCTTATTTCCCCCTCTAACTGGGAGGCAGGACTAGATAGTTCAAGTTATGTGGTTTTGTTTGAAGAAGAGAAAAGTAATAAACTGGGGTAAAAGTCTAATACGCCAAAAATGGGCGGGATCCTTCTAGAGGCTCTCATCATCGGTTTGAGAGATGAAGGAGAAAAGTAAGGTGTAACACCCCAACAGTACAAAAAGAAGTGTCATATATCCAGTGAGGACTCCAACAATAACAACGATAAGCACCACAAAAATAGCCATGGTCTTGAGATAAAAAACATGGCAGGGCATATAAAGAAAAGAAAAGAAGGGAAAAACATAAATGTAAATGGAGACAACAACTTCAATAACCACACCAAAACAAGGAAATTGACAAGAAGTAGATAGGTAAATAAAAATAAAAAAATAATTTAAAAAATGAGTATTTAAAAAATAATATATATAAAAAATAAAAAAAATGTTTTGTGCTTTTTGCCTTTTTTTTCCCTCCTGCAATGGCACAGTAAATATTGGGGTCATTCGAAAAGGAATTCACTTGGCCTTAGAGATATGGGGTTTCTCCACCCTTGGAGTATATTGTCATGGGATTAACTATAGACTCCGTTCAGGTTCATTTACTCTCCCCTTGGTGCTTTCATGGTGTTTGGAAGGCTTCTGCTCCTTCCTGGGGAACCACCGTCCTTCTGCATGGAAGGCAAACACCTTACCTCCATGCTATCTCTCCGACCCTACAACAAGCTCTTTCTTAATGGTATTATTTGTGTTCTTGAGGTCTGGCAAAAAATCATACATATGTTTTCATGATTCCATCTTTTCTGCCTCCATTTAGTTTACACTACTTTCTGCTTCTAACAGTTTAACAATTCTAGTCCTACAGATCCTAAACAACCAAACATCGTTGCAGGCAAGTTGGAGAAAAGTCATTCAGCTTAGCAAGAACTAGAATGGAGCTACTCAAGGCATCAGTCAATGGAATCAGGCAGATACATGGGCAATCCTGGTGACCCTGAAATAATGAAACCCCCTAGTAAATGATCTTCCAACTATTTTGCTTTGTGGCATATCTGGTGGTGCTCAGAGGGATTTCCTATTTCTGCTTTCAAGAATCACTTCTTTTTTTTTGGGGGGGGGCACACCTGGTGATGCTCAAGGGTTACTCCTGGCTATGTACTCAGAAATCTTTCCTGGCTTGAGGGACCATATGAGAGGTCAGGGGATCGAACTGCAGTTCATCCTAGGCTAGTGTGGGCAAGGCAGATGCCTTACCACTTGTGCCATTGCTCTGACCCCTCAAGAATTTCTTCTTCTTCTTCTTCTTCTTCTTCTTCTTCTTCTTCTTCTTCTTCTTCTTCTTCTTCTTCTTCTTCTTCTTCTTCTTCTT
Organism: Suncus etruscus; assembly: GCF_024139225.1. Lineage (NCBI taxonomy): Eukaryota > Metazoa > Chordata > Mammalia > Eulipotyphla > Soricidae > Suncus > Suncus etruscus. Next base: position 38,876,149 of record NC_064853.1, read on the forward strand.
CTTCTTCTTCTTTTTGGTTTTGGGGTCATACTTGGCAGTGCTCAGGGGTTACTCCTGGATCTACACTCAGAAATCGCTCCTGGCAGGCTCAGGGGACCATATGGGATGCCGGGATTTGAACCACTGTCCTTCTGCATGCAAGGTAAATGCCCCACCTCCATGTTTTCTCTCCGGCCCCAAGAATCACTTTTTATGGAGCTCAGGGCATCACATAAGGTGCATGTATTAAACTTGGTTAGATTGTATGCAAGGTAAGTGCTCTACCTACTGTATTATCTGTCTTTTCAATTTTAATAGTGCTTACTTCTCCCATGTCTAACTTGGTAGAACATTTAGTCTTTTGGGAGAAGGAGTTAATTTAGCAGTTTTCCTAGTCTTGTTTTAATATATACAGGGATATTGATATTCTGTGAATGTGTTTTTTGCCGGGTCAAATTAGTATGTTTCCTTTCATCTTTTGGTTTTGGGGCCGTACCTAATAATGCTCAGGGCTTACTCATGGTTCTGTGCTCTGTGATCTCTCCTGCCTGTGCTTAGGGAACATATGCAGAGATTGAACCAGTCTTGTTTCTTTCCTTTTAAAAAACTAAAAATTTCTCATCTAATATTACACAGTGTTCCCTCCCTTGGATTTTTAATAGACAATTATGATTAAAATTAACCTCCTTTACTTCTGGGATTTATTTTACTCTTGGGTTAGTTTTAGCTAATCAGTGGCAAAATAAATCACCCCTAAATCACACTTCTTTCCACAGTCTAATAAAAAGAAATGGAAGCAGAGGCCCTATGGAAGCAGCCTTGTTATTTTTCCTGCTTGATTTGCATAGCCTTAGCTTCTCTCTTGCACCCATATAAACCATAACACAAAGGTCACAAAAATCTCTTGACTTATTTAAATGTGGTCATAGTGTCACTGATGCAAACATGGGGTTAACCCAAATATTTCACAGTTTGGGGATTTTCAACTAATAAGAAGAATCAAGTGCTGTATTTAGGGAAAGATTAAGGTCACTGGCCTTTATTTGAGTTGATTGGTCTCTTGAAATGAGATGCTAATTGTGAAATTGACAGGCAGATTTCCATTTGATTTTTACCCCCAATAGTTTATGTTTATAATTAAAGTGATAAAAATGGAAAATGTCCAGTTTAATTAGCATAATCTCTCATCTATTCTCAGGCCGCATAACTGAAGTGCGACACATCTGTGCTTGTAAGTCGCAAATTCCTTTTATGTTGTCTCTGCTGGCTGGAGGGAAGGGGAGGCATAAATTGCTTAGAATCTAAGCATTTTGACATCTCAGAAACTAATGAAGACCAACCATATGTTAGACATAAAAGAAAACCGAGGAACTGAAGAGATAGTACAGTGGATAGGGCACTTGCCTTGCATGCTGTCTGACTCAGGTTTAATCTCAGGCATCCCATAAGGTCCTCCAAGAAATACCAGGAATAATTCTTGAGTGCACCAGGAGTAAACTCTGAGTACAGCCAAGTGTGGCAAGAAAGGAAGGAAAGAAGGAAGGAAGGAAGGAAGGAAGGAAGGAAGGAAGGAAGGAAGGAAGGAAGGAAGGAAGGAAGGAAGGAAGAGGGCCTGGAGAGATAGCACAGCAGTGTTTGCCTTGCAAGCAGCCGATCCAGGACCAAAGGTGGTTGGTTCGAATCCCGGTGTCCCATATGGTCCCCCGTGCCTGCCAGGAGCTATTTCTGAGCAGACAGCCAGGAGTAACCCCTGAGCACCGCTGGGTGTGGCCCAAAAACCAAAAAAAGAAAAAAGAAAAAAAGACATAAAGAAAGAAAGAGAAAGAAACAAAGCAAGAAGCAAGAAAAAAGAAAGAAAGAAAGAAAGAAAGAAAGAAAGAAAGAAAGAAGAAAGAAAGAAGAAAGAAAAAGAAGAAGAAAGACGAAGAAAGGAAAAAGAAAATCAGAAAAGTTAATTGGGGCATCATTTTTGCATAAATAATAGAAGATTCTTAGTGTTTTCAATGGAAGTTATTACAAAAATTATTATTATGTTAATAATAACTAATGATATGTGATATGATATATAATACATAATATAATACATTATATATTTGATTGTTAAATATAATAATCAATGATATGTATATTATTATATTTATGCAAGCAGTGTTTGCTGGGCCCCTAGTGTGACTGGAATTAGGATATTAGATGAAGGTGGTAGGTGGGCTCTAGATCTTATAAAGCTTATATTCTGGTGATGAAAGGTATTAAGCAGGGAATAGCTTAATCTGATGCTATTTCTTATGGATGATCTCCTTGTCAGCCTTGTGGAGAATGCACTGGAGGGAGCAAGAGCAGATGCAAGAAAGCTAGTTAGGAGATTCTTACATTGTCCTAGGTTGGACAATAAGAGAGAAGATAGTAGTTGAGACCTGGTAGTGAGAGTGGGGAAGGGAAGCTATGGTGGATTGGAAGTTGAGTGGGAAAAAAGTTGCTAATAGATAAGATCTGGGGAATGATGACTAGAGAGAAATAGACCTCCATCTAGTCTCATTGAATTTGGTCTCAACACAGGGTGAGGTATCTGAGGAACTCAGTGCTCTGTGTAGGAGATACTGGCTATTGGATCCCACTGGGGCTTTTTGATCTCAGGCCAAGTTGACTAGATGTTTGCCAGCTGTTTCTTTTCTAGGAGATGACATTCTAGACAGGATCCTAGTGATATTCAGGTTTATCCTGCAGCCTTGATTGCAGTGACTGAGATGATCAAAGGAAGTGGAGGCATACTTATTCTAAAAATGTAGATTGTTACTACAAAGGGGACAAATTCCAAAATAAATCAAACGTGTTGGCATCAAACTAAAAGTCTTCTACACAGCACAGGGTTCTGGCAACAAAAGTTGAAGCTGCCTACTGAATGGGAAAAAATTATCGCAAATTACTGTTCTGATCAGAATACACACAACTCAGTAGCAAAACATTCAAACAATCTGATTTTAGAAATGGACAGAGGACCAAAGATATGGTTCAGAACTTAAGAGGCAGGCCTTGTAGGAGGCCAGCTCTGGTTCAATCCCAAGTGTCACATGTCCTCTGAGTGCTATCTGCTGCAGTCCAGGAGACTGCCAAGCACAATACAGGTGGCCTAGGTGCTCCCACCAGCACCATGTGCCGGGAACCAGGGTTGACTAAAGTTGATTGAGAATTTCTTTTTTTTTTTTTTTAATTTTTATTGTAACCAAAGTGCATTACAAATCTTTCACTGCATCATTTATGGTACAGAGTGACAATGAATGAGGGGCTTTCCCACCACCGGTGCTGTCCTTCCTCCGCCCCCATATGCATCCCATATCTCCCTCCTCTACCCCCCAGTATGCTAGTGCAACTGGTCTCCACTTTACAGCTTGTTGTAGATTGAGCATCTATTCCACCATCATTGGAGATAAAAATGATAAGAAAAAGGGGAGAAAAAAATTTGGTGACAACTACCAAAAAAAAAAAGAAAGAAGAGAGAGAAAAAAGAAAAGAAAAATGGAAGAAAAAAGAAAAAAAATGGACCCAGCAAATAAAAATAAAAATAAATCTCTAAATAACCACAAGAGTGAAAAAGAATGAGAAAAGTGGAAGAAAAAAAGAGAAGGAAAATAAAGTAAAAAACTAACAAATCAAAACAAAACAAGAAAAAGTATGGGTGCTGGAGTGGTAGGGTTTGGTGTTCCCCCCACTTTTTTTTTTTTTTTGCATAGACACAGTAAGCATTGGGGAAGAAAGGGAATTCCCGTGGCCTAAGAGATTCAGGGTTTCTCCATCCTTGAAGCATACCATCATGGGATCAACCCCTGGCTCCATATATACTCATTACCCCATCCCAAAGGCTTTTTTGTGATGCCAGGAAAGTTTCCTCTCAGTTGTGTGTGAGAAAATCAAGCCACTGTAGTTAGCGATCTTGGTATTTGCACAGGTTATAGGTCAGGGTCTAGGATAGAGTCTCTAGGTTATAGAGGTTCCTATCCATTGTTGTTGTGGTGTTCAGTCTTCTGTAACACTTGCTCCCTGTTTTCGTTTAGTCCCTTAGCCGAAGCCTAGGATATCCTGGATCCAAAGGTTCTGCTCAGTCTCTGTTGTCCAAGTTGGACCTCTGCAAAAAGACATCTTGTTGTTGTTGTTGTTGTTTTTTATGTGTCCTGGGCTACAGCATAGGGTAGGGTTTTCCTTATTAGTTCCAAGGTAGGTTCTGTTCAGTCACGGTTGTCAAAGTCAGTTTTCTGTTGTTGATGCTCTTATTTTTCACAGTTCAAAGAATGATATCGCTTCTGATTTCCATTTAGTGTTAGGTGATGTGATAGGACAGCCTGGTCTTAGGTCAAGTTTTCCTTTCCTCGTTGTCATATCAAAACTGGCACAAGTTGGTGCCAGAATAGTGTTATAAATCTCCCAATGGAGCTTAATTCCTGGTGGTGTTGCCTGGAGCTGTATCATTTCTACGTCGGGGATCTGGGGTTTCGGATTGGACTAACCCTGTCCAATCTCCTGGGGACTGATTGTATCCACATGACACATGTTCAGGATGGGAGGCACCCTTCTGCTATAAAAAGTGATTTCTTATCCTTAGAAGATAAGATCTTGTTTCTGTGTCTATGGTTTCCCCTTTTTTTATTGTGCCCATACAAAAACGTATGGTGTCATACTGTATTGCTGGTGCTATTCTGGGTAAGGATGACAGGCTGCACACACGGTCTCTGTCGTCTGGTTTTGTTCTGAGCTTTTATCCCAGTCAAGGCTTTTTGTTCCAAGCAGCACCAAAAATGATAAGGATAGAGAAAAAATGTATATATTAAAATAAAACAAATAAATAAAACTGAGTTAAAAAGAAAAGGTATTCAAATAAAACAAGTGGTGGAGGAGGCTACTTGTATATTTAGGAATACACATCTTTAGATGTATTGTTATACAGGTATTGAGCTTCCATAGGCAATATAAGACTCCCAATTAATTCTATTGATATATTCTTGTGGGGAGTAAAAGCCAAGGTACTTTTTGATTCACAGGCCTTGGAATTGAGTTTGAGAGATGCTCTGCTGCATTACGAGACCATATAGTGTCTTTGATCTGGGAGTTTTGCTGAGGCCGATTTCTGTATCATGCAACAGTCCACAATTTGGTAGGGATGAGAGGGGCCATCAAGCATGAGTCAGCAGGCGTGCTGGTTGTAGTTCTTTGCCGAGGCATGAGGGTGTCTTTCACTGAGGAGCTGGAAGGTGGTCTGTTGGGTTAGGAGGAAATCTTGGTGCCTACCACGTTAGGAACTGAGGGTAAAGAGGGTTAAATTAGGGGAAGATAACGGATCAGGATTGGGAGATGAGGGGATAGAAGAGAGACAGGATTAGGGGAGAGGCAATACATGACAGGGGCTATATATATATATGAATTGTTTGTGATTTCGGCTTGGAGTCAGTACGGAAAGTAACGTCCATAAAAACTGACTTTAAAGATCTATTTGAGTGTTATCATCCAAATCTTTGGTATTCCATTTCCTTTCCTAGGAACCATCTAGACTGAAGAACATTTTTAGATAAGGCTTAAATGCGCCCGCACAGTTATAGAAATGAGTATTAGTAAGAAAAGACACCGCTGCAGGGCGTCCAGTATGAATACGGGAGGAGTTTCCCTCCTCCCCCTCCCCCCAGAGCCCAGTTGCCAAACCTGGCCCTGAAGACCCGTTTGGCATGGGGGGATCTCGGTCTCCTGGACTGAGTGGTCAGCCCAGAAGGCCATTGGCCAGCTGTCTGCCCAAATTCCCAGCCATACCCGTAGGAGAGGAGCAGGAATCCTGGCATGTGGGATCGTCTGGGTCCAGCTGCAGCCTCCCTCTCCCTGATTGAGAATTTCTAAGAGGAGCCCCTAGGCTCTATTTGGGACACAGACCCCTCACAATAGACAGAGAGTGGGGGGATGTGGTTCACCTATTAAAAATCTCTCTAGTGGGGCTGGAGAGATACCGTGGAGGTAGGGTGTTTGCCTTACATGCAGAAAGACAGTGGTTCGAATCCCGGCATCCCATATGGTCCCCCGAGCCTGCCAGGAGCAATTTCTGAGTGTAGAGCCAGGAGTAACCCCTGAACGCTGCTGGGTGTGACCCAAAAACCAAAAAAAAAAGAAATCTCTCTAGTGTGTGTGAGGGTTCCATCCCTGACACTGACAGGAAAAAAAAGCATCCTTTAAGAGAAATGGGCAGAAGCTCTTAAGGAACATTTTGCCAAAGAAAACAGCAGGTACTTGGAGACAGACTCCAAATCCCTAGTGATCTGGGAAATGAAAAAGCCACAATGAGCTATCACCTCACACTTGTTATTGATGTCTTAGCTAGCAAAAATTTTCAATTCTTAAAAAAAGGAGAGAGAAATAGGGCCAGGAATGTGGCTGTGAATTAGAGGAGATGCCTTGCACCAGGGTTTTGATCCCTGCTACAACAAAACAATAACAATATATCAGATAACAAGTATTGGTAAGGATGTGGAGAAAAGGGAATGCTTGCGTATTCCTGGAAGGAAAGTAAGTGAATGCAACCATGACAGTAAGTTTTGATATTCTTTAGAAATTAAAAAAATAGGGCAACAGTATGATCCAGTGATTTTATTTTTGGGTCTAGATCTAAAGGAAGTGGCAGGAGTATTATCAATGAAATATATGCACTTCTATGTTATTGCAGATTTACTGGTAGTAGTCAAAATATGGTGAAGACTGGAGTATCTATTGTTGAATAAAGAAGTGACATTTAAACACGTACATATCAATACCTAAGTGGATACATTTATATAATGGAATAATATTCAAAACCATGAGAAAAAGGAAATTCTGTCATTTTTATAACACAGATGGAATTTGAGGATATTATGCTAATTTGAAATAATCCAGACAAGACAATGTATGGCATCACATATGTGGAAACTAGAAAGAGTGTCCAACTCATGTAGACAGAGTGTAGAAGAGTGGCTGCTGGGACATAGGGAGATATTGGTAAAAGGAATGAACTTTCAAATATAAATGAATAATCAGGTCTAATGCGAAAGACGGTGACTCTAGTTAGTAATGCTAACTTGTATAATTGAAATTTTGTATAAGACCAAAACTCAAGTATATTTATCAAGACTCTAGATGAGCATGTTAGGTAACAGGTGTGTCAACTAACTAGATGGGGAACACTTTTACAATGCATATGTATATCAAATCATCGTGCTTTGAATATTGTATTATTTTAAATGTTAGTTATGCCTCAATAAAGCAGAAAATATAAATATTTTCACAGTTAGGAAGTGATAGGTAAATAGTGTCATACAACATAATCCACATTCTAGGAAAGCCATTTGCAGACTACTGGCTATCTTCCATGTCCAGCTTTCTATATCCCTTTAGGAATGGAGAAAAACTGCTGCAGGAACACTTACTGATGATGTTGGTGTGAGATGAAGCATTTCAGGCCTTACAGTTCTCTTGGCAGGAGTCACTATCTTTGTGCCAGAAGCACTTGGATATAAAAACTACATTTTCACGCGTAAAGTCAGGGATCAGTATTCTGCCTACACTGTTTGTTTATTTAAATGCCTTGGCTAATAATATTGTTTAAACAAAAGATTCAGGCATACAACATTGCTATACCACACCCATCACCAGTGTCAGTGTCCTTCCAATCCTCTCAAATGCCCACTTCCACTTTCAAAGTTCTAGAGGTAAGCACTTAGAGTATTATTATTGGTCATTGTTATTTCCCCTATTATGCTTTATTAAAAATTGAGAAAAACTTATTGTAGTTTAACATTGTTATAAAATAAATTCTTGCTGTGTTTCTTTATACACTACCTTTGACATCTGAGGAGATCATTTCCTATCTGTCTTTGGTTGAATTCCCTCCTCTCAACATGACATCCTCAAGTTCTATCCAAGTGTAGCAAATTATAGGATTTTGTCTGTCTGACTATCATCTATCTATCTATCTATCTATCTATCTATCTATCTATCTATCTATCTATCTATCTATCTATCTATCTATCATCTATCTATCTAGCTACCTACCTACCTACCTATCTCTCTCTCTATCTATCTCTATCTATTTATCTCTCTCTATCTCTCTCTATCTCTCTCTCTCTCTATCTATCTATCTATCTATCTATCTATCTATCTATCTATCTATCTATCTATCTATCTATCTATCTATCTGCCTGCCTGCCTGCCTACCTATCTATCTATCTATCTATCTATCTATCTATCTATCTATCTATCTATCTATCTATCTATCTATCTATCATCTATCTACCTACCTACCTATCTATCTATCTATCTATCTATCTATCTATCATCTATCTATCATTATCTATCTATCATCAAGTAGTATTCTGAACCATTATCATCTTTAGAGGCCCTTTCCTTAGAATCATGGGATGTGAATTTTTTTTATAAAGTCAATTAGTGGGAGATGTTGGATTACTGGTCTCACCCTAATCAATATTAATGCTCCACCCTCAGGTCTGATCTTGTGATGGGAATATTGAATTATTCCCTACTTGGTATTTCTCTCTCACCCTAGGATGTGGCATAGTTTTTGTGAATAAAAGCATGGGTTTGAGGAAGGCGGGTACTCATTTCTTTGGTTTTTCTCCATTTAGCTGCTTTCCTTCTCCGGAGCAGAAGGCTTGTGTCCCTGGCGTAAATGATGGATTTCCTGAACCCATTCTTGTACCTTTTTACTGTGTGGATTATTTCCTGAGTCAACTTTGCTTCCAGACCTGCATCTCACCAGATCCTCATTTTGGAGCCTGGTGTGGTTATAGTATTCCATTGTGCATATTACCACATATTTTTAATTTATTCATCTGTTCTTGGGCTTGGGTTGTTTCCATATCTTGGCTATTGTGGTTAGTGCTACACTAAATATTGGAGTACAGATATCTCTTTAAATTGGTTTTTGTGCTCTTGGGTGGAATTGCTGGGTCATATGGATGTTCTATTCTTAAATATTTTTAGAAGTCTCCAGACTATTTTTCATAGAGGTGGATTATATTCACACAACCTATGGGTAGCTGGGAGTTTCCTTTTCTAATCACATTCCTGCCAGCATGCTTGTTTTCAGTCTTTTTGATATATGTCATTCTCATTGGTGTGAAATATCTCATTGTTATTTTTATTTGCATTTGTATGATGATAAGTGATGAAGAATACTTTTTCATATCTATTGGAAATCTGTTTCTCTTCTTTGAGGAAGTGTCTATTCAGCTTCTTTCCCCCATTTTTGGGGGTCATTTTTGTTTCATTTGTTGTTGTTAAGCATTGTGAGTATTTTTTCTATTTTGGATATTAATCCTTTGTCAAATGTTTGGTAAGTAAATATTTTTCCCAATGGATAGTGTTTTTTTTTATTCTATCTATCGTTTCTTTCTCAGTACAGAAACTTTTGAGTTTATGTTAGTAGCCCCATTTTTTTATTTTTGCTTCTGTTTGATTCACTCAAAAATGGCATTGAATTATTGAAGATGCCCTTGAAGTTAATATTGATGTAGGAGCAATGAGGGAGGGTCTCTGTTCATCTATGGTTCCCAAGTTCCTCAATATTTTCAAGAATAAAAATATTGAATAATAAAAATGCTCAGACTCAGTTAGAAAGTAGAAAAGTTTATTGGAAACTCTTATTGAAAATTAAGTAGAAGTGAAAGAAACACCATCTTGGGAGGAACTTAGTATAGTATTAAGTTTAGTATGGCTTATTTTGTGTGTGTGTGTGTGTGTGTGTGTGTGTGTTTAAATAGGAAAATTGGATCTTGTGTGTTATTTATTAAGTGGCAAGATAATTACAAAGAAAGCACGAAGTTTTCTTTGTCTTACAGAATAGTCTGGTTAATTAATGGGCATTTGTTCTTCAAATCTATCTCTTCATATATATTTCCATTTAGGATATTGGGATTGCCTATTTATTTAGGGCCTGTTAGGCTGTTAGGCTATCCATTCTACCATCTGCCTGGATATTGTCCCTTATCTTCAGGTCTCCTGTGAGCCCAAGAGCTGGGGCAGAATTTATGGTTTGGGGAAATTGTAAACTACCAATCTCAGAGAGAGTCCAGGAATTTGCAGGGATGTCTAAGATCTAGACTCATGTCAACTATAATGGAGCCACAGAAACAATGAACATGGAGGAAACTGAAGTTTCATCTTTTAGTATCATGAAGAGTTCTAAGTTTCCCTTGATGTATTTTTTGGATTTAGATCTAATATTAAGGCCATTAGTCTATTTTGAGTCACCTTTAATGAATGGTATGAGATAAGGACCCAAATTAATTTTTTGTTTGTGCCTACTCAGTTTTCCCAATATTACCATTTTTTCTTATTAATTTAATTCCTATGACTACTATTATTATTTTTGCTTTTTTATTTTCAAATATATTGACATAATCTAAAACCACCTCCATCCATCCTTACAGAACCAGAAAGCTTGAGGAAGTATTTGGGGATGGGGAGAGATTAATATTGGAAAACATTTTTAAAAAGTCTTATTAGTAATTTAGAACATACTGTTTAGAACAGCTTGATTTCTCCTCCTGGTCCTACAGTTCTTTGAACAGCAAAGAAAGTAGATCCTCAACTCTTGGATCTGGACTGAGGGTGCTGATGGTTTCTACCTTTCCAGAAATAGCCAGACAGTTCTGAAGTCCATCTAGTTCAAAGGTTTACTGATGTTTTTCCTCTTTTATGGAGACATGGAAAGAAGAGTAGGTATATGTCCAAGTTTGCATTTGTTGAAAAAACTTTCTTTGCTCCACTTTATGTATCACATTTCTTTCTTGAAGAAAAGCTGACAATATATCTACAATATATCTATGGGTTGTCTCCTGGCTTTAAAGTAAATTCTATTGACTAGAGTCTGCCTTTTTTCCCATGCCATACAGTTGTAGTTAACAGAGCTTTAAAATATCATTTAATGTTAGAGAAGAAAAGCCTTTGTCTTCTCTTTTTCTCAGGACTGCTTTGGCTATTTGTGGAGTTTTTCTTTATTCCACATACATATTTGACCCATATCCCTAAAGAATGAATTAGGAATATTCTATTTCTTGGTGTCTTTCTTTATTTCTTTTAGCAGTGTCCTATAGTTTTCTTTGTATGTATCTTTCACACCTTTTCCCTAGATTAATTCCTTGGTATTTGATTTGAGGGGCACAACCATAAATGGATTTAAAAATTTTTTCTTTTACCCCATTTTCACATCTAGAAATACTAGTTCTTGCATATTGATTTTGTAGTTTATTGCCTTACTGCCTTACTGGAGTCTTATTTTCTTTGCATCTTTAGGGTTTAGTTAGTATACTATTATGTCATTTGTGAGTGGTGATCACTTAACTTCTTTTCCAATGGAATCTCTTTAATACCTCCTTTTTGGCTTTATTGCTATGGCAAAGATGTCCACGACCATGTTGAACAGTAGTGGTTAGAGAGGATACCCTTGTCTTAGCAGTAAGTATTTCACGCTGCAGCAAAGGAGAAAGGAGTAAAGACTGTGCATGTCTGCACTTTCTACTGAGGAACCCAGATTAGGGGGTCCCCTTCAGTAGGTAGAATTCCCACCTTTCCAGGAACCAGTGCCCAAGTGATCCACGGAACATGATGGCACTTAACAGGGACCCTGCAGAGCCATGGAATGTGTGTGTGGAGACCAAGGAGAGTCATTGCCTCCCACCCCTACTTTCCTGTGCTGAAGGTTGCTGGGTTGGGGAGTGTGAGACTGCCTGGGAGGCAGAAAGTGGGAGAGAACTAGCTTTGGGGACCTTACTCTGATTGTCCTTTTCCCTGATGCTGCTGGCCAGAGGAAATGATGCAAAAGAATGTACCAAGCTTCTGGTGAATTCTTCATTCTCCTGTTTCATCTTATTAGTCTGATTTTATGGTGAATTAAAGATTCAGGGAGAGGGTCTAGAGAAATAGTACAGGGGTCAAGGTACTTGCCTTGCATATGCTTGATCCAGGTTTGATCTTTGGCACTCCATATGGTCCCCTGAGCCCTGTCAGGAGTGACCATCTCTGAGCACAGAGCCAGGAATAAACACTGAGCACAGTCAGGTGTGGCTCCTCCCCCCACCCCAAATAGAATCAAATGCCCATAGTCCTCCCAGCAATGGGACAAGAACCTTTTTGGCATCTCTGTCTCTTTAGTCCAATCCCTGCCTTCACACATCTATCTCCACACAGCCCCAGGGGCCTCTTAGGTCTGACGAGCAGAGATTGAATCCTCCTAACTGGTTTCATTACTTCTCACTCATACGTGAGGGCGGGTAGCTGGACAGTGCCCTCAGTGGAAGGTTGAGTTGTGGGGGGCATGGGTGGAAGCTGCCCATCCAGGAACCCACTCACTGATACTCTCATTACAGAATGCTAACAGGTGCAGAACTCCTCCCAGACACTTTCTCATAAGGTTACTGAAGTGCTTGGGAGAGTTTCCACTTCTATTCTCAGTTGGAAGAATTCTGGATGAGAGCAGGCATGATGGTCTGGAACATGTTTATAGGAGATTTGAGACTAGACACCCATGGGTTTGGGTAGTTCAATTACTAGGAGCTAAATTAGAGGCTACCTATCATGGGCTTAGCTTCTCATCTAGAGAAAACCGAGCGCCCCCCCCCCCCCCCAAAAAAAAAACCTTGCATGGCTTCTGTCTTCTCAGAGCTGCCTTTTGCTAGGCGAGACAGAGTGAATTGCTTCAGTATGACCGATCCACTGATATCAGCATGCATGCATGTGTGATTGTGTGAGTTGAGGGAGAGGATAGGAAGGATCCTGGCCTGTTGCCTTATGCCACAATTTCCCAGGGGGAGAAAGCCAGGCCGTAGGCAGAAAGCCAAGAGTCTCCCTCATGGATCAACCAATGAGTCCTGGGGGAGCCATCCCTCGTCCACACTGATGGTGGGTAGCACTGAGGTGAGGAGAAAGGGCATGGTGGTGCCCCCTAGGGCTTCTGCCCAACCTGGGAGGAAGCCCGCCTATTTGTCTTATTTCCTGAGCACCATTTTGACTTATTTCCCCAGACCAAAGAAAGAGCTGCGGCGAAAATGAAGACTCCATTCTAGGGGGCCTGTTGGTTCTTCAGAGTCTGTAATTGGGGCATTGAAAAGATAAAAAAAAAAAAAAAAAAAAAAGCCCAAGAGGAGTGGATGATCTTTTATACTTAAAGTTCCCCCCTCTATAAAAGCGACATATTACAAACCTCTTTCTCCTCTTGAACATTTCTTGCTAAGTGCATTCTGATGCCACATTGAAACGCAAAATAGCTGGAATCAAGCAGGCACCGAAGGCTATTTATATGCTAATCTCTATTTCCCAAGCTGAAGCAGGAACCTCGAGCTGGGTGCTGCTTCTAATGATGGCTCCGCTTTAACCTCTCTGGAAGAAAGAAAAGTATTTTCCTTAAGAAAACAACTCAGTTTCTTTAAGATGAAATGTAATTATCTATTATCAGATGTCCCTTAAAATGCAAGGCCTATTAAAGCTGCTAAAAATATTGAAGCCCTAATTTCACCATAATAGCATTTTAATTTCAGCAAATCACGGCTCTATTGTTACAGGACATTTTGCGGTAGGAATATGGTAAGAGGTCCAGCTTAGCTTTTTTCTTAACATTTTCTTTTCTTTGAGAAGTACAATTAAATCATTGCAATCATCTAACCTTGCTCGACACAAAATTTTACTTATCAAGTGCGAAAACAATGGTCATTAGCATTTAAAAGAATTTGTTTTAAAAGTAGCTAAAGTTTAATTGCTTTAAATATTCTTGTTGGAATGTGCAGCCGCTGTTGGTTCAACGTTCATATTAGAGAGAGACGGTGTTTAATTGATCGCTGAATTTCATTGAAAAAATATTTACTTTCTGGGCCAAGTACAAAGAGATTTCTTGATGGACCTTCGAGTGAGAAGTTTTGGGGGAAAATAATTGTAGGGAGTTGTCACAGAAGATTGTGCTGCCGGCTACGTCGAAGCCCATGTATGCTTAGAAACTTGTCCAAGTTTGTAAACCCTTCCAAACTAGTTTTTAAAGGTCTGCGACTGGAAACCTCTGTGCTTTTTGCAGATTCCTGCATCATGTACTCTTGTGTTTCAGAGCCTCTGTGTGGACAGAAAGCAGGTAAGGGTCTGCCTCACAATGGGGCTCACCTTTTTTTTTTTTTTTTTTTTTTTGGTTTTTGGGCCACACCCATTTGACGCTCAGGGGTTACTCCTGGCTATGCACTCAGAAATCGCTCCTGGCTTGGGGGGACCATATGGGACACCGGGGGATCGAACCGTGGTCCGGTTGGTCCTATGCTAGCGCTTGCAAGGCAGACACCTTACCTCTAGCGCCACCTTCCCTGCCCCAAGGGGGGCTCACCTTTTCAAAGAGGGGCAGAGCTCTGGGATGTGGGGTGAGGCTACTTTCAGTGTACCTTCTCTACATCAGACATTGTTGCACCCCAGATCATACCACATAATTTTCCTTCACCCTCCCCCCCCTTATGTAAAATGACAATTCTCCTTTCTGGGGTGAGTCAACATGAGTCTCACCAATTTTCAAGAAGTTTTTGGGTCCTAAGAAAGGCTCTGACAGGCAGGAAGGAGTGGGGCTGAGGGTAATTGGTTTCAGAGGCTATGATTGGGATCAATAAAAATAGGTGTAACTAGGACCCTGGACTGCGGGTTTCTTCATCTTTACAATAGCATAAGGAAGGACACTATTATTTCACTTTTCCTTATGTGGAAACTGAGATTTCAAGAGGCTAGCTTCCCAGTTTACCTACAACGGGTAGCCAAACTGCAGATAAATCTGAGGTCCATTTGATGACAACTTCTGTGCCTTGTGACTTCTGTCTTTAGCTATCACATATTCACACCTCTAGTCTCTCTCCCATTCACAGTGAATAGACCCACCAACTCCATTCTCTTCTGCTCACCTTGGAATGTCCTGGACCCACATAACATAGGATTTGATAAGTCTTTCTCATTCATTTCAACTCCGAGTCTCAATTTGAAAAATGGGAACCTTGGATCACTTTCAAGTGCTTTCCTAGACTCAAGCTTCTATGGACTTAGATGAGTCTCTCTTTTGGGCCTTGAGTGAGCAGAGATGAGTAATAGGTGTCCCTGCCCTCCTCAGAAAGGCTCTCGATGCTGACTCAGTGATGTCCTCTTGCTGGAGTCTTAGAGCTGACAGGGCAGGTTGTGTGCAGCACAGTGACAAGGGCCACTTGGGATTCTAGGGATACCAGAGGTTTTGGTGGGAGGGATGGAGGGAAGAAGAGAAAGAGAGAGAGAGAAAGAGAGAAAAGAAGAGAGAGAAAGAGGAAAATGAAGAAAAAAAGACTGACTTCTTTTCAAGATCACTTTTATGCTTCTAATGTTTCTCTCACAGTTTCTTCTTGCTGAATTTCAGACACTTTTACTTTCCAGTAGATTATTTCCAGTTAGATCCATAACCCCACTGAACGTGACTTCTTCTAACTCTGAAAGTCTATCTGGAGGAATAAAAGATGCTGAACTGGTTTAGTTGAGTTCTTGTCTAGTGGAGTTAGAAGAGCTCAACCCATAGTATCTATTCGGATAAGAAAGCCTCATTCATAACGGTGGCTAATTTTCACTTTCACACTTGTATCTCATTGACTCATCACTATACTCTGGAAGATCAAGATCTTACAGCTGGTAAGAGGCCTGGCTGTACCCCCTTCCCCAGGGAGGCCCCTTGATGTTTCCTATCTTGAAGTTGAATGGATGAGGGAATGATTCTCAAATAGGCAAATAATCTTCCATAAAAAGTTGAGCAGGTCTCTGACTTGAGACCTGTTTGGGATTCCAGTAAAATTGATTTCCTACTGATGGGTGCCGAAATGACACCTTCCACAGGAAGCCACGCTAAGCAATTTTATACTCTTCGGGGAATGTTATAAATTTGATTATATCTGAAATAGCAGATTTCAAGTTGAAGTCCCCTTTGTCCACTCTGGAATTCAGATTTATTTCTAAGAGACCTGTGCAATTTTCTTATCTTTGTTACAAATTACTACAGTCTGGGTTAATCTCACGCAGCAATAAAGCTATTTGCCTAGGAAGCTTCCTGCAGTGTCAGAGCTGATGAATGACTCCCTCTGGCTATAATAATTCAGTCTAGAACACTGAAAAGAACACAGATCTTCTGCAGGAAACTCTACCAGTGTGC
This sequence comes from Suncus etruscus, assembly GCF_024139225.1. NCBI lineage: Eukaryota > Metazoa > Chordata > Mammalia > Eulipotyphla > Soricidae > Suncus > Suncus etruscus. The sequence continues at coordinate 38,892,323 of NC_064853.1, forward strand.
TTGGCTGCTCAGATTACTAGAGATCAAAGACTGTCCCCTAGGTCAGGGCGTCAGAACCTTTGAACCCATGAGATGGGAGGGTTCTAGGATGAAAAGGCAGGTTCTGGGCCTCTAGACCTTGTAAAGAAGGTATTCTACTCTGGAGTTTACTGAGGGGGACTTGTGGAGTTTCAAGTGACTCCAAGAGAAGCCAAGATAGGGAGAGGGTACAGACAAAGTGGCCTCTAGGAATAAGGGGTTGGGTGGGCTCAGAAACTATGGACTTTGACTTGGAGGGGCAGGGGCTTAGGTTTTATTTATTCACTGATTACTATGGTTTTAAAAAAACAGTACCAATGATTCAGAAATGCACTGTTGACTTAATAAGGACCCTTTGGCGGGCAAGAGATGGAAGCAGAGTCATGCTCAATATGTCACAGGTGCTAGGAATCATTTGTGACCAGAGGGGTAATCTCTGAAGGAAGGGAGGAGCTGGTCATTGTGTACATGTGCTTGTGGTAGGTAGGGGCCACTGTGAGAAAAAGTATTCAGGCTGGGAGAGTAGCCAGCTTAGAACCTTTGAGACGAAAGAGTTTGCTTGGTGCAGAAGCTGACAGAAGCTTTGCTTTTTTCCCTTTTGACTTTGAGGGAATAGTTATGGGAAGATGAAGCTAAGGATCAGCAAATACATCTCAGAAAGAAGCTGGGAGGCTATTGAAAGAGTTTGGAAGGTTTTCCAAAGTCAACAATTTAAGCAAAGTATTCTTTTGTGACATCTGCAGGAATTGGGGCAAGGACTCCTGTGGCCTGGCCATGTTTGGAGATAAGTGTTGAGGACATCTAGGAGTGCTTTAGAAGGCAAAACCTAAAGTAAATCTCTAGATGTTAGAGAACACAAAAGTAGTTGCATAGGAGGTAAGGAATTTGACTTTTATGAGGCCAACCCAGTTTGACCACCTATACTGCTGTACTGCATCTTCCAGGCTCCTGAGCACATCTCAGAGGGACCTCTGGCACAGAGCTGGGAGTAACCCCCAAGTATCACTGAATATAACCAAAGCACACCTCTCCTCTCAGAAAAGAGAGATCATACTTTTAATTCTGTCATCTGAGTTCCCAGTCCAGTGGACTGGTGAGGTATCTTTAAGTGAATTCCTCTTCCTTCCCTTCCCTTCACACAAGCAGCCTTGCTCCACAAGCTGGAAGCTAATCCCTAGTGTGATGGCAGTAAAGATGGGACCTTGGGAAGTATAAAGGAGATGATATGGGAGGTAGAAGTTGATGATATCCTCAAGAATGAGAGTAGTGCATTATACACGAGCCATAGGGAAGTCGCTTGCTCCTCTTCTGTATGAGGGCACAGCTTGAAAAGGGCAGTCTATGACTCCAGAGTAGATATTCACCTGACAATGACTCTGCTGCCATTTCATCTTGGACTCCCCAGCTTCCAGCTTACTACCCTGGACTCTCACCATCTTGTGAGAAATTAATGTTGGTGGGTTAGCCACCCAACCTACAGGTTGTTACAACAACCTGAATACACTAAGGCAGTGATGACTAACTTTTTTGAGCCCGAGTGCCTAAACTGCCGCACAAAACCAAAGAATTTCCTCAAAGTGCCTGCACATCAAATAAACCTTAATAACAAGATTTTAGTATCTAAAAACTCTTTATAAATTTTATAAATTTATTAATTGTGAACCTTCCCGTGTGCCAGCTGCAAGGCCTTCGCATGCCACAGGTTCGCCATCTCGGCACTAAGGTAAACACCTAATGGGTGTTTACAGGGGTAAGATACGGCGAAAGCTAAATAGAAAGTGAATGTGAATGGGGTGGTAAGAAAAAATGGAAATCGTGGGGCCTGGAAGGTGGCGCTAGAGGTAAGGTGCCCACCTCGCAAGCGCTAGCATAGGACGGACCGTAGTTCCATCCCCTGGCGTCCCATATGGTCCCCCCAAGCCAGGGGTGACTTCTGAGTGCATAGCCAGGAGTAACCCCTGAGCGTCAAACGGGTGTGCCCCCCCCAAAAAAAGAAAAAATGAAAATCATGAGGGATAGAGATGGGTGAGGGCTTGATGAGGAGACAATGGATGGCATTAGGTCTTGGGTCTAAGGAGATGGAGCTTTCCCAGAGGTGAGACTATCTTCTGCTTCCAGCCCTCATGCCCTTTTGGAGTCAAGAACAGAGGAAGTAGCTGAACCCTAATGATGAAACTCTCCAAGTAAAGCTTCCAAAAGAGACACGAGTCTTCTCTCTACATAGATCAGGGATTTTAAGTACTTGAAATGCTCACAAAGTACTGCTGTACTCTGGGAATCAGGATGGGATGGTTTTATTGAGGAGCCTCCTTTGATCTCTAGACCATGAAAAGTCCACTTGGTAGAGAAAAACTTAGAATTTAAAACCTACCCATGTTGGCCATGCTGAGTCTCTTTAACGAGAAGGCAGAGGGAACCAGGGGAATGTTCCACAAAGCAGCTCACTAGAGTCACATCAGCTGCCCTGTGTGGATCAGACCTGCAGCATGTAAACCCTGTGGGACTGGTTACAGATCCTAGTATTCACATGGATGAAAGTTCCTCAGAGCTTTGCTTATGCTTTCCTCCATCTGAAATGTCTATCCCTTTGCCCCTTGTCTTTCTTCAGGGACACCTCTATTCCTCAATCCCCTTTTCCACCCCGCCTGTGTATGCCTTGTCAGTAAAGTTCCTGTGCTTCCTCTCTTTCCTTGGTTGGTCTGGTTTTGCCCCTGAACTGCCCATTTGTTCCTCTTATACAGCAGCAGTAGAGCTTCTTCTAAGCTTATTGTAACACTTACAGTTGTTTTAGTTTTTCTTTGTTTGAACTCCCCCCACTCGGAATGGTACTTCTTCAAAGGTAAGACCTATGCTTTTTTCATTCTTGCACTCCTAGAACCGACATAAATGTTTATTGACTATGTAATAATATTTTGGATCTTTTAAAGATATTAATAAATTACAATCCAGGAACATGTGGTGCTAATGGAATGCTAAGGATTGGACAAAGATAGATTATTTCTTGTAATGCTAATGTCAACATACAAGTAGGTGACACCATCATCACAACAAAGATAACTCATGAAATGGCACCACTGCATTTTTCAACTCTCACCTTTTTTGAGGGCTAAGCTCTGAACTCTTAAAAATGATGAGATACTGCTATTCACTTGAGGACTCCCTTTACTTCACCCCAAGCAAATTAGAGCTTTTTTTTTTGTTTGCTTTATTTTTTTAGACCACATTTGGCAGTGATCTAAACTTATAGTCAGGACTTATTCCTGTGCTCATAGATTACTTGAAACAGTGCTTGGGGGACTCTAGTGCTGGGTATTGAAATGGGTTCAGCCATTTTCTGGCCCCTTTTTAAAAAATCCTTATTATTAAATGATAAGAAAAATATTATATCAATGTTGATTATCAACACTATAATAAGATATGCTCCTATGTTTGTAGGAATAATGGTCAGTTAAAGGACTCTTCCCCTTTGACCCAGAAATCACATTATGTTGACATCCTAAGTAAGTAATAAACCATGAAGACATAATCCTGAAGATGGGAAAGCAAACAACAAGCATTGAAGTGTTGGTTGCAGCTTTCTGGACAATGGTGCAGTGGCCATTGAGACAACAGCTTTGCTAGGGAGGCCTCTGTCTGTGAGGGTGGGTGATCATGACCATGATGAGGTTGAGAAGATGCCTGTAGTGTTTTGGGATGTCACATTAGGTCTCCCCAAACTGGACACAATTTCCAGAGCACTGTGGTTACAATGAGCTGAGAGTGCGAGAGCTGGTGAGTAGAAATGCAGCAGGAATGCTAATTAAGGTGTCAGGAGGAATGAATTATGGCTTATTTTTGTTTTTTTTTTTCTTCAATTTTTTCAATTCTTCTGTAACAAATTATTTTTTATGATGAAAATGTATTTTTTTAAACCTGATGAATAATTCCCGAGTTAGCCTTATTAACAGCTAAAGGTGACCTTGTCTAAGGAAGACATTCCCCAGTCCTTGGATCAATGCGGGTGGGAGGCAGCATAGGCACATGTCTTGAGCTGTGAGACAGTGAGTATGTGCATGGATGCATGTGTGTTCACCAGTGTGCACATGTGAGTATATATGTGCACACACATGCAAACATGTGTGTGAGTATGTTTGATGCACCATTAAAGAATTGCCAGTGATAATTGACTTCAGGGCCCTGAAGATGTGGGACACCCAGAGGGGACCTGGCTGTCTGGGTAAGGTAGGCACCTGGACCAGGATGTCCCTTTTTTCCTGGAAGCATTCCCAGTCCATATGCTGCAATGTTGCCCCACTGAATTTAGTTAAGAGTTTAGCAGCAAGATCAGAAGCTCTGGGAGAAAAAAACAAAAACAAAAAAACCTCAATAAACCAAGCAAAAAATTCAACTGTATGCAGCATCTTTGTTTTTAATGGAAAAAAAAAAAAAGCCAGTGACAAAACAGATCTGAAAAACTCTACTATGTTGTGATTGATGGTGTGGGATGATTTTATGACCTATCTAGTGTTTTAAAAAGTGCTTTGTGGATTTTAACCACCACCAGGGTCAAAACCAGACAGTGTGCTCCAGGGTTTGGGCTGTGTGGTTGATTACTGACCTCTGGCCCCTCAAAATTTTAAATCTGCAGAGCTCAAATCAGTAACAAGGTGAAGGAAGACAACTGCCTGGGATTTTCATCCTGTATAGTAGTTAACACTCCTTAGAGGGTGAGAGAGAGAGTGGTGGCCATGCTCCCCTCTGAGGGATGGTCAATGTCAAATAAGAAGGTGCATTTTGGAATTAGACACAGGAACATTCGAATCCTGATCCAGTTACTTAGCAATTGTGGCTTTATTTGGGTAAATACTGTCATTTCTTTGAGCCTCAGTTTTCTTCTCTTTTCTTTTTTTTTTTTTTTGAGCCTCAGTTTTCTTACCTCTAAAATGTACCATAGGGATTGTACCTGCCTCAGAAGAGTCTGGGAACCTTGAATGAGGTGACATATCAAGCATAGAATACAGACTTGGCACATTCTTGGTGCTTGGTAAGTTCCATTTCTATAATAGTTACTATTCAATGCACATCTCTCCCCTTGATTGCCCTGCTGAGCACGGTATCCATTTTACAAAAGAACTTTACTAAGGGAGAAAGAAAGGCCATGGTAGCAAAAAATACAAAACAAACCGAAGAGTTTCTAGCCTCAGATTCTGTCCTTGCAGAAATTCTCCTTCCTAAATATGACCAAGTCTTCCCAAGATTGTTTTCCCCTGGCTTCCTAAGACTGGTTTTCTCTGAGGCTGTGCCACCTGTCTTGAAGACAGCTTCTGCTTCCTACCAGGAATGGTTGTTTGGGTATTTCCTCTTCTCTTCTGCCAAGGACTGAAGACCACATGGAGCTCATTATATGCAAGACACTGTGTTAAGTGCTATGCATACAGTTTTCTATTTAATCTTCATAGTGTTTGAGGTAGGACTATTATTATCACCTTTTTACATTACAAGGAAATGATGGGTTACACAATTTAGCTATGGTCACGCTGCTGGTCAGAGACTGAACAAGGATTCTAATCCAGGCCACCTGGTGACAAACGTCTATTCTTCACCACGGCAACTATGAGCAGTGCCACTAATACCTATAGTCCAGAAGGTGGTAGGAATTAGTAATGAATGTGAACTGTATATTTTAACCTCTTGTGTGCTCTGGTGTGTAGTTCTGCATAACAACAAAGAAAGAAGTACAGCATAAGTTTATATTCAAATTCTGTTTCATCACTTACTGACCTTTTATACTTTCAATGAGCTTGGGACTATCTTTGAAAGGTTTTCAAGTCTTGATTCCTCTCACTGTAAGTCAAAAGAAACAGTATAGGCTTGTGGTGACAGTGAAATGTGTTCTTAAAACAGTGTCTAGCACATATTTGACAGTAAGTAAATCAAACCCTAAAGACGGACCTTCACAGTTGCAGAGAATACAGTCTGTTTTGTTCTTTGTTACAGGCCTGGTGCCTGGAGCAGTATTTGGCTCACATAGTGCGCTTGGTGAATCACTGTTCTATGAACAAATGGTGATGGCCCTAGCTGTGGTATGTACAGTATCTTTCATGTATAAGCTCTTTCCCAAGGACCTCCCCCTAGGTTATATCCTAATGTCCAGCTGGTTCTTTTGCTTTGATCAACAATGTGATGGGTGGGTCTGTGCACCCTATAGATCTGTGCCTTATTGATCTGATGGAGGGAGATCTTGGGCACAGCTACAATGACACCCCACAAGTGGCTTCCTGCTCAGATTCATTCTTGTTCTGTCTCAGTTATGCCCATGTTGGAGGTTCTCTTTGGCTTACTTCGAGTAGTTTGTCAGAATTTATTGTCCAGAAGTCAAAGGGAAGATTCTTATCAAATGAGGATTCTCTAGGGCTGCAAAGACCAGTGGGGCTCAAGCCTTCCTGTAGCCCTGGAGGGGGCCTTCTAGCCCACCCCTCCCTAATAGAAGGCCCCAAGTAGTTAGAATTCAATTAAGCCATGGAGAAGGGAGTCTTCTAGGCAGATCTGGGGCAGGCCTGTGTCTGGGCTGAACAGAACAACCGATTTAAGCTAAATCAACGCCTACTTAAGTGAGCCGTAATAAGCATTCTGGGGGCAACACCAGCCTGGGGGCGTCATTTATCACCGGGTAATAGAAAACCGTAATGAATAATAACTTGGGCCCAGCAGTTGGAGTGCGCATACATTACAGGTTCGAGCTGCTGCTGTCCACTGAACCAGGCGGGTGGGGTCTGAGGCCTGGGTGGTGGGGTTTGCATATTGAATTCTACTGCTGTGCAGGAAAGCCTTTGTTGTACAGGAGAGCCATTAATCTCACGCCCACCTCACCAGTCTCACTGTTGGCATGAGGATGTGGACTCTGCTTGCTTGTATTGTACCATGAGGGAGCAAGACACCCCCAGGACAAAAAACTTGCTCCTGGGAAATGCAGGTTTGGGACTCTGTCATGGCTGAGGTTTAAGAACATAGACCTTAGATTAACTCTGCATGAAGACCTGGTCCCAGGAGCTCTCTTACTTGCCAGACTTTTTTTCAACTACAGAGCTGAGGCACCAGTAGAGTCTTCACTGGATCATGGTGAGGTTTGCACATAGGTTTATGAAGTTCCTATCTGGGCAGCCTCTCATCTGTCATGTTGCTTTAGAGAAATGTGTTATCCATGTGCTGCATTTTTTTTTGAAGTTTCATTTTGCTCTTTTGTTCTGTTTTGTTTTTTAGATCAGACCTGGTGGTTCTCAGGGGCTACTCCTGGCTCTGCTCAGAAGTAATCGCTGAAAGTTGGCAGGATGCAAGGCCTTAACCCTTTTACTATCTCTCCAGCTCTATGTGCTCCATTTTATAGTTAAGCTGAGAACCAGAGGGGTGAATGGTTTGTACACATAGATAGCATGTTGGGGGGAGCTGGAATTTAACTCCCAGTCTTCTTTTTTGGGGGTGTGGCTTCCCAGTGGCACTCAGGAGACCTATGGATGTAGCTCAATGTAGGGGACCCAGGATACCATGTTGTCTGACCAGGCAATGTGAGGGATCTCTAGGGTCACAGTGGTGCTTGTGACATACAGGGCTGCACCTGGTGATGCATGAGGAGCTCTTTGGAACCAGAGATAAAGCCTGGGTTAAAAGCATGTGCTTTAACTGCTATACTATCTCTGGATTCTGAATTCTGGACTTCTAATAGATAATTTAACCACTAAAATTCAAATCTACTAGAGAAATTTAAAACTCTTTATTGTAGAATAAAATAATAAAAAGGCCCTTTGGATGGGCTTGCATAGTGATGGGATGAATGGAGGGGCCTTTCTCTGCCATCCCAGGCCATGTGGCTCCAATCCCCGCCAGCTGGCAGGTATCTGGGTTCAGGAGAATGGCGGGTAGAAAACTCACTCACAGGCTTCAAGGTAGAGCATCTTTATTCCAGGCCCTGGCCAAACATGTGTGGCCTCTTATAACCATTTATGCTGGATTCCTATTCAGCCCTGCATTGTACCTTGTCCCTCAGAGATCTCCTCCTGCTTCCTTCTCCATCCTGCATCCATGCAAATCCCCTTTTGCCCCTGAGGCCAAACCTTTTGTAACCTCCCCAAGACCCCTCTCAGAAATGGGAGAGTCTTTCTTGTAGGTAAGCTTACATGAAGAATGGGGTTATATTTACTTTTAATTGCTTTTATTCCCAAGGAACTGGGCTTCAATGCCTGTTTATCTGTTCTCTTCTTGTTTCTTTTGAGCTCTGGTTCCTATATTTTCAGTGGCTCTCTCTCATGGTATCCCACAGACACTTTCCTTTTGTAACTTCACCTTCTACAATCTGCTTCAAGCCTGTTTTCCTCTGCCTCTGCTTCCTCTACAGTGAGGCATAATCACTGTTGTGAGGATGACATATCAGACTGTATCAATCCAAGATCCTTTTGAACCTGTGGTCCCCAGGATAAGAGAAGGCCACTGGATTGATAACAGAACAATGTCTTTCTGACTTAGATTCCTTCCTTGGAGTTATTCCCCATCCTTCCTTTTGTGTTCTTTAAGGGGTGCTGGGTGACCTCATCCTGCCAGCCCCTGTGCTGTTTTTAGTGACCTTCCATGATTACCTAGGCAGTTGGGGTTGATTCTCCTTTATTCTAGGTGGCCACAAACATAGAGGGAGGTTACTCTTCTGCAGAGTCAATACTTCATTCAACAAACATTTTCATAGTGGGTGGAAATTAAAGGCAGATTAAGACTATGTCCTCTATTTGACAGAGACCTTCTTCTTTCTTGTCACCTTGTGTTATCATTAGAACTGCAAAGTTTTGTTTATTTTGCTGCCATTTCCTTTGGCTACCTTTTTTTTTTTTTTTTTTTTTTTTGGTTTTTGGGCCACACCTGGCGGTGCTCAGGGGTTACTCCTGGCTGTCTGCTCTGGCAGACACAGGGGACCATATGGGACACCAGGATTTGAACCAGCCACCTTAGGTCCTGGATCGGCTGCTTGCAAGGCAAACACTGCTTTGCTATCTCTCCAGGCCCTCCTTTGGCTAACTCTTGACCATAGACTGCTTCATTAATAAATTTATAGAAGTCTGGAGCCAAGTATGAGTGCCCTGAGCTAGACAAATTCTTGATCCCTGCTTCTCTCATCATAGCTGCTGTCCTCAGACTAAGATAGGTCAGAGCCTGAATTTTCATTGGTATCATAAATGAAGCAGTCCAGGAAGATGTCTCAGCAGCATTCCTCATCTGCTTTCATCAGTCTTCAATTGATAAAACCAAACAATAGCGGGCCTAGAGAGATAGCATAGTGGTGTTTGCCTTGCAAGCAGCTGACCCAGGACCAAAGGTGGTTGGTTCGAATCCCGGTGTCCCAGATGGTCCCCCATGCCTTCCAGGAGCTATTTCTGAGCAGACAGCCAGGAGTAACCCCTGAGCACTGCCGGGTGTGTGCCCCCCCCAAAACAAACAAACAAACAACAGCATAAGGAAAGAAAATAGAAGTGTTCTAACTTTCAGTCATAATAGTATTGCATTGACTTTGTTTATTTCTGATTATATTAAACTGTCACTTCTTCCACACTTTGCCATTCCATGAAGTAAACCCTCTGAGAACAAGGCTACTTTAGGGTGGCATTCTTCAGGCAGTGGAGGCCATTGGAGATTGGCCTTTCCCTTCAGACTTAGCTTTCCCTTCAGATGATTCACTGGAAGTTACAGAATTGACAGCTCCAAAATGTTGTCTTTGGTAATGTTCAGGAGAGACCTTGAGCACCCAAGTTGTTCTTGGCCAATGTCTGAGTATTGCAGTAGTCGTGGAGTAGGACCTCTCCCACCAGCCTGGCCCTTATCATCTCAGAGCTGCCTTGCTGTTCTTGGTGCTTCTTATATACTCTCTTTCCTTCCCTTTCTCTTTTCACAGAGAAGTGATCTGCATTGCAGATGAAGGGTTTTCTCTAGCTTCTGCTCCCTTTGGTCCCTAAAATGGCATTTTACCCAGTAAAAATATCTCACACTTCTGTCCTTAAAATTGCTTCTTCGAGGACCCAGGCTGAAATCTTTAATTAGAGAGAAGCAAACAAAAATATATTTCCATGTCATGCATGCATTTAAGTTGATTTCAAGGAGCCAGAATAAAGGCTCCTTGCAGCTCTATGCTCTTGACATTGCCTTAGTCACCCCACTTTGGTTTTTAGCATGGGCCCAGCTTGAGGTGAGGCATGCTTTAGCCACATTCCACAAATTTTAATTGTTAAATTAAAATTAAGTAATTTAAATTACTTGTAATTATATCCTGGTTTCTTTAGATTTATATTTCAAATTCTTTAGATCTAGGTGTTATTGATAAGTGTTGTTTAATTTAGAAATATTTGATTAATTTTAAATAAAATATCTTTATATTAGGATTTTTCGTTTAAATCTGCAGGCCAGTGGACACATTATATAATTTGAATCACCTGAAAAATTTTGAGACTGTTGGGGCTAGAGAGATAGTATAGCGGGTAGGGTACTTGCCTTACATGCTGCCAACCTGAGTTTGACCCTGGTACCCCATGTGGTTCCTGGAACACTTCCAGTAATTATCTATAAGCATAGAGGCAGGTGTGAGCACAGTCAGGTGTCCCCCAACCAAGACAATTTGAGCCTTTTATATACAAATACAATCTTTGGAAATGCTTCTTGTGCACATGGGGTGGTATTTTTTGTTTGCTTGTTTGTATTTAGCACCATATCTGGCTACCTAATATGCTCAGGGGTCTACTTCTGTCACTGTACTTAAGAATTATTCCTGGTTTAGGGGAGGAGCTGGGGAGTAAACTCAAGTCAGCCTCATACAAGATAATCACCTTACCTATGGAACTATCTCTGGCCCCTTGTTTTATTCTATAAGTAGCGTATTTTCTTTCTTTTGTTTTTTTTGTGGTTTTTGGGTCACACCCGGCTCCAGGCTCAGAAATCGCTCCTGGCAGGCACAGGGGAACATATGGGACGCCGGGATTCAAACCAATGACCTCCTGCATGAAAGGCAAACGCCTTACCTCCATGCTTTCTCTCCGGCTCCAAGTAGTGTATTTTCTAATAGCCAGTTTACTATGATTATATTGTTCCATCTTTTCCCCCTGTGTTTTGTTTTTGGGCCACACACATTGGTACTCAGGAGTGACTCCTATTGGAAAATTGGAGGCCATATGGGATGCCAGCAAATTGAAGCTACATGCAAGGCAAGTACCCTATCTGCTATACTATTGCTTGGGCAAGTTCCAGCTTTCTTTTTTATTACTATAGTATGACATATTTCAAAATGTCATTAAATTTCAACCAAAATGTGTCCTAATAAAGTCCCTGTTAGATATCACATATATGGATCAATTTTGGCATTCTTTGTCTTTAGTTGTATTGCTCATATCACTTATATGAAATAAAATGATTGATATGTTGGTTTAAATATAACATTTAAGTACCTCCCCATTTATTATCTCTCCAGCCTTTGGTTTTCAGCATTTTTATTATGATGTATCTTGGAGTTATTTCTTTCCTTTCCTTTCCTTTCCCTTCTCTTTTGTTTTAGCCACATCAGTGATGCTGGGGGATCATGGAATGCTAGGGATCAAGCCTCTTACATGTAAGGCATGTTCTTAGTCTCTTGTACTATCTCTCTTGTAGGAATTTTGGGGGAAAAAATCCAAACATTTATTCCACTTGGATTTTACTAAATTTCTTGGAGCTTTAGGGCCACATATATTGGTACTCAGGAACTGTTCTCATGCAGGAGCTGGGAGTACTCATGAGGTTATTGGGGACCATGTGGTACTGGAAATTGAATATGGGACTCCACATGCAAGTAATATACGTTAGTCCTTTGAGCTATCTCTATGCCACTGCCCCTGCTTTTTCCTCTCTTCCCTCCCCCAGTTTGTCCCCTTTTTTAATTTTAATTAAAAAATTATTTTGGTCATAGTGAATTACAAATCATTCACAGTAATATTTAAGGCACATAGTGACAAAGAATGAGAGGCATTCCCACCACTAGTGTTGTCCTCCCTCCACCCTTGTTCCCCTGTAATGCTACTGTAACTGTTCCCCACTTGTACAGCTTGTTGTAGATTGGGTATAGATTCTGTTATTGTTGACTTTGGGTTTAGTGTTCAAGTCTGATCTTTTTTTTTTTGTTTTGTTTTTTTGTTTTTTTTGTTTTTGGGCCACACCCGTTTGACGCTCAGGGGTTACTCCTGGCTATGTGCTCAGAAATTGCCCCTGGCTTGGGGGGACCATATGGGACGCCGGGGGATCGAACTGCGGTCCTTCCTTGGCTAGCGCTTGCAAGGCAGACACCTTACCTCCAGCGCCACCTACCCGGCCAGGTCTGATCATTTTTATTACCACCAATGGTCATACGATTGTCTGGTCTTGGTACCATCCATTTCTCCCCCCTCAAATTATGAGGCTGATCAAGGTGATTTCAGTAATGTGGTTCTGTTGATCATATAAGAAAAGATATGGTTGAAGAAAAGAAAAAAAACAAACAAAGAAAAAGAAAAACTAGGAGTCTGACTAGGTGTTATAATATCCATTTAGAAGAAGGGAAAAAAGAAGAAAAAGGTAACAAAACAAAACAAAACAAAAACAAAAACAAAACAAAACCAAAAACCAAAAATAATAAGGCAGTAACAACAAAAGTACAAAAAGAGCAAAAAAAGAAGAACAAACCAAAAACCAAAACCATCAACTACAAAGAAACAAACAAAAAGAAAAAACAGAGGACCTCAAGGGAAACCTTTGCTCTGCCTGTCTGTCTTTCATGAATACCTGAAGCTCTCCTCAGAAGCCTAGGGAATGCAACCCCCAAATAATTTATTCTGAAGCTGCCCAGCGACTTAGTGAGTAAAGTCTGGCTGGGGGCTGCCAGGCAAAAGCTGAGCCCTCTGGCCTGCAGAGGCTCTGCCCTGCTGTGCCTTTGAGGACTCTGAGGACTTCAAGGGAAACCTTTGCTCTGCCTGTCTGTCTTTCATGAATACCTGAAGCTCTTCTCAGAGGCCTAGGGAGCGCAACCCCCAAAAAACTGTCACCTAGAGGCCGCAGAAGTATCGCTTTATGGCCGAGCACTCTTTCTAACCAATGAACCCCACCACAACACGCAGAAAAACTCACACTACAAGCGTGACAATGAGGAGACCTCGCAGGCAAACACCATGCACAGAGAATGAAGACGATAGCTCGGATGACCTAAAAAATTCCAACTATTCAATTAACCTCACGAATAAGGAATTTAGAATAGAAATATGGAAGATGTTTGTAGAAGTCAAAGAAAGCATAGATCGATCTGAACAGAACACAAAGACAGAAATCAGAAAACTCCAAACTGAAATAAGAGATCTGAAAAACAAGGTAGCTGAACTGAAAACCTCAGTGGATGGCCTCTCCAGCAGGGTATCAGCAGCTGAGGACAGAATCGGGGTGTGCTGGAAAATGAGATGCAGAAAAACTCAACACAGCAGAAGAAATTGGAAAAGAACCTTAAGACAAATGACCAGGCAATGAAAAAAGTACTCAAGGAATGCGAACAAATGAAAGTAGAAATCTTTGATAAACTCAACAGAAACAACATAAGAATCATTGAAGTTCCAGAGGCCCAGGTAGAAGATACACAGGAAGAATCAACTGTCAAAGACATCATCAAAGAGATACTCCCAGAGTTAAAGACTACATGCAATTAAATCCTGCATGCCCGAAGAATACCAGCTAAAGAGACCCGAAGAAAAACACCCCAAGACACGTCCTCGTTACAATGACAAATCCCACAGATAAGAGATAGAATACTGAAAGCAACAAGATCAAAAAGGGAAATTACATTCAAAGGAGTATCCTTAAGACTTACAGCAGACATGTCACAAGAAACTCTCAAGGCCAGAAGACAGTGGTTGGATATTGTGACAAGACTGAATGAAATGAATGCCTCACTGAGAATACTGCACCCAGCCTGACTCACGTTCAGGTTTGAAGGAAGGATACATAGCTTCATGGATAAACAACAGCTCAGAAACTTCACAGATGAAAAACCGTCTTAAAGGAAAAACTGACAGGTCTACTTTAAGACAAGAGAGACCAACAAACACAGCAAACTTATCTACAAAGATGACATTAAATCCTATGACAATCATCTTCCTCAATGTCAATGGACTAAATTCACCAATTAAAAGACACAGAGTGGCATAATGGGTCAAAAAGATGAATCCAACCTTCTGCTGCCTACAAGAAACACACCTGAAAAGCCAGAACAAACATAGACTCAAAATCAAAGGCTGGAGGAAAATCATCCAAGCAAACAACACCCTTAAAAAGCTGAGGTGGCCATATTAATATCTGATGACACCAACTTTATACTCAGAAAAGTTGTAAGGGACAAAGATGGACACTACCTACTAATCAAGGGATATGTGCACAGGAAGAAATCAGACTATTAAACATACATGCACTCAATGAGAGACCAGCAAATTATCTAATACAAGTACTGACAAATCTGAAAGAAGATATCAATAATAACACAATAATTGTGGGAGACCTCAACATGGCCCTGTCAACACTTGATAGGTCAACCAGACTGAAACCCAACAAAAAACATAATAGCCCTGAAAAGATTAATGGAAGAAAGAGGATATATATATATATATATATATATATATATATATATATATATATATATATATACACACACACACACACACACACACACACACACACATATATATGTATGACACTCCACCCCAAAAAACCTGGATACACATTCTTCTCCAATGTACATGGGTCATTCTCCAGGATAGACTACATGCTGACACATAAAACATACCTTCATAAAATCAAGAGGATAGAAATTTTGCAGGCTACCTTTGCTGACCACAAGGCTCTGAAATTAGATGTGAACTACAAAGGCACACAGAAGAAAAACTTTAACATTTGGAAATTAAACAGCCTGCTGCTGAACAACCAGTGGGTCCGAGATGAAATCAAAGAGGAAATCAAAACTTTCTTGGAGACAAATGATAATGAAGACACAAACAGCCAGAATCTATGGGACACAGCAAAAGCGGTCCTGAGAGGAAAATTTATAGCTTTACAAGCACACATCAGGAAGGAAGAAGGGGCATCCCTGAATAACTTAATGACGCAGCTCATAAAATTAGAAAATGACCAACAAAGAAACCAAAAATAGGCATACAGAAGGAAATAATAAAGCTGAAAGCAGAAATCAATGATGTGGAAAACCAAAAAACAATCTGAAAGATCAATGAAAGCAGAAGTTGATTCTTTAAAAAAATAAACAAGATTGATAGACCATTGGCAAAACTCACAAAGAAAGAGAGAGAGAGAGAGAAACCTGATAACCCATATTAGAAATGAAAAGGGGGAGATCACGACAGATATCACAGAGATCCAAAGGGTAATCAGAGACTACTTTGTGAAACTTTATGCTACTAAACATAAGAACCTAGAAGAAATGGAAAAATTTTTGGACACTTATAACCTTCCACAGTTAAGTAGGGAGGATGTAGCATATCTAAACACCCTCATCACTATTGAGGAAATTGAAACTGTAATCAAACATCTGCCCAAAAAGAAAAGCCCAGGCCCAGATGGATTTACTAATGAATTCTTTCAAACCTTTCAAGAGGAGCTACTACCAATCCTAGCCAGACGCTTCCATGAAATTGAAAAAACTGGAACACTCCCAAACAGCTTTTCTGAAGCCAACATCACCTTGATACCAAAACCAGACAGAGATGCTGCCAAAAAAAAAAAAGAAAATTACAGACCAATATTCCTGTTGAATGCAGATGCAAAGTTCTTCAACAAAATCCTAGCAAATAGGATCCAATGCATCATCAAGAAGATCATACACTACAACCAAGTAGGTTTTATCCCAGAGATGCAAGGATGGCTTAACATCCGTAACTCTATCAACATCATACACAACATCAACATGAAGAAAAAAAATCACATGATCATATCAATAGATGCAGAGAAAGCATTTGATAAGGTCCAACACCCATTCTTGATCAAAACTCTCAGCAAGATGGGAATGGAAAGAACCTTTCTCAATCTAGTTGAAGCCATCTACCACAAGCCAATGGCAAATATTATCCTCAGTGGAGAAAAACTAAAAGCCTTTCCTCTAAAATCTGGTACAAGACAAGGCTGTCCGCTCTCACCACTCCTCTTCAACATAGTTCTGGAAGTGCTTGGTATAGCGATCAGGCAAGAAAAAGATATCAAGGGAATCAGATAGGAAAGAAAGAAGTCAACTCTCACTGTATGCAGATGACATGATAGTCTACTGAGAAAACCCTAAAGACTCTACCAAAAAGCTTTTAGAAACAATAGACTCATATAACAAGGTGGCAGGCTACAAAATTAACACACAGAAATCAATGGTCTTTCTATACACCAATGATGATAGGGAAGAGATGGACGTTAAGAAGGCAATCCCATTCACATTAGTGCCACACAAACTCAAATATCTTGGAGTCAACTTGACCAAAGATGTGAAGGACCTATACAAAGAAAACTATAAAGCCCTGCTCCAAGAAATAAGAGAGGACACACGAAAATGGAAATACATACCCTGCTCATGGATTGGCAGGATTAACATCATTAAAATGGCAATACTCCTCAAAGCATTATACAGATTTAATGCGATCCCTCTAAAGATACCCATGACATTCTTCAAAGAAGTGGATTAAACACTTATGAAGTTCATCTGGAACAATAAACACCCTTGAATAGCTAAAGCTAAAGGGAAAAGGAAAATGGGAGGCATTACTTTCCCCAACTTTAAACTGTACTACAAAGCAATAGTTATCGAAACAGCATGATATTAAAATAAAGACAGATCCTCAGAACAGTGGAATAGGCTTGAGTTCTCAGACAATGTTCCCCAGACATACAATCACCTAATTTTTGACAAAGAAGCAAGAAATTCTAAGTGGAGCAGGGAAAACCTCTTCAACAAGTGGTGCTGGCAGAACTAGTTAGCCACTTGCAAAAAAGTGAACATAGACCCCCAGTTAACATCATGTACGAAGGTAAACCCAAATGGATTAAAGACCTTGATATCAAACCTGATACCATAAGGTATATAGAACAACACGTCAGTAAAACACTCCATGACATTGAGACTAAAGGCATCTTCAAGGAAGAAACTGCACTTTCCAAACAAGTGGAAGCAGAGATAAACAGATGGGACTATATTGAGCTGAGAAGCTTCTGCACCTCAAAAGAAATAGTGCCCAGGATACAAGAGCCACCCACCATGTGGAAGAAATTATTCACCCAATACCCATCAGATAAGGGGCTAATATCCAAAATATACAGGGCACTGACAGAACTTTACAAGAAAAAAACATCTAATCCCATCAAAAAATGGGGAGAAGAAATGAACAGACACTTTGATAAAAATGAAATGCAAATGGCCAAAAGGCACATGAAAAAATGCTCCTCATCACTAATCATCAGGGAGATGCAAATCAAAACAACAATGAGATACCATCTTACACCACAGAAATTGGCACACATCACAAAGAATGAGAACAATCAGTGCTGGTGGGGATGTGGAGAGAAAGGAACTCTTATTCACTGCTGGTGGGAATGCTGTTTAGTCCAAACTCTATGAAAAAATGATATGGAGATTCCTCCAAAATCTGGAAATTGAGCTCCCATTAGACCCAGCTATTCCACTTCTAGGGATATACCCTAAGAACACAAGAATACAATACAAAAAACCCTTCCTCACACCTGTATTTATTGCAGCACTAGTCACAGTATCCAGGCTCTGGAAACAACCAAGATTCCCTTCAACAGACGAATGGCTAAAGAAACTGTGGTACATATACACAATGGAATATTATGCAGCCGTCAGGAGAGATGAAGTCATGAAATTTTCCTATACATGGATGTATATGGAATCTATCATGCTGAGTGAAATAAGTCAGAGGGAGACAGGGAGAGAGAGAGAGACAGAATAGTCTCTCTCATCTATGGGTTTTAAGAAAAATAAAAGTCATTTTTGCAACAATCCTCAGAGACAATGAGAGGAGGGCTGGAACTTCCAGCTCACTTCATGAAGCTCACCACAAAGAGTGGTGAGTGAAGATATAGAAATAACTACACTGAGAACTACCATAATCATGTGAATGAATGAGAGAACTGGAAAGCCTGTCTAGAGTACAGGTAGGGGTGGGGTTGGATGGAGGAGATTTGGAACATTGGTGATGGGAATGTTGCACTGGTGAAGCGGGGGGTGTTCTTTACATGACTGAAACCTAATCACAATCAAGATGTTTAAATAAAGAAAAAATATTAAAAAAAGAAAAAACAAAAACAAAAGAAAACAAAAACAGTCAAAAAAACCTCAAAAAAACAAAAACAAAAACAAAAAAACAAACAAAAACCCAGAACAGCAACTACTTAAAAAGGGTTGTATTCCTTGTTCTTTCTTTCTTTTTTTTTTTTGCATAGACACTGTACATATTGGGGAAATTAGAACAGGAATTACTTTGGCCTAAGAGATACAGCGTTTCTCCGTCCTTGAAGCATATTACCATGGGAACAACTACAGGCTCCATACACACTCATTTTCACACCCCAAGGTCTTTTTGTGGTGCCAGGAAACATTTCACTCAGATGTGAATGTTGACATCCCGCCTCTGTAGCTAGAGATCTTGTTATTTGCATAGGTCCTAGAGGAAGGCTAGGAAAGTGTGTTTCTTTATGGTTCAAAAAGTTCTGTCCCATTACTGTTGTTGTAATCACTCTTCTGTACTTAGTGGTCTTGGTTTTTTGCTCAAATTCTAGGACAGAACCTAGGATATAGTCTTTCATCATGGTTCCAGAAGTTCTGCTCAGTTGCAGTTGTCAAAGTCAGACCTCTGGAATTAGAGATCTTGGTTTTTGTACGAATCCTAAGCTGAGGCCTAGGCTAGGATCTTCTTTACTGGTCCCTCAATAGGTTCTGCCCAGTCCATGTTTGTCAGAGTCAGTATTGTGTAGATAGCGATTTTGATTTTTGCATAGGGCAAAGGATGACATGTCTCCTGATTGCAACATACCATTAGGTGATGAGATAGGACAACCCTCTCTTAGATCAATTTGTTGCCATTTCTTCATATCAGGATGTCATTAAAACTTGTGCAAGTTGGTGCCAGGGTAGTATTCGGAGTTTCCCCGGGAGGAGTTTGGTTCAAGGTGCTGTTGCTGGGACCTGAGTCAATTCCATGTCTGGAATCTAGGGTTGGTTTTTGGTTGGACGGTCGCTGTCCAATCACATGGAGTCTAAGTTGGGTCCACATGACACATGTTCAGGGTGGGAGGCATCCCTGTATTATAAAAAAGTATGGGTTCTTATCCCTAGTAGTTAAGAACTTGTTTCTGTGCATAAGATTTCCCTATATTTAAAGTGCTTATGCAAAAGGGTATGGTGCCATATTATATTGCTGATGGATTTGGAGCTAAGAATGATAGTCTTAAATGAGGCATGTTGAAAAAAAATGATAGTCGCACTATCTCTGTGCCCTGGTTTTGACCTGAGCTTTTATCCCAGGCAAGACTTTTTTTTTGTAAGTTTTTGTACCAAGCAGAACCAAAACAGGTGAAGTTGGAGAATGAGAAAAAGTAAAAAATCTACCTACCTACCTACCTACCTACCTACCTACCTACCTACCTACCTACCTATCTATCTATCTATCTATCTATCTATCTATCTATCTATCTATCTATCTATCTATCTATCTATCTATCCTAGAAGAAATAACTAAAAATAAATTTAAAAAAGGAATTAAAGAAAATATGCTGATTGCAAGGCTAACTTACATTTGGGAATAAACAGACTAGGAGGTATTATTATAGAGGTATTAAACATATACAAATATAGGCTTCCCCATTGAGTCTTTTGAGATATTCTTGTGTGGGGTGGAATCCAATCCACATCGTGTCTTGTTGAGTTTTCAAGATGATTTGCAGCCATAAGGGAAGTGTCCTTGGACTGGGGTCCTTCTGGGGCTGAATCGGTAGTATGCAAAGTCCACAATTAGGAGGGTGAGAAGAAGGGGCATAAAGCATGAGTCATCAGGAGTGTTGGTTGTAATTTCTTGCCCGAGGCATGTGATATGGGACTGAGTGGGTGTCTTTTCGGTTTGGGAGGTTGATGGTGGTTTATTGGAGCAGAAAGTTGGTCTTGGTACCTAATGGGTTAAGAATTAAGGTAAAGAGGGTTGAATAAGGAAGGATAATAGATCAGGATTGGAGGATGAAAGAATAGAAGGATTTCTAAAGTGGGGAGGAGTGATAATATATAAGAGGGGCTATACACATTTTAGGCATGGCTTGTTTACATTTTAGGTTTGGCAAACAGAGAGGAGTCCACTGTCTACAAACTCATGCCCATATAAAGAAAGACATTAGTGTTCTATTCTTAGGTAGTTGTTGGAGGCCTGACCCTGACCCTTATAGGCTGGGTCTGAGTTCTTAAGATATAACTGAGTTAAGATAAATAATTGGCTAAGATATGGCTTAGGAGAGAAAGAAGGGGAAAACAAAAGATCAGAGAGAAGAGAAAAGAAGAATAAGTAAATATGGTAAAAGTAAGTTGAAGAGGATTGGGCCAGTGTGTCAGTATTGGAAGGTTTTCCACTTTCAAGGCTCTTCATCACTGATGGGGGTAGTCTTTGCTAAAAAAAGGTTTCAGTATTACATAGCGGCTGGTGCTTTTTAGGATACACAGTTTTCACACCTAGAGTACTAAGCAATGTGGTGGTGAATACTATAAGATGTGGCTACCCTATCTATGTAGTATCATCCACTGCACCTTAAGTATAGAGGTACCTTTCCTAAGGAGCAATTGACAGTGAGAGCTTCATTTAACATAGATTGAATTGATGAAGAAGAATAAAGGAGAGAGGGAAAAAATAAGTAGACTGAGGAAAGAAAAGAGAAAGAGAGAAAAAAAGGGGGGGCAGAGAGATAGCATGGAGGTAAGGCAGTGCATGCCTTGCATGCAGAAGGATGGTGGTTCGAATCCCAGTATCCCATATGGTCCCCCAAGCCTGCCAGGAACGATTTCTGAGCGTAGAGCCAGGAACAACCCCTGAGCGCTGCTGGGTGTGATCCCCCTCCCCCCCAAAAAAAGAAAATAATGAAAAAAATAGAAAGGAAGTAGTGATTTGCAAAAATCATTTTGCAAAAAATCAATTTGCAAAAAAATTTGCAAAAAAAATGTTTGATGAGTGGGAGCTGTAACATAAGTCTGTGGTATGCCATTGACTGTTCCAGTGGTCTGAATGGTCATATGCTTTGGGTCCTGACAGGCGTGGGTTGTCCAAGTTCCCAAGTAGCCAAAAATCCCTTATTGTCCCCTTTTTAAATCGGAACTCTAATGTATGTCAAATTGCTAGATTTAATTAGCATTTAATGATAATTTGGTCCTAATGATCTGATTAATTTTTAGACTTTTTTCTCTGCAAGCTTCAATTAGTCAGTTTCCTATTATCATATTTTCTTTTCCTTCTTTTGTTTCTCTGTGACATACCTACAAGTTCTTAGGATTTATTCCTCATTCTGTGATCAGGGATTATTCCTAGCAGTGCTCTGGTAACCATATGTGGTGCTGGGAATTAAACTGAACTTGGTTGAGTGGAAAGCAAGTACCTTACTTCCTGTACTACCTCTTTAACCCTTGTTATCTTTTTAAGGCCATTGATTAGTTTTTACTGCAACGTAAAACCTATTGGTAATTTTAGATAGTCCATAATTAACCTTATAGGTAATATTTTTTAAACTCTAGAATTTGCATTTCTTTTTTATATCTACTAATTTTATCATGCTCATGCTTTTCGCTACCTTTAAAAATGGAATATAATTATAATGACTGTTTTACATCCGTGATGGTGAGTTTTGCCATCTGTGGGTCTGGTTGTACTCTGATTTTTCTTCTTGTCATGGATAGATAAGAAACATTTTCTTTTTATGATAATACATTTTAATTATGTAGTGGATATTTTATTTATTTATTTATTTGTTGTTTTTGGGCCATACCTGGTAATACTCAGGGATTACTCCTAGCTATGTGTTTAGAAATTGCTCCTGGCTTGGGGGATCATATGGGATGCTGGAGGATTGAACCACAGTCTGCCCTAGGCTAGCACAGGCAAGGCAGACAGATGCCTTACCGCTTGTATCACTGCTCCAGCCCCAGTTGTAGATATTATTAATAGTACTTTGGTGGTTGTTGTATTCTATTGTGTTTACTTAAACAGTGTAATATTTTTCTCTTAGTACACAGTTACTTGCAATTAGTTGGATCATTTCAACCTTACTTAGCTGTGTTATAGCAGTTCCAAAACAACTTTTAGTCTGGGCATAATTTAGCACCACTACTAAAGCAATTTCCTTCTGAGGAGTCTACCCAGAATGCCATGTGTTATGAGACTTATACTCAGTCCTGTGACTATTGGGATATCATTCTATTTTTTTCCTGATGATTCTTGGACACTCTCAGTTGCTTTGTGAAGAAGTCTATGGAGGGGTGATAGAGTTTGAGTGAGCAAATAGAGGAAAAGCAAAACATCAGACCCAGTTACCAGCCTTTTCCCAGAGGACCTACATGGCTGAACTGGAGTCAGTAGAAGATATGAGAGAAAACCCAGACAAGACCTGGGAAACCTATACACTCACCTTATCTTCACAAGAAAAAAGAAACAGGCAATTTAAAAATCATAAAGAATTATCATGGTTGGTTATGCAGCAAAAACTAACTATTCGAGTCATACTACTTGAAATTATTCATGTATGTGCTCGCTTTTATATTCAGTATAAATATAGAAGTAATTCATGTATGTGAAAAATTATTCATGTATGTGTTCACTTCTATATATATGTGTGTGTATATATGCCACCAAAATATAAGCCCTCATGGGGAGAGGGCTTTGCTCTTCATCATTTTATAGCACTATAACATTGGAGCAAAATGGCATATAGTATTTTTAAAAAGACTCAAGTATTAGCCTTTTATGAGCAAGGTAAGATGAGCTTTCCAGAGTCTTCTCTACTTTGTCCTAAATTCTTCCCAAAGAAAAGCTAAGGTAGGATGGGGGTACTTTTGTTCTTTTATGAGAAGGATGTTTAAAATACACTAAAATTAACTCTTGTGCAAAACGGGACCCAGGTGCCACAAGGTATCAACCTTCTTTGAGGCCAGTGACTAGCTCTGGGGAGAGTGGGGTGAGTTGAGAGTCCCCTTTTTTCCTCCCACCTACTGCATAGCTGTTTGTATTAACATGTCTGTTCAGCCCTGTTTTCAGGAAGCACATCAGAACCTCAGAATAGCAGATTCCAGATGAAGTTTGTCAGGAATATGAATTACACTCATCAGCTAGCAACTTGCTATCAGAAAAAAATCAGTCACCAACCAGTGACCCAGAGCTGAGACAGCAACTGTGCAAGAAAAAAACAAAACTTCTTTAGGAAGATGGTATTCTAAGGAAGTGCTTTGTGAGACAATTAATAAAAAGGTATAATGTGTTGGGGAGGTCTCCTCAGTAGTACATGATTTGGGGGTGTATGTGGTGGTATGAACTGAAGTCAGGCCTCACACCTGGAAGGCATGAGTCCCAGTTCTTTGAGTTTTGTTTTTGGGCCCAAATTATAATTTTGGGTAATTAATAAGTTCCTGGGCATTTCTCTAGATATAAACTTAAGAAAATGTTGAAATAAGAGTATTGTACCAGTAAAACCTTGATTGTGTTGCTACTTGAACTAGATATCTTTCCTGAAAACTCCTGAACCCCCATAGCCTGTATAACAATGACCATCTGGTACCCCAATGCATCACCTGGCAGGGCCTAATAGTATGTATGAATTGATGAAGGAACAAATAGTCCCAGGGTTTGGCAGGGGGGAAGGTGGTGGTCCAGCCCCAGGATAGGCAGCTACTCTCAAGTTAACCCCTTTTATATTAACCCATAAGCAGCAGGTCCCACATCTGATGGGGAGCAGGTGGGCCACCAAGGGTCCTGCTGAGGGATTTCAGGGCTCCCTTCCTGGTCTGGCAATGCCATGTTTCTGCATAGGCCCCAAATTCCCAGCAGGAGTGGAAATGGAGAGAATGATAACAGTAAGAAGCCACAGTAATGAGCACTCCCACTTCTTAGAAATCAGGGATGTTTACAGATTAGGGAGGTTTACTAATCCTCTGGATTCATTCATTTAAATATTCATAGTAATTCACTTTGTGATGAGGAACCTAGAGTTGAGAGGATGTAATTCCTGTGGAAACCTCACAAATAGTACATACAAAAGGTTTGGAAGCCATTCCAAGTCATCTGTGCTTCTCAGTCAGGTTAGCCAGAGTCTGCAGCTACTCCCAATTTACCCTCCTCCTCAACCCCACAGCCTCAACTCATCCTGTACAGCAGGGGTCTTCAAACTTTTTAAAGTGGGGGCCGGATT
This sequence comes from Suncus etruscus, assembly GCF_024139225.1. Classification (NCBI taxonomy): domain Eukaryota; kingdom Metazoa; phylum Chordata; class Mammalia; order Eulipotyphla; family Soricidae; genus Suncus; species Suncus etruscus. The sequence goes on from NC_064853.1 coordinate 38,916,818, forward strand.
ACGGTCCGTTAGAGAGCTAGAGGGCCGGACTATATGAGCTACTAATTCCTATTCACACTGCACATATCATATAAATAAAATGAAAACCATTTATAAATAAACAGATCACGCACCAGTATTTCAATGGGAACTGTGGGCCTGCTTTTGGCTAATGAGATGGTCAATGTCTGGTTCCATATTTGTCACTGCCAGCCGTAACAAGTGATGCAAGTGGGCATCAGTTAATCTTGATCTGGTTGGAGATTGCAGATGTTTCATTCTTGAAAAAGTCTGTTCACAGGCATAAGTGCTACCACAGATGGTTACCATTTTGAGTGCATAGTTCCTGATATTTGGATATACACTGAGTGTATATGCTGGCAGGCAACCAAACAGCGCTCACTGCTGGCGGGCTGGATCAGACACCTCTGCGGGCTGCATGTGGCCCGCGGGCCGTAGTTTGAAGACCCCTGCTGTACAGGCTATTAGTTCAACACCACACAACCCAAACACTGGCCAGACCTGTGTGCCAAAGGCATGCCATAAGGTACATGTACATTCAGTGTGTCCATACCTCGCAGCCCATGACTAGATTCCCCCCCCCCCCCAGCCCCCATATGCACCCTATGGGACTTGCACATGCAGAGCAGAGAGGGAGGGAACTCTTGCTGCTTCCTGAGTGAGAACATAAAGTGGAAACAAAGTGGGATCTTGAAGGGAGGAACCAGGCAACTGCTGTTTTTTAAGACACTTTTTTTTTTTGGTTTTTGGGCACACCCGGCGGTGCTCAGGGGTTACTCCTGGCTGTCTGCTCGGAAATAGCTCCTGGCAGGCACGGGGCACCATATGGGACACCGGGATTCGAACCGACCACCTTTGGTCCTGGATCGGCTGCTTGCAAGGCAAATGCCACTGTGCTATCTCTCCAGGCCCAAGACACATTTGTGTGTGTGTGTGTGTGTGTTAAGTATTTATTAAATAAATAATGCCATTTTGTGCTATATTTATAGAATTTCAGTGAGTGCAGATCCTGGTTATATATTCTCAATAGTACTGTAATTATCAATCAGTATTTGGAGTTCAGCTGTTGACATCTTATATTTTGAAGAGGATACTAAAAAGCCTCTCCAGGGCACATAATGATAAGGATTTGTAATTTCACTTATAATATTATATATATATATATATATATATTTTTTTTTTTTACTACACACGTGTTTATTCTTTGACATTGTAAGTTAGTCTTTGTCAATCTTGAACTCATATTTCAGGTTTCTTATATCTACAATTTCATTCTTGACTGTTTGGATTGCCTTTTTTTTTTTTTTTTTTTTTTTTGTGGTTTTTGGGTCATACCCGGCAGTGCTCAGGGATTATTTTTGGCTCCAGGCTCAGAAATTGCTCCTGGCAGGCCCGGGAGACCATATGGGACACGGGGATTCAAACCGATGACCTCCTGCATGAAAGGCAAATGCCTTACCTTCATGCTATCTCTCTGGCCCCAGATTGCCTTTTTTAAGATTCAAAAATTGATCTTTGTGGTTCTTCAGCATCCTGAATAAATATAATTTTATTCTCACAATATAGATTGCCTGTTTGTATCTTTTTTCCTTTTTTTTTTGTTTTTGTTTTTTATAATTATCTTTATTTAAATACCGTGATTACAAACATGATTATAGTTGTATGATTACAGTCATGTAAAGAACACCCCCCTTCACCAGTGCAACATTCCCACCACCAATTTCCCAGATCTCCCTCCTCCCCACCCCCCTATACCTGTACTCGAGACAGGCTTTCTACTTTCCCCATTCATTCACATTGTTACGATAGTTTTCAGTGTAGTCATCTCTCCAACTGCACTCATCACTCTATGTGATGAGCTTCATGTCATGAGCTGCACCTACCAGCCCTCATCTCTCTTGTCTCTGAGATACTGTTAAAAATGTCTTTCATTTTTCTTAAAGCCCATAGATGAGTGAAACCATTCTGCGTCTTTCTCTCTCCCTCTGACTTACTTCATTCAGCATAATAGATTCCATGTACATCCATGCATAGGAAAATTTCATGACTTCATCTTTCCTGATGGCTGAATAGTATTCCATTGAGTATATGTACCACAGTTTCTTCAGCCACTCATCTGTTGAAGGGCATCTTGGTTGTTTCCAGAGTCTGGCTATTGTAAATAGCGCTGCAATGAATATAGGAGTAAGGAAGGGATTTTTGTATTGTATTTTTGTGTTCCTCGGGTATATTCCTAGGAGTGGTATAGCTGGATCGTATGGAAGCTCAATTTCCAGTTTGTGAAGGAATCTCCATATCACTTTCCATAAAGGTTATACTAGACGGCATTCCCACCAGCAGTGAAAAAGAGTTCCTTTCTCTCCACATCCCCACCAGCACTGCTTGTTTTCCTTTTTTGTGATGTGTGCCAATCTCAGTGGCGTGAGGTGGTACCTCATAGTAGTTTTGATTTGCATCTCCCTGATGATTAGTGATGTTGAGCATCTTTTCATGTGCCTTTTGGCCATTTGCAAGACACATTTTTTTAACTTAAAATAACTGTGCTTTACGGGGGGGGGGAGGGCAGAGAGATAGCATGGAGGTAGAGTGTTTGCCTTGCATGCAGGGCAGCAGTTCGAATCCCAGCATCCCATATGGTCCTCTGAGCCTTCCAGGAGCCTGCTAGGATTTCTGAGCATAGAGCCAGAAGTAACCCCTGAGCACTGCTGGGTGTGACCCAAAAACCAAAATAAAATAAAATAAACTTTGTGGTTTACAAAGTTACTGATAGTTGAGTTTTAGGCATGCAATATTTTAACACCAACCTCACTATCAGTGTCAGATCCCCCTCTCTCAACTTGCCCCACTCCCTTGCCTATGCCTGCCTGCCACCTTGGCAGACACATTAACATTTAGTGGTTTTAGCTTAGATCTCATATTTTCAGTGTTGTTGGTCTGTACTTTGGATATATAGCCATACCACTCTCCCAACTCCTCAATGTAAATGAAGCCCAGACCCCTGTTCTCCTATTACTTTCCTTTCTCAACTTCTTTTTTGCCTTGATTTCTTTTCTTCTCTGTCCTTTTCTTCCCTAGGTTCTGAGGTCAAAGGTGATTCTAAGCATCCCCTTTACTATGTTATATTTCCTAACACAATTATTTTATATACTACAGATAAGTGTTATCATCCAGTTTGTCTTTCTTTTTCTGACTATCTTCACTCAACATATCTTCTTCCAGTTCCAACAGGTCGCAGCAAATTGCATTCCATCATTCTTTGCAGCTGCATAGTATTTGCAGCTGCATAGATGTATATGCCACATCTTCATAATTCATTCATTTGTCATTGGACACCTAGATTGATTCCATATCTTAGCTATTGTACTCATTGCTGCAATGAATAATGGTGTGCATATATCCTTTTGAATGAATGTATTTTTTTGTTGGTTTTTTTTTTTTTTTTTTTTTTTTGGTTTTTGGATCACACCCGGCAATGCTCAGGGGTTACTCCTGGCTTTATGCTCAGAAATCACTCCTGGCAGGCTCAGGGGACCATATAGGATGCCTGGATTCGAACCACCGACCTTCTGCATGGAAGGCAAATGCCTTACCTCCATGCTATCTCTCCGGCTCCTAAATGAATGTTTTTAAGATCTGGGGATAGGATACCCAAAAGTGAAATTGCTGGGTCTCATGGCAGCTCAATTCTAAGTTTACTGAAAACTCTGTACCATTTTCCACAAGGGTTGAGTCAGACTACATTCCTATCAGCAGTGCATGACAGTTCCTTTTCAACCACATCCCCACCTACACAGATTGTTTCTACTATTTTTGATATGTGCTATTCTCATGGGTATGAGATGATATCTCATTGTTGACTTGATTTGAATTTCCCTAATGATAAGTGATGTTGAGCACTTTTTCATGTGCCTATTAGCAATCCCTTTGTCTTCCTCTAAGAAGTATTTGTTTATTTCCTTTCCACATTTTTGGATACGATTTTTGAATTTGTTTTTGTTGATCTTTGTTAAATCTTCATATAACTGGGATATTAAGTTCTTATATAAAGTATTGAATGTAAATTTTTTTCCCATTCAGCTAGCTGTCTTTTAGTTTTAGCCCGTGTTTCTTTTGCCAAGCAGAAACTTTTTAATTTGATGTATTCCCATTTGTTTATTTTTGATTTTGTTGCCTTTAGGCAACTGTATTTAAAGAATTTTCCCAGCCTGGACTCAGAAGAGCAATTGTGGTGCCGAAATAAACTGGAATGGAAGACCAGTCCTGCTTGGGTTTGTAGCTTACATCTCTGGGTGTCCCATGGCACCAAATCTCAGAGTTTGGAGAACTCTGCTGGAATCTAGCCTTGGAGCTATAATCCCATAGCCAGACTGAGTTATGCCAAGACCCGGGATTGGTATCACTGGGAGGTACCTCCTTCATACATGGTTACAGGTCAGGAAGGCTCATTTTGTATGGAAAGGAGCCCTTAATTGGGTGAGGGTTTGCCTGCATATCTCTACAGGTCCTAAAGAGGGGCCCTGTCCTTTAGTAGAGGACTTATGTGTGGGCTGAAGTGTGTGAACTGGAAAGATGTGAGTTCAGTTATGTGACCTCAATGATTGCTGCAGGCATATGGGTTCAAAAAATACCAGGTTTTGCTTTATCTAAAATAAATAGGTACCTGACAGAAACAGCTGCTCAACCACATGCTGTACTTTGGGGGAAACTTCACAACTGCTCCCCCATAGATTTGCCCTCTGAGTATCCAACAACAAGAGGTGCATTTACCTCTGGGAGTAAATGCAGGAATGGCAGAAAGGGTGAAACCTTGCATTTAGGAGCAGTTCTGGTCCCAGCATCCAGGAGATGCTCCTAGGAGGCTCCTGGAAGAGCATCTCAACCATTTAGGAAGGATAAACAGTTTGATCAGTCAAATGCTGAGGTGGCATAGAGGCACTGCAGTTAAGAGAAGCTGCATGAACAAAACAGGAGATGGGAATCTGACATGTTGGCTGAGGCCAGTATAATGACTAAACTTATGTGTTGACTTAATTTGGGGCAATAGATGTTTGGTTGAACTATGTGTGTGTTGTATGTGTGTATATATATATATATATATATGTATATATATTTTCCTGGATGAAATTAACACCTGAATCAGCTGAACAAGGAAAATAGATACAGAAAGGCCTTATTCACTCTTGTTTAAGGCTTCCATAGAAAAAAGGCAAAGGAAGAGAGAACTTCTGCTTGAAATTTGAACTGGGACATATGTCAGTGTCTGCTTGGGACATGGGTCAAACATGCTCTTACATTCATTGCTCTCCAGGTTTTTAGGCCTCTGGACTCTCAGTGGCTGCATCACTGATTCTCGCAGGTCTCCAGCTTGCCAACTGCAGATCTTGGGACTTCTCAGCCTCTAGAGCCAATTTCTTATTATAAACCTCTATCTATATTGCTATCTTTATCTGTACCTCCATGTCTATATATTTATATCGATATCGCCTATTGGCTCTGTTTCTCTGGAGAACCAATGGGAGATAAAGATATAGATATACATATGCATAGATATAGCAATATAAAGACAGATAGATATAATGAGATTTATTATAAGGAATTGGCTCACAAGATTATGGAGGCTGAAAGTCCCAAGATCTGTAGTTGGCAAACTGGAGACCCAGAAGAGCCAATGGTACGGTATACCTATCTCTATTCCTGCATCTTTCATTGTGTCTGTTTGTCTGTCTGTCTCTCTTTCATCCTTTCTGGTTTCTGAGTAGTTATGTTCCACTGGAGAAAACAGTCAGGCTGATGGTTTTGAGCCGAGATGGCACGTAGTATTCTCCCAGTGTAAGGAACAGAACTTTGAGAATTATGACTCCTGGCTCTATTCCCAGAGGTTCTGATTTAGTTGGTCTGGGGTGAGGTCTGTGCATCTCTTTTGATTATTTTGTAATTAAATTAACACACACACACACACACACACTGTGGAGGGTGGGCAACAACATCCTGTCTGCACTAATCTTTTTTTTTGTAACCCCCCTTACCCTGCTTTTCTGTTCTTTTTCCATTCTTTTCTCTTTTTTTATTTTTAATTAGTGAATCCCTCCCACTTTTTTTTAGTGCTAAGGATTGAATCCCAGGCATGTGCTCTATCCCTGAACTATGAACCTTCTTTCAATGAAAAAAAAAAAAATTAACACCCACTTCCCACCCCGTTCAGGGGAAAAAATAGCATCTCTGCTTTTGGAGGCTGTGGAGGACGCTTCTACAGCTGGGGGTAGTGCTGCTGAGGTGGGCCTGGGGTGCATCAAGGTGGAAGGGAGGAAACTGAGCTTATTTGGGCCTCTGTATTGCAGCTTTTGGTTTTGTTTGTTTACAGAAGGACCCAGAGGACAGGGAGGGTTAGTCCCCTAGATATGCCAGAAGGAAGCCAGGTGCTCAGCAAAGTTAGGGTCACCGGATGCTAAGGGCAGAGCTAGGATTTATACTCAGGTTGATTTGATTCATCTGTGGAGATGAGCCAGGAGTCACATTTCCTTTTAACTCTGGAAGTGAGGAGGACAGAGGGGCCTGATAACCTCAAGTCTGAGGTCAGATCACCTCACAGAATATTTTACATTCTTGACTATGAGGAGAGTGCTAACCCTGTGCTCCTACAGGATTTAAGAGTCCAATGACAGTGTCTTGTGCTTCCTACTGGTCCAATTGGTGGCCTATTAGTGTTCAACTCAAAAATCGAACCATTGGGGGCTGGAGAGATAGCATGGAGGTAGGGCATTTGCATTGCATGCAGAAGGATGATGGTTTGAATCCTGGCATCCCATATGGTCCCCTGAGCCTGCCAGGAGCAATTTCTGAGTGTAGAGCCAGGAGGAACCCCTGAGTGCTGCAGGGTGTGACTCCCCCACAAAAAAATCAAAGCATTATTTATCTCCTGCCTTTCTTCCAGGATTGGCACCGTGCCATGGTCATTTCTTTATTCCCCCAAATAGTAATGCATGATCCTCAGGGACAACATAGCTAATGTCTAGAGACTTGTTATCGAAGGCTGTGAAGATGCAGCCGGTGCTCAGGATATTAGAGTCTTTCCTGGTCCCAGAGTAAGTCTTCAGCATCGAAACTGGGGTCAGGGTTTTTGACCCTAGTCATGTGTCCTTTTCCTACAACTGTCACATTGACCTGCTGGGTTCAGAACCATAGTACTTGGGGGCTATCTGGGCCTCAGAAAAAGCTTATCAAGCATTATGGAAATAAGCAACATCTTGCCCCTTCTCTGCAGCTCAGGAGCAGTGGTTGCATGCCAAGCTGTGTTGAGAAAGATTTGGAGGAAATGGTGGCATCACTGATACCTGGACAATGATCAGTGGTGGCACGTGTGTAAGACATTGGTGTTCCTGTGAAAGATTTCATCCAAACTCTTATTTCATGGCTAAGAGAATGGGAGTCCTTTGTGCCATTCATAACATTTGTTGCTGGACATTTTTAATAGAGCCCTCATCCAGCAGCTTCAGGAATTTCTCAGGTCTCCTGCAGGAAGGCTGGCACTGGTTCTGGAATTGTATCTGGATAAAGAGACTGACCATAACATTCATGCTTAGTCATAGTGTGGTCTTAGGCAGGTTCCTTCTGAGTTTAGGTTTCTTCTATAAAATGGAGAGCAAATCACTCTCTCAGCATTGCTATGAAGAGTAAACTAAGGAAAGGGCGAAAATCTTCCATCAATCCCCCAGCCCTATTGTTCATTCTTTTTGTATGGGTTGCATTTCTTTCCCCTTCCCTAGGTCATCAACTTGTCATTCTTCCTGTAAGACAAGCTCTTTTTCTCTGACCCTTAATTTTTGACTTGGTCATCTCACTTGATTTGTCCCAGAAAAAGGGCCAGCTTGCGCCCATTCTCCCAAAGGCATTATGTTTCCATTTGCCCTGGTGAGCCTCTGCTACTGCCATGAGAACATACCACAGCTGGGAGAGGAAGGAGGAACGGACTCATGCCCTGCAGCATAGCTGCCCTGCAGAGCCAAACCTAATCAGCTGACCCACAGCTGACCTGCAGGTGCCCTGCGAGAAGAATGTTCATTGTGGTATGTGATTTGTTTTGATGTGCAGTAGGAGCAGATCCAGGCACCTCTCAAGGCTATTTCTGGCAGGAAGCATATTTCTTTCTCTGAGGTAGCAGTGCAAAATCTCTGAGGTGGAAGGAGCAAAGGACAAAGCACTACTGTGTAGGAGGGGATGCTGGATGGCTCAATGTACAGCAACTTGTTGAGAACCTCTCACTCCCACAGGACTCCTTGGCAGTCAGGGCAGAGTGTCAGCTGCTTTGGTTTCATTTCTCCAGTCTTGCTATCACAGCTTTTCTCTGACCTTGCAGCTTCGAATCCCACCCCTACCCTTGACAGTTTTCATTGCTGATTCCTCAGGCTCTATTCCTCTTCTGTATTCCCCTATAGGCTGGATATCTACTCACTGTAGGAGAATGGATAGGAAGGACATTTGCCCCAGTTAGCTATAGAGACTCAGCCTCCACTCAGAAATAGGACTAGTCTATGGTGGAAAATTAAAAAAGCACAGAGAAAACTAGAAGAATATTCAAAATTCTGTATTAAAGAGGCAAAGGCTCATCTTCCCATGTCCTTCACCTATAGATCAAGCAAAAAAAAAATGTGAGAATTGATATGCTAAATGGATGCATAGAAGGACATCCTTCCAGCAGGTTCCCTGTCTGAGAATTTTCCATCTGGATAAAGAAAAGAAAGAGATATATTCTGACAGTAGTTAAACTGGTATTTCTCATCAGAGTAGGTAGCTTAACCTTGAGACCATGGGTTTGAAAAAGAATCTGGGCTCAGAGAACTGAGAGATCACATAGTGATATGTGGGAGTGGTAACAATGACTGGGCTTACCTGGGTTATAGTCTAAAGATCAGGTCAGCACTACTTCCCTCTCTGAAGGTTCAATGGTTACTTACCTTGCTGGTCTTTGAGGTCTATTTTGAGCCAAACCTTGTTCTCTTGTCCTTATTCATTCATCTGTATTTGGGCACTCAGGCTGTTTTTAGATTTTGACAATTGTGAGTAGTCCTACAATGAACATAGATGTGCGTATAAAAATGCCCGGAGAGATAGCACAGCGGTGTTTGCTTTGCAAGCAGCCGATCCAGGATCAAAGGTGGGTGGTTCAAATCCCGGTGTCCCATATGGTCCCCCGTGCCTGCCAGAAGCTATTTCTGAGCAGACAGCCAGGAGTAACCCCTGAGCACCGCCGGGTGTGACCCAAAAACAAAAAAACAAAAAAACAAAAACAACAACAAAAAAAAAAAGCTCCACTATTGCTATCTTTCTCATCCACTATTTGATATCTGTAGCTTTCCCTTATAGCTTTATCTCTGGATCCTATCTCATAAATGAGAAAAGAGGCCCAGAGAGTATGAGTGCTGGCCTAAGGCCAGGCTGCTGGTTTGTGTTGGAGGAGAGGTTATTTGGACTGGATGTTTGTGTGTACCCAAAGTTCAATGGGGATACCCTAACTCTGAATTCACATTAATGGTAATTAGGAGATAGATTAGGTCCAGATGAAGTAATGGGTCCCTGTCCTCAGGGAATAAAGCAAGGACATAAAGTACAGCACCCATAGCCTTGTGATCTGATCCTGGTACGTGATGGAACTTAGATGCTCTCATTGGTTACCATGATCCATCTGCCTGTCTTCTATAACCTGTGATTGGTGTTATCAATACCTAAATGGACATTGGGAGAACAAAGGTTCCTTTCTCTGAGGAAGATGGACCAGAAATCTATTCTGAAGAAAGGTGACATGAGCATAAGGATGGGCAGTTGGGAGTCTCAGAGCTGGAATGGGACTGTCAATACCATCTCCATTTTGGACACTCCAGCTTCCATAACTGTGAGAAGAAAATGGGAGGTAAGCCATCAGGTATAGTCTCTGAACTAAGGACAACAGGCCATGAGAAGCTGGACCTCCCAACTCTCAGCCTGACTTTGCTTCCCCTTTCAGTGTCCCCTGGAAAAGAGAGACTTCTAGGACCACTGGGTCATTTCAGGGTTGTTTTTATGTCCTAAGGGTGAACTTTGTTTTGTGCTTCTGCTGGACAATAAAGAGGGCCCATCAGCATTTAGTGCCTCAAAGTTGGGAAACTGTTTTTTTTTTTTCCACCAAGAATACTTGTGGCAAGAGACCAAGCACTGACATCTTGCTGTCCAACAACCGAGGTAATTAATATTCCATTAACAAGGCCATTACATCTGCCGAATAGAAATCCACTTCATCTTAAGGTGTGAGGCCTACTTCTAAGTGAGGTGCAATAGCTGAATAAGCATACCTGATGATTTATGTCCATAAAACTTAATTTATTAGCAATGTCTTAATTGTGATGGTACATACAGTCCCCAAGCCATTAGCAAAATCCTCTAAAAGCCGCTGATGAGAGTAATATGCCCAATAAATGGGATGAGCAGCACTTTTTCTGCTTTGGAGGCTATAGACTTGCTAATAAGGCTGAGCAGGTCTTTTAATGGAGTGGCCAAGTAGGCAGGAGGGAGGAAATGAGGGGGATGGTGGGTGGGCTCATCCTGTGTCCCAAACTGCAGCTGGAAAGATGCTTCTTCCAGCATCAGATAGAGAAACTGGGCAGGGTTGGGGGGAAAAGGGCAGGTTTGGGGTTGTTCTCTCTGCACAGTATGTGTGGTCCTGAGGAGGAACACTGTCATATGGAGCATGGGACATTGAGATGGGCTGGAAAATAGCTATGGTGTTGTGACTTTCTCCTTCCCTCTGTTCTTTCTCCCTTCACCCTCCTTCCTTCATCTTTCCTCCTGCTACTGCCAAGAGATTGGCCCTATTTGAGCATATGGGACCTTAGTATTTGGACATCCAAAAGAATTTGAAGAAGCAGGCCCTGATCCCTTTAAGAAAGGCTGCCCAAGGATTGCCTGAGCTAAGCCGAAGGAAAGCCTGGCAGACGGCAGCCTTTATATGCCTAAGGATATTTGACTATCACATTACAATAGCCATCCAGGTGAATATGGTTGAAAAATGGAATGTCTATGGGGCCAGAGGGATAGTACAGTGGTAGGGCACTTGTCTTGCATGTGGCTGACCCGGGATGGACCCAGGTTCAATCCCCGGATCCCATATGATTCCCAGAACCTGCCAGGAGCCAGTTCTGAGTGCTGCCAACTGGTGTGGTGCAATAAACAAACAAACAAAAGAGGATTGTCTTTTCTTTTTTAAGCATCCAGGTGAGGACTATTGATAAAGGAAAACACCAGAATGCCAGGGTCACCAACACTCATTAAGATAGACATTTCCATGTCTCCAGAAAATATTCTTGTGCCCCAATGCAGGGATAAAGTCGGCTGCTTCATTTATATTATTGTGGATTAACTTGGTCTCCTCTAGAATATCCTATAAATCAAGGAGCAAGCCATCATTTTATTTGACTTCTTTTTATTTGCTTTGTTTTGTTTTGGGGGCTTCCCAAGCAAGTGCTCAGGGAATGTCCAGATCTGATGATAATTGACCATTAAAAATGACTCAATGCTCAACCTCCTCAGTAATGTAGCATTACTTGGGTCCAGTGTTGAAGGGGTCACAGGGTCACACTGGTGATGCTGGGGGCCATGAAGCACTTGGGTCTTGTTGCATAAGAAACATGTGCCCCTGACCTTTGAGTTCATTCCTTGACCTTTATTTGGCTTCCTTTATTCAACCTAATGCTTTTATTTGTTTTGCTTATTTGTTTGTTTGGATGCCACACCCGATGGTGCTCATGGATTTCTCTGGCTCTGCATCCAGAATTACTTACGGTTATGCTCAGGGGATTATGTAGGGTGTTGGGGATTGAACCCAGGTTGGCAATGGGCAAGGCAAGTGCCTTACCTGCTGAGCTATCTTTTCTGCCCCAGTTCAGCTTTATGATTTTGAGACTCATTCATGTTGTTGAGTGAATAAATAGTTCATTGTTCTTGCAGAGAAATATTCCATTGTCTGAAGAGAGTACCATTGTGTATCATTTCACCTCTTGATGGACATTGAATTATTTCCTGTTTGGAGTTGTTATGAATATAGTTATCAAATTTATGTACAAATGTTTCTCTGTATTGTAAATATCATTTCTGTGTACATATAATTTATGTACAAGTTCTCCACATGTATATATAGATAATTATTCTTGGATAAATATGTAGGAGTGGAACTGTGGATTTGCTGGGTCATATAAATATATGTTTAACAATGTAGGAAATGGCCAAATTGTTTTTCAAAATGGCTACACTACTCATTAGTAGTGTTTGAGAATTCCAGTTCCTCCCATTCTTATGTTCTGATCTTGGAACTGTCAGTCTTTTAAATTTTAGCTATTCCAGTAAGTGTGAAGTGATATCTCATTGTGAACTTAATTTGCAATTCTATCATGACTAATGTTGTTGAATATCTTTTCATGTTTTTATTGACCTTTTGGATATCCTTTGTGAAGTTTCTATTTAAATATTGCTCATTTAAAAAAATTGAGTAGTTTGTCTTCTCATTGAAATAGAGGTTTTTCTTTTTCTTCCTTTTCCTTCTTTTTTTTTTATTAAACATATTCTGAATACAAGTTCTTGTTAAATATATGCTATGCAAATATTTTCTACCCTCTCAGCCTATGCCTTGCATTTTTCCTTCTCAATAATGTTTTTAGAGAACATAAGTGCTTTATTTTGATGAAGTCTAATTTTTTTTATGACTAATGTGTTGTCTTTCCTCTCAGAAATCATTGCTTACCCAAAATTGCAAAGATTTTCTACTATTATTTTTTCCTAGAAATTTTATAGCTTTAGATTTTATCTTATGTTTATAATACATTTCATATTAATTTTTATGGGCAGTATCAGCTAAAATCCGAGGTCCTCTTCCTTTCAAATGACTATTTAGTTTTAACCTCATTTGTTTAAAACACTGTCCTCATTAAGTTATGTTGGTGTCAATAGCATTGAAAACTATTTGCCTAGTTCATTCTGCACTTTCTGGTATGTTTAATTGATCTGTATATTTGATTCTGTCTTGACAGTTATAGCTTTATAATATAAATCTTGAAGTTAGATAGTATAAACCTTTCAGCTTTATTTATTTTTTTTTTACTGACTTTGTTTTAGGGATGCTAGATCCTTTATATTTCCATTGAGCTTTGAAATCAGTTTGTCAATGTGTATAAAAACCTCAGAGATTTTCATTGGGTTGTGAAGTTATAGATCACTTGGAGAGAATGGACAACTTAAGTAATATTGAGTTTTCTAATCTGTAACTGGAGTAGATCTCTTTTCACTTACTTAGCTTTTCCCAGTAATGTTTTATAGTTTTCAGTTAAGATACACAATCTTTTCTTAAATTTATTCTTCTAGGAATTGTTTTATTTGATACTATTGCAAATAGTATCCTTTAAAATTTTTATTTTTCTGTTGTTGCTAGGATCTAGAAATATAGTTAATTTTTAATACTGATCTTTTATTTTGTGATGTGACTGAATTAAAAAACAGTTTGTTCTAAGAGGTGTTTTTTTTCTGATAGAATGCTGTCATTTGTAAAAATAAAAGAAAAAAAACATCTTCCTTTCTGTTATTTATGTTTTCCAATCCTTTTATTATTTTATAAAGGTCCTACATAAATTCTTTTTTTTTTACTGCCAGCTTGTCCTTGAAAAGTGCTAAGTGTGGACATCTTAGTCTTTTTCTTGTTGTAGGAAAAAAACAATACTATGTTGGTTGTAGTTTTTTTTTCAAAGATGTTCTTTCTCTCCTATTCTTAGGTTTCCAAAATTTTGTTTTTAGAGGCATCTATTTTTTGCATATAGTCACACAATCACATTGATTTTGGTTTTTCCTGTATGCTAATTTTTTCCTGTATGTTAAAATAAGTACCGCACCAACAGAATTTTTTGGGGAAAGGTTGAAATGTAAAAAATAGAAGCTTAAGGATAGCTGAAAAAATAAACCATGGGGAATATCTTACTGTCTTTTATAGTTTAATGGTGACCTCTAAAGTAGACACGATAAATAAAATGTATTTGGTTAGACTATATGAATGTCAGAAGTAAATACATATAGAAGACTAGTGATAAAATATATGTAACACAGATGATAAAGGATTCTCATTGCTGCAATATAAAGGTTGCATATGCATCAATAGAAAAATTAGAGTAATAGCAATCCACCAAAAAAACCACATATATCCAAAAAAGTATGAAAAGTTTCTCAATCTCAACCGTAATAAAATAAATCTAAATTAAACAATAGCAAATGTTATTGGCAGATTGGCAAAGGTTAGCAGATTGATAATATTCAGTGTCAAAGAGGGTGTAAGGAAATTTTCATATTGTTGGTAGGAGAACACATTGTTATAATATCATTGGAAGACATTTGCAATGATTTATCAAGTCTTAAAAAATATGTATACCCTTGTGTTACAGAGATGTCACTGTGATGTTGGAGGGTGGACTTGATGACAACTCCTTAGATATGTGTCTTATCAGCAGAGATTTGAAGATTGCATGCACAAGTTTCACAGAGAGAAAGAAAGCAAGTTTGTATAAGCAGGGGGAACAGAAATGGGTGGACTAGGATCACTGTAGCCGACCCCTGTGCACTCAAGTAGTAAAGCCTTATACTGTAGCCTATTATTGAATTAGGTGCAAATGTCCCACTGAAGTGAGTTTAGGTGGGACTTAAGCAAAGATACACGATGCATACAGGAAAATCTACTAACAAGGGCAAAGTTGCCATGTTAATCATATTATAATGAGCTATTAAGGAGGTGGGTGAACTAAGGCTGAGTAGGGTCTGTCTACTCAGTAGGCCAGGATCCAGAAAGGTCCATTGCTTTGTTCTTCACTCCATTCTGGCAAAACTCTATTTTTGTTGGACACTGAACCATTCCCCATCTTCCGATTTTACCTCACTGTCAAGTTCCCATCTCACTTCCTCTAATATTAAACTTTAATGAACTATGCTGACACTTGGATCCCACAATTTTACTTCTAGGATTTATTTTAAAGTGATCATTGAACAAGTGAGGAAGCTTCTCTATATAATTATTTTTAATATAAGTTGTAATGGCATCAACTTTTGGATACAACTTAAAATATCCATCAGCAGAAATCTGAGTAAATAGATTGCTCAAGCCACCTGTGATGCTTAGGAGATTACATGAAACTGGGGACTTGGACTGGGTAATGCATCTTAACCCTTATTACACTACCTTTCTGGTCCATGGGGTTTTTAATCTTCTCATTTAATTTCTGTATAATTTGAAATTTTTACATATGTATGCTACATTGATGATCAGAAATAGCAATGCATCTTTTTATTTTGTAGCAAATAAAGAGGCAATGGGACTTGATTGGTTGCAAGTGGATGGCAGGTTCAGGGAGGTGTTAAGTGAGATGGCCAATTTTGTAGCTTGGGCTATTGCTTTTAGAGTTCTCTTAGGAGGAGGAGGAGGAGGAGGAGGAGGAGGAGGAGGAAGAGGAGGAGGATGGGAGTGTGTATGTTTGTGTCAGTTGGTAATTTTTTCACTTGTGCTTGGATGGCAGGTTCAGGGAGGTGTTAAGTGTGATGGCCAATTTTGTAGCTTGGGCTATTGCTTTTAGAGTTCTCTTAGGAGGAGGAAGAGGAGGAGGAGGAGGAGGAAGAGGAGGAGGATGGGAGTGTGTATGTTTGTGTCAGTTGGTAATTTTTTCACTTGTGCTTGGAGTACCTGAGATGCAATCCATTAAACATACAGCTTTGCAAGAGGCTGGATCACAAATTCATAGTTATCTCTACTTTTAGAAATGAATCAACCTCCAAGGTGTGTTTGTGCCCTGCAAACACTGCTGCCCCACAGAGGCAGTGGTGGAGAGGGAAGAACCAACCCCCCAAACACCCACACTTGAGGAAGCACAGAAGGGATCCCAGGAAAGGAACTTGAGAAGGAAAGAACAAGTCAACAATGAGTGGGCCCTGACATGAGAGGAAAGGACATGGATTTGGTAGTTAGAACATCCATGACCTTGGTGGATGGGAGTTGTCCCCTGGGTGGTGGGTCTAGAGATGTGAGGTTTGACAGAAATGAACTAGGGATAAATGCCACCATGGACTTGGTGGGGCAGTAAGTGTATTCACTAAGGACCCTCACTGACTCTTCTTGAGAAGATACTGGAGCAGGGGAGCTGCACAGGAATAAGAGCAATGAGAAGGGACAGCAAAATCCTCAGAGGAAAATGATTAATCCTTGACCAAAAGGATCCTCTTCCTCTAGGATAGGAGAGGGAAGAGAAGATAGCAGAGGATGCAGTGGCAGAGGTGGGGGTGGTGTTATAATTAGAGGAGATGATTTTCTCCTGGAGGCCCACAATGCACCTCCCCAATGGCATTTCATCATCTTCCTACCGGCCAGATCAGAGTTTTAAGGTTCCCGCTTGATGAAGTTGGCTTGACGCAAAGCAATAATGAAAGTTGCCAATGGAGAATGTGGCAGGAATCAGCCCGGGTGTCAAATTCACTCAGCTCCAATGTGCAAATAGATAATTACGTGGCAGTTTCTACCAGTGGAATGGATCAAGATTCTTCTCGTGTGAAGCCGGCACGTGTTTAAGATTTCCAGAATACTGATTTCCGAAATAATGATTCTAATAAACAGTGGTTATCTTAACTTTATTTTCAGGCCATAAAACACATCCTTTGATAAATTATTTCACCATCTCTCCCCAAGTGCACCTCTCCAAGCCAGGCTCCCCTCCCCCGGCCGGCAGCAACCCCAAACGCCAGCTCCATATATTATTCATTCCAATCAAATAAGACACAGTGGTGCCTCAGTAAACTTGCTTTTCATATCAGAATTGCTCTTATTGAGTAATACACACTGCAGACCCCAGCTTCCAGCACCAGGCCTGAAATGAGCAATTCTCTCATTGTAATAATGTGCCTCTGTCATCTCCTTATTATCAGCATGATAAAAGATGAAATATTCACAGACGTTGCCCTCCTAACCTGATCACAGCTTGATATTTGAGCTTTGGAAATGAGTTTTATAAGCTTTAATATACTCCTTGGCGGAGTGACCCCTGAAATTAAACATTATTACAGAGCGGATATTTAAAAAGCTGGGGCCGCAAATTACATCAAAATGAAAATATTAAGGAGTATTACGAATATACCAAGTGGGAGCTCGCAGCTCTGGAAGCTGGGAGCGCCGGAGAGCTCCACGCGTGGGTGTCAAAAACATCAGAAAAAATAATAACAGCAGAGACACCTTGACTTCGGTTATTTTATACTTAGGACTAAACGAAATTATTTGAATGGATTTTTTTTTTTCCTCCTGTAGGCTAGCTTTCCAGGAGAGGGGGGAAAAGCTCATTATTCTCAACTTTAGGTTCCTAATACATTTCACGCTTGGTTTAAAGAGGCACCTACCTTTTTTTCTTTCCTTTTTTTTTCCCCCTTCCTGGTGCATGGATAAATAAAAGAAATACCTAAACATAATGAAACCAAAGATCATGCTAAGAAAAAAGTGAGCAAACACGACTAGAAAAAGCTCCTGGATTCAATTTCCTTGGCGATTGGCACTCTGATGGACAGAATCTCTGCAACTAGGGGGCTGCAGGAAGCCAGAGGGTGGGGAGGGAGGGCATCCTGCCTGCAGCAGGACTGTGGCAGCTTCCAGAAGGGGCCCTGGAAATGCTCAGGGCCCCAGATCATTTGATAAAGCTCCACACAGCCTTCAGTTGCCTTGTTGGTGGTATCTGGAGTTGGCATCCTGGATGCAGAGTTTTATGAGGGCAGAAACCAGGCCTGGTTTATTGCCAGTTGCACTTCTCACAGTAGCCCTGTGTCTATGTCAGTGACCTTTAACAAATAGCCTTATATAAATTTTGTTTTGTCCTTTGTGGTACAATCAGTGATGCTTAGGAACTACTACCTTCTGAACTTGAGTCTCAGGTGGTGCCAGGGTTGGAACCTGGGGCTCCCACACACAAAGTATATGCTCCCCCACTTAGAGATCTTAGCCTATTCCTAATGGAGTATTTGTTGAATGAATGCATGCAGAAGATTCAATTACTTCCCAGTTCTTTTCCTTCTCAGTCCCTTGAGAATTGCTTTGTTTCCATGGACCTGTAGGGACACACTCAGGTGAACCTTTCTTAGCCTCATCTGTTTGCATTCACCTGTGGTTAGGAAAGTACATTGCAAATTGTCCTTGGAATCAGTCTCAAAGCTTGTCATTGAAGGATACTTTTTGGTTATTGTTCCTATTTATATTCACCTCTCTGGACTTCAGTTTTCTAAGCTGCACAATGGGAATATTAGTTCAGAAACAGTGCACAAAGTTCCTTCCAATTCAGAGATAGTTTATCTGTATCTATTAATTTAAAATAAATTAATTTTTTCTCTTAAAAAGAATAAGGAAGTAAAAATTCCTGCCTTCAATGACAGATCAATAATGTAATAAGATTTTTGTTTATGCACCACAAATGCATGTATGTGATGAAGAATGATTCCAAAATTCATAACATAGGGTATGAAATTGTGGATTTTAGAATAATTAGGTTGGGATTTGGTTACTGATTTTGTTTACTTCTAGCCATATTTAGGTAGAGAAATTTATTTAACCTCTCTGAGGCTTAGTTTCATCACTTAAAAAAATATGAAACTGGTAATACTTATCCCATTTCCCAATTTCATGCCAAGACATATAAAAACCAAAATTAAGTACAAGGCATAGGAATTATGGAAAAAGAGACCAATTATTATGTGTAAACTTATGATTGACTATGTAGAAGATCCAAAAGGAATTATAGATAAATTATTAGAATCAAAGTGAGACTTTACTAAGGTTACTGGCTACAAAATCAATATAAAAAAAGTCAATTGAGGTTTTATACAGCAGTAGTAATCAATTAGAAAATTTAATTTAGAATAAATCATTCATTTATATTAGTAAAAATGTATCTAGGGTAAATATAACAAAAGCTATGCAAGTTTTTAATGATCAATATAATTTTTGGAATGTTATCATTTCAGGTCATTATAAATGGATAGATCATGTTTGTGGTCAAAATACCTAATATTCTAAAGATATAAATTTCCTCAACTGTTCTTGCAATTCCAATTAAATTTATAGTGGAATGGGAACTTGACAGGCTGATTCAGATGCTTATATAATATAGAGGAGGGTCAAGATCTTTCAAAAGAGGAAGAAAAATTAGGGAAATTTTCCTGTACGAGAAAGCAAAATTTAGCACAAAGCTCTAGTTTGAAGGTAGTGATAGTTAAATATGAAAATGAATAGAAAGAGATCGCAAACACAAATCTTGATTAAGACACTGGATACTTGACAGAGGGAATGTTACAGTTTGTGAGGGTAAGAAGAAATTTGGTTCTCACCTCAGATAAAAAGGGAAAATGTTCAGAACTAATATTATAGGATGCTTCCTCACCTAGATGCCAGGAGGTATGAACCCTGGCTGAATGACTAGGACTACATTAGAGTTAAGAACTTACTCATCGTATGATGAAAAGATGAGTCACACCACAGAGAGAGTACTTATAATACATAAAATCAACAAAAATTGATTAATACCAAGAACATACAAAGGATAGGTCAGAATGTATAAAACAATGTATTTGTGCTAAACCAATGGGCAAAAGGCATAGCAGGTTTTTCACTAGGGAAAAATGAATGGAAAATAAGTACATTAAAGGATGTGCAAAATCATTGATTGCCAAGGATTAAAAAGACTGACAGCACCAACTACAGGCAGGGGTTTAGTAATAGAAAATCTCACCTGCTATTTCTGGGAATGTAAAATTGTGCAACCACTTTGGAAAACTGGAATTATCTTGCAAAGGTGAACACACACTTTATGTCTCAACCAAATCATTTCATTCCCAGAGTATGTTCTTTTTTTTTTAATTTTTATTGTGACCAAAGTGCATTACAAATCTTTCACTGCATCATTTATGGTACATAGTGACAATAAATGAGGGGCATTCCCACTACCAGTCCTGTCCTCCCTCTGCCCCTGTTCCCAGTATGCATCCTATATCTCCCTCCTCTACCCCCCAGAATGCTAGTGCAACTGGTCTCCACTTTACAGCTTGTTGTAGATTGAGCATCTATTCCACTGTCATTGGGGATAAAAAGGATAAGAAAAAGGGCCCAGAGTATATTCTTAAGAAGTTCTTATAATTGAGTTCTAAAGGTACGTACCAAAATGTTTATAGCAGTGTTTTCTATAACAACAAAAAGACATTAGACAATCATAATGTGTCTCTGCAAGATAATGGACAAAGAAATTGTGTCAAAATTAAATGGGATGCTATTCTGAAATAAAAATGAATATAT
Source organism: Suncus etruscus (assembly GCF_024139225.1). Taxonomy (NCBI): domain Eukaryota; kingdom Metazoa; phylum Chordata; class Mammalia; order Eulipotyphla; family Soricidae; genus Suncus; species Suncus etruscus. Next base: position 38,937,177 of record NC_064853.1, read on the forward strand.
TACTATTTTATGCATTAACTAGGAAAAACATACAAATTAATATTGAGTGAAATAAAAAAGGCAGATAACATTGAAAGTACAGATTTATTTTTGGACAATTTATAATCGGGTCAGGAAGATAGTATTTTTTTTTTTAGGAATCCATAAATAGACAGTAAAACAATGCAGAAATTTAAGGAATGATTAAAACCAAATTGAGAAAAGTGGTTATCTTGGGTTGAGTGAGATGCATGGTTGGTACAAGCAAAAGATAGAAGGAAGGATAGAATAGGGGGATATAAAATACTGGCAATATTCTATTTCTTTTTTTTTTTTTTTTTTTTTTTTTTTTTTGTGGTTTTTGGGTCACACCCGGCAGTGCTCAGAGATTATTCCTGGCTCCAGGCTCAGAAATTGTTCCTGGCAGGCACGGGGGACCATATGGGACACCGGGATTCGAACAGATGACCTCCTGCATGAAAGGCAAACGCCTTACCTCCATGCTATCTCTCCGGCCCCAATATTCTATTTCTTAACCAGGGTTGAGAGTACATGGGTTTTCATTTCACTATTCTTTTTCAGAGAGTATACATATGCTTACATCATTTTTTATAGTGAAATAGAAATAAGCTCAGGGCCGAAGAGATAGCATGGAGGTAGGGCATTTGCCTTACATGCAGAAGGATGGTGGTTTGAATCCTGGTATCCCATATGGTCCCCCGAACCTGCCAGGAGCGATTTCTGAGCTCAGAGCCAGGAGTAACCCCTGAGCGCTGCCGGGTGTGACCCCAAAACAAAAACAAACAGACAAAAAAAAAAGCTCAGAGATGGAACACAACTTGCCCAGTGTAAGAACAACTTGTGCCAGGATTTATGCCTTGGAGTTTTCCGTGTGTAGGCTCCCCCCCCCCCCCGGGGGACAAGCAGTTAAGTTAGAGGCCATATTTCTAACTGGGGCTGTATTTTCCTCCAACCTGTCATTAGGAGACAACATTGAAACCCAAATACCAGATGAGTCAATTACCAGCAAAAGGACCAGTTTGCAAGTACAATTTCTTGAGAATTAAGAAATGCCAGAAAATTTTGGCAAATGACAGAAAGAAGTTGCCAGAAAAGCTAATGATCAGAAAGATCTTTAGAAGACAGCATTGTCCAAGTTCTCCTTTTTTTTTTTTTTTAATCCAGGAGGACACGGAGATCAAGAGAGGGCTGGAAACTAGCCAGAAGCTGCTGAGTCAGAGGGGCTGGAGGCGCATCTGATATAGCCAACCCCTAAACTCACCAGCATGCTACTTCCTGTGGTGGATCATCAACAAAGTCTTGCTGTCTTTAGGATCCTGAGAGCATCAAAATCCTGGAGACCAAATTGGAATAATGGTGTCTTTCTGGGTTTATACCTGGACTCTCATGGTTATGGCCTCTAGTTTCAATGTTACAAAGGATCTTCTGAGTCCTGAGAGAAGCTTTCTGAATATTCTATATCATTCTGATATTAAAACAAAATCTTGGCCACTAATGTTTCATCAGTTTATCAGCAAGCATTTGATTTTCTCTACTAAATCCAAAACAAACAGTGTGAATGGGACTGAAGGGTTGCCAGAAGAACAAGGAAGGTGAGTTTATTTTCTTTTTTCTTTTCTTCTTTCTTTTTCTTTTTTTTTTGGGGGGGGGCATACCCGGTGACACTCAAGGGTTACTCCCAGCTATGCGCTCAGAAATCACTTCTGGTTTGGGGGTCCATATGGGATGCCAGGGATTGAACCGAGGTTCATCCTGGGTTAGCCGCGTGCAAGGCAAACGCCCTACTGTTGTGCTACAGCTCTGGCCCCAAGAGTTTATTTTCAAAGAATTGAGATTTTCATAAAGTTGGACAGCAAAAAGGTGGATCAAGAGGTTACTATGAAAATGGACTAGTGATTTTTATTACTGTGTAATAAATTACTGCAAATGTAGTGACTTTAAACAGCACACATTATCTTATGTTTTGGGAAGTTAGAAATCACAAGTGTGTCTTATTGGGCTAAAACCAAGATATTGAAAGGACACATTTCTTTCCCTTTTTCTTTTCTTTTCTCTTCTTTCCCTCCTCCATTCCGTCCTCCCTCCTTCTCCCTCCCTTCTTCACCCTCCTTCTCCCTCCCTTCTTCACCCTCCCTTCCTTCCCTTTCTTCCTTCCTCCCTTCCTTCCTCCCTCCCTCCCTCCCTTCTCCCTTCCTTCCTTCCTCCCTCCTTTCTTCCTCCCTTCCTCCCTTCCTTCCTTTTTCCTTTCCTCCCTCCTTCCCTCCCTTCCTCCTTTCCTCCCTTCTTCCCTCCCTCCCTCCCTCCTTCCCTCTTTTCCTTCCTTCCCTCTTCCTTCCTTCCTTCCTTCCTTCCTTCCTTCCTTCCTTCCTTCCTTCCTTCCTTCCTTCCTTCCTTCCTTCCTTCCTTCCTTCCTTCCTTCCTTCCTTCCTTCCTTCCTTCCTTCCTTCCTTCCTTCCTTCCTTCCTTCCTTTGATAAGGTGTTTGCCTTGCATATGGATGTATGGATGACCCAGGTTCTATCCCCAGCAAGGAGGAATTCCTGTGTCAGAGCCAGGAATAATCCCTGAGCACTGGTGGGTGTGTCCCAAAAGACAAAAATTTGTGTTGAGGTTTTGAGGGCTAGAGATCATCTGGTGATGCTTGGGAGCCACCAGAGTCATGCCTAGTGTTGCAGCTGTATGTGGTTTTCGTAATCCAATTTAGTGCCTCACAAATGCCAGTTCTGTGCTTGTCCACCAAGTCACAGTCCTTGCCCAAGAGGTTCTAGAGAAGTCTCTTTCTTTCCATTTTCTGTCTTCTAGAGTCATTTCCCACATGTCAGAGTTCTTGGTCCCTTCCTCCATGTTCAAACCCAGCAATATCACCTCACTGACCACCTTTCCATAGTCACATCTGCCTCTCACTTTTCTGTTTCTGTACCTTTCTGATCTTCGAGGATATGTTCCTGTTTGCTAGTTAGCAACCTTAGTTTCATGTGCTGCATTCACTTCTCTTTACAAGCAGTTACAGGGATTAGTATCTGAGCATCTTTGGCCATTATCTATTATAACACAAGTGACATGCACATTTCACTCTAAATTTCTTATTTGTTTACCCCTGCCTCCCACCTTTGCTGCTGTGGTGATGACCAGGGATCACACACTTGACTATGGTAGTCACATACTTAGAGTGTTCATATACATGTGACAGTGTCATACTCATGATTATATCCTTTGCTGTGCTACCAGAAATCACTCGATGGCAGTGCTACAGGGGCCACTGAGACTATAGTGGGCATATGGGCAGTTTTGGGGTTTGAAGTTTCAGCCTCAAGTTGACCAAACAGGAACTGCCACTGTACCCAAACCCTGAGCAACTTATGGCCAAATTTCATCATTACAGATTTCTGGAGGAACTAGGCATGATTCTAAGAAATATGTTCAAAGACATAATCTAAAGGATTTTCTTCTATTTCTGGCTCCTCTAAGACCCTACTAGTTTTTTTTTTTCATGACATCTATATGGAAGAATTATCAGCACACAAGACAGGGCTGCATAAAACTTGGGTTATAAATTGGTCAGACGTGCAGTCAAATGCTGTATCCCTGACATCCACTCCCATGATAAATCAGGTATGACATAACTTCTAGAAGAATGCGCAGCCACATGAACCCATGCTGCAGTGACAGTTGAAAATCTCAATGGAATGATGTAAAGCTACAACCACTTCTTTCAACTTATGACCTATGTTGTCAGGGGCTTGCAACAGACTTGGCTAGGCCGTTTCTGCATCTGAGTGGTGGCAATTCGTTGTTCTTTAGAGATGTGGCCACTTGAAAGATCAGGTATGCTGCATATACCACGAGCCCCCCTCAACTGGTTGGGAGTTGATGCTAGCTATCACCTGGGAATTCATCTAGGGATGTTTATCTGAGCAACAAGACATGCCCTCTCCAAATATGGAGGTTTCTGAGCAGAAAGGACTCCTGACAGGGTGGCTCCCTCCAGATAAGAAGTACCAAGAGAATCAGGTTGAAACTTCCAGGTCTTTTATGAACTATTCTAAGATTTCTTTTGTTTGGTTTTTGGCTATACATGGTGATGTGTTGAATTAAATAATTAAAGAAGGTGCTGGATGGCGATGGATGGTGAAGGATGGATGCCTTTGTCCTTAGGCCCTGGCCATGTGGCTTCATCCCCCATCAACCGGTGGGTCGGGGGTCCAGGAAAGCGACGGGTATTGAACTCACTCACAGGCAGGCATCAGGAAGCATCAGCTTTATTCATGCCCTATCCACCACATGTGTGTGGCCTACATCATAACCTTTCAAGCACTAGTTATTCTTGGCCCTGCATCTTAACTCCTTTCAGCCATCTTCCTTTGACCTCCATGCTAGTCAAGGACCAAAAGAGGCAAAGACCCTAATCCCCTGGGTCAAAGGCTTTATATAACCCTCCAAGACCACTCCCCGGAATGGGAGGGGTCTTGCAGGTAAGGTTACACCTAATATCCAGTTTCCAAGACCCCTCCAGAAAAGGGCGGGTCTCAGGTAGGTACACCTAAATCCAGGGTGGAGTTACAGTGATGGTCAGGGTTCACTCTTGGCAGTACTTGGATAATCATTTGTGGCACCACAGATTGAAATGGGGTTGACTGTAGTATTAACTATTAATTATAGAGTCCTGGCGGGTCTGTAGGTATCAGGGTGTCAGTGAAGAAATGATCCACAGGCAGTCAGATTTCAGGAGACATTAAGCTTTATTATAAGGCCCTAATCACCATGTGTGGCTTCTAAGCTAAACGACCTCTTCATCCATGCTGAGTCTTTCTGCTGAGTCTGTCTGAATCTCTCTCATCCTCCCCCCACAGGAAATACCTTAAATTAGCAACCAGACTCCTCCCAGCTGTGGGAGGGTCTCCCTCTCCAGGTGAGATAGCCAGGAAATTGGGGGTAAGGGTAACAGTTGACCACAGCAAAGCAAGCACATTAACCCCATATGAATTCTCTGATGCCAGGTCTTAGAAGTTACATGTTCATAACACCTTTACTGGCTGACACACTCATAATGTGCCAGGGAAGAGATATTGTTCCCATCTTCAGTGGGAAGACATTATGGCCATTTGGTTTCAAGCTCTCACACATTTAGAGTGAAAACTTAGACAGTGATGGTGAATATCTTTGCACCACACACAGTCACTGGCAGGAAGTAGCAGGTGTGTGGCATTGATTGAGAGAAAACCTTGAGCAATAGAAGTTTATTTAGTGCTGTGAGCTTATGAACTCATTTATTTTCCACAGTAATATTGAGCGGTAGAAGTCACCATTGTCCTCAGCTTCTGGATATTGGAAACCCATATAGGGAGAGGTTTGGAATCTTCTGTATAATAAAGCTAGGAAATTGGGAAGCTGGGAATTGAGCCCAAGTAGTAGATCTCCAGGGCCTCTGTCCCTCATTGTCTTTTCATAGAAACAGATGCATAAATAGCCCATTAAGATATATGGTGACTAGTGCTGGTACTGGGAATGTGTCAGACCCTAGGGGAGACTGGGATACCAAGTGGAGATTCGGAGAGAGGACAGTGTGTTTCAGAGGATAGCTAAATTGTCAACAGGGTGTTTTGGGTGTGAAGTTGCAGAGAGGGAATCTGAGGGAAAGTGCCAGATTGAGCAAAAGTCTCTGAGACAAGAAGAATTAGAGAGAGATAATGAGAGCCTCATGCTTGTAGATAGTCCTAGAACAGAGGTCTCAATCTCAATTTACCTGGGGGCCACAGGAGGCAAAGTCGGGGTGAGGCAGGGCCGCATAAAAAAAAAGTCCTCAAATGTCATTATTAACAGTTTTAATTATTTCTTCTGACATGAATAGAACATTGAGTGAAGTTCATGAACAGTTCTTCTGAACATGGCATCTTTTGCCTATTCCTTGCTGCCATAGACTTAACAGCGCTTCTTCTCACAAATCTGAACCACATTTGGCTTTAGAGAGGAAGCAGTTGAGACCCTCAGTATGGCTTGAAGATGATCATCATTAAATCTAGACCTGTACTTTGACTTATTGAAGTTCAATGTGGAGAATAACTTTTCACATAAATATGTGCTCCCCAAAAGGCACATGGTGCGCTTGAACATTTGGGAAAGCTCAGGGAAGCTGGGGGGCAATTCTCTCAAAAATTGCCCAGGCATGTCTGCTTTTCCACTAATCTCTCTGAACTTGGTTTTGAGATCAGAGTTGCGTTGCAGGTCAATGAGCTCCATTTGAAGCACAGGAGGGGCATCTTGCACATCAAAGGAAAAGGGGTCCACAAAAATTTGGAAACTGGCTCTGTGCTTTTTGAAGTCTGCAAATCTGTGATCAAATTCCTTCTCTAGCTTAAAAATAGCATCAACATATTTCTCACCACTGAATGGTATGCTTGCATCCACAAGTTCCTTGCATGCTGGGAAATGGCAAAGGTTTTCTGAAAGAGCTGGGATTTCCATAACACAAGTTTTGTGGAGAATGCTCTCACGTCATAGGCAGCACTGATAAGCTGCCCTGGGCCTTGTAACATCTTGTTTAGTATGTTCAGCTTACGTGTGATGTCAACAAGAAAAGCTAAGTTCATGAGCCATTTGTGATCACTCAACTCAGAAACAGCATTCCCATCCTTCTCCATGAAAGCTTTCACTTCTTCTCTCAACTCAAAAAATCTTTTCAGGACTTTTCCCCTGCTGAGGCAATGTACCTCGGTGAAATAGAGCACATCTCCATATTCTGACTCCATTTCCTCTAAAAAAGCATGGAACCTCCTGTGCTTTAAGCCCCTGGATCTGATTTGGTTGATGCATTTCACAACAACAGACATCACATTGTCACACGGCAGGCATTTACTGCAAAGGGCCTGCTGATGGATAATGCAGTGAAGAGCAATGGCCTTCTCTACACCCTCCTCTTCAAGTTTTTTTGAACAAGTGCCACCAGTCCATTTTTCCTCCCTGTCATCGATGGCACTCAATTGGTTATTATTCCAACAAACCTCTTCTATGACAAACCTGCATTCTCAATGGCATCACACAGATGCCGAAATATCTCATTAGCGGTGGTCTGGCCATGCATTGGAATTATTGTGAGCAGCTCCTCTGTCAATTCAAAATTGCAATCAACACCATGGACATAAATTGTGAGCTGCACAGTGTCTGTTATATCTGTGCCCTCATCAAGGGCAACTGAGTATGCATCTAAACATTTGGCTTTCTCACACAGTTGATGATAAATGTCACTTGACATGTCAGAAATGCACTCTGTCACAGTGTTGGCAAAAAGACTGATTTTGCTAAACTGACCTTACTTTTCCAGACAGATAATACTTGCAGCCTGTAACATGCATTTTTTAACACACTCTCCTTCTGTGAATGGTTTCCCTTCCTTAGCAATCATCTCACTAACCATGTAACTAGCTTCGACTGATGCAACATTCTCTTTGGTTGCTTTCTTGAAGAAATCTTGTTGCCTCATTAGACATGCTTTAAGACTGGCAACCCACTTGGCTCCCTTGTTTCCTTGATATTTTGCACATTCCTCAGCATGTTTAGTTGAATAATGGCATTTCAAGTTGTATTCCTTGTGTACTGCAACTTTCTCTGAGCAAATAAGACGTGGGGATGCCCCTGTGCTCAACAAAGAAATACCGTTTCTCCCACTTTTCCTGAAATTGTCTGTGTTCATCATCAATCTTTCTCTTCACTGCAGGCTTTGATGAAGTCATAATGAAGGTATGACAAAATCTAATTCTGTAATAAACTTCTCTCCCTTAGGCCTCCGATAATGCAAGGGACAGCGGGCAGGAGCAGCGGAAACGACGTCTGTGCTAGGCGCAAAGTATTCGCGATTATTTGCTTACTGAATATTCGCAATAAAAAATCGCATTAGTAAGAAAAAAATTGCAAAAAATCTCATTAAACATTTGCATACCCCAAACGGAACTGCTCAGGGTATGCGAATGTTTAATGCGATTTTTTCTTACTAATGCGATTTTTATTGCGATTATTCGGTAAGCGAATAATCGTGAATACTGCGATATTTGAAGGCTGCCATGGGCCACAAATGTTGTGTATGAAGGGCCACAAACAGCCCTTGTTGGGGCCGCGAGTTTGAGACCCCTGTCCTAGAACTAGCAAGAAGAACTGGGGTACTTGGAACCAGCCTATCACAACCCCACCAAAAGTCTGCAAGATTTAATAACAAGGTATGCACCAGCTTGGGCAGAGGCCTATTTATTTGAGTATGCAGTGGGAAGATAATACTGAAGTTCTATCTTTTCTATCTTTCCATTCTCCCCCACTCCCCCATGCTCCTGAGAGCTGTTTTCAGCATCTGGCTTTCTTCCCCTGAGGTGAAGGTAGATGCTTTGAGATTTTGGATAACTTCTTGGCATCTGACTGAGGAGCTTGTTAATGCAAGAGACCAAGAAATCCAGCCAGGTTTCACAATTAGCCTCACCAGTAAGCTGAGTGTTCCACTGTCCCACACGTTTTTTGTGCTTCCTCAGAAGCAGAGTAAAGTTATTTCTGGGCGTGGCCTTTCCAAAGTTGCTTAGCTCTAGTTTTCTCTGTGTGAAATTAATGGGCTCATTAATGAGTTTCTCTGATATTTAATTTGGAGCGAACCCTTACAAGTATGTGCTCATTGGAGCTAGCCAAAAGATGAGGTTCATCAAAGAATGTTGGAATATTTCATGATCCAAAGGAAGAAAAGAAGATGATGGTTTTAGAACAAACAGACCCTGGGTGAGGGGAAAGAACCTCCCCTTTCCTCTTCGTGTCTGTAACCAGGCAGGGGGAAATGAGGTTCTGCTTCATGGCTAGGAGAGAGAATGTAAAGATGGAGCTAGGTCTGCACAGGAATCAGGAAAGAATCATTAGGAAGGGGCTTTCTGATTTCTTGCTATTAAACAGGGGGACGTTACCACACGCACCAAATGCAGCTTAGTGAAGATCTTAACCAGCCAATCTATTAGCTAGTCTAATCGTCTTCTCCACTCTGTAAGGAATGCAGGAATGTGAGAGGCCCGTAAGTGCTGCTAGAGTCCTCAACTAAGGAAGGACTACGAGCTCCTCAAATATTGTCGGCGGGGCCTCAACACATCAGTTACACCAACAGAACATCTATACAGCAACCTGAAACCTATGTTCGGATTTTATTCTCTTTGGCATAGTCTTCTCCTGACCCAAAGTAGGACATGAGTACTCGCCCCTCATTGATTCTTATTTCCTGAGGTGGCTTCATTAGAAAGGGAGACTTGTTTTCTATTGGCTCACATACTCCCAGTGTTTTTCTAGCAGAAGTGAGATTTTTTCTTTTCCTTCCTTCCTTCCTTCCTTCCTTCCTTCCTTCCTTCCTTCCTTCCTTCCTTCCTTCCTTCCTTCCTTCCTTCCTTCCTTCCTTCCTTCCTTCCCTTCCTTCCTTCCTTCCTCCCTCCCTCCCTCCCTCCCCCCCTCCCTCCCTTCCTCCCTTCCTCCCTTCCTTCCTTCCTTCCTTCTCTTTTCTTTTCTTTTCTTTTTTTTTTTTTTTTTGGTTTTTGGGCCACACCAGTTGATGCTCAGGGGTTACTCCTAGCTATGCACTCAGAAATTGCTCCTGGCTTGGGGAACCATATGGGATGCTGGGGTATTGAACCACAGTCCATCCTAGGCGAGCGCTGGCAAGGCAAATGCCTTATGCCCTGCGCCACTGCTCCGGCCCAGAAGTGAGAATTTTACTGCTCTTTGGTTCAACTGCTTTTGTTCTTAGGAGTGCACCAAAATATGATAAGGCCCAAATAAACATAATTTTGCATCAGGATCAACTCTAAAGGTCTTGCTTCCTCAGCCTTCTTATAACAGCTCTTGGAGAGCAGGAACATGCCCAACATTTACTTTTCTTTTACTTTTTTTTTGGTTCCTGGGTCACACTGGGCAGCACTCAGGGGTTACTCTTGGCTTTGAGCTCAGAAATTGCTCCTGGCCAGCACAGGGGACTATGTGGGATGCCAGGATTCGAACCATCTACTGTCCTGGTTTGACTGCGTGCAAGGCAAATACCCTACTGCTATGCTATCTCTCCAGCCCTTACTTTTCTATTTTGATGTCCCATGATGAGATAAGCATGAACAGAATTTTAAGAAATCACATATTTGGAGAGGCCAGAAAGGTGGCACAAGCGTTAGTGTGTCTGCCTTGCCTGCACTAGCCTGGGATAGACTGTAGTTCGATCCCCCCAGTGTCCCATATGGTCCCCCAAGCCAGGAGTGATTTCTGACCATATGGCCAGGAGTGGCCCTTGCACATCACTGGGTGTGGCCCAAAAAAACAAAACAAACAAAAAAGAAATCACACATTTGGAGTGGATAGGTTCAAAGCATTACATGAGGTGGAAAGAGAGTTCCTCCCATCTCTGTAAGAGACCCAACCATATGTTTCCCCTGTAGGTTCTGGGGCTCAATTCTGGAAATGGGTGCAGAGATTGGAATTATTCCTTAAGGTTTCTATCTCAGCTCTGGGTAGGGGGGAGTGACTGCTCTTTAGAGAGCTAGTCCTGTGTTTTTTAGTTTTTTCTTTTTTCTTCTCCATTGTCACACCTGTAGCAAACTCTGTTATTCCTGTTTTAGGTACAATTCTCATAGTTATCTATCTTGGTTCAAAGTACTATGTCTTTTTTTCGTTTAGACTTGGGTTAATATTCAAAGATCTATGGTTATATCAAAGAATGGAAATAACATTTCAAATCAGGTTGTATTCTACACCTTTCACAGATGGGCAATTGAGGCTAAGGGGACACATTCAATTGACACTGTGCAAGTTGTATTATTTCTCTGGCTCTCATCATTTAGATGCTCTTAGATCTACTTCCTTTTTCCCCAGAACCTGAAATTCAAAGTCTGGAGCCTTTCCCTCACTGGCAAAGCAAATTCCCTTCTCAACTCTTCAATAGCAAAAAAACTAGGAGAATACAATTTTCCAGAGCAGCCCTCAATCAACTACATAAAGACTTCGATCTCCTTGCTGCCTGAGGATGAAAGAATTCTGGTTTGCTCTGACCACCAGAGTTTTAATAGTAGCATTGCCTGGTATACTACGCTGTCCCATAGAACATCTTTGACTCTTTGCCTCACCTACTGCTCTCACTGGGTCCCACAACTCTGCTGCCATTTTCTTCCACTTTTATAAAAAATACTGGCACCTCCTTCTCTGAGTATGCTTCTGGGAGTGTGCTTAGCGACAGCACCTGGGTGCCTGGATATAATCTACAAAGGTTCCAAGCATTGCCTATCTTCTAGGGAGGAAATATGGATACAAAAGGAGATTATCACTGTCTGGGATGTTAAACTAGAAATGTGAGGGGTCAGTGCTTTGCTGGCCAGAGCATGGGACAGCTGGTGCTAGGGATACAGGTACTGTGAATGAAAGGGGCAATTTGGGCAAGGTAAAGGGAGTGACCAGAAAGATGGAATGGACATAGGCTCTGAGGTGCAATATTTCTATTCCTCTAGGCAGGTGCTGGAACATTGTCTTGAATTATAATAGTAACATTTATTTGGTAGTCATCATGCTCAGCCTTGACTAACATGGTCTCCCATCACCTCCCTGGTCCCATCACTGCAGAGTCTGCTCTGATGCTATTCAATTTAGGGCAAAGATACAGGCTCTGAGAAATGACTTCTGGTCTCACAGGTATTTCTGGATCCATGAGACCCTTCATCAGAACTGAGTTTCTCTGTCTGAGCAACCTCACCTTTGGCTCATCTGAAACCATAACAACAAACACAAAACCCCAAACCCCCTTTCTCTCACCCCAGTTTGTGTGAGCGCCTGATCCTTGGAATGAGGCAATTGTGAAGAGAACAGAAAGTCTCACAAAGGATTTTGTTTCCCCTCTGGGTGTATTCTGTTTGACTGTGGTATCGGTGACAACATCTGCTTTGTATTTTCACAGTCTTTTTCTAGGCATGCAGTTGAAGCGTGACTGAGTATTTGGTTTGGGGGCAGAATGAATGGTTTATTTCTCTGATAATGCACATCTCTGGGGCCTGGTGTCTGAGCTTTCCAGCCTATTCCATTCACTGAGCATTCGGGCCCCCAGCCCAGCCTCCACAACCCTGCCCCCACTCCCCTGATGGATGGATCCCTTTGAAGAGCTTTTACACTTGCCACATAATTTATTTACTAATTCATGTGTTTGTTCTGAGAGCGTTGACTGAGCACCTGCTCTTGGCTAGACATGGTGCTAGCGGCTGAGAGTTTAGATGACAGCACCTCAGCTTTAGGGAATTTATAGGGAAGGACTGGAGTGAGGAGGAAAGTGAGAAAGAAGAAGGAAAAGGCCCATTTTGTTCTGAAGGGCCTCCAGTGTTTTCATAGAAGTAAGCAGGAAGTGACAAGATCCAGAAGTACAGCAAATGTATGAGACTGGATTTCTCAGGAAAAAGTGTCTAGGATATAAGATCAGAGCATGTTAGCTCCATACAGAATGGGTAGGCCTTGGATATAGAAACAATAGCAAAGTCAGTGTGTGTGTGTGTGTGTGTGTGTGTGTGTGTGTGTGTGTGTGTGTGTGTTTGAAGCCCCTAGGTGTTAGAAAAGCCTGGGTGACAGAGAAAGAAAAAAACCAGTTTCTTTCTAAAGAGGATTTAGGGAGTATTGCTCAAATCCAATAGAGCAATAGCATTGGTGATGGAAAGAAAAAACAGATGTGAGAGTTATTGAGGAAAAGAAATGGCTAAATTTGTTGTAGGGGAGTGGGAGATGTCTTTTCCCAGGTGAGGGACCTGGGTGATCACATGGTGATGTTATCATTTAAGTGAATGATGATAGAGATGAAAGAACAGCAGTCTGGCCAAGTGCAGAAATCAGCACTGATTTGAACATGATAATACAGATATGCCTTTGGACCTTTTAGGGGAGTATTGGCTCCTTGGTGGTAAGAAAACAAAGATGGGAATGAAGGGGACCTCTGCTCAGGTAGTATTCTGTGGCTACTCAGAAGTGGTATGAGGTGACAACATAAGAGAAACTATTTTTGCTTTACTTAGGATTCCTATTTTTTTTTTTACAAGTTTTTAATTTGGAAGACTTTTTAGTCTGTTTTGGTGGTATAGAGACAAATAGTATTCTAGTAGTTTCCCTAAAGAGACATATCTTCCCATCCATTTCAATGGAGAAAGTTGGAACTGATGTGGAGAATTCTGCTTCCTTGCAGTTCATTGATCCATTCTTTGCATCTGGTATCTACTGTCCTCTGGCCATCACCAAGTCAACAGGATTCTAATATTCCTTCCCTTGATCCAACCAAAGCTCTTTGTAAATTGGACTCAGCAGGAGTAAGTCCAGTGACCTCATAAATAGTGGAAATGATTGCAAATCAGAATTCATATATGTTCCCAACTCAGTGGGTATCCTTCTCCCCTACAAAGGAAGCAATCATCGCTTTCAAATCTCTGTTTGCCCTTTCACTCAGCTACATTGGAAGAAAATATAGAGATATTTTGCTGTCTAAGCCTAAAAGGTCTACTTTCTCCAACCTAAAAAAAATGAAAGTCCTATGTCTGGCCTATGTAGCTGTGCAGTCCCACCTGGTGAATCACCCAGAGGAATGAGGGGCTGACTGGGCACTCAGAAAAGGTCGACCAATGGGCATCAGAGAAAATATTTTACACTCAGAGAGACACAAAAATGTTGTAGTAGAGACGGCTAATGTTCTCTCCAATTCCTTTGGGTAAAGGTAGGACCTTCTGACTCATTTTGGCCAAGGAAACTTGAAAATGATTGTACCTCTTACTGGTTTGACCTCTTATGAGTCCCTCCACTTTTTTTCCTTTCCTGCTCTCTGGCCTTTGGGTGATAGATTGGTCAATCACAAGTCCCTCAGAGGCCATAGAACTCTAGGAAAAGAACTTTAGTCCCTGAATGCCTGCATGAAGCAAGCTTCTTTCTCTTGTCTGTGCCAAACAGGAAGTTTTCTTGGTGAAATTTTCAGATTGTCTGATATGGGAATTAGACGATCCCTTTTATATTTGTTTTGTCCTTGTAGCCTTGCTTGGCTTTACATGGAAAAGCCTTCTCTTTGTTCTCTTCCTTCTTTCTTTGCCCTCTGCCTTGCTTTTCCTGAGATTTATTCCTGGGACTTGAAGGTTTATGAACTCAGGAATTGCTGGTTCGGCTGCATAAAAGGTGCTTATAAAATCAGTGGAGAGACATGGATGGTCTTGGATTCTTATCCTGCCTGTATGTCGCTGTTACTAGCTGACAAATCACTTACTTTTGTCAAATCTGTTTGCTTACCAGTTAAATGGGCATGTATGAGTTAGCAAGATTGCTACAAGATAATTGATGAGATAAGACCAGGAACCATGGACAACAATGAAAGCTCAATATGCCTAAGGGAGAGCATCAGGGCTCTCCAGGAGGGTGTGCAAACTTTCCCAAGAGATCTTTGTGTCCCATGCTTTCATGGTTCCTTTGTAGTTCTGAGCATCTAACCATCTTCCATGGAAGCACCAATCTTGTACCCTCAATTCCATCCTGTGGCACTGATGGAAATAGTCTTTGGGCAGCATCCAGAGAAAGTTAAGGTTAATTTTGCTCATTCCCCGGCTTCTTCTTTTAGTTGTTGCTGGATTTATGGGAGAAGAACTCATAGCAGAGTTAATAAGTCAATTAAATTTCATTTAGTTTATAAAAAAGCCTCCATTCTAAAAACCGCCCGAGAAACAAAACTACATCTATTCACACAAATTGCGACGCTTTTCTCTGAATAAACAATTTCTTTTTTTGTTTTATTGTTTTTATGTCCTGAAAGGACAGGAAAATTCACTAGTCTGGAGTTTCCATAATTTAAGAGCAATCATTTGCTTTTTCTAATTTGTCCTAATGAGCCCACATTTTTTCTTTATCAGAGCCATTTTCTCTGGCAAAAGGTCATCACGGGCAATCATCCATGTCTGCTGGGTATAAATTGTTTTCATAACAGTTTTCATTTGCCTTGGAAAATGTGCTGGGCTGAACACATGGCCACTTTGTATCTCTGACAGGGCGCATCAGATCCCCCCATGTACTTAGGAATATCAGCTTTCCAAAGAGCAATAAGCCATAGAGTTCATAATGGGAGGGGATAAACCTGCTGAGAGTTTTGCTCCTAGGAGCCTGATTTCCCTACAATGCAACCGTCTAGTTGCCTCTTTGTGAGTCACCTATGAACCTGGAATCCATTCTTACTCCCTTCCTGCCTCCTCCATGAACTCTCTAACTGCCCTTGCATTGGATTTGGGCATCAGTTGCCCTTTTCTTTGTGCCTTCCTGCTGAGAGCTGATTATTTCTACATGTACCCCAGTCTTAGGTCCTAGAGTTCCTAGGTCAAATCATGGGAAACTGTGATAGCAAGAAACTAGGAGGTGTCCCAAACACAGTTTCTTAGTTTCCCCAAAACTCAAGCATATGCTCTACTCATCCATGAATGAATGCATATATGCATTCACCCCTCCACCCATCCATTCATCATTTACCTATCTACCACCTACCTATCCATCCACCCACCCATCCATCTATCCATCCACTCATTCAAGTTATGACTGAACATCTCCTCTGTCCCAGAGACTAGCAGAGAGATCACAGATCTGCCCATAGAATATTATCATCCATGTAGGGAAAGACACAGTCAAAGAAATTGCAGATTTGCAGTTTTGCAATTGTACCTCAGAACAATGTGTCAAAATGAAAATTTCTGCTCAGAATCCATGCAAAAAGACACAATGTCCCAAAGGAGGGGCTAGATCAATATTCCTAAATAGAAATATAAAGTTGGCCAATGTAATTCTTAAAACTTTACTTAAAATGTAGTATAATTGTCATTTTTTGTGTTATTTAATCTAATGAAATTTAATTTAAGGGCCACTATAGGTAAAAGTTTCATCACCTTCTTTCCCTAAATCCCTTGGACTATTTCTGTGACATTGATATCACCCCTCAATCTCTATGACTCACTCATTTGTTTTTGTTTTTTAGTTTTTTGTTTGTTTGTTTTGGGTCACACCCTGCAGCACTCAGGTTTACTCCTGGCTCTACACTCAGAAATCGCTCCTGGCAGGCTCGGGGGACCATATGGGATGCCAGAAATCAAACCACCGTCCTTCAGCATGCAAGGTGAATGCCCTACTTCCATGCTATCTCTCCGGCCCCTAAAACTGTCTTGGTGGTTTTGTGCATGCGTGTGTGTGTGTGTGTGTGTGTGTGTGTGTGTGTGTGTGTGTATGTGTATTTTGGGTCACACCTGGCAGCGCTCAGGGGTTACTCCTGGCTTTACACTCAGAAATCGCTTCTGGCAGGCTTGGGGGACGATATGGGATGCCGAAATTCAAACCACCGTCCTTCTGCATGCAAGGCAAATGTCTTACACCCATGCTATCTCTCCAGCCCCATCTCACTCATTTGTTTTTTATACTCAGTTTTAGGAACTTCAGACAAAATGGACCATATAGCATGGGACCTTTGTGGTGGCTTCTTTTACAGCAGACTCTAAGACTCATTCAGGTGGTGTGGTAGTGGGAGAAAAACAGCATTCAGAAAAGATATTCACTGGAGTCAGCTCACTTTATTACTCATAGCTTTTCTCTGCCATGAGTCTCTCTACCATCTGCTTTCTTTGCTGATCTCTCCCTGACCTGTGCTCCTAAGAAATGTCTTTTTCCTGTGCTCTTTATCCCATGTGTCTTCTTTCTCCCCAAACTCAGCACTTTTTCTTTATTATTCAGAACCCCATCCATCAGGGTGGGGAAAGACCCTGTAATCTAGGTGTGGTTTTACAAACCAAAAGAATTTAGGGAAACAGAAAGTTGGGGGGAAGGGCCTTTGTTAGGTTTTTACCTAGATTCACTTTACAAACCATGGAACTTTGGTGGAGAAAGTTGACACTGGTGGCAGGACTGGTGTTAGAGCGTGGTGTGTCTGAAACTCAACTATAAATAACTATGTAGATCATGGTATCCTAATTTTTAATTAAAATAAATATTTAAAAATCCATATATATGGAATTCATGGGCCAGAGAGATAGAATGGAGGTAGGGTGTTTGCCTTGCATGCAGAAGGATGGTGGTTCGAATTCCGGCATCCCATATGGTCCCCTGAGCCTGCCAGGAGTAATTTCTGAGCGTAGAGCCAGGAGTAACACCTGAGCACTGCCGGGTGTGACCCCCCCCCCAAATCCAGATATATGGAATTTAAATCCAGATGATACAATAATTATCAAAATGTAATAATAAGAATTAGATAAAAGAACTTAAACAGACACTTGAACCAAAGAAGATATAAGGTCAAAAAAGATGCATGGTCTATAGGGAAATACACATCTAAATCACAAGTGATATCCACTTGAATGGCTACATTAAAAACCATTGAATGCCAAGAGTGGGAGAGAATGAGGAACCACTGGAACACTCATTTATTGTTGCTGGGAAGTGAAATATAACAATCAGCCTGGAAAAGGAGGTTTCATGCCCAGTGTACAATGCACCAACCACCCTCTGCTGGATACTGACCCAAGAGAAAGGAAACATTATACTTACACAAACATTCAGAGCTGACATAATTGATTGTTTTCTTTCTATTTTATTTTTAGTTTTTGGACACATCCAGTTGTCAGATCTTCTGGCCTTGCACTCAGGGATCACTCTTGATGGGCTTGGGATGATATGGGATGCTGGGGATCAAATCTATGTCAACTATGTGCAAGGTACCCTCTGCACTGTTGTTCCAGCTTCTCCTCCTAGTTTATACTGAAATCGGATCTTCACTGATATGTGGAGGTGAGACCTCTGGGAGGAGACTAAGATGTAGGTGAGGATAACTAAAAATGAGTTGAATAGCCTTTAAAAGAGAACCCGGGGAACTCTCACGCCCTTCTTCCACCATATGAAAACACATTGAGATGTTGGCAGCCACAACTCAGAAATATTGCAAAATCAAAAGTGTTACACAGGATCCGGGACTCCACTCTTCATACAGGATAGGAATATCTGTGGCCAGAAGGCATCCCCAAACTAAATAGGACAGGAGCTTGGCCTGTGATGCTGACCCTGAAGCGACTCAATTGTCCTCCTGTAAGTGAGCAGATGAACAATACTGGTAAATCCAGATCACTGAGGTCCACTGACAACAGGAATGCCCTTCTAGTCCATGTCACCTGAGTGAATCTTACAGTCTGCTGTAAAAAATGTCCCACCACAAAGGTCCTGTGCTGTATAGTCCATTATTCTGAAAATAACATAAAACTAGAAATAAATACTATTTTATATTCTTAAAACTGATAGAAAACAGATGAATGGGTTTCAGGGATTAGGGGTGGTGGTGATGTCACAGAGATAGTTGAGAAGAGCTGGGGGTGATAAAGCTATTATCTATCGTCAGAACATAAATCTAGCCTATGTGTTAAGCTTCAAGAAACTGAATACCATGAGAAAAATATGATTTTACTATATTTTTAAGTAAAATTATAGGAATACATTGGTGGCCTATGTTATATTCACATTTAAGAGTACTGGTCTAGCTTCTTTTAGATAGAGTCTTTTTGCCTGGGGTCTGAGGAGAAACTTTCTTGATATGCTGTTCTGAGGTGACTACACAATGGTGATACAGTTTCTGTGACAGTGTCCTTCCTCGCATGGACCAGAAACATTTTGTTGGTAGCCTTTTGATCTCTGTGCTCATCCCTAGACCAGAGATGTTCAGTCATCACTGTTGAATGAATGAGTAGATGAAACTGAGATATGGATGGACAGATGGATGGATGTGTGGAAGGGTGGAAGGATGGACAAATGGATGGGGAGAGGGACTGGATGGTTGGATCAGCAGAGCACAAGCTTGAGTTTATAGAATACTAAGATAAATATTAAGTATGTTTCTGTCATATCCAACATTAGAATTGCTTTTTGAGGCAGAGCATTTAAAAGACTGACTAAACTGTTTTTGTGACTCAGGTGATTATAAGATCATTTACATTTGGGGAACAGGGGTGAGCCATATCTGGTGGTGTTCAGGAGAGCATGTGGTGGCAGGGATTGAATCTGAGCCTCTCACATTGCAAAGCATGCTCTCCATCACCTCAGCTCTCATTTGCACTTTTGCCATTTGATGTCATTGTCTCAAAATTAGCCTCCTTGTTGACCATCATTGGGTCTCCATTATCTATCCTGCTCATTGTCTCTGTATGTATCCTAGAGAAAGAAACTCTGATCATATCATATCTCTTCTAAAAAACCTGTCATGCACAAATCTCTCCCCACCCCAACACCTGCTGTGAGATAGAGAAAATGCTCCCTCTAGTCATTCCAAAAGGATTTTTGTGTTAGTCACTGGTTGGTGGGGTGACAAGAAATACCAGATAACATACCTATGTAACTCATGTGCTCCTGGGACTAGAGCCCAAAGTCCAGATAGGGTGTCGTTTGTTGGTTTTATTTTTACTTTTTTGTTTGTTTGGGGTTTTGGTCAACACCCACCTGTGTCTAGGACTTACTATGTTCAGTTCTGTGCTCAGAGATCACTCCTAGCAGTGCTCGAAAGACCATATGTGTTGCTGGAGATTTGAACCCATGTCTGCCATGTATATGATAAGTGCCTTAATTCCTGTATTCTCTCTCTCTCTCTGGCCCACAGTTTATAATGAAAAAATCATAGACACTGTTCAGTGAAATTGATCCTTTGGAAATGTTGAACTATTATTAGATTGTCATTAAAGAATAAGCAGTCTCTTCAGGTATTTAATCAAAAATATAAAATTAGATTGGGTGAGTTTTTGGACAATTTTACCCAGAAAATTAATTTTTTAAAAATCAAATTTCCAGGCTGGGGAGATAGCACAGTGGTAAAGCATTTGCCTTGCATGCAGCTGACTCTGGACGGACCCAGTTCGATTTCTGGCATTCCATATGGTTTGCCAGGAGTGATTTCAGAGCACAGAATCAGGAGTAACCCCTGAGAATCATGGGTGTGGCCCAAAAACCAATCAAGTAATAAATAAACTGCTTTAAAAAAATCAAATTACAGTGACGTACAGAGTGAAAAAGTTATTGATAGTAGAATTTCAGTCATACAGTGTTCCAACATCTATTTTTCAGATTGAGTGATTTATTAATATAAAAATTGTTGATCGAGAGGCCAGAGAAATATCACAGCAGTAGAGTGTTTGCCATGCACCCTGCAGATCTCAGATGAACTGGGTTCGATTCCTGGCATACTGTATGGTCTCCCAAGCTTGCCAGGAGCAATTTCTGAGCTTAGAGCCAGGAGTAACCACTGAGCACCGATGCTGCGGTCAAAAAACAAAAACAAAGACAAACAAATATTATTGATCAAACCAAACACTATGCTAAGGAATTGGGACCAGTAACATAGTCAGTGCCCTATCCATATGGAGCTGCAGCTAATTAGGTGAGATGTTTGCAAGAAATTATAATGACCTGGAAAGAGAGTTTATAAAACAAGGTTTTTTTTAGATGTTCTCAGCAGAGATAATGTTTCAGATTTCACAATTTAGAGTTTTTATCCTGAGATAAAATTTATACACAAAGCTGGAAAGGAGGCAATTATTAGGGGACCCACCTCTGTGGAAATAGAAATAGCACTGTTGGGTGAGCACATGGTTAAGAAGGCAGAGGCAGGAAAAGAGCTCAACTGCCCAAGGATAGATGAGAAATAGAATGAATGATAGTTCTCAGTCATGGAAGAAAAAAAAAAGACCCCAAAATCATTTGCTGTTGAAATCAGGTATTGATCCATCATAGTGGGAATAAAACATTCATATCTTCTAGATAATCATTAAAAATGGGTGTTAGTAAGAAGCAGCCTTCTGTGGAGGCCATGAGATTGTGCCTCTTAGATTTTCCAAGGCTAGAGTGCAACTAACCATCCAGCCTTGTTGCTGAGCTCTGGAATTTTTCCTGCCTTTGTTTGAAGCTTTGTTTTCTATAGGCTGTTTCTTCCTAGTGACAGAGATGGTGGGGGATACTAAGGCTTATTCCTGGGAGACACAGGGCCCTGCTGATGGGTGGAGACTTGAGAACTAATTCTCTGAAAACATGATAAAGGTTTGCTGTGCTGAGTCTAGGATGTTTCCATTAAACAACTTTTCTTCCCTCCCTCCCTCCCTCCCTCCCTCCCTCCCTCCTTCCCTCCCTCCTTCCCTTCCTTCCTTCCTTCTCTCCCTCCCTCCCTTTCTCCCTCCCTCCCTTCCTTCCTCCCTTCCTTCCTTCCTTCCCTTTCTTCCATCCTTCCCTTCCTTCCCTCCCTCCTTCCCTTCTTCCCTTCCTTCCCTTCCTTCCTTCCCTCCCCTCCTTCCTTCCCTTCCTTCCTTCCTTCCCTCCCCTCCTTCCTTCCCTTCTTTCCATACTTCCTTCCCTCCCTTCCTTTCTTCCTTCCTTCCCTCCCTCCCTCCTTCCCTTCCTTCCTTCCCTTCCTTCCCTCCCTGCTTCCCTTCCTTCCCTCCCTCCTTCCCTTCCTTCCTTCCCTCCCTCCCTCCTTCCCTTCCTTCCTTCCCTCCTTCCCTTCCTTCCCTCCTTCCCTTCCTTCCTTCCCTCCCTCCCTCCTTCCTTCCTTCCATCCCTCCCTCCCTCCTTCCCTCCTTCCCTCCTTCCCTTCCTTCCTTCCCTTCCTCCCTTCCCTTCCCTCCCTCCTTCCCTTCCTCCCTTCCCTTCCCTCCCTCCTTCCCTCCCTCCTCCCTTCCCTCCCTCCTTCCCTCCCTCCTCCCTTCCCTCCCTCCCTTCCCTCCCTCCTTCCCTCCCTCCTCCCTTCCCTCCCTCCTTTCCCTACCTCCCTTCCCTCCCTCCTCCCTTCCCTCCCTCCTTTCCCTACCTCCCTTCCCTCCCTCCTACCTTCCCTCCCTTCCTTCCTTCCCTCCCTCCCTTCCTTCCTTCCCTTCCTTCCTTTCCTCCCTCCCTCCTTCCCTTCCTTCCTTCCCTTCCTTCCTTCCCTTCATTCCTTCCCTTCCTTTTCTTCCCTCCTTCCTTCCCTTCCTTCCTTCCTTCCTTCCTTCCTTCCTTCCTTCCTTCCTTCCTTCCTTCCTTCACTTCTTTCCTTTCCTTCCTTCACTTCTTTCCTTTCCTTTCCTTCCTTCCTTCCTTCCTTCCTTCCTTCCTTCCTTCCTTCCTTCCTTCCTTCCTTCCTTCCTTCCTTCCTTCCTTCCTTCCTTCCCTCCTCCCTTCCTTCCTTCCTCCCTCCCTCCCCCCTCCCTCCCTCCCTCCCTCCCTCCCTCCCTCCCTCCCTCCCTCCCTCCCTTCCTTCCATCCTTCCCTCCCTTCCTTCCTCCCTCCCTCCCTCCCTCCCTCCCTTCCTTCCTTCCTTCCTTCCTCCTTCCTTCCTTCCTTCCTTCCTTCCTTCCTTCCTTCCTTCCTTCCTTCCTTCCTTCCTCCTCTAGTTGTATAATATCTACATTCTAATTCCTCCTGGTGCTCTGCACATCTTCTTTTATAAATTCCTTCCCAATACATTTTTCCATGTCCAATCTCAGACGATGCAAAATGGTGTTCCAGATACAGTGAATAGGCATTTCTTAAGACACACTGTTATTCAGATGCCATCCAGCTAGGCTATGTGCCACTATACCATCCCTCCCTCTGCACTTGGTTCAGAGCTTGGCTTTTCCACTTACTGCTGTATGGTCTGATACATCTCTACTATGCTCAGCTTCCTTACCTGAGAAATTGGATTCTCATCGTCCCTCATACTTTTCTTTGTGTGTGGGAGGGATGATGGGGGTAATGCATGACTTCTCACAGTATGTGGCTCAGAGCTAGCTAGTCAGGCTGGATGCTAAACATCTCAGCTCCTTTCTCCTCTCCCCCCCCTCCAAGAAAAGGAGGCAACTCAAGTCTATATGATCCTCTTTCCTACATAGTCTTCATGTGGTGATTACCCTTTCCTGCCTCTCCAAGAGGAGACTCCATGTGGCCCTCATGAATTAACCCCCCTCTTCCCAGGAACCAAACGTCTTTTATCCACTTGATCCTCATGGGAGCCAGAGATCTGTCTCAAAATGCATCCTGAGTATCTGCCCCAGGAAGTTTGGGCCAGAATTTAGAGGGCCAGACTTGTTCCTCTTTGGGAGAATCTAAGCTCGGCCTCTGGACAGGTCACTAGGGCTGGAGTAATTGTACATTGGGTGGGATGTTTGCATTGTATGAAATTGACCCAGGTTTGATCTGCAGCACTACATGAGTCCTGCCAGGTATGATCCCTAAGCACAGAGACACCAGAAAGCCCTGATCACTATCAGTTGCTGCTACAAACATCCAAAAACAGACAAAAAAGTTCCTGGTCATCTAGCCACACATTCCACTGTGAGAGAGACATCTCCCAGGGAGGGAATGCAGGGAGATTTCAAGAGCTTCTGAGTTTTATCCTTCTTCCTTCCTGGTTAGTCCTCAAGTTCTCTCTGGATGGCCATACCCAAAAGTACTAATGCTTACTCCTGACTTTGGGCTCAGGGTTCACTCCTCACAATACTTGAGGGTACCATATATGTTGCTGGGGTGTGAACCAGGATTGACCACATGCAAGTCAAAATGTCTTACCCCCTGTACTATCTCTTTGGCCCCAATCTTTGGGTCCTGTAAGACACCAGACTTTCTCAGAACCAATATCTTCCTTGATTAGCTGGAGGGGGAAATGTCTGTTGCTGCCCGGAGACTAATAATGATGATTGTTTATTATATGTGTCTGTCTGCCTCCTCACTTTGACCATAGACCTTTCCATGCAGATATCTGCCCTTTACATGGCTTCTGCCCACAGTGCGAGGAATAATGGCTGGCCCTGCAGCTGCTCCTGACAGATGTTCTTCTAAAGGAGGCCCAATCAGATATTCAACTCACAGGAGGTTTCTATATATTCTACCCATGCTTTCACAGGACTACTGGAGTTTATACTTGAAATTCTGGTACCAGTGTGCTAAAACTGTTTGGTGGCAAGAATGTTGGTTTCTTCTAAAAATGAGCTCCTGGTAGGTATTATGTAAGTGACAGAGTGGCGATTCAGACTGATGTTAGTGCTAGGAAAATCGTTGAATTTTATAGGAGGTGATGTTGTGCATCCTACTCAGACCCCTACTCCCCCATCCTCCATCTATTCAACCACCCCAGACATGGAGGAGGACTCTGAGGCCACTGTTGCTCTTCTTGGATATGGATAATACTTGGAGAGTTTGCATCTCTCCCAGTATTCTTCAGTTTTCTTTTGGCTCCTGATTAAGGTAGAAATCTATGAAGAGAGATGATGATGTCAATGACAATAACAATGATGATGATGGTTTATTATTATTTTACATTCCACAGACAATTAGCCTTTCAGCAAATACATTCGACTCAGAGCCTTTTAATATTTATTACATGCCTCCAGAAGCTCAGTCCTGAATCCTCTCTCATGTACTCTTTTATTTAAAACAGGGACCCCATGGCCCAGGACTTGTGATCTTCATTTTACAGTGATACAAACAGACACAGAGAAGAAAAGCAGCTTGCACCAGGTCACAGCTTGTTAGTGACTGAGCTAAGTTACTTGAGCTAAGTTAAGTGACTTAAGTTTTATTTCTCCCTGGATGGAGAATCATAAATAATGAAAGAACCTCCTGGATAAGCCATTCTTTTTTGGGGGAGGGGCAGAAATGACTCTTTCAAATTGGGAGAAAATTAGTCACATGTGGGACTTTTCTTTCTCATTTTGCAGTGAGAGCAGAGCTGGGACTTGGGTGAGAGGAACAGACACTTTCCAATGTGTAAAGCTTTAGGGAATGCCAAAAAAACCTCTCAATCATCGAGACAAATTGTATTTGAGCACAGTCTTGAAGAACAGCATGAAAAAAAAAAATCTATAATGAGCCAAATCTTGGTGCTTTTGTTAAGATGGGCTCTTTGGACAAGCCAGAGTGAGAGAGGTCACAGGAGATGGAGCGTTTTGGTGGGGTGGGATGCTATACGCAGGGGAGGCCTCTGGCTCTGCTGCTTGACTTACAGGTACTTCATCTCTCCTCTATTGCCCTTGAATGCAACCACATGTGACTTCTAGCCAGGGGACATCAAGGGGCTTGAGTTGGATGGCTCCATTTCTGTCCATCAAAAGTTCTAACACTCAAAACTTCATTTTTTTTCTCTTTAGTTTTCAACTCAGGAGGCCAAGAAATGACCAAGCTACCCATAAAGGAAACCAGGAAATGAAGCCATGAATAATGATCAACCCTCTGGCCAGATCAAGGCCCTTTTGGACTTTGGGGGAACTTAAAATACTATATATTTCTACTTTACTATATATTCAAAGATGTCTAGGTGTCATCTAACTAAGGCTTAGGAGTTGCAGTCTCTAGCAGCTAGCACCACTTTAGCCAATACTGAATTTGGTACTAGAAATGGAATACAACTATTATAAAGATCTAAAATATGTGATCTTGTCTTGGTGGCCAGGTGGCAGGCAGCCAGGAAAGTGATCTTGGAGACTGAAATGATGGAAGCGCAGGTATGATACCTTTGGTGCGCTGTCACCTCTGATACCTCTAATATCAGGTGTCTCTGGAAACTGATGGCATCCTGAGGAACACCATCAGAAAGAATCAAGGTGACAGTATTGGATATTACACTCTGCTTTGGACAATGTATTTATTACACAAAAGAGACAAATACATACAAATTTGAGGAGCCTTGAAACAACTCCCATATCTCTGAAGGGGGCAAGAAGGAAGCAGCAGGCAAAGTTGTAGACTTTTTTTTGTTTGTTTGTTTTTTGTTTTTGGGTCACAACCCGGCAGCACTCAGGTGTTACTCTTGGCTCTATGCTCAGAAATCACTCCTGGCAGGCTCAGGGGACTATATGGGATGCTGGGATTCGAACCACCAACCTTCTGCATGCAAGGTAAATGCCTTACCTCCATGCTATCTCTCCGGCCCCGCAAAGTTGTAGTCTTGAAGGAAAAATTCTTCAGCATCCATTTTGGGGATAGTCACAGAAGGGAATGTGATGTTTCCACTGTAACGATGGCTCACCTCTTCTTTAGCCTCTCACCTCAAGGAGCAGATTGTTGAACTGAGCCTCTCCTTGTGCCCCTTGGTGGACCTTATGTTCTTTTCTTTTTCTTGTTTCATTTTTGGGCCTCCCCTGATGGTGCTCAAGAACTACTCCTTGTTGCTTGGCGGTTGCTCCTAGTGGTGCTTATAGGATAGAGTTTAAATATTTGATGTCTGGGTGCCACTGACTTATGTGGATGTGAGACTAGGCAGGTAAGTGTTTAACATCCCACTAGCAAACAGTATTACCTTCTCTGAAACCCAGTGTGTACTCTGAAATCTCTGAAATGCTCCTTATACTCTTCAGTCCAGTAATTCCAGGAATTTCATTTAAGGAAAAAAGCCTGCTGTGTAAACAAAGATTTTAGCACAAGACACCCAACTGTATTCTTTAAATTATTTATTTTACGGTCTCCCCAACCAAACCAAGCTTGAGTATATGAAGCTTTTTAGGAGCATAGTCACTCGGATAATATTAGGAACCATATAGTGAGAGGCTCTAACCTGAGTCTTGTATATGCAGAGCATGTGCCTCTGATCCCTGGTTTGCTCAGCTCCACTGTGTTAATTTAAATGACAATAAACATTAGAGGAGACGCCATTTTCAGGGAGGGACTTCAGAGCATAAAAACCGGCTATCCTTTGCAAAAGCTGGCTCCCTGTGTGTGACACCAGGCGGGGAAAATCCGCGAAAGTACACCGGCCCAGTGGGGCTCAGCTGTGAAAGACTGTGAGTGTGACCTGTCTATGTCTGTCTACTGTCCTCTTGCGTGAAACTCTTGCGAGTGGGGCAAAAAGAGCCTCCAGAAACCTCGCTCGCCCAGACGCCATTTTCAGGGAGGGACTTCAGAGCATAAAAACCGGCTATCCTTTGCAAAAGCTGGCTCCCTGTGTGTGACACCAGGCGGGGAAAATCCGCGAAAGTACACCGGCCCAGTGGGGCTCAGCTGTGAAAGACTGTGAGTGTGACCTGTCTATAGGTCTGTCTACTGTCCTCTTGCGTGAAACTCTTGCGAGTGGGGCAAAAAGAGGCTCAGAGGAGCACGGCCGCTCCGCTTCGCTACGCGGCCCGTGCACTCTTTCTAAGGAAAGAACTCCATTGCAACAAGAAGGAAAAATCACACTAAGAACGGCGCTATATCACAGAAGCAAACATTTCTCTCTGGACTGTCTTCTCTGTTACATGCTCGGGCCTAAGATTTGACCCAGTGTGAGGCTTCATCCACGGAGGACTCCCCTCCCTTAGAGGCAAGTCAGCCCATCCAGAAAGGGAGGAGCCAGAGGAGTGTGCTGCCTACATCATATAGACAATGAATACCACTACAACACGTAGAAAAACCCACAATACAAATGTGACAATGGGGAAACAGCGCAGGCCAGCATCAGACCTAGAGAATGAAGATGACAATTCTGAGGACCAGATAATGACTGAACAACTAATCAACCTCTCAGATAAGGACTTTAGACTAGCAATATGGAAGGTGCTCAACAGACTCCAAGAAACCATGGATCGAGTTGAACAGAACACTAATAAGAACCAAGAAAATATGAAGGCAGAAATGACAAAACTCCAAACTGAAATAACATGTCAACTAACAGGCCTGAAAAACTCAGTAAACGAAGTGAATGACAAAATGGATAAGCTCTGGGACAGGGTATCAGAAGCTGAGAATAGACTTGGTGCTGTGGAAGATGAGATACATAACAATTCCATACAGCAGGAGAGATTGGACAAAAAACTTAAAGCAAATGAGCAGACAATGGAAAAATTAGTCAAAGAATGGGAACAGACGAAAATAGAAGTCTATGATAAGATCAACAGAAACAACTTAAGAATCATTGGAGTCCCAGAGACCCAGGAAGAAAAATTTCCAGGAAGAATCAATGGTCAAGAACATCATTAAAGAGAAACTTCCAGAGCTAAAGAATATATGTGATCAAATCCTGCATGCCCGAAGAGTACCAACCAAAAGAGACCCCAGAAAAACCACCCCAAGACACATCCTAGTCACAATGACAAATCCCACAGATAGAGACAGAATTCTGAAAACAGCAAGATCAAAAGGGGAAATCATGTTCAAGCAAGCTTCCCTGAGATTTACAGCAGACCTGTCACCAGAAACGCTCAATGCCAGAAAGCAGTGGTGGGATATTGTGACAAGACTGAATGAAATGAATGCTTCACCCAGAATACTATACCCAGCAAAACTCACTTTCCGGTTTGATGGAAGAATACATGGTTTCACAGACAAAAAACAGCTCAGAAACTTCACAGACACAAAACCAGTCTTAAGAGAAAAACTGAAAGACCTAATCTAAGACAAGACTACCCAAAAGACACACCAAATTTTGAAATAAAGATGGCGTTAAAATCCCAGGACAATTCTTTCTCTCAACGTCAATGGACTAAATGCACCAGTTAAGAGACACAGAGTGGCTAAATGGATCAAAAAACTCAATCCAACCTTCTGCTGCCTACAAGAAACGCACCTGAATAGTCAGAACAAACATAGACTCAAAATAAAAGGCTGGAGAAAAGTTATCCAAGCAAACAACACCCATAAAAAAGATGGAGTGGCCATACTAATATCAGATAATGCAAACTTTATACTCAGGAAGGTTGTAAGGGACAAAGACGGACATTTTATATTAATCAAGGGGTACGTAGAGCAGGAAGAATTCACTCTCCTAAACATATATGCACCGAATGAGGGGCCAGCAAAATATTTAATACAACTGCTGACAAATCTGAAAAATAATATCAACAACAACACAATAATTGTGGGGGACCTAAACACGGCTTTGTCAACACTGGACAGGTCAACCAGACTGAAACCCAACAAGAATATACTAGACCTGAGGAGAGAAATGGAAGAAAGAGGCCTAGTGGATATATATAGGACACTCCATCCCCAGAAACCTGGATACACATTCTTCTCCAATGTACATGGGACATTCTCCAGGATAGACTACATGCTGGCACATAAAACATACCTCCATAAGATCAAGAGGATAGAAATTTTGCAGACTACCTTCGCTGACCACAAGGCTCTGAAATTATTTGTGAACTCCAAAGGGACTCAGAAGAAACACTTTAACACCTGGAAGTTAAACAGCCTCATGCTCAATAACCAGTGGGTCCGAGATGAAATCAAGGAGGAAATAAAAAGGTTCCTGGAAACAAATGACAATAAAGACACAAACTCTCAGAACTTATGGGACACAGCAAAAGCAGTACTGAGAGGAAAATTTATAGCTTTGCAAGCACACATCAGGAAGGAAGAAGGAGCTTACCTGAGTAGCTTAATGACACAGCTAATAGAACTAGAAAATGCTCAACAAAAGGACCCAAGAACAGGAAGACAGAAGGAAATAACAAAGCTGAGAGCAGAAATCAACGAAGTGGAAACTCAAAAAACAATCCGAAAGATCAACGAAAGCAGAAGTTGGTTCTTTGAAAAAATAAACAAGATTGATAGACCACTGGCAAACCTAACAAAGAAAGAGAGAGAGAGAAACTTGATAACTCGTATCAGGAATGAAAAAGGAGAGATCACTACTGATATGACAGAGATTCAAAGGGTAATCAGAAACTACTTTGAAAAACTCTACGCCACTAAAAATGAGAACCTGGAAGAAATGGATAAATTCTTGGACTCTTATAATCTTCCACGGTTGAAGGAAGAGGATGTAGCATATCTAAACACCCCCATCACCATTGATGAAATTAAAACAGTAATCAAATGTCTGCCGAAAAACAAAAGCCCAGGTCCAGATGGATTCACTAATGAATTCTATCAAACTTTCCAAGAGGAACTACTGCCAATCTTGGCAAGACTCTTTCATGAAATTGAACAAACAGAAACACTTCCAAATAGCTTTTATGAAGCCAACATCACCTTGATACCTAAACCAGACAGAGACGCTACCAAAAAAGAAAATTACAGACCAATATCACTGATGAATGCAGATGCAAAGATCCTCAACAAAATCCTGGCAAATAGGATTCAATGCCTCATTAAGAAGATCATCCACTACGATCAAGTAGGTTTCATCCCAGGAATGCAAGGCTGGTTTAACATCCGTAAATCTATCAACATAATACACAACATCAATAACAAGAAAAATAAAAACCACATGATCATATCAATAGATGCAGAGAAAGCATTTGATAAGGTCCAACACCCATTCTTGATCAAAACTCTCAGCAAGATGGGAATGGAGGGAACCTTTCTCAATATAGTGAAGCCCATCTACCACAAGCCAGTGGCAAATATTATCCTCAATGGAGAAAAACTGAAAGCCTTCCCTCTAAATTCTGGCACAAGACAAGGCTGTCCTCTCTCACCACTCCTATTCAACATAGCACTGGAAGTACTTGCTATAGCGATTAGGCAAGAAAAGGATATCAAGGGAATCCAGATAGGAAAGGAAGAAGTCAAGCTCTCACTGTTTGCAGATGACATGATACTCTACTTAGAAAACCCTAAAGACTCTATCAAAAAGCTTCTAGAAACAATAGACTCATATAGCAAGGTGGCAGGCTACAAAATTAACACACAAAAATCAATGGCCTTTCTATACACCAACAGTAATAAAGAAGAAATGGACATTAAGAAAACAACCCCATTCACAATAGTACCACACAAACTCAAATATCTTGGAATCAACTTGACTAAATATGTGAAGGACCTATACAAAGAAAACTATAAAACTCTGCTCCAAGAAATAAGAGAGGACACACGGAAATGGAAACACATACCCTGCTCATGGATTGGCAGGATTAACATCATCAAAATGTCAATACTCCCCAAGGCATTATACAGATTTAATGCCATCCCTCTAAAGATACCCATGACATTCTTCAAAGAAGTGGATCAGACACTTTTGAAATTCATTTGGAACAATAAACACCCTCGAATAGCTAAAGCAATCATTGGGAAAAAGAATATGGGAGGAATTACTTTTCCCAACTTTAAACTGTACTACAAAGCAACAGTTATCAAAACAGCATGGTATTGGAATAAGGATAGGTCCTCAGATCAGTGGAATAGGCTTGAATACTCAGAAAATGTTCCCCAGACGTACAACCATCTAATTTTTGATAAAGGAGCAGGAAATCCTAAATGGAGCAGGGAAAGCCTCTTCAACAAGTGGTGTTGGCACAATTGGATAGCCACTTGCAAAAAATTAAACTTAGACCCCCAGCTAACATCATGTACAAAGGTAAAATCCAAATGGATTAAAGACCTCGATATCAGCCCCAAAATCATAAGATATATAGAACAGCACATAGGCAAAACACTCCAGGACATTACAGGCATCTTCAAGGAGGAAACTGCACTCTCCAAGCAAGTGAAAGCAGAGATTAACAGATGGGAATATATTAAGCTGAGAAGCTTCTGCACCTCAAAGGAAATAGTGCCCAGGATACAAGAGCCACCCACTGAGTGGGAGAAACTATTCACCCAATACCCATCAGATAAGGGGCTAATCTCCAAAATATACAAGGCACTGACAGAACTTTACAAGAAAAAAAACATCTAACCCCATCAAAAAATGGGGAGAAGAAATGAACAGACACTTTGACAAAGAAGAAATACGCATGGCCAAAAGACACATGAAAAAATGTTCCACATCACTAATCATCAGGGAGATGCAAATCAAAACAACGATGAGATACCACCTCACACCCCAGAGAATGGCACACATCACAAAGAATGAGAATAAACAGTGTTGGCGGGGATGTGGAGAGAAAGGAACTCTTATCCACTGCTGGTGGGAATGCTGTCTAGTTCAACCTTTATGGAAAGCGATATGGAGATTCCTCCAAAAACTGGAAATCGAGCTCCCATACGATCCAGCTATACCACTCCTAGGAATATACCCTAGGAACACAAAAATACAATACAAAAACCCCTTCCTTACACCTATATTCATTGCAGCTCTATTTACCATAGCAAGACTCTGGAAACAACCAAGATGCCCTTCAACAGATGAATGGCTAAAGAAACTGTGGTACATATACACAATGGAATATTATGCAGCTGTCAGGAGAGATGAAGTCATGAAATTTTCCTATACATGGATGTACATGGAATCTATTATGCTGAGTGAAATAAGTCAGAGAGAGAGAGAAAAACGCAGAATGGTCTCACTCATCTATGGGTTTTAAGAAAAATGAAAGACACCCTTGTAATAATAATTTTCAGACACAAAAGAGAAAAGAGCTGGAAGTTCCAGCTCACCTCAGGAAGCTCACCACAAAGAGTGATGAGTTTAGTTAGAGAAATAACTACATTTTGAACTGTCCTAATATTGAGAATGTATGAGGGAAATGTAGAGCCTGT
This sequence comes from Suncus etruscus, assembly GCF_024139225.1. NCBI lineage: Eukaryota > Metazoa > Chordata > Mammalia > Eulipotyphla > Soricidae > Suncus > Suncus etruscus. Next base: position 38,969,555 of record NC_064853.1, read on the forward strand.
TTAGGGTACAGGCGGGGGTTGGGTGGGGAGGAGGGTGATTTGGGACTTGGGTGATGGGAATGTTGCACTGGTGATGGGTGGTGTTCCTTTTATGACTGAAACCCAAACACAATCATGTATGTAATCAAGGTGTTTAAATAAAAAAAAAAATAAATAAAAAATAAACATTAGAGACTGAATAGCCAAAAATGAACTGAATAAATGATCTAGTAAGTCTTTAGTAAATTTGTAGGGTAGAATATTACAGTTTCTCATTCTAATTTTTTGGTATATGAAAAATTTTCATGACTTAGAGGAAATTTCACAAACACAAAGACATCAACTAAGTAAAAGTTATATGGAGTGGGAAAAGGCTGCAAGAGAGCATCTTAAAACATTACTGGTGATCTTATAAGGAATTGCAGGACTTCCTAGAGAAAAGATCTTGGTGCTTTGGGCAATATATAGATTTTTCATAAAGGGTATAGATTGCTTTAATGTTGAGGGAAACAACCTATATTGAAAGAGAAACAAAGTATGATAGATGATAATCTTATCCCTGCTACTCTTTCTGTTTCAAAGCCTGCTTTGATTTGCTGGAGTTGACAATCAGCTGAAGAACCAGGAACCTAGAGTTCTCCATGGATTTGCTGTGTGATCTCAGTCTTGCATAAGCAGGTTTTTCCTATTTTGTACAAAGTGCCTCAGGGTCTAGGCCACGTTGCCCTTTCCACTTCCAGAAGTCTGTACACAAATGTGCTGAATCACCCCTGAGTTATTACTCCTTTCCATTTCTTGCAGTAAACCCAACCCCAAATCTTGGAGTCTGGTAGACTTTGAAATTGGCCCTCATTTAAATTCTCAAGTTCTTAGCATGAGAGCAACAATCAATATGGTTCTGAAATATCTCATGCAAAAAAGTGCCAGAGTCATAGACTGAAATATTTATTTGAATATAAATGAACTCAGATTTGCCAAAATCCGTTCCCCCTGTTGTCATGGACACAAATGCCTGACTTTTTGATTTGCATTTCTTTTCTAATGGGTACAATATGTTTCTGCTCCTTCTAGGTGCTGGGATTGGATACCAGAAAGTCACCATTTTGCGAGCATCCCAAAATGTCAGCCAGTGGGGAACTTTTCATGCCTTTGATTTGGTTTCTCTTCTTGGGCTAGAAGTAAGTTTGTTTGTGTAGTGGGGAGGGGATTTAATGGAGGTGTCAGGTAATGCTCAGATGTCTCCTGCCCACAGGTACAAGCAGTGATTTGAGAATGCTCAGTGCCCTCAGAGAGGCCACGAACTGCCTCTCTGGTCTCTTTCCCAGCCCAGCCCCTGCCCCCTGCTCTGGAAGCTCCTCTTTACTCTCTTGGTCTTTCATGGTAAAGGGTGCAGGGATTCTTGCTCTAACCTTCCTGCTCCCTCTTCTAAAGTGGTCCCCTTTGACCCTGCATGGCCACCTGCCCTTCCCTCCATGATTCAGTCCTCAGCATTACCTTCTCCCCTTTTCTCTTCACCTCAAAAGTGACAAACCCAAACCCTGCTGATCCCCCCTCCTGCTCTCTCCCTGAGTTCACCAGCCTTTTTTTCCAATATGCTCTCCTCGACACATAGAAAAAAACATCTTTCTAACATTTGAATGGGATCTGGATCTAATTTGTCTTAAAACTCTTTCATATGGAGAGGGTGACCCGGATGCTAAGATTAAGGCTCAAATCCTTCCCAGAGCTTTCCAGGTGCCGTCCTGATCAGCTTTGTTCCATGTTCCATCCACGTTCATTCCTGTGCTCACTCTATTCCAGGCATGCTGATCACCTTTGAGGTGTGTGTGTGTGTGTGTGTGTGTGTGTGTGTGTGTGTGTGATGGTTCTTGTTTCTGTTTTTTTTTTTTTTGTTTGTTTGTTTTATGAGCCACATCCAGGAATGCTTAGGGGTTATTTCTGGCTATGCACTCAGATCTCTCCTGGGGTATTCGGGAGACCATATGTAATGTCAGAGATTGAACCTGGGTCAGCTGTAGGCAAGGCAAGCTCCCTACCATTGTGCTATCTCTCCCTTAGAGTGGAACATGTGTTATGCCACCTGGAACTCTTCCTCCAGGATCTGGCACATACACCTCAGCTTCTAGGCCTCCTTCTCAATGCCACTCAAGGATGACTTTTCTCTCCTCCTATTCCAGTGTGTTCCTACACAGATGTGTCACAGTGGGAACGATCCTTTTATGAAGTCTCTGTCTGTCCACTAGCTCTGTAATGCTGGCCGAGACTCTGTAGTCCACACCATAGATTTATTGAGAGTTAGGGACAAGAGAGTTGCCACATAATTATATGCAAGACAATAAATTCTTCAGAGCAGGCATCAGAATAAATTTCCAAACCACCAATCTGACCACATAATTCCCCTCAACCCACAGCTCTTTCCTCTCTCGACAAAACCAAGTCACTAAAACTTTATTTCTTGACTTAGTACTGAGAGAAAAAGGGTCAAGTTTCCCTATATCCCATGTAAGGCTGGGTAGGCTAACTCCTTGGCCTATTTTCTTTATATCCTCACTCTAGCCAGGCCCCCCAGGTTTCAAGCCCATCCAGTGTGTGAGACCCTCCTGGGACTTTGGACACTGGTTGGGGGTTTCTATAGCTTCCCTCTTCTCTGGGTGGAGAACTTCAAGATGCCTTTCGAATGCAGCATGAGTGAAGGAACTGAGTACTTCCTTATACTGGGAAGTCTCTAAGCTCTGACCAGCATGTAGAAGTATGGATCTGGGCTTCCCTTTATGTGCTACTCTTCCACAGGAGCTTCATCCCGCTCTCCTTTATTTATCTCATATAACCTTGGTGTCATGAGGAACTCCTCCCATTGTTTCTTTCTGAACATATTTAGAAAGCATTTTAGCCTGGTCTTCCTCCTAAGGGAGCACCCCATCCCCTCCAAATTCCTTCCAGCAGTGCCCTCCACAAGATGTTGAGAAGCTGATGTGTCAGGATGAGGCCATTCTCTAGACCAAACTAGTCTAGTGGATGGAGTATTTGTGTCTGTAAGGCAGGATCAGCGGCTCTGGGCCTCCTCCTTCCCATTCACAGAACTGACCCACCTATTCGCTCAGATACAACTTCTGTGCTGGAGTCCAAGAGGGAATTCCAGAGGGGCAGATCAGGCAGAACACAGATTGGGATCCTGACTTGGCCTCCTGCAGTCTTCACCTCAGAGCCCTTCCTGGGAAGAAGAGAGGAAGGGGTGGGAGTCATGGTCTATTGCTAGGAGCCATGGGTTTGTGGGGCCTAGTGTGTAGGCTTTTCCAGCAGTGTCCTCAGCCCACACTCACTCTGATGTGTCTGTCAGGATTTTCTGCAACCGTGGGAATGATTTTCTTATAAAAAAAAAGGGGGGGGGGTAAATTATGGATCCTTGCCTCTGGCTGTTGTGAGGTTTAAATGAGAGATTCTGAGCCCCATGTTGTACACCCAGAAAACATGGTTACATTAAGGAGACCTGGGAGATTAAAAATACAGATGAGAGCTAGCATGAAAGCTCTCTAAAGGTAAGAATGTGTCTCTCATGCCCTACCTGAGCCTAGCAGGCACTTAGGGCTCACCAAGTTCCTGTTGCTGTGGTTGACCCCATCCCCACCCCCGTGGGAGGGTCTCAGTATTCTTTCACAATGAATGAGTGTATGCATGAACCCTTTCCACCAGATTAAGAAGAGATACAAAGAAGAGAGTGTTTTAATTGGATCAAACTTTGAAGATTCTACTTTGTATTTCTCGGTAATGTTAGCAGAATTCTCTTAAGTAGCACTGGTGTTTTGGAACAGGCCAGTAATGATGGAGTGATGATATTGTTTGTTTGTTCCAAGGGACTTACTGAGCACCTTCCTCTCTCAAGCATTCTACTGGGTCCCATGAACACTGAAGGACCAGGCTCTGGCTTTGCCTGGAGAAGTACCATGTTCACAGCCTGGGCTAAACCTGGGGGTGGAGGGAATGGTCTTAGGCACCTATTATATCTGGATTCAGCTTCAGCTCTGCCCCTTGCTTGGTGAGTTCCCTGTGTCTGTTCCTTCCTTGCTTATCTTGGACCTTTGGTTGGATCAAATTGGTAGTTTTAAGCTCATTTAAAGGGCCAAGCACCACAGGGCCTGGACAGTACCACAGCCTCCAGCCCTTGCATGGAACCATAGACCTGGTTGAACAAGAATTACTAGGAGGCACCTTTCTGTTTCCTGAGCACTACTTGGGAGGCTCCCCTCCCCCCCCACCTCAAAATGTCCAAGAAAAGTATAAAGCTCATCTGAGGCTTTCCATATGACTCACTCCTTATGCCCTCTTATTAACCTCTTACGTTAGCATGACACATTTATCACAATGAATGATGAGCCAATATTGATAGATTGCTATTAACTCAAGTCCATACTTCATTCAACTGGCTTCACTTTTCCCTAATGTCCTTTTTGTCACTCCTGTATTCCATTGAGGATACCACCTCACATTAAGTTGTCTTGGGCTTAATGTCTGGGCTCCTCTCGACTATGACAGTTTCTTATTTCTGTGTACTTCATTTTACCTCATCCCTCCAAGAAACCTGAGAAATGTTTTGTCCTCATTTCATAGTTGAGGCAATAGGTTTAGGTAGGGTGAGGTCAACAGATCAGGAATCAAATGCCAGTGAAAAGATGGTTATACACTGTGCCCAGGAGGTTAGGACATGGCATGCCTCACTGGACTACTGCTGTTTAGCACCAAAAAACATAGTTGAAGACAGAATTAGTAGTTAAGCTCTGGGATGGAGACTTTCTAGGGTTGAGTAAATGTTAACCATAACTGCAATAACTTCTCTGTTCTTGAATGTACAAAGCTATGCAGCTCAGGTCATTTCCATAAACTTTCTGTGTCTCCACTTGTTTGTATATGTGGGGTAGCAAGAGCTCTTGCCAGGAGAAAGAGGTTCTGCTCTCTGGGAGATGGTCCTTAAGGCAAATCTGAGTGGGGGGAGCTGAGATAGCTTCAGGATGCAAATGCATACAGTTCAAGCTCATTAATTCAGACTTCAGTGGTTTGCAGCTAGGATGATTTGAAGCCAGTAAACCCAGGCTTCCTTTTCACTATTAATAAGAGTGTAAACAAGATTAGGTGGAGAGTGTAGGGAAACTAAGGTAGGCCATTGTTATCATAATATTGCAAGGGAATGTTAATTCACACAAGCAAACAAACTATTTTCAACTACTTTGAGGCTGCTGTTTACACATCAGTGGTGTGCTAATTGCGAATGACTCCTCTTATCCTCTGCAGTGGTGCAGACTAGTCTGTTAGCTTTTCGCAGGAGAACTTTTTACATTTGAAGGCAGTTAGCATGCTTTTCTTTAAAAATATTCTGCAATTCAGATGTTTTGCATTTTACCACTGAAAGAACCTTATTGAAGTGGACACCTAGGAAAGAGGTAGGCTGGAACTGCCTAGAGGTGCCTGTGGGATTGCAGCTCAGAAGTGAGGATGGACTTTGGGACTTTGGTCTTGAGGTCAATGGATGTGTTCTGTTTTTGTTTCAGGCCACACCTGCTGGTACTCAGGGCTTTCTCTTGGCTATGTGCTCAGGGATCACACCTGGCAGGTTTGGGCGACTATATAGGGTGCCAAGAATTAAACCTGGGTCAGCTGCATGCAGGGAATATGCTCTACCATTATACCTTGCACCACCCCAAAGGGTAATGGGATTAGCTTGATTTGGGAACCACTATTCAGTTTCTCAGTTCTCTGCTCATCTAAATTCTGCACCCAATCTCTCTTTTAGCTAGCCTTCCTTCCTTCCTTCCTTCCTTCCTTCCTTCCTTCCTTCCTTCCTTCCTTCCTTCCTTCCTTCCTTCCTTCCTTCCTTCCTTCCTTCCTTCCTTCCTCCTTCCTTCTCTCTTCCTTCCTTCCTTTTGTCCTTCCTTCCCTCTTGCTTGCTTCCTTCTTTCCCTCTTCCTTCCTTCCTTCCCTCTTCCTTCCTTCCTTTCTTCCTTCCTTCCCTCTTCCCTCCTTCCTTCCTTCCCTCTTTCTTCCTTCCCTCTTCCCTCCTTCCCTCCTTCCCTCCTTCCCTCCTTCCCTCCTTCCCTCCTTCCCTCCTTCCTTCCCTCCTTCCTTCCCTCCTTCCTTCCCTCCTTCCTTCCCTCCTTCCTTCCTTCCTTCCTTCCTTCCTTCCTTCCTTCCTTCCTTCCTTCCTTCCTTCCTTCCTTCCTTCCTTCCTTCCTTCCTTCCTTCCTTCCTTCCTTCTCCATTGCCTCCTCTCCCTCCCGCTCCTCCTTCCTCCCCCTCCCTTCCTTCTCCCTCCATTGCTTCCTACCCCCCTTTCTTCTTCTTCCTCATTCCTTTTCTCCTTCCTCCCCCTCTCTCTTCTCCTTCTTTCCCTCCTCCTCCATCCTTACACCCTCCCTCCTGTCTTCCTTCCCCCTCCCTTTCTCTTCCCTTCCCCCCTCCCTTTCTCCTCCCTTTCCCTCTGGCTTCTTCCTCCTTCCCTCCCTTCTTCCCTCTCTTTACCTCCCTCCCCAGAATTGCTTAGGGTTTACTCCTGACTTGCTGCTCAGGGGTTACTTGTGAAAGTACTCAGGCAATAATGTGGTGCTGGGGGTTAAACCTCAGCTCCCATATGCAGTTCCTATACGCAGCACTTTCCCATGCCCAGGCTTCCTTGCATCCTGTCTTAGGCACTTGCCACCCTCTTCTATGTATTTTCCTTGCTTTTCCTTCAGCTGTGCTAATTCACTACTTCAGTCATGGCAGTCAGGCTTCCTACCAGGGAATGAATCCTAGTTTACTGATGAGGATCTCTCAGGACATCACAGCTCAGGAGAGAACTGAAGGCATGTGGTTGGGGGCGGGGGGCGGCCAGTGCACCCTGTCCTGGGAACACTGCTGAGAGGGTGTATGTCCAGCCAACAGTATAAAGGACAGTTCCTGAAAGAAAGAGCACCAAAGGTGAAACTTGAACCTTCCTACCCTTTTCACTTTCTATTTACAGCTGAGAACTGCCTGACTTGTCCCTGAGGTGGGAGAGGAGGGGAAGGCCCTAGGCTCCTACTTTCTATTTTCTTTTCTTTTTTTTCTTTCTTTTTCTTTTTTGCTTTTTGGGCCACACCGGGTAATGCTCAGGGGTTACTCCTGGCTATGCGCTCAGAAGTTGCTCCTGGCTTGGGGGACCATATGGGATGCCGGGGGATCAAACAGCGGTCCGGTCCGTCCAAGGCTAGCGCAGGCAGGCAAGGCAGGCACCTTACCTCTAGTGCCACCGCTCAGCCCCTCCTACTATTTCCTAAGGCTGTATGATTCTGGGGTGGGGTAGGGTATGTGGGGAGAGAAGAGAGGGCTGTGACTGGCTGTAGCACAGATGGCATCCTTGGGTCACAAAGTGGATTTTTGTGGCCCAAAGTTGAATATATCACTTCAGATCAACACAGGCCAGTGGTTTGGGGCTAGTTTGGAATTCCCCAACCCCACTTAAGTACGTAAGGGGTAGTCTTGGTTGTGATCTTTTTTTTTTGTTTGTTTGTTTTTGGGCCACACCCGGTGATGCTCAGGGGTCACTCCTGGTTATGCACTCAGAAATCGCTCCTGGTTTTGGGACCATATGGGATGCCAGGGGATAGAACCATGGTCCATCCTAGATCAGCACATGTAAGGCAAACACCCCACCACTTGCACCACCACTCCAGCTTCTGTGGTCTTGTATTTATAGCATTTGTAAGGATGACATTCTAGTGCAGAATGAAGAGATTGCTTTTAAGAAGCAAGAGGTCTGGGTTTGGAGCTGGGTGGAGCTGGTCTCTGGGTTAGGGACTAAGTAAGAGATTAGCTCCTGCAGTGGGAGTGTAGCCTGGGTCAAGCTGCTGCTTTGTGCTCAGCAAAATGGGGTCTCTGTCATTTCTATGGGCAATCTGTTGAACAACTTGGTCTTATAACAGCTCGAGTGAAAAAATAGAATCACATCCGTTACCTTGACAAAAGTTCAAAATACTCATCTCTGGGAATTCTCTCCTGTAGAGACAAATGACATTTGAGGGACAAGCTCAGTTTATCTCAGACAGAAGGATGAGAGAATTCCTTTCTGGGTGTGCCTGGAGTGATCTGGATGTTTAAAGCCTCGGTTCCTGACTCCAGCCTGATTCATCTGCAGCAGTCGTTGAGGTTCATGCCGTGATGTTTGGGTGTCCTGTAGTCAGACCAGGGAGGATTGAGAGGAAGATACAGGCATGGCCTCATATTGGCTTAGACTCCAGGACCCCTGAGCGGGCACTAGAGAATGAAACTCTCTGGAAGGAGGCAGCTCCGAGTTCCCATCTTGGCATCATGGGAGATGATCCTCTTGCCCCTTTGTTCTTTTTTGGCAGCTGTTTTGTACCTGGCAACCCTGTGTGCAAAATCACCATGGTTAGAGTTGGGACCTTTGGCGGGTATGAAATTGGAGAGGGGAGTCAGATGGACCTGGCTGTCGTGGCTCAGTTTCCAAATGTGAACTGGAACTGGTGTCTGCCTACCTCTAAAAGCTACTGGGAAAATTAAGGCGAGAATGGTGGAAAGGGGCAGCTATCACTTGGGCAATGAAGCTCAGAGATTTCCTTGCCCTTGCCCTTGAAGTGTTCGCACCCTATTTTAAAATATAGTTTTGTGGTTATTTGTGTTTGGGGAGGCCAACAGATGGGAAACAATGTCCATTGGAAAGGTGAGTACCCCTCAAAGAAATATGAGTGTCTCAAGTTGCCAGAGGAACATATCATGCTATGCAGGACCATATTTGGAGGTGTCAGGATTAGCCAATAGACTAAAGAAGGTGTGGGGATATGAACAGGTTCCTTTATAGTGTTTTTTTAAAGGGAGGGTGTGGGGGAGCTCAGCAGTGAGTAGGCTCTGAAGGACTCATTCTAATGATTTCAGCAGGGGCTGGCATGGAGCAGCTGCTAGACCCAGGCGGGTCTAGCAGGGCAATATAGTCCACGAGCATCTGAGGCCTATGACAGCCTATCAGAGGAGAATGTTGGGCCCCAGGCTTAAATTGGTTGGGTTTATCTCACAAGTTTGCTGGCAGGGAGTATGTTGGCCCATCTAGAAATAGGCATTTGAGAGAAATCCCTCCCCTATCAGTGAGGCTCCAGATACCAGAGCATCTCTCTTAGAAATGAGAAAATACAGGAGAGATCCAATGAAGGAGGCATATAAGAGGTAATTCTTAAGCACTAGAATGCAGGCCTGCTCCAGCGATAGGCCCACAGGAATGATGGGAAGGCTCCCTTGGGGACACAGCAGCCTGAGTCAGGCCTGAAGGATGGGCCAGTCAGGTTTCCCGTCAGGGAGTAGCAGGGGTGAGCCCTGGGCTATGAGCAGATGGAAAACAGCCAGGCATGGGGCAGTGTCAGAGCCAGAAGGTCAGGTATAGTGTCACAAGGGCAGTTTGCAAAGGTCTTTTGGGCATGAAAAGCCTACGATACACTGACACAAAGTCTGAAATGTACACATATATATCTGTATGTCTAAATATTTGTGTGTGCATGAGAATGTGATAATGTATATATGTGCATGTGTGTATATGTAAATCAATGTGTGAATATATACATATAGAAATATGTATGTTAGTGTGTGAATGTGTGTATGTGCATGCATGATTGTGTGGCTGTGAATATGTATGTAAATGCATGTATATGAGCATGTGAAGATGTATGCAAGTGTGTCTGCATGCATGTGTGTGACTGTATGTGAATGTGTGTGTGTGTGTGTGTGTGTGTGATTTAAGTATTTGGAGTAGGTAAGTGTCTTATCCTGAGCTTCCCTTTCAGCAGCCTTGGGATGATGATGAGTCTCAGGCTGTAGTTGTCATCTCTGATCACACATCTGACTCCCCAAGGAACTCTCCAGAAATACTGATACCACAAGTCCACTTGCAGTTCCTAAGAAAGACCTGTGTGGGTAAGGCCATTGTAATACTTTCACTGCCTAGAATCAAGGACAGCAGGGAGGAGGCTGATGTGCTTTTAAATAGAACTTTATTCTTAAATTTTATTTATTTATTTATTTATTTATTTATTTATTTATTTATTTATTTATTTATTATCTTGGGGTTATACCTGGCTGTGCTCAGGGATCTTCTTGGGAGTCATAAGAGTTCCAAGGATAGAGTCTGGGTTGGATGTGTGCAAGTCAAGTGCCTTTCTTGCTGTACTATCTCTTCAGACCCTATTTATTTATTTGTTTGTTTATTTATTCATTCATTCATTATTTGGGGTCCATATCCCTTACTCAGGGCTCAGGTGCTATTATTAGCTTATTGCTGGTATACTGAGGGGATAATTCTTGGATACTTGGACGGCCATGCAGTGCTGGGGGTAGAACGTAAGACTCCCACATGCAAAGTATGTAATCAGCTCAATGAGCTATTTCTCTGACTCTGAAAGATAGTTTTAGACTGAAGATTGCTTGGCAAGGGTGAAGTCTTTTAGAGTTGGGACCAGCAGTTTTACACCAGGCTGAGCAGATATGGCACAAAGGACTATTTCACAAAGTCCTTGGTTCTACAGACCTACAGACCTGGGTTCTACACAAATGCCTGTTCTTAGTGGTGGTATGAAATGATTTCCTGTGGTTGATCTTGATCAATAACCCATATGGTGGGACAGAGAGATAGTTCAGTAGGTAAAACAGTTAGCTTGTACATGGTTGATCCGGGTTCAATCCCTGGTACTCCATATGGACCATTGAGCCTGACCTGGAGTGATTTTCTAAGCACAGAGCCAGGAACAAGTCCTGAGCATTTTGGGTATGGACCCCAAACCAAACCAACAAACAAAACAGAACACATCAAACAAACAAAAAAATCCAGATGGAGATGGAAGAGGGACCTGGAGAGTTAGTTAGCACAGGTTTTAAAGAAACTTGCCTTATATTTAGCTGACCCTGCTTTGACCTTTGGCACCATATATGATTTTATGAGCACCATTAGAAATGATCCCTGAGTGCAGAGCCAGAGAAAGCCTCGAGCAGAGCCAAATGTGTGCCTTTCCTCCCCAACAAATAGCAACCCCAAAGGAAGAAGGCAGAGTCCTTCCTATGCAACCTTGAGAAGACGTCACATAGCAGACACTACATGCTCAGCTCACAATCCTCCTCTTCTGGGGCCCTTGCTGGTTCTTATTGTCCCTCAACCTCAGCCTGTGACTGTTTTAAAAGGACTTCATTCTTAAAGGATTGAAAATGGCAGCTGGAAAGAGTGAGGAATTTGAATTCAGAAGATCTGTTTCCAAGTACTAGTTCTTCATTCTGTTAGTTGCAAACTTTAGGACTAACTCTTTTACTCTGAGTCTTGATTTGATGTGCTAATATGATCTACTTGCATGCATTATGAGTTGCATCAACACACTGGGATGAAGATGAGCTTTTTAAGAGCAGATCTTTCTATTTGTGATCAGTCTTTGCCTCTGTCCTTTGCACTTGTCTCCTCCACTTCTAAGGCTGTCTCAAGATGATGAGGCTTTGAGAAAGGGCTGGGAGTTCCTTGGCTCTTCAGTTATCTGGCAGCAGGAAACTTACTTTAAATTGGGTGATTTTCCAGCCTAAAAGTTTTCCCCCAAAGGGACAGGTTCCAAATGTTCCACCCTCTAAAATCAAAAGGAATGACTCATAGGTCATTAGCATCCTTGGAACAGAGTGGTTTCTGTTTTATTGCTATTAAGTAGGATTTAGATCTATTTTATTAAGGCAATTCTTATAATCATGTGAGAGGTTAATATGTTTCGTACATAATCCACTGCTTGGCTCACTTAATGCTGAACCCATTAAAGCCAAGCCTTGTAGGGGGAGATTTCCAGGCAGAGTGACAGGTGTCGGTGGTGTAGGGAGAGAGGTGAAAAGGATCGAAGGGGTTGGTTTTCTCTTCAAAATTTAGAATTTGTTCTCAAGCAGGAAAATAATGGATGCTCCTGGCAAAACTGCTCATTAAGGTGTGTAATGCTGCTGTGGGCTTGCTCAGCCAGAAGCTGTGCACTGAGGCTGCTTTGAGAGTTCCTGAAATGGTTCCAGCCCCTGCCAGGTTGGCTTTCTTTTCTCGTTTCTATGCATCGGAGTCCTAGAAGGTCAATCTGCCAAGGAGTGATCAGAGGGTGCCACTGTCTCAGTGCTCTCTGCATCAGTGGCCTGGATGCTGTCCAAGTTTGGTGGAGGAGGCAGAGGCCCAATCATGCAAGACCTGCCCATTCTTTTGTTTGTTTTAGGCCCACACCCAGCAGTCTTCAGTATTTACTCCCAGCTCTATGCTCAGGGATCACTTCTCGCTGGCTCAAGGGAACATAGGGAGTGCTCAGGGATTGAACCTGAGTCAGACACATGCAAGGCAAGCATCCTAATGTATCCTTTAGGCTACAAAGGCAGGGCAGGGTTATTTTTTCAGTCCATTTTATTGCAGGAAGTATCGCAGCACAATACACCTTCATGTCTATTCTAATTATGCAATTGGATGAATTTTCACAATTAAAGCAAACATCACCAAAATGGGGTGCTGCATTAATTTCTCAGACTTCCCAGTCATACTTTTGTATGTGCATGTGCGTGTGTGTGTGTGTGTTAATTTCTCAGACTTCCCAGTCATACTTTCATACTTTTGTATGCGTGTGTGTGTGTGTGTGTGTGTGTGTGTGTGTGTGTGTGTGTGTGTATGTATGTGTTGGGGGAAGATTGCTGCCAAGCACTACTCAGGGGTTCTTGACCACTCTTGGTGATTCTTAGCCAACCAGGATAGTGGCTCAATGCCAAGTCTGCAGTGCTGTTTGGGCCCTGTGGTGCCATCTCAGACACCCCAGTAGTTTTGGTGATTCTCTTGGGCTGCAGGGTGGGGGCAAGGAGGAATGCAGTGCTGGAGTTAGAACTCAGAGTCCTACACATGCCAAACACCATGCTATCTCCCTGTCCTTTCCTAACATTCTCTCCTCTCTCCTCTGGCCCAGAAAACTACTAATTTCATCTGGTCACTGCGTAGATTTGTTTACCTTATTTTAGAAAGCCACGCCATATTTTTTATCCTCATTGTTGCATGTCTCAGTATCTACTCCACTGAGGAGAAGGCCATGGTAAGCACTGTCTCTCTCCATTGATCTGTTTAGCCTATTGATGTACACTTAGGCTGATTTGCTGGTTTTATAAATAAAGCTGTCCTGAGCATTCTTGCAGCAGTCTTTCTTGGAAACACTTTCCTTTCTGTTGAGCACTGGAGAAGCCAGAGTGGTGTTGGTCTAGAGGAGAAGAGCATTTAATTTCTACCAAACAGTAACAGGGACCAGAGAGATAGTACAGCCACTGTGGTCCTTGCTTTGCATATGGTCTGAGTGATGTTCAATTCCTGATACCCCACATTGTCTCCAGAGCACCACTAAGAGTGATCCCTAAGGTCAGAGCTTGGAGCAAGCCCTGAGCACTGCTGGGTGTGACTCCCCAAAACCAATAACCAAATTTTTTCAAATGGTTTTGCTGAGGCCAGAGGGGTAGCACAGTGGTAGAGTGCTTGCCTTGCAGGAGGCTGACCCAGGATAGATGCGGGTTCAATCCCTGGCATCCCATATGGTCCCCGAGCCAGGAGCAATTTCTGAGCACAGAGCAAGGAGTAACCCCTGTGAGTCACCAGATGTGGCCCCCAAGAAACAAACAAACAAAAAAGCCCAAACTAAATGGTTTTGCAGCCCTATTTGGGGGGGGGGGCACACCACCACCATACAGTGGTGCTAAGGGGTTACTCCTGGCTCTATATTCAGGAATCACTCCTGAAGGACTTAGGGGACCATATGGGATGCTGGAGATTGAACCCAGTTCAGCTGAGTGCAAGGCAAATGTACTATCCGCTATACTAATGCTCTTGCTGCTTTGTTTTTCATTTTTCCATCATTGTATGAGCTTTCTGGGAATCCTTTAGCCTGTCCATAGAGCCTTTAAGATGGATTTTCAAAGATATCACACCTCACTTTTCACTCTACACCACCAATAGTGATCCCTGAATCAGGAGTAAGCCCTGAGCACTACCAGGTGTGCCCCCAAACAAAAATAAAAAACATCTTTCTTTTTTGTACATTCCTAAGAAATAGAACTTTTAGCCAGTAAGGTAGCTATCCAGACCGAGTAACATTTCCTGCTTGCTTTTCAATATGGCCTCCGGACTGACTTTTAGCTACTGGAATGAAAATGGAAATGGTGAAAGGGTTCTTGGAGCAAGTGTGATGCTTCTCAACCTCCATACCTCTGGCTGAGTTAGGAACTTGATTGCTGGAATCGAAGCATCTATTTTGGACTGTGAGGTATGGAAGGTAGAGCAACAGGAATGAATGAGTTCCTGACCCTGTGGTACCACTGCCAAGTCCTAAAACCACATATTTATTTTACCTGATAAATACTCCTTCATCTTGCTTAAACATCTCTTAGTTCATAACTTCTGTCTCTTGTCGCTGAAATTAATTTTATTTTATATATTGTACTCTCGGTCACTTTTGGAGAAAAATACAATGAGTTAACAAACACAAAGATTATCCAAACTGAACCAACTGTACATGTCATCCACAAATATGAGTGCTGATGAAAAGCTGCTGGTTCCATAAAAAGATAAGAACTCTAAAAGAGGGACTGAAGGACCCTTCTGAACAGTTAGCACCCAGGCATATAGCAGAAAAATGTTTTTCATGAAGCAGGGAAAAAGCAACAAAAGTAGCTGATCCAATTATATTTTTAGTGAGAGCTGAGATGCTGTTATGTTGATTTGAAAAGATTGGTCTGGGTTGCAAAGATGGCTCATTGGGAAAGAGCAAGTGTTTCGTATGCAGGAACCTAAGAGTTTCAACCATATGACCAGATGGTTCCCTGAGCACTGCTGGGAGTGAAGTTTTAGCACTGAGCCTGGAATAGCCTCTAAGAATCACTGAGTATTGTCCCCAAACTAAACAAACATAACAAAAACAATTAGAGAACAACAGCATTTTTAGTATGGAAAGCAATGATTTTCATTCCTTTCTATCCAACGAAGGCAGAATGGGAATGCAGAAAACTAACTTGATTTTAGAAATCAGTTTGAGATGGTTTCCTTCAAAGCAGACGGAAAGATAAGCAAATGTGACAGAGATGCTTATGGGAAAGGAAAAGAACTTTGAAAGAAGTGGAGCAAAAAATGGAATCCAGAAAGTTTACTGAGGTTAAATTAAAAAAATAAATAAAATATAAGAAGAATTAATTTAAATATACATTAAAGGGACCGGAGAGATAGCATAGTGACATGGTGTTTGCCCTGCATGCAGTCGATTCAGGACCCATGGTAGTTCGAATCCTGGTATCCCATATGGTCCCCTGTGCCTGCTAGGAGCTATTTCTGAGCACAGGGTCAAGAGTAATCCCTGAGTGCCACTGAGTGTGACCCAAAACCCAAACCAAACCAAATCAAACAAACCACATTAAAAGAAAAAAATATGCACCACAAAGTTGGGAAGAAATGTTTAAGAAAGTTAAAAACTTAAGGAATTATCTTACAATTATCAGATAAAAAACCATTAAGAACAGAATTTGACAACTGTTTGCTTTATTTTCAAATACACTTAAATATAATAGAAAATATTTACAAATTTCTGAGGAAAAATTACTGTCATGCTAAAACTTTCTGTAATGGAAAACTTTTAAAGGAAAGCTTTGATTATTTACTATATGCCAGAAACTGTTCAAAGACCATTTGTTAAATTATTTTATTTAATACCCACAGCAACTCCTAAGGTATACATTACTATCCTTTTATGATGAAGGACTTGGACACAGAGAAGTCAGGTAACTTGCCTGAGGTCACACAGGTAAGGGGGTGGAGAATCAAATAATAAATTCAGCTGATATTTGAAATCATCCTACTACATTGTCTTCTGAAAGAAGATAAGAAGAAAATCAGCCTCCTTTTGGGGGAACCAGACTTGAATCAACTACTCCCACATAGAAACATCAAACTGCAACTATGACAAGTACCATGAGGGGGTGCTATGGAATTTTTGTGCTTGGGAATCCAGCCTGTCATTTCACAGATGAATGGCACACAGTTACTGTTTGCAGAATGCTTTCTCTTCACCAGGTACTGAGGAAGGACTGACGATGATTTTCTCCATCCACATGGAGAACAGAGAAACACAACTTGAAGGGACACATCAGGGATTTGGGCCCTCATCCCTATGCCAAGGGTCTGTGGGTCAACCCTTTATCATTGGGGTACTTCCTCACTTCCCCAGGACTCAATGTCTCCATTGGACATTTTGCCCCCCCCCCCAACAAAACCATCCTAGACTTTAAATCTGAAGATGTCCATAAAGGCTTGAAGTAGAAAATACCTCTGAAGTCTAGGCAGATCAGCGTTAAAAATCAAGGAAAAAAGTGCCTGAACCCATGCCAAGTTTCTGTGTCTGAGTATAGCTATCTAGGACTCTTCTCTCTTCATATAGATATCTGTGGTGGCCACTTATGCTTGGTTTTTTGTTTTTTTGTTTTGGGGCCATACCCAGTGACACTCAGGGGTTACTATTGGCTCAGGGGACTATATGGGATACCAGGGATCAAACCTGGCAATGCAAGGCAAATGCCCTGTCCTGTGTGCTATTGCTCCAGCCCTCATGCTCATCTTCTGATCAGTCATTCAGGCTGCTCCATTTGCTTATTTCCACCCTATCACTACAATCCATTCATCCCATTTTTGTTTTTCCATCCATTCATTTATTCAGGCAGCACTGGCATGGTCCCTACTGGACTGTATGCAGGACAGGGGACCAGGATTCTTCTGCTTGATGTGCTGCCAGGAATCTACTCAAATTGTTGGCTATGAAAAAGCTGTCAGGATTGTAGAGTGTGAGGGGTCTGTGAGTGCGGGTGTCTAGTGCCAGTGGGCAAGCTACCATGACCTAGTCATGGGTATGTGTTTCATTTTAGAACAGGCAGCCAGTAAAAGGAACAGTGAGTAGTTAGGATCAGGTTGAATTCATTTCTACTCCATCTAATCTACAGTTTTAGTATCTGGAGCCAGACATGGAGGCAGTAGGAACTATGAGAATGTTTCATGCTGCTTTTGATTACTTCCCATTTTTTTGCTCACCCAGTGAGGCATGTAAAGCTGCTGGGCCCTGTTCCTGCACTATTCCATGTGGGCTTTTGTTTTAGGGTTATACATGGTTAAGCTTAGGGCTTGCTCGTGGCTCTGTGTGCTCAGGGATCACTCCTGGCAGGGCTTGGGAACGGTGTGTGGTGCTGGAGATCAAAACCAGGTTGACTACATGCAAGGTAAGCCCCCTAAACACTGTACTATCGCTAGAGCCCCACCTCCCCGTGGTATATTTTCATAAACATACATTTATTCAGGAAGTACAATGACTAGAGTCCTGGATATTTAAATGATCATTCTGCATTATAAATTAGTTACCACATATAATTCCTTTAGTTTTAATGTGTGGCTCCAGGCTGGATGGAGGCAGGTCACCTCTTACAAATAGTCAGCAAAATGCTTGGTCCAGGTCAGAGTCAGGGTCAAAGGTGATCGATCAGACAGGAAGATAGAAACAGCATGAAGGCTAGGTGGGCTCAGAGGGGGGTTTAGCTAGAAGCTGGCATGCTTTTCCTGCCCCATAGTGCAGCCCCATACAAGTGCAACTGGTCTAGAATCCCGCGCTTCCCAGTGTCCTCCCTCCTCCCCACTCTGAACCCCTGTAGGCAATATCCCTGGCTCTGGAGCAGCTCTTGCACAAGAAAGGTCCCACAGAAGGACCAGAAAGGTGATCACACTGTCCCCCTTTCCCAGCTATTTTCCTCCCCCATATTGTTCCCCCTGCTTCTTCACTCCTCTCTTTTTCACATTTTTTCTCCCCATCCAGCTCTCCTTGCTGCCACCTGCATTCATTGTGTCTCTGCAGTGAATATCAAACTTTTCAATTACTGGATGTGGATTGGGTCCCCTCACTGTGGAGCAGCTTTTGGGGGACATGAGCTCAAAAATGTGAGCTCCTCAAGGGGTGTGGGATCAGAGGAGGGAGACTCATTGAGCAGTGGGAACTGGGGGTGGGACAGGTGGAGAGGTGACCATACTTCCTATGCTGAGTCCCAAACCTGGGCATGTACAGAGGGCAGGGAGGCAGGAGGAATATCCCTAATAGTCAGGGGCAGGAAGCACCGGAGAGTCAAGACTGGATTTGGAGAAGAGCACCATGGACCTGCAGAAAGACCCAATGCTTTCTCATGAAGAGATGGAAGCTCGTTTCACACTTGCCAAAGGGTGTGTGGCAGTCAGGCCACACTGGCCAGGAGGAATTTGGGGGAGCATTACCTTTACACAATTGGACAGAGCTGAAAGTGGGAATACACAGGCTAGACCCTATCCTGCCTGTTCTGCTACTCTTGGGGGTTGGCAGTGAGGAGATGACATCATCATCTCTGAGCAGTGAGACCTCGTTGGCCTGTCTCCTTGTGAGTCAAGGGTAAGGTGGGCTGGGATGAGGAGACCAACCAATTTTCAGCCAGGAGGGAGAATCTCCATAAACTGCATTTGTGCTTCTGGGCTTCTTCCCCTTCCTCACTTCCTCTGAGCAGTGCCTGCTAGTGCCTTCATGACCAAGGGTGAACAATGACACACCATAACTCATCTCAGCCCAGCCAGGTTGGGTTCCCCCCAGCAAGGACCAGAAAGAGGCCTGTAAGGGGTCTCAGAAGGGCTCCCCTGGGCTTAGACTACTGGACAAGGTCCCTGCAACAGACTTGTCCCCCCTGTTCCTTCTGTTTGTGGCTGCCAGCCCCCACCCCAGGGACCTCCACCCTGGCTGAACATAAGTGCCCATAGTATATAGTATCCCTTCCCTGTCTTGCACCCACCTGGCCATGTGGCTGACTGCCAAGCTCTGCACAGTTTTTGGCCAGAGCTGGGCCAGGCCTCTGGACTCATTGCTGTTCTGGAACTTGGCAGTTATGAGGATTCTTCATGATCATTATTACCACCACTTAGCCCGGGTTAGTGATCTGGAGCAAGGAGCAGTCAGGCTGCCCTGCCTCCTGCTGCCAGCAGTCCGACCACAGTGCTCACCGTGTGGCTCATAATAGCGATGATAATGATAATAGCTATCATTTATTGGACACTCGCTGAGGACCTGGCTCAGGGCTAGGTGTTTTGCATGCAGAACAGGGCCTGCTCCAGCTCCTCCCCTTGTCTCTTCCACCTCCCACTCCCCAACGGGTCAGGTCCTGATTTGGGCACAGTAGTAATTTAAGGGCAGGGCTGGGTGGGGAGGGGAGTGTAGGGACAAGGTTAGAGCAGGCAATGCACATGGTTTCCCATCTAGCCCCCTGTATTCCTAGGCATGTGCAATTTTCTCGGAGGGTAAAGGGCTGGAATGGACAGAATTCTTCATGAGGATAATTGGAAGGATTCTGGGGGAAAAAAAAATTTGGACCAGAATGGATGGAAATCAGGCAGACTCAGTGAGGCTTGAACCAAATTAAGTCACTTTGGAGGAGGATCCTCTCCCCACTTTTCTGGAACCCCATGGTATAGACCACATTTAGGGACAGACTTGTGGACAGAGGCACTGGCCTCCTGTGAGGAGCAGTGCCAGGGCACAGAATAATTGCTCCAGCAGCAGGTAGTGAGAGGCAATGAGGATCCACTGAACAGTGTAGCTGAGTTCCACCTTTCTGGAGGTGCCATTCATCCCTCCAAACTGAGAGTCTTAGAGATTCCTAACAAGGTCTTACCTGAGAATAGTGTCCTGCACTATAAGTGACCTACACAGTGTGATAGGTTATGACTGGTGTGGGGGTTGATGAGATGAGAAAGGTGGGTGAGTGTCACCGAGGAGTATAGTGATATATGGCTGGGGGCAGCAGTGGCTTGCAGAGAAAGGTCAAAGGTCACTTAGCAGAGGGTTCAGGACACTGTAGAAGGAGGAAGTGAACTTGGTGAGGAGAGGCAGTGCTTTGGAAGCTTTGCAATGCCCATGAGGATTGAGCTGGAGGTTTGCCTGGACTCACACGAGCACATTGGTAGGGCCATGGCAAAGGCAGGTAGGTGTGAGCTAGGGGAAAACGTGTGGCCAAGGCAGGCACCTTTGATCTACCTGTGATCTCTTCTCCACATCAGCTACTGTTCTTTGGAAGTGTCATTTCTCTTCCTTATCAGCAGTGGTTGGCAGCCGTGTGGGTAGCAGGCTGGGATTGGGCTAGGAGAGGGAGCGTAGCCTACCCTCCTTCAAACCCCTCTTCTCCGGGCTGAGACACAGGGTGGAAAATGCGTGGCTTAGTTACTGACCCTACTCTGTGATTCTGGCGATGGCCAGGCCCTCCATCAATGTTCTCGGAGCGGAGAATGAATGGATGGATCCCAAGGACAGGGTGAGCGTGGAGCTCCCAAGCATTTATCTTGAATCTGGAAAATGCAAGAAAAATTGGCCCATCTGTTTCTGTATTATATCAGGATAGCAAAAAGCCACAGAACTTAACTGTAGCCAACTCAATCATGTGTGACAACTCGGTGGCAGCACAGGTCGCTGATGTAGAGCCCCATGTGTATGCACACTCGTGGGGCTCAGCTACAGTTGGATGTGACTACATAGAAAATACAAAAGCAGGTGTGTGTAAGAGGGAGGAAGTTTTCATATGCAAGTGTGTGTGCTTGTGTGTGTGTGAGTACATGTGAATTATATATACATAAGTTTTTGGGGTTTTATTCTTTTTTAAGGGGGCTATACATACATTGCTGTATTTAGGACTTTTCCCTAGTTCTGTGCTCAGGAATCACTCCTGGTGGAGTTCAGGAGACCATATATGGTGCTGGGATTGGAACCTAGGTCACTGCATGCAAAAAAAAGTGCCCTAACTTGGTCCTCTACAAATATATTAATGTGATTAACACACAGAATATTCACTCATTTATCAGGATATATTTATATATTAGCTTTTTTCCTGCATCCCAAAATCTCTTGTAATCAAACTCATAGTATTCAAATGTATGAGACCTCCTCAATTTCATTCATTCAGACTGAAGTGAGTTGAGTCAGTATGAACAATTAGAGTAGAAAGACAAACACAATACAAAGGAGCTAGTCATGAGGCAGACTCACCTCTCCCATCAGGCAGTGGTTTTTCCTGTTCCAGTGCCTCCTGTGACAAGGAAATGCCTCAGGTCTGCATGGTGTGTCCCGGGACTTAAGGCAGGCCACATGCAGAGCTGGTGTGATCAAAGAATAACATTATAGACTTTTTTTCACTTTTAATAAATTAAAATGTAAGAGTAGGGACTGGGGAGATAGTATGAGGTAAGCATTTGCCTTGCACATGGCTGACCTTAGGTCCCGAGAGCCCTTCTAGGGGTGGCCTCTGAACATTGCTGGGTGTGGCCTACTCCTGATTACCTTTCAGTAGCCACACTATGCTACTGAGTTGTAAGGGATCCATTAGTATAGTTAACTTCAGAGGGTGAGTTTCAAGATTTTCTTTCTCCATTGTGTCCCCAGAGTCTGGCTTGGGGCATGACACTGTAAGAATTTGAGCTGATGCAGGGTTGTTGGAAGGGCAGGCAGCCAGGTCAGGGCTTTAGGGATTTACATTAAAAATAGAATAACAAAAATTCTATCTAATAAATGGGGAATGAATATTATTAGTACATAAGCAAGTGCTTCTCATGTTATGGATAAATTAATCACTTCCCCCATCATTCTGGTGGAGTTTGACCTAAGAGTTGATTAGAATTTTGCCATTTTTAACCCTTTTTTGTCTTGCTTTTTCTCTTACACACACTCTTTCCCTCTCTCCTGTCTCTCCAGCCTCACACAAGCAAATCTGCAAATTTGCAAAAGGTATTCGGTGCTCTTCAGTGGAGGTGCATTTAGTGATAGATTGACAGCACTGTCATGGTCTCTAACCCCAGCTTAGTGTGTCCTTATGAGTGTAATCTCTCAAAGCCTGAAGTGTTCACTCAGAAGACACTTCCTCTCCAAATACCAACCCTGGACACAAGAGAAGTTCCACCCAGGGGAAGCATCTAGGAGTCTACCATCTTGAATTGGTGGAGAGCAGGATGTGGTGATTGCCTCCTCTGCCCTCTGAGATGTAGCTTGGTGTAGAGCTGAATTCTTCCATCATTCGGGGTTGCTGAGCCTTTGCAAGTACCACCCCATGATTCCTATGGGCATCTGTGTCTCAGACCTTTTCATGGGGCTGTGAGATAAGCACAGAACTCCATGAGAAACTTCCATAACATGGAGGAGGCCTCACACAGATGTTAATGATCAACATTAACATGTTTTTTTTTTATCACAACCTCATCTAGTTAGAATCTGATGGTTGACCTGTCTATTGAGATAAATTGTTATTAAAAACATTGTTGATGACTATACTTTTTTACAACTTCAATATGAATGATTGAAATAAAATCTCACAACACTTGATAAATATCTTTAGCTGTCATACCTGTAATCAAGTCTCTAAAGATTTTTATTATTTTATTTGGTTTCTGGGTCACACCCAGCAGTATTTAGAGCTTATTTCTGGCTTTGTGCTCAGGGATTACTCCTGGTGGTACTAAGGGACCCTAGGGGGATCAAACCTGTGCCAGTTGTGTGCAAGGCAAGTGCCCTATCCTATCCACTTCTCATATCGGCCCCTGAACAAGAGATTTTCTTTGGAAAGAGCAAGAGGTCTTGTGTCTGAAGAGCTGGGCTCAAGTCTCAGTTCAGCTGGTTCCTCGGGGGCAAGGGGGCAAGTCTGCTGCAGGTCTCTGAGCCTATCTCCCCCCATTGTAGGGTTCAGCTGTGTATCACAAATAAAGCAGACATGGGGCATGAATAAGGCAAGATGGAAGTTCTCAGTAAACTGTAAAGAGTGTGCATGTAAGAACTGTTGTTATTTTATCTCTAGACGGCAACTTTGGCCTGGGGAGTCCTCTGGGCTCCCTTTGGGGTCTAAACTACAGGGATGGACACATTTGCAGAAAATGTTTGCTAATTACTGTCTGGTTTGAATAATTATCCCGGGTCCCTGGAAACAGCCCTTCCAACGGATCAGACTGTCACATCTGCAGCCGACCTTTAAGTCATCTGAGTGGGGGTAATTACAAAGGGCTGGTTTTCTCTAAATATAGCTGTTCCCCAGCGAAAGGTCAACTTGAGGGAGCACAGTTTGATAATTGCAAGAGGTTTGATAATGAATTGGGGCAAACATTCTCAGGAGTGCAGGCAGTGGTTTCCTCTGACAAAGACCAGAGGGTGGATGTCCTGGTGGGGTTGGGGGTGGGGGGACCTGACTTTGTAACTCTGGCTGGAGAACCTGACATTTCTCACTTGATCAGAATTTCAGCCATATAGTGAGTGGGCTAGTGGGTGATGGTGTGTGCCAGACCAGGCCATGAGGAGATTCAAAGAATGTACTGGAAAGTGCTTCTCAAGCCATAACTCTGGGTGCCAAAGGAGGAAAAAAGACCAACCATCATCTCCTGACTCTGTACTTAGGTCTGAAGCACCTCTGAGGTAGTCTTATGCTCTTGATATTACTGTCCTCTCTTTGCTTCTTTTTCCCCATCTAAGGCTTACATTTCATACAAACTGAAAGTGGGTGGACTTAAATCTAAAAGGAGGCTGGTAGTTATAGATCTGGGTCTTCCAAAGCAAGGCTGGGTAGTTACAGTCTAGATATCAAAGGTCCACTCTTACTCTATTCACTGGATCCCTCTGTGGCCCAGAAAAATTTCTCTGATCATATTGCAACTCCTGGAAAAGTGCTCTCCTCTCATGATACCCTTTCATAGAGTTGGGCTGCACGATCCCACCTGCCAGTAGGTGTCGCCATCGAGCAGCAGCAGTTCATTCATTTAGCATATGTGTGGAGGGAGACCTTTGAATGCCCAGGCTCTTTCAGGGTTTAGAGGTAGAACCACCAGCTAAGCATCACTGAATTCAGGATAAAGTATAAGGACAAAACCCTTCGAGGTCTAATATGAGGTCACATAATGGTGATTTCCAGGGAGCAAATGCAGGGTGAGGGGTGAGAGACTAGCAGGAGAGGGTGGGCTATGATAGATCAAGTGGGGAAAGATTTCTTCCTCTGGGGAGGGGATTTAGGGCCACAGAGAGAGGGACTTCCAGTCAGTTCTTTCAGTCTTTTTCCCTTACACGTTTTATTTATTTAGTTAGTTATTATTTATTTAGTTATTTATTTTGGTTTTTGGGTCACACCTGGCAGTGCTCAGGGGTTACTCCTGGCTCTACGCTCAGAAATTGCTCCTGGCAGGCCTGGGGACCATATGGGATACCAGGGTTTGAACCACTGACCTTCTGCATGCAAGGCAAATGCCTTACTTCTATGCTATCTCTCCGGCCCCACGTTTTTATTTTTATTACCAAATTGAGTTTTGACTCTGAACCTTCGTTTTGACTCTGAACCTTCATTTTATAGCATGTGAGGGTCTCCCTTCCTCCCCTCATTAGGAAAGGGAAGACTCTCAGGCAGCGTTCACAGAGGGGGAGAGTATAGGGGGTGGGAACGGCCTCGGGTCCTGGTTACTGGCCCGTGGCCTTGTCTCTGGCTTTCTCCACGGTCCAACGGCTTCTTGCTGTGACTGGGTCTTGCTTGAGGTGGGAAATGATTTATGGGCTATTCACAGTTTTGTCTTCTGGGGCAACATGCCCCAGGGGGCTGGCACAGGGTCTTCTATGCTCATCTTCTCTCATCCCTACCCTGGTTGGGGGTTGGGAAGATGGCTGGTCCTCTGAGGAAGGGTGGGAGACAGAACCCCAGCTTGTCCACCTCTCTTGGCTGAGACCAGGCCTGTGAGGTGCCCTTTCCCCTCCCGGAACCTCACAGTCGAACATTGGGGTTTGGCCCCCTCTGGATCTCTATCCCTGAGAAAAATGATAACTTATGTGTGATGGACAAACACAAAAGTGCGAACACCCATGGGATGATTCAAAGACCCCCTGAGAGGGGCACAGATGTGCCTTCTCTCTCACTGCATCTCTCTGACAGCTGTGGGCTGGGCTGGAGCTGGCCTCAGGTCCACAGGAAGCTTCTCAGTAGTCGTGGGACCCCTCTCACCCCCAGCTCTCAAAAAGGCACACAAAGGCAGCTGAGTGATGGGGCCTCTGCACTGGAGAGAGAAAGGTGGGGGCAGGCCAGACCAATTAGCAGCCCTTGGGCTTTCGCTTTTCTGCGGTGGTCTGAGGGCCGGGAGGGCGGTGGGAAGCCAGTGGGCCCTAGCGTGCTTGACACCCAATTAGTGCTCATTCCCCAGCTGACCAGCCTGCTGGCTCTCTCTCAGGCAGCTGCTCAATAGCTGCTCAGGTCGGCAGCTCTAAGAACAGGGTCTGCTAATTGGATGGGGAAGCTCTGGCTGGGCCTTGCCATCAGCCTGGCTGGGCCTGTCTAGGTTGGCCTTCTTGGTCGAGTTCCTGTCCATGCTTCTGCCCCTGGCTTTCCTCCTGGGAGAACACCGAAGCCTTTTAAAGTCTCAGCAGAGCAGCTGTCCTGGATGCATCTGTGGCTTCTTGAGAGCTGTAGTGAGGACAGGGCAAGGGCAGTGAATGATAATGTGAGGGTGGGCTACTGAAAAGGCCCCAGACTCAGCCTTCTCTAGAGCTCCCTGGGAAGATCTCTGAGAATGGACATTGGGAACCCAGACATTCTCTAGTCTCCCTTTTCCTCCCCTAAGAGACCGAGGTGCATGGTAGCCAGCCCCCTATGCTAAAGTGGATGAGGGGACCTTTCTGAATCTGATGAGGCTCTGGCCTGGGTATTAAGGGCCTGGATCTGCCTTCTTCAAGTCCAGGTTCTCCTTGGGGATTGCCCTGTGAGTCCAGGAGCATATACTGTGGGTTCCTAAAATTGCCTCACTCTGAAGACTGGGTCTGGTCATAGTGACAGTTTCTTTTCTTTTTTTTTTTTTGGAGGAGGGTCACACCTGGCAGTGCTCAGGAGATACTCCTGGCTTTGTGCTCAGAAATATGGGATGCCAGGATTTAGACTGGGGTCCCCTGTGTTTACTGCCTGTGCTATTGCTCTGGCCCCATAGTGACAACTTCTGGGTCCCTCCCCTTACCTCTTGTGGTCACTGGACTGGGGTTGGGGCAGTCAGAGACATTGGAGATGGGGCATCTCAGGGAGAATCCCACTGTTATATAGACTCTCTAGGTCCTCACATGGACACACACACACCTACCCTTGCCCCTTGGTCTCTCCTCAGCCTCCATGTGCCCCTGAGATCATCTAGGGTCAGAGTCTCCAATAAGACAAGCACAGGAGATCTGGAGCTCATATGGGCAGGGCATCAGCTCATTTAGGTGGGTCTATAGACTTGTGAATTTGGAAATAAGTGTGTTGAGTGGTTTTGAGACCACTGAGATTTTGAGGTGGTCATGTGACAAAGAATTGACTCAAATGGCAACCAAGGTGGGGAGCTATGGACTAGGAATGCTGAAGATTTCTGGGGACTTTTTAGAAACCTCCATAGTATGAAGATTGGGGAACAGGATGCTCATCTCCCTGCAAGCCCCTCATGGGACTCCAGCAGCTTCCTTCTACCACCCTGAACTCCCTCAAGCTCCACTCTGAATGGGATTGGGAGCAGCTCAGTTTCCTTGACTCAATTTCCACATGCCTGTAAGAGAGGCCTGGCAGGGACAGTCACATCATCTTCTTAAGAAAGCTCTGAGTCAGAAACTCAGCTCAGGATGTACCCAGCACATCTGAAGATCCTGGGGGAGTTAAGGCCCAGGTTGATTTGGATCCAGGTAACAACTCCAATCCCAGATGCATGAGACTCAGGAAGATCCTGGGGAACTGGGAATGTGATTCTGAACTGGTTTAGCTGGACTGATGGAAATTCAGGACATTTTGCTCTGACTCTCCAGTGCCGAGAGTTGCTGTGACAGAGGAAAATCAGTGCCTACCACTACTCTCTTGGGCTGCATACCCCTGGTACCTGCACTCCAGAGACCTTCTACCTAAACTTGCTTCCCTTTTGCTTCTCAGAGTTGAGTGACCCTGCAAGGAGTAGGTTGCAGCCTGTTTGTAGAGAGCCTGATAGAGGGAGAATGGCCTTCAAAATTGCAGCTTTGACTCTGTTTAAATTATACAGGGATGAGGATGCACATGGAGCTTTGATTCTAGCTTATTTCTGCAGTGGGTGAGGCCAGGCTTCTGCTTTCTCCCCAGAACGATGGTGGAACTGGCTGCTGAAGGGAATCACTGTGACTCACCTGGAGTCAGTTTGATGCAGGGAGAGTCAGGGCAGGACCCAGGTGTCAGCTGTTGGTTCTGGTAACCTTCCCTGTTTGTGAACCATGGTGAGTGTGGTCATAGTGTCTAGTATGGATTCCATAATTACCAGCCCCACAAGCATGCTGGGAAGACCAGCATTGAGCTAAAGCATCTAGAAGATGCTAGGCTTCTTGCCCTGCCTAGCATCCACTGCCACAGGATTAGGGCATGTGGCAGTGGCCCAGCCCTGCTGTGACCATTACTTTCATGGAAACTTGCCAGCCTAGTGCAGGTTTTCCATCAGTGAAAGAACCACACTGTTGTTATGATGATGATAATGTGAGCAGATTGGCTCATGGACATCACATGCCTGACATTTCATTAATTCACCTTCAAGCCCTCAAAAGTGGTTTGAAAATGTACCGACTTGGTTCCCTAGGATTTAGATCGAGTCTGCTGTTCAGAAAACTGAGGGTCAGAGTTGTATCCAGAAGGTCAAGGTCCTTCCCAGCTGTGCATTTGTGATGCTGTCTCTTCTTTGATGCACCACATAGGGACCCTCCCCATAGCACTGCTAGAAGGGAGCCCCAAATACACTGGATTTTGCTTTCTAGTGTTCCTGATTTTTGTGTTCGTTGTTTTTTTGGGGGGGAGGGTTTAAGGGGAGCACACCCTGCTGTGCTCAGGACTTACTTCCGGTTCTCTACTCAGGGATCACTCCTGGTAGGGCTCTGTAAACCCTGAAGTGTGCTGAGGATCAAACCCTGATGATCTGTGTGTGAGGCAAGTGGCTTACCTGCTGTACTCTCTCCAGAACCCACATTTCTAGTATTCCTTGAGAAGTGGTCATGAGCACTAAACACTGCCATTAAATTATTGTATAATGTCAGTGATTAGAAAGTAATGGGTTGTAGAAGATTTTCCTTTCTTGATAGGTGACCATGATTCACTTTACACTCAAAATCTGTGGTCAGGTGTCTGTGGGGAGCCCAGTGCGTGAGCAGGCAAGAGGGCGAGACTAACAACTGATTTTTACAGGTACCCAGGGGCCTGAGGCCTTCCCCAGGACACGTTCCTACTATGATGGTCATTTTTCAGGGAAAATATGTCACTCACATGAAGAATGTCCAGAGAGGGCAGGAGAGACAGCTATTGGTCATGCAGACAGTACAGTTCTAGGCATCACAGGTTGGCTGGTGCCTTTGGTTCTGCTGCATTCTGTGAGGCTGTCCAGTCAAAGGGATGGTCAAGTCCCTAAGCCAATGCCCTGGGAGGGCAGTTCTGCTCTTGAGTCCATTGACCAGAGGATGCTGCACTTCCTTGGGCTCTGCCCCACTGGCCTGCACTGTCCTTCCTGTCTGGATCCTTGAATCCTCACAGTTCTGCTGGGATAATTTGCGTCTGAGGTGAAAACTCAATGTGCAGAGATTGAGAACACAGCCTGGGCCTCTCTGTCTCCCCGGTCAGGCTCCTACCAACCTTACCCGGTCCATGTCCTCCTTCCAGAAGCATTTGCTCTGCATTCCCACAGGCATCCGCTGAGAGAGAGGCACGTCGCCTCCTTTTCATTTACATGGGGATTACTGGAGACCAGAAAAGTGCTTTAAAATGATATAATGTCTCTGCACCTCATCAAACCCTTCCCCTTCCACCAATTTCTGCCTGATTTACAGTTAATATCACACACTCCCATCACCCTGCCGGAGAAGCGGTGATTATTTCTCCATTGCCATAAAGAATGTAAAGGAGATGGGAAAAATCAGGTGAATTCAGAGAAAGTTTAGTGTAAAAAAAAAAAGTATTGGGGGGAGGGGGTGTCAGGGAAGGCAGCATAATAATGGGAGCAAAAGTGTTCCTGGAACCAATTTCTGAGTCAAGTGATTCCTTGGGCCTTTCAGTGGAACAGGCTTCCGACAAATGACCGGAGTGGGAGCCCCATGACCCTGACTGGCAGCTGGCCTGGGAACTCACTGCTTAGACTCTGGCCAGAATAAAGAACCAGCCTGCTCATCAGGGGCTAGAAGCTTGCCCTCGTGTCCAGACGAAAAGAACATGTAGATTCTGATTCTTATAGATATATACAGAAGGGCTTGTTTTCTTTGCTTGATCTAGGTCTCAGATGGGTTCTGAACTCATATCTTAGCTGTGTGTTGACAGCACTCAGTTCACATCCTAGAGTGCCCACCTTCTCATCTACAAGATGGGATGAGATGGCATAAGTGCTTCTGAACACACAGCTCTGCCTGCCTTTGTTCCCATCCATAGGCAATGCTCAGCAGGCTGTTCTTAGACTGGGAGAAAGCATGTGGTCATGTCCTTGGGAGTTTACATTGGTTGGTTCTCTTAGCTGATTGTGCCACTCTAGAGTAGAGTTATGATTCTTCAGACAAAAGGATTGTTCCAAGGTCCATGTCACTTTTGACAACTAATGTATATATCACAGTCATTGAGTTTTCCTTGTTCTTACTTATATTATCCCAGTATTCTAGTTCTCCACCAATGCATAACAACTCCCAAATGTAATGACTTGCAGCTTGGGCATTTTATTATTTTCACATGATTCTGAGCAAAGTATGGGAGGTTGGGTGGGAGGACTGGCCTCAGCTCCATGTGGCTTCAGCTGCTCAGCTCCATCTGGGTCATAACAACTGGGCTTTTCTCGTTGAGGTCTGAGTTCTCCATGTGGCCTTGCCATGTTATTTGCACTATATCCAGACTGTGGTAAGATAGGATAGCCAGACTATGGGACTTAGTATCTGGCTTCTTCCAAAAACCATAGCATAGACGCACACGTGCCACACACACACACACACACACACACACACACACACACACACACACACACAGAGGATGGCAGAACTTTTGTAAATGTAGATTCAGATCATAGTCACTACTGCCATATCCTACTGGTTCATATAGG
This sequence comes from Suncus etruscus, assembly GCF_024139225.1. NCBI lineage: Eukaryota > Metazoa > Chordata > Mammalia > Eulipotyphla > Soricidae > Suncus > Suncus etruscus. The sequence continues at coordinate 38,999,676 of NC_064853.1, forward strand.
TCATGTGGCCAGCTCTGAATCTTGGGGAGCTGTATACAAAAGGGCTTGAACCAACCCGTCTTTGGAATCACTTAAGTATATAACACTTTGTGGGATCCCCTCCTCTTTCTGCAATAGTTGAATTTTCTCCATATTTACCACTTATTTAATCCATATATATTTTTTCATTGCAAATGGTCTCAAATAAAATTTGGAAGGACCACCCAGTTACTCTTTAGGAGAAAGGCCAGGGAAAATGAAGAGCAGAGATAAAGGTACAGTCAGCTGAACCTGGGGCCATGAGAGAGAGAGAGAGAGAGAGAGAGAGAGACAGACAGACAGACAGACAGACAGACAGACAGACAGAGAAGGATTGAGGAAGAGAGAGGGTTTGAGAAAGAAGGAGAAATATGTCAGATCACAACACTACTGTTAGGAACATTCCAGACTCTTCAGTCTCAGAGAAAAGTCTCAATGCTCCTTTTCAGGGCACCCCTAGGGTGGCACCTCTCCCCATTCCTCCCCACCAACCACTTGCCTCATCTGCTCTGAATGGCCTGCTTTCTACCCCTGGTCTACAACTCATGGGTGCTTGTAGCCACTCAGCCCAGAATGTGCTTCTTTCCCAAGTGCATGACTCAGCTCCAATCTATGTTCTCAATGAGGCCTTGATCCACCCTCTCACTCCCATTTTATTTGCCTCCAATGCAATGCCTGTCACCTCTTGGAACTCAATTTTTTCATTGATTATGCCTCTGAGATAGCGAGCCTTGCCTAATGTTTGGCACATAGTGCTCCACTAACACACACTGGCTGTCCATGTGCTGAATGTCTGAACTTCCCTACCCATGACCACACATTTAGTAGCTCACTCTGGTAGGACTACACCAACTGATTTTGAGGGAACTCTAGAGTACTAGGATTCTGATTTATCTAAAAGAAAAGGATATATCTGAGCACATCCAGGCCTGTTCCATCGGGACATAGTCTCAACCTGGTTTCTGAGTGAAAGAAATAGGAGTCACTCCAGGAAGTGGCAGCTGTGTCTCCTGTCCCATCTTCTCTCCAGCTTTTCACAGACACCTGCTTACAGGCTTGTAAACTCACAGAATGTGTCTGTGACTTGAAAAACAATCTGGGTATCATCTAAATCTCAGGGGAACAGAGATGTGAATTAGGTGGTAGAGTTTGATCCCTGATATCACATGGTCCCTAATTCCACATGATGTAGCCCTGGTGCTCCCCAAATTACCACCAGCTGGACTTGAGCACCTCTGCCCTGCTGGCTTATGTCCGGTCAATCTCTGCAGGCGTGGTCCTGTTTTACACCCCCACCAACTCACTCAGCATTGCCCAGTGTAGTACCAATAAAAAAATATGGGTGTAGAGCCAGAGTGATAACACAGTGGATAGGGTATTTGCTTTGTATATGGTCAACCTGGGTTTGAACCTCAGTATTCCATATGGTCCTTTTAAGTACTACCAGGTGTGACCCCCAAACAGAAACCATAGAAACAAACAAACAAATAACAAAAGAAAAACAAAAACCCTGATGTGTCTAGGGTGGAGAAATGAACTTCTGTATCTGAAAAGTTTAAAAGGTGAGAACCACAGTGATGAGAGTGGGGACAGAATCTGAGGCCCTGATTATTGTTGGGGGAATGAGAGCTTGCTGCGGGGAAGCCCCTGGCTAAAAGACCCAGGGCATTATTGAAGGGATCCCTGACAAGGTGCCAGGTCCAAACCTGTGTGAATCTGAGTCCTGTTCGCCACATATCTGTGATGCAGGTCTGAGAGCCATACCGGGTGCTGACCCTTGTCTTTTTGTGGCTAAATCACCTCTCATCCTAGTACAGTGTTTAGCATTGTTGGAAATAAAGGGAGACTGAAATGATGGTGCATAAAAAAGCAGCTCGGTTGCTTGGGCTAGACAGGAAGGATTGTATTTCTTATTCTCTAAGAGAGAAGGTGAATTCTTCATTGGAACCTCTTTTCTGGAGTGTGCCTATTGGGGAACTGGGAATAAGCTAAGTTTCTGGAGGGTGGTCCACTTCTCCTCCACTTGATTTTCATCTCTGCTGAAGGTGATAGATGGCACACAAAATGCTCAGGATATTCTGAGTTCAGATCCCAGCTTTGCACTACCCAGACCAGTAACCATGGATAACTCATTAGCTTGAATTCAATGTTCTCATCTGTAAAATGAGTCCAATGGTTTCTTCTGCCAGTAACGTTTGTGAGGACCCATGGAATGATGCAAAGATCCCAGGGAAGTGCCTGTCATAGGAAAGCTTCCTGAAAACAGCAACCTAAAGGCATCCAACCAGGTTACATGTCACAAAAGCAGAATCTCCAACTACAGAGGACAGATGTCCCTCCATTCAGGGCCACAACTTTCCTGTTCCTGTCCCAAGATTGTCTTAAAGCACATTCTGGAAATAATATATTTAATTTCTTTTCCTTCATGTATGCATGAACTTTTACATGATAAAAAAAATTACTAAGTGAAGGCCAGAGAAATAGTACAAAGGCCAAGGCACTTGCCTAGCATGTGGCTTGAATTCTGGTACCACAAATGGTCCCTCTGAGCATGGCCAGGTGCAACCCCTCAGTACTGCTGGATCTGGCCCCCAAAATAAACAAAATTACAAAATGGGGATGGCAAAAATTTAAGCAATTGACCTGAATCTCAACAGGAGTCTAACCCCACCTGGAACGGAGAAGGACTTTCTAAAGAAAGTACCTCAATAACCATGAAGAGAATGAAAAACACACATTTCCAGAAGCAACATGAATTTACTGAAAGGTAAATTAAAGCCCAAAGATTTTCAACAAGTGTAGTGGAAGGGGTTAATATTCCCATTACATACTGCAAGCTCTGACAATCCATTAAGATAACACTAACACTTCAATTACAAAATGGGAAAATAACATAAACAACCCACGGAAGATGAAATACAAATAGTCAATAAACATGTGAAAAGATGCTCCACTTTACTAGTCATCAAAAAAAGATAAATTAAGACAAAATAGCATTTAATCCACCAAATCAGCAAAGATTTAAGAAATGGTAAGGTGAACACAACACTCAGATTTTATTGTTTGTCACTTAAATTGACATCTCTCTTCTCAAAAGGAAGTGGGGACTCAGCATGGAAAACTTTAAATAGAATCCAGGGCTATGTATTAACTGCCTTAAAAAATTTCATTTTCTCTGAGGCCAAGAGTCAACCTTGACAAAATAAAAAAATTCCAGTAAAAACATATGTTCATCATTATAATTATTATTTGTAAATAAAAAGTTTTTAAAAGGAGGCATTAAACAGCATACCAATAGAATATAAATTCATAGCCATTAATAATGATATTTTTCAAGCATTTTTCAGGGCATGGAGCAATCCTCACCCTACAATGTTAAATGAGGGAGACAGGATATTGAACTCTGTTGTCATGCTGTAAAATCTCCATTATGCAAACAGATATACATGTTGAAGAGTGATCAGTGAGGCATAAAACTCTAGAGATTCTGCAGGTTTTCTTTTTCTAAGTTGTTAGCCAATTTAACCTTCTACTATTAAAGACAAAAGCCACCTTGGAAAAAGGATTCTTTGTTTTGGAGATTCTTTAGTTTTGCAAATACAGACAAATAGTCCTTCAGTGTTCTTTCTTCTTCCCTTTTCTTTGCTCCTTTCTTTCCCTCTGTAGCTACAGTTCAGAGAAAGATCAGGCATGGGTGTGTGTGTGTGTGTATGTGTGTGTGTGTGTGTGTGTGTGTGTGTGTGTGTGTGTGTACACCCCTGCACCTCTGAGCTGCTGTCCTCTCACCAGTTGATGCTGCCTTAAATCACTTGCTGGATTCACATCACAGCAAGTCATGCTCAGAACATGACTTGGCACTTGGGCTGGAACTCATGGCCTCACCCTGGAAAGGCAGGTGCTGTTGCCATTGAGCATTTCCTGACCCCTGTTACTAAGGATTCTTGAAGGCAATTCTGAATTTTGGTGAAATATCCAAAGGAAAATTATTGAAACTGAAAAGTAGAATATTTTGTTATTTCTAGTATTGATTTCCAGAAGAAAAGCCCTTTTAGGGGGTGAAATGGGTCTGAGACACATCTTTTAGTTGTTAAGGGATTTTCCCTTATTTTAAGAGCAAGAATGGCTTGCTAGGAAGAATCTAATTCTTCATTCAATAAGGGGTGATTGTTGGCTAGATGCCTGGCTCTGTTCTAGACCATAGTATTGTCAGAACCAGACACCATCTGGTTGGGGGTAGATGGCAAACCAGTGCCAATAAGAACCAAAGTCTGTTTGATGGGCTTAAATGTCTACACCCATGTAACTACCACTCCAGTTAAGAGCTTGACCTACTGCATCTCCCTGTAACCCTTTGCTGCCAACCACCAACCTGCATCCTGGCCCAGCTCCTTGTCAGCTTCTGGCACTGTGCTTCTGGCTCTGCCTTTTCTGCACAGCGTGCTAGAATGGAGTTGTCCATGCAGAGGCACTCATTCCTCCTTTTGGCAGCTGTGCTGCCTCCCACTTCCCCCCAGTAGCACGGGCTACATGCACATTTGTTAGGGCGGTAGGGTGAGTCTCTTTAGTCTGTGTTGTGAAGTCATTTGATTTTGCACTAACTTATGTGAAGTTTTTGAGCCTTTAATCTTGGTTTCAGTGTCTGGAAAATGGGAATAATGTGAGTTTCTACATCATGACGATGCCGTGAGGGGTAAGGCTAGTAATAGGCAAGCAGTGTCTCAGGATAGGATGCATGGTTGGTGTTCAGAGATGAGAGGCCTTGGCAGTGGGACTCTCCCATCCTCCTTCTCCCACACTCAGGCTACCTCTTCTTTTCATCAGTCTACCACTATGCTGGAGCAACTCACCCCTTTGGAGAAAGTTCTCTCTCATATTCCCTGAAAATAAGATATTCCCTGAAAAATAATGATATTTTTCAAGCATTTTTTAAGGCGTGGAGCAATCCTCACCCTACAATGTTAAATGAGGGAGATAGGATATTGAACTCTGTTGTCATGCTGTAAAATCTCCATTATGCAAACAGATATACATGTTGAAGAGTGATCAATGAGGCATAAAACTTGACCCCTGATTTCTAACCTCTGCAAGAGGAAGACTCCAAATGACTCAACATCTCCATAATCTCTGAGTTGGGCCTTACCTTCTGGAACATGTACTTCTTCAAGGTATTTCCTCCAATAAACCAAGTTTCATTCTGAGAAAAAATCTTGACAATGGTCATAAAATAAATGATAATTTCATTGGTGTGATTTTTTTTTTTGGGGGGGGAACACACCTAGTGGTGCTACTTTGAGCTTAGTGCTTAGGGACTGCTCCTAGCAGTACTCAGAGGATCATGTGGTGCTGGGGAACCTGGACCTCCTAAATGCAAAGCCTGTCCCCCACTTTCTGAGCTTTCTATCTGTCCTAATATAATTTTCCACGATCGCCTGTAGCACAGCCAGAACCTGTTCTAATGTGGGTGAGGATGCTCTGAGGGACAGGTGGGGTAGCCAGTTGTTGAGACCAGCATTCCCGCCCATGGCTCTCCCAGAAGGACCGCTGAGCGCCCTGCTGGCTGCCGTCACTAGCGGCCGTGACAAACCCACCTCCCAGCTTGCAGCTCTGCTTCCTCGGGGAGATCTTGAATATTTATCATGTATTAGGTGAAAAAAGAAAGTGGAACAGGAGGAAATTGTGTTACTGCATATAAAATTTGCCTGAAAAGTTTCCACTTTCCTCTAGTTGGAAAATAGTTTTGATTTGAAATATGAAGCTTCTCTCCAACTTATTATCTCAGAGATGAGAATGGAAAATGATGCTCCGTGGGCTTCAGGTGGCGCCAACGCCGGAGGTGGTGGGCGTGCATGGGCACCGGGGTTGTCTGTGGAAATTGCCCCTTGTGCATCAAAATTGCAAATGTATTTTTTTTTCCTGCTCCCGCTGTTTCCCCCACCCAGATTTCCCTCTAGCTCACAGGCAGGAGGGAGCAGGAGGAGAACCCAGTGGGAGGCGGCAGGGCCCTCGGCACAGAATATGAGGCTCATTTGGCCCCCCATACACATTGGGCTGCAGAAGTCTCTGCTATGCTGCTTTCTGCTCCAGGTCTGACAGTCCGATTCCCTCTCCAGCAGACAAGCTGCACTTTTTCTGGGTCTCAGCTCCCTTTGAAAGTCAGGGAACAGCTCATATTGGCTTTCCACTCCACAGTGAGACTCCACAGGTACCAATCTACTCATGGCAGGGTTGGCAAATGCCCTGCATTTAGTGCACAAGACAACTCCAGATCAAAACCAAGCTACAGCAACATTCAAAGACACCACCACAAGATTGTCATAGGTGCCAGTTACTCAGGTGCCAGGCATGTTCCATTGAACATTGATGGCTAAATGACTTAACTCATGGAGAGGTGTTTAACAGCCAACTTGGAATGTTGTAAGTGCTTTTATGATTTTTAATTCTTGAGTAATCCTCACAACACCCATCTGGGTTGCTGCTGTCTATTCCTTGGTGTTCCTGAGTCTCAGAACATTTGAGTCTCTGGCAGAGAGCAGCAGGGATGAGGTTTCTGACTTTATGTTCTTACATTCACCATGCAGGTGGTCCTTGCCCTACTTTACCCACCTCCAGAGCAGGGTCCCTGCCAGCACTCAATCGGGCACCTTTCCACATCTGGATTATTCTGACTCATGGAAAGGCCCTTACTCAAGGCCCAAACTTGCTCTCTGATTTTAATGTTGTCCTCAGTAGAGGCCTCACACGATGTAGGAACTTCTGTGGTTCGGTAACAAGCCCACAGAATTCTGCCTACCACACACTGCTTCATGGATCCAGTCTCCCCCATATTCCAGACACTTGCTCGAGGTCGCATAGCCTGGGAGTTAATTCTAGAGGCAGGAGTCAGACTGGGTGGCTTCTGTAATAAAAATCTTTAAGCAAAGTGGCTAAAACCCCACAAAAAAAAATATTCTTTTACCATGCTGGAAACTAGAATTCTGTTTCTTTTTTCTTTTGAGTCTTATCTGATGGTGCTCAGGGGTCACTTCTGAGTCTTGGTGCTCAGAGGTCACTCCTAGTGGTGACTATCGGACCATATGGTATTGGGGGTGGAACCAAGGGTTACCACATCCAAGACAAGTACCTTAATCTCAGTATATTTTTCCTGGTTCCTAGAAACCATAATTTTGAAATCAAGGTGTTGCCAGGGATAGTCCTTTCTAGAGACTCTAGGAGAGAGTCTTGTCTTTTTCTATTTCTAGTGATTATCAGCGATTCATGGCCTTTGGGTCTCTCCAATTTCTCTCTTTATCTCTCCTTGTCCTGGGTGTCATTCTTCTTATTCAAGAATATTTAAGGGAGTAGAGGGATTCATCCTCCTCCAGATGCCCAGGTTGATCTCATGACCTTAATAAAATAATTCTTTTCCAACAGGTCACCCCCACAGTACCCTTGGGGACCTTTTTCTTTTTTTAGAAACTGAGGTGCCTTTTATAAAGTTATCCTAAACATACAGCAACCAAAAATAACTTACAGAGTGGTGGGTTAGTGGGCATCATGCAACCTGGGATCTGATTTTTTTCAAAGTTCTTTGAGGACTCTCCCTAATGAGGAAGTTCAATGCTGCAGTCTGAGGTGGAGTGTGACTCATATTTGTTTAATGTTTAGGGGTCATTGCCTTAAGTCACTGCCCTTAAGAGATTGGAAAAGACTGATGATTGGAAACGACTGCTGTATGAAACAGCATTTTTGCTTATCTTCCCCCAAAGTGCCACAAAGCAACAAGAAGAAAAATCATACAAAAAAGTTGACTTCTAATGAAACTTGCAGGCAGGTTCAATTTTCAATCTTATTTATGTGACAAGGCTATTCAGGGTAGGTGAGATCAAGCAGGAACTCCAATAAAAAAGAAATTAAAAAAGCTAAGCATAGAGTGCTGGAGTCATAGTACAGAGTGATTTGATCCCCAGTACCCATGTGGTCCCTTGAATCCATCAGGAGTGATCCCTGAGTGAAGAGCCAGGAGTAAGTCCTGTGTATAACTGTGTATGGCCTCAAAACAAAAACAATCAAAAAAGCTCAACATAGAAACTTTAGCAGTTTCTAAACTCCCTGCCAAGAGCTCTCAAAGTCTTTTAAAAGAGGTTTCTAGACTCCCTGCCAAGAGCTCTCAAAGTCTTTTAAAAGAGGGGATGTGGTTGGGTGCTTATCCAAAACGACAGGTATTCTCATGGACAGAGGTCAGCATTGACACAGAGACACCTATGCACATGTGAACAATGGCATGAAGTCACACAAAGAGGGGAGTAGTGTGTGTGACCAGGGAAATTCCTGTACAAGCCAAGCATGGCTGGCAAATTCAAAGGTTACAGAGGCAAGAAACGAGCCAGAGCCATGTCCTAGAGCCATGGAAGGGGACATGGCCTACTGAGAGCTTAATTCTAGACTTTTGGCTCCAGATTGAGGTGATTTCTAGTGTCCATTTGTGCTATTTTTCAAGGTAGGAAACTAGCATAAGGGCAAGATCTCCATACTGAGGTTGCTATCTTCACACCAGTGAAAGTGAGACTTTGGAAAAATAAGTCATTAAACAAGAGCTGGGAAGGGAACTCAAAGGGTTAGAGAGCATGTAGAGCATTCAATTTCCAAGCCTCAAGTTCCAACTAACACTGCATACCCTGTCCAGCAATGCTGGTTGTATGTAACTCTGGTAGCCACTGTGGATAGCCAGGGTTGACCATTGAGGAGTGACCCTGGGGCCTGAGGAGGAATACCAAACTGCTGGGTCAAGCATAAAATCCTCAGGTTAGCAGTGCTGGGGAGTATCTTCTAGCACAATCTCAGAGCCCCTGAGCACCCAGAGGAGGCATCCACTGCCTCCTAAATCAATAAATTAGACTAAAGAGAGACATTTCTATGATTTTAATATAAGTGTTAGTATATACAAAACAACAAATGCATAGGTAGTTATATACATAAATGCAACAAAAACAGAAAGTTATGAACTAGGTACCAAATAGAAGAACAGTCTCATGCAAAGCAGCAAACCTTAGGAGATGCAAGAAAAAGAGAAACACACTTGTAGTAGAGTTTACTATTTTTTCTATTTGACAGATTAAGTGTGTCATAGAAGCATGAATCAGTCAGACCTAAATAGTATACCTCTATGGTGGAGGCAGAAAGAATTCTTTTACCAGGGTTTTCCTACTAGAGTTCATGGAACTTTTCCAAACATTGAATATCAGACTACAAATTAAACCTCAATAAATCTCTCCCCCAAATAAAAATAGCACAGTTATCTTCTGTATATGTGCTATCAAAGCAAGTACCAGACACCATTTTTAGACCGTAATTCAGGAAGGTGGGAAATAACAGCAATATCAGAAATCAAAAAGTGGTGGAGAGATCTTGGGGACAGGCCAGAGGGTCAGAGGAGTAGCACTTGGCCTGCTGGGCTCTTACTTACATGCGTGACACCCAAGCAAAAAACAAACAAACAAACAAACAAGCAAGCAAACAGAAAACCATAATGTTGGGAAAAGAATCTCAGAATAAATTTATGAAGGAGGAAAAGGTTATAAAATAAATAGAAAGAAAAATAGAATGAATTAGGAAGTAGAAAAATAGTAGATTAGTAGATTATAGTCCTATTTTTTAAAAAGCATAAGTCCAATTACTTAGAATAAGAAATGAGGAATTTGTTTTAAGTTATGAAAATAAATTTAAAAACCAGAATGACCGGCATTTTCTAAGACAATGTAATGAATTACCGTATTTCTGAAGATGTATAGCATCTGTGGAAAATGGACGAAATTTGTAAAGAGCTTCATCCCAAAGAATATGGGACCAAAGAAAATTTTTTTTTGCCTTAAAGAATAATTGCAACATTATTCGGTTCTAGAAATAAAAAATGGAGGAAGTGCCCAGATTTTAAAATTAACTGTAAAGGCCAGAGAGGTAGTTCAAAGGATTGTGCACATGTTTTGCAAATGGGAAATCTAAGTTTGATTTCTAGTAGTATACTGTTCTCTAGGTTCTGAGAGTAAACCCCAAGCACAGAGCACAAAGCTGAGCATGTCTGTGTGAAGTCCACATTCCAAAATAAACTAAACAATAATTTGATACTGATCATAATGAATATTGAGCAGAAAAGAAATATAAAATTAATTTTATATTTTATATATGATTTATATATAATATGTATATTTTATATATAATTATATATAATTTTATATATTTATAAAATTAATTTTAATTAACTTAAAAATTAACAGACAATTTACATTCAAAATATGACTTATATATAATTAATAATTATATATTATATTTGATATTAGATAACAAAGTATACCTAGGTGGAATTACTGTAGGGAGGCAAGGATGGCTTAATATTAAAGAAATCTATGAAAATATCACATATACAAGTATTTATCCATTAAAGAAAATGAATAATATTTTTTTTTGTTTTGGGGGCCACAGCTGATGGTGCTCAGGGTTACTCCCTCAGGAATCCCTCCTGGTGGACTCTAGGGTCTAAACTCTAGTTGGCTCTGTGCAAAGCAAATACTCTACTCACTGTACTCTATAACTCTAGCTCTGGGAATTAATAATTCTTCATTTTAAAGAACATATTTAGTAAGGACTGGGGAGACTGGGGAGATAGCTCAAGTAATAGAGCATCTACCCAATATGTATGAGACTCTGAGTACCATTGGATGTGGCTTTGTTGGCTTCAGAGCACGACCTTATGGAAAAGACAATTTGATAAAATGAAAATAGGTGGGTATTTTCTTAAGATAAAGAAAAGTTAAATGAAATATCTCACATCAGGGAGAATGGCACATATAAAATATACTGGGAACAATCTGTGTTGTCAGGGATGTGGTGAGAAGGAATTCATGTACTGCTGGTGGAAAAGATATGCTGAGTTCTCAGTAAACATAGAACTGAACTGCCACATGACCCAGCAGTTCTGTTCTTGAAAAAAGGGTTTTTTGTTTTGTTTTGTTTTGTTTTTGTTTGTTGTTGTTTTTTTTATCCCTGTGGGGCAGAGGGACATTTGTTCAAAGGGACAGGAGCCAGATTTGCCTTGCACATGGCTGACCCAGGATGGACTGGGGTTCGATCTCCAGGAGCGCTTTCTGAGTGCAGAGCCAGGAGTAATCCCTGAGCATCACTGGATGTGGCCCAAAAACAAAACAAAAACAAAAAAGGGACATATATACATAGCTATTCATTGTAGCATTTAGCTGAGATAAACAACCTAGGTGTTCAAAATAAAAGTTGAATTAGGGCCCGGAGAGATAGCACAGTGGTGTTTGCCTTGCAAGCAGCTGATCCAGGACCAAAGGTGGTTGGTTCGAATCCCGGTGTCCCATATGGTCCCCCATGCCTGCCAGGAGCTATTTCTGAGCAGACAGCCAGGAGTAACCCCTAAGCAGCGCCGGGTGTGGCCCCCCCAAAAAACAAAACAAAACAAAACAAAAAAGTTAAATTAATTATGAAGATGTGTTATGCATATATTTACATATATATGTATATATATATACAGAATGGAATACTATGGAACTGCAAGAAATGATAAAAACCATACAATTTGCTACAACCTATTTGGAACTGAAAAATACTATATTGAATGAAGTAAGTCAGAAGAAAAAGGACAAACACAACATGATCTCACTTATCAGAAGTTTATATAATAATTGGATGGAGAAATGTAATGTAGTATTGCATTATCACATTAATAAAGAAAGAAATTGAAGGGGAAAGGAAGATGAGAAATGGAAGTAATGGGGGAACAGGAGTAAGGGGCCTTGGGCATACCAGTAATATGAAAGAGTGGTATAACTATATAGACTCAACAACACTAAAAACCCTGAAAACAGGAGATCATAGTTGCAGCCACTGCACTTTTAGAATGTGCATGTCAAGGTGACAAGTGGGGTGAGGGGACAGGATAGAACATGGGTACACTGGTGAAGGGAAGTTGACAGTGGTGGTGGGATTGGCATTAACATTTTATGTGCCTAAAACTCAATGTTCAACTTTGTAAATCACAAAGTTAAAATTTGAAACAATTTAAATATGAAGAAAAACTACTTCAGTTCAAAACCCAGCATTGTATGTAGTAGTTAGAAATGATCACTCTGGACAAGATCTGGGTGCTTAAGGGAAGTAAAGTGAGTTGTATAATATCCTTTCAGTAATAGTATTGCAAATCACAGTGTCTAAAGGCAAATAAAGGAGAAAGAGAGAGTAGAAAGAGTGGAAAAGAGAGAGGGAAAGAGAATGGGAGAAAGAGGGAGAAAGAGTGGGAGAAAGGGAGAAAGTGGAAGAGAGGGAGAAAGAAGAGAAGAGAGAAGGAGAGAGAATAGGAGAGGAAGGGACAGAGAGTGGGAGAGAGAGAGGAAAAGAAGGGAAAAGAGGGAGAGAGAGAGTATCTGCCATGGGGCATGCTGGGGAGGAGGGAAACTAGGGACATCAGTGGCAGGAAGTAAGTGTACACTAGTGAAGGAATGGCTATTGCAACATTGTGTGACTGAAACTCAACCATTAACAACTTTATAATTGCATATCCTATGGTGATTCAATTAAAAGTATAGTATAGGAAAATAAAGCAAAAACCTAGCATTGTGTATAATGGGAAGATAGTAGAAAATTTCCCCCTTAAGTTAGGAATGAGAAAGGAATTCCTATGTTCAGAACTATCACTTAATATTTTGCTGGAGGCAGCAATCAACAAAACTAGTTAAGAGGAAGAAATTAGAAGTATTAAAATTATAAAAGGGAAATAAAATTATACTTCTCAGATGATATGATTGTATAGGACAACTTAGAAAAATTATACTTTGGAACTACTGCCAGCAATTAGGAAATTAGTAAGTTAGCAATGTATGAGATAAATATACAGAAATTATTATCTTTCATAGATTAAAGAAACAACGATTAGAGGATATAATGCACTAAATTAGTCTATTTATAATATCAACAAAAAGAAAATACTAGTAATCAATTAAAAAAGAAATGCTCACAGCACACATGAAAAAGACAAAGAAAAAAATCTATTTTTCTGAAGGAGTCTTGTACAAATGGGATGTCTGTCTATATCCTTGGATGGAAATAAAATCTCAATATCTATTTTATATTTTCTCTAAGGTGATTTTTTTCTAAGTTAACATTTAAGCTTCACATGATTCTAATGTTAAAAATAGCTCTTTGGAGGCGGTGGGGAGAGCAAGGGGGGGTGTTGGGGAGGATGAAAAATAGGCAAGGTGATAATAAAACACGTATGGAAAAATCAACAAGCATAACCTTCCTGTAGTGTTTCTTTTTACTCAAAACTATGTTTAAAAATTAATCCATGTGAATACATCAGTTATAAATCACCTATTCTAAATGCTTCATAATATTTACCCATTGTATGAAGACACTGCGATCGATTCCTTCTCTCATTGACAGATGTTCAAGTGGCTTCTTGGGTTATGGAATGTCTTGAATGGTTCAAATTATTCTGGCGTGTGTGTGTGTGTGTGTGTGTGTGTGTGTGTGTGTGTGTGTGTGTGTGAGAGAGAGAGAGAGAGAGAGAGAGAGAGAGAGAGAGAGAGAGAGAGAGAGAGAACAGAGATAGGGTAGTGGTGGGTATTGTGGGAGGCAGTATGGGCTCCTGTACCACTTTGAAATTTTTGCAGATGACTAAAAACTTTCTTCTGCTCCTTCTTCCTCTTCTTGCCTGATGCTGCCTTGGGCTAATGGATGAAGTTTTTCCTGACCTTTCCTAAGAGCTTTATATGCTCACTTTGCACAAGCTGGAAGCTGTGCTGCTCCCAGCATTAAAATCCCTGACCCCAAGTCATTAGGTCCAAGACCCTCGTGTGCCACCATCTATCTGTGTCTGCTTTCTACTTTGACTTTTAAGTCCTTGTTTTATGGACTCCTGGGAAGGCCACTTCTTGCTTTCAGCTGGATGAACATTTGTAATCTTTTTTTTTTTTTTTTTTTTTTTTTGGTTTTTGGGCCACACCCGTTTGACGCTCAGGGGTTACTCCTGGCTATGTGCTCAGAAATCGCCCCTGGCTTGGGGGAACCATATGGGACGCCGGGGGATCGAACCGCTGTCCGTTCCTTGGCTAGCGCTTGTAAGGCAGGCACCTTACCTCCAGCGCCACCGCCCGGCCCCACATTTGTAATCTTTATGTAGAATTTTCCTTGGAATTCCTCTGTGGCCATGGGCAGTCTTTTTGTGGGAGCACTTGCACTGCTTGCTGAAAGTCAGGACCACTCTGGTCTTCACACATCAGTCTCAGCTTCCCTGGGCAGTGAATTATTTCCCCATTTCAGCTCTGGCTCCAGGCTTCCTACTTGGTTGGCTCTGGATGCCTTCATCTGGGCCCCAGAAAGATGGGATTTTTGAAGCACTGTTCCCCAATGTGAATCCCGGTTTGGAAATACAGAAATTCAGAGAGAGAGCTCCTTCAGGTGAACCAATCTGTTCATTGGTGAAACAGGTGACTGTTTTTAAACCTACAAAATTATGTTAGCAATCCTCCTGTCTATGTTGCCTCCTCCATAGGCATCTAGAATACTACATTGGGGGCTGAAGAAATGGAGGGTGTAGGGGCAGGGGCAAATCTCTTAATAAGAGTTATGCTTGGTGGGGGGGATTGAACTCCTTTGTGGGTTTTTCCCCAGAGGAAGCCAGGTCCATGGGCTGAGGAAAACCGGGGAATGTGACTAACAAAGACTGTGGAGAGCTGGAATTTGGGGTGAGCTGCTGACTGGATATGGATTCCCTGGATTAGGGTGTTTACTATCATAAAAGATGTGGAAAATTGGTTCAAGGTGACCTATGTAGGCCAAGAGAGTCTATGGAGATTGTAAAGAATCTGTCAGAGACTACTGGTAGTGGTTCAGGTCCTAGGGAGCGGAAGTGGGGAAAGTATGCAACTGTGTGGCCAGCTAGCTGTGAAAAAACTCTTTTCCACCACATAAACCCTTGTCTCTTAAGTAATTGGCATTTAAGGGGTGAGCATCCAACTTGGTCTCTGAACACTCAGTTTCAGTCATTCTGTGACCATTTTCTTGGCCCTGTTCTATAAAGTCTGTTGAGATGTGGTCTCTGAGGCCCAAGTGCAAAGAGTGACTGTGTTTGGAATTTGGGATGGGAATTTAACAGGGAGGGGATTTTCTTAAGGTTGTTACATGGTGGACCACCCAGTGGCTGAACCCCCCTGCATCTGGTGTCAGCCTGCCTGAGCAGGTAGCAGACAGGTGGCTTTGTCTTGCAGCTTCCTACCTATCCACTATGCACCATACATGTAAGCACATGTGTGCACATGCAGGGCATGTCACCATTCAGTGAGTGTGTGATTTATGGTTGATATTTATTACAATATAGAACTGGGAAGCAAAATGACAGTCTTTATCCACAGTACCCAAGGATGAGTATGTTGGACTTTGGTTAACATAGAGCTTGAAGAAGGAGAGATGGAAGGGAAGAAACACCTCAAGCCAGGAGGAAGGAATTTTCAGGAGTGGACTGTGAACTTTGAGAGAAGGAACTTTTGGAAAGGGTTATAGGATTTTTTGAAAACACATTCTAGAAGAATCTTTCCTTCTACAATCAGAAAGCTGTTTAAGAAAAAAAACTTAAGGAATTGTTTGTTGGTTATTTTTGGTTCCAAATCCTTAGTGATTCCTCTTAGAATTTTGTGAAGGAATTTGGGAATATAAGGGCATGTAAGGGATATGGAATGAGCCAAGATAGCATAGTCTGAGTTTGGGCTGCCTAACAGGGTTTGGCAGAAACTCAAGGATATCTATGGGTGCCCCGAAATGACCATCAATTCCTTGGGAAAAAAGAGAGATTGATTCCATCCCTCCAGTAAGATTCACAAGGAGCAGATACCTCTGGGGCAGCAATGAGAATTTAGGCAGTGTTAATTGTTTGTAGGGATGTAGTAGGACAAGAAAGTCTATAAAAGTTCAGAAAGATAGCACAGCGGTAGGACATTTGCCTTGCACGCAGCCAACTCAGGACAGACAGTGGTTCGAATCCCGACATTCTATATGGTCCCCCGAGCCAGTGCCAGGAGCGATTTTTGAGTGCAGAGCCAGGAGTAACCCTGAGCGCCATCGGTGTGATCCAAAAACAAACAAACAAACAAACAAACAAACAAACAAACAAACAGTCTATAAAGGAGAACATCTGGAGGAAGAGTTGAAATATCTATCACTTACTGAACAATGTTCATTCTCTATTCTCCTAGAGTACAACATCCTGCTAAGGTGGGCAGAAGAGCTCCAGCGAAGACACCAGTCTTTCAGAAGATTCAGGTATGGAGGTCTGAAGATGTCTAAGAGATCTGGGACACATTTTAAGCAATTTTAAGCAGATTTGAGCTCAGAGCTCTGGCTGCAATAGGACCTCCTGCCTGCCAGGGGGCAGCCAAGAGGAACTCAGGCACATCAGGAGAAAGGAGTGACTGGTCCTTAAACCCATCTGGGGGAAAGATGGGGAAGCATGTAAATGGCATTTAAGCATAGTCAGACCAAGGAGATCATATTTCGGTGCCTTGGGGACGTTAGGACTCTTCCTTTCTATTCATTGGGAGGTCACAGGACAGGCTACTCCAGGAGAATGCTAGGAAAAGACATTTATGGATTTTACTGGTGTGGCCTATTGTACAGCAGGAGGGTGAGGCATGGATTGCCCATGGCTTCTGGACTCCAAAACATTCCTTCTCCTGGTTGAGAGATATCAAGTCTCCAAGTTTGGCTCCATGAGGTCCCTGTTTGTTGCTTTTTTTTTTTCTTTTAAAAATTGATCTAGGGGGACTGGCTGGAACAACAGTACAGTGGGTAGGGTACTTGCTTTGCACATAAGCAATCTGGGTTTAATCCCAAGCACAAAAAATCATCCAAGCACTACCAGGAGTGATCCCTGAGTCAGGAGTAAGCCATGAGCTCCACTAGGTGTAGCCCCCAAACTAAAATATATTAATCTAGGGCAGTGATACTGATCCAGGGGCAATGCTGGGTGCCAGGGAACACTTGGCAATGTCTGGAGATACACAACCTGTGTGTTGCAGGGAATATGGGTAGAACTACTAGCCTCTGCAGGTCAGGGGTGCTGTCAAGCTCACCACATTGTATAACCACAGATTCCATTCCTGAATGTCAGTGGGGCTTAGGTTGAGAAACCCTGATCTGGAAGAATCTTCAGAGTTATCTTTCAAAGGCAGGTGCCATACTTCAGGCTGTTTTTGCTTTGAACCTAGCCAACATCAACATCCCTGAGGTGAGAAGGTCTGAATATTTTCTTACAATTGGTGAGGAAAAAAATTTTTTGAGACTAAAATACACTTAGCTCTCTGATTCTTCAACATGAGAAAAAAACAAAATGTGAATTAAAAATTCAATCTATGATTCTGCCACACCTTCCACCTGCCAAGCTTTGAGGTGCCTAAGGACTTTCAACTCGACAATTTTACTTTTCCTTTTTTTTCCTTTCACTTTTGGCTTCATGCATCTGTATGGGGATGGGAGTTGAAAGTGTGGGAGTAGATGAGATAATTTTGGGAGCATTCTTTCTGCAGAGTGGGAAGAACAGAGGAACAAGACATAGAAGCCCCAAGAATGCAAACATTTGGCGGGGGGGGGGGGGGGGTAGGAAGAGAATGGCATTCTACAGTGGAGTGGAGCAAGGAGCAAGAGAGATGGGAGGACAATTTTATTGCGACATATTATATCATATCAAGCACTGATTATGTGCTGTATTCTGGAATTTAGAGATGGTGCTGTACTGGGATCCAAAGAGTCTCAAAAAAATGAGGGATGGATCCATCCATCCATCCATTCATCTATCTATATGTTTATTCCTTCCATTTAATAGCTACTTAATTAAATTCCTAGTTTATGCTAGGCCCTGTTCTAAATAGGAAGATCAATGCCTGACCCAAATTCAATTTCTGGTGCCACATATAGTCTTCCTGAGCCTTTTCAGGAGTGGTCTTTGAACAAAGAGCCAGGAGTAAGCCCTGAGCACCTCCAAGTGTAGCCCCAAAACAAACACCCAGGAAATGGAACAGAGGCCTGTTGATGTCAAGGCTATAATTGCTATAATTTAACAGTAGATCACTTGTCTTGGATGTATTAAGTCCTAAATTTGATCCCTGACATCATGGAAAGAAAAAGAAAATAGACTAGTTAATCTGGCCATTGGATGGAGTTCTGATGGACTTGTAGGTACAAAAATTGATTTCAGTGGTTCTGTGGGGGCCTGGGCAGGAATGGGGATGGTCAAGTGTACATTTAGCCTCATCAAATATTGGACAAACAAGCAGTTTCTGGGTCACAGCCTAGAAATAGCCTCTCCCTCCTTTCTGGTGATTGATTGAAGTTGCTGTCACTGCCTTTGCACATTTTCTGAAAAGTTTTGTGTGAAGCAGAAAATAAAAAAGTGTTGGAGTCCTAGATTCAGAAAGGGGGAAGGAGGTATTTATTATTCCTTTAGTATAAGACAAGGCACAGTACCAGGAAAGGAATAATCAGAGTTGACAGCTCAGAGGAGATGACAGGAAATGGTTTGGAGGAGTCTCCTTTGGTCACAAATGCTAAGAGAATTTGTGCCAAACCAGGGAGTTAACGGGGAGAGATTTTTGCCTCAAAAACATGTCTAATTTCATTTAAAAAACACTTCTAGTAGAGGTGAAGCAGGCTTGTATCTGTGGATTATACCACCCCGGGAGGGTTTTATAATAGACAAGAAAATAAATTTGCTTTGACAGTCACTTCCGGAAGTCGGCAATGCCAGCTCTCACTTGAGATCCAGTGGCCATGATGGTTGCGGGAAAGAAGTTTACAGACACATCAGCACTGGTATGTTTCAGGGCCAGAGACAGAGAAAGTCCACAATGATATTCAACCCTCCCAACTGTACGAGAACAAGAGTAGGTTCTTGTTCTAAAGTGGGTTTGTCTGCAGAAAATTTTCAGAGCCTGTGAGCCTACAAAATCAAAACCTAAGCCAGCCCCTGCATGACTGAAGGGCAGGAAGAGCATCTGATCTCCCAGGCTTCAGTAAAATTGAGGGATTCATTGTCCCCTGATTTGTGAAGTCTGATCTGGGTTTTGCACATATCCCCACTCTCCTGCAGGGCCCCACTCCCCACTATCTTTTGATAACATGTGCTTTTCCCTTGGGCAAGCCATTTGCCATCATGGGCAGTGAGCATTTGTAGATGGAACTTTCCTCCCAGGCCCAGGAAAAATGGAGTCAACCCTCCTTCCCTTTTCTGCTGCAATCTAGTTCTTTATCCTTCCCTTTAATCCTGTGAGTTCAGAATTCCACTCATTGAATCTCTTTTTGGTCTTCATTAGCAGACATTGTTTCTGTTACTTGCAACCAATGAATGTTAATGATACATGACCATGCCCAGCTAGGTAAAAACAAAACAAAAAAAACCCTCTGCTTCTTCTCCATGATTTATCCAATATGCCAGTCTTCTCTTGTTTAATATAAGATGAGCAACTATTGTTGACATATCCTTCTAGGCTCTGGAGATGTAACAGAGAGAATCTAAGGTTCTGCTTACAAGAAGTTAGCATTAGGGCGGGAAGGCAAAAAAAAAAAAATAGACATTATGTTAAGAAGGGACACATGAGTATAGACATAATTGAAGCCAAGAAGTGAAGACACTAAACAGTAATAAATGTCATGGTCTAGGGAGATGACTCAAGGGGGTGGAACATGTGACATACATGCAGAAGTCCTGGTGTTGATCTTCAGTTTCATTGATGCCCCAAGCACTGCCAGATGTGGCCTCCAAATAAAAAGAGAGAACTGCCATGTCCTGCAATTCTGTTTGAAACCACTGGCCTCAGAATGGGAGCAGGGGCAGGAGACCCTTTACACAGAGGAAAAGCCTCATGGACAGGGAGAGATTGACGTAGAAGGTCATCATCTTTTATATGAAGCAAATTAACGCACAGGTGAAGAGCCTGATCAATTCTAAGGGGAATTCAAATACTATCATGTGAACAGTATCTCCAGAGAATAAGCCTTCCTGCCCCATTTGGACATTTCTAAACCCAATTAACTTTGGCTCTGTGCTAGGTTCTGGCCAAGAGCTGCAAATGCATAATCCCTTGCGGAATTTATACTCTAGTATGGGTAGGACAAGAGTGCCCCTTGGGGATACATTCCAAAGCCCTTAGTGTATACTGGAAATCGCAAATAGTAGCAATCAAAATAGTACCCAAATACCCTGACTTCTCCTATGCATAATACATTCAAGCTACATTCAAGTTTAGTTTATAAATTAACTCAGTAAGAGAGTAACAACAGGAACTATTGAACAGAACAATTGAAACATTGCATTGTGGTCCCTAGCTCTCAAAATACCTTATCATCAGTGATTCTGAGCCACAGTAGATTTGGGGTCACTGAAAGCATGGATGGGGGAGTTGATCACATAAGGTCTATGATTGGGTAGAGGCAGTGTCCAAGATGGTATGGAGCAGGCACTGCCAGAAAGGGCATACAGGTGGGCCAGAGTGGTGGCGCTAGAGGTAAGGTGTCTGCTTTGCAAGCACTAGCCTAGGATGGACCACGGTTTGATCACCCAGCATCCCATATGGTCCTCTGCAAGCCAGGAACCATTTCTGAGTGCATAGCCAGGAGTAACTCCTATGCATCAAATGGGTGTGGCCCAAAAACAAACAAACAAAAACAAAAACAAAAGAAAGGGCATCCAGGGAAGGAAGTGCAGCAAGTCCAGAGTCAAGGGGATGGATAGTATGTTTTTGTGTATTCAGGGAGCTGCCAAGAGTGGCAGATATTGGTAGATATAGGTTGCTGAGTCTGTGTGAGCCTCATGCGGCTGGAAAATGTGGGTAGAGAAAAACACACATATCTTGAGTTTTTCCTATGGACCAGAGAAGACCCAGCAATTCTCAGTGCATAGTGTCAACAAAGCTTATGGGATTTCTGCAGGGGGTACATCTGGGAACCAAGAACCATTGTGCATTGTTGGGTGCTACCCTTGAAGACAGTCAGATATCAGTGACCCTGCTTTGAGGGCACCCTATAAATGTTCCCAGGGTCAGGTGGGCTGATAAAAGCTGATCAGACACATTCAGTTTTTACACAACACCCTCAGTTTCTTGATCCAAACTCAACTTCCCCTGGCCTGGCTATAAGATCCTTGAAGTCCTGGCCCTGAATGACTTATGTTCTGAATTTAGCACCTTCGCCCAGCAGCATTCTGTTTTGCAAAACCACGGCTCTGCCAGCTTCACATGAAGGGGCCGTTTAATATGCAGCTGAGAAACAGCCCTACAAAGCAAAGAAGATAAGGTGGGAATGTTGAATATTCATTTTTGTGGTTAGAGGGTGTTTTTCCTATGATTCTGTTATTCAAATGAGCTTGAATGTAACTTCCATTTCAACAACAAATGCTTAAAGAAACACAACAGGATAATCCCCCACCCTCCCATTTGTTCTCTTGAGATTTCCAGAGTGACCTGAGCTCCAGACACCTCCTCCTGGAAGGTAAGGTGGACTGCTGGTCCTGTCTTCTCTATGACCCTTCAGACCTAGCTAGTGGAACCGTCAGAAGGAGAATGAATGAGAGCAGAGGCCTCTGGTCCTGCGTCAGTGCCCACGGTGCCAGTTGATTTACAGCCTTTGACAGGGCCGTGAGCCTGTCTGATTTCTACTCAGAGGAGGGAGCAATGGCAGAAAGGTCAGCTAAAGGTCATTTTCCCTGGAAGGCACTGTCCCCTCATCCTAAAGTTCCTTCTCTGGGATCAGAAAATGGAGTCTGAGACCAACAAGCACTAAAGGGAGATGATAAGACAGGGCAATCACCATCTATATTAGAATCAAGTAGTGTTGGCTTTCTTTGCATCTTCCACATCTCCGGACAATTTTTGTTTGAAATCTGGAGAGACACACACACCAGCAGCGCTCAGGGGTTACTCCTGGCTCTACACTCAGAAATCACTTCTGGCAGGCTCGGAGGACCATAGGGGATGTTGGGATTTGAACCACTGACCTTCTGCATGCAAGGCAAATGCCTTGCCTCCATGCTATCTCTCCGGCCTCTGACACACACATTTTAACAACTTCCTTCCTGCTTTCAATCTCCTCCAATCTCTACCTGGCAGCCAAAGGGGAACTCTGGAAAGTGGGTTTAGTCACTCCTTCTATGACTTGCCCCTGAATTCTGGATAAAAGTCATTCTTTCTGAGGCCTGGTGGGTTCAGGCCACTGCCTTCAGAAATCTCCTTTTGCCATACTCTCTTGATACAGTCTCTTTCATGCCTCAGTCCCTTGGACCTGCCTGTCCTCTGGCTTGGTTTCCTATTTACAGCCCCTCTCCTGAGAAGGTTAATGTCAGCTTATCTCTCAATTTCTCTATCACCAGCTCACACCACCTTCCAGACTCTAACCCAGACAAAGCTTCCTTGTCTGCACCCCTGGTAGCACTGTCTTCCCTTTCTTCTGGCATTCCTAGACACCATCTGAAAGGATTGGTTTCCTGGGGATTTGTCTCCCCCATTAAAAGCCAAGTCCCGTGGGCAGGATCTTTCTCTGTCTTAGTCATCACTGTGTTCTCAGAACACAGCCCAGGGCTTGATAAATATTGATCAGATGAATTGATTGAGCTCCAACTATGTGGCCAGTGCCTCACACACCTGTTCTTTAAATGAGAATATGCAGGCAGGGTGTTAGAGGGTCCCCGGTAAAGTGTGTTGGGGAAAACATTGGCTGAAGCCTAAACCAGCCCAAAGAGACAAAATATTCATCTCAGGAGTCAAGAACATCACTGAAATGTACAAGTCCAGACTAGACCATAGAAGGTTCCCGAGAGAAGCAGCACCAGAATATCTGTATAAAAGCTCTGATAGGAACTCAAAATTAGATTCTAGAAGTTCAATGATTTCCTCTAGAAAAGTCCCACTAACTGCAGCTTATGTAAAGAATTGGTGACAAAGGCAGTTATGGGAAATTCATTCTTACCTTTCCCCCAAAAGCCACTCTGGGTCTCATTTTCCCTTTCACTCTCCCTCCTGAAATTCTTTTCTGTAAAGAAAGGGAGACAGACCTGAAAAGCCTGGATGAAATTTAACATGAACTTTCCTTTCCTGCAAAGAGTAAGTCCTTGCATGGATTCCAGAGCTCTCAGAGACATCAAGCTGCAAGGATCATCTCCCACACTGGGGAGAACAAATAGAATCCAGATGTGGTTTGATGGTCACATCATGGGGCATGTGAGCCATGAGAGTACATGTACAGTGCAGGTGCTCATTGCAGACTCTCATCAGTCCTCGATTTCTCTGGGCACTTCCCCAGGTGACCAAGGTGGGTAGAGAGGGAAGTGGGAGTTTTCTTCTCTCCTCCCCACTTCACACAAACCATCTGGGAACTCTTTTCCTTTCCTGATGGAAGTCACATCTCCCACCAGTAACAAATTCTTGTCGTTCCCCCCCCCCCCTATTTTTAGGCCACACAGGCAGTGCTCAGAAGCTATTCCTGGCTTTTGGCTCATAGAACCACCACTTCTAATAATGCTATGGAATCCAACTGAGGGCGACTACAAGCAAAACAAGCATCTAGGGTTGGAGTGATAGCACAGCAGTAGGGTGTTTTCCTTGCATGCAACCGGCCTGGGATGAACCTGGGTTTGATCCCCTAAGCCTGCCAGGAGCAAATTTTGAGCACAGAGCCAGGAGTAACTCCTGAGTGCTGCCGGGTGTGGCACAGAAACAAACAAACTAACAACAACAACAACAACAAAATAACCCAAACATCTTAACACTTTACTATCTCTCCATTCTACATGGGAATTTTCACAACAACCTTGTGAAGTTGGTCTGCATTGACAACCACCAAGACTTTATTCCATGGCAGAATAAGACACAGACCCTGCTTTCTGCCTCCTATGTTCTTTTATTTTCGTCTGCTGTGCATAAAAGCAAGTTCCTGTTTTTGCTCCGAGTGTCTGAAGCTCCTTTTTCCCCCATCTGTAAAACCTGGGCATTCATAAAAGGTGCCCCTTTTATGTAGGGTGATGTGGACTCTGGGGAATTGTCAGGACTCTGGAGAATTCACCAGGCAGCTACAATCTGTGTAACAGTGGATAGGGTAGTAACTGTCTGAACCTTGGTTTTATAATTTGCAGGATGGCATTGGTGGAGTTATTGAGAGGATCACAGGAGCCAATGGGTGGAAAGCCACTTAGACCATTGTAAAAGGGTTCACTCGGATTATGATCTCATTAGTTACCATTTATGAACTTGATTGCTTCCCAAACCACTTTCATGTTTCAGCCTCATTAAACACTTAGAGGCAAACAGAAGGGCTTTGTTTTTGGATTTTACAAAGGATTAAACTGAAAATCGGGATGGTTTGCTCAAAGCCTCCCATTCTGCAGGCAGCGGCCCTAGATCTCCAGCCTCCAGCCAGCCCCCTACTCCTCCTCTGGAGGCTCTTTCTCTGACTTCATCAAGGGGCACCTGCCCTCCCGCCCCTCACCTGCCTTGCTTCTGCTGATCTGTCTTTTGCTCCATTAGGCAGGGCCTTTCCAGGACCCAGCAGTTGCCCTTTTGCGGGCCCCGCCGCCAACCCTGCCCAGGAGGTGCAGGAAAAGTGAATTAGCAGGCAGCTTGGGGCGCGGGGGAGCAAGGTGCCCGGGCAGATCCGCGGGTGCAGCACTTCCCCGCCTGATATTTGCACAGAGCGCGCTCATGGCTTCTTCACATTTGCACTTGCCCGTGGAGTTAACGTTTCGGCAGAGCTCGTCTTCTGCAAAGGACGCTCGCATCTTGTGTTTGAGGATGGGGCCGATCCAGGGTCCGGATCTTGCTCTTGCTATCCTCTCTCAGGTTCTGGTGTCTCCCTCTGCTTTGCCCAGACCTCTTTTCCTCTTTTTGCCTTCTGGTTTGCTGCCCCCATATCCTCACTCCCGTTGCCTTGCCCCCGGCTCTTCATCTCCTTCTGCGTCTGTCTTCTCCAGCCATCTCCCCATTCTGCCCCAAACTCCAATCCTGGTCCTACTCTCTGCCTGGTTCTCCCATTTTTGTCTTCCCCTCCTTGCTTCTCTCTCTCCTTTGGGTCCATTCCAGTCCCCCAAGCCCTACATCATGTTCCCCCTATCTCCCTCTTCCTCTCCCTTTCCTTATGGGAAACCATCAGGACAGACATCTCCTGTTTGATGCCCTTTCCCCACCGATAGCTGTTTCCACTTGATCTCTGGCCCAAGCCTCTTTGGGTGGGTATGAGAGTGGAGAATGGAATCTTGAAACACACACTCCACAATTCCTCTTCCTGTCTTCATTGACTTTGTAACAAGCTACAGACTGAACTTTCCAAATTAGCCCACTTTGTTTTTCTGTAGTCCTCTAGCCTCCTGGACTTCTTTCTCCAGCCTCAGTTTCCCAGCACTGCGCCAAGTTGGCTGGTAATTCCTCCTGGAAAATAACAGGCACCTCTGAGCCTCTGAGCCCGAGCTGAAGAGCCAGGGAACACCATTCCTTCTTCTTTCTCTTTACTCTCATAGGCAGGTGACCCTGGAATTCCTAAACTGCTCTGGAAGAAGACAAGGGCTGAGGTTCCTTGAAAGATTTGGGGCAGGGGTGTGCAATTGACCTGAGGTTCTTACTAGTACATGCTGAAGTGAGATGGATGGGGTCAAGGAAGTGTTCACCAGTTGGCTGTCTACACATTTATACATTTTTGGATCTCCCATTATCCACAGTGAGCTAGTGACCACGTGGAGTGGATGGAATTTTGTGTTTCAGGTGGCCAAGATGTAGCCCACACAAGTTGGTCCCAGAGTCTGGAGTGCAGGAGAACATCTTGGGCAATATCTGGCCTTCTGTATCTGCTTTACCCTTGTGGAAGACTTACAGGCTCTGGGTAAGGTGATTTTTTTTTCTGGGTAAGGTAATTTTAATAGCACAATTCTGTATCCTAGTATGCAAATGTCTGGAAGAAATATTGTTCGTGTAAAGGCTCCAGGAGCAGTTTGTCCCCTTGTGCAGAAAGTCCCAACATCACTTGTCAATATAGGAAAAGACCCTTTTGATTCTGTAATTCTAATTTTAATCCTTGTGTTGAATGCTTGTTTAAAAATAATTGTACTTGATCGCTTCCACAGGAGAACAAACTTCCTCATTCCCTGTGCTGTCAAGAATTTGACAAGATCCTCATGAAAAGTTTTACTGGTTCATGTAGAGTCACTTGATCGATTGTGTATAATTATTTCCAGGGTAAAACCTGTAATTAAAAAAAAAAGAAATGTTTCTGGAAGCAAACTCAGGTTTCTCATGAAAACATTTGAACGAATTTAATTTGGAAGTTATAGACTGACTGTTTAATATATGCTCTAGTAAACTGTATGCTCTCTTTCTTATAATAATTACATTTTGTAAAGAAAATATTATGAAGGCTTAGGTTCCTCTATGTGGTGTATAGGAGGTTGGGGGAAGATTGGACTCACTGGCCTCCTGTGAGGTGATGGATGGCCACCAATGAGGCTTACCCTGTGTCAAGGCAGATGAATCATTTTCCCTAGAGCTTCCTACATTGGTCAGACCTAGCTTTGGGGGCTATTGCTATGTTTCTCCCTTTACAACATCGCCCAAGAAAAGTCTTGATCTAGTCCAATGGACTAGATTCCTCCCTACTGTTTTTGACACTGTGCATCTGTGGTCAGAGTTCCAGTTTCCTAACTTCTGCACAGCTGCTCTGCCCCAGGGCTGTGGCTCACACACTAATGCCTAGACACTGAGGGTGAGGGCCATCATCTTGGGAATATTACTGAGTATTATATCCTTAAGGCAGCCTGTCCCCCAAATCTGCTTTCATGGGGGCTCAGATACTCTAGTGCAGTGGTCCTCAAACTATGGCCCGCGGGCCACATAATGTATTTGTATCTGTTTTGTTTCTTCATTGCAAAATAAGGTCTATGCAGTGTGCATAAGAATTCGTTCATAAGTTTTGTTTTTACTATAGTCAGACCCTCCAATGGTCTGAGGGACAGTGAACTGGCCCCCTGTTTAAAAAGTTTGAGGACCCCTGCTCTAGTGCATGAAGAAATGTGGGTGCCTTATCACTCCAGCTTTATAAGGAGAAAGACCTAGCTTGACTTGAAAGTCACTAGCCATGTGATCTTGACCTTGTGCTAAGGACACTGGGCTAAGGCTCTTCTGTTAATGAAATAGAAGGGGTAGGATGTGATTCTGGTAGAGCCCTGCATGTGTGAGGTCCTGGATTTGAGTCTTGACATTACACACACACACACACACACACACACACACACACACACACACACACACACACACACACATGAGAGTAAAACAAGCTTTGCAGCATTGTTAAGAGAAAATAAGGAAGTGTATGCTAAAATTCTTTGGAAACTGTAAAGTGCTGTATACCTGGAGGTATAACCATTGCTGTTAGTAAAAACTGAACCACTTGTTACTTTTGCTAAATTATAACTGGCCCTAGACAGCTCACTAGGGGTAATTCTTCCCACTCTGGGGTTCCTATGGCAATAGCTGGGTGATCAGTGGGACTTGATTGGCAGGAAATGACTTCCGCTCCAAGATCCTGCTCAGATTAGAGTCTGGTAACAAACTAGAGACTGGTTCCTTCATTCACTAAACAAACATTTACTTATTTATTTTTAAATAGCTTCTCTCCCTTTTCTCATTCCAAAAATAATGCATGCTTATTCTAGAGCATTTGGAAATGCAGATATGCTAAAAGAAGAAAATGAGAGTCACTCCCAGACCTGCTGTTATAGATGAAGGTCCCAGAGCAGACTCATTAAACAAAACTGAGCACCCATGGCTCTGATAACCTGCCCAGTCTGAGACTAGCCTGTAGGAGACCCCAAGGGGAAACAAAGATACAGCCTTCCTAAAATGCACTAAAATACAATCAAGAAGTGACTGTCAGTTGACTCTTAGTTTTGGTCCATACTCCAGCTGGAAGGAGGGCTCCTATCTGAGTCAGGCTTTGTTGGTTTGAAGAAACAGAGGTTCAAACTGCCTCATTAAAATAGATTGTTATAAGGGACTATAAAATTTTTGGAATGTAAAGATGGGAGCCAGAGGGTAGTCAGACCTCATAAAAATTTAGAATGAAGAGCCATAAGAATAGCTGTCAAAGTAACTTCATCTTCTTTGTGGAAACCAATCTTACAGGCTAGGGATCTACCTACCTAAACATGCTTTCAGTTATTCATACATCCAATCATCTGTTCCATTATCCAACCATCCGTTCCATCATACACCCACCCACCCACCCATCCATCTATCCATCCATCCATCCATCCATCCATCCATCCATCCATCCATCCATCCATCCATCCATCCATCCAATCATATGTCAAATCTATGACGTCTGTCCTCTGGTGAGCATTCATTCTGGATTCCCATATATTATTGCAGAGGCAAAAATGAGCAAACAGTGCTTGCTCTCAAAGAACTCAGTCTAGGGAGAAAGTTTCTGTTATATTAATTCCCTTTTCATGCTCCAGGAAGCATTTGTTTATGCCAGGTTAGGATGCAGAGATGAATGAGGTAACCACATCTTTCTCTCTCTGAGAACTCACAAGCCAGGCAGGGATCCCAGGGATACAATCAGAATACAATCTGATTGGTGCTAAAAAGAGAAATTGATTGATTGACTAATTGATATTCTGCCTTGTTCCACAAAAGATTTAAGATTTAAAGATATGTAGATGAAGACTCTGGGATGTGTATCTCTGTGGAACTATTTTGCGATTGTATTGTTGGGGGCAGAGGTCCAGGGCATATCCTCCTGGATGGGGTTTTCACAGAAGGAAATGAAAATATCCATTGTCAGTCTCCTGAGAAAGATGTCATTTGTGCAGCAGGAAATGAGGACTGTGACAAACAGGCATGGGGGTGGTGTGTGTGAGAAAAAGACTTTCTCTCTATGAGGCAAGGACAGTTTGTTCTGGATTCAGAGTATGACCATCCTTAGAGCATTCCCTGAGGCAATAGGATGGGAAGAGGGTAGAGAATGTACTTCCCTGGGTCACATGAGAACTGGACAAGAGAAAGGCCAGGCTGGCTAGGCAGGCTGGCCCTGTGCTATTGGGGTCGCTAGTGGGCTTTCTTCCTTCCATGAAAGGTGACCATGAAGTCAAGAAACAAATTCTAGCAGCCTCAATAGTGAAAGGGAAACTATTATTAATTCTGTTTAGAATTCTGCTAATTCTGCTTAAAATAAATAAGCTCATGCAAATCTGCTTGTCAACAATCCTTCATTAATGTGTCTTTAAAAGTTAGAGACTTAGGTTGGGGAGATAATACAGGAGTAAGAGACTTGCCTTGCATGAGTGCAACTTGCTTTCCACCTCTTGGCACCATGTATGGCCCCTGGGTACTGTGAGTTGTGATACATGAGTACAGAGTCAGTAGTAATCCCTGATCATAGCTGGGTATGACCACAAATCCCTTTTCTTCCATCTATCCACCCAAAAACCCCCCAAATGATACTGGCTAAGGAGATGGCTCAAAGGGTTGGATAATAGGCTTTGCATGCAGAGTAATGGGTTCAGTTCTGACATTACATGGTCCCCTGAACCTTGCCAGGAGTGACCCCTTGAGGACTCCCAGGTATAGTCCCCAAACAGTTACAAATTTGTCTCATCCTCTGGGGAGAAATATGAAAGGCCCTGTGCTCATGACTGAGAGTCAAAATAATATTTTATTCCTGAAAGAAATTATTGATCAAAATACAAAATGAAAATGACGAGATAAAAAGAATATAGTTAAATAAAATTCTCTAAATATTAGGTCACCTTTGTTAATGGCTAAACTTATAAAAAGCTGCTGTATATGAAAAACCAGTGTTTTGATTCCATCTTAGTTGCTTTTCTCAAGAATTGCTGAGAAATCAGTCAAACATAGACCAGTTGCCCATAGCCAAATAATTTCAGAAGTCGAAAGTTTTTAAAAACACCTTTATGGTAAGAAATAGAAGGATAGGGCCCGGAGAGATAGCACAGCGGCGTTTGCCTTGCAAGCAGCCGATCCAGGACCAAAAGTGGTTGGTTCGAATCCCGGTGTCCCATATGGTCCTCTGTGCCTGCCAGGAGCTATTTCTGAGCAGACAGCCAGGAGTAACCCCTGAGCACCACCGGGTGTGGCCCAAAAACCAAAAAAGAAAAAAAGAAAAAAAAAAGAAATAGAAGGATAATGGGAAGCAGGGCCTTTAAAAATCAGTATATTCAGAATCAGTGAGAGTCTTTCAAAGTCACAGAGTTCAGTAGTGCCAAGGGCCCTAGGGCACTCCCATTTCATGGTCTATGGGAATGGTGCTGTAGACTTGTACAATGCACAGATACTAGACATAGCGTAGGGCCAGATTCTCCTCCCGAGAACAAGGTGGGGGTGACAATGAGTATAACTGAGTCTGGGGAGAATGGCAGTGCCCAACAGCAGTGTGGGAAAGAGACAAGGAGGACAAAGCTGAAAACACAAAACACATTTCGACCAAACCTTGGTTGTCAACTGGTGGGGACTGACACAGCTCTGAAATGGGCAGAAAGAGTTTATCACAGGAGATGTAGGAATGAGGGGGAAGGTAATGCCAATTGAAGGGATAGTGGAGGCTTCATAAAAAAGGGATGCTTTTCACTGAACTTTGGAATAGAATGTGGACTTATTCAAGTAGAGTGCCAAGGTGGCATGCCAAAGACTCAGGGCACTAGGGTTATGGTGGGGGGTAGGAAGATTGGGCCTCTGGGGTTTCTCCTAGCTCCTCTGGCCCTTTACTGTCTTGAGATGCCAGTTTTTAGCTGCTGTGAAATCCCAGGTGGACAAAGCCTGCTGGATAGAAGAGTGAGGCAGAACTTAGCTGGAGGCAAGGTGTTCAGATGGGGCAGCTCATTCCTGACACCTACTTCTGCCAGAGCACATAACTACCTGGGATAGCCAGAATTTTTCTGGGGCCACTGGGCCAAAGTTAAACTTTTTTCCTTTCCTTTTTTTTTTTGTAAAGCAGCTTTTAGTTTGCTGTAAATTAATAATGGTATTCCAGGGGCAGGAGGAAGTATGGTGTGTGTGTGTGTGTGTGTGTGTGTGTGTGTGTGTGTGTGTGTGTTTCGAAGCTATCCAAGATGACAATAGACATTAGAACAGTATGCAGGAGGGCAATGTCCACTAGAACAGAATCTACAAGGACAGTATTGGAAAGTGGAATGGCCCAAGTACATCAGAGCTGGCCAAAACCTGGTCCTCCTTGGAGCTGTTACCCCTTTCTCCTTTTTCTACCAAGAAAAGGGCTAAGACAAAGAGGTCCCTTGACAAGATATGGCCAGGTCACCCAAGAATGACAGGAATGACAGGGCTTCTTCTGAACCCTGACTGGGTGTCACAGAGCAGCCTTCACATGAAGGAGAGAGAGTGTGTTAGATTACAGGATCACCTAAGCAAGGTGGGTCTCCTATGATGGCACCCACCTTCCTCCATGTTGCCCAGAGTTGTCTGGAGCTAAAGTAAATGTGTGTGTATGTGTGGTGGGTGAATTTTAAATCTTTACTCGAATTAGCTCAGTTACACTTTCCAACAATCAAGCTGTTACTTGATTAAATCCTTTTTCATGGGTCCTGAAGTAGAGGCCCAGAGAAGTACAGAGATATATATAATGACACACAGCTCTAAGAATCAGAGTGAAGGTTTGAACTGATGCAGCTTGTACAGAGAGCCCATGTTCTGTCAGCAGGCACTGGCATCTCTCACAGGTGGGCTTGTCCCAGACATCACAAATGCTTTGTTCTGGCCCCAGCACTGGCACTGGTCATTTTACAAATGCGGAAACTGAGGTGCAGATAACATAGGAGTAAGCATCTGGCTTTGCCTTCCCTCTCTGAAGTTAACATTGCCACGTGCAGCTTCATTGAGAAAAGCCTTGCTCCCCCATCATCCCATAATCCCCAGATCAATCGCCCCCCAACTTGCCATGGAGGCCCATGTCGCCACTAGACAGTTTTAAGGTTTTCAATAATTCTGTGAAGAGACAGAGTAGCATAAAGCAAAGCTAAAAATATCATTTTTTAGTAGCTGTCATAACAACATTTGGGCTAATTGATTCTCAATAGAATAATGACATCCAGTATGTAGTGAGAAATATTCATGAAGAGATCTGTGAAATCCTCGAGGTGCTGCGCTGGCAGCCCAGGACCACGCAGGGACGCGCTTGTGTCCACACTGTGCATGGGACTTTGGGGGGCCTGGCTGCAAAGCTGGCCTTCCCCGGGTGGGGTGGGTGGGTGTGGCCTGCCCACCCTCCCCTACACAGCTGGGGGTCTGAGTTTGGACATCAAAGCACTTTCCTCACCAAGGACTAGGGCTCCCAACCCCCAGGCTGCTTTAATCAGAGAAAGGTGATGAAAAGATTAGAGGGTATGATTTATGGAGAGAGATTAGCATCAGAGGAGTCTAGGGGAAGAAGAGAGAAATCTCTGAAAGTAGTTGAGATAACAAAGGCTGCAGAATAGAGGCTGGGGTCGGCACAGAAGGTGGTGAGTCCGCCCAAGGCTGGGTTCTTGAGGACACTGCAGAGGGGAAAGGCCACTTCTGGGTCTGAGGGTGTCGGGGCCAGCCCCCACAGGCAGAGCTGCTCCTTGGCACTGTTCAGCTGCCTGGACTCGGGCATTCTGGGAAAACCACCTTGTGGACACTCCCTGATGGTCTCCAAAGAAATGTGGTTAGGTTGTCTGGGGGTGTGGGAGGTGTGTGTGTGTGTGTGTGTGTGTGTGTGTGTGTGTGTGTGTGTGTGTGTGTGTGTGTATCTTAGTCTACTACATGAAGGGAACTGGCTTTCAGGCAAGGGAGATATTGTTCAGGGTGTTTGTGCCTGGGGTGAGGCAGGTGGTCAGCTTCGGGTCCATGGGGGAAGGGGACTCCTGGCTTATGCAGTGAATGTATGCTAGTGAGTAGGGACACCCTTTTCATCCTGGGGTAGTGCCTGATTTGAGCCAGGCTGGAGAGACAGAGCTCATTTCTTCTCACTGCAACCCAGGAGGCAGCGATTACAAAAACAGAAAACTGAGACTCAGAGAATTTAAGTCTCAAGGCTATTCAGGGGTTTGGAGAGATAGTACGGGGACAAAGTTAAGACCTTGCATGCAGTTGACCCAGGTCTAATCCCTGAATGTCCCCAGAGTATTGTCAGGAGTGATCCCTTATTTCAGAGCCAGGAATAGCCCATGACATCTCCAGGCATGGCTCACTCCTCAGTCCCCCAAAAGCAGAGTGGGGTTTCTTTTTTTTGGGGGGGGGGGCCACACCCAGTGGTGCTCAGGGTTTTCTCCTGGCTGTCTGCTCAGAAATAGCTCCTGGCAGGCACGGGGACCATATGGGACACCGGGATTCGAACCAACCACCTATGGTCCTGGATCGGCTGCTTGCAAGGCAAACGCCGCTATGCCATCTCTCCGGGCCCCAGAGTGGGGTTTCTGTTGGGAGCAAAGTCTCTGGTCAATGAGCACTTGTAGTGACCAGTGTCCTGTGTTCCTGCCTGGGGCCTTGGTGAGTGTTGAGTGTTTGAAACACTCAAGCAGAAGGAATATGGGGCCTGTTGGACTGAGTGAGGCTGTGACAGGCATACACTTCCCACACCAGGAGTATAAAGCACCCCTTCTTGAGGAAGCATGCCGCATATCCCCAGGACCTCTCTTTCCAAATTTCACAAGTCATTGGTACTCACATGACCCCTCTACTACACAGCTCTTCCACAAAGAACCCTTGCCCTTTCACAGACTCCACCTCTTTTTATTTCTGGAAGTCCCTCTTGATTGTCTATATGAATTTGGAAACTGTTCCTTACGATACATTTTTCTACACCCACCCTACCCACCATATCCCTCACAGAAGACGCTGCAGTCTGGAAATGACCAGGGCTGCTGGACAACCCAAGACCTGTATAGTTCATTCCAACAAAGAACCTTCAGGTGACAGGAGCCCCAGTTAGGGCAGGGCTGACATCTGTTCACTCTGTGCACAGCCCCCAGCACAAGCCTGAAATATAATCATTGCTCAATATATAGCTAAGGCCCTAGAGATGTCACCACACACTGAACATCTTGAGAGACTTTGAGATGCTGACATGGTGATGTTTCTGAACACTGGAGAAGTCCCAGACACCCTTCCTATCAAACTGGTCCTAGGGATTATCTCCCTTCATTGTATTGTCCCCTGAGGTAGGTGCTATTTTTTATCCCCACTGCACTGACAAGGAAATTGGCAAGTCACTTTCTTCTTTTACTTTTGGCAAAGGGAGTCTTTCCAAGCAGCATTCAGATGACCCTCGGCCATACATGAGGATATTTGGCCTACTGGACTAGACAATGCAATGCTGTGTTCAAAGGGCCATGTAGCGCTGGGACTCAAACTTGGGGCCTTCTGCATACAAAAAGACCTCAAATAGGAGGAGTGCATAGGGACAGCAGTGTTGAGTAAAGGCAAGTTTCCTATGATTTCATGTTGGACACCCTCATTCAGGCCTGTCCTGGGACCTTCAGAAGAACACTCTGGTATCAGCGAATATATGAAAACAAGATTTTTCCATTTCCCCAAAGAAACTCTCTTTAGCACATTCACAGTGCTAGTCTTAAATCAATATTTATTGATAAGGAAATAGGTTATAGTCATTGAACTAAATGCTGTGTGGACCTCAGAGGTGGCACAGGCAGGGCCCTGCCCTTTGGGACTTCCCAGTCTATCTGAGGAGGTAAGACACATAGGGCTACTTTGGCATGAGACGTAAGGTGGCACTGACTATAAGATGAGTACAGAGAAGGTACATTGGAGACAGTAATTCTCAAAAATCACAATTAGGAATACCTCTTCCAGCTGAGTTAACCAGAGAGAACTTCCCAGAGGAAGTGACTTTGAAGATGACCTGTCAATAGATAGGATGACAGAGAACAAGTGAGTCCCCTGGGCAGACGGACTTTCTGTCTGGATCCCACCTGGTCTCTGTGCATAGTCTGACACCATCAGCCACAACCAAGCAAAGGGCTCACGAGGAAAACAAAGCCTGGGAGCTAGAGCCTCATTTCAATGCTGGGGCTGGGCACCAGATGGGACGCGGGCTCTTTCCCCTCCACTGCCCATCCTCTGTGCCACTTTTCCTGGTTCTCACCCCGAGGGAAATTCTGGGGTTTAACGACACACATATTTCATGTAGCATGGCCCCGCCACGAGACAGCCCATTCCTTACTGTGGGGTTTAACCCAAAGAAAAGCGATTTGTTCCATCACCAGAGAAGGGGGGGTGGACTCCCCAACACAGCTCCCCTTGTTTCTCCAGAGGGACTGGGAAGAAAGGTTTAGAGTTGCCTACTTTTTCCGCTTTCCACACCATTTTGAGCACTGTCTCTCTAGGACACAAATGGCTATTGTGGGGGCCATAGCAAAGGCCAGCAAGAGGGGTAAAGGGAGATGACAGCGTTAGAGGGCCTTGGTGCAAGAGCTTCAGAACTGTTAAGGACCCATCGGATTCAGATTCTGAGAGCTCAGGAGTCTCTGTGATCTTTGGAATCCTCATTAGAAATTCTCTCCAGAGCCCGGGGCATATGCTTTTGCTCGTCTTTAATAATGGCAAATCTTCATGCTTTGAGGTTGGATTTGATTTCGGGAAACAACCACAAGAGGCATTTGGAGCCCAGCCTGGTG
Source organism: Suncus etruscus (assembly GCF_024139225.1). Lineage (NCBI taxonomy): Eukaryota > Metazoa > Chordata > Mammalia > Eulipotyphla > Soricidae > Suncus > Suncus etruscus. Next base: position 39,035,392 of record NC_064853.1, read on the forward strand.
GAAGAACAAGCCGGAAAAAAAGTCCTTCTGGTTAGAAGGGAGAAGTGACTCTAATTGGTGCATGGGGGTGCCAAGTTCAGGTAGAAACCAGAGTGGGCAGCTCCAGGGAAGCATTGTCATGGCTGCAGGGAAATGGGCTGGAGGCAGGCAGGCAGAGGAGGTGCCCTCCTGGGCTTGGCCATAGCAGGGAACCACTGGTGTAAGTGGACTAAGATTTTGCCCACTGCCCAGGCATAGACTCAATGGTAAGCATGCCTTTAGGGTTGTCTCAGGATGTATGGGCCCAGGGTAAACAAGTAAGTGAATTGTTCACATCTCAGAGGCTGCAGCAGGGCTTGTTGGAGCTGCTTCGAGCCATGAAGAGCTACTTTCGGGACCAGCTAATTTTTCTGGGGCCCCAGCCTGGGTTCAGTGGCAGGGCGCACTCCATCCCATAGGAACTGGGTGGGGGGACTGCTTGTCCCTCCCTTCCTCCTCCTGCCAAGTGGGGTGCTCAGTTGCATTCTACTCACCTTTACTGTGTCTGCCTCCCATACCTCCAGACAGGATTTCTTCTCTGGGGGCCTGGATCCATGACCTAAAGGCTCTTTCTAGAGATTAACCCAAACACTTGGGACATATACCCACCTGCAAGGGGGAACTGTTTTTGAAATTTAATTTTGAGGGACCTGGACATGCTTGCTTTAGAGATAACCTCAAGGTATTTTTCAGTGGAGTCCCTTCTTCCCATCCCCAAGGGCTGAACCCACAGATCTAGGTTCCATGGACAAACATAGAGTGGTTAATCTGAGGAGAAAGATACAAAGAGCACATCCTCTCCTGTAAAATCACCCCCACGTGCCATATCTCCAACCCCAGGTGAACGAGCCTGAATTAAGGTCAATCATAAAATAACTCAAACCAGGCTGAGGGTGAAACAAGTGTAGTCTGGCAGTCTTCTACCTTGTATGAAGAGCCAGCTGCCTGCCAGAAATGCCATTTTTAATTGAGTACCGAGACCCTGAATGGGGGCAGTAAGGACAGTTACTCAGGATAGCTCAGGATAGCCTGAACAGTACCAGGTTTACGAGTAAGACCATCTCTGTTTTGAGGTTAAATCCAAGTTGTAAACAAATATACAAAGGAACCAGGGATGATCTTTGTTGTAGGTAAAAATAAGGTGTAACCTAACACTCCCCCCACAACACCCCCATATGCTCTGAAGTTTCCCCTACCCTGTAAATTTATTTCCTTCTTCCTCAACCTGCTTCCTCACATGTATGCACTTAACCTGCACAGACAACCTCTCCCCTCCTGGTCCCAAAAAACCCTCATAGACCCTATTACCCCCTCTTAGGACTCATGAACATTACCATTTCTTTGCTACCATTCATTGCTTGCTCTTGGAAGAAACCAGGAAGGGGTGGTGGCATATCCGACAGCACCTTATAACTGCTTCTATCCCATCACAAAATTCTTTTAGGGAGTTCCCTAGTGAGGTTTAAAGACCCAGGGTCAGTAATAATAATACCTGGCATGAGGCTGGAGATATAGTGTGGTGGTGAGGACACTTGCCTTGCATGTGGCTGATTCTAATACCAGCACCACTTATTGTCCCCTTAGCACTACCAGGAATGACCCCTGAGCACATTAGGATGTGACTCAAACAAACCCAATCCAGCGATAATTGGTTTGGCAGAGTCAACTCGATAGCTCGGTGCTCATGTCTGGTAATGTAGGGTGCTATCCCATTCCCTGTAGTGGTGGGGGTCCCTGGATCTGGAACTGGAATGCAAACTTTGGGACTTGGCGATGAAAAGGCATGTACTACAGCTCTCTGAGCTATCTCATGAGCCCTCTTCCCCCAAGCTTATAAACAGAATGTTGCAAGAGAAAAGTACAGCACATGTGTGTGGTGAGCTGGGCTCGAGAATTTGAATTGGCCACAGGTGATTTTGCAATCAGGGCTCTGTGCCTATCTGCAAAGTGGGCTGATAACCCGTTTCACATAAGGGGTGGATGGCGAGTGGGCTTCTCTTCCTACATGGAGCAAAGCAGCACACATCAGCAGGACCTCCCAGATTCTGACTGAAGAGTGACCATGCTCAGAGGAAGAAGACTCTCCCCAATCAGCCCCTCCCAGCAGAAGGGCCCACAGGTCTCCATGAAACTCGTGATCTGCTCTGTACACTCGGCCTTGCCTTCTGCCTCAGGCCTGATGCAGGTGACTCAGCCTCCTGGCCCAGGAGCTCCAAGGTGGATCTGGTCAGTGAGGACCCAGAAATGGCCAGGCGATTCCCAAAAGAACTTTACATAATCAATGCAGCATCTATTACAAAACATCCATATGCAAAGATGACTCTTGCCCCAGCAGATGAAAAAGTGACTATTGGCAAATCCCTGACAAATGTTTCTGGGATGTGAGGGCTTTGGGAAGGTGCAGAGAGGACAGCAGGGGGAGACCCATAACCTTCTCAGCCGGTGAGCAAAGAGAAGAGATTAAGACCTGCTGGTCCAGGGGCAAGAAGAATTGGGGGTGGGGGGTAGAGGGAGACTGATCAGGCTCTCCCTCCAGAAAGGCTCCCAGGAAGGTGATCCAGGGGCATCCATGCAGGAGGGATGCTCACTTGAAGGATGCAAAGATTATGCTGCAAAGGGTGCTGGGCACTCCGTGTGCCATGGCTTCCTGTAACTGCTTGAGAAGCAAACAGTTCCAATAAAGCGGTGGGGTACAGTGATGGGTGGGGAAGCACAGAGAGTATTTGGAAACTCAAAAGGGAAAAACACCCTGCCTACCATGACACCCTTTTGCAAATGGGGTGTGGAGAGATGGGAAGTAACATATGGGTGTCCTGCCTTGATCCCAAGAGCCCAAGAGGGTTGGGCTGAGGAGGGGTATCCTCCATTATTTGGGGATCCCAGGAAAGTTTTTACAAGGTGAGGGGTGTCTCAGGACACATGGATGCCTCTGCCAATGCTGATATTATCTGGTAACAAGTGAATAGATATGTTTTTCCAAGGATGGTGATAGCTTTCATCTGATTTCCAAAGAGGGTTATTTGTTTATTTTGGTTTTGGTTTTAGTTTTTGGGCTACACCCAGCTGTGCTCAGCACTTTTTTCTGGTAGGTTTGAGGAACCATATGAGGTGCCAGACAAGGAATCTGGGTCAGTTATATGCAAGGCAAAAACTTGTCTGGGTTAGTTATGAGCAAGGCAAGGACTATCTCTCCCACTCCTAATTTCTAAAGAGTTTTTAAACTTCATACCTTCATGCCCCTATGGCCAGCATGACTGAGTAGATCAATCCTAGCTTAGGTCCTTTGGAACGGTATGACTGTGGACCAGTTAGCCAGGTACCCAGACCTTACTTTTCTGATCTGTAAAATGGGGACAATAAAATCCTCTCTCCTAGGGCTGTGAAGAGGTTTGATTAAAATAAAAGCAGCATGTTTAACCAAGTGCCTTGCACACAGCAAGTCCAGAAATAGTAGCTATTAAGATTGAAGCAGCTCTAATAATTCTATCATCTTGAAGATCAGGGGAGAAGTGCTTTCTGTCTGCACTAGGGCCGGGTGTATCTTGGTGGGTAAGTGGTGAGTCCAGGGATCTGGGTCTGGCCCAGCACTGGTCCTGACAGGCAGACCTGGAGGCCGCCCCACCCCCGCACGGTTTGTATGCAGCAGCCATGGCAAGAGCGTGTCCCGGGGAGGGGAGGGCTGCTCTCTAAGACTGATTTGTTGCTGCTGAACCTCATTAATCAAATCTTACCGGAGAGAGCCTCCTGCAGCTGCTGGCAGGTCAGCGTCGGGGAGATAAGTGATGTAGCCAGACCCAGCAAGGGGGAGAGACGCAGCCATAAGTCTTGACAGTGGCAGGTTCGGAGCGGGAGCTCTGAACAGGCGCGTCCTCAGCGCCCGGGGCCAATCTCCAAGTCGGGACAAAGTTCTCTTGCCACAGGAGGCTCTGGGGAGCAGCGTGCAGGGGATGAGATGTCACTGGGTCTCGCCTCAGAGAACTGAGGATTTCATTGTTTGGGGGCCACTTTAGGCACTGGCGATCCTTGACATCACTGGGGTTTTATCCTGAACCCTTACTCCAGCATATCTGGGATCCTATTGTCTCACCAAGTAGCATTCGAGTTGTTCTGTTGGGGTGTTGGCTTTAAGAGCCAGTGGGCCAAGTTCTGCTCTGCCCTTCAGCTTCCTCAATGGTCTTGAGCCCAGTACTCTGGGTCCAGGACTTCTCACTGCTTCGCAGTGAGGCTCCGCCATCTGACACATCAGGAAGCTGAGTGGCTGAGCATCTGAACCCTCTTGGTTACTCTGCTTGGATGGCAGCACACCTGGGGGTGTGTCCTGTCCTGTGGTTGGAGAGGGTGCAGGCTCTCCTGGGGGTCCTAGCAGCTTGTCTGCTTATTGCGGGGCTGTGCAATGAGTCCCAAGTGGTCTGTAGAGGCCTGGGTCCCCCTTGAGCTGGGAAGGGCTTGCCATGAACTTTATATTCTACTTGAGCTGAAAGGGCTGTTCCTACTGTTGCATGCAGTTCCTTCTCTGCAGCAGGCTGGCCAGAGGTGCTAGGAGAGCCCCACAGCCTGGGGGATGATTCAGCTCCTACTACTGACCCACTGCCCTTGAGCTCTGGTGTTTTAATCTTCTCTGGGTCTCTTTTTTCTATTAATAATAAGAAGTAATAGGGGCTGGAGAGATAGGACAGTGGCTAATCTTTTTTTTTTTTTTTTTGGTTTTTGGGCCACACCCGGTAACGCTCAGGGGTTACTCCTGGATATGTGCTCAGAAGTTGCTCCTGGCTTGGGGGACCATATGGGACACCGGGGGATCGAACCGAGGTCCGTCCAAGGCTAGCGCAGGCAAGGCAGGCACCTTACCTTTAGCGCCACCGCCCGGCCCCTACAGTGGCTAATCTTAGCAAGCATCTGCTTGCCTTGAACACGGGTGATTTGAGTTCAGTCCCTGGCATCCTATGTGGTACCCCCATGTTGTGATCAGGAGTGATCCCTAAGCACAGCTGGATGTGGCCCCCAAACCAAAAAAGTATAAGTAAATGATAAATAAAGAATTGTTTCAATGAGCCCCCTTGAAGCTTGTTAGAAAATAAGACCCCAAACTTATAAAGCATTTGGAACAGAGACAGACCCCATATAAGTTTTTAACTATCATTCTGTTATGAGGGCCTACTAACTCACTAGGCAGTCTCAAGACTCCCCTTCTACCTATTGGGACCTAAGTCCCTAATCAGACCCAAGTTCTGCAGACCCTTCTTTCCTCCAGGCTCTGTCTCACTTCCTGCCCATCTCTCTTCCTCTGATGCTCAGTACTGTCCCAAGAAAATTCTGCCTGCCAATGGAGGGAGGGGTTGACACCTCTTCCCCTGGAATACAGCCTCAGAAGTGGAAGCAGAGATGTGAGTCCATGGGGTCTTCATTGCAGGGCAGACAATTGCTTGATCTTGGGAAGACTTCCTATGTGCTGACCACAGCCTCTCACAAGGCAAGCTTGTCATAACTGATGTTCTTCTTCCAGTTACCTTGGGTCTGTGTACAGCTGAGCCAATGACAGCTCAGAGAAGATGCGTGACCCATCTTGAAGCTGTACTTCAGACCCTGGATGGCCGCACATGGTCGATGCTAGAGTTCAGACCCTAGCACAAGGCTCTCAATGCAAGACCTCTCTGTAAGTATAAAGGATGCTGGGCCCACAGGACCAACCCTACCCTACATGGCAAAAGCTCGGCAGTGAGAGGGTTGGCTGGGCCCAAGTTTGGGAGTTGTTAACTTCTTAGTAGTTTTCTCTTTGCCTCGTTATGGGGTAAAACTGCATTTGGTTTTTAAAATTCCCTTTTTATTTAGTCGCTGTGAATGTTAAGAACTGCCAGTACTGGAAGCTGAGATCCCATCCATATGCCAGGTTTTAAATAGCAGACTAGAAACAAGTTTACACAGGAAGATCAAACTCATCCCAAACATGCAGCTCCTGCACTGTTCAGACACGAAGCCCCTGCCCCCCGCCCGCCCCGCCCGCGCCCCTGTCTCCCCACTTCAAACGATTTCCGAGAGTGATCTTTCTTGTTTTAGAAAAACATTTCTGAGTCCCGTCTGCTGCTCTTCATGCGCGGAGAAGCCAGGGTGACCTGGGTTCAGCAAGGTGGTTTGCTGTGTGTCTCTGAGGCGGAGGGCGCTCATCAACCCTGCAACCCTGCATCCCTGCGTCCGGGGAACTCTATCCCACCACCTCTCCCAGAGGGGACACAACTCCAGACATCCCTGATCTGCGGGGACTGTGCTGTAACCTCATCCAAGACTCACTCTTGAACCTCAGTTTCCTTCTCTGCAAAATGGATGGGGCTGGGGAGGCAAGGGTTTGACGTTAACTGCCATTGTTCCAAAGTCTTAGCACTTCATCTTTTGTAAAGTGTCTGTTGAGTTCTTTCTCAGCTTCAGTTTCCCTCCTTGTAGAACTGCCTGCCTCCTGTGTCATTTTGAGGGTGAGAGAGAGAGAGAGAGAGAGAGAGAGAGAGAGAGAGAGAGAGAGAGAGAGAGAGAGAGAGAGAGAGAGAGAGAGAGAGAGAGAGAGAGAGAGAGAGAGAGAGAGAGAGAGAGAGAGAGAGAGAGAGAGAGAGAGAGAATACTCAATGGATTGGATTATGTGCTTTGAATGTAGTAATGTGGGAGGACCTGGTTTCAGCTCTTGGCCCCACATGGTCCCACGAACACTAGAGCACTATCTAAAGCGATCTCTGAGCACTGATACAGAAGTTTCCTCTGAGTATTATGAGCTGTGACCTTGAAACAAAAATAAAAACAGCACCAGAAGGCTGAGAGACAGCTAGTATGGACCCTGTCAGGTAGTGAGGTGAGTAGCAGCTGATGTGTTTGGACTCAGGAGCCCAACCCGTGTGCCTCCTAAGATTCCTGGGGCAATCTGAGCAGTCTAAGGCTGGGCTTTTGTCCCCCCAGTCCCAGCTCCCTTCTTCATTTTGCCTCCAGGTGGGTCTCCCCAGCTGGGGACCCACATTAGGTCTGGTCCTCACCCAGCCATTTTTCACCAGTGGAAACTCCCTCTAGCCTGTCCCCTGCAGGGAGGGGGCTGCTGATCTATGGTCTCCCTAACCTGCCTGGGGGAAGGGAGGGGGCCTCTGACCCTAGGGGTAAATCACAGGCTCCCCCAGGGCCCGTCAGCTCCCCAGGAAAGAAGCCCTGGGCATTTGTTATCTCAATGTTTCCCCTGAGGGGCTGACCACATGATTCATTTCACTCACACTAATTGGATGTAAATTAGATGAGAAATCAGTAATTTGTCCAAAGATTTGTCATTCTGGTGGCTTTCCAGGCAGAGCAAAGTGATGGGCCAGGGAAGATGCCCCCAGCTGTAAGGGAGGCAGGAGCCAGGGAACAGAGACTGAGACAGAGACTGGGCTCTAGGGAGCCAGCAGTATCTTCTAGTAGGTGGAGATGGCTAATGGGTGGGGGAAGGAAAAGAAAGAAAGATTGAGAGAGAGAAGGGAGAGAAGGAGAGAAGAGAGCAGGGAGAGAGGCCAGAGCAGAGATTTTGGGAAGGAGGCCACAAGGTGAGGGATGTTGAGGGGTGTTGTTTGGGCCAGATGTGTGTGTGTGTGTGTGTGTGTGTGTGTGTGTGTGTGAGTGAGAGAGAGAGAGAGAGAGAGAGAGAGAGAGAGAGAGAGAGAGAGAGAGAGAGAGAGAGAGAGAGAGAGAGAGAGAGAGATGTGCCAGAGGGTCAGGCAGGGGGAAGGAGAGCAGGAGGAGGTCGGGAGGAGACCTCGGAACATTGGTGGCAGGAAATGTGCACTGGTGAAAGCTGTTGTGTACTGTATGACTGAAATTCAATCATGAACAACTTTGTAATTGTGTGTGTGCATGTGCATGCATGGGGGGAAAACCAGGTCAAGTAGTCAATGGCAGGGCTAAGAGAGCAAAAGGGTCTCTATGGTCCTTCCTGAGACAAGCACTGGCCACCCCCATGGACCTGCGCTGCTGGAGTCCTCTCATCTCTTGGATCCTCTGGCTGCCGGTTTAATGAGCAGGCAGGTTCCCTCCCCCCATGCTGCTGCTCCAGGGTTGAGGTGACTAGTGGCTTTGTTTATTGGCCAGACAGTGTCCCCTGACGCAGGAGGAAAATGTCATTATTTTTTCAAGGGGATGTGAGTCGAGAATTGAAGGTGTAAAGGAATGGTAGGAAAGGGTAGCTGGTAGAGATGGGAAAGAGGGGAATTGAACACTAATTGTAATAGCCTGTCAAACCCCAGCTCTAAGCTGGGGAGAGGAGAATTTTTTGAGATCTGCTCATGCTTTCAGGATAGAGACCTCAAGTGACACTGTGGAAGGACTCCATAGAGCGGGGTAGACATTGGCACAGGGATACACAGCAGAGTCAGAGGGCGAAGGCCCTGGACACAACATCAATATTGTTGGGTGCTGGGGAGTCCTGTAGGACCTCAACACCAAAGGGGTGGTCAATGAGTCTGAGGTGGGTAATTAGAAATGACCCATTGTTATAAACTCCTGGACATTTGATATATATAAAACATACATCCTACAAGGGAGGGAACTGAGTGCAGAATGAGCTCTGATATGGTTTCCCCAATTTCTGAATGTGAAGGCAGGGGGTTTGCAGCATAATCTGATGACAGGGCCAGCATGTGTGGTGATGACCCCTGCTCAGTGACAGCAGGACCACAGGCTACACAGCCACTTCTTCGGGTTTGGTGTGTGAAGGCAGATAGGAAAAGAAAGCTAAGCTCATCCACTGAGCAAGTTGAAAGGATAACTACATCTGACCTTCACCCACAGAAGCTCTGCCCTTGCTCACTCAGCCTTCCCTGTGCATGTGTGCAAAGATGGGGTGAGCCTCTGGGATTTCAGGGTGAGCCTACATGCCACATGTCATTGTCTATTTCAAAGCAACATAAACAACAGCAATTAGATTTGGGGGAGCTACCTCCTCTTCACGTCATGTTTTTGAATTTGTGGATAAATGGGAAACAGCCCTGACTCAATTTCTAGGACAAACTTTTCTATACCATTGCTCTGGCTCCTCTACTTCAATTTTCTTATCTATAAAATGGAGAAAGAAATAACCCTACGTGGCTGTACAGAGAGATGGTACAGTGGGGAGGGTATTTGTCTTATATGTAGCCAACTAGGTTTAAGCCCTTGCATCACACATCCTAGCCCTGCTAGGAGTAAGCCCTGAGCACTACTGGCCCCAAGAATCCACCCCCCTCAAAAAAAGAAAAAAATTGAAGGCTATGTGACTTGCCTGAGATCATGCAGTCCATGAATGGACTCAAACTACCAACTTCTGAGTTCTATAGAAACCCCGATTTTAACCTTCCCATTCTTTGCCCTTTCCCTTTCTTTTCTCTTCCTCTTTCTCTACTCCCTCTGTCTACCTTCCTGATTTCTAGAAACATACACAAGTTCCTGGGGAGCTCGAGGCTGCCCCCCCCCCAACTCTGCTTTGCAAGGATGTGGGTTTCATAACAAGGATCTGATTCATGTACAACCTTTAGGACACCTCTCTCGCACAATGTTGCCAAGTTCCTTGGCAAATGTTAAGGTGTTGAGAGAAAATCATCGACATTTCAAAGTTGGAATCCCCTCCCCTTCTCCGGCAGATGTAAGTAAGCCCCAAGGGGGAGAAAGCTTGTCCTGGACAAGGTAGATTTTCAGCAGGAGAATCCTCTACCCAGGTCTAGTCTGTACACACAACTGCCCTCTGAAAAATCAGGGAATCCTAGAGAAGTCCAAAGCACCCTGGAGAATGCAATGAAAATTCTCTCTAATGACAGGGAAGCTGGAAGCCCTGGACAGAGCTACCCCAATATCCTTAAATGTAGCTAAACAACTCCCAGGCCTTGGGCTGCCCTGGTCATCAGGGAAGCTTCTGATCACCCAATGATTAAACTGCTCTCATGGACACGTATACTTAAAGGGACCATATTTCCATCCTATTAGAGTGTAGGGAAGATGAGAGAGACAAAGGTAGTTGGACAACAACCTCACCTCTGCTTTCTTCTTGCCTCTGTTCCAGAACTCTGCTGACATGGCTGTGTCTGTGAGTGCCTAGCTATGACTTCCCTGAGGAGCAGCTTCTGGGAACTGTGGTGATCTATGTTTGAGGCTCTAGAATCAGGCAAATGTATGTGGCTTCTGAACCAGGTTCCTCGGAGTCTTGTTTTTTTGTTTGTTTTTCTTTCTGTAAAATGAGAATTATCGCTCTATCATATGCTACATACATGTGTAAATATTGAGCCATTGAGAGAACCAGCTAGATTTGTAAGAAACTCAAAGCAGGGCCCGGAGAGATAGCACAGCGGCGTTTGCCTTGCAAGCAGCCGATCCAGGACCAAAGGTGGTTGGTTCGAATCCCGGTGTCCCATATGGTCCCCCGTGCTTGCCAGGAGCTATTTCTGAGCAGGAGTAACCCCTGAGCACCGCCAGGTGTGACCCAAAAACCGAAAAAAAAAAAAAAAAAAAACTCAAAGCAAGTGGGACCATGCTGGCAAAAGGTAAGCCCTGAATAGAATGAGTCAATAATGGCTCACTCTTTTCTGCAAATAGGAGTGAGGCATTAATACTTGTTACTTTCTCACCTCCCTGCCCCAGACCCAGGTCCTGCACCATGGAGATTAGGAAAAGAAACTGGGGGTCATCCATGGTCTCTATCATTTGGGGGGAAGGACTCAGTGCTCAGAGGGTCTAAGGTCTACTCTAGTTGACACTGACTCATGCTAGGATACAAGGATATAGAACTGCTCAGGTTCTGCAGTGCTGGAGACCACCAGGGTCACCCTGGCAATGTTCAGCCCCAGACCCCTGCCTCTAGTTTCTTGGAAATAAATGAGGTATATTTTTTCCAAAACAAAGGAATAAAAATTTAAAATATTCAAAGTGTAGAGTGGTCTTTTAAAAAATGGAAAAGTTCATAGAACAGGAATGTAATCGTTTTAGGTGCACAACAGAGTGATATTCAGTGCATTTCCCACCCCTATCCAGTTATGTACATCTCCATCAACCTCAATGAAACTCTATGACTCTGACAGCCTGGCAGTCAACAGTCCTCTTTCTGTCCTCATAATTGGACTGTGGTGGGTATTTGTTTCCACTGAATGGAACCCTGTGATACTTGATGGCGGCCAGGGCAGTGATTTTGGCTGCTGTGTGACATATGTTTTCCAGGTTCATCTTCCTTGTTTCAGCACCTTATCCCTGAGGATTTCAGCTTGTGCATTATCATTTTTCATTTGTCTAGGCAAAGTTGGAGGATCATTGAAATTATTTACCAACTTAGTGATTGGAAATAGTACATGCTATACACAATTGTGTGCATGTATTTAAGTGTCTTTTTTCTATTCTTTGAGATGTTTCTAGGAGTAGAATTTCTGAGCATTGTGAATTGCAATTCTGTAAACTACCTCAGGATTGATGGGAGAATCCTTCAGAATTGGGATGGATATAAAGCATGTGACTGAGTCTGTCCACCGAAAAATGCTTTGAAAGAATGACAGTCTCTTTTTCCCATTGTCCATTGGAGCCAAGATTCTCTTTGCCTCCCCTTGTTTCTCCCCATAGCTCCTGTGGAGTTGTGGATGTCAGCAGAGCTGGGAGGGTAAATAGCCACATCAATTTGCTACAGATTGAGAGCTAAGTGGCAGAGTTCATCTGGAAACTGGGTAGACTGGGAACCAGAGTTTAACTCTCAGTGTGGGCAAAATGACATACTGGAACTACACAAGAGAAACAGGATCTATAGGCTCAGAAAAGAAGTAAGGACTGGGAAGATGGTTTAGAGTGGAGGTTTTGGATGTGGGAATGTCAGGCTCAGTCCCGGCGATCACATGGTAACCTCAGCAGTGTGTGAGGAACAGTCCTTAATGCCACATCGAAGTAGTCCCTGAATGCTGCTGGATGTTGCCCCCAAATTAAAATGTAATTAAATAAAGGGAATAAAACTATATGTTGTGCAAAATATTGCTACTCATATCCTTAACTCCACACTGTTGATTTGCTTAAGAGAACGCCACAAAATCTAAGAGCTGAAAAATGGTGAGATTAAAACAATCATTGGGTGGGACATTCATTAATCCAGTATGAGACTTAGGTTCTTGGGGGTGGGGGAAGCTAAATTACAAACTTTATCCAAACCACTTTCTTTTGCTTCTGTGGTCCAATCTTCAGTTGATGAGCATTTAAAAATAGGTATATGACAACAGCTAGTATTGATTCTCAATGATCAGGCTCATGTAACTCAATTCTATAACAAAACTTCTGACTATGGACTAGGTAGTATTGATGACAGAAGTTGGAGTCCTCAATTCTGAGGACTCTACTGGAAGTAGAGATTCAGTATCAGCATGACTGGTTCCAGTGAGGACTTGCCCACAGATGGCTTCCTGGTCCTTGTGTTCTCAATCGGAAAGAAAGCAAGCTCCGGAGTATTGTTCTTACGAGGCACCACCTCTATAGGGATCTGGGGTCTGTCTAAACTTCCCAGTGGACCCTGCTTTTTTCTGGCCCTATGCTAACTGATAAAGCCATGTAGTATCTACATGCATTATCTTTGCCTTGTTATTTTTAGAAACAAGTTGCTTACTGGACTGAGGCCACGGCTGGTAAGTGGCATGAATTAGTATTTTGAATCTTGAATGTCTGTGCCCCTAATTTGGGTATAGTGATGCCAAGATCTTCACTGCAGAACTTTATCCAGAGACTTAAAGACATCCTTTTAAGTTAAAATCTCTATGTAAAAGTTTTTCATGAGGGGAAGGAGAGGAAACCATGAATAAAGTGCAGCAGTCTGCAGAGCTACTGACCTATGAGAACGGATCATGTGAACCTCTTTATTTTCTCCTAACTGTTCAGTGATACCTTCTTGGCAGATTGAAATCCAGCGAGGGGGAATAGTGACACTGTGGAAATGGGCAAACACTGTAAATGAAAATCTTCTCAACAGAAAAGTCAGTTGCAAAATATTTGCTAGTATACAACTGTGTATCACATTAAGACAATTTGGCTTGATCCTGAAACAGTTTGTCTGGTGACCTCTTTATCTGGTTACTTCTTGATAGGACTATTGATCCTAAAGACATTGACACTGGGAAGGCCGTGAGAAATATCAAAAACCAACCTGTCCTTTTGCAGATAGAAAATTCAAATCCAATGAGGGAAAGTGACTTTTCTAAGGTCACACAGTCTTTCCCAGAAATTCTTAATCTGTGTCTGTTTAGGCCAAGCCTGTAGAGCTAATTGGGGGAAAATGCTAGAGACTTTCTGGCAGAGACTAGACATGGAGGCTGCTATTTGGGGAACTATTCTGTGTGGATGGGGTAGTGTTTTCCGGATTTCCTGGCTGTTCCCTCCTCCTGCACTTCCACACCCCACAGGGTGTAGTAGAGAGATAAGCAAGACGCGCACACTGCCATCAATAATGCAGCCTCTTCTGTCTCTGAGTGGAGTCCGTGGAAGTCGATGCAAATAGCACAGCTTGTAAATGTGCAGATTGGATCGGAGCCCCAAAGTGCACCCTAGAAAACACGGCTGCGTGTTCTTCATCTGCAGCTAATTATAACTTTATTCATTACAGTCTGGCTCATAAGATTATAGACCTAAATCAGGAATAGAATATGTGTTACATATATATTTTTGTAATACTTTCCCTCCGTCAGAAGTGAGTCTCTGCCTCCATCGGGAGGGGAGGCGTGAAGTCAGAGTCCCATCCCCAAGTCAGGCATCTGCAATGTGGCATTTTCTGTCGCCGCCCCACACTTTGCTCAAAGCAACGTGGAGGTGTTAATCAACTCAGCAAGCTCCCGCCCCGCCCGGCCCGCCCGGCAAATCAGAGCGCCTGTCAAAGGAAGATGTAGAAGGAGTTATTAATCTTTGGGGCCAAATGTTTTTAATTATGTACAGACAGTCTTCAAATTCAGCTAAATATGGTCGCACAGGTTCAATTTCCCCTTAGCGCTTTCTCCTGTGCACAAGCAGGCCATGTGAGGGGGAAGAAGCAGTCAACCGAGGCTCTGTCTTCCTTCAGGCACATCCTTCCTTTCTTCCTCCAAAGGACCTGACTCTCCAGTGGAGCAATCCCCTGAGGTCCAGCCTTTAGAGTGCTTTTATCTTGTTGGTCTCCCGAGGACACGATCCCTCTTGGGACTTTAAATATCATCATTGAGCTAAAGACAGCAGAACCTGTATCCACAGCCCTTTCAGCACATCCTCTTCAGTATCACACACTGTACAATGCCCGAAGTCCTTGATTGGATGTGTCATGCACATCTCACACCTAAATGCTCAAAATAAGACTTTTTTTTTTCTTTACCAAGCATGGCCTTCTCTGACTTGCCCCTAGGAACCACAGTCTACTATAGCTCACTTGAAACGCATTATCTGGGACTCGGGAGACAGCTCCAAGGACTGGAGCACAGATCTCACACGCTGAAGGCCCTGAGTTTCCTTTCCTGCACCACTAAACCCTTTGGGCATCACTTGCTTCTGCTTACCTACCAACAAGGGAGACATTCTGAATTCTTCTCTTCCTCACCTCAATTATAGCTCAGATTTCTCTCACTCAAGCTCTGCAGCTTCAGTGATTCTCCCTTCTTCCCTTCTTTGCTTTCTGTCTATCTTAACCCTACATGGGTTCTTTCTCACTCAGCACCCAGGTGGCTACATCAGTAAATAAACCATTTCACCCTCATTTGTTAATTATGATGTCAAACATCTTTGGAATAAACTCTAGATCCTTCAAGATCTTCAGAAACGTATTTGTCCATTTCCTCCACCTCCAAATATGCTACTTTCTATTGCTCACATCAAAATTTGGGTTCTATGGCATCATCAAAATCATTTCCGGCTTTAGGCTTCAGACCCCATCATTTTTTTCACACTGCAAGATTCTGATTTCTGTTGTTCACTCGGCTGGAAGCTTTCCACAGTCACCCCATTGGGGAGGCCTTTCAGAGAGGCCAAGCCTGGGTAGGCAGAGGGTTGAAATGCCCCTTCTTCTTCCTTGAAGATGAGTCCTCTTCCCAACATGCCCTTATACAGCAGAATCTCATTGGAAACCAGAATTAAAGGGAGTGAAGGCTGCATGCTGAGAGTCTCCACATCGGGTGCCTTGCAGTGCTCCATGCACAAGTGCAGACAAGAGATCCCTGAAGTCACAACAACCCTCCCATCAGCACCTTCCTGTCCCCACACAGAGAGCACCATCATATGCTGTATATGATCATTCTTTTAAGACCTTTCCCCAAACTTTTCTCTAGTTCTAAAGAATAAGCTCTTTGTCTCTCTCTTTCCACCAAATTGCAAAAGTATGTGGACCCTGCTCTTGGTAATGATGGAAGTTTGTCATCTTGGTTTTCTCTTGTTTCACTCTCTGTGTATGGCTGCCCTGTGACCATCCAGACTGTCTTGTTGCATTGATTAACCTAAACAACACAGTGTGGAAGTTGAGTGCACTTTTGTCCAGGACAGCTTGCAACTGCCTTTCCAGGCCTATTCAGGGTTCCTAGAATGGTGCTGAGTCCGTAAGAATTGCTCAGTACGTTTATATGGAGCTGAATTCATTCTTGAGGACACCATTCCATAGTTATTATCTCAATATAATAAAAAGAACTCAGAGTGTTAAATGGCAGGTCCCTGAAACCCAGAGACCCAGTATTCCAAAGAATAAAGGGGTACACACAATTTCTGAGGAGCAAAGGAGAGTGAGTTTAATCTTGAAGTCTCATTTGGGGGTTTCCCTCTGGTGAAAAGCAAGTTCCCCCCCTTTTACTAAATATGTCAAATGAGGCCTGGCATGAGACACAGATTCATATGGCTTTTTGTGTGCAAACAATATATCCATTATAGAACAGTTTCATATTTCCTCATCTAAGTTGAAAGGGTGGCGCTTTGTATAAACCACATTGTTTGAGGAGCTGAAAATTGTATTCTACAGATTTCATTTTGATAAGAGAATTCAGGCTTTGTCGCCAACCAACATTTTAAGAAGTCACATAAAGAAGCAATGCCTTGAAAATGCAGTTTCTTTACGTGCTAATTCTGGTAGGTATCATCTTTCTTTCCAGTTACTTGTTGGACCCAAAATATTCTTTGTTTAACTAGAAATGTGTGTTGGCCAATGCGATAGTTTTGGAGTAAATATCATCCCCCACCATTTTTGGTGGCAGTTTGCTTGGGTGTGTTACATATACTGTGTCAAGGAGGCCAAAATCATCATCATCATCACTGAAAACACCACCACCATCAACATGCACATACATTGTGATCCTTCTGTGTGCCAGGCATCTTGCTAAATACTTTATATGCTTTGTCTTGTTTGATCCTCACTATAGTCTTGGGAAGTAGATTCCTTGGTTCTCCACATTTGATGGATGGGGAATAGGAATACAAAAGAGGCTTCAGAGTTTGTTTAAGGTCTTAGGGTTGATAGAATGTGGAATGGCTTGGCAATGCAAATCTGCACTTGGAGCATTCTCTGGAGACTTTTGATCTTCTGAATTATCTTTCAAAGACATCTTGGCCTGGTAGAGCGAATACTGGTGTTCAAGTCAGGCCAAGACCTCAGTCCTAACCCCAGCTCTTATTACTTATCAGTTAGGTGACCTAGAGCAAGTAGCTAAATTTATTTGATCTTGACTCTCCTTCTCCTGGTAGGGAAGTTATGAATAGTATTTTTGAAATACTGGACAAATAATCTCAATAGAGTAACTGCTCATGACTGGATTTCACAATTTTCTGGGCACTTACCATATTCCCAGGGAAGAATTGTCCTTTTTCATCTACTCCTCAGAGCAGCTCTACTGACTGGTGCTTTTATTCTGTCTACTTTTCACACAATGGGAGATGGACTTAGGGAAATGAAGTTACTCAATAGACACGAAACTTACTGGTGAAATATAACTCTTCACACTGTTTCTTGACTTTGCAAAATATAACTTTATATCTCTGAAGCTCAGAGTCCACATTCAAGACACAAATTACCACTTTATAGGGTGTGGGAACAGTGGATTGGTGTAAGGTGAGTAACAGTAAATAATATTCATTTCTTTCTCCTATCACCTTCCTCTGATACCCTAGAAGAGATTGCGTTTTTTTTTTTTGATCTGTTTTGCCAAGTGCATCTATGGCAAGATTGCAATTTTTTAAGAGACAGGGGTGATATAATTATTGTCCCTAAACACGTTGTTTAAAGAAACTGCCTTATTGCACGTAGTAACAAATGACTGACTGAATGAACAGAATAGAGAGGTGCTGAACAAAGGAACAAGGTATACCCTCCCCTGCCCCCAGATCCTTAAGGCCATGATCTGAAAGTTTGGGTGCATCATTAGGATGCTACTGTCATACAAACCCATCTCTTATGGCCACAGTTACTACACACTGACAGCAAGGGGGGGAAGTTCTAGGCTGCCACTCTTTGCCAGGAAGGCAGTCATAAAGCCAGGGCATCCATGTGCCAGAGGAGCAAATGATTCACAGGCATTCGTTGCTCTGTGTAGGAAGGACAGACTGGAAGCAAACTGTAGTGTGCTCCAGGGTCTGCCTCTCGGTACTGTGAGCTTGGCAGTCTGGCCAGGAGTGAGCTTTTTACCATAAACATTCAGGGCATGCTGCTTATGTTTTAAAAGTGACGTGTTTTAATTTCTAGCCAAAAATACTATATGTTTGGATTGCAGTTTCTCAAGTTGCTAAAAAATTATTCAGAGGAGATGAAAACCTGCCATGCGGTAGAGGAAGCAGCCTGATGTTTAATGCAAAGGCTAAATCAGTTCTCAGGGAAGCATGGTTTTCTCTGCAAGCCAGGCCCTGAGAGCGGACACTGCAGACTTTCAGACATTTTTAGTTGCCTTTGGATTGGTGTCAGCTCTGGCCAACTTGGGTCCTTTGGGCATAGCATAACATCAGGACAATGGGTTTGAATTTTTTTCAAAGGGGCTGGGTTAAGTTAAATTAACAGTGCTCAGATTCTCATGTCTTATGATGTTTGGGTTACTTTTTTGTTCTCCAACATGATGCCCTACAGTCAGCAGCCATCACCTTGATTGTGACCAGTTACCACTGTAGGACTGTGAACAGAGGACTCGTGGCAGCTGAGTGTCCAGAAATAGCATGTGTTACTTATGCTCATATCTTCTGGCTAGTATTGACCACCTGGCTATATCCAGCCACAGGGGCCAGGAAATACAGTCTTCTCTGTGCCTAGAAAGAGAGCTAGATATCTGAAAGCAGCAGCAAGAAGTTTCATTTTAGATATTTCATGCACACGCACTCATTGAAAGAGAAGGGAAACCATCATCATATCTCAGGGGAAGGGAAAGCTTGACTCCTGGGTTTTTGAAAAAATCTATTCTGTGCAGGAGACAAGATTTTTTTTCTTCTTTCTTTTAACATCTAAGAAATTGTTTATAAATTCTCTCTGTACTTGAAAAACAACTAAGCCATTAGAGTTAAGATGGACTCCGGCACACATACATGTGTGTGTGTGTGTGTGTGTGTGTGTGTGTGTGTGTGTGTTTGTGTGTGTAGTGGTAGATCAGAAGACAGAAAGAAAAAGTGTGTTTTAGTCTAGGGTGATACAAAACCTTCCTTGAGCCTAAAATAATGCTGATAGATTGGTGGAAAGATCTGGAAGTCTGCTGTGTCTGGGCCTCATGGGCTCACAGTCTGCCTAGTAAAACAGGATTCAACAGACTTTGTGATGTGAAATTATTATTTTTTTTAGTAGGTCTGAGACAGTGATGTCTTTATGTCAGGATGGCTCAGGTATTGCACCCCCTCTTTCAGGAAGCACTGTGATGAGACCAGAAGAACTAATGGCCACAATAAGCAACATCCGTCCTATTTCTCCACACTCAACTTCCACGTGTTCCTATTGACAACCCTCTGCAGTGTACCAAACACCATTATCGGTATTCCTCAGAGGATATCCTGAAGACCTAGTGGGAAAGAACCCACAAGATTTCCTGTTAAAAAGTGACTGTACTGAGGCCTCAGGACAGCAAGTTGTATCTTTCCACCTCAAGTTCATTGTTGTGGGATGTGTATTTCTTCCTCAAATTCATAGATGGATACTTCCCCCTTAGTGATACTAGGAAGTTGGGCCTTTGAGAAGTAATTAGATTTTGATGAAGCCAGGGGATGGAGGCCTCTTGACTGAATTGGAACCCTGAGTGAAAAAGAGATACCTCCTGCCATCCCCCAGGAGGACATCCACGAAAGGAACTGAAAGCCAGGAAGAGAGATCTTTATAAGACTGAATATACTTTGACCTGAGACTTTCCAACGTCCAGAACTGAAAGGATAAAGTATTAGTTGTTTAGCCACTCATCCTGTAGTGTTTCATTAAACCAACTCAAGAAGATTAAAATATTCAACCTTATTAACGACTACAACTTGGACATACCAATGTGGGAGAACCTCCATTCTGTGTTCCAATAGAGTTAATATCAGATTTTTCACACCTTTTCTCACTAGTTACTAGGAAGAGAATGAGTTAACTTATGGGTACATTTCAGAGAAGAAATTGAGTATTTAAAGCTTGGGTTTCTATGCTTTTTTTGCTTTTTGTACCTAAATCCAATTCTACAGAGGATACCATCCGGGGCCTAGTGCTTGTTGGTAAATTTTCCTAAGAAGGGAAATGTGGCTAGCTCATTTACTGGATGGAGACACCAAAGCCTTCTGTGACCATGAGTCTAAAGCCTTGGTATTCAAGTGACTCCTATCACTAACATTTTAATTTCCATCTGTGTCCAGTGTTTTATATAAGGCAAGCAAAGGTAGGAGGAATGATCATTTCAAGATGCCAGTTTCAGTAAATGAACAGTTTCATGCAGTTGGATTAAGTAATGTATTGAATTTTCCAGTCATTCTGAAATATTTTTTTCTTTATTTCAAAAAGAACTGATTTCTAGTGCTTTTTGGAAAGGTCCACATTTTGTTATGTCTTAATTACCCATGATACTAATTCTTAGCCCATGATAAGCTCATAGTTAGTCTTTTCAGAACAACTAAAGACTAATAGAGGTGCAGGAAGCTGGAGAACGCACAGAGGAGGCAGTCTGAAAAATCCTGATACCCTGCCTCTGTGGTCCAGCAAGACATGTAAGCAGCAGCTCTCGGAATGCTTTGTGAATTGTGGTCAGAAACATGGGACCAGTGGAAGTTATTTAGCTCAGCCAGTACCTCAAGGTAGAACCAACTTGACAACTCTTTGGGGGCTGGAAGTCTCTAAACGAGTGTGACCTGAGGCCACAGTGGGGGTGCTTATGGCTTCCTAAGGCAGTACATCTAAAAACTAAATAGCTCTGACAATAATCGTTGTTGGACTCTGATGGCAATTATCACCATTCTTATTACATCTGGCCTTTATAGAGTCTGCCTGGATGCCAAGTCTAAGTACTCTGCTCAGATGATCTCATTTAATCCTTCAAGAACTCTACTCCAGAAGACTTTTTTTCTATTCTTATTGTATTGAGAAGGAATCTGTCTGTAGTTGAGGGAGCAGGGGACAGCTAAGCAGTGCTTCAAATCTCAAAATTTCAGTTTTCCAACACCAAGACTTGATAATTTAAATACTTAACTTAGGTTCATAATCTGTCTTTGTTGGTATTGTCTCTCTCTCTGACCAATTATTTGCTCTAGATCTGCTATTTAGATCCTATAGGTCTTGCCTCCCTTTCTCAAAAAAGTCTCTCAGAGTTATTTTTTTATTTGTTTTGAGCCAAGCTTGGCAATGCTCAGAAATTATTTTTGGTTCTGTGCTCAGGGGACCATATGCGGTATAAAATCCCAGTTGGTCCTGTATCAGGTAAATACCTTACCTACAGTACTATTGTTCTGGCTCCCAAAATTCTGTGAGTAGCAACCATGTGCCCTGAACTATGAACTTTTCCTTTCCTGAGAACCCCGGTTCAGATCCTTATCTGGTCTGATAAAAAGCCTCCCAACTTGAACATTATCCTCAAGGCCATTGATTTGGGAATGGTGGGGCAACCTCCTTTGAAGAATCAGAAGAGAGAATAGGCTCAGTCAGTAGATAAAAATCAGTTTGTCATATCCCTGACTGGGAAAATTGGAAAACTTATGTTCATACCATCCAAGAGCATCTGGGAACCACTCTAGAAAGCTGACTCAATCTAAGTTCCATCAGTGAAGTCCCCACTGGACAACTTCCCATTAACTATGCACTAATTTTCTCCTTTTACTGTCTGGTCCTGGGACAGCTATCTTTTGAAACCAGAGAGTTGGACTTGACAATGGTGCCTTTTTAGAATTTAGGCAACGATAATACCATTAGGGACAAACCTCACAGCTCAGGGGCCAGAGCAATAGCACGATAACTTGAGAACAAAAGAGTTAAACTGTTGAGGTTATAGCTACAAAGGAAAAAAAAAACTTAGAAGCAGTAAGATTGATCAAGTGGGTGATTTCTTTCTAGGCCAACACTTCTTCCAACTAGATAAATTCTGTTGAAGTGATGTAGTATTGTATGTGGGGAGGGGCAGAGAAGGAGAATGAAACAGGGAAGAGAGAAAAAAGCAAAAGTGATGTTAATCTGGAATTGGAAATAACCCTTTGCTCCCTCTTGCTTCACCCAGACTTCTTGTACAAGCCCAGCAGCACCTAATGAGAACAGTAAGACAAGACATAGGAACACTCATCTTTTATCTGAGCAGGACCCAAGAGGGCAGGTTTGTAGGTTTTTTTTTGGGGGGGTGTCATATCCAGCAGTGTTCAGGGGTTACTGTTGGCTCTGCACTCATAAATCGCTCCTGGCATGCTTGGAGACCATATGGGAAGCTGGGATTCGAACCACCATCCATCCTGGGTAGGCTGCGTGCAAGGCAAATGCCCAGCACTGCACTATTTCTTTGGCCCATTTGCAGAATTTTTTTGACTGAGTGAAAACCAGGTGATTAGAGGTGGGTGAGTTTCCTGGGTTTCTCTAGTTAGCAGAGAGTCAAGAAAGCAAGGTCCTTGAAGCACTGTGGTCTCCGCAGAAGACAGAAGGCTCCTGGATGGGTGGGAGGTGACCATGGGACAGATCTGAAGATTATTGTGTTCTTTCCACAAAGACAAAGAGGGGAGAAAAGTAAGACCTAAATTCACAGTTTGACAGTTAAAATAAGTAATAGGTAGGGAGATAGCATGGAGGTAAGGTGTTTGCCTTGCATGCAGAAGGACGGTGGTTCAAATTCCAGCATCCCATATGGTTCCCCGTGCCTGCCAGGAGCGATTTCTGAGCAGAAAACCAGGAGTAACCCCTGAGCACTGCCGGGTATGACCCAAAAACCAAAAAAAAAAAAAAAAAAAAAAAAAGTAATAGGTTTGAGCTTGTATTTATAGTACAAGTTAAAAAACTTACTAAGTATCAGGTTGAAAAAAAAAGAAAATGCTGGCAAGTCAAAAAAGAAAAATAGAATTTAAATCCATAATCCAAAATAATTTAACCCTCCCACAGACAACCACAGTTAATATTTTCACACACATAGATTAGATACCTAGAAGAATCAAAATCTGACTTATTTTACATGAACAATATTTCTGGGATTTAGATTCTTAACTTCATAGCACAATGATGGGAAAATGCATTAGGCTGGAAGACATAGTATGCCGTGTGTGGTAAGAAATAATTAAATGTAAAAAAGTTTAATATAATTTCATTCCAGGGAATGTACCGAAGTATGGATTACAAATACCAGACTGCGGAAAATGTCTCTTTTGATCTGAAAATGGAAAAAGAACTTAGATAAAACCTATATATTTAGTGATGTCAATGCAATGCTGCAGTTTCTCTGTGAATGTGCACATTGACTGCCAGAAGTAGCAAAGCCTATTTCAAAAGCATTCTATCGCAATAAAATATGCTGAGATTTTTCAAACTTGGGAGGCCCTTCTGCATCAACAAAGAAGGCAGTGGCAAAAATCACTGGCCATCAAGAGGTGTGGCGACCACTTTTGAGACATGGTCACTCTTTAGAGAAGTGCTTTGTCTTGGTGATACTTTTCCTTTGCTATTTTCTTTTATTTTGGGTATCTGGAAACTTACATCTGGCTAGAAAGTGACCTTTGTCCCAGCCCAACAGCCCTCTGCTGTGTGTCAGCTCACTTCCATCTCTGAGAACTACCTCCTCCCCCATCCAAGCAGCTCTGTGACCCCCAGACTGCTCATCAGCCTGTGGCACTGGGGACTTGTCACTGATGATTACAGAAGCAGGAGTTTTTATAGATGCTAACTGTAAAAGAGCCTTTCAGAATACAGATTCTAAAGATGTAAGATCTTCTAATGCATAGGTGCTTTCTGTTTTAGATCCCCAGATAAAATGTTTCTTACCATTTCTAC
The DNA here is from genome assembly GCF_024139225.1 of Suncus etruscus. Classification (NCBI taxonomy): domain Eukaryota; kingdom Metazoa; phylum Chordata; class Mammalia; order Eulipotyphla; family Soricidae; genus Suncus; species Suncus etruscus. Next base: position 39,058,760 of record NC_064853.1, read on the forward strand.
AAAGATGTATGTACTGTAATACAAAAGACACATAATACAAATGTATATACACAGAGAATGCATATAATACTAACATTACTAAACCACTTTGATACAAAAATATGTGTATATGTGTGTTTATGTGTAAATGTATGTTCCATGGAATTCTACTATATAGATCAGCCACAAGTTTTTAACTAATCATCTTCTGCTACATATTTTGTTTGCTTCTAAGTTTTGTTGTTAATCCTCCACACATACCACCAAATTGCAATGGGTATCCTTAAGCATAAAGAACTTTAGGGAATTTCCCTAGTGGAGCTCAAGATATTTTCAACTAATCAAGCTGGAAGTTCAGGATGCATTGATGCTTAGAGTCTGTGGTTCTGGGAATGTCCAGGTCAGCCTAGTGTTGCTTGGAATTCCTCAGGCCATATTTGGTGGTGCTCTGGGGCTGGTAAGACTACACTCAGAAATCCTTCAGAGAACATGTGATGCTGAGGATAAAACCCTGGGTAACTGCTGTACCTATCTCCTGAACTTATTAAGTTTGCATGCTCCTTAGCTAGACTCAAACTAAATTTTAAGAAGGTAACTGGGTGAGTCAGATTGTATGCATATTTTAAAAATTGTGAGACTTATTGCTAAATTGGTCCCAAGAGAGATGGGACCAATTCACACCTAATTCAGCAGGGAATGGGAGTGAGAGTTTTTTTTACACTGTCTCCAACCCTGAATACAATCTTCCCTTCTGTTTCTTCCCTCTTAAATCGTAAGGTATCGTACTGGTGGCATAGATTTATGTTGATGACATTCACTTTCTTCTGGTTTAAGAAATGCCTACTATGGGCTGGAGAGAGACAGCATAGAGGGTAAGGCATTTGTCTTGCGTGTGGCTGACTCTGTTTTTATTTTTTTTAACACCATGTGACTCATTGAACATCATTGGGGGCAGATTGCGAGGATGGCTCAGCATTGCAGGACCCCAGCAGCATACTTCCAGAACTCGAGCAGCACCACATCCTCAGGCCTAAGAACTGTCAACCTGGTTGGCTGAAAACTGCTGGGACAAGTCCCAGAGTCCTCCTGAGCACCATGCAGAAGACCACCTTATTCTCCCAAAAGAGAAAAAGAAATGGTTACTAGTGTTCTTAGCTCATTTTTCTAGAGAGGCAGCACTTTTATTATTCATTTATATAAATTTATGAGTATATGCTTCTTATTTATCAATGGGTTTCTGGTTTACTACAAAGCCTTACATTATACTTTATTCTATGTTTTAGAAATTATAACTACTTTTAAAGAATTTTATTGGCCAAACCTCACCATTTTTAAATTTACGATTTTTTGGTACCACTTTCATATTACTCTGTGAAAAGGTAAGAAGTTCAGGATTATAACTGTGATCTTCATAAATGTTCGTATTTCTCAAACAAGATGTATCAGGTTGTTCTTGTTTGCAGCCACGTATAGATTTCAAAGCCATTCTTAATAACCTCAATGAAATGCCAGCATGGAGCTGGGTGGTTCTCAGGACTCCAGCTCTATTGCTCACCCTGTCTCTCATCTCTGTCTTCTTCTGGGGATTGGCTCCACTCCCAATCTCTGTTCTTGGATATTTTCACAGAAAGATCTAAAATCCAAAATCCCTCTGCCTCATGGCAAACTGGCTGCCACTGAGACCAGAGAGATAGTGTAAGGCAGTAAAGAGCTTGCCTTTCAGGCAATCTGCCTGATTAAAATCCTGCCACTGTATATGGTCCCTTGAGCCCCACCACAAGTGATGCTGAGTAGAACCAAAAATAAAAAAAGCCCTGAGCACCACTGGATGTGGTCCCAAAACAAAAACAAACAAAAAAGATGGCTGCCAGGAGCAACCAGGGACTTGCTAAAAGTAAGGGATTCCTGGCACAAAGACAAGAATAGAGTCCTAACATACTGTCTGCTATAGAGTCTCCATGATATTCATGGGGAATTAGCTCCAGGACCTTCATGGATATCTATACTTAAAGATGCCTTTATATGAAATGATGTAGTGTTTTCATATAATCTATGCACCTTCTGTATATTTTACATTTTCTATAGGTTACTTATAATATATAATACAATAGAAATTCTATATAAGTAGCTTTTATATAAATAACTTTTAAACTATACTGTTTAGGGAATGATGACAAGAAAAAAATCAGTATAGCACAGAAGCAATCTTCCCAGGCCTAACTGCATATTATTTTCTACCTGATATTGGTTGAATCAGAGGCATTAGAGTCCATGTATATATAGGACTGACTGCATAGCACTTTGACCTTATTATGAGCACATGAGTTTCACTGTGGTTTAAGTCTGGTATGTAAACTAATCACTATGAAAGGAATTTATGTAATCTATGTTGGTTTAGACCAATCACTCCTGCCAAGGGCAGAGTAAATCGTAAACATTTTTCTCAGTGGAGAGTGGGTAGGGTATTGTGGCTGTTTGAGTAACAACCATAACATTCTCTTAGCTGTATTTTGCACTCTGGGTGGGAGGTTGGCTATCATTTAGAATTGTGGAAATGGAGTTGGGCAAGCCTAGCTTTGAATCATGGCATCATTCAACTTTGACCTCAGCTTAATAATGCCCACCTCGGTAAGTGTTTGTAGGAGGAGTCAATGATCCTCTGTGTGGGAGAGCTTGAACCTGAGCACTGTACCTGACTCATGACAACCAATTAAAATGACAACTCTAAACTTTTCTTTCTAGATTTCACCCTATAGGAAGCAGGAATTGAGGGCATTTTTGAGTGCTCATGGTTCCACCGGGCACATCAAGTCATGGGCTATATTTTCTTCCTCAGGAGAATACAATCAACAAACAACCCTTCTTTCTTCTCTTTTAGAATGGGGGATCCTTCATAAGTCTCTCTGCTTGTAGCTTCCAGAAAAGATAGCTCTGGACACAGACCTGAGCATAGTCACAATAATCTATGGTTTTGGTTTTGGTTTTGGTTTTTGTGACATACCAGGAAATGTACATGGTTACTCCTGAGTCTGCACTCATGAATCACTTCCAGCAGATCTCAGACCCTGCTGGAGATGCCAAGGATCAAACCCAGATTGGCCCCATGCAATCAAGTGTCTTTACCCGCTGTGTTATCTCTCAGGCCCTTAATACCTAATTTTAAAGTCGGGATTAAACTGGGCTTATTTATTTTTAACTTTTCAAGTTTTAAACTTGTTTTAAACTTTGGGAGAATAAACCTTTTCCCCAAAACTATGCCCAATAGGAGCTCTGGAAACCAAGAAAACAGATGCATATATCTATTTAAATGATGTCTGGTCTGTAATGTGTATTTGTTTGTTTGTTTTTTTCCTATTGAAATTGTTCTTGTAAGTGAGCATCCTTAACAGTGTCTTCCCAGGAAGTAAATGCTTCTGATAACTGAAGCCCATTGAGCAAACCAAAATAAGAACCCTCATTTATCAGGATCTGAACCCCAAACACACAGCATGATCCCCACTTTCTTAGGGCTTCAAAATGCAGAGTGGATATCAAAGTGCAAGTTCCTATTTGCCACTCCCCTTTCCTCTCTCCTCTTCAGGTCTCATTGGCCCAATTGTTAAGGAGTCAGTGAAAGCCAGGGCTTCTTTCAGCAGACCAGCCTGCAAGGCTGTGGCCAAGTTCCCTCCAGGGAAATCGACTCTCTCACACAGGCTGGGAGTGAGCCAAGTCCTAATGCGGTGTCCTCCGAAGGCGCACCCTGCTTCACCATTTCAAATGCAATATGCTTATTGCCAGTCTGATTTTTATTGGGAAAAAGCAGTGGTGTACTTTCCAGGTCCCTGGGGTCTGAATTAAAATAAAGGAAGTACTTTCAAAAATCAAATCCAAATAGCAGGACTTGGAAGCATGCTGTTAGGCAAGGGTATCACAGACCTTAGAAACTGCTTCCACACCAAACCCCGAGACAAAGCCTCCTGGTAATTGCATTTGGAGGTCCCAAAGGCATTGGTAATGGGGACCAGCTTCTCTCAGAGTCCTGTCTGCATTGTATAGCAGATAGAGTGCAATGCGACAGTATAGGAAGGATCTGCCGAGGGCAGTATTCCGGGCCATGTGATAAATGCTGGAGAGAGGGCCTCTGCCTCCTTTCACAGACGAGGAAACTAAAACACAAACACACAAAATGACTTGTCTCTAGTTGCACAGGTAAAAAGGACAGAGCTGAGAGATGAGCTCAGTACCAGAATCAATATGCTTTCCACCAGGACAATATTTTCTAACTACAACCTGAAAACCATTAGATTAGCAGAGGTGCCCAAACTTATGTGGCCTGCTGCCCCCCTTTCTGGAAAAAAAAAATCACTCAGCCCTGGAACTCTACTATCTTTAAATTAACCATCAGAAAGCAGTGTCTCCTGCTAAGAATTGTAACCAAGTCTACTGCCATCCCCCTGTGCTCCTGGGGGAGCCAGGGTGAATCCCAAATCACTAATTTGGGAAATCCTGCACTAGAAAGTCCCCAAAATCACTTCAATTGGTTGCAGCCAGAATTTTTCAAAGATAAACTTGAATAGGGTGGGAGATCTGACTCACTTGCATGGTAAAAATAAGTACTATTCGTCATATATAGGACATGCCACCATAGATATTGATACCTATCCCTGAAGACAAAGTCCACTTTGTTCAAGTCCCTTCCATAAAATAATGCCATTTTTGTGTGTCACCAAAATATATCCTCCTGTATACCTCAAATCATCTTGATTACTGACACAACCCAATACAATATAATGTAAATACCATGTAGATAACTATTACTCTCTATTTTTAGGGCATGATAATAAGGAAGAAAAACCTGTATCTAATCAGTGCAGATATAATTATTGTAGACCCAACTACACAGTCTGTATTCTAGCTGCGCAGATGGTTGAATACCTGGCTGTGACTGCTGTGGGCACAGAGGGGCAGTCCTTCCACGTTTATAACTGGAACACAAGAAGTTTGTCTGTTCTGGTTGATGCAGTGAAATGTATTTCTTTTTGTGGTCACAGGCTAAACATTGAAGAAAACCTCTGATCTCACAGTAGTGAGAGCTAACACGGACTAGGAGTTTAGATTATGCTCGGGTGTTTCACCTCGATGGGTTTAATTATAAGTATGGAGAAGGCACTATTGATGTTATTCCTGATTATAGTTGAGAAGCTCAGCATTCAGAGAGATGAAATAATCTGCCAAAGGTCACAAAGTTAACTAACAGCAAAGCCCGAGTTTAAACTTAGATCATCTGGCTTTAGCATTCATACTCTTAACCTTGTCTAGACTGTATTTCTGCTCAGGATGCCAAGAGGCTTTCTGACCTCTAGAACTACACAGTCAAGGCTGTGGGTCATGATTATGTTATGCTGGTGGGAGCAACTAGCTCTGTTACCATCTCCAATCGCCTTGTCTCTCACCTCTCTCTATTTCCATTCGCAAGACAGGCTCGCAAGACCTCTCTTTTGAATCTGTAGTTTCAAATTTCTCTCATCCTCCTCTATTTTAGATTAATTAACCTCCTAATTATTTAGACATTCATTCACCAACTTGTGCAATTCAAATTTCTTACACTTCAGGGGATGTGTCTATATCATGTGTATTCTGCTGCAAATCCCACGTGGTGGGAAGGGAAGTGGAGGGGGGAGATTTGTAGAATCAATTTTTTAAAAATTCCGATGCATTTCTGAGGCATCTGAAGTGTTGATGAGATAGCTGGGGTTCTTGGGTGCTTGACTTTTAAATTCACATTTCTGAAAAGCAAGATACAAAATTGATTATACAGTATGATCTCAACTGTGTTAAAAATGTATATAGAAAGGGTTGGAAGGAAGTGAGCAGTGGTGCCTCTGGGTGGTGGGTGATGGGTGATTTTGATTTTCTCCTTTCGTTCCTCTGCTCCCCCCCCACCCCAAATTTCCTGCAATTGATAAAGAGTGTAGCTTTTAAAATTCACCAAGTAAAATTGAGTTTCCAAGGTAGAATATGAGACTAGGTGTAATTTTAAGGAATTGAGAGGTGGGGATATGAACTACATGCAGCATACTTGTGACATCTAAGCAGCTCACCAGGGCCCCCAAGCCAAGGAGTATATAATGTGACATGGTGACCCTTACCCACATGGCTATTCCCCAATCTTTTCCTAATGCCTCAATGAGCTTTGGGGAACAGTCAGGTCAGCATCTAGATTCTGCATCTGAGAGTTTCATGGAGGTTAGAACCAACTACTTCAAGGTAAGCCATTATAGAGTCTGACTTCCCATTGTTCCTGGACTAACCCCTTGTCATATTCATCTTTGAATCCTTATGGCTAGATATGGGTTTCATATTTCTCTGGTCCTCAGATAGATAACAGATGTTTGAGGAATAAATGGACATATTCATTGACCTCTGCAGTAAGCACTAATTTGAGGTTTGGCCTAATTTAGAAGGATGACGTGGGTTTGGTGTCTGATGCATTTTAAATAATTATACTTAGTACTCTGAAAATAAGAGAGCAGCTTGTAGCAAGGTTTCTCTTGAGCTGCTTTATTTGGGGGAGATGCTAATCTCAATCTTGGCCAACAGGCAAGGGGCTTTATGGGATTAGTTAAGCAAATGGACTCTGACATTAGAATGACTTTAGGCTCTTGATAGAAAAGTAAAAAGGAACAACAATGTAATAACCAAGGGGTGTTGTAAGACTGAGTAAGATAATACACAGAAAACTGAGAACAATGTCTGGCCATGGTGAGTGCTCACAAAAATGTGGGTGATGCCTGAATGTGTCCTGGGGATATGCTGTTCTGATGAGTTAGGGTCTGAAACAAAGTTTACCCTAAAGTGGTGACAGCCTATGAATATTAGGCACTGAAAATGGAGAATAAAAGGTTTCTAGAGGAAGGTTAGAAAGAAATGAAGGGGGCTAGACTGGTTGTGTAAGAGAGGCAGAGAGTAAGAGGTGCAGCAGTAAATTAGAAGAGTTTAAGTTCTCAGAAAGAAAAGAACAAAGGATTTAAAAGCACTAAAGAACCAATATTTGAATCCAATTCTATGAATTCCCTGAGAAGCCATTTATATTTCAGGGTTTCAATGCCTTTAGTCAATATGAACACATCAATAACTTTGTTTCTTAAAGAATTCACTGGAATTTCTTTTTTTTTTTTTTCCTTTTGACACTCAGGGGTTACTCCTGGCTATGCGCTGAGAAATCGCCCCTGGCTTGGGGGAACCATATGGGATGTCTGGGGGCCGGGATAGAACCACTGTCCGTCTAGTGCTTGCAAGGCAGACAGATGCCTTACCTCTAGTGCCACCTCTCCAGCCCCAAGAATTTACTGGAATTTCTATGGGACCAGAGTGATAGCACAGGGGTAAGGTGCTTTTCTCGCAGGCATCAGGCTCTGGTTATATTCCTGGCACTGCATATTGTCTCCTAGACACTGCTAGAGTGATTCCTGAGCACAGAGCCAGGATTAGTCCCTGACTCCTCCCTTCCATTGCTGCCATCTACACACACACAAGAAAAAAATAAAAGCAAGAATTCAACAAAATTTCTTATCCAGGGGCACAAGATTTTTTTGCCATTGGGCTAGGCTTTTCAATTCTCTTCTTCTATTTTCCATCTATCATTGACTGTTATTTTCAGTTTCCTTGATATGTCATATACCTTCATGCCACAGTGCCTTTGCATATGCTATTTCTGTCACTAGTGATTACACCTCTTTTAGTCTTAGTATAGCAAAGGCCCAGCATTCAAGATAATGCTAGAATTTGCATTAGGCCAGATTTATTTTTCAGAACTTTACCTATGTGCTAACATGATATTTTCAGCAAAACTGGGAGGTAGCTACTCTTTTTTGTTTGCTTTTGGGCCATACTTGGTGGTGCTCAGGGCTTACTCCTGGATCTGTGATCAGGGATAGCTACTGGACTTGGGGAGCCCATGTGGGGAGCTGGGGATCAAACTTGGGCTGGCTTTGTACAAATCCCTAATATGTACTATTATTATCAACATGTTGTGCCTGGAGAAACTGAAGCTAAGATCATTAAGTAATCATGATCAAATAACTAGTACATGACTAGTTCAAGACATTGCTGGAATTCAAGGTTTATCTCAGGAAAACCAAAAGGCCACATGTTTGCCAGACCTTCAATTATAATGGCCAGCAATTTAAATTCTTGACAATAATTCCAAGTGAAAACTTTTCCATCCACTTGTAGATACATTGACAAGACTTAGGAGAAAGATCTTTGCCAAGTTGCCTTAGTCGATATCTTGTTCCTGAACCTGTCCTGCTTGAAGTGTGCAATGGATAAAAATATTTTCATAGAAACCATGCCCACAAATGCAGCTGCCATGCCTGGACCTGGCCAGCTCCATAATTTACTCTGTCCTTGAAAGAGATGTGAACCAAACCATGAAAAATTTATCGGTACTCAACCATGCAGCTGAAAGCTGGCAATCTTGGAAGGAGAGGGGTGGGCCAAGTCCTTGTTCTGCCAAAGCTATTCCTGCTGCACTCATCACCCACGATCACTGTTTTGCCTAAACCACTACTGCATTACTTTTCTATGGCTCTCTGCAGAAACACCAATCTGGCCAAACCTTTAGGTATGCCAGTATTTGGGCTAATATCATCAGGACTTTTTTGGAGTTAGTGCAGGGATATCCTACCCTTGCCTTTTCATACTTTTGAAAGCTGGGCAGCCCAAAACATGCCCCACAGAAACTGTGGTATCAACAATAATGCTTGAAATTCCTAGATCATGTGGCCACATTTGTAGCCACGTGACAGCTCCATTTTTATTTAATACTGCCATCCTGTAGGAACACAATTTAGATGCCAATGCTTCTCTAAAGCCATCTGATGTTCAGAAACCAGTGAAGTAATAGAATGGCCAACTAGCAATAAAAACTTACTAAACTTTCTGACAACGACTTAATAATCTTATTGGAGATCCGATAATTTTTTACAAATTTGCTTGTTTCATCATATTTTCTCTTTTTTTCTTTTCTCTTTTAATAATTTCCCTCCAACTGACTTGGAAACAAATGTATTATGATCATCTTTGTCAATTAGGTGATACATGCCTTTAAATAAAGTAAATTAAATTTGTAAAGTATTTTCATACTCTTGGAATTACCTTGTGAGCACACAACTACATTGTATCACCAGTGTATTAATATAAGCATTAAATTTTAGGAGTAGAGATACAGGTCAGATGTTAACATGCTTACCTTGCACATTGCCAACCGCAATTTGATCCTTGGGCTCTCATATGGTTCCCTGAATAGTGCCAGGGAATGATCCCTGAACCAGAAGTAGACCCTGAGCACTGCCAGATTTGTTTCTCTACCTCATTCCCTCCAATAGGATATAAAAATTATGTAACTGGATATTCGTATTTTAGATACTTAAAAATAAGAGCTTAAAAATAAGAGTTCAGGGCTGAAGCAGTGGCACACTAGATGCTGGCACTAGCCTAGGATGGACTGAGGTTCAATTCCCCCAGCGTCCCAGATGGTTCCCCAAGCCAGGAGCAATTTCTGAGTGCATAGCCTCTGAGCATCACAGGGCGTGGTCCAAAAAAAAACAAAATAAACAAACAAAACAAGAGTTTAGAGACCTGAGAGATATCACAGTGGTAGAGTGTCTTGCATGTGGCTGACCCAGGACAGACCTGGGTTTGATCCCTGGCATTCCATATGGTCCCCCAAGCCAGAATCGATTTCTGAGCACATAGTCAAAAATAACCCCTGAGCATCACCAGGTATGGCCCAAAACCAAACCAAAATAAAACAACAACAAAAAGAATTCAGTGAGCTATTGAGGATAAAAGACAAGTCATATTTCAATTACCTACAGCCTTGATTCCCCTCAATTTCTGTCTTCTCTTTTCTCCTTTACCAAAATAAATAGTAAGATAGTTATTTCCAAGCTAATTTTTTTTCAGTGAAGCAAAAATAGTTTTTATTGAAAGAAATTTAGAGAAATGTGAAGGGAATAAAGCATGAGAAAAATGTGCTCAAGAGAAAACATGGCATCTCCAGAAGGGCTTTTGGGAGAATTTATATATAATTTCTCCAAATTGTCTTGACCTGGCGTTCTCTGCACACATAAAAGTTAACCTCTATGTTGTCACAGTGAAAGTCTTAGGCTCTTTTTGTTTGTTTGTTTTTTGTTTTTCTTTTTTGCGTCACACCTGGCTGTGCTCAGGGGTTATTCCTGGCTCTGCACTCAGAAGTCACTCCTGGGAGTCTCAGGGAAACATATGGGTTGCTGGGATGCAAACCAGGGTCTGTCCTGTATTGGCCACATGCAAGGCATATGCCTTACCACTGTGGTATCACTACGGCCCCAAGTCTTGGACTCTTGATCCTTTCAGAGTCATATTACAATCTTCATATCCTTTGTAATTTCTTTTTTTTTCAGGGGTCTACCTTTCTCTGAGTGGTGCCTCAGTTTCCCCATCTCCAAAGAATCTGGGATTTGCATCTCAGAGAGATGCATTTCTCATGCTTTTGGGTTACTTCAAGACATAGCATAGCATAGGAATAGCATTTTTTCCTTTCAAAAGGTTTTATATTATTTTAAAAGTTTTATTATTTATCAAAAGTTTAGAACCAGGACCTCTCCTATTCATCTGCCTACAATATTCCTTCCCCTCAAGATTTTATTATTTGAAATATTTAAGGAGTATCTGGGTGAAGTTTCATCTTCTGTAACTTCTTCATGCTGACCAAAGGACAGATGCTGCCTTAATAAGGTAGTAAAATTTCATGCTAATTTGTTATTAATGGGGTCCAGACAATGATTTATTGGGTTTCAGAGTTGTCAGCCTACTTCTTAAAACATTAGACCCTAGAGGAGAAAAGCCCTTGCTCAAGGAGGGCAGAGTGTTTAAGGGAATAACAGAAAATAATGATTATAACATAAGCTTTTGTTCCATTTTACATTCTGATAAGTTGGATGCATAAGAACTCAACTTTCTACTTAAACTGAGCACCTGTAAAGACAAGTTCGAAGTTAAGAGTCATATAAATTTAGCTTTTCAAGTTAGATTTTTTTAGAGAAGTTTCAAGTCCTCTATGAATTTACAGTAATCATTTGATTTTTTTTTTTTTGGTAAGAAACTGATTGCTGCATGATATAGATCTAGCCGATTTTGTCTAAGCAAGATGAAATTCCTTAAATGTTGTGGTCGTGGATCTACTCAAGACAACTTGATAAATTCCCTTAGATTTAGGCTGTAGTTAATCAGAAGTTTTTTTCCAGAATTTTAGAAATACAACTAGCAGGGTGAATTTTAGTTGGGGTTGATTCTCTATTTGAGTGAGCTAAAACTGCATTTCCATACTCTTGAATTACTTGCTGCACCTGTCCTAAATTAATAGCCTGGGTATTTAGTTTTAGACTCTTTGAATACAAGAAGTCTGTTGTTAAAAAGGGTCCATCATACAATAGGTCAAAGGGACTCAACTGAAGTTTTTTCTAAGGAGCTCTTCTGTACCTGAGAAGAGTAAGACCAGGGGCCAGAGTGGTAGCGCAGCAGTAGGCTGCTTGCCTTGCACGTGGCTGACCCAGGACGGACTTTGGTTCGATCCCTGGAGTTCCATATGGTCCCCCAAGTCAGGAGCGATTTCTGAGTGCATAATTAGGAGTAACCCCTGAGCATCACAGGGAGTGGCTCAACCCCCCCCCAAAGAGTAAAACCATAAACTCAGAAGTTTCTTATAATTTCTCTAATATCTTTTCTAGGGTGTGATTAAAATTATCTTCCTTTCCTAACAATTAGAGGTGTCAGTCTGCATGGAATTCACAAATTTTAAAGCAGGAGCTAAATCTTGTACTTTAGAAGTGAAAGAAGTATTATTGCCATTCTGTGGTGACCTGAGTAAACCAAAATGTAGAAATTATTTCCTTAAATAACATTTTAGACACCTCTGGCTTTCTTGGTATAACTGGGGAACACTTATACACACCTAGTAAAGGTGTCAATAAGAATTAACTAACATTTTTATCCTGTGTTTTAGAGTACAAAGTCAAACTGCCTGTTCTTTGATGTTGGACCGGTAATACCAAGAGAGGAAGCCTAGGATTTCCACAAGGTTCATAAGCAGCCCACAAAACACAGATTGGACTTACTTTACTTACTGTTCTGGTAATCAGGCACATTGAATTTATAATTCCTAAAGAAATAAACTGTGTAACCAGACTACTTAGTTTGATTACATCTAAGATCAAATCTGCCCTTTGCTATTTACTACTTAGGGGAACTTGATGAACTGAGTAAACTTTCCTGGGCCTCAGTTTTCTCTTCTGTGAAATGAGGATAATCGTGAGATTTAAATAAAATGCTTATAAATAACAGGCAGGAAGATGGTTGTAGTAATATTTTTAATTAAATAATTTCTTTATTTAAACATGCAGTAATGTTAACCATTCCTGAGATGAGCAGGAAATAATACACTTTTAACTGAGCTTAGAGAGTGTGAGCTCTTTGGGGCAACAGGTGTAACATGCTATTCCTCTCTATCAACAAACTTCCAAAGAGATGAGCTCAGAACAGGTACACCTGAGGCTTCTATAAAATAAGTGAACAGACTTGTAAAGTGGTAGACTACAAAGTTAATAAAAATCCATGGCTTTTATATACACAAATAATGAAAGAAGAAGAAGATATTGAATAGACAATCCCATCCACAATTATGCCTCAGGAAAATTAAATAAATTGGACTCAATTATAAAAGGAGAACAAGCTCTATAAAGAAAACTACAAAACTCTGCTTCTAGAAATAAAAGAGGATATGAGGTGTTAGTTTACACCTTATTTTTACCTAAAATAAAGATCATCCCTGATTTCTTTGTATCTGTTTGTTTACAACTTGGTTTCACTCAAAACAAAGATTGTTTTTGTATGTAAACATTGTTTTTATATGCAAGACAGGCCCAGCATAGCCTGAGATATCTACCCTTACTATGTCCTTACTGTCTCACCTGGAGGTGGTTCCTCTACTCAATATAAAGTAGTTTGGCAGACAGCTTGCTCCATACATGCAGTAGAAGATTGCCAGACTACACATGTTTTATCCTCAGTCTAGTCTGTATTATTTCATGTACGACCCTGATTAAGACGCATTCACCTGGGGTTGAAGATATGGGGTGATTTTAAAACAGGAAGTGAAAATATATAACCTGCTCATGAATTATGAGGTTTAACACCATTAAAATGTCAATTTGAGGCCAGCGCGATGGCGCTAGAGGTAAGGTGTCTGCCTTGTCAGCGCTAGCCTAAGACAAACCGCGGTTCGATCCCCCGGCATCCCATATGGTCCCCCAAGCCAGGAGTGACTTCTGAGCGCATAGCCAGGAGTAACACCTGAGCATCACCGGGTGTGGCCCAAAAACCAAAAATAAAATAAAATAAAGTGTCAATTTTTCCCAAAGCATTTTACAGAATTAATGCAATCCCTATAAAAAATTTTATAACATTTTTCAAAGAAGTGGATCAGACATTCCTGAAAATCATATAGAGAAATAAACATCCACAAATAGGTAAAGCAATTCTTGGCAAAAAAAAAAAATTATGGGAGGAATCAGGAATCACTTTACACAACTTAAAACTGTAGAATAAAGCAGTAGGCATTTAAACAGCATGGTCTTAGAATAAAGACAGACCCTCAAATCAATGAAATAGACTTGAATAGCCAGAGATGGACCCACAGGTTTATAAACAAGTTTTGATAAAGGAGCAAGAAATACAAAGTGGATCAAGGAAAGCCTCTTCAACAAAAGATGCTGGGAAAACTCGTCAACTACATGTAGAAAAAAGAGCACAGACATCTCCTTAACACCATTCACAAAGATCAAATCAAAATGGATTAAAGACCTTGATATCAGACCTGAAGCCATAAGGAACATAGAGGAAAACATAGACAGAACACTCCATGACATTAAGCTAAAGCATCTTCATGGATGAAACATCACTGTCCAAGCAAGTGAAAGCAAAGATGAATGGGACTACATTAAACTGAGAAGCTTCTGCACTTCAGAAGAAATAGTGACTAGGATACAAAGGCTACCCACGGAATGGAAGAAACTATGCACCCAATACACATTAAATAAGGGATTAATGTCTAAGATAAAAAAGGCACTGAATTAACTTTACAAGAAAAAAAAACTAACCCCATGAAGAAATGAGCAGACATTTCCTCAGAGAAGAAATACAGATGGCTAAAAAGCACATGAAAAAATGCTCCATATCACTTATCATCAGGGAGATGCAAATCAAAATAAAATGAGGTACCATCTCATGCCACAGAGACTGGCACACATCACAAAGAACAAGAACAACCAGTGCTGGTGGGAATGTGGAGAGAAAGGAACTCGCGTTCACTGCTGGTGGGAATGCCATCTACTCCAGCCTTTATGGAAAACAATATGGAGATTCCTCAAAAAACCTGAAATTGAGCTCCCATCTGATCCAGCTGTACCACTCCTAGGGGTATACTCAGGAACACAAAACATAATACAAATATGACCTTTGCACTCCTATGTTCATTGTAACACTATTTACAATAGCCAGAATCTGGAAATAACCCAGGTGCCCGACAGCAGATGAGTGGCTATAGAAACAGTGGTATATCTACACAATGAAATACTATGCAGCCATTAGGAAAAACGAAGTCATAACATTTGCTCATACATAGATGGACATGGAAATTATTATATTGAGTGAAATGCATCAGAGGTAAAGAGTTAAACGTAAAATTAACTCACTCATTTGTGGGAAGTAAGAAAAACAAGAGATAGAATGGTAACAATATCCATAAACAATAGAGATAAGGATCAGGAGGTCCAGCCCAGGGTAGGATGCTTGCCACAAAGAGCAGTGAGTGGATGTAGATTAGTGAAAGATTCTCTATCTCTCTGGACAAGAACTGGGTACGAAAAGGAGAGGAAGTGATATGCAAGGCACCTCTCATTACCTCTCATAGTGCAAGTCACAGTGTCAAAAAAGAAAAGAGAAAGAATGTGAGAAAAAGAAGTAAATTGCCTTCCCTAGAGACAAGGAGACGGAAATGGAAGACACTGGTGGTAGGAGAGGTGCACTGGTGAAGAATGATGTACATTCTATGAATGCAGCCTAACAATGAACAATTTTGTGATCATGGAGCATAAATAAAGCAATTGCTTTTTAAAAAGAACTAAATGTGTGCCAAAAGAGATTTAAAAAAGCTGTATGGATATAGATAGTACAACTTCTTTACCCACGCTTCTGTCAATAGACATTTGGGTTGTTTCTATATCCTAGGTATTGTACTAAGTGCTGCAATAAGCATAGATGTGCATAAAAATAAATAAAATAAGTGAATAAATATATCTTCAAAATAGGACTGACCTGCCCTCAGGACTGTGGTGATCAAAAGAAAGACAGGGTGTTAACTGCTCTGTAAATTATATTTACCCTCTACTTCTCCTTCTTTTGCTTCAGATTCTCCTCCACTTCCATATTGTCCACTCCATTATCTCCTCCCCTCTCCTCCCTTCTCTTCCTTTCTTCCTTCTAATATTCCTATTTTTAAAACTCACCTCCTTTCCCTTCTCCTCATCTTCCTCCCCTTATTCCTCCTCCTCCCTTTCTTCCTCCTCCTCCAGTGTGGACTGTTTCCTCTTTTTCCTCCATCTCCTTTTTCTACTTCTTCTCTTCTTTCTCCAGTGTGGACTTTAGTGCTCAGGGATCACTCCAAATAAAAGTGGGGTGGATAGGCAGTGTCAGGGATCGAAACAGGTCAGTCACCTGTAAGTGCCTTAACCCCTGTACTATTTCTGGTTCCTTATCTAAATTTTCTTCCAGATCCAGTACTTCTTGACAAGAGCATGGGATTCCACACACCAATAGGTCCAAGCAGGCAAGTACTAACCAACCTCCCCATGGCAAGTGGGCCAACTAATCAGCACTGAGCAGGCAATGCTGCACAATCTTCAGCCTGCAAGGGTTATATTGACCTGTCACCAGCATTAGTGACTGCTGATTTTTGAGATGAGGTCACCTGAATCTGTAACTCAGCAAAGCCCTGGAATTGAACAATTTCATTCTCTCTTGGCCAGAGGCATGGCCATTCTCAAGTTGAGATTGTCCTCAGGATCTTGAGTTACCAAGGAGACTGGCAGGCATGCGCTACCTGTCAGAGCATGGGAGTTATTGCTCTTTTCTTGTTCATTAATGACGTAATACTGTCAGAGGAGCTATTTATGGCATTTGTTTATGGCATTTCTGCTTGCTCAAGGAGGAGGGGAAAAAGACTGGGAACTCTATAAGGGTTTGATTCTAGTGGGTCATTTTGGGGGAGGCCCACACCTAATGGTGTTGAGGACTTACTGCTGGCTCTGAACTCAGGAATCACTCATGGCTGTGCTCAGAGAACCATATAGGGTGCTGGGGATCAAACCTGGGTAGACTGCATGCAAGACAAGTGCTCAGTTCACTGACTAATTTGGCTTTAACCCTAAATTCTGGTGGGTCTTAGAGCAGTTGTGAATGGCTAGGAGCAGGGTCCAGGCAGAGAAACATGGGCTGGCCTTTGAGGAGAAAATTCTAGAAGTGCTAGTTCTTGGATTAGTTTTATAACTGGTCAATTTCCATGATGCTACCTAAGCTATTTAATATTCTGGTGTGATGTTAACAACTGCTAAGTCCTGGGAATGGTGTCTGCAAGGATCCACAGCCTACTTGAAAAAGCAGCCTGCAGGACCCCACATGTCCTGCCCACTTGGTGGATTGGAGGCCTCTTGTCACTCCCTGTAGCTTTCAAAACACCTTTTATAATTTGTGATGTCTCCTCTGCAATTAATCTCCTGTTCTTTTTTCTCCAAGATTTGATCATTTAAATCTGTTCTTTTTCCTCCAAGATTTGATAATTTAAATGTTGAAAATGACAACTTCTTCCCACCATGAGTCCTAAGAAACCAACTACAAATTTGGGGTACCTTAACTCCATGGGTGGTAAGGCTGATCCCGCCTGCTGGTGGTAAGGTAGAGACCTCCACAGCAGAATACTGAGAGCTTGCACCGGAAGAACAAATAGATTTTTAAGAGTGACTGATAGGGCCCGGAGAGGTAGCACAGCGGTGTTTGCCTTGCAAGCAGTCGATATAGAACCTAAGGTGGTTGGTTCGAATCCCAGTGTCCCATATGGTCCCCCGTGCCTGCCAGGAGCTATTTCTGAGCAGACAGCCAGGAGTAACCCCTGAGCACCACTGGGTGTGACCCAAAAACCAAAAACCAAAAAAAAAAAAAAAAAGAGTGACTGATAAAAAATGATTTAGAAGTCAGGAAAACTATAGAGAAGGACATATATGAACTGGAGTTTGAAAGTAGAGGAGGGTGTCAATAAAATAGAAGGGAAGGGAAGATCTTACCAGAAACAAACAAACAAAACAATTTAATGAAGGACACTGATGGTTTGTTCTTACTCTCACTATTTACAAAGTCTGGCACGTGAGATGGTGTCAAAATTAGCAAGTGAAGCTCTGTCCCCCTCTTTTAGGACAGGGAGGAGACTGGAACATGACATTCCCACAGGGCCAGTGTGCTGTGCTTATAATCATGACACAAATGAAATATTTTAGGATGATGGAGAAGGGAGAAGATCACATATCACAAAATAGTTGACATTTGACTATATTTCTCCTTTTAGTTTCTGCTTAGTTCATGATTTTCTGGAAAATGCTATCTTCTTCCTTCCCTTCACCCCTCACTCTTTATAGCACCATCTTTTCTACAAATGGATGGGAAGGCAATTAGTCCATCTCATACTAACGAGAATCATAATCTCATAATCACTACCACTCTGGGCTAGGCGAGTACATGGGTCCTTTTTAATGCCTTCATAACACAATGTTGGTTATCTGTCACTGAATAACAATCCCCTCTACAACCCCAATCCTTTTGGTTTCAAACTATAGCTGTTTGTTACCTCTTTGCTTTGAGAATCTGCATGCAACTGGCTTAGCTGGACTCTGTCTCAGGTCTCTAGAAACAGCAATGAATGGTATTGGCTGGCTACAGCTGTATTAAGACTCTATTTGGTGGGGGTGCTACTCTGAGTTTTAGAGCATTGCTGGCGGGATTCAGGTCCTATGGGATTAAGAACGGCAGTTGCCTGCTGGTTGATCAGAGCTGTCCTCGTTCTTTGCTGAGCACTCAGCTCCCCAGGGCAGGTCTGAGTCAGAAAGACCAGGTAAGATAGGGTGTAACTCCACCATAATTATTTGATACTACAATAGGTTTCAAGGAAGAGAGATGTATCAATCACGTCTATCTATATCTCTGAAGCAACAACCATTAGTTGGACTCAATTCTATTTGCCACTTGGCACAATAAACACTCTAGGGGAGGATTCCATACAGGCGCAGTTTTCAGGAAGTGGGCTTCTGGAAGCCAGGGAACAGTATGCAATCACCACCCATGCCCAGTATAGTGACACTCTTCTTTTAGAAAGAAGAAACGGGGTCACGGGGGCTGGAGTAGTGGCGCAAGCAGTAAGGGGTCTGTCTGCTTTGTACGCACTAGCCTAGGATGGACCTCCTCAGTTTGATCTCCCGGCGTCCCATATGGTCCTCAAAGCCAGGAGCGATTTCTGAGTGCATAACCAGGAATAACCCCTGAACCTAACTGGGTGTGGCTCCAAAACAAAACAAATAAATAAAAACAAACAAAAAGGAAGAAGAGATAGTACTCTGATTCACACCCAATTTAAATTTGGTTTGTGTTTCTCCAAAGCTGGCCACTTCTTACTCCAGCACACTGCCTCTGGTGACTGATGACATAGATGAGACTTCCCACCCTCAAGGTCACCAGTGCTTGTGGCTTGGCTGACAGCTGCCCTGCTGTATGTTGAGGTTTCATTCACTAGGCCTAACTTCTCTCTGTGATCCTAGAGGCATTTTGTTGGCCTTTCTTTCCTTTTTGAGACATGGGAGAGAGACAGGAAAGCCCAAGCACTCCGAGAGCAGCCTCTCTCCTGAAAGACTTGGCTCATGTGCCTTGAGTCTTGTTGAAAGCTCTTGAGTGAGAGCATGCACCTTGCAGTAATGTACTTTTCCCACAGATGATTAATCAGGAGCGTCCCCGGATGGTTTGGCACAGATGGAGGTAAGGGAGAGTGCCAGATCGTAAATCCAAATAAATTTATAGCCTCACCATCCATCCCATTATTACATCAGGAAAACAGTGTTTTCCTTTAGTGCCTGAGGTAGGGAAGGGGTTTTGCATATCAAGGCTGGAGTACAGACAGGCACAATCCACCAGCTGTTTTTTTTTTGTTTTTGTTTTTGTTTTTTTTTTTTTTTTTTTAATCATGAGGAAGTAGGGCGCACTTAAAGAACTTGCCTTTTTTGGGTTTTGAGAAAACCATTGGGCCACACTGGATGATTCTGGACTCCTGGCATTCTGGACTCCGAATTTAGAGGTCATTCTGGACTCTGTTTTGGGGTTGCTCCCAGTTCTGTGCTCAAGAGATCTTATGGTGAGGTCAGAGTGGTTAATGTCAATGTTTCTCCATACACTGTGTCTATGGCTGTATCTAGTAACTCTCCCCTCAGAAAAAGTGTAGCCTTCTCCTAAATCAATTCAAATAGCTGTCTTGATGTCCCTCTCCACTGAGTTCTTTCTGCTTTCTGCAGCCTAAGGTGATAGGGACCAGTTCCCCACCTCAGAGCTCTCACATCCCTCCACTCTTCTTGATCTTTGTGGCCAGGAGGCATGAGCATGAATTTATTATTTCATGAGGAGACTTTAATAATTATTGAAGGATTTCAGTCACATATTTAGAAAATATGTGATTTCAGTCATATGTATATATTTCACAGATATATATATCTGTGACTGAAATCTAACTATAGTTGTTTGTAATTAGTGTTTAAATAAAGATATTATTTTAAAAAATTAAAAAGAAAAAATAATTATTGAATAAATAATATTATATTAATATTAATAACTAATATCTGTATCTACTGCTGAAATATCGCTTATTTCTGGGCTGGACTCATGCAGAAATAATATCCCTCTGTGTACCTGACTTCCTTCCACTTTCTGTTCAAGGTAAAGAAAAGAAGATACTCTGTTATAGAGTGAGTGAAGACAGGTACATTTCTTGGAGAAAGAAACATTGGACCAGGGACCAGAGTTCTGTGTAAATGTGTGTTTCTGATATAGTCCCTTGTATCAGGGTGGTGAAAAAAATGTTCTGTCCTGTCACTTCTTTGTTACATGGTGCTGAGCCAGTAAAACTCACACTGAATATACTTCACTTCCCTCTGTAATGAGAACGCTGTTCAAACTGTCCTGTTGGCTAAGGTGAGAATCATAAGAAATCACAGTTACAAACCATTTCGTGATATGACGGCAATGATGATGACAATAATGATCATAATAGCTCTCATAGCCCATAGTTGTTCCGGTTTGGGAAATGTGCTAAGTGCTCTACATTATGATTAATATAATTTGTTGAACTTTCGTAACAATGCTATAAAGTAATTAGCTTTATTCCCATTTTATCTCTATAGCTGGGGCCTAGAAATGTGAAGTGACTTGTTAAAGGAATTTACAAAGCTAGGATTCAAGCTTAATCTAACTTCAAACACATGAACTGTCTTATTGCCATAAAATTAATTTTCACAAATCTCTGAAATGTGCAATTGTATTTTCCTTCCCATTTATACAAGTATAGCTATAACTATTTTATTTATTATTTTTTGGGGGGAGGTCACACCTGGCAGCGCTCAGGGGTTACTCAGAAATCATGCCTGGCAGGCTCGGGGAACCTATGGAATGTCGGGATTGGAACCACCATCCTTCTGCATGCAAGGCAAACACCCTATCTCCATCCTCTCTCTCCGGCCCCAACTATTTTATTTTTATAGTTACTTGCAAAGTACATTAAAATCTATATTTTATAATAAAAAATTTGTAAATCTTTCAAATGGGTACCATTTAGTGGGGGGAAAGAAAAGTGTTTTCCACAAATGGTCCTGGAAAAATTAGATATTTGTATGCAAAATAACAAGAACGAGATTAGAGTTTTACCATTTATCATATGTAAAATTAACTAAAATGGGCTAAAAATCTAAATCTTAAGCTAAAATGTTGAACTTTTTGTAGAAAACAGGGAAAACCTTCATGATATTAAATTGATGATGACTTCTTGAGTTTAGCACTAAATCATAACAAGACAAATGAAAATCCAACAAGAGAAACTAAAAATAGTTAAAACAAAAAACATAAATATAAAAAATGTAAAACTTTTATGATCAAAGAATACTATTGAGAGTGAAAAGACAATACATAGAATGGGCAAATATATTTTCTATTATATATCTGATAGAAAATTTATATACACTGTATAAAGTATCCTTATAGTTTAACAGCAACTTTTTATTTTTTTTGTTTTTTGGGTCACACCCGGCAGTGTTCAGAGTTACTCCTGGCTCTATGCTCAGAAATCGCACCTGGCAGGCTCGGGGGACCACATGGGATGCCAGGATTTGAACCACTGACCGTCTGCATGCAAGGCAAATGCCATACCTCCATGCCATCTTTCCAGCCCCCAACAGCAAAACTTTTAATCCAAAATCTGCAAGGGATTTGAATAGGTACTTCTCAGAAAAAGATATGTAAATGGTCAAAAAGCATTGAAAAAGAGACTCAGCATCATTATTCATTAGGGAAATGCAAATTAAAACTACAATGAAATTCCTCCTCACACCCCTTAGGATGACTATAAAAAAAGGAAAAATAAATGTTGACAAGGATGTGGAGAAATTGGAAGATAGTGCCTTTCTGGTAGGAATATAAAATGGTGCAGCAGCTGTGGAAAACAGTAAGGCAATTTCTTAAAAATATAGTATAAAATTACCACATGGTTTTGAATTATACTTGTAGGCATATGCCCAAAAGAATTGAAAGACTCAAGCAGATACTTGTACATATGCACAAAAGCTAAAAGGTGGAAACAATCTACATGTCCATCAACAGATAGTACAAGTAATACAGACATACAGTAGAACAATATTCAACTTTTAAAAGGGATTGATGGGGCTGGAACAGTAGGTAAGACACTTTCCTTGGATATGCCTGACTGAAACTCTCTCCCTGAAAACCTATATAGTCCCCCATTCCCCACCAGGAATAATCTTTGAGTACAGAGATAGAAACAAGATCTGAACACCACTGAGTGTAACCTCAAAACCAAAGAAGGGAGTATTTTGTTTTGGTTTAGGTGCCAACCCTGGTTGTGCTCACGGTTCACTCCTGGCAGTGCTCAGATAGCCTATGTGATATTGGGATGAATTTGGGATGGCTATATGCCAGGTAAACTTTACAAATGTAAACTTTATGATCTATATGGTCTCCAGTTTGAGAAGAATTTTTTTTTTTACATTCTGAAATACATTAACATAAATGAGAGTATTAAAAACATTTGTTAGGTGAAATAAGTGAACTCTAAAAGAACATGTATGGTTCTATCAATACTTAGAAATGGCAAAGTCATAGAGATAGAAAGTAGAATAGAATTATTAGGGGCTGGGAGGAAGGACTAATAGGAAGTTCCTATCTATGTGGGATAGTCACTCTTTTAGGGGAAGTGGATGGTGGTGATAATTGTGCAATTCTGCGAGTGCTTAATTCTACTAAACTGTTTACTTGAGATGATTAAAGTGATGAAGATTATGTTGTTCATTTTGCCATATACAAAATTATTTAAGACATCTAAGCAATAATACCTAGGGTATTTATTTGAGGTTAATTTTATTTCTTTTTGCTAATGAAAATACTAATTATATTCTTCTCTATATAATCCCAACAACTGTTAAGCAACAATAAATCAACAAAAAATAATAATAACACATAGCTTGAAGCAAACAAGCATAATTTTAAGGTTTTTATGTAGATATATTAAACAGGGAAATAAAAATACTCCTCCTAGAGCTTGCCCTATAGTAAGCCTTGTCCTTCCACTTCCTTCCTTTCTCTTCTGGTTGCATTTTTTCCCCTTCCATTCCTAGGAACTCTGAGGTCACTTTCTCTATGAGTTCTCATCTATATCTCAGTCTGGTTCTATCTGTCTTATTAATGGATGGAAAAACACTTTTTAAACCAAGTGAAGTGATAAAACACTGAAAAGAAGCCAAGAAATGTGTGATCAGAATGCTCCAATTCATGCTGAGACCATTTGGAAGTTGCATTGGAAAGGACAACTTTCCACACACTCTGCCCAGAAGTCTTTGAAGACATGAGGCCACAGGAATAAGCTGCCATGCTTGATAAAATTTGCATCACAGAAGAAAAGGACCTTTTCTTTGGCAGTGGGGGTAGCCCTTTCTTGTCTTCCATGCTATTCTCTTTATTATGTTGTATAGCAGGGGTCAAGTTGGCTAAGCTGTATTCTTGGTCAACATTTTGTTTGTTTATGGATGCTGAAGTCTCTTGCCTTCCCAGTCAGGAACATGCCCTCCAGCTATTCTTCACTTTATATATTGATTTGCCTTGGACTTTTTTGGGGTGTGTGTGGAAGGGAAATTTGGGGGTGTAAGAATTTGGTCACACATGGCAATGCTTTAGAGCTATTCCTGGCTAAGGGGTGAACTGAACTACAAAATCACCCCACATGCTGTATTTCCAACCCTGGGAGAATGGATTTGAAATAGGGTAACATGAGAATTAATAAAATCAAGATAGTCAGGAGAGAATCATGGAGTCTGGCTGGCAAGCTAGTGGTTCCTCTCTGTGGCCAGCCAGCCAACCACTCTTTATTCTTCCAGTACAAATTCAACCAGGAGAGGGGAAGGTCCAGTGAGATCCAGGTGGACTTTTACATATCAAAGGGATAGGTGAAAAGGAAAGGGGAAGTTGGGGGAATGCCCTTGTTTTGGGAAAAACAGGATATAATCTAATAGTTAACTATATATAGTTCCAGAAATCAAACTGGGATCAGCTACAAGCAAGACAAGTGCGGTAGGTAACATCTGTCCTATCTTTTCTGCCCCAAATATATTACAAATGGTTTTATCCAGGAAAGTTCCAGTGTGAATTTCTGTTAGGCTTTTTTACTTCTGTAAAAGATAAATTGAGGATTTCCTTTTTAATAGCCAATGGGTTTTGCTCAATTAGAGAAGCCTTCCTCTAGCCCGTCAGAGGGTGTGCACAGGTAGATAGGCTCGGAAGAAGGCCCCCTTCAAGGAGGCAATAATTCTGTAGCTTGGATTCTGCTCAGAGGGTCAATAGGAGTGAGGAAACTGGTTTCCCCGGGGTCAGGCTGCACTGCAGCTGATTTGACATTATCCCCTCCAGTATTGACTGCCTTGCTTCTCAAATATACTTGTAATAATGCAGTGAGTACCCAAATCTTGAATTATTTTTATTGCTTTAGGTTTTCTTAAGCACATCCAATTATTTCTATTTACTCTTAACTCTGGTTTCATTTCCCCTAGCTTTGTCTATCTGCTCCTGGGCCATGCAGTGCATGTGCATAGTTTTCATTCGTTTCTTTTTCTCCTCCTGAAATTCTGATCTTTGCAGGCCACAACAAGACCAACCATTAGATTTTGTTGGATGCTGACATGCTCTGAAGAGAGCAATCCAGGTTGCCCTCAAGTTTACCCTGATCTTCTCAATTGTTCTTTTCAGCATTTAAAACTATTGTAATGCTTTCCCCAAATAGTTTTTTTAAAAGATTCATTAATTCACTTATTCAACAAATATTTATAAAGCACTTGCATTTGGGGTCTCTGTTAAGCATGGGATATATTTATAAATGAAAAAAAAAATTTTATCCTTGAAATGAAGAACTAGGTCTCTGCTCTCTTCACATAGTCCTTGTGAAGGTGAGTCAGCCTTAGCACCTTGGGAACATGGACTGAGTGTGGTGTTTTATCTTTTGATCTCTCTGCATCTTTGCTCCTGTCATGTCATGAACTTACCTGTCTCTCTGGCCACCTCCTCAATGCTAGGATTTGACAGGATCTGAAGCCAGAGTTTCTCTTCTGACATTAAGTGTTGTTTGCTTATGCCTGACTTTCTCTCTACACTTCAGCTACACCTAGTGACGACTGGTCACTCCATTTCTTTCTCTCTCCTTAGAGCACCCATTTTGTTCCCCTGCCATCAGAGTATGCCTACAAGACATGAAGTTCAGCATGTGGAAGTCTTCACCTTTCTCCAAAATATGCTTCTCTTGTCTCCACCATCTCTTCTATTCTGGTCCCACAAACCAGAAACCTAACTCTAGCAACTAATCTGGTAAGTTTCTGCTACAAACACTCCTTTTGCCTGCCCCAGTAGAACTGTTCTTTGCCTATCTTGCCCCTTCCTTGTTTCTCTTTGCTCCCTTCTCCCCAGATTCTTGGCCAGGGGTTACTCCTGGCTGTCTGCTCAGAAATAGCTCCTGGCAGGCACGGGGGACCATATGGGACACCGGGATTTGAACCAACCACCTTTGGTCCTGGATCGGCTGCTTGCAAGGCAAACGCCGCTGTGCTATCTCTCCGGGCCCGGCCAGTAGATTTTATACTTTTTACTGGTGTTATTTTTTTTTTCTGGTGTTATTTTGTAGGTGTGGAGGAGAATGGAGCAAGCAAGATTTGGAGTTCCTCATTCCTGATTCAATGGGGACAATGTTTTGTCTATATTTTGCATAGTGTTTGAAGACTATTCAATGGTACAAATTGTAATACATATACAGTGATCTCTGGGGCCATCACTTATACCTGGAATGCTGAGAGGTGAGTGATCGTGTGTGTATGAAAAGAAGTAGGGCACTGGGGATCAGACTCAGGCCTTACACATGTCAAATATGTTCTCTATCATTTCAGTCATATCTCTAGACCCTTAACATCATTGATCTTAATGTCTTATCATTTTTTTTCTTGATTTTTCTATGGTTGCAGCTTATATCTGTTTCTTCACATATCAAATACAGAGATTTTTTTGTTTATTTTGGTTTGGCTTTTGGGCCATCCCCAGAAGTGCTCAGAGGTTATAGATGGCTTGTGCATAGGGGACCATATTTGGTGCTGGGATTTTGGTTGCAGCCAGCACAGCTACTAGGCAGTGCCTTAACCATTGTACTATCTCTCTAGCTCAAATGCAAATTCTTAGCATTTTCCTATTGGGAATACACAGGGTTGATGTTCACGTGCTAAATGAACTTCCTGTTAGATATAGATACTCCTGATATAGGAGAAAGCAACTAGAATGAGAATGAGTGAGGGGCAGTCATAAGCATAACCTTGGATTCACTGTAATTAATTAAAATAAGTAAATCCTCTTTGATCTTTACCTATAAAGCATGATAAACGATATACAAAGCATAGTACAGCCAATTCTCATTCTACTCTGGCCCACTTTCCTCCTGCTCCCACTTTCCACATATGAGAAATCTCACCTGGGAAATCTTTTGCTGATGCCACCCTTGTGTGAATACCAATAGGCACTCAAATGGGTTTGTAGCACCTTTCCCTGGTTGGCAAGTTCTGCTGTGATGCTGTCCTTGCAAATCTTTCCAGTTTCCTCTCTTGCCCCACCTCCACCTGTTCAGGTTCTACCAGCCTCACATATACCCAGGTTGGGTATATGTGATTTTGGGGTTTTGGTTCGGATACTCTCTCTCTGCCCATCACTGCACCTTATTTTCTCCCTTACAGTCCTCACATCAAGCTCCAGACTTTTATTAGATTAAATAGTTGCATTCTTGACATAGGGGCCATGTATTCCTGAAGACTTCAGTAAAAAAAACATTTACTGAAACATTTTAAAGATATTCACCTGTTATAAAGATTAAATTCTGGACATTTAATATTAGAAAACTTTATTTTATAGTTCATATATATAAGAAACTGGACACTGCTCTTCAAATGAATTTTTTTTCAATCGAGGAACACCTAACATTTTTTTCAACATAAGCTATACAAAATGCTCTTTGATCTTGGAAGATTTTTGGAAGATCTTTGGAAGATTTTTCTCTTTTCTTTTCCTTTCCCAAATAACATGGAATATATAGGTATTGTTTATTTCTTCGGGGGAGGCGCCTCCAGTGATGGTCAGGGATTATTTCTGACTCTGGCTCATGTGTTACTCCTAGTGATTCAAAGGGAATGATGTGGTACCAAGGACTAAACCCAGAGCTTCTGCATGAAAAACTAACATTTTGATAATTGGGTTATCTCATTGCCCTAAAATGGAAGTAAACTTGAAGTCTTCTCTAATTGCACTTTTGCCTGATAGGACTAACCACACCTTTATCTCTGGCATCATAATGGTCAGAGCCTTTTGTCTTCTGTTCTCGTTTATGTCTTTTAGTCTTTTACTCCAAAAAGAATGGCAACTTTACAGAACATATGATAAAACTTTTAATCCTGCATCTCTCCAATGTCCAGTCTCTACTTGAATTGAGTATTGAATGAATAGTATGGACACTGGAAATGCCAGAGTTGACACTTTCTCACTCCTCTAATCACTAGATAAGGTGGTGCCTTATCTAGTAACAGGCAGGTGTCCCGCTGGCTGGGATGGTGGGCCATACATTTCATGGGACATCAAGGGCCTTATTCTAACTCCAATTATTTTTCTAGCCATCAAAGTGACTTGGGGCAACATATTTCATCTTTGTGAGTTTTGGTTGTTCCTTCTACACTCTGAGACTATTCTTTGCTCTGTCTACCTCAGAGGGTACTAGAATTATCAAATGATAGAGGTCAAGTATAAATTATAAAAATAGGGGCCAGCAAGATAGCATGGAGGTAAGGCGTTTGCCTTCTATGCAGAAGGACGGTGGTTTGAATCCCAGCATCCCATATGGTTCCCCGTGCCTGCCAGGGGCGATTTCTGAGCATAGAGCCAGGAGTAACCCCTGAGCACTGCCAAGTGTGACCTATAAACCAAAATAAAATAAAATATAAAATGTATTAAAACAATGATGTTACTTCAGTGGCAATATGGGGATGTTCACACTGAGAATATTCTTGGAATCAAATTTGTTAAAATCACTGTATTGTCAAACCTCAGTTTCCCAGGGCTAGCTCTTGCTACTTCTGAGATGATGTAAGTGTGGGATTTGATATAGGAAGCTCAGAGATGAGCATCTGTGTAATGCCTTAAGCTGACTTAACTCGAGTGAGTCAAATAATGTCTCTCTAAAATTTATATCCAACTGAAACTTAATTGGAAATAGAGGCTTTCCAAGTGGAAGTTCAAGTTAAAGTGAGGTCCTCCTGAATGACTGTTGATACTAAATCTAAATACAGCTCCTCTTTTAAGAAGGTGGGGTCAACACACAGAGTGGAGACCAGAAGCAGAGATAGGAGCCACTCAAGATCAAGCCATGGAATGCCAAAGATGGATGGCAACACCTGAATGTAAGGAGCGGCAACGCAGAAGGCTTGCCAAGGACCTCAGGGAGAAACTGGCCATGCTAATCATACCTTGACTTCAGAAATGTGAGAGGTCCCCAGAAATGGAAGAGGATATTATCTGGTGTTTAGACCACTAGACTTGTGAAAATCAGTTGTGGCACCCTCAGCCATGAAGGCAGACCTTCTCCTTGTCATCTGTGTAAACAGACCCTTCCTTGTAGCATTAAAGGGCTGGTGAGTGGAGGAGGCAAGAGGACTACAGAAGGACTAAAGGACTATGGGAAGGGTGTTGCTGGAGCATTATGGGAAGAGATTGTTCTTTTTAATGGTAGAGTTTTCTCTGGAAACAGAGCAGGAGGGTCTCTGAGTAATCACAGGAGCAGGGGCACTTTTTGCTCATGGTCTTAGGGGAAATTTTGGGAAATAAGGATGGAAAGTGGCTGTGCCTTCTGCCTGGGATCTTATTTTTTCCCAGAGGAATTATCTCTGAATAGCTCCAGCATAGCCTTGGCTTGGGAGCTTACTGAGCTTAGGGAAGGTTTGCCATGGCCTCAAGGGGTTGGCATGAATGTCAGAGAAGTCTGGCACTTGGGCCCTGTGCCTGCCAGTGCCGTTTGATGCTAAGAGAGATACTCTATCTGCCATCTGAGTGTCTCCTCTTCTCTGCCAAGGCATGTCCTCATGAGGGTTCTTCCTCCCTGATGCAAGAGACAAGTTGCACATTTCAAGGTGCCCTTGTGGGTCCTGGCACTTTGCCTGGTTTTTCTTCTGGGGAAAACGACACTGAGTGGATGTCTCTGCCCTTGCTTGAGGTTGTGGGTGTAAGAGAGGAGAAGGTATGGAGGAAAAGAAAACAGGAGGAGACACAGCAAAGAGGCTTTCCCTCAAATTGGAATAAACACCAGGGGCCCACCCACTTCCACAATGATGTCAGAGAAAAGAGCAGATTTTCATGATGTCACCTGGCCCATTGCCCTCTCTAATCTTCCATGCCACCAGAATGGCAGATGTTGGCACAGGTTCCTGGCAACTGAGCTCTCAACTACCCAAAGCCATACCATGGTGAAGTCGGGAGCAGCACACTGAGTGGGAAGTTCTACTGGGTTCTCACAAGTTATTGGCAAACCTGGACTTTGCACCTTGGGGAAATACAGAGCCAGGTTCCCTTGGGATCATTGAAGATGGCTGATAATGAACGTGAAGTGATGATTCACGGACTTAAGCAAGACTCTGGGTGTGTGTGTGAATGGGCCTGGCTTGAATCACGTTGAGGTGCTGCTGATGATATCAAAGCATCTCTGTGTGGAGGAAGGTAGGGAATGAACAAAATGAAATTGCACGTTTTCATGCTAAAAGGAAGCCATGACCTCAGAAATTCAAGTCTGATGATTTGTGGTCATGATTGATTTTGCCTTCACATTCTCCAGAAAATACTCCATTTTCCAAGTTCTTTAGGGAGACACTTAGAAATTGACCTGAGTCTTATGTAATGATCAAATATAACATCAAAAGCATACCAAAGTCAACACACAACAGTTAGGATAAAAGAGCATTCCAAAAGTGGAGAATAGGTAACCACCTGGCCTGGTCTCTACTTTCCCTTGCTCAGCAGAGTGAGCACATGCTCAAATACATATTGGATTGCAGTCAGGAAAACTCTAAGGAATAGTTTTTGAAAGAGGTCCAGGAGACACCAGTGTCTTGTACTAAGAGTTACTCCAGTTTTTGGCCTTTTTACTTCAAAATCATAATATGAGGCAGTAAAAGCTAAGGGAGATTTTACTCCCTTAGGTAAAAAAAAATGGAGTAAACGTTGCTTAACAGAAAAAGCTTTTTTATTTCTCCAGAAACTAACTCATCTTTCATGGCATAAGGCACCAGAGGCAGTGATGGGACCACGCACATAGACAGTGAGCTTGCAGAAGTCCTGGGTTCAAAGCCTCATTCTACATTCTTTTAGTAGTCTGTCTCTGCAATCATTTCAGTACAGTTTTCTCTTTGGTCAAACAAAAGTCAGAAATCCATCCAGTTCTGTGGATCAACTTTTAGAAGCACTCTGAGCGTTGTGAAGTGTTAATGAAGACTGGATGTGATTCCCCATGTGGTCTGCATGCAGGATGCATGTGGGTAGAGACTAGAACAAATGCTAGGATACCTGAACATTGGATTGTTAGAATAGTTGGTTTACATACATACATATATACATAAATACACACATATAATTACCTTATTTAAGCACCATGGTTAGTAAATTGTTTATAGTTGACTTTCAGTCATAGAATGTAACACTACCCTTCAACAGTGTAATACAAATGTCCCCATTTCCCCCTCCCACCCATCCTTCTTTGATTGCCTCTGAGGCAGGAATTGTTCTTTTCTCTCAATTGGTTTATATATTTTAAGAGAAAAATATCTGAGAAGTTTTTTTTGTTTTGTTTTGTTATATTTCTATGACCCAGGGCTTTGCACAGGCAAGACTTGTGCTCTACCACTGAGCCATCCCCCATTGCTAGAAGACTGACTATTTGGTGATAACTGGGGATATACTTTCTCAGAACCTTCTGATCATAGTCTCTTTGTATTTATTTAGAGTTCTTTGTAACACCATCTATCCAGCCCAGTTAAGCCCATGTTCTTGAAATGAAAAATCAAATAGACTTCATTAAGGGTTCATTTTTGTTCTTATCATATTTTTCTGAAAATTTTGAGTAAAGTTTTTGATCAAGTCAAAATAACTTAAGGGAAGCCAGAGAGTTAGCACAGCGGTAAGGCATTTGCCTTAGATGCAGAAGGCGGGTGGTTTGAATATTGGCATCCCATATGGTCGGTCCCCCAAACCTGTCAGGAGCGATTTCTGAGCATAGAGTCAGAAGTAACCCCTGAATACTGCCAGGTGTGACCCAAAAACAAAAACCAAAACCAAAAACAAAAAAACAAAATAACTTATGGAACACAAGTTATATCAGGCAAGCTGATGACTGTGGTAGAAAGATGCCATAAGTATTGGTTTTCCACCCATCCCTGTCCCCTTTCAGAGAAAATACACAACACCTGGAGAGAGCTCAGAAAAGGGGGAATTCTGAACTTGGAGGGAGCTCAGAGGAGGAGAAATTCTGAAAGGCAGAAGGGGGTCAGGAAAGGGAAAACCAAAGGAGGAAATGGCATTGAGCATTTCTTGGCTGCCAGGAGAAATTGGGGGCACGGACTAATAATCCTGGTGAAAAACTGGCATAAAAGCTCAGTGACAGGAAGTAGGAAGTGGTATGATCTGTTATACACTTAAATACAGTAAGTAGGAAAATAAAATATATTAAAGGAGGGTTGCTGTTAGGTTCTGGGTAGAGTGCCAGGCCCAAAGGTAACTGAGGCATCTTTCTGAATTCATTTCTGAATTAGTTGACCTGAATCGATCATTTTTGGTCTTCTTATTGGCGGCAAGTGGACTTGGGTGCCAATTTGAATCCTGGTAAGACTGGGTGCCCACACCCTGCACACACGGCTGTCTGGGTGGAGGCAACTTTCCTGTTGGGGCACTGCCACTTTCCATTTGTTTCACACAGCAGTGTTTTGACATGTCAGTGCCTGGCTGGTTAACACAGAGAACAGAGGAGAACAACCGAAAGGCGGTACCTTGTTCTGCATGTAGACCTGGCCAGGACTGCCTTGTTGAGCCTTTTTTTTACCCCCATGGAATAGCAGGAAGACAGCTACTTAGTTCGGCTATCTCCTCCAGGTACTTTCAACCCCAAATCTCTCTAAATGTCATGGAGCAAAGTTTACGACTTTGTCCTTTAATGATGTGCCTTTAAGGTCAATTATTTATAAAGCTAATAATCCTAATACCTCATTGAATTAGGCATGGGTAAGAGAAGGCATACATCTTTGAAATTCATGAAATTACAAGTGGATGAGTGACTCAGTGGTCTGGGTGAAGGCTTCATAGTCTGTGGTTAATAGTATCAATATTAATAAGTATTTCCTTACACTTCTGAATGCCCATGGGGCAGTGGGTTGGGCTCGTGGAGGGCACAAGGAAGGCTGTCTCTGAGACATTGGAGTAAATCACCCGAGTATTGTAACTGTCAAGGTTTTAAACACCTAAAAATCAGCACTATCATTAGCAATCAGTAATCACTGTTATAGAAGAATAAATCTTGTAATCTCCAAATTACCTGTTTGCACCAATTAGAGTTCAACTGATGAAACATACCAATCAAAGGGGAATTTACTTGAGGCACCCAAGCTTATCTAGGTTTAAAAAAAAAAATAAAAGAAGCGGCTGAGTTCCCCAACTGTGTTTCCTTGCTCAGTGTCTATTTGGCTGGATTTTCTGGAAGCTGGGCTCACAAATCCCTGCACAAGTACCCCCAGGCAGGAGGGCGTCCATTCCTCATTTATTTATTCATTTATTCCACGCCTGCCTAGCAAAAGGATTTGAGGTAGGGCACAATAAAAACAGATCTCATAAGACAGTTTTGTGAAGAAAAAAAAAACCCAGAGGTATATTGAAATGTGGGGGTTTGGGGGACCTGTGCCTCTTCTGCAGATCATCAAGCCCCTTTTAATGCACCATCCCACGAGTAATAGAAGCAGTGAGCAGGAGCAGTCCCTCTTGAGGACTGTCAGGAGCAGATTCCCTGTGGGGGACACAGACACTAGCTTTACCTCTATGCTTCTTAGGAGACAGGCAGAGAGCAGTGCCTGGGGTTCTCTGGGCTTCAACAAGCAGTGAATGAGAGGTGCAAGGACAGTTGTGTGCTCCCCTTTTAATTAAAAAAAAAATGAAAGGGATTCAGAGGGGAAAACTATCTCAGTGTTTTTGCCAATCTCCCACTTGGTCTCCACATGGTCATTTCTTAGCCAGAGTTGGATGAGGAAGCGAAGTTGTGGGTACACTGAATGACCTTCCCAAGTTTGATTCTGAACCCCAGGATCTGGTGTCTGAGGCTGAAGCAAACAGGGCAGTGGGAAGCTGGCTGCTAGGCAATTCAGGAGTGACTAGGAACTAAGACGGATGTGTGATCAGTGATATCCCTCATCATAGCCCTGTCCTATCTAATTCTAGAGTCAAACTCCCCCTTTGGGGATCCACATATTCTCAGCTCCTGGAACCTCCTCCACCCAGCCTTGCCCATACCACCTCAGTACCACACCTACCCAGCCTGATTGCTCATCTGAGTGACTGGCTTGGCCTTCAGGAAAAGATGTTGTTAGAGATGGGAGGGTTTAGTGGGTTTCTGCTTTGTTTTCAGATTCCCAAGTGTTTACTTGGCTTCCCACCCTTGAACACTGCAAGGTGGGTTAAATGCTGAACTGGCTCGGGTGCCAGCCAGGCCTTCTGACAGGAGGCACCTATGCAGTGAGCCCAAGTCCCTGCCTGTGGAATTTATTCCCTTGTAAATCCCTTCATATTCCACTCGCTTGTCTGCGTGCCCACCTGAGAGAAGCCCAGAGGGGTTAATGAAGACTTAGTGTCTGGCCCAACTGGAGGTGTACAGAGCTTGAGACTTTGGAGCTAGACTGAATGGGATATTTCTCTACTTTATAACTCTAAGCAAATTAAACTCACCAAGCCCCTCTGTTCTCTTCTTTATTCATTTTGTTTTGGGATTTACACCCATTGAGGCTCATTATCTGTTTTTGTGCTCAGGGGTCATTACTGATGATGCTCAGGGGATCATACAGTGCTGGAGATTAAACCCAGGCCTCCTGCATGCAAAGCTCATGTTCAGTTCACTGAATCAGCTCCTCAGACCCAGTTTCCAATGTTTAAATAAGCAAAGTAAGGTCCTCTGTGGGGACTTTGGTGAAGACTCAATCCCACTGTGGGGTCCACAGAGCATAGCAGAGATCTGGGTATTGGAGCTGCTCCATAAACCTAACCCCCAATCTGCTGCCCCACAGGCTGAGAAGGTTACATAGAGAGGTCATTTCTGCCCTTAGGGCCTCAGAGTGGAGAGCACAGATGAATTCTCAATGAGTGCAAGACAGAGGGTGGCAGATGCTGTAATAAAGGGGAGAAAACGGACTCAGGAAGGCATAGATAATGCTTCTTTGAGACTATGTGATATATGTATAAGCCTTAGAGACTGACTTGTATTTTACCAAGGGGGAATTCAGGGTTAGAACAGGACAGTTGAGCTGAGAAAACCCCAAGAAGCCAAGAGGGGTAAAGACGCTTGACCTCATGTGCTGGGCTGTACTGTGGTCCATCATAGGCTTTGGTAGGTCTGTAAATGACAACCAGGAGATGGGAGAACAAATGATCCTTTGGGGGGCCCATATTCTGCTGGAACAGAGAGACTTGCTTTATTCATGACTCATTTCCAGCTCCTAGTCCAAGTAGCACTCAATAAACATTTATCAAATGAGGGTTTAATTTTCAGTTAAATCAACTTGGTCCTCAGAAGAACCAAGGAAGCATTTTCCCCCTTCGAGTTGCTCTAAGTCATTTCCCTGGGGCACACACGTGTGGCAGCAAGGAACCTGACACCAACATCATGTCACTCTGTTTTGTCAAAGTCTTTCCCGCGTTCTATGCCTTAGATTTTCTGGCTGTGCTCTCTGTTTCTTTCTTCTATTGCCGAGTCTTGATGTGGGATTCTGCTTGAATGTGAAAGCGCCTGACATTTCCCTGGAGACTTTTGCTGCACTTGACATGGTGTCATCTGTCCTGGGCAGGCAGACCCCGCCAACTCTAACTCTGCACCACCTGTTTCCCTGCATTTTGCTTTCGTGGGGCTCTTGGTGCCTCCATGAATGAGAGCTCAGGGAACAGAAAAAGGTGCCATGCTGTGCCATAACTGCACTCAATCCTGGACAGGGCAGGTGAGGGGAGAATATGTTCAGTGAGAGACAGAGGACTAGGACTCTTCTATAAACTCCTCCTGATTTGATTCCCTATGCTCTCCAGATGGGAATTTCAGACTCCCAGGCCGTTTTCTTCTCTGGAGAGACTCCAGGAACATCTTTTCATGGGGTGACCCTCCCAAGTCTTTCCAAAGCACCTTTGTTCTTTCAAAGTTCCCTTTCTTCTGAAATCAGTTGTTTTCTCTATTTGGGGTACGATTCAGTATGCCTTTGATGCCCAGCCTTTGCCCAGATCAGCATGAAACTCCCAGGATAAAAAGATGAATGAAACCAGCCCCTCACCCTTCCCCTGGAGTCACCAAGATGACAAACTGTTCACAGACTGTCCTTTTCAGGAATAATAGATTTGCATGTTACTAGGAGCATTCTGAAGAAGGTGACTTACTATCCATGCATATTTTTTTGGTGAGAAAAAAGAAAGCTTATAATATTTTCCTTTTAAATCTTAAGAACAGTACTTGGTCAATTGTAGAAATTCCTCACTAGAAAGTGAGGGGAAAAAAATACAAAATCAGGACTAAATTTTTGGATAATTTCTCTACCCAGAGGCAAATCAGAGTGGGTATATTTTTCTTGTCTATTTTTTTTTATGTCTTTGAGATTCTGTGTTTACATAATTTTGCATACCACTTTTGTTACAGAGCACTATATCCAGCCATTTTGCAATGTTATAAAACACACTGAAGAGCAATTCTAATGGTGGGAGTTTGTCAGCAAGTAGGAGCACTGAATTTATGGGCCCCGAGACTTGGGGTATTCGCTCTAATAATACTCCTTTTTTTTTCTGCTGGCCTTGAAGACAAGCCCTGCCTTCCTGCCAGTTCCTCCCTAGCAAGTCTGTGACTTAGCGGATCCCTTCAGTCCTTGTCTCAACACCGGCATCCTGTGCTGTATGGAAGGTGTGTTTCCTGTCTTCAGAGACACCCCTGCACCTCCTCCCCCACCCCAATTTCCCTCAGCTCCAGTGAGCGATAATATCTTTCATCTGAGCCTCTCTCCCTGCCTCCAATGACTGCCTCCCCTGATGAATTCTCTCGGTGACTTTGGCATTTGCATATTTCCTCGCTTGGATATTCTGAGATGTTGGAACCAGAGAGCAGGTTGACGTGATCAGGTACTTAGCTGAATGAGGCTTTCTCGGGAAATGCACAAATATTTGGAGTCGGGTGTGTGCCAATAGGCAATTAATTGAAATGTGGACGCAGCAAGCTTCTGGAAGAAGGAAACTAAAGTTGAGAAATTAGCCGTGGGAAGCGATCCCCCGCAAGACACAAAATAGTAATTTGGGAATTTCCTTCACCTCGAACTGAAATTGATTTGTTACAGAAAGAGGGAAAAAAAAAAAGAAAAAAGAAAAACCCAAACAAAGAGCATGTGGAAGCTCCAGGTAGAATCTAGTATCACCGGAAATGCCTGGTACTCTCTGAAAATGTGAGTTTGACCCTCTGGACTTGGAGGACAGCCCAAGGTCAATAGCAAGACAAATTCAGGACCAGAAGCAAGATATCTTGACTCCAGCCCAGGGCATTTTCTATTTTATAAGCCGACTGTCTGCCTGGAGACCTGGATTATCATATCAGGAGTGAAAGGGCAAGGGCTGTGAGTTAAGCATTTTCCTGTCACCAATGACTTTGTGAATTCATTTAGTCAAATCTGTAACAAAACCAAAAGCTCACTGACTGTCCACATTCAGGAGTGGAAGTTCCTCTGGCCAGTCTCTCTGTACCTATTGAGCCCCAGGGGCAAAAGTGATTCAAAACAGGGTCTGTGCCTCACACCCTGTGATACTGCCCTGAGTCACCCTGTGATACTGTGATACTAGTCCCAGGGCAAGGACCCTGCCTGATCAGGACACCTCTATGCCACGTCTTCAGGAGGTCAACCACACCTCCCTGGGATTTGTAAAAACAAATTATCTGAGCAAAGGGGAACTCTCCTGTGCTGTCAATTTAAGATTCAGTTAGGAGGTGTCAGGAAAATCTTGTCTTTGCTCAGGGACACAGTGCCAGAACCATTATTTTTTAATCCCCTAGGGCATGATTTTTAAAGGCTAGCCCTTGAATCAGAGGCCCCAGTCCCACCTGCTCCCTGGTTAGAAAGGCAAACTCCCAGGACACCCCTCAAGAGGGACTGAATCAAAACCTTAGTGGGGCTCAACCATCTGCATTGTAATAAGACCTAGAGTGTCTATTATAGCCGGACGCTTCAGAGCCTTTGCCCTGGAAATGATGGTAGGGAAGGCAAGGCTGCTTCTCCCAGGGAGCTATCTAGTTTTGATTATTCAGCCCTAAACAATAAACCCTCTTTATTGCAGAAAGGCCAGGCCAGTTGTTTCTACACATTACTGAGTGTTCCACAGGAGAACTTTTCGCAGCCATTTTTCAAAACAGAACTGACCGGTGGCACTGCGTCAGTAGCAATTACAATGGCCCCTCACAGGTCCAGGAAGGCCAATATTGTTGTACTTGGAAGTTTCCTGCAAGAACGGAGTAAGTTCAATGATGTCTTTATCTGTTATTTTTAGAATATCACTTCCTTACCTCATGTGAAAGTTTATTCAAAATTCAAATGGGAACATTTTATTACCCCAAAATGTTTTCCTGTATTCTTTCACATGTTACTAAGGAAACCAGTTGCAACATTGCTGGGATATTGTTGCTCTAACAAATTAGCGATTCAGCAGTGTAGATGCCATACTATGTTTTTTTTCTCTCTCTCTCTAGAAAATTTCACACTTAGTGCATTTATACATTTATAACACAGGACATTGGAAGCAATGGGAGTGAAGCTGTAAGGAGAAACCGTATCCTGGAGTGACGGAGGCTACTTCTCCGGGATGCGTTCTGTGCTCTTAGAGCATGGACTGAACGAGGTGATTTTTCATCCCCGCATAGGAGCCCCTGGTGCGGGGAGGCTGAGCTCGAGAGAACAGTCCTCTCCCAAGGACACGTTGGTGTTGGAGCTGGGGGGTGGGGGTGGGAGGCTCTGAGCGACAACGAAGGACTAACACTGGGTGTGCGGCGCAAAGTGTGTGCTGATCACACATTTAAGGAACCGAGTGCCATCAAAGCATAGATCACAGGAGGGACTGTGATGGCACCAGGAGATGGGGGTACAGCTCAGTGGGAGGCCTCCTGCTTCTCCTTTCTGGATGGGGGGAGGAGAGGTTATTAATGATAGGATGGATTCGAACAGATGGGTCCTTTTGACACATTTCCCCGTGTTGTTACTTTCCAATTTCCCATCTTCCAACTACCTAGCCACGTGCCGTTCTCTTGGTTGGGAATGAAGGAAGACTTTTGAAAGGGAAGGCTCAGGAAGTGAGGCTAAAGGTAGAGCTGATGCTTGAATGCTCTGAGGGAAAATCTTTGCTGAGGACTGGGAAGAGATGTTTTTTTTTTTTTTTTTTGGGGGGGGGGCTTGTGATCCAAAGTGAGCCAGATGACTTTCCCTCTCTCTACCTCAGCCTCACTCCATCCCAGCAGCCATCCCTCCCTCCCTGATTACAGGGTACCTTTCTGCAGCCTGTAGATTTGCATTGTAAATGGGGTTTGTTAGGCCCCTGAAATAATATTAATCATTGTAAAACAATTATGTTGCATAATTTGTACATAAAAAAGAACGAATGAACCTTTTGCTTGAATTAATATTTCCTCATATGTACCTTTCTCTCATCCCCATAAATAATGAGACCCTTGTCTGCCCTTCTAGGTGCAGGCGCTCCAGGAGAGTAACAGCTTCATGCACCTTTGGAAATGGCACATGTTGGTGCAGAGGTTACCTGTACAATATCAGGTGCTGCATTATGGATCCCTGAGGAAAGAAGACATTTTGGCATCCCTTCACCCTTCTTGCAAGAGGAAGGTCAAAATGATGGGTGCCATGGGGACAAAGGGAAGCTCTCAGAAGCACAGCAATAAAGCCAGAAAACCTTTCTATCTGAATCTCTGCCAGACCCTGCTTTTATCCATCTGGGGATGCACAACCATTAGTGAAGAGAAACCACAGGGAGCTGGGACCTATCCTCCATGCCCATGTGGGAGAAAGTCCCCTAAAAGATGTCGACATTGGTGATGGGAATGTTGCACTGGTGATGGGTGGTGTTCTTTACATGACTGAAACCCAATCTTACATACATGATTATGTATGTAATCAAGGTGTTCAAATAAAAAAAAACGATGTCTGTGTCTTAATCTTTGGAAACTTTTTTTTTTTTTGGAGAAAGGTCTTTGCAGAAGTGATTAAGTATGAGATATTAATCTTGAGATAAAGCTATCTTATATGATCCAGGGGACCTTTAGATCCAATTAAAAGTGTACTTCTATAGGACAGACAGTGGAGAGTCCCTACAAGAGTAGAGGCCTGGGGCACATGAGGCAGGTATCACAATATACAGCCACTTGCCAAGACAGAACCTGCAGCCATAAAAGCTGGAAGCAGTCAGGAAGGATTATCTTCTAGCCTTTGCAAGAAGCTTAGGCCTCCTCACATCTTGTTTTCAGACTCTGGACTCTATCAGTGAGAGAATAAATATCTAGTGGTTTTTGCCACTAAGGTTTGTAGTGGAATCCAAGCCCCATGCTTTTCCTCTTCCCCCAACTTCCCAGTCAGTTTCACTTGTTCCCACAATTTTAAGAAGACAAATGTCACCAACATATATTCACTCTTCCCATAGCCAAACCCAGCATATTGGGGATCACTTTCTCTAGCTATGAACTGGAACCTTTGCTGAGGGATGCCCAAGAGCCCCTTCATCTTTACCAATTTGCCATGTGAACTGCATCTGAGTCCAAGAAAGATTTTTCCTAGGAAGAAACTCCCCTGGAACTTAGAGACCAAACAATGAGATGGAGAACTGCAAAGCTGGGTCACTCTGACCTGCAATTTAGAGCTAAGAATCTGAGCTGAAACATGAAGTTGCAGTGAAAAAGGCTTTGTTGCTAGAATTTACTGAAAAAGAGAACTATGCCTCTTTTTCACATCCCACTGGCCCTGGGCCAGACTGAATCCCCTGTTCAAGGCAACATACATTTTGTGACATACCAGGCAGGGGTACATATGTCCAGTACTGTGTTAAGAGTTTTACAGCTGTGATTTTACCTCACATATTAGCTATCCAGCTGCTATGGAGGTGAAGTTGTGGTTAACAGGAGCTTATGGATGAGGAAGCCTGCCTGCAAATAGAGATTCCATAATGCAATCGAAGTCAGAAAGACAAGAATCTTTGTGAACATATACGGTATGTGAACTCCTGCTGTTTCTAACCCAATACCCAGTACCCTCAGGCACATCACCTCCCCTTTCAGCCTTAGAAATATATCCCAGGGTAAGGATACACATTTATACTAACTCTGCACTAGCTACTTCTTTGTACCCCCATAAAGAATACCAGTGTTTTTGTGTTGGAGGGCATTTGTCTTGGTTGCTCATTCTCATTGAGGATTTCTGGCAGGCCTATAGGGCATCTGGATTGATCCCAATCTGGGCTCCTAATTGGCTCATAATTATACAATTGATTAGGGCATCAGGGACATTATCTTAAAGTGTATAGTTATTTGACCAGTTTTCACACTGAAAGGTTAAGGATAATTTCAGAATATTTTAGATTGGTCTAGAAACCTGGTCCTTCTCAATAGTTGAACATAGCTATTCTAGATCATTTTTGAAAGTTACAACCACAACTTCATCAAAATTACTTGGACAAAGTTGACCATGAAAGGAGATGGTATTATTTGATGTATTGATTTCCTCTATGACTACATTTTTAGAATGAACTCTTAAAGTAATGAATTGTGATATTACCTAACATAATCATTCTATAACATTTCTAAATTGATCCCTTCAAATATTCAAAAGACCCTCCAGTCAAAGACCTATGATTGGCTGATGATAGTCTTTTACTAAGTTCACTTAGTAATTGTGGGTTTGGATCCTACCCTTTTGGAATCTTCTAACCACGTAAATCAGGGAGTCACATCTTCATGGCTGGTGCAGAGAGAGAGAGAACAAACCCTGTATTTGAAGTCCAAATTCCTGGATAATCATTTAACCTTGCTATGTGGCCTCTATGGACTTTAGTCTCTTCACTTATAACTGAAATTAGGATAATGATATGGATTTTCCTGCTTATAAGAATTGTAAGTACAGAATGCCCATGCAAAAGGTCACCCTATGTTCATAAAGCATTCTGTGTCCATCTCTGTGCCAAACCTGGATGCCTTCCTTGGCCTTTGAGTACATAATACACTCTATCTCTTGCTTTGTTGTCTACTTCTCTTCCCTTTCACACAAGACCAGTAAAACAAAGGGTAATCTCAATGGCAATTCAGTATGAAAGACCTATGCCTTCCATTTGGTTTGGCTTCCTGCCTTCAACAGGAGATCAAATATCCAAGAGTGAAAATGGGGAGCCCTGCCATTGAAGCTACTGACAACTTAGTTTCAGAACAATTAGTTTCTGAATATATATATGTGAGTGAAATAGATGTGTTTTCAGTGCAAATCCTTTGATTTTATTTCATAACTTTCTCCCTAGTTGGGTTTTCCCAGTGGGAAGAACATCTGTTCACAGATGTCAAAAGAAGATTTTTTTGTATCCTCCCTATTCCCTGTGTATCATTGTATCAGGCATGTTTGTGCTGTGTTAGTTTAGGGTCCTCCTAGCCCAGCCTGGTAAAGTTGATAACTTCATATCCATAGAGAATAACTCTATGGAGTTCTGGGGAAATTTCCTGATAGACTCCAAGAACCAGGAACCTGGTTGGTGGTGTTCAGCAATTTGGAAGAGAATATTATAATGCTTGTTTGGAGACCCTAACACTGACCCAGGAGGCTGGGCTCAAGGCTCAGAAAGGAAGGAAGCTGAAGACATCAGTTGATTATGGGTAGGTTGGCATTAATGGTGAATGTATGGTCTCACTTACAAGCACCTCTTCAGTGCTTGGCTACATTTACAGGGAAGTTTCTCAAGATGCTTGAGTGAAGTTCTGACCCCATTTTGTCATTTAATTGATCCTGTAGGAGAGCCTGTCTGGGCTCCTTCCCAAGTACTGGAGGTCCTTCTTGGCCTACTGAAGAATTGTAGCAGGGACTTTCCTGGGCTCTGGAGAAATTGTAAAGGGTAACCTTGAAGTGAGTACTGAGATACCCTAGGGCCTTGACAAGGACTGTGTCTAACCTCAACACTATTCCCATTGAACCTCAGAATGCAGAGTTGCTTCTTGCCCAGAATCAGGGCCAGCAAAGTCAGGTCATTAAAGAGCCTCAGGCTACCAAAATGTTATGAACACATATAATAAGACTGTGAAGTCTCTCTCCCTAGGCTTTTTTCCTCTTTCTCCCTAACACTGCCTCAGTGAAGTCTCAAGCCTGAACATTTCTTGCCCCTTTTGTTGTAAGAGCCACCTTGGCAGGGACTTCCTGGTTCTGGTTTTTTTCTGCAATTCATTCTCATTCACCAAGTGCCAGACACCTGGCAGGCTCAGAGTTGGGTTTTGCTGATGAAACAATGACAGTGTCCCAGAATCCCATGGTCTGCTGGATGAGAGAGATT
Organism: Suncus etruscus; assembly: GCF_024139225.1. Taxonomy (NCBI): domain Eukaryota; kingdom Metazoa; phylum Chordata; class Mammalia; order Eulipotyphla; family Soricidae; genus Suncus; species Suncus etruscus. The sequence goes on from NC_064853.1 coordinate 39,101,567, forward strand.
GTAGCAGAAGACAACATGTGTTTACTATCTATAAAGGTACTGAACTGATGCAACTTGGGAAACATAAAGCAATTCATAACAAAGCAAGCAGGTGGAATTGTAGCTAAGTTGCAAAAGGCAAGGCATCATTTGCCTGACAGATAGAAAGGAGAATTTTGGCAGCAAATGCCTGAGAGAGGTGGCCTGGAGCATCTCCAGAACCATGGACAGCAGCCATCAAACTGGACCTTGAGGCATCTGGAGTTGGCTGGAATTATTGCTCATTTTTAAAGTGACCCCAATCAAGTAATTTTTGTCCCTGTGTATAATTAAATTGCTTCAGCATACAACAATGGTGTCCCCAGAACACACAGCCTAGCATGCTTCTCACAATTTGGCATGAACTTGTTCTCTTTTCCTCTACACTTTGCTTTCCTCTTTATCGTTGAGAGCGACCCTAATCCAACCACCTTTTGTGAAGTTTATCTGGGTTTTCTCCAGCACAAGAAAGATCTTGTCTTCCTTGAATCCCCATGCCTCTTTCCTAAACTTTGTATTTACATCATAGTCCTCTCTTCCAATGTGGGGACTCACCCAGAAATTGGCACATAGAGGCTAAGCTAAGACTCTTAGGTCATTTGAGGGTATCAAATGCTATCTTGTACTGAGAGAGAGAGAATTTACCTTCCAGAATGGGTCCCTTATTAGGAAAAAGGGGTATTTGTAATTTGGAGAGGGACTGAAGTTGAAATGAGAGTGGGTCCTAGCCAGTGGGGTGTCCTACAAGAAAAAGAGAAGCAGCCATTCCCAAAGGAAGGTAGTGTGACGAGAGGGAAGCTGAGCATAAGTGGTGATGGAGTATGGACTATCATTGCTGCAGTCAGGCAGGAGTGACCAGAAGCAGGCAAGGATCCAAATCTTAGACCTGACTGCATCTAGGACTCCTCAATCCAACACTGTGAAAACCATTAATATTTCACTTTTATCTTAGTTTTATTTTTGCTTATTTACTTATTTAGGTTTGGGGAAAGACCCAGTTGGCTCTGTGCTCAGAAAGCACAGATGATTGGCAGTGCTGAGGACAATGTGGTGCTGAGGATTCAACATGGTTGGCTGTGTACAAGGCCAGAACCTTTCCTCCTGTGCTATCTCTCTGACTTCTTTTATCCTTCTAATTTTATTGAAAGATCCATGGGCCCATCACTGCTGCACTTACATGTAGGGCTTAAATTATATGTACTGTGAGATAACAACCACAATAGGATCAGCCAATGTCCAACTTCTCATGTAGAATCAAAAAAAAAAAAAGATAAATATTTTCTCCTACTGATGAGAACTTAGGGCTTATGCTTTGATCAGCTTTTCAATGCATCACACAGCAATGTCAGCCTGAGGCTCATGTGGGTTCCCTTCTCAGTACTTATTTATCTCACAACTGCACATTTGAACTTTTAAACCACCTTTCATTTTCTACAAACCCCTTTCCCACACCTTATGCCTCTGGCAATACATGTTTGATCGCTTTCTTCTATAGGTTTGGATATTTTTTTGTTGTTCTTTTGTTTTCTGGGGCTACATATAAGTTATATCATATAGTATTTGTCTTTCTCTGTCTGACTTATTTCATTTAGTATAATGCTTTCAAGGTCTAGCCCTGTTGTTACAAATGGTAGGATTTCCTTGCATTTGTTTTGCTTTTAATGACTTAAAATATCTGTTGTTTTAAGTCCTCTCACATGTGGCACTCTGCTTTGGTAGCCCCAGGAGACACATTCACTGCCTTCTTTATTCTTCTATTATGCTTTTCACCTACTTTCTGCCCCTATGAGTCCCTTTTAAGCCTGTCCTAATGATGCAACCATTAAGAATTGATGCAATCACACACTTTCACACTATTTCTTTGGGCCTGCCAAATGGCAACAGAACAACTCAAGATGTCCTTATTGGTTCTTGCTTGGGTCTAAGGTTTGAGTTCTAACTCTGGCCTCTGGACCCTCAGAGCTTTCCTTCCTAGGTAAGACTCATAGCAGGAGTTCAGAAACCAGGTCAGACCAACCATCAAGCTAGAAAGACTAGGCCTTTATGGAGCATAGACTATATTTGAGCCATTGGGCTAAATGTGGGCATAGATAGAGTGGCAATTAAAAATTTTTCAAAAGAAAAATAAAAGGACTGTCTTGTGGTTCTCTTTATCCAGGGGAAGATAACACCTGTTTATTCATCAGAGACTCCGCCAACTCAAACAAAAGTGCAACTGTGCTCCATATTGATGATAGAGAACTATGGTGCTATGATGTTGGGGTAAAATCAGAGACACTGGTGTTGTGGTTGAGAGAGTCTGTATGGGGGTGGAAGCTTTAAGCCCTCACAGTTACAGGTCTCTGTTCACAAAATGAGAACTGCTTTCTACCACAGGAAATGGGGTACTCTCCACAAGGGAGAGGCTGCTAATCATGGAAATTGCAAAGAAAATGAACATACATTAAAAAGAAAACATATTTTTCAATTTCTTCACCTCTCCATATATTCAGTGAACATTTATGGAGGCCCTTCCTCATACCTAGCACCCACCAAATACTGTCAACATATATTCATGTCCTTTCTCTCAAAGAACATGCAGTTCAGCCAACCAAGAAAATAGAAATAGGAACAAACAGCTCTGTTCTAGTGGGATAATGATATACAGCAGAGATAGGTCCATCTGCTTGCTTATGGGACACTGTCACCAATAGGTAGGTTCTACCTCTCGCCACTGTTGGCACTATCACTTATAGGTTGAGCTTCGAAGGGTGAAGCTGCTTATTGTATCCAGAAGTGGAGTAACTTCTAAGAAGGATATTCTGGGCAGAGGACAAAATTCAAAGGCATTGAGAGGGGAAGGTTAGTAGCATGGAGGAGATGGGCTCTTTGTGGTCAGGGAGTGGTGGTATGTACAGCTGGGATAAGTTAGAAGGCTGAATGATAACCCCTTTCTGTTTTAAAAGCCTCATCTCTTTATTGGACTTACTTGGGTGTTGCATATTATCAGTCTAAATTCTTAACAGATTTCAGCATTTTAGGACTAATTTAGGCCATAGGCTATTGATTTCCTTGGACAGGCTAATTTTAAGACATCCTAGGGATTATCCCACATATAAAGATGCTAACCCAAAATAAGGACCATTCAATTATACACTTGGATATGGAATTCTTTGATTATGGCAAGCCCTTAGTCTCAGTTCCTTTATCTGTGTAATGGGAATAAAAAGCCCTACTTTGTGCATACATAGTGACTGCTCAAAAATGTTTTTCTCTGTGATAACTGGAGTGGCTGTGAAAAAATGGACCAGCTGCTTTTCTAGAGGGAGTCACCGATACTACTAGGCTGAAGAACACCAACTTCCTTTTCTTTTAGAACAAGTGTCTTTAGAATTCAGTTTCTTTCTGGGGAGAGAACCCTTCATGTTGAACTCAGCTGAGTCTGAGATTAGCACCAAAACTTCATTTTTCACTTTCTACCAGTCCCTCCTCCCCTTTTAACATTGGAGCTCACATGATGTTCTTTGTTTCTGTTGAAAAGTGTGTGTGTGTGTGTGTGTGTGTGTGTGTGTGTGTGTGTTGGAGAGAGGGGTTACAAAGAGGCAAGGTGTATTTTTAGAGCTCTAGAGAAGCTGGCAGAAATTGAAAATAAGGTTTTCAAGTTCATATGTTTATGCTTTAGAAGAGATGGAGAAGGAAGAGCTCCGTGGCGGTCTGTATGTCCTGTTCAATACCTAAGAAGCTTTCTGAGACATGCCTTCCAGCATTCTGATTAGAAAGCTGCCTTGCTCGTTTCTTGCCTGCCTCCTTTCCTTCCCCCTCCCTCAACGGGGGCCTGAATATGCCAGGTGGGCGGCAGTGCTCCGAGGAGGACGAGCCTTGTATACAAGTATCTCGCCTGCATAAGAAACCTGCTTTCTCAGGTTAGCAGGGCCCAACGATCAGGGCAGATTAATCCCAAGAGAAGGTTGGTGCACAATTAACATTTTCGCCTCTTATTTTAATTAAGAAGGGCCAGGGGATAGGGTGTTAGCATGTCTAATGGGACCGTGTGGCATGTGCCGACTGCCGGAGGAGTTTCAATTATAAGCACTTGTTGAAGACTTTCTAGATAATTAAATACCACATTAATCATAGCTCCAAATGGACATGACTTTTCCTATCTCATCTTGACTCCTAATATGCAGGAGGCAAAGTGGCTCCCAGACCTGGGTCCCCCAATACCCACGCAGGAACTCACCCCCTGTGTGCCCATTTTTGCTGATTTTGTGGAAAAGGAAAGATTCTCACAGACATTCGCCTTCGTTGTTCTGACAGCTGAAGCTCTCTTCACAGGCACATTAACATGACCTCATTAGTTTCTGCATCTACTCTTCTAACCACATAAAACGGAGTGCAGTAGGAGCCAATCATGCTAATTACATCAGATCGGTTTGCATATTCATAAACCATTTTCTGTTTTATGGACAGCAAAAATAAACACAGTATCTCTTTAATAATTTTAAGTGGGTCACTTTCAGGACTGTATCTGTTTTAAATAAATTATCATATTGTTAAAGGCCACAGTCAAAAGCTATTTTTTGAGCAGCCTGAGAGGTGGAGTTGGGGGCAGGGTGTGTGGCTGGGACTTGGAGAGCCATCAGGATTAACCCATTGGTCAAATTTTTAAGGTCTCGTCTGCCCAGGAAAACTCACACTCAAAAACCTTTCGTGGTTTAGCAAACAGGTGCAGCACAGCCTCTTCCTAATGACAAAATACGTTCTAGTCAGAAATCCCAGATTTTCCAAATCATACTTTTAAGCAGTAGGAATAAAATTCAGTAACATACCAATTTCTGTGTTTTCTTGGAAGTTTTTTATTTTAGAGACCAAATTTGACATTCTGGTTTTCTCAGGCAGGATGAAATAATGGTATCAAAGCAACTAGAAGATGTCAAACTTGCATAAATGGACCTTTCCAGACAATATTTGGACCCTGACATCCCTAACCAGCCCCCTCCCCCAAATCTGGGGGAGTCAGGATCAGTTCCATCTACAATGGAGCTGAGTTAGAGATTCCCATTGCATAGGAAAAAGTAAAGGTAATAAAATGCTTTGAGGAAAAAGATAAAGATAAAGAAGATTTTTCAGAGGAAGAGTGTTTAACCTAGCTAAGAAAATAAACTGTTTGCAACACTACCCAAAGAACTAGTTACCTGAGACATTGATTTGATAATTATAAATGATTTCCAACCCATTCATTAAAATAGGTCCTAGAGGACTAATATTATCCTAATCTGATTAAGTGTTTATATATATATATGTGTATATATATGGTATTTATTTAAAAAAGCATCCTGTAATCTAGGCATCCAACCAATAATATGCTCTTCTTTTTCATCCCATTTAATAGAGGGGTGGTTCCATATTTACATGCAGTTAAAAGCCCACATTTATTTCCAGCCCTGGATCTTGTTTCCTTTCCTCTTTCTTGTAAACACTCCCTGGAGAATTAATGTGGCATTTCTTGGTGGTAGTTCAGGCTAGCCCCATTTTGTTGTTGTTGAAATGCTGCTTCCGATTGAGTGGGCGTTGAAGCTGGGAAAGGCTCTCATTTTCCTTAATGTACATGTCCCTGACTCAGAGCTTCTTGAGGACCTTCTGCTCACCCTCTAAAACTGTTTGCATTTATTCACCTTCACCTTGGTTGCTGTGGAGGTTCAGAGACAGAGCAGAGATGGCTGCCCCATGTTATTAGCTGAACCTGAGTTGAAGCTTTTGTGTGTCAGCTGCACTGATTTTGAAATACCCTATTATTTGTGCAATATACCTTGGAATTACAGCTTATAATTTCATGAAAGCCTAACATATCTGAATGTTTACAAGTTCTATCCCTTAGGGAAATATATAGTATTCATTTCTTTAGTCTATTTAAAGGAGGACGAGATACAAAGCAGGAGTGATTGACAAATTAATGCTCTCAGCTCCTACTCAACAGTACTTGAATTATTAGTACAAAAAGCATGTTACAAACTGTAATAATTTTAACTCCATTTCATTGCTAAAAGCTAATAATAATGAAAACAAATGAAAATAGTAATGCAATCTAACGCTAGCCAGAATGGAAGCAGTCACAGAGTTGGGACTCTGCAATCAGATAATTAGTTCCATTAAAACTCAGGAATGAGTGAATCTGTTCATTTATTTGGGAATCAGTTCTGTGGGGAGGGGGAAGAGAAGAGAGAAAATGGCCCCCAAGTCCCATAAATCAGATGTCACCTTCCTCCTTTCATCCACCCTTCTGCCTCTGCAGGCTCAGGGGCTGCCTCTCCAGGTGACAGCCCTGCTCCCTGCAAGGAGAAGGAGCGAAGGAACTCATGGGTGGCACCACCGGGTGCAAAGTCACTGCTGATTGCAATTAGAACAAAGGAGTCTGCAAGGCTCGAGTCCCACCTGCAGCCTGTTACAGCCATCTCGGGAAAAAGAAAGAACTGTGCCTGCCAGGGGAAGAGTCACAGGAAGAGCCCCCAAAATAAACCCCAGGTATCAGGAAGCTGGTGAGTCTGTCAGAGAAGCCTCTAAAACATAGAGCTGTGGCTACAACCTTGATGCCATTTTTACCTATTTATTGTGATTGAATCATCTTTACTATAGCATCATTATTAGGAAAGCTTTTATTTCTATGTATATCACCTACTCATCCATCTAGAGAGAGATTGGAATTTATTTTCAAGAATCGGCTCACAAGATGTTGGAGGCAGAAAAGTCGTGAGATCTGGGCTTGGCTAGCTGGACAGCATGGGGTGGGGGGTGGTAAACAGTGGAGTTCTGCTCTGAGCCCAAAGTTAGAGAGTCCGAAGAGCCAGTGGATTTGATCAAGTCCGCGGACAGCAGAGGACTGCCAGGCAGCTCTTCAGTCAAGCAGGTAGAGTTCCTCATGCTTAGTCTTCCAGACACATTCAAATCTTCCAGAACTGGAGGAGACAGTGTCCCATCAGGAGAGGAGAGTGATCTGCTTCCCTTGGTCTACCAAGTGTGTGTGTGTGTGTGTGTGTGTGTGTGTGTGTGTGTGTGTGTGTGTCTGTGTCTTGATCTATCTCTGTCTCTATCTCCATCTCTCTCTCTCTCTCCTTCTACCCCACTCCTCACTACCCAGCAGCCCAGTGGACTCAACACATAAAATTAACCACCACCGTTGGGATTCCTAATCTGAATTTCTGTTGACCAGTGTATCAGTGATTATTTGTGGCTGCAGTACAAACCACTCTGCGTAGTTCTTCTGGAGTGGGCTATTAGACAGATCCCCGCTGAGCTCATTCATGCAGTGGCCCATCAGTGAGGAGATTGGCTATGGCTGGATGGTCTAGTAGAGCCTCAGCTTGGGGTTCAGCTGACTGCTGGGCCCCGCTGGTCATTTAGCAGGCTGGCCAGTGTACCCTGCTATGAGGCAGTCATAAGTTTCAAGCCCTTTTTAAGGTGGCCACTGCCTATGAGGAGCTGTCCTGGGTTAGACAGCAAGTCATAAGGCAGGCCTGTCATCATTGTGGGAGGGAATGAGGATGTGGGTAGAGGGAGGAGCAAACAACATGGACACCTTTGCTACAGCCATCAAAGTAATTGTTTACCTGGATCCTTAGGATGCTTTCTCTGGTCTGGAGGGTTAGGCTTCTTGGACAGGGAGGAGGTGGATGGATTCATCATCTAATATGTGCAGGAAGGCTGGGGGAAGGGAGAGCTGGGGTTTTGTCTTGCTTCTTAGCAGGAGGTGAGATATATATTGGAATATACAACATTGCTTCACCACTCATCCCTACCACTTCATCTCCTATCCCCAACTGGCACTGGAGTCTGGAAAATTAGACCAACTCTGGAGTTTTAGAGGTGACTACAGGGGGTATCTTCCGGAATGTGAATTTCTGACTACACATGACAGGTTTTAGCTTGGTGACCCCAGCACCATATTTAGCCTGGTGGCCTGGTCAGATGGAGGTGGGGCAGCCTCCTAGCTTTGTTACCCAGAAGTGGAGCCTCTGCACAGCCGGCAGCAACCCAGAAAAGCCGCCTACAGAGCCTGCCTTCTCTGTTGTGCTGCTTCTGCCTTCAGAATTAAAATATTGTGCAGAAATGCAGGTTTATTGTTATCAATCCCATCTCTAGAAACTTGACAAATGCATTCTTATGCAGATAATTAAGAGATAATGTCAATGGAACAAAGCTTTGTCACTGAAATAATGGTTTCCCGCTGTGAAGTTTATGCCTCAGCAAAGTCAAGGTGTTTGTTCCCAAAGTCTAGCTCTCTTTCCCTATGACAACTGCTGGTGACATCCTCCTTCATCCCCTTAGCCCTCCTCCCCAAGTCAGGATAATGATAAAGGCAGAGTGTGTGTTGGGTGGGGAGTGGGATGGGAGGAATCACTGGCTTAGTGTGAGAATTCTCCTGGCTCCAGGAAGCTGGATTGGGACAAGTCTCTGGGCTTTGGGCTTCCAGACTGTGGTGCCACCAGGGACAATGTGCTCCTCCTCACTCTGCCTTTATTTCTTTTCTTCCAACCTGAAAAGTACAATTCCTGACCTGGATCCCAAAGTTAAATGAGCTGCATTGACTGGCAGTTGCAGCGCTCAGACAATGAGTAGGAAATAGATGTAATGTCGTGGTGGGGCCTCCTTTCTGTTCCATATGTGCTTTATTTCTGAGTGCAAATATACAAAGAAGCTCATAGAATAAATTAGAATTGATTTTAAGTGGCACTAAAATTGGACATCAATGGAAACAGCGAGAGGAGCTTGTGTCATCATGCTTTCGTGCACTTTTCTTTGGCATTGCCCTGTGTGTAGTGACGTCAGTATATACTTACCTCATATTTTGGACCTGGATCTAAAATAACCCACAGGCTGAGGCTGACACAGAAGCAATTCTAGTGAGGTAGAAGGGCCTACTCTTCATTAAGTAACCATGAGCATTTCAAGAGCATACTCGTGCTCTTTGAAAGCAGGCAGAAGGGGGTGATGTGATGAGTCAGGGTGGCTGGTAGGCAGGTTGCCTTGCTGGCATTATGCATCCCAAAGTGGCAGGCCCCTCTTTCTGTGTGATGCAGGCCTGGAGGCCATTTTCAGGGATAAAGTTGGTGAATTTGTGATTAGATAGGAGGAAATAACATAAAGATTCCAAGTCCCTCTGCTGCAAATCTTTTTGGTAGGGTTTTATTTCTAAGTCCTCGTATTATTATTTCTTCATTTCTACAGAGCTGGGATCAGACCCTCACTGAGCCACATACCTGGTTCCTCTAGGAATCCTTTTATTATACTGATTATTGTTCACAGCAAGATGAAAACCCCAGTTTCTGGTCTGATGTTTTGGTGGTTTACAAGTAGCCTGAATTGACACTTGGGTTTAAATCCTGTTCTCAACCTGCAAAGACCTGGCCTGAGCTAGAGGTCTAAGCAAGATAGATTCTTGAGAGCTCCAAAAGCAACCCTAAGCACTACATGTTACGATCCTGAGACTGAGGAGTAAAAATGACCATCTGGTAAGATTCTGTTATTGATCCCATGTTTGAAATACGTTTTTAGAATGGTATCAAAATGTACTTTCCCTACAATTTACATTTCTCCTCAGACTTGTCATGCATATGATGTATTATTGGAAAAGAAGCTCTAATTCCAGAAAGCTGATCACTTGACAGGGTCCCTGGCTTTAAGAATAAAGAGGCATTGGAGACTCCCCCTCATTTCTTAGCTTTCCCTCATTTTTTTCTTAATTTAAGGGGATGAGGGAGGATGAAAATCAATGATTCAGGCTGCAATTCACATACATATATTACAAAGTTAATGTATTCACATTAATTTGGAAGAGCAGAGGTTGTAGTGTTGTGCTTTTAAACATTAAACTGCTGGGATTAGTGTTTAGAATAATTATATTTGCTAAAAGACTTTTTTGGGGGGGTAGTTCTACATCTATAAAATGTAACATTTTTGTTTTATTTTTATTTTCTATTATGATCTTCAGGTCTTAGAATTATTTGTGTTTCCTCTTAAATTAGCTCTTTCCCTATTCAGAAAGAGGTACTTCTTCTGGAGAGAAAAGAAACACAAAAAAAGAAATATACCAAAGAAACAGTCAGAAGTTTCTGAAATGGGAGTGGTTTAGAGATTGTGAAAAAGCATTATGTTTTACCTAATGAAATGGAAAAAAGTAGGGGTGATCCTAAAAGGTAAAGGGGTGGGGAGGCTCGGGGAAATGATAGTCTTTGATGCCATTAAGAAAAAGAAGAGAAATAACTACATTGAGAACTATCCTAACAATGAGAATGTATGAAGGAAGTAGAAAGCCTGTCTAGAGTACAGGCAGAGGTGGGGTGGGGAAGAGGGAGATTTGGGACATTGGTGATGGGAATGTTGCACTGATGATGGGAGATGTGACTGAAAATCAATCACAATCATGTTTGTAATCAAGGTGTTTAAATAAAATATTTTAAAAAAAGAAAAAGAAATTTTAAAAAATATTTTAAAAAAAGAAAAAGAAATTTGGGGCCAGAGCGATAGCATGGAGGTAGGGTATTTGCCTTGTATGCAGAAGGACGGTGGTTTGAGCCCCGGCCATCCCATATGGTCCCCCGAGCCTGCCAGGAGCGATTTCTGAGTGTGGAGCCAGGAGTAACCTATGAGTGCAGCCGAGTGTGATCCAAAAACACAAAACATAAAAAAGAAAAAGAAACCTAGGGCCAGAGAAGTATTATAGTAAGTAAAGCACTTGCCTTGTACAAAACTAACCCCAGTTTGAACTTCAACACCCCATTAGGTCTACTAAGTCCTACCGGGAATGATCCTTGAGCACAGAGTCAGGAGTAAGTCCTGAGTACAGCTAGATGAGACCCAAAACCAAACCAAAAGTAGAGAAGATGTTTAACAACTTGTTGTTGCTGACCTCCTTAGGCACAGAGTGGATTGGAGATTTATAGAATGGAACTCAGCTTATCAGTCTCCTGTCTGCCTCACTTTGGGGGATCAGTCTCAATAGAGAATTTGCACATGGGGATCCTTCAGAGTAAGGATAGGGTAAGGACTTTCAGCTAGAGTGACCAGTCAGTCTTAAGAAGTTCCATTGTTCCAAGTCAAAATCCCTAGAATTGATCTCAGGAGCAAAGCTGACACGTTCATTTCATTGCCAGTTTTTTTATTTTTTTTTTGGTTGACCCAGAACTAGGGCAGAAAGAAGGAGGAGACTTGTTTATTTCTTACTTTCAAGCACCCCATCCCCACATTTACACAGAATTTCATTATTCTGCAATGACTGACTCTATGAGTCACTGAGACAGGAGACTGCTCTATAAGCAAGGTGGCATGAACAAATAAAAAATAAGAGCTTAAAATTATGTAGAATTGTTGTATATGAAAATATTTCCATAAGATTATCCTTTGCCTATTGTCCCATCTTGATCTTCCAGGTGGGGACACTGTTGAGAGCCAAATAAATAGGTTGGGTGCCTGGCATTCAGGGTCTTTTGCTAGAGTAGGCTGGCTGGCTCGAGGTGTGTTTTGGAACTAGCAGCAGGCAGACAAAGGAGTCTCTTCACCCAACCTTTTACCCCCTAACCCTCCTGTCTGTGTGGATTATTTGCTGCGGATAAATATTGCCAAGATTTCCCCCCAAAAGGGGACAGAGGGATGGGAATCAATTTCTCATTCTGGGAGCTTTTTGTGGATTCACAAACAACCAATAAAGAAGTTAACGGGACCCAACATAGAATCAGGAAAATTTCTGTTTTGTAGGTTGAAAACAGTTGAATATTGACAATGTCATATGGTTTAATCTAATTCTAAGGGAGCAAGTACAATATACCTGGGCTCTTGGGGGTCTCATTCTGAAATATCAAACTTCCAGTGATTGACTAAAGTCCTCACAGCTAAAGTCTAGATCTATGCAGGGAGGACATCTCTTATTTCCTATAATCTGGAACCAATGGTCATCAATCCCCCCTCTTCTCCATGCAGAGCCAAGAGACTTTTTTGTCTTCTATGGCCATTACTTGGAAAACAACATTCATAGGCAACCCCCAGGACCATAATCCAATAAAAATTTCAACTAATGTTCTCAACATTTAGCATTAATCTCCCTTGTATAACTTGTACAGTGGCTCTGAAGTATGGAGAGAGGTGTTATTATCTCCATTTTACAGATTAAAACAGAAAAGTCATAGCAGTGATAGTCTCAGAAACACTGTTTGGAAGGTACCAAGCTATATATTTATCTTCAATAGGTGTTTTCAATCCTCATAATAGTTCTACTATGATCCACATCCTCTGTGGGGAATGAAACCAAGAGCTATTAGGGGTCTTATCCAAAGTCACATAGAATTGCTCAAGGTCACAGGAAGAGAACAGTAGCACTGAATTCCAACCTGATTATCATATAATAGAAGATCATGAGCTCCCCCATGCATTTTGTTAACCATTATTGCTTCATATTTTTAAAAAAATCTTTATTTCTAATAAAGAATTCCTACATTCTAAGAGTTGGAAGGATAGAAAAGCTTTAAATTCCATAAATGAACTTTTACAAAGTTTTAGTGTTAATTCAAGAAACAGAATGAGATGCTGAATGGATTCTATATATAATTGTTAGGTGTTGTAAGTTAATCATTCATGGGGGTTGAGTTTGAAGTTGGGGTATCTTGGAGAAATGTTGTGGAACCAGAATTTGGATTTCAGCCCTAACATTTGTGACAAAGATTCTCTCCTCAACCAAACTATAGTTAGTTTCTCTGAACCCAGTTAGGCTTTTCTAGCCTATGTCTATCTTGCTGAATTATTGCAAGAATTCTGCTACATTAGTAAGTCTCCTTTATCCTTCACATAATATTCAGTTCTTTATCCCTTACTCATTTCAGGCCTAAGTTCAAAGTTCATCCTTTTGCAAAAACACTCCTGCCCTTGATATCTCTGAGTTATTTTCTAGCCACCATTCCCCTTATTTAACTCCTTGACTGCAAATCCCTTTGGGTTTCTGCACTTGGACTTAAGTTCAGTCTCTTCAATTATAATGGTCTTAAATAAGTCTTCCTGTTGTCTTTTTTTTAAAGCAAGATTCATAATAATTTTTCCTTCAACACTTATTTTTATATATCCTTGAGGTTAGCCCCTTTATAGCTCAATCATTCTTTTTTCAAGAATGGGGATACTCCCAAATAGTGCACAGAGGACTCAGAGGTCAATCCTGGCAATACTTCACCAACTGACTAGATAATATAATTTGATGTGGTCCAGGGATGAGGTGCTGCCTGGGCCCTGCAGCACTGTGGATCTCCAAGCAGCCCTAGGGTTCAAACCCAGGTAGGGGATATGCTAAGAATACTCTCTCTCTCTCTCTCTCTCTCTCTCTCTCTCTCTCTCTCTCACCTCTCTGTATTTCACTTTCTTCTAAAATGGAGTCGATTAAGATTCACCGTCTTTGGCATAAGCAAATAGTATAAGAAATATAAATAACCTGTGCAAATGGTCCAATATAGAATGATCCTATATCTTTGAAAAAACGTGAAAGAACCCCAGGCTGTGTTGAGGGCCTTCCCCAGTCTGGGGGAGTATAGGCGTGGGGGAGCTCCAGGAAGAATCTGGCAAATTGGAAACTTGGCAAGCTGTGCAAGAGCACCAAACTCTACCCAGGATGCTTGGAAACCTCCAGGACCCTTCCAATATGCAAACTGTTGCAGTTCCCAAACCAAGCAAGATTTCACTGCCTCTGAGAGCGAGGTGTGATTGCACATTTCCCGCATGGCTCTGACTGAACGTTCAGCGCAGCCTGCTGATGGAGTGGGCGTGTGCGAGGGTGCCCGTGTGTGAGTGTGTGTTTGTAGTTGGAGAGGGTGTCTGTGAAATCTAAAGGGCCATATCACACTCAATGAATGCAGCTCAGAGCAGCCAGCGCCTTCTGGAGAGCCCCATGCTGTATCTACACACTTGTAGCAGATAGCTTTCTGGAATTAACGTGTGAATTTGTTTGTGCTGGGTTCTTGGGGAAGTTTGCTGGCTTACCCCCTGCTTCCAAGAACAGTAGCCAAGCACACGCTGGCTGGAATAGCCACTCACTTGAGCTCTGCCAGGGGACAGCCATCAAGCCAGGAGACAATTTTTTGGAAATGGCTTTAAGAGCAATAATATAACATCATGGTTATCAGGGGTATTGTTACAATTCTCATTAGGGTATGTAATAGGGCTGTAAGTGGGGTTTTGGCAACTGTTTTATTGTACTCTGCAAAAATATTACAACTAAGAACTGATGGATGGATCCAAGATACAGAGATCAAGTGATTTTTCCCTTCTTGTTCTTTCTCTTCTGTATCAACATCTGCCTCTCTTTACTCTTAAAACATTTATTTCACATCTTTTCTTTGGATTCAGTAGGTCTAAACCATATCTGTGATCTCAGCTTGGATGAGCCTGTGAACTCCAGTAGACCCTTATCCCTAAGTATGTTCAAGACCTAGAAAAGTGGGTACCAAGGGGTTCTGGAGATGAAAAAGGAAGATAGATACTTTGGCATATGCTCATGACCCTCCTGATGTGATGCAGGGATACAAATCCTACTGTTAACACCATAGCTTTGGGAGTGGTTTGAGTATTCCCTGCATTTGTAACTGCTTTTGTGACCCTTTTGTATCCAAGGCAGAGCATCCTGGGAAATACATGTTCCACATCTGGGGCCCAAACTGCACAGGCTTTAGAGATGTTAATTTGTGTTGAGTTTGGAGTTGAGTGACAAGCAGCAGGACAATAGGCTCAGGCCAGTGAATGAGAGCCAGGCTGGAGCTGAGCTGGAGGCCTCAGGACTGGAGGCATCAAAGTTTTTAGTTTTAGATTCTGGGTTACCTTTCTGATAGTTGCAACAAATCAACAATAGCAAATCAGAATGGAGGCACTGAAAGTTACAGAGACTCTTGAAATTCTGGAATTGAGGACTCTGTGTGAGTCTTAGGAGGTCTCTAACATGGTTTTATTGGATGGATGTTTCAGGACTGAGATGGCCCAGTCTTTGTTAGGTTGGCTGAGGTATTCATGCTTCCAGAAGGCTGAAAACAAAATTCAAACCGTGTAAAACCTCTAGTACCCAGGCCTCTACAACCTGTTCTGTCTGGGAAGAACAGATCTGAAGTGCGCAACACAGAGGGATATCAAGTGCTGTCCAGCCTCTTATTCCAGTCAACATATTACCTACCCCCAGCACCTCAAGATTCCTAGTCTCAGGGCCTTCCAATCTTTGCAGTATTGTGGCATTTCTCAATGCTGACGACCCTCATCCACAGCATTATCTTTTTTTTTTTTTTGGAGGTGGGGGGTCATACCTGCAGCGCTCAGGGATTACTCCTGGCTCTTTGCTCAGAAATTGCCCCTGGCAGGCACGGGAGGTCATATGGGATGCCAGGATTTGAACCACCATCTTTCTGCATGCAAGGCAAACGCCCTATCTCCATGCTATTTCTCTGGCCCACATAGCATCATCTTTATTCCTTTTTTCCTCTAGAATTCTCTGGCTTCCCACACCGTTTTTCTTTTTACCTCTTTCTTTGTGCTGCACTGACCATCCCTGGTTGCACACAGTTGGCTTCAATACTCACTGGAGAGTCATTCCTTGGGTTTCTGTGAGCCAAAGATGTTACCCTTTTTGTTGTCACACTTGGGGAAGGGGGGAGGAAGGCACTTCCCTACTGAGTTCTTCTCTTCAGGGTTGCTTCCAGGTGGTGAGACCAATTAGTGACAGAAGTCCCAAATCTTCCTTTTTTTTTTTTGTTTGGTTTTGGGCCACATCCGGCAGTACTCAGGGGTTACTCTTGGCTGTCTGCTCAGAAATAGCTCCTGGCAGGCACAGGGGACCATATGGGACACCGGGATTCGAACCAACCACCTTTGGTTCTGGATTGGCTGCTTGCAAGGCAAACGCCATTGTACTATCTCTCCGGGCCCCCAAATCTTTTAAGGTCTCATCCTTCCTGTCTTCACTATTTGCCTTGTCCTGCTGAGTCTCCATCCTGTTATCCCCACAGCTTGTTCTTAGAACACTGTTGTCCAGAGAGAGATTCCTAAAATACAAAGCAGACATGTATGACCATTCTCATCACACCCTCAGCAGTTGATGTTTCCAAGATCATAAAGCTAGAATACTGCCTTAGCACACAACACAGGTGGTCTCTGGCATGTGTCCCTCTATAAACCCCACATTCCTTCTATGACCACTTCCTGGCTGTCTTTGTGTGCCCCCAGTCCCTAAGTAAAGTCCTCTACTTATATACTATTTCCTTTGCCTGAATTTTTCTTCCCTCACTCTTCTCCTATCTATCCTGCCAACTATAGCCACTTGTAACAATAATACATTTGAGTTTTCATTCCTCCAAGCCAAGTGTCCAAGAACAAATGACTAGATAAAGTGTATGTATAGATAAAATATATGGTACATACACATAATGGAGTATTACTTGGCCATAAGAAAAGATGAAATAATGCAATTTGCTGCTGTGTGGATGAATCTGGAAAGTATCATGCTGAGTGAAGTTAGTCAGAGGGAGAGAGATTGACACAGAATTATCTCTCTCCTATGCAATATATCAAGAAATATAATGGTGGGATAACAAATGTCTAAAGTCAATGAAAACAGAGAGCATGGTAACTGGTCTTCAGTAACAAACCAATCACTTGGGGAATATATGGGGCAATAGGACAAGGAAGGGACACAACAATAGTAGAGGGGGCGTGTGTATGGTGGTGCCTGTGGTCCTAGTTTCCTGAGGTGGGAGGATCATTTGAGTCTAAGAGTTCTGAGCTGTATGTAGTACACTATGTCAATCAGGTGTCCACAGTAAGTTTGGCATCAATAATGTGACCCCTAAGAGCAAAGGACCACCAGGTTGCCTAAATAGGGATGAACTGGCCCAGGATGGAAACAATGATGGAGGGAAGTGTTCAACCAGGAGGAGGAAAGGGAGCTGAAAGATAGTAAAGTCTTATGCATGGAATCCTATCAATCACAGTTTTATAAACCACAGTACAAAAGTTAGTTTTCTTTTCAAAATGTCTCTCATAGAGATGGATTAGTGGGTGGGAGCCAAATGGGGTTGGGAGTAGAGGTTGGTGGATGGAAGTAGACTATAATAAAGGATCAGTGCTGAGACATTGAAATCCTGAGACCCAATCATGAATAACTTTGTTCCTGGTTACTAAATTAAGTTTAAAAATAAAATAAAACCTTGTACCAAAAGAAAAATAAGAGAAGCTTTAAAAAAAATCAGTTCTTCAATCAACTCTAGCTCTGTTTCAGATGCTAACTAGTCACCTAAGGCTAGTTGTGGCCCTAGTGGTAGCTGAAAGATTATGGCTATCATTGCAGCCAGTTCTGCTGGATGGAGTAGCATAACTATGCAAGATTTGGTATTCAGTTTGTGTCTTCTCCCCTAAGCAGGATGCAAGGGTCCCATCAGTCCCACTGAGCACCAGTCAGGCAATACCTTAGGTCCACTTGATCACCGTAGCATGTGATCTGATCCCCCATCACCTGACTTCTCAGAGAGTTGTAGTGTCACACAAGGAATCACTCTTTGTAGGAAAGAAAAGTCATTACCGACCTTCACCAGGGTGCTTATGTTCTATGTCTGTGCTCACAGAAAAGAATTTCAGGAAGATATGAATTATGAAGGTACGAAATTTTATAAAAAGGGGAGAGGAAATGAGGGGAAAGAGAATGTGATCAAAGGAGAATGTAGGGTGTTCTAAAGATAGCAAGAATTATAGAATATGATGCATGCTTCTTGATTTTGCAAATTTAGTTTTATAATCTTTTCCCAAACTGCTTCTACTTGGGAATTTCTATGTAGTTTTAAGCCATTGCTAAAGGAAAGGAACTTAAACTTTAGCTAGCCTTCTTTTAGTCTTACATAGCCTTTTGTTACTTCTGAAGTTTCTACTATATCTTTTAGCCATCTCTAGAGCTGATGCTAGTGTCAGTCTCATTGCATCTCAAATTTTGCATCTCCCAAGGGGGTCTAGCCTTCAAACTTTTGGTCTGGTGGCAGAATAATTTCTCTTTTTTAGATCCCTTCTTGGTTTTTTTTCCTTGATTTTCATCACCTAGGCCTCCTGACCTGAACAACTTCATGGACTCAATACCATGGACCTCACATTGCTGGAGGAGGCCTCAGGATACCACCCAATTTTATCATGATCAATCTCACCAACATTAAGAACAGTGCCAAGCAGAAAGTGGGTGCTCCATCTTTTGAATCAGTAAAATCGTGACAGCTAAGCTGAGGCACACAGCCAGGGATGCACTGACTCTGATTAGCAGTGAATTAGCTGGTGCTTGGATGATGGGTTCCAGGTAGACTGGGGAGTGGTGAAATGAGGCTTTGCGCTCAAGATTGGGATGGAGAATAGAGAGAGAGTTTCTATTGCCTTGACTGGTACAGTAAAAGTGGCCACTGGCAACTGCTAAGAGCTTTTGGTTTCTGTGCACAGATCCTGGTCTAAGATTTCAGCTTTCCTCTTATCTAAGCAATTCATATACATAGATGGTCAAAGAATCTTAGAATTGGAAGAGACCTTAGCAGTAATGTAACTCACACCTATACCTAGTATTCATATATGCAGCAAGATCCTCTGTTTGATCACTTTTTGAGGCAGGAATACACTTCTTCCTGAGTTAAGAAATTTTATTTCTAGGCAGTCCTTTTACTAGAAAGAGTTGTTATCTTGGAGGGGTGATGGAGTTTGTTTTGGCTTTTAGGATTATACGTAGTAGTGGTCCGGGCTTATTCTTGACTCAGCTCTCAAGGATCACTCACTCCTGGTTTTTCTCAGGTTCTAGGTACTAAGAATCAAACTGCATTCAAAAAAATGTCCTAACTTCTGGTCTAACAAGGGTTGTTTTTTGTTTTTGTTTTTGTTTTTTGTTTTTGTTTGGGGGTCACAGCCAGCAGTGCTCAGGGGTTACTCCTGGTTCTAGGCTCAGAAATTGCTCCTGGCAGGCTCTAGGGACCATATGGGATGCCAGGATGGAACCATTGTCCTTCTGCATGAAAGACCTACCTCCATGCTATCTCTCTGGCCCAAAGGTTGTTTTTGTAAAGCAAACAAACCAAACAAAACAAAACTGGACATAATCCACCTCTTTATATGCAACCCTGGCCTGAGTTCTAGATTTTGGAATGTACAGGTGATATATTTATCCCTTGTCCATGGCTCAAAGCAAACTGTAGGTGAAGATGACATTTATCTCTGGCCCCCCGCCAAAGATCCTAGAATTGCTAGGTTGGATGTGAATTTTTATTAAACCAACATTTCCCCAGATTCCTACTTCCTTATGGATTCACCCAGAGGTATAAATCAGCAAACTTTCCTTGTCATGGGAATAAATATACTATATTACCTCTAAGATACTTTTTAATATATAAGAACTGAAACTAATTTTTGGCTGCTATGCATGTCCTGGGAAAGAGCGGAAATGACAAATGAGTCACTCCTCCGTGACAGGGACTCTGAAATGGAGCATGAATGTGGAATAGATAATCAGCATTGCCCCTACAGAAGAACATGTCAATATCTCAAAGGTCATAGTTCATCTTTTATAGTATATAATGCTGATCCATTGGATTCCTAAAAACAGGAATGACAGGGGCCAAAGTGGTGGCATAAGCAGTAAGGCATCTGCCTTGCCCACACTAGCCTAGGACAAACCGTAGTTCAATTCCCTGGCATCCCATATGGTCCACCAAACCAGGAGTGATTTCTGAGCACAAAGCCAGGAGTAACCCCTGAGCATCACCGGTGTGGCCCCAAAACCAAAAATAAATAAATAAACAAAAAACAAAACCCCAGCAATGACAATAGTTCACTTCCACTAGGAGCTTTCCATGCACTAGAAAAGGTTCTAAGCACTTTATATATAAGGCATTTTAAAACCATAACATCCCATCTAATCAGCAAAGCAACCCCATTTTGCAGATGATAAAATTGAGATTCAGAGAGTAGATATTCTTGATCTTCATTCTTTGATTTCCTCTTAATCATCCCATAATACATGTGATTTTTCTAGGCTCATCATGTGCATGTATCACACACCCCAACATATTCTATTAACCTTCATCTGATCAGAGTAAATTTGAAATCTTACTGCAATCTTTGTGAGGCAACCTTTATTAGTTCTGTTTCATGGTTGAATAAGTCAAGACTCAGAGAAGTTAGGAGATTAACTATCACAGCACTTCTAAGTGATAATAGCAGGAATTCCAGCAAGAATTTTAAAGCTCCAAATTGGTGCTCTCCCATTGTAGCACCCCACCTACCCAAATAAAGAGAGTCTCTTCCATGTGACCTGATCGTTTGCATTGTACTTCGAACTGCTGCTTCACCCCTGTTCCAAGGCAAAAGGATGGATTTCCTTGCTCAGTTTTTATAAGCATAAAGAGATGGTAAGTTTGGGCCAAGAATGTGTACAATCTGGCTTTATGTCCAAGCTGAAGACTCAAGCCACTTCTTAGTACAGTAAGATAGGGAAAAGCCCCAGCTCATCCAGAGTCTTTAGCTGAGACTTCACTGTTATGGTACCCTACCCCCTTACCCAGGGCCCCTGGACTGGTGTAACATGACAGATTCTGAGGGCTCCATCATCAGTGCCTTTGAACTTCCCCCTGCTGTTCTCTGGCCCTGAATTAGACTTACTGATTCCAAATGAAAGATTTCACACAGAGCAAGTGAGAAAACTCTGGAGTCCAGAAGAGGACCCTGAAATATTCCTTCTCTCCCCCATACCTCCCCCAAACTTCTTTTCTACTCTTCTTTCTCTGTGAATATGGAAAAGTGACTTATTGTGCTCTTGGACTTTAAAGTCTTCAGAGCAAAGTCCATAATCTTCCTCCCTCAGGTGTTAGTTTCAAATGGGATGACATGGATATTTGTTCATTTATTCATGTAACAGGTAATTGTTCAGTGTTAGTGTCAGTTAGGTTTGGGCACTTTCAGGTGTTAAGAATGCTCCAGTTAGCAAGGCACAGCCCAGTCCTCCTGAGTTTCCACACTGAAGAGAGCAACCAATGATAGCACGTATAGAAGGAGCAAAAAAGCAATGATAACAATGAAGTGATACTTATAAAGGAGTGCTCAATGATAAGGTATAAAGTCAAAAATTTGTGACATGCCATATGAGTAGGGAAAACCTTTTTCCAGCTAGAGATCAAGCACAAAGGTCTAGAAATGGGAGCATGACTTGTGCAAGGAGCCATAGGGGGTCTGTAGTAGCCAGAGGGAAATGAAGGAAGTTATGAGTCTCCTTCCTGAGACTCTTCTGGAGTGCCAAGTGCCCCCAAAACACTGCAGTTCAGACTCTGAGGCCTAACTGCTGCAACTGTACCCAACTTATATTACTGGTCTTCATCTTTAGAGGTTAATAAGCCTGTGGAATTCCACATTACACCTAGATCTTCTCGCTCCTGCTCCAGAAATTGTATTATATGAAGTGCCTTACACTTTGAGGAACTACCCACATGTATTACAAAATAATTAAATCATAATTAACATGCCATATACTTTATCCTTTTAAATAATACAATTTAAAGATTCTAAGTACAGTGTTTTTTTTTTGTTTTTTTTTTTTGTTTTTGTTTTTTGTACAAACATCACTGCTAATTCCAGAATATTTTCATCATTCCAGAAAGAAACTTTGTACTGTTTAGCTCTTTCTCTAAGCCTCTGGCAACCATTCATCTCTTTTCAGTTTCTATGAATTTGCCTATTCTGGGCATTTTATAGTACTGGAAGCATACAATATGAGAGCTTTTGTGTTTTGCTTGTAGCATATCTCATTACTTTATTCTTTTTACGGGTGAGTAGGGTTCCATTATATGGATATGCCACATTTTACTTATCCATTAATCAGCTGATATCATTTGAGTTGCTTTATGAATAACACTGCTGTGGCCACCCAAGTACAGGTTCTTGTGTGAACATGCTTTTCATTTCATTCTCATTGTTGCGATTGCTAGATAACTCTATGCTTAACTTCAAGAAAATCTGTCAAATCTGCTTTTGTAATAAAGCACAATTTTACATTTCCACCACCAATGTATGAGAATTTTATTTTTTAAAATATATTTCTTCAGCATGTGTCTTTGTGGGTGTAAAGTGTTGTCTTGCTATGGTTTTTATTTTTTATAGGATTAATAACTAATGGTGTTTAATATCCTCTTACTTATTGGTCATTTATATATTTTCTTTGTAGAAATGTCTATTCATATTCTTTGCTCATTTTTAAGGTCAGCTCTTTTTTATTTTTACTGTTGTATTCTTTCCATATTTTGGAGATACACCTTTATCAGAATGTGATCTGGGAATATTTTTACACATTGTGTAGGTTGTCTTTTTATTATTGTGATAATGTTTCTTGAGCAAAAATTGTTTCAATTTTGATCGAATTTTATTTACTTTTTCTTTGGTTGCTTGTGCTTTTTGGTATTAAGAAACAAGGAGAGAAATGGGGGACTTTGGTGGTGGGACAGTTGTGCTGGGGATGGGGGTTGCACTTTTTAGCTGAAACCCACTTATGAACATGTTTGCAATGATGGTGCTTAAATAAAAAAATATATTTTCATCAAAAAAGAAACAATGAGCCAACTAACTCAAGGTCATGAAGATGTACATCTATGTAAATCTAAAATGTTTTTTTAAATTAATTTTTAACTTCTACACTTATGTTTAATCTATTTTGAAGTAGTTTTCTGTTGTTTTGCGGGGAGATTCATACCTGGCTATGCTCAAGATTTATTCATGGCTCTGTACTTAGAGATATCTTCTGGCAGTACTTAGGGAATCAAAAGGTGGTAGAACCCAGGGCAGTTGCATGCAAGGCAAATGTCTTACCTGTTGTACTATCTTTCTGATCCCTTTGAAGTATTTTTGTATATGATGTGAAGTAAAGCTCTCAGTTTATTCTTAGATATATAGGTCATTTGTCCTTTGAGTTGCTTTATCACCCTTATCAAAATACATTGATTCACATGCATTTCTAAAAGATACTCATTCCTTAACTAATTTTGAAGTACTGTATTTTCCGGCATATAAGACGACTTTTGAAACAAAAAAAAATCGACCAAATCGGGGGTCGTCTTATACATCGAGTATATCCCGAAAAATGTTTCAATATGCTGCTAAACGAAAATTGTCTGAATATTGCCACAAAATGAATTTTCCAATTCGATCCTGCACCAATCACTGCAAGGCTGCTCGGACCGCCTCTCTAACTCAGCCAATCCAAGCAGGCTTTTTAGGCATGCAAATTAGACAATGTTTTGGACCCGAATCTACACTGTCAAAAGCCTGCTCAGATTGGCCAGAGTCAGAGAGGAAGTCTAGGACAGTATAACCTTTGAACCTTTGCTTGTTGTGATTGGCTCACTGTGGTACATACAGTTGCAGCACAGGAATGTTCTGTCTGATACAGCGAATATAGGCCTAAACCTATGTTTTAACTGCAAAATTAGGGGGTTGTCTTATACGCCCAGTCGTTTTATATGCCAGAAAATACGGTAACTTTTGGGTTCAAAATGACCCTGGCACATTGTCCACCAGTAGATGGCACAGGCCTGAGCTCAGAGCAGAAGCACAATCACTGCTGACTTTAGACAAGTTGAATAAGCCTGTGTGATAGGCATACTCAAGGAACTCTTTGAGACAGAGGACATAATATTTCTCTCTGATTTCTGCTCTGCAATTGACCCTGTTGAACACCATCATTTCCACCAACAGAATTTCTCATTTGTCTTGTAGTTGTGATTCTCTGTTTGCTTCCTGGGGATTCAGCAAGCTGGTAAACCCTTAGCTCCTCCTTTAATCCTCAGCAAATTGTTCAGAGCTCTGATCTATATTCTCAGGAATGGCACACATTGCAGCAGGCTGGTATGCACATCTCACTGTGGGTGATTTTTATGTTCAACTTGCATGTACCTGGGTGTTTTCCAGATCTCCTAGCTCCTGCTTTCTCAACACAGTGGGATGTCAGCAATGATAAACCCACAGAATCACCTTTGCTAATGCTTTTCTTTCCCAGAAGAGGCATTTCCATTCTGCTGTGGCCTCTTCTAGGTCTTTGACCTTTGGATATGATTTTCTTACTGAGTTTTTTAATATACTAGTACAGTGTAAGTATCATTTTGTGTCTGAACTTTTCACTTTGTTTTCATAAATATTCTACATGTCTGTACATGGCCCCATCCATATTATACATTTTTTTCATATTATACATTTGTAAGACATCATTAAATTGATATGCTATTCCACTTTAACAAAAAGTTTAGTCTTCTCTCTCTCACTCATAAAAAACAGATTGATCTATTTTGTATTGGTTTGGTTTGAGGTTTTGAGGTCACACCAGGCAATGCTCTGGGGACACTCTTGGTTCAGGGTTTAAGGGGTTATTCCCTCCAACACTATGGGATCCATGAGATATTCAATCTTGAACCTGTCCTCTGGATGCCCACACTCAAGCTATTTAGCTATCTCTTCCCACCCCAAATAAAGATGGTTAAAAACAACAATTAAAAGCAAACCATTCCCCACTGGTCAGGACCATAGCTCTTGTTCTATTAAATTCCTGCAAGACTTGGTGCCCTAGGTTGAATGGACCCTAAGTAATCAGAGACCAGCCTTGCTGATTTAGAAAGGATGGTATGAAGAATCACCCAATATCTCAGGTCTCCTCTGAAGAGAAGTCAAGCATTTACTCCTGACCTAAGTGCTTCTAAATTCTCATAAAGCTATCAGGAACACTAGCAGTGCATTAAGGTCCTAAAGCAGGAGAAGGTGGGATGCATGAAAAAGTGGAGTAAGAGATAAAGAAGCAAGCAGGAAGTCATTGTCATCGTGAGGCCCTGACTGCCAACCTTTCACCCTGGTCTCTCTGAACCATCATATGGGACTTGGAAGAAAACTTTTAGGGATCTCAGAGTCTCTCATATTCTAGATTAGGATTAGCTGCTGGTTGTGTTGCTGACAATAGATCAGGTCCTGGACATATCCGGCCAAAAGCAAGAGTACACCTCCCTGATTCCCAGAGGAATCTTCTAGAAGTGGAGGGAACAAAGCCACACCGAGAGAGAGAGAGAGTTTGTTGGACTGACTGTAAAGCTCATTCATTTCTGGCTGCGCTTCCTACACTTCTTTATCTGCAGTCCCCACGGCCAGCCCCTTGCTGTCCTCTGGGAGTTGGGGCTGCAGAGAGCTGGAGAGAACCATTGTGTGCACTGCCCGTGCAATTAGACAAGAATGTTCCGATCTGACAGTTGCACTGTGCAAGTTTTCAAATAGTGTTTGGAATGTTTACATAATTGTTCAAAAGAGGCTTTTTCAATGTACCTGTTTACACTCTTTACTTTTGGAAATTCTTTCAGCAATCAGGCCTTGGAGGGCTCTCAGCCCGCACTTGCCACCCGTGATTGCAGAGAGAAGGATGAAAGGCCTGTCAATGAATCGCTGGGAAAACATTCCCTAACAAACACCCTCTAATGAGGGGGCACTGAGAGCAGAGGGCCAGAGCTGGGGGGCTGTAGCATGAGGACGAGGGAGGTTTTGTTGTGGGGTCCTTTGGCCAGAGGAGCCCCAGACTCGGGGGCCTTTGTGTGCAAATTTCCCACCGGGCCAGGCGACTTTCCACAATTTAATTAAGTGGCTTTTTGAATCCGGAGTTGGCCTAACAAGCATTTCTCCTGAATGAAAGATTTGTCTCCAATCGTGGGGGCCGGACTACACACAAAGTGGGCAGCAGTTCCGGCGGGCTCCGGCCCTTGTAACTGCTCACACGGCCGCCCGCTCTCCCTGGAGCCTCTGGGGAAGGAGGTGCGGGGGCTGGCAGCGGGCCTTCTGGGACGCGTCTCACCTAGCTTGCAGCAAATATGCCATCCATATGCCCAGGATCACAACCGAATCAGCTTCCATCAGGCCTGGCAAAGAGGCATTTAAATTGCTAATATTGTACGGGGGGGGGTGGGGGGGCTCTGACAGCCTTGCCAGGGATCAGCTTTGCAAGATCCGTGGAGACAAACTCGTAGGTTAGGAAGGAGCCCAAGCGAAGAACACTGGAAGCTGGTGGCTCTTAGGAGGCAGGAGGTTTGGGGATCCTCTAGAAAGCCAGAGGGGAGGAATGAGAGCAGCAGAAAAAGAGGATTGGGGCCCCTGCATAGGTGGGCTGACTCAGTCCCCTGTCTCATTCATTATTTTTGAGAGGGGGCCAGCAGGAGCTTACAGAAAAGGGGGTGCTGCGAGGGAAAAATCATCTCCATCTCCTTAGAACCAGAAAGGGCTCCCATAGTAAACCAAAACTTAGCATGCCTGCAGGATGGAAGAAGAGAAGACCAGCCAGAGCTGTACAATGTTCCTGTGGCTGGAGGTAGCGGAGTCTCCCTGCTCTTAGCCATGGTGACATGTGAACAGCTTTGGGATCTGGGGTCCTTGCACTTTGCCAGTGCAGAGTTCACTGAGTGTTTTTCTCTGCCTGTATTTTTAGAAAAAATTATAATGACAGTTGTTAGGTCTCAGGCAGGCAGGCAGGCACACTCCATTACAAAGTTAGCATGAAATCAATATGTAAATAACCCTTTCTAACTGGCAGCTATTTTTGAAGGCAGAACGCACCTGATGTTGCAGGTTTGTTCCAGTTCACTTTAAATACCTCTCTGTCCTCTGGGTCTGCGAAGGCACTCACATTCTGAAGATCCTCGTTTCCCTTTTGCTTGATCTTTGCCTCATTGGAGAGTGGCTCTGCCACCAGCAGTCTTGCTCGCAAACCTCCTCCCTCATTGAAAACCTAGATTGACAGGCCTGCTGCAGGCTGAGCAGTTCCCCTTCGGCATGGTCATTGTTCAAAAACATGGTGTGCTCCAGGAAGGCAAGGAGCAGCAGACACCTTGGCCAGCTCAGGAAGGAATAAAAGGAGAGAAGGCCTGAGAGGCTGAGATCAGGGTTGAATCAGAAATTCAGACAGTCACTGCCAAAATGCATAGACATCATGGCCAGGACATGAAAGGGCAGAAGAGCTCAGCCAGTCATGGGAGGAGCCAGGTTAAGAACCTGGGCTGCAGCTCAATGGGGAGACAGAGACCTTGGAGGACTCCTCAGTGGATAGAAATCTGAGGCAAAAGATCTTTGAATAGTCCCCTTTAATGATTACTGCTATGTTGTTTGATTTTTTTAACCAATTGTTTATATCTATACTAAAAACCCAAATGCTTCTAGAATGTTCTGTGCCAGGTATGTTGGTACCCAAAAACCCAGGAGAGCTATGAGGAGTCTGTATATGTGTGTATATAAACATCATGAATTGAACCATGATGTTCAAGTCATTGTGTGATAATAACAACTACAATTTACTGAGCACCTTTTGAATGTTTGAAATTTTATTTAAATGCCATGGTTTACAAAGTTGTTCATAATACAGTTGTTTCAGGCATCCGTGTTTCAACACTACCATCAATGTGACCTTCCATTCATCAATATTCCTAGTTTTCTACCCACCCCAAACTTGACAGCTTAGTAAACATAAAATCATTTGCTTGTTACAGTATATAACTCACAATGGTGATACTAAAGTCACTGAGGATTTTCTCAACTGTTTGTTGTTAGTTTCGCCTTCTGTGTTATTGTTTTCACTCACTGAGCATAGTAGGCATCTATGCAACTTTCACATCTAATTTGCTGTGTGCCTACTGGGCTGTCAGCACTGTGAAATTAGGAAGTGTTGGGCTGTACACTCCAAGAGCTATGGAACTGGGATGATTGGCATCTCTTGGACATTAGTCATGGGGCTGTGAAGCTAGGCCATTTATATGCCAGAGGATGTTCTGTGTGGGTAGGGTGCTGGGCCTTTCAAAGAAAGACAGAGTTTTGGCCTACTCCCATTTTGATAAAGCTCTAGATATCTCAGCCAGAAGATAGGGCCACCTGGAATAAATCATCAGTGGCAATTCTTCAAGATTAGTAGTCTGCTGAGTACCTTTTCTAAGTCCCCTACTGTTCCATGCATTTTAAAGTGCCTGATAGTTGTAGAGTCTTTTCTTATAATTTAGCTGAATTTGCCTTCCTGAAATGTAAGCACCATTGATGCACTTCCTTATCTATAAAAGTTCTCAAGATGGGCTATCTCCATGGAAACCTGTCCTCCAGGAGAAATACTTGCCATATTTCACTTACTCGAGGCCCCTTTCTCAACTGGTCCATCTTTTGCTTTCACAATCTTACCACTTGCTGAGTTTCTGGAAGGAATCTGGATTGGACATTTCTTTGGAGACTTTTAAGTGTGTCTAAATACAAAAGAAATATCTCCTACTGGGAAAGAAGCACTGGAGTTGGTAAAGGAGAAATGGGAATATTTCAAAAACATTAGGGTCTATAGCCCTATTTTTCTATTGTGTTATCCAGGTGGCTAGAATTTTGGCCACCTCTAAGTCTGTAAGACAGAGAGCTAGGATGACTGAAGAGGCTAAATTTTAATATAAAATTGAATTTCATTTCAAACTTAAAATCAAAGATGAATTTTCAAATGAAAAGTAAGTAGAAAATAATAAAAGTTTTGAGAATCATTGAGTGTCCTTCTTAAACTTGACTGTATCTCAGCAAAAGGGAATTGTATTAGGCATTCATTTATAGAGTTGGTGATTCTATAAGTGACTCTTAAAATCATTTCCATCTCTAGTTTTTGGCCCCTCATCACACATTGAGTCCTACTGAATGTGAGGTGCCTTTCTCAGCTCTGAAGGGGATTCTCACTTGATATAAATAATGAAGAATAAACTTTTTATTTTTAATTGTGGCAAAACATGCATAACTAATTTTAGCATCTTAACTATTTTAATTTTATAAAGGTTTCAGGTATATTCCCTTTTTGTGTACCCACTACTTTCATCTACTTGCAGAACCCTTTTTATCTTATGAAACCAACCCCCATCCAATAAATAACTATTTCTCTTGCCTCCAGATCCTGCAACCACCATTTTACTTTCTGTCTCTAAAACTGACTATCTTCTGTCACTACTATAAGCAGAATGATCCAGTAGTTGTCCTTTTATAATTGGTTTGTTTCATTTATCACTGCTCTTAACCCTGAGCAAGTTGCAGACTTTCCTTCTCTTTAAAACAAAATATTTCATTATTGTGTGTCTGTACCATGTATTGTTTATTTACTCATCTGTGGAGGTCGCATGGGTTGCTTTTACTGCTCAGCTAATGTGAAAAATGTGTCTATGGACATGTATATACAAATAGATATTTGAATCCCTATTTTCAATTATGTTGGGCAGATACCAAAAAAGGGCATAGAGAAGTGGAACTGAACCATCCTAGGCTATTTGTTTAATTATTTTTAGAACTGCCATATTGTTTTTCATATTGGCTATATCATTTTACATGGTCACCAACCACTCACCTGATTGTCATTTCTCTACATAGTTCATTACTTGCTATTTCATATTTGTTACAGTGACCTTCCTAATTAATGTAAGGTATTTTATTGCAGTTTTTATGTACATTTCTTTAGCAATTAATGGTATCAAGCATCCTTTCCTGTTGTACATTTACCCAACTTCTTTATGTCTTTATAGATATTAAGTCCTTTGCCCACTTAAATTAGGATATTTATTTGCTGTTGCTGAGTTCTTTACATAATATAGATATTCAACCCTTATCAGATGATTTACAAATATTACAAATATCTATCTTGCCATTTTTCTCTTTTGGTTTTACTCTTTGATTCATAGAAGTTTGATTTTGATGAATCCTATTTATGTATTTTTCTTTTGTTATCTGTGCTTTTGGTTGTATTCTTCGATCACAGAAGTTTAATTTTGATGAGGTCCTATTAATTTTCTTTCGTTACCTGTGCATTTGATGCACTATCCAAGAAATCATAATCAAATGCAGTACCATGAAGCATATTTTCTTGTAGTTTTATAGTTGTAGCCCTTATGTTTAGAGTTTTTATTTTTTTACTTACTTTAGTTTATTATTTTAGGACTACACATTGCAGTACTCAGAGCTATATGGTCCAAGATCACTCCTGGCAGAGATTAGTGGACCATATTCAGTATTAGGGATCAAACCCACATTGGCCACATACAAGGCAAGAACCCTAACTTTTTAGCCCCTATTTTACTTTATTATTTTAGATCTTGGGGCTACATCTGTTAAAGTTTGGGGGTCAGTTCTGGATCTGTGCTTAGGAGTACTACCTGATTGTGCTCAGGGTATCATATAAAGTACCTATTTCCTATACTGTCTTGCTATGTTTTTATTATTTTAAATATATTTTGAGTTAATTTTTTGTAAACTGATATAAAATAAGAGTGCAGTTTCATTACTTTGCATATAGATACTTAATTTTCTCAACACTATTTGTTTAAATGACTATACTTACCCTATTTAACAGTCTTTAAGGGGGCACACCCGGTGATGCTCAGGGGTTTTTCCTGGCTATGTGCTCAGAAATTGCTCCTGGCTTGGGGGACCATATGGGACATTGGGAATTGAACCATGGTCTGTCCTAAGCTTAGTGCTGGCGAGACAGACACCTTACCGCTCCGCACCACCTCTTCAGCCCCAACAGTCTTTTGTTTTGTTTTGGGTCACACCTGGCAGCCTCAGAGGTTCCTCCTGGCTCTGCACTCAGAAATTGCTCCTGGCAGGCTCGGGCACCATATGGGATGCCAGGATTCGAACCACCGTCCTTCTGCATGCAAGGCAAACACCTGCCTCCATGCTATCTCTCCGGCCCCAGACCCAACAGTCTTAATAGACTTTTGAAAATCAATAGAGATAGGGTTATAGCATATGCCTTACATATTTTCTGACCTTAGTTTGATCCCCTTAGTTTGATCAACCTTAGTTTGATCATTAGAACCATTTCCTGAATATATAGATAGGAGTAGGTCCTGAACCCTTTCAGGTATTGTTCACTCCCATGCTACCCCAACAGCACTTACAAATAAAGAATATCATTGAGTACAAATGTGAGGGCTTGCTTCTGGACTCTATTTTATCTCATTATGTTCTCTCTGTCTTCATGATATTACCATGCTGCTTTGATTACTTTAGCTTTATAGTATGTTTTAAAATCAGGAAGCATGAGGGTCCTAATTCATTCTTTTGATGGATAGGAAACCCAAGCAGTGCTCAGGAGACCTAGATGCCCCTCCCAGAAATTGTAGGGCAACATTATATGAGCTTTATTGTTAGGGCACAAAAAATCAACACTTTTAGGACCTTGCTATGCCAGGGGTTATGCCATGTTATCCAGGTCACCCTTACAGGACACAGTCGTGCTGCATGGAGACCTTCAGAGTTGCACTTATTGGTGCTCAGGGTACCGTGTGGTGTTGAATGTTGAACCAAATCATATATAAGGCATGCACCTTAACCTTATGTCTTTAGCTTCTGATTTGTTCATGTGATTTGAGGTCTCTTGACATACCACCAAATATTTAGAAAAATAATATTTTATATACAAATACATATATAGTATCTGCAGATCAGAGGCAGATGTAAGGTTTGTCTCCTAATAAATTTCATTCTTATAAGAAAAGATGTAACAAATAAAGCTAAGATATAGAAAGGTAGGTATCTTTGGCATGCATATATTATGAAAGATTAGAGTGGGAGGAAAACTGAAGGGGACTTTTCCAGACTACTTTTAGAAAAAAAAAGTTAGAGTGAAGTCTTGACTTATTAAAATGCCTCCAGGTTTTGAATGTGGTTAAGTGAACCATGCTTAGATAGGCAAGCCTTATCTGTTCCATCCTCTTCCTTTCTGATCTTATGGGAACATGCTGTCCCTGAACAACTCTTCCAGCAAATATTACTGAATACCTGCTATGTGCTAACCACTGGGATAGAGCGACAAAACAGACCTAGTCTCGGGTCTTACATCTGAGGGGGGAAATGGATGTTAAATACTTATATGGGCACACAGAATACCCTCAAATAATATTTCAACTCAATATCGTTTTATTTTCTTTTTGTTTTGTTTTTGGGTCATACCCTGTGGTACTCGAGGGTTACTCCTGGTTCTATGCTCAGAAATCGCTCCTTTCAGGCTCCAGGAAACATATGGGATACCGGGATTTGAACCACCATCCTTCTGCATGCAAGGCAAACGCTTTACTTCCATGCTATCTCTTTGGCCCCTCAATATCATTTTTTTTTTTTGGTTTTTGGTTTTTGGGCCACACCTGGCATTGCTCAGGGGTTACTCCTGGCTGTCTGCTCAGGAATAGCTCCTGGCAGGCACGGAGGACCATATGGGACACCGGGATTCGAACCAACCACCTTTGGTCCTGGATCGGCTGCTTGCAAGGCAAACACCGCTGTGCTATCTCTCCGGGCCCTCAATATCATTTTCTTACCATCTTAATGAAAAAAGTCAATACCCAACCTTTTGGTGTTACTGTGCAGTTGCAGTGTTTCTGTTTTTCTTCATGTCTGTGGGTTTTTTTTTTTTTGCAAGGATTCTAGTTTTCCCAACAATACCCATTGTCCTAGTGTGAGTGTATTTATGTGTGTAAAATGTGTAATTGTGTGGGTGTGGGTATATATATCCCTCCATGGAGGTGTACCCATTCCAGGCTATAGTCATCCTGGTTCCTCAATTAGAATAGTTTGTTAGTAAGGAAAGAGATGAATATTGCCTTTGCTTATTGTTAGAAATATGGTGTCTTGATTTTTGAGTTGAGTAAAGTTTCTATGACCTGAAATGTACCATAGAAACCTAAATCACGTTTATATAAATGAGTCTATGATAAACATGGATTTATTACATGTGATTTTGCTTGCAGCCAAAGTTTAAAAAACAGGAGTCAAATTGATAGTATAGTGGATAGGGTATTTGCCTTGCATACAACAAGGTTCAATCCCTGGCACTTCATATGTTCCCTGAGCCTCTCAGGAGTTACCCTTGAATTCAGAACCAGGAGTAAACCTTGAGCACCACTGGTGTATTAAAATATTTATGAAAAAGAAAAATCACCACTATCAGCCATTACATTGTACATTACATTGTTCATGGTATATAGCTAATTAATATAGTGGAGAAGTCCAGGAAATGACGAGACCAGGGGCACTCTTCTGATTGGAAGGGAACTATCATGGAAGGTTTTCCTAAGGAATGATATTTTGAACTGATATGTGGAAAGTAAGAAGGTGTGAAGACTTCAAGGCAAAGAGGAATGACATGTGCTAAGATTTCATAACTGATGAACAAATATACCCTTACAATTGAAGGGAATAAATAGCCAAGTAAGCATGATTTTGCACATGAATCTTCTACTTTGAAAAGTTACCCAGAACATAAGAAAGCAGAGCAATTCGCTAGCTGAAGCATAAAAGTGTTATATGTGTGATTTAAACAAAAATATGCTGTTGCTGCCATTTGGATGAAAGTCACCAAAAAAGAAAAAAAAATCAAAACCATCTATGGCTTCACAGTCTACTTGGCATTATATAGGATCAAGAATTTGCTGCAGGAAGATGTGACTTGGGGGATGAATGATGCGCAGTGGATGGCATCAGAGTCTTGATCAGTAAGGAACCTGGCTCACAGCTCCCCATGGCCCTCCCAGTTCTACTAGTATATGCTGTCTCTTGCAATAAATGTTTAAAACAGTCCATCAAGAATACTTTAAGTGATCTAGTCTATTTTATCTGTATTGGTAGAACATTTTTATCTGTATTAGTAGATGTATTCTATTCTTGAACAACTGTTTAAGAATATGATCAAGCTCTCTAGAAACAATAGACTCATATAGCAAGGTGGCAGGCTACAAAATTAACACACAAAAATCAATGGCCTTTCTATACACCAATAATAATAGGGAAGAAATGGACATTAAGAAAACAACCCTATTCACATTAGTACCACACAAACTCAAATATCTTGGAGTCAACTTGACTAAAGATATGAAGGATCTATACAAAGAAAACTATAAAACTCTGCTCCAAGAAATAAGAGAGGACACACGGAAATAGAAGCACATACCCTGCTCATGGATTGGCAGGATTAACATCATTAAAATGGCAATACTCCTCAAAGCATTGTACAGATTTAATGCGATCCCTCTAAAGATACCCATGACATTCTTCAAAGAAGTGGATCAGGCACTTTTGAAATTCATTTGGAACAATAAACACCCTTGAATAGCCAAAGCAATTATTGGGAAAAAGAATATGGGAGGCATTACTTTCCCCAACTGTAAACTATTACAAAGCAGTAGTTATCAAAACAGCATGGTATTGGAATAAAGACAGACCCTCAGATCAGTGGAATAAACTTGAGTTCTCAGACAATGTTCTCCAGACATACAATCATCTAATATTTAATAAAGGAGCAAGAAGTCCTAAATGAAGCAAAGAAAGCCTCTTCAACAAGTGGTGTTGGCACAACTGGCTAGCTACTTGCAATAAAGCGAATTTAGACCCCCAGCTAACATCATGTACGAAAGTAAAATCCAAATGGATTAAAGACCTCGATATCAGACCTGAAACTATAAGGTATATAAAAAAACGCATAGGTATAACACTCCATGACATTGAGACTAAAGGCATCTTCAAGTAGGAAACTACACTCTCCAAGCAAGTGAAAGCAGAGATTAACAGATGGGAATATACTAAGCTGAGAAGCTTCTGCACCTTGAAGGAAATAGTTCCCAGGATACAAGAGCCACCCACTGAGTGGGAGAAACTATTCACCCAATACCCATCAGATAAGGGGCTAATCTTCAAAATATACAGGGCACTGACAGAACTCTACAAGAAAAAAGCATCTAATCCCATCAAAAAATGGGGAGAAGAAATGGACAGACACTTTGATAAAGAAGAAATACAAATGGCCAAAAGGCACATAAAAAAATGCTCCACATCACTAATCATCAGAGAGTTGCAAATAAAAACAACTATGAGGTACCACCTCACACCACAGAGATTGGCACACAGCACAAAGAATGAGAACAAGCAGTGTTGGTGGGGATGTGGTGAGACAGGAACTCTTATCCACTGTTGGTGGGAATGCTGAGTACTTAAACCTTTCTGGAGAGTGATATGGAGATTCCTTCAAAAACTGGAAATTGAGCTCCCATATGATCCAGCTATACCACTCCTAGGAATATACCCTAGGAACACAAAAATACAATACAAAAACCCCTTCCTTACACCTATATTTATTGCAGCGCTATTTACCATAGCAAGACTCTGGAAACAACCAAGATGCCTTTCAACAGACGAATGGCTAAAGAAACTGGTACATATACACAATGGAATATTATGCAGCTGTCAGGAGAGATGAAGTCATGAAATTTTCCTATACATGGATGTACACGGAATCTATTATGCTGAGTGAAATAAGTCAGAGAGAAAGAGAAAGACAGAGAATGGTCTCACTCATCTATGGGTTTTAAGAAAAATGAAAGACATTTCTCAACAATTTTCAGAGACAAAAGAGAGGAGGGCTGGACGTTACAGCCGACCTCATGAACCTCACCACAAAGAGTGATGAGTTTAGTTAGAGAAATAACTACATTGCGAACTATCCTAACAATGAGAATATATGAGGGAAATAGAAAGCCTGTCTAGAGTACAGGTGGGGGCGGGGAGGGGAGGAGGAATATTTGGGACACTGGTGGTGGGAATGTTACACTGGTGATGGGGGGTGGCATCTTATATGACTGAAACCCAACCACA
This sequence comes from Suncus etruscus, assembly GCF_024139225.1. Taxonomy (NCBI): domain Eukaryota; kingdom Metazoa; phylum Chordata; class Mammalia; order Eulipotyphla; family Soricidae; genus Suncus; species Suncus etruscus. Next base: position 39,137,279 of record NC_064853.1, read on the forward strand.
ATCATGTTTGTAACAAAGGTGTTTAAATAAAAAATATTAAGGAAAACTGGAAACTGTTTAGTAAATATAGAATATCAACAAGAGTATACTTACCTATAATTAGATTCCTATTTCTAAGTTGAATGTGGGTGTGAGAACTATCTGAAAAAGAAAAAATTTGAAACATAAACTTTTTGTGACAACAGGAAATTATTGAAATTTTATAAAAGTAAATTCTAAACCTATAACTATGTTGAACTGTTGTCAGGTAATAGGAACAATGTGCTCTTTTTCTTTTGCTACATCCTGCTAATGTAGAGGTAAGGAAAAAAAGAATATGATCAAGCTCACTATGGTTTTTAATCCAATGGAATGTTATACAGCAATTAAAAATTACAGTTTCAAAATGCAGTTGCCATGTCTGCATTTGATCAGCTCCATAGACTCACTCTGTTCTTGAAAGAGATGTAAACCAAGCCATGAAAAATTATGGGTATACTGGCCATACAGCTGGCCATACAGGATACAAGCTCTATCCTTGCTGAAGTCATACTTGCTGCACCCACCACACACAACTGCTTCACCAATGGTTCTGCTTAACCACTCACCTATGATTCTTTGCAGAGACATCAATATAACAAAAACTATAGATATGCCAGTATTTGGGTTGACATCACCTGGACTTTTTTTTTTTTTTGAGTGAGTGTGGATACCCTCTCCCTGCCTTCTCATACTTCCAGAAGCCCTGGCAGCTGAACCACATCCTACAAAAGCTGCAGTATCAACAACAGTTCTTGGAATCCCTGAGCCACATGGCCATTTTCGAAGCCATTCGAAATCTCTAATTTTTTTAAATACTGTCACTCCTGTAGGAACACACCAATTTAGATGCCAATGTGTATCTGATGCCACCTAATGTGAAGAAGTAAAAGAGTAACAGAATGATCAATTAACAAGTGCTTACTAAACCTTCTGAAAATGATGTGATGACATCATTGTGAGAAACTATAATTTTTAGTTTTTTGTTCATGTGCTTTTGTCTTTCTCTTCTTTTTCTTTGTCTTTCTTTTTCTTTCTGTCTTTCCTTCTTTCTTTTCCTTTCTTCTTTCTTGTGAATATACTTTTTTATTTGTGATATATATATATATATATATATATATATATATATATATACATATTTTTTATTTAAAAAAACCTTCACCGGGGCCGGGAAGGTGGCGCTAGAGGTAAGGTGTCTGCCTTGCAAGCGCTAGCGTAGGACGGACCCGACCGCGGTTTGATCCCCCGGCATCCCATATGGTCCCCCCAAGCCAGGGGCGATTTCTGAGCTCATAGCCAGGAGTAACCCCTGAGCATCAAACGGGTGAAGGCCCAAAAACCAAAAAAAAAAAAAAAAAAACCTTCACCAGTGCAACATTCCCATCACCAATGTCCCAAGTGTCCCTTTTGTGCCCTAGACAGGCTTTCTACTTCTCTCATTTAGTCACATTTTTTTTTTTGTCTTTGAAAACGAAAAAATATGGAACGCTTCACGAATTTGCGTGTCATCCTTGCGCAGGAGCCATGCTAATCTTCTCTGTATCGTTCCAATTTTAGTATATGTGCTGCCGAAGCGAGCACATTTTAGTCACATTTTGTTATGATGGTTCTCAGTGTAATTATTTCTCTAACTGCACCCATCACTCTCTGGGGTGAGCTTCATGTTGTGAGCTGGACATTCCAGTCCTCCTCTTTTGTCTCTGAGAATCATTGCACAAATGTCTTTTATATTTCTCATAACCCATAGATGAGTTATACCATTCTGTGTCTATCTCTCTCCCTCTGACTTATTTCACTCAGCATAATAGATTCCATATACATCTATGTATAGGAAAATTTCATGACTTCATCTCTTCTGATGGCTGCATAATATTCCATTGTATATATGTACCACAGTTTCTTTAGCCATTTATCTATTAAGGGGCATCTAGGCTGTTTTCAGAGTCTGACTATTGTAAACAGTGCTGCAATGAATATAGGTGTGAGGAAGAGATTTTTGTATTGTATTTTGTATTGTATTTCCTAGGGTATATCACTAGGAGTGGTATAGCTGGATTGTATGGGAGCTCGATTTCCAGGTTTTTGGAGGAATCTCCATATTGCTTTCCATAAAGGTTGGACTAGAAGGCATTCCCACCAGCAGTGAATAAGAGCTCCCTTCTCTCCATATCCCCGCCAGTACTGCTTGTTATTAGTCTTTTGTTTTTGGATCATACCCAGCAGTTCTCAGGGGTTACTTCTGCCTTTGTGCTCAGAAATTGCTCCTGGCAGGCTCAGGGGAACATATGGATGTCGGGAATCGAACCCAGGTCCATCCCGGGTTGGCCACATACAAGGCATATGCCCTACCGATGTGCTATCTCTCTAACCCCTAAACTTAGTATCTTTAAGTCTAACCAATAAAATCTTGGGACCCTAACAAGATTCATCTGTCAATTATGCGATCAAACCATTAGATTCAGAAAATCTGTCATAACTAGACTATAGATAGAAATAAAATATTAAAAAAATTTAAATTTTATTCTGGGGTTACCTTATAGTGTTCAGGGATTACTCCTGGCTCTGCACTCAGAAATCGCTCCTGGCAGGTATGGGGGACCATATGGGATGCTGGGATTTGAATAACCATCAGTCCTGAGGCGGCTGTGTGCAAGGTGAACATCCTACTGCTGTGCTCTCTGGTCTTAGAAATATTTTTGATAGTTAGAAAAACATACTTTTGATGGTACAATTTAGTACCATACTTTATAAATCTAATCATGATTGCTATTTATTTTTTTCTAGCTTTAAAACTACTCCTTATTCTAATGTTTAATTGTGGCAAATAAACACAATATAAAATTTACTTGTCTGATCATTATACTCTGTTATATGGAAACTGTACCCATTTAAGCAATAGTTCTCTGTTTACAAATTCCCTCAGCCCTTGGTATAAAGGGGCCAATCTGTTGTCTATATCTATGAATCTAAGAACTTCAGATAGCTCATGGAAGTGGAATCATGCAGTGTGTGACTACTTATTTCACTACCATGTTGTCAAGAGTCATGTGGCAGTACCTGTCAGAAGTCCTTCATTATTATGACTGAAGGATGTTCATTGTATGGATGAAACACATTGTGTTTATTCATTCATCCACTGATGGATATTTGGGTTGCTCCCACTTCTTGGTGTGAGAAATGTGCAAGAACATGTATGTGCAAATATCTCCTCAACATAAAATTATCTTTTCACACCTCCAGACTTGGACCTCCTTTGGGAAAAATCACATCCTTCTCTTGACCCTCTGCTCACTATGACTGGAAGTCAATAAGCTCTAAAGATTATCTTTAGGTCACACCTTACCCTCAAAGGATCAGATGACATGTAACCAATATAAAAGGTTATGTCTTTCCTGGCAATGGCCTTATATTGTCATTCTTTGAGAAGATGTTCTCCATGCTACCACAAATATCTCAAGAAAGTGCTAAATGCTTGTAAGAATAAGATGACACAATGATTTCAATAAAATTTAAACAAAAAAATGAATAAGATGACATTCTCTAAATAGATTCATGTTTATCAAGTGTAATTGTAACTAACTGAACCTACCCTTGGTCATATATGCAGATGGTTCTCCTACTTCCTAACTGGATTTGCAGTGATTTGGAGTCTGTGATAAATCAGCTGGTACAAGACTGATGCTCTGTTTACATACGGTTTATGAGTTAAGAGACTGCTAAATAAAATAGGCTATAAACAAAATTACCTGAGGGGGTAAGATGTTTCAATTGCTGAAGAGGACAAAACATATTTAAGGATATTGGCAGTTAAATTTGCATATAATTTATGTACTAATTCTAGATAAGTTTGTCTACTAATTAAAATAACAATGTTAGAACTTCTACTTGGAGATATTCATTAACAAAGTATATGCTTAAAATTAGCAAAATTACAGTTAATTTCCTTGGCAGTATGATTATGAAAATGTCTACTTGATACAAGTTCCTGGAAGTATTGTTGAATAAACTTTGTTTAAGTAGATTCTATTTACCAATAAGAATGATGTGAGTCATTCAGTCAATGAATATTTTATCAAGAACTAACCATGTGGCAGGCTTTGAACAAGGCTCCCAGAGGAATACTATAATGGACAAGACAGATAGGAGCCTAACTCTCTTAGAATTTACCTCTTATTGCACAGGAAACAGTCAGTTAATGACAAATATCACTACATGAATAAGATCATTGATGAAAGTGAAAAATATAGAAGAGTCAGTAAAGTGAGGTCATGCGACTGTGTAAGTAAAAGACTTGATACTTTAGATTTGTCAAGAAGGATCTATTTGAGGGACCGGAGAGATAGCATGGAGGTAAGGCAATTGCCTTGCATGCAGAAGGATGGTGGTTCAAATCCCATATGGTCCCCTGTGCCTGCAGGGGCGATTTCTGAGCATAGAGCCAGGAGTAACCCCTGAGAGCTGTTGGGTGTGACCCAAAAGCAAAAAAAAAAAAAAGAAAGAAGGATCTATTTGAGAAGGTGGCTTTGAGCTAATATGAAAATAAGAGATTAAAATGTTGTGAATACCTAGGGATTAAGTATTCTGAAACAAATGCTCTATGTCACCTGTAGCATAAGAAATGCAGAGAATGCTGCAAAACAAAAACAAACAAACAAACAAACAAAAAAAGCAGATTAACCAGGTTGGTGTGGCTGGAACAGAGTAGGAAAGGAAGAATATTGTGTGATGAATTGAAGGCATGGCATGGCCCATTAAGTGCAAAGGCTATAGTCAGGAATAATTCTAAATGCAGTAAAAACCACTGGGGCAGAAACTTTGACATGTCCTGTAGTTTAACAGAGAATGACTAGTCATGAGGTAAGAGAAGAAAATCTGTACCTGCTTAGACAGGTATATAAAATAAAGTCAATCACATGTAGAGATTAGTGTAATCCCATTCCAGTTACTCTGTGCATCTTTTTTTTTCTTGAATTCTCTCTCTCTCTTTTTTTTTTGTCTGAGATGTGCTTTAGGGCAGAGGTTCCCAATCAAGAAGTCATCTCAGAATTTCTTGGAAGGGTACTGTTTGCAGAAATGGTTTCCAGTTAGAAAGTATGTGTGAGTGGGGCAAGGGGTTCAGAGAGTTTAGCTCTGAGGTTTTTCAAGAAGCTTTATCATTGTTGTCTGTGTTGAACATTAAAGAAGTTCTAAACAGCAAAAGACAGTAATGATGGAAGAGAAAATTACAAAGAAAATAGATAAAAAGAGGAGCAAGCACACTCTTTCCCCCTGAGAGACTCTGAGTACAATAGCAGTGGCCATAAGCAATATGATACTATGTATGAAGAAATAGGGGCAGGGTTGATGCTATTGAAAGAATCATGGGAGAGAATCCAAGTGTTTGGGGAGATGCCCTATAGCACAAAGTGATCAGAGATGATTATTGGGATCATAACCCCCAAGCTTTGCTAATGACAATTGATGGGACTACTTCTTCCCCTCCACTGGCTGTGCCATGAGTTACTAGTTGCCCAGGGTCTCTGCAAGTTGTGGATAAAGAACATGAATAAGAAAAAGACTTGGGAAGGGAACAGGAATGCATAGAAGTTGAGGTGGAAATGAGGAGGCAGAAGAACCTTCACATAGAATCTCAAGAACTGCAGATCCCTCTTTCCAGTTTTTGCCCTCACCCAGTGTGAGTGCATGTTCTGGCTACTTCATCTTTCCCTGAAAAGATTGGTCATCAGTATACTAGAACAAGGGCCCCATGCTGGATTTATGAGCAAACAAAAACAGATCAGCAGAGACAAACTTAACATCCCTAATACCCACGCAACACAAAAAGGGAATTGGGATATGCCCAGGAAATATAATTTTACTCATAGACTTTCCACAGGGTATTTAGGAATTTTTGGGGTAGGAAGAATTTGATGTTTTTTTTTCATTGTTGGTTTGGGGTGCTTAGGGGCTAATCCTGGTGGTGCTGTAGATGGACTCCAGGATGCCTGTCCACAATGCTCAGAAATCACTCCTGGCAGGCCTTGGGAGGACTATGGGTATACCAGAATCAAACTCAGTCAGCCATGTGCAAGGCAAATGCCCTACCCACTGTGCTAGCACTTTGGTCCCAAAAGCACATTAAATTTATAAAGAGACCAGCCAAAGCAAGATTAGCCTGACAAGGGCTCCTTCAAAAAATTCCACGAGCATCCAGTGCCTTCATTGTTAGGAATCATGAACTGGTAATGGAAAAGCTAACATTGGGGCTTTGGGGGACACTGAGACTTAGCACTCATGCCCCCTCAAGCATTGGGTTTTGTTTTCATAGACTGTGTGGCAAGCAAGGTGCCTGGTTGAGTCCTAGTTCCTCTGAGCTATTTCTGAGCTCTCATCACTCTTGCTGGCCTCCTCATCGGGCCTCTGCAGCTTGTGGAGATGCCAAAACACTTGACATTTAAAATTTATCAGTAAAGTTAAAAAAAATTCTAATGTGAATTAAACGGGATTTTTAATCCCCTCAACTGTTGCCATCAGTATAATCACTAACAGAATGAAATCAGAATCAGTGGAGGAAAATATTAATCATGCATTTGCATCTATTAAATGTAATGTAAAAGAGAGGAGGTTGGTTGGCGGGTAATTTGTGAGGCAGACAGTTATGGGGTCACTAGAGGAGAAGATGACACTCTGGGGTGTCTGTCCCTTCTCACCAGTTTTTGTACCTGTGGTAGAGAGGTAATGAGGCAGAGAACTAGCTGATAATAAAGCCTTTCCTACTCAGAACATTGTGGCTCGATTTGGCTCATATATGAACTTACAGCAGATAGTGTTTGTTTTATAAAATATTTAGTGTTTGTTTTAAAACCGGGAAATAGGGGTCTGAGCGGTAGCACAGCAGTAGGGCATTTGCCTTACACACATCTGACCTGGGATGGCCGAGGTTTGATCCCCTGGCATCCCGTATGGTACATATAGTCCCCCAAACCAGGAGCGATTTCTGAGCCCATAGCCAGGAGTAACCCCTGAGTGTCACCGGGTATGCCCCCCCCCAAAAAAAAACCCCAAAAAAATGGGGTGGGGAATACAATGTAGCACCAAACCCATACCAACTCGTTCATGGCAGAGTTTACATAAATGTATGAAGTAAATTTATTGCAGGGAAAGAGTCAAATAGCAGCCAGGAGTGGGGTGAAAGAGAAGATCTTTGGAGGTAATGGCTTCAGTGAGTCTAGCCCTGTTTGTCAGAGCATAACATTTGCCCGCAAATAAACTTACCTCTTCTTTTTAGAAATAAAATTTTTATTATAGATATGTGGTTTAGAATTGTTCATAATAAAGCTATTTCTAGCATTCCTTATTCCAACACCAATCCCACCACTAGTGTAACATTCTCTCCACCCTCATCATCAGTTTCTCAGCCTCCCTGAAGTCTGCCTCTTTGGCAGGTACTGATAATTTACTTAATATTGTTTAACTCTTTTGAGTTGTGCAGCTCTGGGAAAATTCAACTCAGTTTTGGTTTCTTTACCACTGAATTAGGGGTAGTGATAGCTGCTGTGAGAGTTAAATGGGGGTAAATAACATGAATCCCAACTTGGTAGCTTTTCCTAGCAAGTGCTCAAAAAACATTAAACATTGGTCCTGAGGGTACTGGGAAATAGTTCCAAGGTTTGATGCAGACGCTGTATGTATGAGAAGCCCAAATTTGCTCCCCGGCACTATATGGTCTCCTGAGCTTTCAGTCAGGATTAGGCTACTCAATGTCCTAGTCACCAAATCTCACCTGAGGTTTCATCTTCTAATGGTTTGAAAACCTTTGCTTCAAGTCTCTTTACTGGCATCTCAGACCCTCTACAGTTTCAGTGGGATCCCTGGGATCTCATATGTGCCAAATCCACAATAGAATTGCACATTTCTTCCAAGTATAACACTCCTTTCCTGCCCCTATAACAAAAAGGCACCATTTTTTTTTCACCATTAACTTAAGCCTGAAAACTGGAGATCATTCTCCTCTCCTCCCTTCATTCCACCAGTCAGAGCAGATTTTGGATCTATAGACAGGCAATTTTACCTGGTAAATCACTACCAAGTCTGTTATTTTTTTCTTAGCAATGTCATCTGACCGAGATATTTGATTTTGTCCTTTCAAACTCATACAGCATTTATAGAAGTATTTACTCAAAGCATATTTCAAAAAGCTTATCTTTTAAAAGCTTATTGAGTGAAGTTAACAGGTATTAGACTAGAACCTTTAGAGCTTGTCCCCTGTTACCTTTCAAAACTCATCTCCTATAGACTCATTTTCCCCTCTTTTATGGCCCTAACAATTTGGGGTTCTTTGGAAGATCATTTTTTCCTCCCTTTGTTCTACCACCCAGGTCAGAATTAGTTCCATAGACTTTTGATTTTATCTAGTAAATAAAATCATAAGCGTAGTCCTGAGAATTTTATAAGTATAGAGTAAAAAGAAAATTTTTTCTGACCAAATTTTTAATACTATGGTAGTATATATATTCAGTATTTCAATAAATATTTGAGTTTTTAATGTGTAAGTGACTGTTCTAATACAATGATGGAATACAATAAATACTTCCTTATTCATGCAAGTAAGCCACTGTTGCAGAAACTCATAAATAGATTAATGAAACTACGTAGAAATCCAGCTATGGGTTCATACACAAAAAACATGAGGGTGCTATAAAAGTGACATTTTGGACTGGAGAAATAGCACAGAGGGTAGGGACTTCCCTAATATGCTACCAATCTCCGTTTGATCCCCAGCATGGAGGGATTTCATAGAAATATTAAGAAAAAGTGGGTTTTGTGACATCAGGCTGGGAAAATCTACGCCCGCTCAGTGATTCCCGACTGTGAGTGTTGCCTCTGCGTGTTTTTCCACTGTCCTATCTCCAAAAGCTCTTGGGAGTGGGCCGAAAAGGGCCTAGAAAAATAGCTCTCCCAGAGGCTCGTCCAAGGGCCGGAGCGCCAAGAAACTGTGTCAGACCACAAAAACCGGCTCTCTGCAGTATTCTGCAGAAAGGAAGGCCCCCTATTTGTGACGCCAAGCTGGGAAAATCTATGCCTGCCCAGTGATTCCCGACTGTGAGTGATGCCTGTGTGTGTTTTTCCACTGTCCTGTCTCCGAAACCTCTTGAGAGTGGGCCAAAAAGGGCCCAGAAAAATAGCTCTCTCAGAGGCTCCAGAAGAGCATGGCCACTCCACTTCGCTTCACAGCTGCGCACTCTTTCTAACCAATGAATCCCACCACAACACACAGAAAAAATTACACTACAAGTGTGATAATGGGGAAACCTCGGAGGCAAACACCATGCACAGAGAATGAAGATGATAGCTCGGATGACCTAAAAAATTCCAACTATTCGATTAACCTCACGAATAAGGAATTTAGAATAGAAATATGGAAGATGTTTGTAGAAGTCAAAGAAAGCATAGATCGATCTGAACAGAACACAAAGACAGAAATCAGAAAACTCCAAACTGAAATAACAGATCTGAAAAACACGATAACTGAACTGAAAAACTCAGTGGATGGTCTCACCAGCAGGGTAACAGCAGCTGAGGACAGAATCGGCGTGCTGGAAGATGAGATGCAGAAAAACTCAACACAGCAAAAGAAATTGGAAAAGAACCTTAAGACAAACAATCAGGCAATGGAAAAAGTACTCAAGGAATGTGAACAGATGAAAATAGAAGTCTTTGATAAACTCAACAGAAACAACATAAGAATCATTGGAGTCCCAGAGGCCCAGTTAGGAGATCTCCAGGAAGAATCAACTGCCAAAGACATTATCAAAGAGATACTCCCAGAGTTAAAGACTACATGCAATCAAATCCTGCATGCCCGAAGAGTACCAGCTAAAAGAGACTCAAAGAAAAACACCCCAAGACACATCCTTGTTACGATGACAAATCCCACAGATAGAGATAGAATACTGAAAGCAGCAAGATCAAAAAGGGAAATTACATTCAAAGGAGCATCCTTAAGACTTACAGCAGATATGTCACAAGAAACTCTCAAGGCCAGAAGACAGTGGTGGGATATTGTGACAAGACTGAATAAAATGGATGCCTCAGCAAGAATACTGCACCAAGCCCGACTCACGTTCAGGTTTGAAGGAAGGATACATAGCTTCATGGATAAACAACAGCTCAGAAACTTCACAGATTAAAAACCAGCCTTAAAGGAAAAACTGACAGGTCTAGTTTAAGATAAGAGAGACCAACAAACACAGCAAACTTATCTACAAAGATGACATTAAATCCTATGACAATCATCTCCCTCAATGTCACCAATTAAAAGACACAGAGTGGCAAAATGGGTCAAAAAGATGAATCCAACCTTCTGCTGCCTACAAGAAACACACTTGAATAGCCAGAACAAATATAGACTCAAAACCAAAGGCTGGAGGAAAATCATCCAAGCAAACAACACCCTTAAAAAACTGGGGTGGCAGGGGGCCAGGTGGTGGCGCTAAAGGTAAGGTGCCTGCCTTGCCTGCGCTAGCCTTGGACGGACCGTGGTTCGATCCCCCGGTGTCCCATATGGTCCCCCAAGCCAGGAGCAACTTCTGAGCACATAGCCAGGAGTAACCTCTGAGCGTTACTGGGTGTGGCCCCCCCAAAAAAAAAACTGGGGTGGCCATATTAATATCTGATGACACCAACTTTATACTCAAAAAAGTGGTAAGGGACAAAGATGGACACTATGTACTAATCAAGGGATATGTGCAACAGGAAGAAATCAGACTATTAAACATATATGCACCCAACAAGAGACCAGCAAATTATCTAATACAATTACTGACAAATCTGAAAGAAGACATCAATAATAACACAATAATTGTGAGAGACCTCAACACTGCCCTGTCAACACTTGATAGGACAACCAGACTGAAACCCAACAAAAACATACTAGCCCTGAAAAGAGTAATGGGAGAAAGAGGACTAGTAGATATATATAGGACACTCCACCCCAAAAAACCTGGAAACACATTCTTCTCCAATGTACATGAGTCATTCTCCAGGATAGACCACATGCTGACACATAAAACATACCTTCATAAAATAAAAAGGATAGAAATCTTGCAGGCTACCTTTGCTGACCACAAGGCTCTGAAATTAGATGTGAACTACAAAGCCACACAGAAGAAAAACTTTAATAATTGGAAATTAAACAGCCTGCTACTGAACAACCAGTTGGTCCAAGATGAAATCAAAGAGGAAATCAAAACTTTCCTGGAAACAAATGATAATGAAAACACAAACTGCCAGAATCTATAGGACACAGCAAAAGCGGTCCTGAGAAGAAAATTTATAGCTTTACAAGCACAAATCAGGAAGGAAGAAGGGGCATCCTTGAATAACTTAATGATGCAGCTCATAAAATTAGAAAATGACCAACAAAAGGAACCAAAAATAGGGAGACAGAAGGAAATAACAAAACTGAAAGCAGAAATCAATGAAGTGGAAAACCAAAAAAAATCTGAAAGATCAAAGAAAGCAGAAGTTGGTTCTCTGGGAAAATAAACAAGATTGATAGACCATTGGCAAAACTCACAAAGAAAGAGAGAGAGAGAGAAAAACCTGATAACCCATATTAGAAATGAGAAGGGGATGCCTGGGCAAGCCAGCAAGGTGGGTCCCTTGGAGGAGTTTATTAGTTTTCCTAGGCTTTCCCCATTTCCCTCCCAGCTCCAAAGGCAGGGTCTGGTGGTGGGGGCTCTGACCTTCTGGCCTTCTAGCTCGGGAAGGATCTCCTTTCTTCCTGGGAGCCGGGAGGTTCGGCCAGCATGGCATTTGGCAGCCCTCCGCCATGCCAAGGGCCTCTTTAACTGGGCCTAGGAAGGGGTGCGGGACATGGGTCACCCCAGCACACCTCTACCTCCTTCCTCCAGTGCTCCAGGGCTTTTCCTGGCCACATGGCTGGGCAAGTCAGTGAGGTAGGTCCCTTGGAGGAGTTTATTGGTTTTCCTAGGCTTTCCCCATTTCCCTCCTGGCTTCAAAGGGAGGATCTGGGGGTGGGGGCTCTGACCTTCCGGCCTTCTAGCTCGGGAAGGATCTTCTTCCTTCCTGGGAGCAGGGAGGAATAGCATCACAATAGGTTCTGGCAATAGGACTTACCAGGGAAGTTTCCTTATTAAACCTGTGCACTGTGGGGCCAGGAAGGTGGCGCTGGAGGTAAGATGTCTGCCTTGCAAGCGCTAGCATAGGACGGACCTTGGTTCAATCCCCCGGCGTCCCATATGGTTCCCCCAAGCCAGGGGCAATTTCTGAGTGTATAGCCAGGAGTAACCCCTGAGCGTTTTGGGGTGTGGCCCAAAAACCAAATACACATACACCAAAAAACCCTGTGCATTGTGAACATTATGACAAATATATGGATATTGTGTTTCATTGCTTGTCATTATCTGAACACCATCCAGGAGCTCGTTTTATTCCTTTACTCCCTCACTCCCATCTCTTATTATCCCACATTTAACCATTTTTCTGTACTAATGATTTTTGTTTTGGCCAAGGTAAATTACATATCTTTCACAGTAATTTTTTGGGTGGAGTCTGAAGCTTCAGCAGGCAACGCATCACGGCAAGGTTTCATGCTGTAGGATTTTTGGCCAAGATAAGGTGAAGATGCAGCTTTGGCTGTCCGCCACAACTTTCTCTCTCCATCCTTCCCATCCCCAGGGTTATTTCTGGACCCCTGCTCAGGGTCCCAGCAAGTGGATTCCGGTGAGATGCAATTTAAAAGAGACCCCAGGCTTCCTTGCTCCTGCAAGGTGAACTTTCAACTTCCAGCAATTAGGAAGCAAATGCCTCTTGGGGAGTCGGAAGCTTTAGCAGGCAACAAGAAGAAGACATGACTCCATGTTCTCTTCGCTTGTCCAAATCACAGACCAAAGTGGGTCTCGGAAATACCCCCCTCCCTCTTAACTATTTCTAAAACACAAAAGGGACACATGTATCTCCTTTGTATATCTCAGATGTATTCCCTTAACATCTATAACTCTTTTCGAGCATCCTCATATAGTGACAATTTTGCCCGCTGGATTTGTTATTTGATTGTTTGATTTCCCCCCTTTGAGATCTGTTTTATAAGCAATACTGGTAGAAGAGTATCTCTGTATAGATTTTATGTTTGAACCAAGTTACGGGGAATGTTGGACTTTATTCGTCGACCCCCAGATGCACCAACAATATCTTGTGGCATTGCTTCTCTTTTGCATAGGCACATTAAAATGGGAAAATAATACATATGCAAACAAGTTCTTATCTAATAAAGATGGGAACACATATTTGGTAATGTAATTAGGCCTTTACCCTGAACATTGGCATAATAATTTGGCTTAGGCCTCAGAAGAATGGGCATCGCCCACACACACCTGAACAATGGATACCATCTATGGAAACAACCACAATTGTCTATAACATTACCAGGATCCAAGCCTCTACCAGGGAAGACCTACCACTGCTTTGGCATTGACTTACTCCAAAGAGTTCTCCCAACACCCAGACGACTCAGCAACAGTCTGCATGCAGGGCAGGTCGCTCCGCATTTAATGGTGTGCTGAAACTAGAGGATGCTCCACATCAGCCTGACATCGATGAAAGAAATGCACAGAATCCAGAGTCTTTAAATATAAGAATCTGATACCAACAACAGCTAAAGTGTGAAAAAGCTTCACCAGGACCTTGAGAATGACTCGAGTTGGATGGACTGGTATGCCTGGAACCCAGAGTCGGTCTTATGCCAATAAACTTCTGGGGTGAGGCCTTTTTGTAATCAGATCAAGGATTTTTTTCCATTTTCCCATTTTTCTGGACCTATGCAAACAATGGCAATTGCCACTACCACTCCTTTACTATATTTTTTTTTTACTCTTATCCTTTAAGGAAAAAAATACAACTAACTGAACTTAAAAACAAATAACTGTAGTAGAATGCCTGTCTCGAATACAGGCAGGGGATGGGGAGGGGGAGGGGGGAATGTTACACTGGTGAAGGGGAGGTGTTCTGGTTATGACTGTAACCCAACTATGATCATGCTACTTAAATAAAAATTATATTAAAAAAGAGAGAAAGAGAGAGACAGAAAGAAAGAAAGAAAGAAAGAAAGAAAGAAAGAAAGAAAGAAAGAAAGAAAGAAAGAAAGAAAGAAAGAAAGAAAGAAAGAAAGAAAGAGAGAAAGAAAGAAAGAGAGAAAGAAAGAAAGAAAGAAAGAAAAAGAAAGAAAGAAAAAGAAAGAAAGAAAGAAAGAAAGAAAGAAAGAAAGAAAGAAAGAAGGAAGGAAGGAAGGAAGGAAGGAGGGAGGGAGGGAGGGAGGGAGGGAAGGAGGGAAGGAGGGAAGAAGGAAAGGAGAAAGAAAGAAAGAAAGAAAGAAAGAAAGAAAGAAAGAAAGAAAGAAAGAAAGAAAGAAAGAAAGAAAGAGAAAGAAAGAAAGAAGGAAGGAAGGAAGGAAGGAAGGAGGGAGGGAGGGAGGGAGGGAGGGAAGGAGGGAAGAAGGGAAGGGGAAAGAAAGAAAGAAAGAAAGAAAGAAAGAAAGAAAGAAAGAAAGAAAGAAAGAAAGAAAGAAAGAAAGAAAGAAAGAAAGAAAGAAAGAAAGGAAAGGAAGGAGGGAGGAAAGGAGGGAAGGAAGGAAGGAGGGAGGAAGGAGGAAGGAAGGAAGGAGAAAGAAAGAAAGAAAGAAAGAAAGAAAGAAAGAAAGAAAGAAAGAAAGAAAGAAAGAAAGAAAGAAAGAAAGAAGGAAGAAGGAAGGAAGGAAGGAAGGAAGGAAGGAAGGAAGGAAGGAAGGAGGGAAGGAGGGAGGGAGGGAGGGAAGGAGGGAAGAAGGGAAGGAGAAAGAAAGAAAGAAAGAAAGAAAGAAAGAAAGAAAGAAAGAAAGAAAGAAAGAAAGAAAGAAAGAAAGAAGGAAGGAAGGAAAGAAGGAAAGAAAAAGAAAGAAAGAAAAAAAGAAGGAAGGAAGGAGGGAGGGAGGGAGGAAGGGAAGAAGGGAAGGAGAGAGAAAGAAAGCAAGAAAGAAAGAAAAAAGAAAGAAAGAGAAAGAAAGAAAGAAAGAAAGAAAGAAAGAAAGAAAGAAAGAAAGAAAGAAAGAAAGAAAGAAAGAAAGAAAGAAAGAAAGAAAGAAAGAAAGAAAGAAAGAAAGAAAGAAAGAAAGGAAGGAAGGAAGGAAGGAAGGAAGAAAAAGAAGGAAGGAAGGAAGGAAGGAAAGAAGGAAGAAAGGAAGGAAGGAAGGAAGGAAGGAAGGAAGGAAGGAAGGAAGGAATAATTTGCAGCAGGGCTGGTGGGGAGAGGGGCAGGGAGTAGGATGGGAGAAAAACTGGGGACATCGATGACAGGAAATATGCACTGGTGAAGGATGTTGTACATTTTATAACTGAAACTCAATCATGAACAAATTTGCGTCTGTCTAGTCAAAACTGTATTATGAACAACCTTGTAAACCACATGTTTAAATAAAGTAATTTGAAAAAAAAGAGGGGCCGGGTAGGTGGCGCTGGAGGTAAGGTGTCTGCCTTGCAAGCGCTAGCCAAGGAAGGACCGCGGTTCGATCCCCCGGCGTCCCATATGGTCCCCCCAAGCCAGGGGCGATTTCTGAGCACATAGCCAGGAGTAACCCCTGAGCATCAAACGGGTGTGGCCCAAAAACCAAAAAAAAAAAAAAAAAAGAAATGAGAAGGGGGAGATCACGACAAATACTGCAGAGATCCAAAGGGTAATCAGAGACTACTTTGAGAAACTTTATGCTACTTAATATGAGAACCTAGAAGAAATGGATAAATTCTTGGATACTTATAACCTTCCACAGTTAAGTAAGGAGGATATAGCATATCTAAACACCCCATCACTATTGAGGAAATTAAAACTGTAATCAAACATCTGCCCAAAAAGAAAAGCCCAGGCCCAGATGGATTTACTAATGAATTCTTTCAAACCTTTCAAGAGAAGCTACTACCAATCCTAGCCAGGCTCTTCTATAAAATTGAAAAAACGGGAACACTTCCAAACAGCTTTTATGAAGCCAACATCACCTTGATAAAAAACCAGACAGAGAGGCTGCCAAAAAAGAAAATTGCAGACCAATATCCCTGATGAATGCAGATGCAAAGATCTTCAACAAAATTCTGGCAAATAGGATCCAATGCATCATCAAGAAGATCATACACTACGACCAAGTAGGTTTCATCCCAGGAATGCAAGGATGGTTTAACATCCGTAAATCTATCAACATCATACACAACATCAACAACAAGAAAAATAAAAATCACATGATCATATTAATAGACGCAGAGAAAGCATTTGATAAGGTCCAATACCCATTCTTGATCAAAACTCTCAGCAAGATGGGAATGGAAGGAGCCTTTCTCAATATAGTGAAGGCCATCTACCACAAGCCAGTGGCAAATATTATCCTCAATGGAGAAAAACTAAAAGCCTTTCCTCTAAATTCTGGTACAAGACAAGGCTGTCCTCTCTCACCACTCCTCTTCAACATAGTACTGGAAGTCCTTGCTATAGTGATCAGGCAAGAAAAAGATATCAAGGGAATCCAGATAGGAAAGGAAGAAGTCAAGCTCTCACTGTTTGCAGATGACATGATACTCTACTTAGAAAACCCTAAAGACTCTACCAAAAAGCTTCTAGAGACAATAGACTCTTATAGCAAGGTGGAAGGCTACAAAATTAACACACAGAAATCAATGGCCTTTTTATACACTAATAATGATAGGGAAGAGATGGACATCAAGAAGGCAATCCCATTCACAATAGTGCCACACAAACTCAAATATCTTGGAGTCAACTTGACCAAAGACATGAAGGGCCTATACAAAGAAAACTATAAAGCCCTGCTCCAAGAAATAAGAGAGGACACACGGAAATGGAAACACATACCCTGATCATGGATTGGCAGGATTAGCATCATTAAAATGGCAATATTCCCCAAAGCATTATACAGACTTAATGCGATCCCCTTAAAAATAACCATGACATTCTTCAAAGAAGTGGATCAAACACTTATCAAGTTCATCTGGAACAATAAACACCCTTGAATAGCTAAAGCACTTCTAGGGAAAAGGAAAATGGGAGGCATTACTTTCCCCAACTTTAAACTGTACTACAAAGCAATAGTTATCAAAACAGCATGGTATTGGAATAAAGACAGATCCTCAGATCAGTGGAATAGGCTTCAGTTCTCAGACAATGTTCCCCAGACATACAATCACCTAATTTTTGATAAGGGAGCAAGAAATCCTAAGTGGAGCAGGAAAAACCTCTTCAACAAGTGGTGCTGGCAGAACTGGTTAGCCACTTGCAAAAAAGTGAATATAGACCCCTAGTTAACATCATGTACGAAGGTAAAATCCAAATGGATTAAAGACCTTGACATCAGACCTGATACCATAAGGTATATAGAACAATACGTAGGTAAAACACTCCATGACATTGAGACCAAAGGCATCTTCAAGGAGGAAACTACACTTTCCAAACAAGTGGAAGCAGAGATAAACAGATGGGAATACATTAAGCTGAGAAGCTTCTGCACCTCAAAAGAAATAGTGCCCAGGATACAAGAGCCACCCACTGACTGGGAGAAACTATTCACCCAATACCCATCAGATAAAGGGCTAATATCCAAAATATACAGGGCACTGACAGAACTCTTCAAGAAAAAAACATCTAATCCCATCAAAAAATGGGGAGAAGAAATGAACAGACACTTTGACAAAAAAGAAATACAAATGACCAAAAGGCACATGAAGAAATGGTCCTCATCACTGATCATCAGGGAGATGAAAATCAAAACAATGATGAGATACCATCTCACACCACAGAGATTGGCACACATCACAAAGAATGAGAACAATCGGTGCTGGCAGGGATGTGGAGAGAAAGGAACTCTTATCCACTGCTGGTGGGAATGCTGTCTAGTCCAACCTCTATGGAAAGCGATATGGCGATTCCTCCAAAAACTGGAAATTGAGCTCCCATTTGACCCAGCTATTCCACTCCTAGGGACATACCTTAGGAACACAAGAATACAATACAAAAACCCCTTCCTCACACTTATATTTATTGCAGCACTAATCACAAATAGCCAGGCTCTGGAAACAATCAAGATGCCCTTCAACAGACTAATGGCTAAAGAAACTGTGGTACATATACACAATGGAATATTATGCAGCCATCAGGAGAGATGAAGTCATGAAATATTCCTATACATGGATGTGCATGGAGTCTATCATGCTGAGTGAAATAAGTCACAGGGAGAGAGAGACGCAGAATAGTCTCACTCATCTATGGGTTTTAAGAAAATAAAAGTCATCTTTGCAACAATCCTCAGAGACAATGAGAGGAGGGCTGGAACTTTCAGCTCACTTCATGAAGCTCACCACAAAGAGTGATGAGTGCAGTTATAAAAATAACTACACTGAGAACTATCATAATCATGTGAATGAATGAGGGAACTGAAAAGTCTTTCTAGAGTACAGGTGGGGTGGGGTGGGATGGAGGGAGATTTGGGACATTGGTGGTGGGAATGTTTCACTGGTGAAGGGGGGTGTTCTTTACATGACTGAAACCTAACCACAATCATATTTGTAATCAAGATGTTTAAATAAAGAAAAATGCAAAAGAAGAAAGAAAGAATTACAATGGAGCTGGAAAGATAATACAGTGGTAGGGCATTTGCCTTGCACACTGCCAACCAAGGACAGCAAAAAAAGAAAGAAAGAAAGAAGGAAGGAAGGAAGGAAGGAAGGAAGGAAGGAAGGAAGGAAGGAAGGAAGGAAGGAAGGAAGGAAGGAAGGAAGGAAGGAAGGAAGGAAGGAAGGAAGGAAGGAAGGAAGGAAGGAAGGAAGGAAGGAAGGAAGGAAGGAAGGAAAAAGTGGGCCAGGGAGATAGTGCAGGAATTTTGCCCCTGATCAGGGTTCAGTCTTGGCATCTTGTGACCTCTTGATCATTGCCAGTATAATCCGGAGGTTCACAAGTAACAAAGGCTGTTCCCAGCATTATGGGACCCAGGCAAACAGCATATCATTGGGTCCTAGCACTGAGCCACCAGCCTGGTTGGTTAAATATGCCTAGAAGTGGCCCCTAAGCCATTTGAGCACTGATTAGGGGGCTCCTTACAACACTCAAAAATATGGGATGGGTGATTAGATGAATGAATATTTCATCTTGTATAAAAATAAAATATTCTTTTTATCTTTTAAAAGAATCCAGAGAGATGGGCTAGAAGTGGAGACCTTCAGCACCTGTGATGGTTGATAATTGTATGCATCAAAACCATAAATATTATTTTAAGCATGTTACCTAAATTATAATAATTAAATTTAAATTAAAAAATAAAAAGAATCCAATCATAGACATAGATCAAGTGTCAAAGTATAAGCCTGGCTTTGGGAAGCTCAGAAGTCATACAGCTATAAGTTTGAAATATAGCTGTCTGTGGCTTTAGCAGGCTGCCATAATATCACTCCACTGCTGTAACACCAAAATTTAGGCCCAAGCTACGTTGCACTGAGCAATGCCAGGTTTGACCCCTGGCTCCCTGAGCACCACAGGATATAGTCCCTATAAAAATAAAAAGAATTCAGATTATGCCTTCTCTTCCCACATTCATTCTATTTTATTAAAATTGATAATAATTTATTTTATTCTCCTATTGTCCCACCAAATCTTTAATTAAAGTCAATGCTCCAGGTCAATGCTCTCTTTATATCCTATAAACCTGGCATTAGCATCATGCTCAACCCTCCCGCCCCTGCCCCCATCCATCCTTTGCCACCCTGTCTGTCTTGCCTTGGCTTTCCAATAGTTCAGAAAAAGACCAGCAGATCTAGTGAAAGGCCTGTGGAAGTGGGTTGCTTGCATGATCAGGAGCATTTTAAAGTATGAAGGACTGTGCAAAACCAGAAGCTAAGGGTGTTTCAGGCTTCCTGGATAGGCAGACTGAGGGTGGGGGCAGAAAAGGGGTGATTCTCTTTATTTTTCATTTATCAAACCCTACTTTTTTCTCTTTCCCATTTTTTTTTGGGGGGGGGGCCCATCCGGCAGTGGTCAGGAGTTACTCCTGGCTATCTGCTCAGAAATAGCTCCTGGCAGGCACGGGGGACCATATGGGATGCCAGGATTCGAACCAACCACCTTAGGTCCTGGATCAGCTGCTTGCAAGGCAAACACCGCTGTGCTATCTCTCCGGCCCCTCCTCTTTCCCATTTTAATTCTGTCTAATATGCATTGAGCGCCTTCAAGATGCCTTCAAATTATTTGGGTTCAAGGGTTAAAGCAGTACTAACAGTTGGCCCCTGTGCTCTCTCTCCCCTATGACAGAGATAGTCATCTATGTAGTTTTATGACAAGAGAATGGAGGAGAAGGTGCAGAAGATGTGGTTTCTAGAGAAGAAGCTTCTTTTCTTGTCTCTCTTTCATTTGTTTTGATTTTTTTTTTTTTGGCTTTTGGGCCACACCTGGTGACACTCAGGGATTATTCCTGGCTATGCGCTCAGAAATCACTCCTGGCTTTGAGGACCATATGGGATGCCGGGTGATCAAACCACGGTCCATCCTAGGTCAGACATGTGCAAGCTTGTGCCACTGCTCCGGCCCTACTTTTGTTTGTTTTGATACTCAGGGTTTACTCCTAGCTTTACACTCAGGGTCACTCCTGGCATTGTTCAGAGGACCATATGGGATGCTAGGGTCAAACCTGAGCTGGCTACATGCAAGGCAAATGCCTTACCTACTGTACTGTCTCTCCAGTCCCAGAAGTTTCTTTCTTAGGAATTCTTCTTGATAGATCTGCTCTTCCTTAATGTGGACAAGTGGTGGAGCACCTCCCCACTGTGAGGTGGAGCACCTGGTGTGAAACTGATGCAGGAGGGAAGGAGACACCAGGAAGGGAGGCTTGGGTTAGGGTGTAAAACATGCCCATGCATACATGCAACACTACAAATAAATCAGAATTAAAATGGATCTTTGATGCTGTTACTGAGGTGGTACATTTAATCTAACATTGCTGCTGATGAGGAGAAGGGGAGGCAAGGCAGGGCAGAAGACAGACAGCAGTAGCCTATAGTCATATTTGTCCATGCAGGCAGTCTTGACTTTTTGGCCTTTGTGTTCACTGGCTGAATTCCAGAACAGCATTACAACTCCACCTTGCAAATGGGGAGATTGTAGTATAGAAGGGTTCAGCATCCGGTACATGGTTACCTGATTAACAAATGAGATTTGAAGACAGAGATTCTGGTTCCAGAACTCATAAGTCCTATGGTGTTTAGTCCTGATAAAGTGGCATACCTTAAAAATATTGTTCAGATCTTAAAAAAAAATAACAGAGAGGCTAGAGTAATAATAATGTAATCATCATTGTATTCTGGGGAGAGGCTCACGGCCACTATCTTTGTTAGTCCAGATTCTATTTTATGATTCTGGGGGAGGAACAGGTACACAAATAGGTATTTAGGTTTATTCCTAACTCTATGGTCAGGGAATATTCCTACAAGTGTTTGATGAACCCTATATGGTACCAGGAATCAAACCTGGATTGACTGCATGCCAAGGATAAACCCTACCAACTGTACTATCTTTCTAACGTTGTTGTGTGGTTTTTAAAAAGATTGGGGAGTTAGAAAAGTAGTATAGCAGATAAGTTGCTTGTCTTGCCTAGGGCAGACCCAGATTAGAGTCTTAGCACCTCATATGGCCCCCCACGAGCCCCCAGGAAGTGATCCCTTAATACAGAATTAGGAATAAGCTTTGAGCACAGCTGAGTATGCTCCCCAAGCCAAACACAAATAAATAAAATTCAAAGTTTCTGAAAAGTAAACAAAGAAGACAGCCTCTGTTCTCAAGGAATACTCAGAGCATAGGCCAGCGGCTGAAACCCCTGCAGCAGCAAGGAACAGGGTTGTTGGAGTTCAGGAGAGAGAATAAACACTCCCCACTGGTTGATACTCGGAGATTTTTGACAGTTGTGGGTTTAGAAGATTGACTTAGAAATGGGTCTCCATTTAGCTTGCACATCCTGTGATGAGAGCAAGGAGCAGTCAGGCGGGGGAGGGAGGTGGGGTGTGGACATCCCTTTGGGTTGAGCTGAGGACATGGGATATGGGAGTGAGAGAATGTGGCTAAAAATCAGCTGACATCAGAGGCAGGCAGGGCTCATCCTTCCTTCTTCCTATGTGGCCAATTCTGATTTCTGCTGTGCAGGGACTCACAGCTGCCCAAGCTGGCCTCCTCCCATCTTCGCCTTGCTCACAAGGTACCCATCTGGCTGATTTTGCTGCTACTCCAGATGTTCCCTGGCCTCCCGCTATGGATTCTTTGCTGACCCATCATGATCTCCTCCGAGACGCCCTTAGTGCTTTCTGTGTAAGACACAGAGCCACATTTCCATTGGAGAGACCTTGTGTGGCCTGGGAAGCCACATTTAGACCAAGCCACACCCACTCCATTCTGGGCTCTTGGCCTGCCCAGGATCACCTGCGAAGAAGCAGCATGAAGTCCCGCGTGTCCACAATGGCTCCTGACAGCCGCCAGAGAACACAGATGCAGACTAGCATGTAATTAGTGCCAGGGATGCAGCTCTCTGATCACTTTCTCCCAGGAATCTGCCTCTCTGACTGAGAGGCAGATAATGGACAATCACGAAAGATTCTTGATTATGGCTTGATTTGAGCTTATGGGAGCTCCAGACAGCTAATGCAATTGTGGCTTCCAAACTATTCCATAGAGGGCATTTCCATATGGACAGGCAATTGAATAAAACTGTCCTGAACACTTTACTGGGCTTGTGCCTCTTGTGTCTGGCCAGATACAATTTTTCTCTTCAAGTGACCTCAACAGAGACTCTAGGGAGTGGTCATGACCCAAGATGAGAAGACTGGCTTCCTCCTTAATTACTTCACATTTCCCTTTCAGGGCACTTGGCCTGCTGGGTATTAGCTTTTTGCTCCCTTTCCTGGAGCCAGAGATCCTATCTGCCCCCAACCCCCAGCTGGCACCACAGCTTCAGCCTTGAGCTTTTCTAGAAATCTTGATCAGCAGGAAGTGTATAGTGGGCTGGATACCCTTCCACAGAGTCATATCCCAGGGATCTGGTGGATGGGGGCCCAGTGAAGACTTCAGCTGGAGCACGGTCTCCTGTCTCAGACTCAGGGGAGGTGGGCAAATCAAGATTAATCCTGACTTCCAGTCAGTCAAATTCTACCCATTTGTGCCCTCAGATTCCCACCTGTGATGTAAGAGTGGGGCTAGATGACTTAGAAAATCTAGCAATTAAACTGACTACCCTCCTCTACAAAGCCAATGATATGTTTGAAAATATGCTTGAAATATGTTTGAATTAGGACTATGTGTTTCTAGAATCACAAGCATACTTGTGATTCATTTTCAGCCCAGAGCCACAGACAAACTAGACCACCCAGGAGGGGGTTGCAGGAGAAGTGTGCTGCATGCTTGGTCATTAAAGTGGTATCATCTGCTGTTTGGTGGAGATGAAGATGTCTTCACTACCCAAAGACAAATGACAGATATTCCAAGAGAATGACTCATAACCTGAGGTACCAATAGAAGGGCAAAGGACACTCTCCAGCCAGGTACCTGATGTAGGGCTTTCAAAAACTTCCAGGTTAGTGGGCAATGTCTGGGAGTGGAGAGCTGAGGGAGATTTCTTTCAAAGCTTTGTATGAACCCCATAAATGGACAAAAATATGGACAGTTCCATGAATATGGCCTGGGAAATTCTGTGAGCAAGTCAAAGTGGGAATTATTTATAAAATCAAATGAAGGACAATGCTGGTCAACAAGCATAGAATTATTGATGATAAGAACTGAATCTTTGGTGAGGGAAGTGGATAGTTTTGGGTAAGTCTTATTACTTCATTCCATAGAAAATGAGGACAACCTAGCTTCCAGTCAAGGTCACTCCCACAAAAGATGAGAAGAAGATGCAGGAGGTCAGTCAAAGGACAAACTGCTCATCCAAGATACTGATAAGAATGGAGTTTCCTAAAGGAATCTATCCATCAGGGGCATGAGCTTCAAGCAGCCCTTGACAAGAGAGATCGCACCAATCACTTAAATTAGAGGCAAGTCTTCTGTTCTTTCCCTCTAACTTCACTCCTCCATGTTTCTAGAGGACTGGCCCATAATATGAAGCTCACCACAAAGAGCAGTGAGTGCAATTAGGTAAATAACTACACTAACAACTCTCATGACAATCTTAATGAGTGAGAGATGTAGAATGTCTGTCACAAAAACAGGAAGGGATAGGGAAGGAGGGAGGGGGGCATTGGTGGTGGGAATGTTGCACTGGTGAAAGGTGGTGTTCTGTTTATGACTGAAACCCAACTACAATCATGCTTGTAATCATGATGTTTAAATAAAGGCTTTATATAAAAATTAAATAAAAATTTTAACAAAAAAGGAAAAGAAAAGGCCAAGGGGAAAAATAAGGACTGGAAGAACAGACCTCAGCCCTTATTAGAGCAAGAGGTGAGTCCCAAGCTCAAGGAAAAGAAATAACTTAAATCACATGCAAGGTTGAAGATTCAATTTAGGGATGATGATCTGAATAGCTTTGGAATTTGTAATGTCAGAAATGAGTCTTTTTTCCCATTTATTTAAATTGATTACAAAGTTGTTCATGAGGGCCGAAGCGGTGCACAAATGGTAGGACGTTTGCTTACACACACTAACCTAGATGGACCATGGCTCAATCCCCCGGCATCCTACATGGTTCCCCAAGCCAGGAGCCATTTCTGAGCACATAGCCAGGACAAAAACAAACAAACAAACAAACAAAACAAAGTTGCTCATGATTGAGTTTCAGTCTTACAATATACACTACCCTTCACCCATGAACATTTCCCATCAACAATTTCCCCAGTTTCCCTTCTGTCCTTCTCCTTGCCTACCTCTGGGACAGACATTTTACTCCTCTCTCTCGCTCTATATATTTTTTCTTTCAGACACTGTAGCACTGTAGTTTGCACTATTGTTAATGAAGGGGTACAATGCATATCACTTATCTCCATTCTACACCCAGATATATTGTCCAGAGTGATCAATTTCAACTATTATTGTCATAGAGGTTCCTTCTCTACTCTAACTGCACTACTCCACTACAGTAAATAAATCTTAATGACCAATGACTGTTTTCCTGGCTGCAAAAAAAAAAGATCCTTAGGTTCTGCCTACAAAGCTTCAGGGTTCAGGGAGGGGAGACCAGATAGAGCTTGTTTGAATGGTAGTGGTCAAAGTAGAAAAAAAGCAATTCACTATTTCTAAGCTATTAATTTCTGGCAGTTCAAATTTTATTTTCATAATTACAAATTATCAGCTTTAATCTCTTACCATATTTAGTTTGGCTGAGTATTAGAAATGAAAAAGATGAACTATGCTGGCTTCACATCTCAGAGCTGAGCAAATACTTTCTCTAAGGGACAAAATATATTTCCTTGGATCCTTTTTACCTC
Organism: Suncus etruscus; assembly: GCF_024139225.1. NCBI lineage: Eukaryota > Metazoa > Chordata > Mammalia > Eulipotyphla > Soricidae > Suncus > Suncus etruscus. The sequence goes on from NC_064853.1 coordinate 39,162,772, forward strand.
CACCCCCATCAACTTCCCAAGAGTTAGATGTTTCTATTTTCATTCCTAACATCTAGAGTTTTTTCAAATATTTTTCATTTGTGACCCCTTTCACCCAAGACAATTTTTGCAGTCCCAGGATATAAGTATATAAAACAGTTATATGAATCCTAAATATTTATTGATAATAAATGCTAGAGAAATTTATTTTAAAACACATTTTTAAGATTTTGCATGGCCTTCACAGTCAGTTAAACAACTAGTCTGCCTTCCTGGTACCTTTTCTCCTGGATTATTCTCCCCTCCTCCAGTCTTCCAGACATTCTGCTTCCCCAGAGTAGAGGTGTGCAGGGTGGATGAATGTTTCTGGCTCTGATCCCATATTCCTGCCAGTCCAGACATGGGGGCTTCTATTTCTCAGCAGCAAGATGGCATATGAACTTGCCATCAGGGATTTATGTTTCTTTCCACCCTGGGAAATGTTCTGACAATTCACTGTGGAATGTTCAGTGCAGATGCCTATGAAGGGAAAGATCTGGAATAGGCCTTAGAGGCAGCTTGCCCTGGTGCTGGCTGCTGACTGTGCAACATAAGTACCATGGGGCAATGTGGGATGTCTGCAACCCTCTGAGGAAGGCTGGGAGGAAACCATCCCTCTTCCACTCTCTGGACCTACACTGCAGAAAGGAGAAGTCTGTTTATGGGTGCCAATGACTTTACCTCTGATCCGCATTTCTCTAGGATCATGGTTCTGGAAAAAGAGTGTAAACAAGCCTGAGTCTGGTCTAAGAGGTTTTGTGGGAGCAATAAGAACTATATGTACAGCTTCCACTGGGAGAGCAAGGCATAAAGCCAGCTGAGCACTGACATTCTAAGTCCAGGTCTGACAGCATGATATGCCTGTTCAGAACTTAAGCATTCATTGGCTAGAGCTTCTTCCATTCTTGCTGCCTGGACTCAGCACTGGATCTCTGCAAGGGAGACAAAGTGAGGATGTCAGGACCCTAGGGCACATGAGAAATTCAGAACCTGACAGCAGCCTGTGTCTCAGATTCCTATATGACTACATTCGCTGTATATGATTCACAGGTAAAGGGAGAAGTCCTGTAGTTTATCCATACAGTAAATGCCCCTATATCCATGAGCACTGTTCCCAGTCGCCAGTGGATGCCTGAAACTGTGCATTGTATCTTAGATACACATTGGTTTTTCATATACATTCTAAAGTTTAGTTTATAAATTAGGTAATAAGAGATTGACAACTAATAAAATTAAAAGCACTGGTTCTGAGATGTTTTCAAGAAGTTGGGGGTACAATGTAGTGTTCAATGGGACTAAGAGGAACTAATGAAATGGAAGAGGATTGAGCAGAAGGCTGTGAGATTCAGAGCATGGATTTTGGTACCCATACCAACATCTCCAGCCTTGTCACTAGATACATTGCATGCTCTGCATGTTACACCAGGAGCACAGTTACAGCAGCAGATCATTTCACAGTGGGAGGCTTTCTCACCCCTCCACCTTGGTGTATATTGGTAGGTAGATCCCCCTCAAAAGCCCCACAGGGCTCTTGAGAGACTTGGAACCATGAATAATATGACTTAGCCCTGGAGGATGACTGGGGAAGTAGGTACAGGGTGGAGCCAGGATCCATTCTGACCCTAGCTGCCTCCTTATGGTTCACTGGATAAGAAGAAGTGGATGTTGCAGAGAAATGTTGCAGATGGGACAGCTAGCTTTGCTCCCTCCCACAAAGAGATGACTCAGGCACACACCCCCATTAGTTTTTCCATTGCTTGGAAGAAGAATATGTTTCCCAGTCTGATTTCTTTAGGGGTTAACCTAATTCCTCTTAGAAATGCACCCAAGATACTAATTTGGATTTTGAGCTTATTCTGGTGACAGGAGGTGGCTGTTCCAGTAAAAATAAAAGTGAAAACAAAACAAAATTTAAAAAAAAAAACAACCGACAAAAATTAAAAAAAAAAAAATAAAAACAATGGTCAGAGTGACTCAATTGGGCCAGTACATGTGAGAAATGTTCTATCTTCCAACAAAAGGAATTCTGAAACACCTTAATTCTTTGCATTTTAATTCTAAAATGAATTAATTTTATGGAAGAAAAGTATACTTAACTAATTTTAATTTATAACTTGTTTAATTACAATAATAATCCTATCAAGCCTTGAGCAAGTTCAGGAAAGAGTATTGTGAGAGGGGCCGGCAAGGTGGCGCTAGAGGAAGGTGTCTGCCTTGCAAGCGCTAGCCAAGGAAAGATCGCGACTGACTGCGGTTGGATCCCCTGGTATCCCATATGGTCCCCCCAAGCTTGGGGCAATTTCTGAGCGCTTAGCCAGGAGTAACCCCTGAGCATCAAATGGGTGTGGCCCGAAAAACCAAAAAAAAAAAAAGAAAAGAAAGAAAGAAAAAGAAAAAAGAGTATTGAGAGAAAATTTGCAGTAGAAAACATGGTCTCCAAGGTAGGGGTTTCCCCTAGATATTTCTGTTGGCAGTCCAGTCACCCTAAATCTGGAACTAGGAAGTGAAGGAGGCCCTGGAGGTCCCTGAGGCAGCTGTCCAGGCACCATTTATATCAAACATAACTCTGTGACCCAGTGCTGTAGCTAAATTAGTTTCCCTCAAACAAGTTGAAGTCCTAACTTCATATGCCCTTATTTGGAAAGAATGTCTTTGCTAATTAAGTCAGAGTAAAATGAGATAGCATTAGAAAGATTATTTTGTTTGGTGTTTGGGCTACAACCCATGCGATCCTAGGGCTTGAACCTGAGCCACCCACCTACAAAGCAAGCTTTTCATATGACCAGCCCTTTGAACTCTCTCAGGTGAAATAAACTGGCATTGGATTGGATGGGCTATCAATTTGGCATTGGATTGGAATGGGCTATCAATTTGATCAATGGTAAAAAAAATGACACAGAAGACACAGAGGGAAGACAGTTGGGCAAAGATGGAGCAGAAGTTAGGGTGATGTAGCCCAAAACCAGATGTTCCAAAGATCACCAGTCACCACTAGCAACCATGAGACCCAGGAATCTTCCCTATGTCATCCCAGGTACTCCCTGATTCAAGACTGTTAGCTCTGTGAATTTATGAATATTGGCCACTTTAAGTCAATCAGTTGGGGTAGTTGTAACAGTCAGCAGACTTAAATACAAATATACAAACTATAGGCCATTATCCAGCTGAGATGCAGCATTCACTTGGTTTCCTGTCCAAGAACCTGATACAAAAGCTTTCTAGCCACTTTTTTGACTGTCCATTAGACCAGCAATCTATAATGGTTCAAGGACTGCCTTGGTCATTCTCCTGCACCTAAAACTGGTGGAGTCACATGAACTAGACCAGGACTCTTGAGTTAACAAGCCTGAGAGAGCAGAGTCCCCATACATTCCTGTGTGTGGATACAGGTCCTGGTACTGCGCCTATTGTGATCTCTGGCAGGGCCTAAAGGGTGGTGTCTATGGAGCTCATTTCTACTTTCCACTACTAATGGCTGGAGACAAAAGTTGAGGTTTAAAAAAAAAATAGAATTTGGTGGATGGTGGTGGTGGTGGCTCTGGATTCAGGTCCCTGTCTTGTGAATCTAAAACTGAATGTTGGTACTTTCAGCACTGTGGACAGTCACTGGCCTGCTTCCCCGGCTTCCATAGCTCCCCGGGAAATGGCATCAATGCCTCTGACAGATTACATGCTTAGCATGCAATCTAATGAGAGAATGGACCTGAGTCTTTTGGATTTTGTTGATGCCAACCTCACATGAAATCCTGTGGGACGAAGGTATCCAACCCCCTCCCCCCAGCTCAAGGTGAACCTCCCTGCAACAGTCAGTTATGTAGATAGAGGGGCAGGCCTGGGGATGGGGTATACTGGCCGCCTGCTTTTCCTTTGTCTTTTTCGATAATGCTAATTCAGTTACTCTTAGTAACAGCTATTCCCCATTACTATTACTCATTCTGGCCTCTGAATCATTCTGATGGATACAACTTGACATCAACCAATTTGCCTAATTCATCACCTTTGCATTTCTTTAATACTGAAGACAAAGTAGGAAGGTTTTCCAACTCATTTTGCAATTTTCTTTTCTCCTTTCCATCATCTTCAGTGGGGGTTGCAGAAAAAGCTTTCTTAGAGGGGCTGCCAGGTAGAGAAATCTGCTGGTCATTTACTGTGTAGCCTCTAGCAAGCCTAGTGACCATGGCTTTGTTTTACTCTTGGCTCTATAGATTCTAGTACTGTTTTCAGTTTGTACAAAAGCCCAAGCTGGCTAGAATTGACCTTATTCCTGACACTTGTGTAAGCTCACCTGTAGCCTAAACATTGAAGGTCCCATTCTACAGCTCAGGACTGATCCTTCCAAGTTCAGAGAGTCCATTGAACTTAACTCATTTCAAGCCCATTTATCTTCTTCATGAAGGAAGAATTCTATTCTGTCTTTTTTTGTTGTTTGTTTGTTTGTTTATTTGTTTAGGCCATACCTAACAATGCTCAGGGGTTACTCCTGATTGCCCTCAGAAATCACTCCTGGCAGTCTCAGAGAACCATATTGGATGCCCAGGATCAAACCTGAGTCAGCTGCGTGCAAGGCAAAAGCCCTACCCATAGTGTTATCACTCCAATTCCTGCTCTGACTTTTAACCTCCTTTTCCATGCCTTCAATGTGATCTGTAGTCTTTTCTTTTCTCTTAACAAAAGTTAGAATACCTCTCTTATGAGGTCAAATAATATAGAAATGTATAAAGAAACTTATAATATTGTCTCCTTTTACTCTCTCCTATTTCTTTTTTTTATTTTTATTGTAAGAATTTATTCATCTCTCCTATAATATTGTCTCCTTTTTCTCTCTCCTATTTCTTTTTTTTTAATTTTTATTGTCAGAATTTATTCATCTCTCCTATTTCTTTATCCCCCTCTTCAGTGCTTTAGGTAATCAATGGAATGTTTTGTTTGCATATGCCCAAAGTCTTTCATTCAAAAAAGAATGCAGGGGAGTTTCCCTCATAGTACTAAGGAGGCTCAGAGATTTTTCCCAGGGGTTCTTTGGCCAGCTGAGTCAGTGATTCAATAAGAGGGCCCAAAGAGGCATTGTTGCTTAGGCCCTGCAATACTCACAGGCTTCCAGCTCCATACCTGGAGGTACTCGGGCTCTGCAGTGCCAGGTTTCAAACCCTAGTCAGTCATATACAGGGCAAGTGCCTTAACTGTATAGTATAGCTCCAGCTCCTAATTCCTTTATTGATGCTCATACATTCATTCATATAGTCACTTTCATAAAGAGTTTTTCTTCTGATTTTTAAATGGCATCATACCACATACACACAATTACCTTTAATTTTTACTTACTAGGATATGAACATCCCTTTATGACAATTCACATAGATCTCATTCATTTTTATGGCTTCCATGTATTTATTTACTCCTTCTAATGTTCTATTCTGCAAGCTGTGTACTTTTCCTACTGGCATTTGTTTCTGTAGAAAAGAGCCACACAGGTGTGATTTCCAGGTCAAAGGTCCTGATAATTCTCATTCTTACAGTTCAGCCCAGACAGTATGACATGCTGAAGCTGTTCCTAGAGAAGTTGGGGAGCACCTGTTACCTCACACCCGCACCGGTGTTCACACATTAAATGTAAATATTTTACATTTATGCCTATCTGCAGGATTACAAATGACATATCATTGTCTTAACTTGCATTTCCCTAAACTCTTGTAATTGGAGCATCTTTTTTCTGTTTATTATCCAGCTGAATTTCTTTTCTACCTAGGAATTTTTGTTCAGATCCATTGTCCATTTCTTTTCAGTAGCCTTTAACACTTCTTGCTTGATATTACCATTAGCTTTGTACTTGTTCAACAGCCCCTTACTAATAAATAACATTTGAAAAGAATATGAGACATTTTTCACAATATGTTTTCATGAGACTTTTGTTGGTTTGGAAGCCACCCCCAGTGATTTTCAAAGTTTACTCCTAACCCTAGTTTAAGGATCAATCTTGACAATGCTCAAGAGACCGAATGTGGTGCTGGGAATCAAGCCCAGTTTGTTCACATGAAATGCAAACACCTTGAATGCTGTTCTATCTCTCCAGTCTCTCCAGCCCTTCATGAAATTTTGAGGAAGCATGGCTATCCCTAATTTTAGGTTACTGAAGTTCAGAGATCATTCAAGATACTGGGGCTTTTAGCATCAGAGATAAGACTCCAAGTTCCTTCCACAACCCTGGAAGGTCCCTAGGCGACTGCTTCCTCCCATCCAAGGCCTTGCACAGGCTATAATATAGAAAATATTGAGGGGTAAAGTTGCAGACAGCATAGAGAAATATATGAAAAATGGATGAATGGCAGGATAGAGGGACTGATGGATGAAGAGATAAAAAGATGAAGGATTGGATTGACCCACAATTTAATCCTCTTTTCTCTGATATTTATCACTTGGCTCCCTGCCTAAAACTACCTTCTTCTTCATTCTGATTGCCACATGCCACCTTAGTATACAGCCTTCTCCTTTTATGTCTCTCCACAGAGTGAGGAGTTGCTGGCCCTTACTTTTGCTGAGCACAGCTAAAGAGAGCTCATAAATGAAGAGCACAATTCAGCAGTCCCTAAACAGAGGTCGGCATTGCCCATGTATGGCAATGTCTGGATAGAGTGGTTTCACAACTTGAGAGGAAGTGCCAAAGCTTGTTGTGGGCAGGAATAGGAGGCTGTGAAGCTCATCCAGTGAATGAGACAGAGCTCACAGCCAAGCATCTGCACCCTGCCTGCCAGCAAGATGCTATTGCACAGACCCCTCACTCCTAGTCTCAGTTTGCTCATTCAATGCTATAGGAAGGAAAGGAGAGATGATTTAAAAACCCAAGTCACATGGTTTTGAGTATTCTAAGGCTAAGGTCCCAACTGTGTCATCTTGAAGCATGTCTCTTAGTTCCTAGAAACCTCAAAATTTTCACATGCACAGTGGAAGAACTTGTTTCTTCCATGAGATGGCGAATGTAAGAAATGCAGCTGAGAATGTGGGAAGAGACACTGGTCAGTGGGCTGTCTTTGGAAAGGGTCTCTTGGCTCCTGAGCATGAGCTTGAGGGAGCACAACCTTGCCTTTCTGAACCTTCAGGCTGGCTGTGCTGAGGGTCTTTGAATGTAAAAATGCAGGTGTTTGTGGTTTGGAGACCGAAGACTCACAGAATGCTAATCTCCCAGTGTCCTTGTTTGCTCCTCTAGAAAGTTTGCGGGTGGACAGCTAATCAATGGGGGGAAATGATGATGCCTGCACTGTGCACAGACAACCTGGCAGGCTAGAACCGAGCCCATGCCCCAGGAATAGGTGTTCCTTCACGCTGGAGGCGGGGGAGCCATATTGGTTTCCTAATTCTGTATTTGGTGGGCTGCACCAGGCCTGATCCATGAAGGCCCCCAAAAAGGAAGAAAGGGAGAGAGAACCAAGAGGTCAAATATACCCAAAGAAGTGTGGAAAAATCAAAAGCATTTAAAAAAGAAAGCCAAGATGATCTACAGTGACATAGGAGCTGACAGCCAATGCTGGTGGCTGACATGCTAGGTTTCAGGCAAATGAGTTATCAATCCAACGCTACCACTTTGTCCAACTCAGGCTCTAAATCTCCCTCCACTAGGACCACATTTTTCAACCCAGACTGTTTTGCCTGCTCTAACAATCCAGGTGCTCTGTCTGCCCAAGGCCTGGACCCCAGCCCTTCCTTCATTGCTCTCACTGGAACCATGTGCCAGGCTTACCTCAGTCCACCATATTAACTTTAAAGGGGAAAGCAATAGGGAGAGGACCAAAAAGCCATCCCAGAATATTCTGAAGTTAGAGCCACATGTGATTTTGAATCCTAGTAGTGCTTCATGGGCATCTTTTATCATGTGCACAATTCACAGTGTGGAGACAAGTGTCTACTCCACCCAGAACTCAGTTTCTCAGTCCTATTCCCCACGGAATAGGTCTGAGGAGCCTCTCAGTGAAAGGCTTCTGGGTGGAGGCAAGAGAGAGATAAGTTGACGATGTCAGGATGGCTTGTAAGGTGATTCAGACCCAAGTTCCAGGAGGGAGGATCCCAGGGAAATTCCGTGATCAGTGTTTCTTGCTCAGCCGTGGTGGCAGGTTAGGATGGTGGAGCACCTGTCTCCCTGGGTAGGGATCAGCCCCTGGGGGAGCTCAGGCTGCCTCCAGCCTAGCTGGGTGGGGTGGGGGGCGTCTGGGGGACAGCTGTGGGCTGCACCGAGGCCTGTCAGGGAGGAATGATTAATGAACAGCCGCACCAGCTGAGGCTAACCTTTGGAGAGCGGAGCAGGACATCTGCAGAACTGTCAGCGCTCTGACAAGGACAGAGCTGAACAACCAATTATGCCGCCATCACTAAGGTGGGCTGTCACTTTCATCCCAGCCATTCACTTAGGCAAGGACAGGGAATTTCTCCTCTGTGGAGTGAGCCATAGGCCTTGGCCACCTTAACCATTTCAGGACAGGCCAGGAACCCTCCCTGGACGCTGCCAGAGCTTAGCATCCTGATGTATCACCTCACTTCTGAGCTTTCACTTGGTTGCTGGTCGCTCTACTCAGGCCGGCTATGAGAGCTGAATTCCCACACCAGATGTGCGCCTCCCGTTTCATGCGGTTGCCTCCTGTGGCTCGCAGGCTAGTCTGAGCTCCTTAACTGGCATTCAAAGCTTTTCCTCCTGTTTATTTACTCGATCATCCATCTGAGGCCCAATTACTGAGTGAGCACTTGCAGGGTCTTTCAGCATTCCGCTAGCTACTGAGCGGTTTGTAAACTAGGGAGTTTGTGCCCCTTGGGAACACATGATCCCAGTGTGAAGGAGCTAGGTGAGTGATTCCCTAGTTGGAGCATGAGATTGACTATAGATGCAGTGTAAGAAAGCTGTGAGCCCTGGAGAGAGGCACACAAGTGGGCAAGGGCCAGCGGGAAAGGAGAATCTTGCTTGGCCTTTGTCAAAAATCCTGAGCACACATAAGTCAGAAAGATGAGAAAAGGAAAAGCAATGACAGAGACAGAAATCCCAACAATAGCAAGTCCAGTAAATTCTCACTTAACAGTATTGGTATGGAATTGTGACATTGAGCAAAACAATGTGCAATAAACTCAGGTCATTATATAATATTTCATTCAGTATTAGCCTGGACTCACTCTTTTCATCAACCTGATAACAAAATGCCGTTCAACAACATGTTATTTTTGTTGTTCCACATATCTGGAATTCAAATACATGAGAAAGGGCTAAGGACTTTGGAATAGTGGATGCCAGGAGTTTGAACACCAGATAAAGTGATTCAGACTTTATATATTTTAGAAGAAAATTTACTTAAACTTTGTCCACCTGCCTCTACCTCAGACATCCTCTGTGAATCTGGCTTATCAAATATCCTGACTCAGCCACTCTGGGTTGTGTTATTCTCAAATCTGGCCCTAATTTTATGCTTCCATGTCTTTGCTCTTGTCCCTGTCTCCATCTGGAATAGATTTCTTTCCCATTCTGTACTGTAGAGCTAAGAATTATGTCTTTCTGCTTTCCACAGAGACCCAAATAAAAAAAATCCATTGTTTATTTTTAAGACATTTGAGAAAATAGAATATATCTCCCATTAGGCACGTGAAAAAATGAGAGCTGATAACAAGATGATAGAAAAAGACAAAAATGACTAAATATTGTAAAGTATGTACATGTATTCAATGATTCTGTTAAAATGTTAAGACCCTTAGATTTGATCAAAAATGTGATGGTACTACATTTATAAGACAACTAACACAAATAATAAATAAATTTGAAAAAAAGAGATGACACAAGCGAATCAGGTAAACAGAAGAAATCAGAAACCATAATAGTTGGGCAAAACATAACCCAGATCCAGGGAGATAAAACCAGAAAAAAAGATTTATTTCACTGGTGTGTAGGGGGAGGGAGCCTGAGCAGGATTTAGCAATCCTCAGGTATGTCTTGGGGGAATGCCAGAAATCCCAGTGACTAAAGACTAGAGGGGCTCTAGGAAGAGAACTCAAATGGGTCTACTGCAAGACTAATATAAAACCAGGCAAGTCTTATCAAGTATTAGGCCTTCTTTAGGGATAAAAAAAGTCATATGCAATGATCCTGGAAAGGTTATGCTATCACCAAAAAGGGAAATATTTCTTAGGGTGTTCTTATTGGGACTTGCCCTTGGAACCCATTCTCTATTATTTTTCCATCTTATTTAAAGTGTGAAAACTTTAAAGAAACAAAAGATTATTTACCTTAAAAATGAGGTCTAAAATAAAAGAAAGCAAGACTTTGTCCTATATCCATCTAACAGAGGTGGATGCCAATGGTTGAGTGGTTATTCATTCATTTTCTACAGTTACTTTTGCTGCCATGTAATGAATTGATGTTTGAGAAATGCTACCTTGGTAATATGAAGTAAGCTAGGAATTAGAGTAGGCATTTTAATAGTTGTTACAGGGGCCCAGAGAGATCATATAAGAATTAAGGATTTTGGGGCCAGTGAGGTGGCGCTACAGGTAAGGTGTCTGCTTGTAAGCGCTAGCCAAGGAAGGACTGCAGTTCAATCCCCGGCATCCCATATGGTTCCTCCAAGCCAGGGGCAATTTCTGAGTGCTTAGCCAGGAGTAACCCCTGAGCATCACATGGGTGTGGCCCATCAGAAGTGATCCCTGAATACAGAGCTGGGAACAAGCCCATGGATAGCCAGGTATGGCCTAACAATAAAACAAAAAGCAAAAATAAAGCTATTATAATAACAAAGAGACAAGTGTGGCATCAATAGTAATATGACATATTGTTATTGGAATGCAACAAAAAACAGGTATACTTGACAAATAAATGTGTAGAAAGCCTATAAGGGCAGTAGTGGGGCCAGAGCCATAGTAATGTAGGTAGGATGCTTGCCCTGCACTTGGTCTAGCTGAGCTTGATCCTTCAAATCCTATGTAGACCTAAGCACCACCAAGAATAATTCCTGAGTGCAGATTCCCCCCAAAAAGGACAGTAGATTTTTCAGTTAAGCCCATGTTCCCCAATTTAGATCAGAGGATCAAATTTCCCTTCCACTGTAAATAGTTAGAAATATAAAAATTTAGGTTCTACCTACTCTAGCAGCCTGGGGGGTGATGGTGGGGGAAAGGGAATGGGGAAGGGGGAAGGACAAATTTGGTGGTGGGTATTCCCCTGATTCAATGTTAATATGTACCTAAAATACTAATGTGAAAGATGTAAGCCACTGTGATCAAAATAAAAATTAAAAAAAATTAAGTTCTAACTTAGGCTGTACATGTTATTATTATTTTTTTTAAGGAGAACCAATAAAGTGAGCTGAAAACTATTTCAGATTCTACCTGGGAATGTTTTCTGGATGAAAAAGAGCCTAAATCTTGCTGAATTGAAGAAACAAACATCAGAGAGGGATGTTGATACAGTTAAAAATATCAGGGCACAAAACTAGAACCATGCCCAGAATACAAGAATGAAACAGATAAGGTGTTCCAGAAAAACCCCAGAGTTTCTCTTAAGCCTGTTCCTAAATCTAAACTAGAACAAGATTGGGCAAAGAGTGGGCAGAGGGATGTAATGGTTGCCAGACTCATATAGGGACAGGGTAGATTGGAGTTCTAATCCTTGAAACATCCTTGAAAACATCTCAGATATTAAAGGGAGTCTTTAGAAAATTTACTGTAGTAGCAGGGCTACATTTCCTACAATAAAGTCTCTCTTAGACCTGTTCTAATAAAGCTTCAGCCTTTAAAGATTAATTTGATTTGCAAATAACTACACTGCCTGCTAGAACAAAGTTGAACAATCCTTAAAGAAAGCCAAGACATATGCATGATACCATTTCAGTAACAACATTGCAAACCACAGTGTCTAAAAAGAAAAAAGGGAAGAAAGAAAGAAAAAGTGAGAGAGAGAGAGAGAGAAAGAGAGAGAGAGAGAGAGAGAGAGAGAGAGAGAGAGAGAGAGAAAATAAAATGTCTGCCACAGAGGCAGGCAAGGAGGAGGGGAGGGAAAAGGGGAAACTGAGGACATTGGTGGTGGGAAATATGCACTGGCGAAGGGTGTTATGCATTGTATGACTGAAACCCAATCATGAACAACTTTGTAACTGTATCTAACAGTGTTTCAAATTAAAGAATTTATTTATGAAAATGAAAAGAAGCCAAGACATTCGGAACTGAACAGCATAACAACTCACAATTTCCAGCATGCAATAAACATTTCTAGATAATATAGCAAAGAGGTTGATATGGGCTGTATACAGAGGAAAATAAAGCACTTAGAACAAAAATAGAGGGGCCGGAGAGATAGTACAGTGGGAAGGACTCTGGCTTTGCAAACTGCCAACCCAATTTCAATCTCCAGCATCCCATATGGTCCCCTGAGCCCCTCCTGGAGTGATGCCAAAGTGCAGATCCAGGAGTAACCCCTGAACACTGCTGGGTATGGAGCCCCTAAAATTAAACTAAAGTAGAAATGAGAGGGGCCAGGGATGTGGTTCAGGAATAGAGCACTTGCCTTGTATGTGTGTGGTTTGATTCTTGACACTGCCAAAAACAAAACAAAACACAACAAACTAAAAAACAAACAAAATGATAGAGAAGGGAAGAAGCAGACACGAACTCCAAAATAGTTAGGGATTTATGAATATTCTAAAAGACTTTTTAAAAAGATACAACTATAATGAGGGAATAAACAGAATATATATATTTAAAATACCAAACAGAACTTCAAGAGATCAAAAATACAGTATATAAAGTGAATACTTGCTAAATTGGATTAAAACCAGTCTAGAAACAGGAGAAGAAAGTGCCAGTGAATTTGAAAACATAGCAATAGAAAATTTCCAAATAGAAGCACAGACCAAAAAAAAGGACTGAAAAGATTTTAAACAGACTAATAACCTTTAGATAATATGAAATTTAGCACTCATCCAACAAATGTGTCAGAAAGGATGGGTAGATAGAAAACAGAAAAATAGTTAAATAAATAATTATCAACATTTTCCAAATATGATAAACTCATAGATCCACAAAAGTCAATACATTAAAATAGGATAAACAAAAACATAGAAAAACACCATAGTGATCATTAAAAATCAGATGAAAAAACTTGCTCTTAAAGCCCATGTTCTTCCTTGAACACTTTTCTCACTTGATTTTCTCTTTGTCTTTTGAAAAAGAAGAAGCCTATGTTCTTATGTTCTCTCTACACCAGAGAAGCCCGTGTTCTGTCTTGAACACATATTTCCTCTCTTTTTCTCCCCTTTTTCTCACATCTAAGTAAGTTTAAATAGAAACTATCTTGCTTAACTCAAAAAATCTGTCTCAAAGAAAAACAAAAGAGTAACAAAAAACATATTTTATGCAAAGGAACCAGTATAAAAATATCCACAAATTTCTCTTTAGAAGCCAACCAGAACAAAATGACTATCATTGGGTAAGAAATTGATGAAGTAAACTTTTTATTAGAAAATTCTATAGTAAAAGTACCTTCCAAAAATAAAAGTGAAATAAATACTTTGAAAAAAGTAAACCAAGACTGATGGATTTTGTTGTCAGCATAAACATCAAAGACAGTTCTTTAAATGGAAACTGAGACCAAATGAGAACTTATACACATATAAAAGAATGAAGAGTAAATATAAAAAAATTTTCTGTCACTTTTAAATTACTTTAAAAGCTAATTGTCCATGTAGGGAAAATTATATATTGTAGGAATTACATACATACAACAGCATATGAGAAAAAAATATCTGCACTGAAGTCTAGAGGACAAAGAAAGTGTAGATTATTATTGAAAGAAGCACTGTTATGCATTGGATCAGATAAAACTTGTAAAAGTAAACAGATAGGATGATTCTGCCAACAGTATTATTGAAATACTGCAAAAAATACTCCATAAGGAGACAGAGAGAGGATGTATGAGGCAAATAGAAAACAAACAAGAGGATAGATTTAAATCAAGCCATATCAGTAATTACATAAAGCTTAAACAGTTTATTAAGATTGCAAGAAAGCAGAGATTGTCATACCAAATTAAAACAACAGGACCTCTCTATAGGTTGCCCATAAGAAATCCACTTTAAATATGAATAAAATACATTAAAACTGAGGGGATGCAAAAATCATACCATGCAAACATGAATCAAAGTATATTAATAGCAGAGTAGATTTCAAAAGAAATGTTTTAGATATGTTCACCAAGATAAAAGAGTCAATTCATCAAGAAGACATAACAACCCTAAAGGCACCTAATAATAGAACTTCAAAATATGAAGCAAAAACTGACAAAAGTGAAAGGAGAAATAGATAATGTCACATTACAGCTAGAATTTCAGTCTTCCTCCCTTAGTAATTGAATATATGCTGAGTATGTTGAAGACGTGGAGAATATTGAATACCTAAAGAGCACTAGCACCTACTTAACCTTTTGACATTTCTGAAAATATTACCCAAAACAGGATAAATCTATAAGGCACCAGATACATGCTACAAAAATAAAAGTTGCAATACATTTAAAGAATTGATTCATACAGGGCATTTTCTAAACAACGACAACAAACATGATTCACGTAAGACCAATAAGAGTATGGTACCTGGAAACTCCACTCATTTGAAAAGAAATCACCGGGAAAAAAAAAGGAAGAGGATGAGAGAGAGAAGAAAGGAAGGAAGGAAGGAAGGAAGGAAGGAAGGAAGGAAGGAAGGAAGAAGGAAGGAAGGAAGGAAGGAAGGAAGGAAGGAAGGAAGGAAGGAAGGAAGGGAGGAGGGAGGGAGGGAGGAGGGAGGAGGGAGGGAGGGAGGGAGGGAGGGAGGGAGGGAGGAGGAAGGAAGAAAAGAAAGAAAGAAAGAAAGAAAGAAAGAAAGAAAGAAAGAAGAAAGAAAAAGAAAGAAAGAAAGAAAGAAAGAAAAAATAAAAAGAAAGAAAGAAAGAAAGAAAAAGAAAGAAAGAAAGAAGAAAGAAAAAGAAAGAAAGAAAGAAAGAAAGAAAAAAAAAAAGAAAGAAAGAAAGAAAGAAAGAAAGAAAGAAAGAAAGAAAGAAAGAAAGAAAGAAAGAAAGAAAGAAAGAAAGAAAGAAAGGACGAAGAGAAAGAAAGAAAGAATATTTTAAAGCAAGCAAAATGAAACTGACATGTAAAAAATTGTGGGATATAATTAAAGCAGTGTCTCAAGGAAGATGTATAGATGTGTTAGCATACCATACCAATCATTTAATGTTGTTTAAAGAATACAGAAAAAAAAGCATATTAAATGTAACAGGAAGAGAACAACTAAAGAGTGGAATTCAGATAGAAAACAAACAGTAAAGAAAAATTAATGAACTAAAAGCTGGTTATTTGAAAAATTAACAAAATTGATAAGCCAGTCTAGCTTATACCAATTAAGAGCAACAAAGAGAAATAATTAAAATTCAGATAAAAAGAGAAAATTCCTACAGATTCTGCAAATATTAAGAGAGAAAAAGAGATATCAACAATTTCATACTCTTAAACTTAGATGAAATAAATACATTTCTTGAGAGACATAAATTAAAATTGAATAATGAATAGATCCTTTAGATTATTCCATATATATTAGAAATCGAATTTATAATTAAAATCTAGGGCATTTACCTTGCATGTGGCTGACCCAGGTTTAATCCCTGGCATCTCATGTGGTCTCCCAAGCCTGCCAGGAGTGGTTAGGAGAGTTAGGAGTAACCCCTGAGCACCACTGAGTGTGGCCCCAAAACCAAAAAATTAAAAACTTAAAATCTACCCACAATAAAAAATACTCTAAATCAGGTTTCACCAAACATAGTCCTATAAAAATTAAACAATAGAGATAATTAACACCTCACAAATCATTTTAGGAGACCAGTCACAGTTGACACCAAAATTAGACATTATTATTATTATTTGATTTCAGGAATCAAACCCAAGACCTCACACTTGCAAAGTAAGTGCTCTACTTTTGAATTACATTTAATTTTATCTAAAACAAAGATCATCCCTGGTTTCTTTGTATGTTTGTTTGCAACTTGGATTTACCCCAAAACAGAGATTATCTTACTTGTACACCTGGGTGGATTTACTGCCCCATTCAGGAGTGATCTCTGTACTCAATAAAAAAGGTAGTTCTGGCAGACAGTAGGGGCTTCATTCTACCATTGAGCTATATCCCCAGTCCCAGATATAACTACCGTATGTTCCCGCGTATAAGACGACTTTGGAAACAAACAAAAAAAAGTCAACCGAAAATCGGGGTCATTTTATACGCCGAGTATATCCCGAAAAATGTTTCAATATGCCGCTAAATGAAACAAAAAAAGATATCAGGCCGCAGAGTTTCCAAATCTCTTCCTTGGGGCCTCCCAAACAGTACTCAGGAGATCTGGGGGCCACTTCTGGCAAAACCCAGCTAACCGTGTTGGTGGTTCAGTGCTAGGGTCCGAGAATGGGGTGTTGTTTGGTTCATGTGGGGGGGGGGGGGAGATTAACTGACGCCACCAGGGAATTGCCAGAAAAGGTGCCTATGATAAGGGACCAATCACTGCAAGGCTGCTCGGACCGCCTCTCTGACTCAGCCAATCCAAGCAGGCTTTTTAGGCATGCAAATTAGACAATGTTCTGGACCCGAATCTACACTGTAAAAAGCCTGCTCAGATTGGCTAGAGTCAGAGAAGAAGTCTATTACAGTATAACCTTTAAACCTTTGCTTGTTGTGATTGGCTCACTGTGGTACATACAGTTGCAGCACAGGAACGTTCGTTCTGTCTGATACAGCGAATATAGGCCTAAACCTATGTTTTAACTGCAAAATTAGGGGGTCGTCTTATACGCTGGAAAATACGGTATTATAAGAAAGCTGAAACAGGGGCTGGAGAGATAGCACAGCAGTAGGGTGTTTGCCTTGCACACAGCCGATCCAGGACAGATGGTGGTTCGAATCCCGGCTTCTCTGTGGTCTCCCATGTCTGCCAGGAGCAATTTCTGAACACAGAGCCAGGAGTGGCCCCTGAGTACCACCAGATGTGACCACACACACACACACACACACACACACACACACACACACACACACACACACACAAAGAAAGCTGAAACATAGACCAATATAATTGATGAACATAAAGGGGTAGTGCCCCAGGTCAAAATCTCAGTCTGGTGCCAGGATGATGAAAAGTTCTGGAACTACCAGAGAGGAGACACTGAGGTAGAAGGCTGATAGAGCAGAGATCATGTTCTGGGAGGGATCTTTATGAGCAGGTGAACCAACTGAGTCAACCCCTGCACTCCTGTGCTCTTAGATATGACAGAAGCCAACATGGAGGACTTTCCTCACTGAGCTGCGGTGTCCTGAAGCCCCCCCAGGGGGGACCCGGCCAGCAGGAATTAGCTGGAAAGGCTTCTCAGACAACCGCACTCCTATTTTGCTGAGTAGAAGAGCAACCACACCTGTAAAAAATCTGAAAGAGGTTAATAATAAAGACCCAAGGCAGCGTCTCACTGTTCAAGGGTACCTTTATTGGGCTACAGCTCCTTCTTATATAATGAAGGAGAAGGGGGCAGTACAAAGGTGATGTCAGTCATACTTTTGGCGCGAAGGCCCATACAAGGCAAGAATATATTTCAGGTTTCAAGGAACAAAGAAAGTTAGGCATTCTCTAAATAAGGAAGTGGGCAGCGGGCTAGGGGGGCTGGATGACCTTCAAGCTATGATGAACGTGCTGTTTCCATGGAAATTTCTAGTGTCCTTCTAGCTGCATTCCTAATTGCTTGACCATCAGGAGCTGGTGCAAGATGTGCTTGCCTCAGTGATCTTGAACAGACAATGTAGCATACATTTATTGATAATAGCCTAGTTCACTCCGAAATGTGGTCTTAAGGAGTGAGGCCTAGTTTCTGATAACGGTACCGGACAGTGTTGCTCTCCTCCGGGCTAGAGTTAATTATATCTACAGTTGCACATTCCTTTCTCTATAGCTCAAAAACTTACAGCAAGACTGCAAAATAGCTTTTAGGTGAAAAGCTGGAATATGGCAGAAAGAACAGCAAAATGGCCTCAAACAAGTCAGTCCCCAACATCTCCCCCTTTCTCTTCTAATAAAAGAAGGAAAGTCGTGAGCGGGTGGAAGAACCGTGTCTTAGGCATACAAGGTTTGACCAGGTCGGACACGGCCAAAGCCGCAATTAAAAGGTGGCTACAAACGCCGTGGGTGTGCACAGGGATCCGAATTATGCGCTGTAGCCTTTTTGGGCCGTGCCCTAACTGGGACCTTGCTAATCCCGTCGTAGGTGTCTCCACAGCCAAGAGCACAAGTGCCGGAGCGAGCTCCGCTTGTTAGCTATGCGCTCTATCTCCTGGAAACTTAGTGGCTGGAAAGGCGGCTTGGTGACTAAAGCCAAGTTTTCACAGGAGTCACGCGGGGTTAGATGCTGGTAGTTAACCTGAATAGAGGTTTTTGCCTGTTCATCTACCTGGTTCTTAATAAAGGCAGTGATTTTGCGGAAAATCCATGGGCTAAGAGAAAGGAGCAGCATGAGGCTAATGAGTGGGCCCAAAATAGTGGACAAGATAGTGTGAAGCCAAGGAGAAGAGAAAAACCAGCCCTGGTACCAGCCTTGTTCTTCATCGAAATGTTTTTCAAAATCTTTTATACCGTCACCAATGTGTTGAACGCTATTCCTAACTAATCCAGGTTTATCTTTGAAAATACAACATTGTTCCTTAAGGGCTACACAGACTCCCCCCTCTTACATAAGGGCAAAATATAGAGCACGACGATTTTGGAGAACAACATCAGCAAGGGAACTAATAGTATCTGTGAGAAATTGCAGACTAGTTTTGATTTCATTAATGTCTTGTTCCACTGCTTGAGTAAGAGTGCGGAAATTGGATTGAGAGGATACAAGAGAGTAGATACCAGTGCCAGCGCCAGTAGCGCCAACAGCAAGGAGCACTGCAAGTGTAATGGAGGTGAAGGGCTCACGGCATTGTCGAGAAAGGGATTGAGAAGAATAGGAATAGGGTGAGGCGGCAGGAGAGGGAAAGATATGTTCTGAGTGAATGGTGATTTTTGGAATGAGAATAACGAGAATACAGTAATCATGTGAAAGGAGGAAAGAAGAACGAATGATAAAAGGAGTAAGACCAGAAGCACAGGCAAAATAAGTACCATTGGGAGCTAACAGATAGGGTTGTGAGGAGGAAGAATTGTAGATGTCAATAGTTTCGTTGCACACGTCAAGTAATTGGCTAGGAAGCAGGGAGTCGTTAGGCTTAATGCAGAGGCCAGAGCCTACGACTTGACCGACTGTAATGCCATGTTGAGGTTGTGTGTTCCAACGGAGGTCAGAGGGGTTGGAGGTAGAGGAAAGGTTGCCAAACACTGCAACACCTTCATAGAAAGGAGGTTGAGGAGAAAAACAAAGCCAACATCTTTCATAGGCAGGATCTGTAAGGGCAAGAGCAGAAGCATTTATGAGATTGAGAATAACCTGAGAGGACGGAGAAGGACCTGAAGGCATAGTGAGCTGTCTGAGAGAAGGAGAGGCAGATGGAAGAGGATAAGGAGGAGAAGGCATGTGTGATGGACCTGAATGAGGATGAAGAAAGGTGTTAGGACCAACGGCGAGGGGGTGAGAATTCGGCAACTGTTTAAGTAAACGGAGGGAAAAAAGAAGTCCAGGGTCGGTACACCTAACGTAAAGTCTGAGTCCCCATTGTACGGGTTGAGTCCAGTGATGCTGACGTCCAGCAGCAGTAAATTCGATGATGAGGGGGTTACACCAACCACGGGTAGCAGAGGATGCATCACAGTTCAGAAAAGGAGGAGTTGGGGGGCGTGAAACGGTGATGAAGTCCCAGGAGGAAGAGGGTTTCCAATAAGCAGTTCCGGTGGTTTCACAGCCCCAGGAGGCGCAAAAGTGTTGGTTATGAGCGCCACACTTATAGTCGCTGGAACGGGGCCGGTGGTGACCAGGGCAGACGTAGAAGGTGGTGAAGGGGTGGCGTAGTACATCACGGCGAATAACAGAGTTGCAGCCACCGCTAGCAGGGGAGTAATAGTCATCGGGGTCAACAGCACGAGGTTGAGGCAGGCGGAAATTGGAGGTGCCCCAGTATAGGCTTGCACCCATGGTTAGGGCACAAAGGTCGACTTGCAAGACCGGCCAAGGGATGGAGGTAGAGAGGATGGAGGTTGTTGGTGGCATCGGTGGGCATCCAAGGCAGCTAGGCAGAGTGTCTAATTCAGCATTGTCAAAGGTGGAGTCAGTTAGAAACAGGTTTGCAGGAATGGCGTCTAGCAGGAGGTTTATAAGAAAACAGCTTGGCAGAAGGCAAAATGGTTACTTCATATAAAAATTAAGAATTTGCAGAAAACATTAGCAATTTACATTACACTAGTTATTTTTGAATACCACGGGAATGCTATTTGACCTCTGTTAGACTTTGGCATAAAAGAAAATTTATAATTAACAATTGCTAATTAAAAAAAATTTTTTAAACTGAATATAAAGGATTTTTCTTAAACTTCTAGTTATTATGTTAAAGCTGGATGCTATTTTTTAGCCATAAATACATATTCTATAGGCTTGAACTTACACATAGCAGGAAAGCCAGGTGACTGCAAAGTCCAGAAATTCTCCAGGGAAAAGTTATCCCCGATGGCCATTGAGAAATCTGGGGTTTGCCATCCCTCACACTTTCCGCCATGTTCTTAGAAGGACAAAGCTAGCTTAATACATAATTTTTAACACATGATTTTTAATTGTAAGATGCCAGTTTGTGAACTGACCAGACTGAACCAGGTTGAAAAAATTAATTGAAATTTAAAAAATGGATAAGGCTTTAAAAATTGTATTATTATAAAATGTAGAGATAACAAATAAACAGACAAAACAAAACAACACTAAACACAACATTTTACACTTGTGGCCACTTTCATTCATCACAACAGACACATAAACAGACAAAAGGATTGATTTAAGACTTATTTATAAAAAATTGACAAGCGCTTTTAAATATTTAGCTAACATGTTTGTGAGAAGAAGAGAAAAAAAAATTTTGTAGAAAAACTTTTTTAGTTTTGAGAAGTACTTAATGTAGATGGAGTGGAACTTTGCTGAAAATAAATTTTAAGGTTTAGATTTAACACAAAACATTTTTAAAACAATTTTAATTTGAAGTTTAAAACATTAAGTAAAATGGTTAATGAGCACTGTAGAAGGAGTCTCTACTTGGAAGTATGAAATGATTTGCTGTAAATGAATAGGTTTTCTTTAAATTGGTTTTGCAATAGAACAGTAAGACAGCTGCAATAAAGTGTTAAAATTTTTATGATTAAACACAATAGCATGAACTATGATTATTAAAGGTATAAAAACTGATTTTTTAAAAAACAAACAACTGTTTTTACTATGAAGACTTTAAGTGAATAATTTGTAAAAAATATTATATACTAAATTAACTAAATGCTTAGATTATTATAAAATATAGTTAAAGACATCTTTAACACACTTAGAACTTAAGACTAAAATTATATTTAATACTAGTTAATTTGCTTATAAAGTTTAGTTACTTTTATATATTACTTATAAAATTATATATAATATATTTTTCATTTATATTATTTTTTTTACTGCGACACAAATATACAGATTTGTATAATGTGCTGATATTTTGAATGCACTTAAAATAATAGTTCTTTCAATGCAGAAATAAAGAACAACCATTGCTGTAGCACAAAGTTAAAACTAAGGGTACTATAAAGCACACCTAGGTGTTCACTGTGCATTAAATTAACTATATTGTTTAAAAAGGCTAACCACATTATTTTTCACATAATTTTGTAAATACTTTAAAAATTAAAATAAAACTTTTAATAGAAATATAAGATTTAAATTTAACACTTTTGTGTTCGTTTGGATTTTAAAACACAAAGAAGTTTTTCTTTTACCAATATTTTGTTATCTGTAAAGTGACAGAATTATGACCTTGCTTTAAAATTTTCTGAGAGGCATGAAAAAAAAAAGTTTATTGCTCTTATCTTTCTGTTGCTTTTTAATGTTTTAATAATTACTTTACACCACTTAATGCACTAAACCTAATAACACATATTTGACGAAGTGTAGGGCTGACAAGGTGAAGCAGAGTCTTTCACTGATAGCTCGGGGAGGGGCTAGCACAGTTAACAGCAGGAAGGCTAGAGGCAAATTATTTACAGTTAGCAGGGTGTAATGATATAGAGAAAAAAAAAGCAATCTTTTAAGATTAATTACTAATTTATTGGAATTAGAGGGAGTGGCAACCGAAGAGGGGAGTCTGGGTTGCAAAAGCACCATGAGAATCATGGTTTTATTAATTGATTTGAGAATATGCAAGAGATGCTACTTTTCAGATTTTTTTTTGAATAACAAAGATTGGGTATTTCAAGGTGAATTGGAAGGCTTAAAGTGGGAGTGTCAGGGCTTGAGCTGGCTGTTCTCCAAGGCTGGCAGGAAAGAGGCTGAAGGAGGCTGAGGATTGGTTTGAGCAAAGTAAAGGGTACATTAGGCTCAGAAGTTTTAACAGCAAAGTGTAGATATCGCAAGGTTTTATGGCTTAGCAGATGATACTTTGTAATTATCCTGCTTACTGTGCCCTTAGAATTTTTTGTAGGCACTGCAGCAGTTTCTGTTTTATGGCACTTAGCCTCACTTTCATTAGTTTGTCTCTTTGAGTTCTCAAGAGGGGGGGCCTGGCCGTGGAATTCAGTGGGCAGAGGACAGACAACTATAGATTTAGGAGGGGGGGGAAACGCCTGAAGGGCAGAAACCTGTGAATTAAGAGAAGCAGCCTGTTTTTGAAGGCTTAAGATTTGTTTAAGATTTTTAATTTGGCCAAGTAGTTTCATTTCTATAGCTTTAAGAGGGGGAGCGGTGAGAGGAGGGAATCTGCCATGGTTAGGGACTGAGCGTTCTCCGCGGTGGAGGCTGCTGAGCAGGCGGGGGAAGACTTTCTCCATTAGGGAGAAAGACAGGAAAGGTAGCGCTGGTTTTTGAGCCAAGAGCATTATCAAGTTTGTTAGAGAGGTGAGAGACCATGGATGTAATTGTGGTGAGTTGGGAACTCAAGTCAGAAAAAGGGGGGGGGAGGGAGAAAGCAGCAACAGTTTGTTGCCGGTGTGGGGGAGCTGCTGGAATACTGGCTTTGGGGAGCGACTTCCAGGCACGGAGGGCAGCAAGAGCCATGTTGGCAAGCTGGGACCTGGAAAGTGTGTGCTGTACCTTTAAGGTATGAAAAGAGGCGAGGCCAGCTATAAGAGCTTAGAGATCAGGATTCCTGCCTATCTGCAAGGGCTTTGCAGCGGAAAAAAAAGTTAACTTCCCAAGAGACAAAGAGTTCAGCTTTTAGATTCTAAGCAGGAGAGCGTGTAAGGGGCTTGGGGGCCATAGGAGGTTACGGCTTGAAATGGCTCTTTGAGGCTTTTCCAATTAAAGGCTTTGTATTGTTGCAATTGCTGGCTAAGGAGGGGAGGGTGGTGAAACAGGGACGGAGCTGAAGCTAGGGAAGTGAAGGGCTGTTTAGGATTTTGCACAGAGGGTGCAGCGGCCTCTTCTGTAGGGGTCTGGGTGCATAGAGCAGAAGCATGGACAGAAGTAAGGGAGGGATATAAATGAGAAGCATTAGAGAGATCTTTAAGAGCATTAGTTACTTTGGAGACAAAGGTCAGTGGTGGAGGGAGGACAAGGGGAAGTATTCTCAGAGGGAGAAGGGAGATGAGAGACAGAATTAGAATGAGAGGGAGTCCTGGAACACTCACGGGAGACTTGTTGTACATGAGATTCAACGGCATTGATGATGTCTTTGGCGGTTCCGGCATTTTTAGTTACAATGATATCTCTTAACAGGCTCCAATATTGGAACATAATTTTTTCCTTCTGTGAATCATCATTATTTACAAAATAATCACTCATTTCATGTCCTACTTTGTCCCAAGTGGACGCAACAATTTCTGGACAGGTAATAATAAACCAATGACATACATTATGAATAAACATAAGAAAATTACAAATATTCTTTTTTGGTAACCTCTACATGTCTGGCTTTCAACTCAGACTGAATATCAATAATGAATTTAAGTTCAGTACTCAATGAAAACACCCATGGAAGTGAAGCCAACGGGCGAAGCCCCAAGAGCCAATCAGGGGCGGTGATCAGAACGACTGAAAAAACTGCAGTTTAAATATTTGATTAAGGCTAACTCGTTTCAACGCCTACCCGGATGGGGTATATCCTGCGATTTACGAAACAGCTCCGGACTCGCCGACCCGTAGTCGTTCGGAGTGTGGCGGTGGTCTTCGAGCCCAGCGTTGGGCGCCAAAATGCGGTGTCCTGAAGCCCCCCCAGGGGGGACCCGGCCAGCAGGAATTAGCTGGAAAGGCTTCTCAGACAACCGCACTCCTATTTTGCTGAGTAGAAGAGCAACCACACCTGTAAAAAATCTGAAAGAGGTTAATAATAAAGACCCAAGGCAGCGTCTCACTGTTCAAGGGTACCTTTATTGGGCTACAGCTCCTTCTTATATAATGAAGGAGAAGGGGGCAGTACAAAGGTGATGTCAGTCATACTTTTGGCGCGAAGGCCCATACAAGGCAAGAATATATTTCAGGTTTCAAGGAACAAAGAAAGTTAGGCATTCTCTAAATAAGGAAGTGGGCAGCGGGCTAGGGGGGCTGGATGACCTTCAAGCTATGATGAACGTGCTGTTTCCATGGAAATTTCTAGTGTCCTTCTAGCTGCATTCCTAATTGCTTGACCATCAGGAGCTGGTGCAAGATGTGCTTGCCTCAGTGATCTTGAACAGACAATGTAGCATACATTTATTGATAATAGCCTAGTTCACTCCGAAATGTGGTCTTAAGGAGTGAGGCCTAGTTTCTGATAACGGTACCGGACAGTGTTGCTCTCCTCCGGGCTAGAGTTAATTATATCTACAGTTGCACATTCCTTTCTCTATAGCTCAAAAACTTACAGCAAGACTGCAAAATAGCTTTTAGGTGAAAAGCTGGAATATGGCAGAAAGAACAGCAAAATGGCCTCAAACAAGTCAGTCCCCAACACTGAGCAATACAAAATACAATACAAATACAATACAAAAATGGTGAGAGATTTCAATATTCTTGCTTTTATTTATTTTTATTCACAATTTAAAGAATCACTTTAATCTACAAATTACCCTTTATATTTGCACAGAACACTTTGCTTTTTTGTTCTTCTTACCTTTCATTAAAAAAATGTATGTTTTGTTTTTTTTTTTTCAAAACAAAAATGTATGTTTTTTATTATTGCTTCTATAATGGACAGTCACTTTCCATATTTGGCAATACCTTCAATTTTTTGGTATTGAGCTATTTTTTTAATCCTCATCTATATTCCTCTTCCTATTTTTCCTTGTATTTGCTTTCATATGTAATTTTTAAAGCTCCAGTCCCAAGCATCCCCACTGAAGTGATTCTTTTTTTAAAAAAAATATGCTACTATTACTATTATTATTGTTATTGTTATAATTATTATAGTCTGTCAGTTCTGTTCTATAGCCTTTGTAATCTGTCCTTCACTTAAGCCACAAACGTGGGCACAATCTTTGATTTTATCCTTATCTGTCCCCCTGCCTATTTTCAATGTGTCACCAAGTCCTGCAGCTTTTAATCTTCGAAAGATGGCTTGGAACCCTCCTTATCTCTCTGCTCACAGCTATTCCCTTTGTCTGGTGCCTCATCATTTCTCTTCAGGGTTATTACAAAAGCTCCCCAACTGATCTCCTGGACTTCAGCATTTTAGGACAATAGTTCGAATCCTTAGCTCATTTAAGAAACCCCTTATAATTTCACCCTCATCTTCCTCTCCAGATGCATCTTTCACTCTTCCTTCTCCAGGAGACTGAAGCATTAACATTCCTGAATCAACCAGGCTCCCTTGCATCTTACTGATGTTGCCCGCACAATCTAAATGTGGCCGCTTTCTCTCTGTTTTGGCCGTCTCTGCTGCAGCCGCAAGATACTTCGCTGTACTTGCATGCACACAAGCATGCTCATACACTCTTGCTCACCTGTCACCTCTCCCTTGGTGCCAATGCACTCCCCCGGCATTTTCTTCTATCAGCACACAGCATACAGTCCTGTCCTTTTCTCTTTATTTCTCTGTACCTCCATACCCCCGAGATTGTGTGTTCCTTGGGAACAGGAATGATCTAATTCATCTTTGTCTAACCTCTAGCATGAGGCCAAGTGAAAAGGGTTTTCATTGAATTAAAACCTTTGAGTGATACCCCTTCATTTTCTCTCCTGGGTGAACAGGGCACCTACTTGCCTCTGCTTAATGCTGCTTAGAGCCAAGCCCCGAGCTCTGTGTGACAAGCAATAGCGAAGCAGTGGATAACCCCAAGCTGTGTCCCAACAGGGTTTGGGACATGGTAACACATTCAATCAACATTTCCCAAGCTGGATCTTGCTGCTATGTATTATTCCATCTTAAATTGGATGCAGGCATTGAGAAAGGAACTAGAAGCGGATGATGGAAAGTTCTTTCACTGCATCCAAACCAACCTCCACAAGGATTATATGGATTTTTGCTTTAGAGGAAAGAGAGAGGACTACTGACAGAAATGAAGCCAGAGCAGCTCCCTGGCTGGGGCACAATGACTGAAGAACTGGAGCCTGAACAAGAAGGTAGCTGCTATGCAGATTTCTGGACTCCTCCAGGGTCATAGTCATAACAAAGTGATTCCACAGTCATTCATGGAGCAGCCCATCCATAGAAAACAGAACTAGAATAAAATCATGTGGGGCTGGAGTGTTAGCACAGTGGTAGGGCATTTGCCTCATACATGACTGCCCAGGATGGACCTGGGTTTGATCCTCAGCACCCCATATGGTCCCCTGTGCCAGGAGCAATTTCTGAGCACATAGCCAAGAGTAACTCCTGAGCATCAGTGAGTGTGGACCAAAAACCAAAATAAAATAAAATAAAAAAGAATAGAATCGGGCCCGGAGAGATAGCACAGCGGCGTTTGCCTTGCAAACAGCCAATCCAGGACCAAAGGTGGTTGGTTCGAATCCCGGTGTCCCATATGGTCCCCCGTGCCTGCCAGGAGCTATTTCTGAGCAGACAGCCAGGAGTCACCCCTGAGCATCGCTGGGTGTGGCCCCCCCCCCCAAAAAAAAGAATAGAATCACGTTTGCAGGACCAATCAACAGTAACATCAGGATCTCTCTTTCTACTTCTCTATGGTCTGGATATAGTGACAAGTTGGAAAGACATATGATGACTAGATGATACTGGTTCTGTGGTGTTCCCAGACAAGAGGGGCAGCTGTTCTTCCCCACCACAGTCCTGCAGGGAGACTAAAGCAGAGGCACCTGTAGAGCCACACCTGGGCCCCTGCTGGCTCTCCCCTGAGGCTAGTTGAAGGAGTTAGATAAGATCTTTCTAATCAAGGCCAATGCTGGAGAGAAAATGGTCACTAAAGAATCTTGGCTTTAAGTCTCTTGATTTATTTTTCAAGTCCCTTTTTCTTAGATCTAAGCACAGCAAAAGAAAGATTTTATTTGCCTTTGCTTTTTAGTTCAATTTTAATTTCATTAATGTGTTTTGTTTTGATTTCATTTTACTAAACACCCTCTTGCTACTGCCTACTATTTACTCTGAGCTGGTGAAACTAAAGAAAGATAAGGCTTAATCTTTTTTTTTTTTAATTATTTTATTTTATTTTTTTGTGGTTTTTGGGTCACATCCGGTAGTGCTCAGGGGTTTTTCCTGGCTCCGTGCTCAGAAATCACTCTTGGCAAGCACGGGGGACCATGTGGGACGCCGGGATTCGAACCGTTGACCTTCTGCATGAAAGGTAAACACCTTACCTCCATGCTATCTCTCCGGCCCCGATAAGGCTTAATCTTTACTTGGGGGTTACATACAGAAGGATGTTGGGCTGGTCCAATGTCTGTGGCACAGCAAAGCTCAGCATGCTTCCCCACCTCAGGCAGAGGGCACTCACCCAGTCAGGTTTCTGGGATGCTGAAACCCCAGGACATGGGTCACCAAGCCAGGAGACAAGAATGGGACAAATGGCAGCTCTGAGGACAAGAACCAAGTAACTGGAAATAGGTGAGTAAGGTTTGTCAGTGGATGAGGAAGAGGGAAGACTTAAAAGTCACCCCTAACTGGTCAGAATCAGAATAGTCAGACTGTAAGGTTTCCTCTTGCTGCCTTTGCCTGTGACTCATGAATGTCTCTCTCCCAGCTCTGCAACGACCCTCTCCAATGTGGCTGCTGGCTCAGCATAGACAGGAGACAGGCAGGTGAAAGGGTTGTGGAAACAAGAAGGCAGAGGAGAGTCAGAGCAGAGGAGGAGGATAGGATAGAGGAGGGGGTGAGGACAGGACAGAGGAGGGAGTGAGGACAGGACAGAGGAGGGGGAGAAGGGTGAAACAGAAAAAGAAGGTCTGGACAGAGGAAAAGAGTAAGAACGAAGAGGAAACTGAGGACAGAGGAAGAGGGTGAGAGTGAAGAAGAGAGGACAGGGGAGGAGGTGAAGACAGGGGAAGAGGTAAGGACTGGGAGGAGAGAAAGACAGGAAAGGAGGAACAGTGCAGGAGAGGAGGAGTCAGAAAAGGGGTGAGGGAATGAGGAAAAGGGAGGAGGAGTCAGCACAAAGAAGAGGAGACTATAGGAGAGGGATAAGAATAGAGGAAGAACAGACAGAGAAGATGAGGACAGATGAGTAGGGATCAGGAAGAAAAGGGTCTCCTGGTGGAAGTGAAGATGTTTGCCTGGAGTCCAAGGAAGGTCATGGCCATGCCTTGGCTTCTCTGTGGGAGAAGCAGTCCTCCCCACTCTGAATGTCTGAGTGACTGGTAGTTCTGCTTCGCTCCTTTCCTGAAATTCTGTCTCCACCAACTGTTCCAGGGCTGGAACACTGCAATGGTGAGAAGCATTGGGCCCACTGAAGGCGCAGGAGGCAGCCACCTGCCGTCTCCTTTCCTGTCCTCTCCTTGGGCTGTGTTCCCAGGGAAGGAGCAAACTGGCTTTTCACATCTCCTGGGTGTGTGTGTGGGAGGGGATTTGAATTCCCCTGGAATACCCCACTAATTCAAAACCCAGTGGTTCAGAATTTCTGATCATTCTTGAATAGCGACTTAGATGAACATGCTCCTTGAGCTCGATGTGAAGAAAAGAATTTCAGTCAATTCAATTTCATCAATTCAATCAATTTCAGTGAATTCGGAGGATTTTCAAGCAATTCAAAAGGATTCAAAGAATTTCAATCAATACAATTTCATCCATAGGTGGAATTTTGTGGGCAATCGTGAAAAAAATCAAAGTCACAGATGAGCTCTCCAGGCATTGAGGTTCACCAGGCTGATGAGTCTTCTGTTGGGGGATTTCATCTATCCTGCCTTTCTGAGCTGGGGACTTGCTGTGTCCTGACCCCATGATACCTTCCTCTTGTAGGTACTCTGAGAGGACCTTTTTGTGAATGAATCCATACTGTTGAACCCTCCTCATTAGTCTACTTTCAGCCTCTACTGCTGCTCAGTAGGCATCTGGGCCCCAGGCTGCCCAGCAGAGATCTGAAGAGAGCCTCTGTCCTACTCTTCAGCTTCTTCGCCCTTCACAGGTTTCTGGATGCTTTCAGCCTTTAGCAGAAAGTGGGAACTTTTTGAATGTGAAGATGAAACAGGCTGCCCTTCTGGGAGTGAATGTGACCAGAGGCTTCGAACTAAATCTAGAAGTCTTAGGTCAGGACAACTTGGGGGTCACGAGTAGTTCTTCTAAGCTAGGGGTGTCCTAAATCTGCTTTAAGATATGGAGAAGGGGAGACAAAAAGCTGAAGTCAGAGGCTATAGGGTTCCAGAAGGGGGCACCCTACAGGACACATAGACTGTAAAGGACAGCTACCCCCACAGAAGTAGAGCTCATAGGCTTACTTCTGCTTCCATTTCTTCCCTTGTGGTTCCTTTTCTTTTTTCTCTGGCCAATCACCACTTTAGACTGGGGTTCCATCTCTGACTCTCTTCCTTGTCTTTCAGCCTGCATCACCATTTGTGAGTCTTGCTCTTCTCTTGACCTTTTTGCTGCCATGCTGTTCTGAGGCCTCTCACTGTATATGACAGAGTCAGAGGAAATAGACCCCACATTACAGCCCTTGCTCAGCTACTTGTGAATTGGCTTTCACAGATCTGCTCTCTCAAGTGCTTTCTGTGGGTCCAGGACTCTCCCTCAAAATAAAATTCTGTTCCCTGTTTCTGAAGGATAAGCCCTGCCTTCATTTTGGAATCATGGTAATTTCTCAATTATTTCTCCATCATTTTAAAATCATATCTGCAGTAGGCAAATAAGATACATAGATAAAAAATCAGATTCATAAACATGAAATGATTTGCTTTAAGAATTATTTCAATATCAGTGCATTTGTAGTGCAATTCTATTTACAGAGCTCAGTCTCATATGAAACCATTCCCTAACACCCATCATCTGTGTGGTGAATTCATATTTGAGTCTCTATTTTAATTTGTTTGTTTTGTGTGGGGGGGGGCCACATGAGGCAGTGTTCAAGGCTTATTCCTGAATCTGAGCTCAGGAGAGATTTTTGGCAATGATTCAGAGAGCATATATGGTGCCAGGGATACTAATCAGGGTCAGCATCAGAGTTTCTTTGAACTTTAGGAACTTTAGAGTTCGTGTGGAGCCTCTGGTCCCTTGGGGTTTATCTTTTGAGGGGGTTTGGGCCATACCCATCTGTGCTCAGGGATTATTCCTTCTTCTGCACTCGTGGCAGTTTCAGGAAATCATATGTGATACTAGAAATCAACCCAGGTTGGACACATACAAGGCAAGCCCTACTTGCTGTACATTCAAGTTTTTAATTTTTTAAATAAATTTTAAATAAAAAGTTTAATAAATTAACGTTTTAAAATAAATATAATGTTGGAAAGTCTTTGTCTCTTGAGTAACTGAAAGAAACAATTTTTTTTTGTGTGTGTGTGGTTTTTGGGTCATACCCGGCAGTGCTCAGGGGTTATTCCTGGCTCCAGGCTCAGAAATTGCTTCTGGCAGGCATAGGGACCATATGGGGCAAAGGGATTCGAACCGATGACCTCCTGCATAAAATGCAAACGTCTTACCTCCATGCTATCTCTCCGGCCCCAAGAAACAAATTTTTGAATGCAGCTGGAAATAGTTAAGAAAGGCACCAATTTATAATCCTAGTTCCTCAGTCTCCCAGAGGTCTCAAACTCAATTTATCTGGGGGCCACAGGAGGCAAAGTCGGAGTGATCCTTGAGTGCAAAGTCAGTAGTAAGCCTTGAACATTGGGGGTGTGTGACCCAAACAACTAAAACAAACAAACAAAAAAAAGATTCCTCTAGAGCAGGGCCACAAAATGTTGTACCAAGGGCCATTTGCGGCCCATGGGCTGCGAGTTTGAGACCCCTGCTAGACCTAGGAAGGTTTAGGTTCTCTTGGCCTCTTTTTTTCTCATTCATATACTAGGGACTGACAGGGTTGTTGTATAAAATAAGTGAGCTGACATTTGTAACTCATGACCTTTGAGCTGGTAGGATTACTTGAGAGTTGAGAAGCAAGTGTATTATCTCAGGTATTTCTTGGCATTTTCTGATATACTTAGCAAAACCATCAAGATTTGAAGAGTGGATTTAGAAAGGACATGATTCCTCATGATAAATCCTATCAGAAATACCACGGTCACTTCCTAAAATGTGCTTAAAGGAAAGTGAATTATTTGGAATTGGCATGTGAGGAGACCATTATAAAACTGGTGACTGTTTAAGTTTTGCTGAAAGGTATCATTGAAATGTTGGAAAGTTATGTTCCTTGGAAGAAATTGTTTGGTATAAACTTAAAATTTAGAGATTGTATGCTCTGCAGTTGTATTCAATGATATATCAGTAGGTGCAATTTCAATGCTAAATGGGAAATCTTGAATTGATTCATTTTAGGAGAAAAATAGAAGTAAGGAAGTATTGAGTCAGGAAGAAATTTGTGGGATTTCAGGAAACCCCCTGTGGAGACCAGGACTTTTCACTAGATGCTATAGGAATTACAAAATGGTCTATGACTTTCCTAGTATAGTACAAAATGAACAGATCAAAATATGGCTGGTCAAAGTCAGTCAAAAGGTTCTATATGATGTCACCAAAGGAGACCAGCAACAAGTGGCAAAGATTATGAGCATTTTTGGGGGGGGTGGTTTTGGGGTCACACCCAGCAGTGCTCAGGGGTTACTCCTGGCTCTATGCTCAGAAATCATCCCTGGCAGGCACAGGGGACCATATGGGATGCCGGGATTCAAACCACTGTCCTTCTGCATGAAAGGCAAATGCCCTACCTCCATGCTATCTCTCCAGCCCTGATTATGAGCACTTTTGACCCCAAATCAACTTTGAGCCTAGAATTCATGGAATATGCCAAGTATCCAAGATTCATGAAAAGCATTTTTCTCAGTTCTGGGACTAAATCTAGACCAAAGTGATTTAAATAGTCAGAGATACTAGTTCATTATGAGAAATAAAAAGAATAGACTGGAAGTTGACTATTACTTTCATTCTGTTCTTCCTGAAATGCAGTAAAATTTTGTCTTAAAATATAAGTTGCTTTCTCCATTCCTCAGTTTACCTTTTGTCCTCAGTCCATGACAATTTCAATCTCTATCCCACCTGTCTTATAAGACCAACAGTGAAGGCAACATGTGCCCCAGTGTGAAATACAGTGACTACTTCTTGAGGCTTGTCTTATTTGATCTGCCAGCAATTTGAAGGATATTTCTTTTTTTTTTTCCTCTCTATTTTAGGATTCTCACCCTCGAAGGAGAAAGGGGTCAAGTAGATAGTGGTTGACAGTTGATCTCTGCCTAGATCATCTCCATCATGCCATTTGATTCTCTCAACAACTTTGTGAGAAGAGAGGCAGAGATTATTCATCTTCACTTGATAAAGAAATGGAGAAAGGTGAGGAAATGGAGACAGAAAGATAAAAGGAGTTGTTTAATATCATGCCAGGAAGCCACACCATGTAGTGGGAAAGGTGCAAAAAGCTTTATTGCAAGGCAATCTGCTAGGGTGGACCATTAATCCCTGAGGTTTTAAGAACATATTCCTTGCCTAGAACAAGAAGTTGTTATGGCTTTTCAGTATCCATTTTTAGGGAAAAAACACCTGGTAACTATGAGATAGAGGCCTAAGGAGACCAAGACAAAGGGGATTCTGAACATAGAACCATGTATTTGTGATGTAGAATGACCTTTTGACATTTTATTTTGAAAAAAATTTTTGGTTTGTTTTTGGGTCACACCCAGCAGCGCTCAGGGCTTACTCCTAGCTCTGTGCTCAGAAATCGCTCCTGGCAAGCTCGGGGGACGCCGGGACTCGAACCATCGTCCTTCTGCATCTAAGGCAAACGCCCTACTGCTGTGCTATCTCTCCGGCCCCCAACCTTTGCTGAAATCAGCTTGTTTGTTTGTTTTTGTTTTGGGGCCACACCCGGTGGTGCTCAGGGGTTTCTCCTGGCTATCTGCTCAGAAATAGCTCCTGGCAGGCACGGGGGACCATATGGGACACCGGGATTCGAACCAACCACCTTAGGTCCTGGATCGGCTGCTTGCAAGGCAAACGCCGCTGTGCTATCTCTCCGGCCCCCTTATTTTGAAAATTTTTACATCTGTAGAAAACTTGAAATAATACTATAATGAACATCTTTCACTTTGGCCCACCTATTGTTTAACATGTTAACAAATTTATGGTCACCCTTTTTTGTAAAATTGACCCTTTATTGTTACTTTGCAGAAAGTCAAAGGATTAGCTATAGCCATTGGGACAATCTCTCTCTATATATATATGCATTTCTAGGAATAGCAAATCTGTCATTGACACAATACTATTATAAAGACAGTCTCTTTACTAATTTCTCCCATTAACTCAATAGTCTTTATTACAATAACAAAATTTCCAATCTAGGATCTTACATTTACTTTTCATGTTAATTTACTTTCTTTCAATCTGGATGCTTTCTTCACCAGTTATGACATTGGCATTTTTGGAGAGCACAGAGCAGTAATCATTAGACCTTCATGATTCGATACCATGTTCTCTGGCAGAAACAGCATATTTTATTTTTTCCTTAGTGTGGCAAATCTTCAGGCTCCAATGCTGCTGTGTCACATTGGTTAGGTTCTTTTTTATCATTTACTTAAGGTAGAATATACCTTGTTTCCCAATGGTAATTCCTCTTGTCCCCTTTGAATTAAGTGATCTGTGGGAAGGAGGTACTCTGATGAATTAATTTAAGGAAAGATTTGTTATTAAGTCAATTGTTGCCAGATGTTGAATTAGTACTTACTCCATCATTTGCTCTATACCTTTTAGCTGAGCATCAACTGTGAGAAAGATTTTTTTCCTTCTCCATTACTTTATTTAGTAGATAATTTTTCTTCTATTGGTATAAAACCCATGGATTTTTTTCTCTCAATGAATTATAATTCAATGCTATTATTTTTTATTTTATTTTATACCCAACTTGGATTGGTTGGTTTCTTTGTCCCATTTGACTTACTGAGTGACTGTACATATAGACAATATATATTCAGATCACATATAAAAATAGAATGCTGGTGCATGATTTACAGCAACTAGCTCAGAGAATTGACTTATTATTTCTACAAGCCAGTCCTTTAGGAATTCAGATGACAATGCTCTGCAACTGATTCAGGAAAGCAATCACTAATCTCTGTAACCATCAGCCCCAAATGGCAAGAATTTTATTATTAACTGATAATTTCCCTAATTTTTGTTCTTAATTCCAATTTAGGTCTGTCAAATAAATCAAATATGCCCTTGTGGTTGGTTATATCAAATGTCCTGTTTCCTTCAATCAAGACACTAGATAAACCTCTCTCTTCCACTATAAGCTTTCACACTCAACAGCCTGATAATCTACCAAGGCACAAGTATGGTGGCTGACTTTCTTGTTATAGTAAGCACTGAATAAATAGCATTGCATGTTCCAATTTGGCATCTTTACTTATTCCCACGGTACACAATCATTTTGTTTACTCTTTGGCATAAAATGTTCCAGGCTTACCATATATACACTCCTTCCCTTAAGGAACTAGCTGCAAGGCAAGGCAGGTAGAGAGCTCTTACCAGAAACCGAACCGTACAAGACCATAACCTCGGACTTGCCAACCACTTAAACTATGAGAAAATTAGTTTTTATAGTTTGAATTGTTGAATGTGTGATATTTTGTTGTATAAGCTCAAACACACTGTCTTATTTTGTTTGTTTTGTTTTGTTTCAGGGCTACACCCAGCGACACTCGGGTGTCGGGTATTCTTGACTCTGTGCTCTGAAATCACCCCTGGCAGGCTAGGGGGACCATATGGGATGCCAGGAAT
The DNA here is from genome assembly GCF_024139225.1 of Suncus etruscus. Classification (NCBI taxonomy): domain Eukaryota; kingdom Metazoa; phylum Chordata; class Mammalia; order Eulipotyphla; family Soricidae; genus Suncus; species Suncus etruscus. The sequence continues at coordinate 39,198,229 of NC_064853.1, forward strand.
TGAACCTGGGTCCATCCCAGTTTGGCCACATGCAAGATAAACACCTTGCTGCTGTACTATCACTCCAGCTGAATCCACTATCTTAAGAATGAATCATTCTGTAAATTAGTGACTATGACAACTCAAGCATTGCTCTAAACATTGGTATAGACATTTAAGACAGGAAATTAAGTGATAGTATGATCCTCATTTTACAGAGGAGAAATTTGAGTTTTAGAAGTATAACTTGCCAGGGCTCACATAGTTAACAAAAGCCAGAGTGGGTCACTTACTGTTTATTAGAGTTAAAGCCTCAAACACTTGAACCCATGCTCCTGAATCTGTTTGTTGGGGTTACTTTTAAAAGGGGCGCCTTACACACAATTTGGAATTTTACATGGAAGATTTGTCTCTGACACCTTATTTATTTATTTGTTTAATCATTCATTTGTATTAGTTACTTTGAATTTTATTTTACAAAAATTTGTTTTATTTATTTATTTGTTTGTTTATTTATTTATTTTTGCTGTTCCACTTTGGGTCACAAGAGCTATTTTAGTTGTCTTCTGGTTCCCTTCAACACCCTCTTAAAAAGCATTCTTGTCTTCACTTGCTTTTTTGAGCACTTTCTTATTTTCTGTCACTACAACTTACTCTAAAATCATCTTAAATATCTTCTGCTCTAGTCTGAAGCAATAGTCTTTAAGTATGCCATGTAAGATTATCTAAATATCTATATTATGATAAAAACAAGTCATGCTTATGGTTCCACTCTATTTTATCACCATCATTTAGTTCCTTGCCCTTGCTTATCTGGAACCTTCTACTCCAACAATAAGAAAAATGGCTCCATCTAGAACCACTTAATTGTTCATCTCCAGTATATGTGCTTAATATGTACTTAATGTTATCAAAATTGTGATGCATGCCCAGATGGGAAACAATTTAATCATCTAGCATTCAGTGCTTATTTATAGAGTTCTTTGCTTGCTTCTTTACCTTTAGTCAAATAGATACCACTCATTCCCAAGTTCCTTGGGCTATGACCTTTTCCCCTGGCCCCTTCAGTGAGATTGTTTATACATATGGAATAGAGTTAAATTATATTGTCAGATTCTATTCTGGACTTTGACCCCCTAAAATATTCTTTTTATTTGCATACATTAAGATTTATTCTTTGTGCTATAAAGTTTGATGGTTTTTTTCCTAAATGCCTAATGTCAGGTGTCTACCTTTATAGTGACCTACAGAATTGTTCATGCACTAAACTTCCCCTGAACTTCCTGAACTATTCAACCCTTCTCTCAAACTCCTACCAACCAATTCTCTTCATTCTTGCTATAGCTTTATTTTCTTTCAGAAAATCATATAATTAGAATAATATAGTGCACAGCTTTTCAAATTGACTTCTTTCACTTAGAAATATGCATTTACATTTATTCATATCTTTTCATGCTTGGAAACACATTTCATATTATTGCTGAATAATCTCTTATTGTGTGGATATGCTGTAGTTTATTTATCTACTCACCTATTAAAGAACATCTTGGTTGTTTCCAAGTTTGGGCAGTTATAAATAAAGCTGCTATAAACATTTGTGCACAGGTTTCAGTGTTGACATGTTTTCACACCAGGAAGGGCAAAACCAGGATTAATGATTACTGGGTAATATGGTAAGGCTTAATCATTGAAAGATTTCCAAATTGTTAGTACCATTTTGTCCTCCTACCATTCTTGAATGAGAGTCTCTACTAATCTATGTCCACACTGGGAATTGATAGTGTCAGACTTTTACATATTTGTTTTTTAGCATTTTTAATAGGTAAGTAGTAGCCTTTTATTATTCTTTCATTTGCAATTCTCTACTGATATAGGATGTTGAGTATTTTTATATGTTTGTTTGCCATCTGTATAATCTTCTTTAGTGAAGTCTCCATTTCTCTTGAGTATTTTTAATTAAGTTATTTGTTTTGTTATTGTTGTGTTTTAAAGGATTGTTGTATATTTTTGGATACTAGTCCCTTAACAAATAAATGTTTTTAAAATATGTTCTCCAGTCTGGCTTATCTTTTCATTCTCTTGAAAGTATTTTTCCCAGAGAAGTACTCAACTTAAATAAAATCCAATTTTATTTTTTATTTCATGGATCATGCTTCTGATAGTATATCTAAAAACTCACCACCAAATCAAGATCATGGAGTTTTCTCCCTTCTCAGTCAGTTTTGACAAAAATATACCTGTCCATATTTAATGGAGTTGAATTGTGCCCTCCTCCCACCCCCACAAATTGCAAATAAAATAGCAAAGTCTTATAAAAGTGACCAGAATTGGAAATGGGGTTCTTGCAAATGTAAGTTAATATAAAGTCCTGGGCCTGGGTCAATAGGATAGGATTTAGACACCAGAACACAGGGAGATTGTCTTATGAAGAAGGAGGCAAAGATTGTAATAATGTAGCTACAAGTTAGGAAAGCCAAGGATTGCTAGACATCATGGAAGTAAGGAGATTGGAAGAATCTCTTTGAGTGCCCCCAGAAGGAACCAACCTTTTCATATGTTGTTCTTAGACTAGTGATCTCCAAAAGTGCAGGAAGGCAATTTATCTTGTTTTTAGAACACCTTACACACACACACACACACACACACACACACACACACATATACACACACTACAGTATTTTGTTACAGTAACTTTTATTCCTATTGTTAGAAAGCTAATATATATGTATATATATATAAATTAAATGTAATCTATTTCCATACCCCTGAAAATTTCTTCATGCTTAATTTTAGTCTGTCTCCCTCTTGAAATTAACCACTCTTTTTGTTTTCTTCAGCTTGACAAATTTGCTTTGGCATTTCTTGTAGCTGGGTCTCCTGACAAAAAATCGCATCCTATTTTTTCAGACAAAAATAATTTCCATTTTACCATTTCTCCATTTCTATAAGGCATTTTCACTTGATATAAAATTTTAGGTAAACAGGGATCTTTTAATCCCCTCTTAGAAGTTAAATAGCTGCTTTTGGACCCTTCTTCCCTCTCCCAAGAATTTAACTTTGTATACCTTTTGATGATTTGAAATGTATTTGTGTAGTTTGAGGTATGCTGAACTCCAGGTCCATTGGTACCTAATTTGGATTGAATTTGGGAAATTTGGTCCATAATTCCTTGAGTATTGTTTCTGCCTAATTATCTCCACTCCCAAAAATGCAGTTGCTCATTTGTTCAACATGTGAGGCTGATTCACAAGTCCTTAAAGCTCTGGTCTCAGGTTTTCCCTTTCAGAACTAGAAAATTCATTCTAACTGGTTTCTAGTTCTCTAGTTTCTTTAGCCATTTATAATGATAGCTTGGCATTGATATGTTAAAATTTCAGCTACTGAATTTTTTCAGTTCTAGAATTTGCTTTTCATTGACAGTATTTATATTCTCAAATTCCCCATTGCTTCATAAATCACAGACATTTTTTTCTTATAGATTGGCCACTGCATTTATCAGAGTTATTTTAATGTTCCCTTCTGCTAATTTCAATATCTGGTTCATTTGTCACTTTGTTTTTAATCAGCTGAATTTTTTCTTAATTAGGTTACATTTTTATGTCTCTTCACATGTCTAACAGTTTAAAAAATTGTTTTTAATTATACATTGAAAATTTGTATTCTGCTAACCTTCTCTGAAGAGTGTTGAATTTTATTCTAGTTAGCAATCTAATTACAATCTGATTCCCTTGTTTTGGAGTGTTTGGGCTGAGGGATTGAAAAGGCAAGTTTACTTTGGTTGTTCCCTTAAACTTAGGATTGACTTATTAAATTGTTTAAATCTAGGGATATGATCCTTGTGGAGTTTCAGTAGAAAGCTTGAGGTATTTGTCAAGACTTCTCACCTGGTGAAATTCAAACATCATACTCTGACTCCAATGGTGTCTCTCACTCCAATGGCAGCTTCTAAATTTTCTGTTTGTTTATTTTGCAGAATCCCAGCTGGTGTTTTCCCCCATTGACGTCTCAGAATCTTCCCTGTACCTTCAGAATTTAGGTGTCAGTCAAGGATTAGAATGGTGCATCTTGCAGTGAAGCCACCCTCAGAGGAACAACAACAAAGACTGCATTTGCACCCCACTCCCTACAAGATTCCCTTCTTTAAAGAGTCAAGTTTCTTCAAATTCTACTTGAGTTCTGGTCATTTTCCACTATCCCAAGAAATTCTTCTTTTTTTTTCCTTTTGCCTCTTTATAGCCATTTGATAATTAGCACAATATAAACAAATGCCATTAATCTATGCTAGAAATCTCCTGGTTCTTCTTTTTTATTTTTGAATGAGTTTAATATTTACTTCATAGGGAAGTTTTTCTCTTACCGTAAAAATTAGGTAGCAACATATATATAAAAACACTTGGCATAGATAGAAATTCAGGAAATGCCCATTTTCTTCCCTTGAGTTGGTTCTGCTTCATTTTTGCCTATTAGTCCTTGATTTGCTGCTGTGGGCCAATCCAGAGAGGATTATTACTTTCCCAAGTGCATCTTGGATTTGCTGCAGAGATCCTAATCTGGATCTAAAAACCTCCTCACTTTTAACATAAAAGTCTTTCCTGCCATTTCTCAGGCCATCATTTTTCACTGGGAACTTTGGACCCTTTCCACCATTAAATTGCTTCATAAAAAAACAAAACAAGAAAAAAAAATCTCCTTTCATGCTCCAGTTCTACCATTAACTTATCATCTAAGTTCTTCTCTTCCTATATCTTTATCTGGAAAACTGCTCTTATGTGTGAATCTTCATACTCAGAAGCTCCAATATTACCAAAGTTGGTGAAGCTGAGGTCTCCATGCCCAAGTTCCTGTTAGTACTGATGGTCAATAGTGGGGAAGAAGAAAGATGGAGGGATATTAAAAATTGTATTTCAATATCTCTTTACCAATGAGGTCTATGGCCTTTTTTTCTTGAATTATTAAGGTAAGAGCATCTTCTTGATGCAAGTTTGACTTTTCTTCTATAGATCACACTTCATCTCAGTTAATGATGCTATCTTTTTTTTTTGTTTTTGTTTTTGGGCCACACCAGGCAGTGCTCAGGGGTTACTCCTGGCTGTCTGCTCAGAAATAGCTCCTGGCAGGCACAGGGGACCATCTGGGACACCGGGATTCGAACCAACCACCTTTGGTCCTGGATCGGCTGCTTGCAAGGCAAACGCCGCTGTGCTATCTCTCCGGGCCTGATGCTATCTGTTTAGTTATAACCAACTCTAGTCTTTACAGAACACTGATCTTAGACTATAGACCTGTTTCTCTCCCACCTGAGTGTCTCTGTTTGAAACACTAAGATCAAATTACAGATCTCCCCAAAGTTTCTCTTTGAGTCCTGCATTTCTTTGAAGGGAAGGGGGAAGACTGGAACTTTTTGATTTTTGTTGCTTGTAGGTTTTGCCTTCTTTTTTTTTTTTCCTTTGGTTTTTTGGTTTTTGTTCTTCTCCATATGACAGAAAACAACAGCACAGCTAGCAAATGAATTACTTTTACTTTATAAACTGTGAAATCCAAACTATATAAAAGTATGTTCATACTTTTTTAAAAATTCAGAATCGGATCATTTTGAGAGTGAATCATTAATGATTAGACCATGATGATCTTGTAAAATTGGACTGTGTGTGGCACTGTTGTCTTATATGCATAGGGTTCCATATTTCCATGTCCTAGAAAGTTTCTGAATTCTTGAGAGGAATACACATTAGGTCCTAATGATTAAGAATACACATTACATACCTTTTCCCATTCCCATATAGTGACTTCCTTTCTTAGGAACTTACTGGTTTGGGATCTCATCCTACTGGTGTAGGTGGGTAAACAGGATTACCTGTACCAACTCATCAGAGAAAAGGATAGAAGTGATCTTTCTGTCTGAAGCACGTTCTCAGCACTAGAGGCAAAGATCTGAGCTTTAATCACCTTCCTGCTAGTCAAGGACTCTGCCCTCACTGAGCTGTGTCCTGCCTGGCTAATAGATGTTTACTCACACTGTTCCTGCAAAAGGTCACTGCCTTTCCCCAGAGGTGCTGTTTTGCATGTAATGGAGCTGCAAAGTGACCCTCTTTTCATCCTGATCAGTTCAACCCAGCCCCAGTTTAAGTACCACACAGAATATTCATGGACTACATGTTACATGCCTCTTGCTATTTTCTCAACAAGTTCAACTTCTTTATGCCTTGTGTCTTCCTACATTGTTGTTATTGTGCCTTGAGTGCTTTCTTCCCTTCTAATCTATTGCATTTGGTCTGATTTTACTCACTTTTGTGGTCTCACTGTTTACCCAACTAGGTTCCCAGCAGACAATGGTGTCTCAGCAGGCTATACCACATGGCTTGTCTTCACCATGGGTAATTTCACTCCAAAATGAACACACAAGGAAACTGCCTCTGGCAGCATTTCTTAGAACTAATGTGCTCTCTGGGAAGCCTTTTCTGACCTCTTTCACCTCATCTAATCTACTTCCTGTGTCACAGTTTATTAGGATTTGCTACTGTCGATGTAATAATACAAAACCTTAAAAGGATGACAATAGTTCAAACAAGGCAGCACTTCATTACACTTTCACAGAGAAGATACCAGAAGAGCAGTGGTCCATGGCTGGTATGGCAACTTCAGAGATTCAGGCTCCTTTCTGCTTGGTAATCCTTAGATCATATGATGCCTTTTTTCTCAAAGTCAATCCTTGGTTCAAGAGAGTGGCTAGGGCAAAAGCTGAACAGCCCTGTGACTGCTGGAAGAAGAAAGAGCAGGAGGACAAAAATATGCTTTCCTAACTAGTTAGGTTCCTTTTATATAAACATTGTAAATTTCATGAACAAAAAAATGTTCTTATGTTAAACCAATACTGACAGTACTGGGATTTACTTAGGGTGGTCAAATGTATCATTATTTATACATATAATGTCATTGCTAATATGTTATTTAAAATTTTAGCAACTTTGCTTTATGAGTGAGAATGATTTGTGGTTTACCTTGTGTTGTTTTTGCTATCCTGGTTATACTGACTTCGTATAATAAGTAGAAACTACTCTTTATTTTGGGCACTTTAAAATGCTTAATATTGGGATTAGTTTTTTCTTTTGAATGTTTGGCAGAATCATTCACAAAACTTTCTGGATCTCAGGGCTTTTTTAACTGGAAGATTCATAACTAACTATTCATTAACATTTCTTTATTGTTTGTAGGACTAGTCCTCTTTGCTATTAATAAGTTCCCTTTTCTATAAATATGTCATCACCTAAACTTCTTTTTTTTTTTTTTTTGTTTTGTTTTTGGGCCACACCTGGCGATGCTCAGGGGTTACTCCTGGCTGTCTGCTCAGAAATAGCTCCTGGCAGGCACGGGGGACCATATGGGACACACCGGGATTCGAACCAACCACCTTTGGTCCTGGATCGGCTGCTTGCAAGGCAAACGCCGCTGTGCTATCTCTCCGGGCCCTCCTAAACTTCTTTTAATAAAATTTATCTTTTGTCTTAGTCTTCTGTTCCTGCTGCTTTGTATCTTTAGGTCTCCTTCTTGTTCACTGGTTCTTCTATTTCATTTTCAGGTCTTTCTTTGGATATTTATCTTTTTGGTTTTTTTGTTTGTTTGTTTGTTTTGGTTTGTTTTGTTTTTTGGGGGGGCCACACCCGGCAGTGCTCAGAGGTTACTCCTGGCTGTCTGCTCAGAAATAGCTCCTGGCAGGCACGGGGGACCATATGGCACACCGGGATTTGAACCAACCACCTTTGGTCCTGGATCAGCTGCTTGCAAGGCAAACGCTGCTGTGCTATCTCTCTGGATACTTTCTTTGGATATTTAAAGGAACTTGCTTTTTCCTGATATTTTCAAGTATTTCACAGCATTATTGAGGAATTGTTGGCATACAACAACATTAAATATATGTTGTGTTTTTATAAAATAACTTGGTCTATTTTGGCCTATCAATCATACTCCAGAGAATGGGACTTACCCCAGAATTTACCTGTGCTTGCCCATAACAGCTTTTTTGGTACTTTCTTACCCACTCCAGACATAGACTGATATGCTTTCTTCATTAAGTTTTCATTTTTAGAATTTTATTCAGTAAAACCTATTTTTCATTTTTTTACCTTAGAAATTTTTTATTTTATATAAGTGAAATTATATCATCTGTACCCTTTTGTTGTTGTTTGGATGTTTATTCAATGTGATTATGTTGAGATTTAATTATACCTTGCATATATCAACACTCCATTCTAGCTTCCCTTCCTTCCTTCCTTCCTTCCTTCCTTCCTTCCTTCCTTCCTTCCTTCCTTCCTTCCTTCCTTCCTTCCTTCCTTTTTTCTAACCATACCTGGCTCTTGCTCAGACTGTTCCTGGAAGTGTTCAGGGGACCATGAGGTACCAGGCCTCCAGCATGAAAAGCATTCTCTAAGCCCTTTAATCTCTTCCTCTCTCTTTCTCTTCCTCTCTCTCTCTCTCTTCCCCTCCCCTCTCTCCTCTCTCTCTCCCCCACCTATGCTTTTTTAGTGCTTAGTATATTCTACTCTATAATTATCTAATGATCTGTCTTTTCATTTGTATGTTGGACATCTGGAATTTTAGGTTTTGACTAATACAAATAAAGGTGATATGAACAAATCTCTGTATGGATATAGACTCATTTTTCTGTGTACCTACAAATAAAATGGTCAGGATGTATGTTAGGCAAATTTTAACTTAAAAAAAAAAACCACTGTTTTCAAAGTAGATTTACCATTTTACCTTCAGCAACCTATGGGGCTCTAGTTATTACACATCTTTGCAATAATTGGTTTGGCTAATTTTTTCATTAGATATGTAGAATATCTTCTTATATATATATATATATATAATAACCTCATTTAAGCACTGTGGTTACTAAACTGCTCATGATTTTCTGTCATAGAATGTACACCACCTCCCCAGGGACCCCGGCGGGCCGGCTGGAGGAGTGAGTGAGGGAATTTCTGTCTCTTTGCGCCGGTGTCTGGGTCGGACCCTTTCCCCAGGGACCCCGGCGGGCCGGCTGGAGGAGTGAGTGAGGGAATTTCTGTCTCTTTGCACGCGGCATTTGGGACGGACCCTTCCCCAAGGAACCCCTGCGTGCCAGCCGGAGAGGGTTGAGTGACTCCCTTCCCCCAGGTGGGTGACTAGAAAGTCAAGTTGAGCGACCCGAACAGACGGGAGAGATAGGGCCAGCCATCTGGACTCGCAGGGGAACTAGAGCAGTCCACCTCCCTGGACCCTGGAGTGGACCAGGGACTCCCCAAGGGTGAGGACAGAGCCTGAAGGGTTGGACTGAGGGAACCCTTCAAGGGAGGCGTGGAGGGGGCGGAGCTCCATTGACTCCCAGAGAAAGGAGGGGGGACTGAGAGCTAGGCTCAACAGCGCCAGTAACCATTGTGGCCAGGAGTGGAACTGCACCGCTGACAGAAATAAGGAGCAGAAAGGGACAAGACCCACAGCAGGAAGGCTGCACTCTAGGTAGCAAAGGGGAGGAGAAAGGGCTAGGCCCAACAAACTCACCCAACAGGCCCCTCTAGAAACACCTTCAGGAAGGGGACCAAAGCAGGCCAAAATTAGAAGCCAAAGCACTCCAAAATACACCATTAAATACAAAGAACAATGCGTAAAGCAAGGAAATCGCTAATAACTGGAGACACCATGACAAACCCTATCAAATTTCCAAGTCCACCAAAGCGCACAGATCCACGGGAAGAAGACCTAAAAGCAGTCATGAGGAAGGAAATGCAAGAATTACTAAAAGAATTAAAAGAAACCCTAACAACCGAATATAAAAAAATCCATGGACGAACGAATCAGCCAAATTAAAGAAGAAATGTCAAAGAACATGAGAGAGTCCATACAAAAAGAAGTGAAGGAATTAAAAGACAAGGTAACAAGCCTTACGAGCAGAAACACAGAGTTGGAGAAGCACATAGAAGAACTCGAAGGAAAACTGCAATCAAAAAATGATCAAGAAACCAACAAAGAAATAAAAGGCAAAGCACTGGAAGGAAAAATCTAATATCTAATCAACAAGGACAAAAGAAACAATCTAAGAATTGTGGGTATACCAGAAGGGGAGGAAATAGGGAAGGGGGTAGAACAGGTAGTCGGGGAGATAATAACAGAGAACTTTCCCACCCTCTGGAAAGACAATTCAGGACAAATCCAAGAAGTCAAGAGAGTCCCTAATAAAGTAGACCCCAATAAACCCACACCAAGACACATAATAATCCAAATGGCAAAAAACAAAGAGAAAGAGGAACTCCTGAAAGCAATAGGGAGAAAAAAAACCTCAAGTACAAAGGAAAGGACATAAGAATCAAACCAGATCTCCCATTTGAAATAATTCAAGCAAGAAGACAGTGGAATGACATATTTAAACGACTGAATGAAAGAAATTTCCAACCCAGGGTTCAATACCCAGCAAAACTATCATTCATATGGGAGGGCAGACTAAAAACATTCTCAAACATGAATGAACTTGAACTATTTGTGCAAACTAAGCCGATCCTAAGCGACTTACTCAGAGAAGAATTACACAATCCAAACCCCCGATTGTAACAACAACCACTCCACACAATACAACTGTACAACAGTCCTCTCTATCAATAATTTCCCTAAATGTAAACGGACTAAACTCTCCAATTAAAAGACACATAGTAGAGAACTGGGTTAGGAAAAATAAACCGGACTTCTGCTGTCTGCAAGAAACACACCTACAGCTACAGGATAAGCACAGGCTTAGAATAAAAGGATGGAAAGTAATTATTCAGGCCAATGGAAAACAAAAAAGAGCAGGGACAGCCATTCTTATATCAGACCAAATTGTATTCAACCTCAAGAAAGTGATCAGAGACAAAGAGGGTCACTACTTACTGGTCAGGGGAACATTAGATCAAGAAACACTAACCCTGGTCAACATCTATGCACCTAATGTAGAGTCACCAAAATATGTGAGGCAACTACTGGCAAACCTGGAGAAACACATGAAGGGAATTGTGATAATAGTAGGGGACCTCAATACTCCACTATCACCACTGGACAGATCCTCCAAGCAGAAAAATAGCAAAGAAATAAGACCTCTAAACGAAAAATTAGAAGATTTAGGGCTAACAGACTTATATAGAGCCCTCCATCCCCAGAAAGCAGAATACACATTCTTCTCAAACCCACATGGAACCTTCTCCAGAATAGACCTGTCTTAGGATACAAAGGCCAACCTATGTAAGATCACAAAGGTAAGGATCATTAGAAGTACCATTTCAGATCACTATGCAACAGAGCTTAAAATTGATGTCAAGAAGAAGCAATGGGGGCCGGGTAGGTGGCGCTGGAGGTAAGGTGTCTGCCTTGCAAGCGCTAGCCAAGGAAGGACCACGGTTCAATCCCCCGGCGTCCATATGGTCCCCCCAAGCCAGGGGCGATTTCTGAGCACATAGCCAGGAGTAACCCCCTGAGCGTCAAACGGGGGGTGGCCCAAAAACCAAAAAAAAAAAAAAAAAAAAAAAAAAAAAAAAAAAGAAGAAGCAAATGGGAGGAAAACTAATACCTGGAGGACTAAACAACATGCTGCCTTAACAACAGCTGGATCAAAGAACAACTCAAGGAAGAAATAAAAAGATTCCTTGAGACAAAATGACAATGAAGAGACAACATGTCAAAATCTATGGGACACAGCAAAAGCAGTAATTAGGGGGAAACTCATAGCAATACAGGCCTATGTCAAGAAACAGGAAAACAACAAAACCAACAGTTTAAAAGATCACCTCAAAGAATTGGAACAACAGCAACAGAGAAATCCAACCACAACCAGAAGGCAAGAAATAATAAAAACCAGAGCAGAAATAAACAACATCGAAACTAAGAAAACAATACAAAAAATCAATGAGACCAGGAGTTGGTTTTTCGAAAAAATAAACAAGATAGACAAACCATTGGCAAGACTCACCAAAAAAAAAGAGGGAAAACACCCAAATCACTAGGATCACAAATGAAAGGGGAGAGATTACAACAGAACCCCAAGAAATACAACATATCATGAGATCATATTATGAACAACTATACTCAACTAGGCTAGAGAACCCAGTAGAAATCGACAGATTCTTGGACAAACACCCTCCTCCAAGACTGGAAAAGGAAGATCTAGAAAGTCTAAACAGACCAATCACTTCAGAGGAAATTGAAGAGGTAATTAAAAAACTCCCTAAGAACAAATGCCCAGGCCCAGATGGATTTACAGGTGAATTCTATCAAACATTTAAAGAAGACCTATTACCACTGTTCCAAAGGCTTTTCCAAACCATAGAAAAAACAGGAATCCTCCCCAACTCCTTTTATGAGGCTAAAATCACACTCATTCCCAAAGAAGGCAAAGACACCACCAAAAAAGAAAACTACAGACCAATCTCACTAATGAACATTGATGCAAAGATACTCAACAAAATCTTAGCAAACCGAATCCAACACTTCATCAAAAAGATCATACATCACGACCAAGTGGGTTTCATACCAGGAATGCAAGGTTGGTTCAACATACGCAAATCAATAAACATGATACATCACATCAACAACATGAAAGACAAAAACCAAATGATCATATCAATCGATGCCGAGAAGGCATTTGACAAAATCCAACATCCTTTCATGTTAAAGACACTCAGCAAAATAGGGTTAGAAGGAACCTTCCTCAAGATAGTTACAGCTATTTATGAAAAGCCTACAGCCAACATTATACTTAATGGCGAGAAACTAGAAGCATTACCACTAAGGTCAGGAACTAGGCAAGGCTGTCCACTCTCTCCACTCTTATTCAATATAACCTTAGAAGTCCTAGCAATAGCAATCCGACAAGAGAAGGGAATCAAAGGAATTCAAGTAGGGAAAGATGAACACAAGCTAGCTCTATTTGCCGACGATATGATGATATACATCAAAAACCCTAAAGAGTCCACAGTAAAACTCCTAGAAACAATCAACCAATACAGCAAAGTGGCTGGATACAAAGTCAATACACAAAAGACAGTAGCGTTTCTATATACAAACAATGAAGTTGAGGAGAGAGAGATTAAAAATACAATCCCATTTAAGATAGTATCAAAAAATATCAAGTATCTAGGAATAAACCTTACAAGAGAAGTGAAAGACCTTTACCAGGGAAACTTCAAAACACTTCAGAAAGAAATTGAAGAAGATCTAAAGAAATGGAAGAACATCCCATGCTCATGGATAGGTAGAATTAACATAGTCAAAATGACTATCTTACCCAAACTTCTATATAGATTTAATGCAATCCCTATCCAAATTCAGACACAATTCTTTAAAGAAATAGAACAATCAATCACAAAATTCATCTGGAACCACAAAAGATCCAGGATAGCCAAACACATACTGAAAAACAAGAAGCTGGGAGGCATCTCCTTACCTAACTTGAAACTATACTATAAAGCCATAGTAATTAAAACAGCATGGTACTGGAACAGAGACAGGAGCTCAGACCAGTGGATCAGAACAGAATTCCCAGACATAAACCCCCAGATATACAGCCAACTAATATTTGATAAAGAGGCAAGAATCTGAAATGGAACAAAGAAAGCCTATTCAACAAATGGTGTTGGTACAACTGGAAAACCACATGTACGAAAGTGAAAATTGACCCATACCTCACTCCTTATACAAAAGTCAACTCAAAATGGATCAAAGACCTTGAAATCAGACCTGAATCTATAAAGTTTATCGAGAATAAAATAGGCAGAACACTCGAAGACCTATATATCAAAAGGTCTTTGAGAACGGAGCACCATTTGAGAACATTAGCATCAAATATAAACAAATGGGACTACATCAAACTAAAAAGCTTCTGCATGGCAAAAGAAACCCTACTTAATACAAGAAGACAGCTAACAGAATGGGAAAAAATCTTTTCACTTGACATATCAGATAAAGGGCTGATATCTAGAACATACAAAGCACTCAGAAAGCTGAGCCCTCAAAACCAAATAAAGCCATAGAAAAATGGGGGAAATGAAATGAATAGACACTTCTCTGAGGAAGACAGAAGGATGGCCAACAAACACATGAAAACATGCTCACCTTCACTCATCATCAGGGAGATCCAAATCAAGACAACAATGAGATACCACCTTACACCAGTGAGGTTGGCTCACATCAAAAAATAATGGAAACAACCTTTGTTGGCGAGGATGCGGTATGAAAGGAACTCTCATCCACTGCTGGTGGGAATGCCCCCCTAGTCCAACATCTATGGAGAAAAGTCTGGAGAGTGCTCAAAGAACTCAGAATTGATCTGCCATTTGACCCAGCAATTGCTCTACTAGGCATATACCCACAAGATGGAAGGACATTCATCCAAAATATATATGCACCCCCACTATTTATTGCAGCACTCAGTATAATAGCCAAATCTTGGAACCAACCTCGATGTCCAACAACAGATGAATGGATCATTAAGATGTGGTACATATACACAATGGAATATACATGGCAGTCAGAAACGATACAATCACAGACTTTGCAGCAACATGGATGGACCTAGATCATGTTATGTTAAACGAAGTAAGTCAGAAGACAAAAGATAAACACAGAATGGTAGCACTATTCTGAAACACCTAGAACACATAGTTTATACACAACTAAATCCTATCAAATAACAGGGTAGAAACTCCGAACACTGTAATAGTCAGCATAGACGTGGGAGCAGTGTCCAAAATACATGAAAAAGGAACAACGCAAACTCTTGACTACACATTATACCACAAAGAAAACAGCAACAACAGAAACGGCAGCATAGAGAGAACAGGTATGTAATCAGACTTCTACAACAAAGGTCCACAATAATCCCTTAGAGTTCATATACAGGAACACAAGTATAGAACACCAAGGGAAATCACGGACTACAATGGCAACATACCATAACACTACCTTTTAATACCTTTATCTTACTATACTTTAAATAACCTCTCAGCTTTTCTGCCCACAGGTGCCCTTGGATACAAGGGCGGACAAACTAAGGTGGCAACTCGGGATACCACACGGGATACCATACCTTGCTTGCACTACGAGATGGCCACAAGAAAACTCTTTAACATACACTTTATCTTTAGGTAATACCTTCATTTAGGAATTGAAGCACGTGACCAGTCAGACCACTGAAGCAGTACCTGAGACGTACAGACTTAAACTACAGGCTCTATTCTTCGAACACATTCAATCAAACCAGCATTCCCTTGCTATTCTCTCCCCTCTTCTCACTACTTTTTTTTTTCTTCTTCTATTCTGCTCATTACTTTTCTCCCTTTCTCCCCCCCTTTTCTCTCTAAGGTATTTTCTCTTTTCTCTCCCTTCAAACCCTTCCCATACACCTTCCCCTTTCCCCCCTCCGGAAATCCAACTATCCCCTCACCCCTCAATCCCATCCAGATCTTCCACCATATTAAAACTCTTCACCCCCAGTCCTTATTCTATTAGGCATCAAGATCGACCTCCTACCCAACGAACCAGTACCCAGCACCCAGGCGAGAGGACACCCAGATAAAACCACACCTCGTCTCCTGAAAGAAAAGACAGCCAACTCCCCTATGGACTCATGCTGCGAGGCCCTCCCGACCAACTCCCCCTAACGCGAACTGCTCCTTGAAACCGGGCCTAGATCCAAAAGTATCCCCAATGCAAGAACTCTTCCAAGACCCCCCTGCCGCAAATATTTACCAATCTGAAGAAGGTCAGGGGGTGGGTTAGGAAGATGCCTGGGAACCCACACACCACAAGAAAACCCAAAAGACAATGGGAAAAACTGTACTTCCAACATAGGCATAAGACCTGTAATACACCACCTCTTTACCTGCCCTCCCCCAAATGTAAGGTAGTCTTTTGCACCACTTTGGTCCCATAAAAATCTCGCTAACTCATTTTATTTCTTTTTTTTTTAATTTATTTATTTATCTTTTTTTTTAAATGTTTGTCCTTCATATATATTTGTGAGCACATACAGTTTCAATCCCCCCCCCTTTTTTTTTTCTTTCTTCGTTTTTTGGTAGGTGACCTGTGACTGTTATCCCATCAGTCCACCCACGAATACACAGACATTATAATGTAGCACCACTTCCCCCTACAAAGGCACACTAAGTAAAGGGGAAATTTTACATTTAAAAAAAAAAAATAAAAGAGAGCTCTTATCTACTAGAGATAGGAACTCATAGTTATTTAAAATATAGGGATATCTCCTGCCTTGAAAATATGTCATGTGGAATCAAATTAGACCTCAGGTGATTAGATACCATTCATCCAGCCTTGAACCCTGGATCTCCGACATAGAAACGGCACAGCTCTCCACAACAGCTGCAGGAAACAAACTCCATCCAGGACGGCCTTAATACGACGAGACCAACAACAAGGCCCAGCTCTAACATGATATCCTGACAACGGGGAAAATGCGATCATCTTGACCTTAGAGCAGATTAGCCTACCTTATCAACTAACGACAAGACAAAACCAGAAGTCTTGGCTCCCTTTGGTAGGACAAAAACCCAAGATCGGGATTTACAGATGACTGGCTGCTTGATCCACGACCAGACTGTATACATCTTGGGACCAATAAATAAGCCCTAGTTTAGGGTTTGAACTATGACCTGCACAAGAATCATGATCCCCAGCCCCAAAGATCCGGCAGAGACAATTGTAACGGAATGGGGCTTTTGGGAGCACAAAGAAAGACGCTATCCTAGGTGCCACCTTAGGCTCAGTGCAAAGACCAAGATCATCAACCACAGAAGATGGGTTAAAATGACACTGAGGTAACAGAACCTCTAGAACCACAAAGACTGACTTCATCATAAGTCCCACCTCAGGATCTGTACAGATACTGAGACCTCTAAACACAGAGCAGAAGTCTTCCACACACCAAAGGAAAAAAAAATAGAAAGGAAAAAAAAAAAAAAAACCACCACCGGGAAAGTAAAGGATCCTGAGCAATGTCTAGAGTTGATCCCATGACAGTATGCTCCAAGGACGGAGAAATACCATATCTCTTAGGCCAAGTGAATTCTTTTTCGAATGACCCCAATATTTACTGTGCCAGTGCAGGAGGGAAAAAAACAAAAATACAAAAAGCACAAAACCTTGGTTATTTTTTTGATATAAATATATATATTACCTTCACTTATTATTGTTATTATTATTTTTGATTTACCAATCTATTTTGGTCGATTTCTCTGTTTGGGTGTGATTATTGAAAGTGTAGTCCCCAATTATACTTATTTTTTTTATTTATTTATTTTTTTTTCTCTTCCTTTCTTCTCTTTCGTTATGTGCTATGCCATGTTTCTTAATTCAAGACCATGGCGTGATTTTTGTTTGTCTGTTTTTGTTTTATTTTTTTTCTACTTGTTTGTTTGTTTGTTTTGTCTGCTCTGTGTGGTGCTTATCGATATAGCTGGAGCCCTCACTGGATATTTGACACTTCTTTTGGTACTAGTGGAGTGTTTCACCTACTTTTTCTCCATCTCCCAGATTGATGATGAGAGCCTTTAGAAGGACTCCGCCCATTTTCGGGGTATTAGACTCTTACCCCAGTTTATTGCTTTTTTCTCCTTCAAACAAAACCACGCAACTTGAACTAGCTAGTCCTGACTCCAGATAGAGGGGGAAATAAGGGAGGCATCAGGACCAAACAGGTGCAAGACTACTAAGTAGTGGGTTAGATACAGAGGGGACCACATATTCTAGCCGCCCTGGGGTGAGGGAAAAGGAAAAGGGAGGTAGGATAGAAACGGAGGCGTAGGGATGACAATTTGGCGATGGGAATCCCCCCTGATTTTATGTAAATATGTACCTAAAATATTATTGTCAACAATAGTAAGCCACTATGATCAAAATAAAAATTTATATTAAAAAAAAAAAAAGAATGTACACCACCTTTCACCTGTGCACTTTTCCCACCACCAATGTCCCCAGAAAATGTTCACTTTCCAAATTACTAATAAAGATGTGCCTATTCTTATTTTCTCAAATCAGTCCAACTAAAGTTTTGTCAGTTTTATGATCATTTCCAAGAACCAACTCTTGGTCTCATTGATTTTCTCCACTATTTTCTGTTTCTTATTTCATTATGTCACTCTGATTTTTATTATTTCTTTTCCTCTACTTCCTTTGGGTTTCACTTAGTCCTTGTTATCTAATTTCTTATGGTAGAAACGGTGGCCATTTATTTAAATTCATAATTTGTCTAAACATAGGAGATTAATATTACAAATTTCCAAGTACTACTTTAGGGGTTTCGCATAATCTTGATATGCTACATTTTTAATTGTGTTTATGTAAAAGTATTTTTTTATTTTTTTATTTTTTTCTTCTTTAACCAATGGGTTATTTAAAATAAGCTATTATACTTCAAGATTTTGGTGATGTCTAATTTAAATGAATTGTCTGAGGACACACTTTGTGACATAAGTAATTTTTAATATGTTGAGATTTGTTTTATGGTCCATAATATAATACTCTACCATGGTAACTATTTCACTTATTCCAAAAATAATTATTACTTTTCTATAATAATATTGTAGAGATAATATATTATTTGTATTATTTTTAGATGAGTAAATGTCAACAAATTGTTAATAGTGCTGTTCAAATCTTCTATATTTTTATTTATTTTTATATATTGTCTAAATCATTGAGAGAAGAGTATTGAAATCTCTATTATTGTAAATTTGCCTGTTTCTTTCTTTTTTTGTTTTTTGTTTTTTGTATTTTTGTTTTTTCGGTCACACCCAGCAGTGCTCATTGGTTTCTCCTGGCTCTATGCTCAGAAATCACTCCTGGCTAGCTCAGGGGACCGTATGGGATGCAGGGATTCGAACCACCGACCTTCTGCATGCAAAGCAAACTGCCTTACCTCCATGTTATCTCTCCGGCCCCTGCCTGTTTCTTCTTAAAGTTACATAAATTTTCATTTATTTTACTTTGTTATAAAGAGCATAACTATTTATAATTACATCTCTACATTGCCTCTTTATCATTATAAATTGAAGACTTTTATCCATGCAATACTTTTTTGCTCTAAAATGTACTTTAACATTAATACAACAACTGAAACTTTCTTTTCTGTGGTGTTAATGAAGTATATCTTTCCTTTATACTATTTTACCCATTTTTATCTTCATATTTAACGTGTCTTCCTTTATAAGCAACATATAATTGAATTCTGTTTTTAATCTAATCTGATTATCTCTTTTCACTGGATTATGTAGCCCATTTGTAGATGAAGTGCTTTTATTTACATGATTAGATTTAAATCTACCTCCAATTTTGTTTCTATTTGTCCAAGTAGTTTTTCTATTCCCTCGTTCATCCTTTTCTGACTCATTTGAATTGTTTTTATGATTTCCCATTTTCTCTTTTGTTAACTTATTTGTTCTTATTGCATTATATTAGTGGCTTTTGGTTTTTATAGTATACATTTTTATTGTGCCTATTTTCAAAAGGTGTACTATTATATATAGAGAATTAGAACCTTAGAAATGTATTTCCATTTCCACCTGTCCAGATTTTCTGCTACTTTGTCATACATTCAATGTATCTCTTTCATACACACACATACATACATGCACACACACACACACACACTCACACATGATTTCTTCACCCTATTTCTCTCTCCCATTTACTTCCTATTTACTCCCATCCTTGCTAGTAGCCTTTGGTCTATTATCAATGTCCCCTGTTGTCCTTGTATTATGTTTGGTCTGTTTATCAATTTTATGTCCTTATATTGAACAAGCAAATGAAGGATAATTCTAATCTTTTTTCCTCTGACTTACTTTGCTTTGCAGAATTTTCTCAGACTCCCCCCATCTTGTTTTAATGGAAACACTTCATTTCGAATAGCCAAATAGTATTTCATTGTATAAATGTACTTTATCCTGCCAAAGCACTTTGGTTGCTTCCACATTCTAAATAATGATGCAATAATAATTGGGGTAGATATAGTTTTTGTGTTAATATTTAAATTTTTTGGATAGATACTCAAAAGTGGAATTGCTGAAATATATGGTAGCTTACTCTTTAGCATGTTAAGAAAATACCAGTGTTTTCTAAATGATTGCTTCAATTTAATTCTGAGTTCCCTTTTTATCCACACCCTCTCCAACACTTATTATTGATGCTTTTGAAGTAAGCCATTCTCATAGATGTGACATCTCAGTAGGGTCTCCTAGGCGTGAAGTCTCAAAAGGGTCTTCATTTCCATTTCCTGATGAGAATTTTTTCCTATACCTATACACAATTTTAATGATCTCATTGTACACTGTTTACTCAAATATTTAGCCCATTTTTAAAAAAAAATTGTGCTATGGGGCCGGGTAGGTGGCACTGGAGGTAAGCGCCTTGCAAGCGCTAGCCAAGGAAGGACCGCGGTTCGATCCCCCGGCGTCCCATATGGTCCCCCCAAGCCAGGGGTGATTTCTGAGCTCATAGCCAGGAGTAACCCCTGAGCGTCAAATGGGTGTGGCCCAAAAACAAAAAAAAATTGTGCTGTTAAATTTTTATTAAGATGCATAAGTTCTTTATATACCTTGGGTTTAGAGAACCCTTATCAGCTATAGCATGTAAAAATGTCTTCTTCCATTCAATAGACTCGTGCTGTACAAAATATTTTTTATTTACTGTAGCCCTAAATATTTATTTTTACTTTCATTTTCTTTGCTGTTGGGATCAATTTCCCCCCAAATACTCTAATGTTTTGCATATGATTATTTCTATGTGCATTTTGATTTACAGTCTTAAGATCTAGTCTTCTGAATTATTTTTCTATAAGGGTAACCTAGCTTGATTCTTTGAAAATAGAATATATATAGTTTTCCAGTTTTCCCAAACACACATTAAATATCTACACCACACCTCACAGCCTATTTTTTAATTTTTTAAATAATAAGGTTGTTGACTGACTACCTTACTAGAGGTTTCGCACAGGTTTTTTTTTTCTTGCTCAGTAGTATTTATGCTGCTCTGAGTTTTTAACTGCTTTACCCCAAACCTAGATACAAACCTTTAGTGGATTTCCCCCAAATACCTCAGCATAATAGGGACTTATCTTAGAGTAAGAGTGAGTTAAAATTGTGGGGGAAAGTTAAAATAGGTATCAGATATACATATTCCAAGACTCATCCACTTAGGGGCTCCCTGGTCACTTCTCCTTATTCTAGAACTCTGACACTCTTCAGGTCAGCTTCCCACCACAGGAAGAGGCCACTCTGATCATGTCTTCTCCATAGACATCTGGTCCTGAAAAGACTGAGATTTTCCTTTTCCCTAGCAGTAAAGACCAGCTCACTTCACAGGAGTGTAAGGTGGCAATGGCTCTCTTATATAGAGAAGAGACCTTACTTCCATTACCAGGATGAGGTTGGGAGGACCCAGTAGGCAGTCACATGATCAACAGCATATGTCCCACAGATGACACCAAATTCCTTCTATTTCCCTTGGGTAGCCCTTCTACTCCAAAGTGAGATCAGAAGAGCATCAGATATAATTATTCTGAATTCTTATTGAATACTGCATTTAACTATACAATAGCCACACCCTGTTTTCTAAGTCCAAATATTGGTTTATAAGTTTTTATTGTATCTTTTATCATTGTATGGTCTAATTTTGTCTGTCATCCTGCTTAAAAGGTAAGCATTCAGGGCCGGGCGGTGGCGCTAGAGGTAAGGTGCCTGCCTTGCCTGCGCGGACCATGGTTCGATCCCCCGGCGTCCCATATGGTCCCCCAAGCCAGGAGCAACTTCTGAGCGCATAGCCAGGAGTAACCCCTGAGCGTTACCGGGTGTGGCCCAAAAACAAAACAAAACAAAACAAAACAAAACAAAAAGGTAAGCATTCATCTTCACTGAGACCATAAACATACCTACATTCTCAGTTTGTATAAGCAATTATATAAAGACCACTGGCACCATTGAGAGTGAATGATAAGCAGTGGTGAGCAGCCCTGAATACTCATTGGAAATATTATTGTAACTGTTAAACACATGGATAATTAAGAGTTGGGACTTTATACCACATGAAATAGTCATCAAAATCTTTAAGAAAATCCATTTTCTTTTTTATTTAATTAGATCACTATGAGATATAGAGTTAAAATGTGTTGATAGTTAAATTTTGGTTATACACTGTTTCATACAACACACAACATTAGTCTTACAACACCTATCCAAGAGGATGAAATTTCTAATGTACTTCATAGAGCTGTTGAAGGCACACTATAACAGAATGTTGAAATAAACACATCTTACATGAAAGACACTGAGGACAGTTTGGCAGATAGCAAAACCAGTAATAGTGGCGTGGGCACAGGAAATTCAAATTTGTAATTTCCAAACTTTATAACACTGTAGTAAAGTTTCTTAAAAGTAATATCTCTATGATATGCATAGGTCAATAACAACTGGTTGCTATCCTCCTTTTTTTTAATACCAGAAAAATGTCTACTAACCTGTGACAAAGAAATGATAGTTGTATATTTGGACTACTCAATTTTAATTTTATTTATTCATAATTAACTCACAAATCTTAATTTTATACCAAGACAATTTGGTAACCATTTATTTTTAAACAAAACTCTTAGGTTTCATTTAATAGTCACACCCCAGGTGTTTTTTTTTCACAAATAATTGGTATAAATTATATTATGCATTAAAATTTGGTATAAACTCTAGATTACAATAGCATAGATTTGAAGGAAAATACACATATATCTCTCATAAAATGGAAATAGTTTACTGGGAACTTAGTTTGATATTTCTTTGACCCTATATAATCAAGGACATGTGCATCTTTGAATAAAGGATGGTTCTAATAGTTCACATGGTTCTAAACAAATTTAAATAGAACCCTTAAACATGACAAAATTGCAATAATAGCCATCTGGAAGGAAGGAAGGAAGGAAGAGCATATACCAAAATAGCAAGGAACTGGCAATTCCACTAACAGATCAGATGATAAGGACTTTCTACTCCAGGACTTGAAATAGCCAGTGGACCATAAAGACTTAGACAAGCCATCCTTTCAATTAAGTGTCCGAGATTTAGCATGTACTATAGATAGAATAATTCATAGTTTTGTCTTTTTTATGATACCCTGAAATTTTTATGATACCCTGAAATTGAACTATGTCTTATGTATACCATCTTAGACTTTGAAACTATCTTTTTTAAGTTTTCTGGGTTAAAATGTAGCATTATGAACTAATGTATATGTGTATATATACTATATATATATATATATATGACATAGACCTATCCATTTTAAACTTTTTCCACTTACTACCCCCTTTGCACTTGAGAATTTTTGTGACCCCCAGTATGTAATATATAAAAATCAAGCATTTCCTAATACCCATAAGTAAATTTTAAAGCAAATTTTTAATATTATTGTGACCCCTCACATTTAATTTTGTGACCCTCAAGTGGGAGTTAAGACTCACAGTTTAAGAAGCTGAGACTTAAAACAGGGGTTAGTAATCTTCTTCTGTGAAAGACCAGATAGTAAATATTGTCAGCTTAGCAGACCATGTGGTTTCTGTCACAATGACTCAACTTTACATTCATAGCTTAAAAACAGCCACAGACAACTGGCAAACAAGCAGGCATGGTTACAGCCCAATAAAGCTTTACAAAAGCAGATGATGGACCAGACTTAGCTGAGGGTCATCGTTTGTCAGTCTCTGCTGGAGAAATCTATGCAGTTCTGTACCAAAGTACAGAATATTACAAGAATATTAGCTGCAAGAATATTAGCTTGATATCAATCCGTAAGATCTCCAAACCAAAAGCAGCCCACACCAAAATGTCCAACAATGAGGAAAGTCAATGAAGGGATTGGATCCACAGAATATCAAACTGCAAATGAAAGGATCTATGTGCTATATATGATTACATAAGTGAATCTAAATGACAAAATCTTAAGCAAAAATGTAGCAGGACACAAAGGAATACCTTCTTAGTACATTTGATTTGGCAAAGCTAAATTCAAGTGCCTAGGAGTACATATTTAGATAACAAAACAACTAGAATGGGAACAGGGCCCCAATCTGCTAAATGCAGGCAAAGTGTGTGATAAATGGAGTCCCCATTTTATCCCTGGTTGCACATATTGTTTCCTGAGCATTATCAGAAAGAATAGCTCCTGAGCTACACCAGCACATGTAGCCCACAACCTAAAACAACTACGAAAGTCAAATCAAGCAAACACAGTTGAGGTTACATGAAGAAGATAAAAAGCAATGACCAGGAAGAGGTTCATGACAGGGTTCTGGTGGTTGCCACACCCTGTTCTGACTTAGGTGAGTGACAATTTAATATCCTACAGAAATTGTATAGATAGGTATTTTTGTACAAAGTTCTGTATGTGTGAACATTTCCTTTCTTAAATTTCAAAACGTTTTTGTTTCTTCCTGGCTCTCTATAAAGTGCCTCAGCCATGAGCAGATGTAGGTAATCCGGTGACCGTGTCTCCCTTGAATGAAAGGTGTTGCTCACAGGTTTATTTTCTCTGGGCTATCAGGAGCTTGTCTTGCCCATGAGCTAAGCAGAGGTCAATGGCAAAAGGAACCAATCAGAAACCCATTAGCCAGGGCGCTGTAACCATGCACGGAATATAATTTCTTAGTAGTTCATATGCTTTTTATTTTGCAATTGACAATATACTAATATGCAAACTCTAGAGAAAACGTCTGCTTTGTTCCTATAAGTGAAATCAGACATTGGCGGCATGGTATTCTAGGGTGGTTGGGGTCTGCAGCTGTCTTCCCTCTTTTACGCTGAAAAATATTATGAAATAGAGAAGTGCTATCTTTGATAGTGTCTCCTGGGAATGAAGCACGTGATGAACAGACTTCCACCGTGGAAGAGATGGGTGAGGAGGTTAAGTAAATTTTCTTTGTGTAGTTCCCATTAAACTTCAATCAGAGTTACAGAAAGAAATTTCCTCCAGGCGGCTGTGAATACAGGTATTGGTTTGACTTTAATAAAAGTCATAACTGATCTCTCTGAGGTCTCTCGTGGAATGAGCTCAGCAGAATTCAGGCAGGTCCTTGAGAGGGAAAGCGCCCACTTAAACATCGCATTATCCTAATAATCCCATTCCAGAGCTGCCGTCCCATTATTTTAAAGGTCTTCATTTGCAAATTGTGGTATTTGAAAGTTTTCTTTTTACATTATTGCAGAAAGCTGGCTGGATATTTCTGAGGTCCCTGTACCTATTTACACACCCCAACTCCTGCCAGGCCAGAGGAAGATGGCATTGTGGGTAAACCAGACTGCACCTTGGCTCTCTCCTAGCTTTGATTAAACTACCTATTTAAAGTGACACCTACTTTGGATATCTGACTGGTTTTAATGAAATGTATTAAGAAAAAAGGAAAAAAATTCTCTCACTGCTAAGAATAGACTTGGTCACATTGGGGATTAAGAGGGCATGTTCATAAAACATGTTCTGATATCAAGTCTATCCCATAGCTACCTTTTTAGGCCACATAAGATGTTCAGGTGGACAAGGTACTTACAATCCAATAAGGTGAGCAATTTAAAAATCAGAATCATCATTTCAGGCAATAAAGAATCATGTCTAGATGATGTTTTGGACTGGAAGACAGGTATTATGTGAGTTAACTAACAACTCATTGATGAGAAGAAGTCATTCATGCATATATCTCAGGGAAATGGGTTCCTGGTAGAGGAGAAAGCTATGAGAAGGTCAGAAAAAACTTGAAGTTTCTGGAAGAGGAAGGACAAGAGATAATGTGTGGGAAATGTAGGTGGTGGACAGGTCCTACAGAGCCACGTGGGCCACACTGAGACTTTTAGATTTGATTAGATTTAAAAAAAAAAAGCTCTTTGAAATGAATGCATTTCTTAGGAGAATGTCTGGATTTCATCCTGGGATACAGAGGTCCTTGGGTAGGGTTTTGGGGCTTTGTTGTTGTTGTTGTTTATTTGTTTGTTTGTTTTAGGGTCATACCCAATGATGCTCATGGGTTATTCCTGGCTCTGCACTCAGAAATTGCTCCTGACAGGCACAAGGGACCATATAGGACGCTAGGAGTCGAATCACTGCCAGTCCTGGGTCGGCCGTGTACAAGGCAAACGCCCTACCAAACGCCATACCGCTGGTTGTGCTATCTCTTAGGGCCATCCTTTGGTAGTTTTAAGGGAAATGTAAAGTAGTCTGAATCCTGGCTATGAAATTTGATGGTTACATAACCATGAGTAGGCTCCTGCAGCCCCTCCTCCCAATTCCCTCTGTGGAAGGGAATAACTACACTCATTTTACAGAGTAAGCCTGAGTGGGACGGGCCCCACTCAGCAACCACAAGGAGGAAGCACTTGATAAATGTAAGAAAAATCAGAATTTGAATTGCCCCAGGCTGGGGAAGCCTTCTTTGCAGTAATTGCTCTTTTACAAAGGAGATCAGGCCAGCAGCAACAGAACAAGGGAAAGTCTTAAGTATATTCAAAGATACTGGACACAGTCTGGGTGTGGTGGCTTGGCATAGGTTTTGGTTCCAGCTGTGCTGCTCACTAGCAAAAGAATCTCAGGAAATTGGGGTCTTAGTCTCCAAATCTGTGAAACATCATTCTCTTATCCTAACCATCTCCCTGAGTTCTGAAGTCACCCAGGCCAGGACCATTAGCCAAGAGAGATTAGCACCTGGCTTGTGCCAAGACTTTGCTTTTTATTCCAGGAGCTTAAGTCAATACTGTCTAGGGAAAGAGCTAAGTCTTCACCAATGCTGGGAAATGAAAGAAGGAGCAGGCAGTTCATTCTAAGAGCTAGCTACTGGAATTAAAATAATTAAATTAATTAAAATAATTTTCTTGTTCTGCACTTTACAGTCTTTCTGAGATTTAGAAGTCTTGGATTCTTTGATCAAATGTTCTGTCTCAGGCTGGGAACATAGTTCAAAGGTTAGAGTTCATGCTTTGCATACATGAGTCCGGAGTTCAAACTCTGGCACCACTTGCCCACCCACTACCACCCCCAGCACTTCCAGGTGTAGTTAGTTCTAAAGGTCTCTAACCTGTAACCTAAAGGTCTATAGCTGAACCTGAGCAGCTTTGCATCATCTGGTCTGAGGAGTGAACCATTTGCTGGGTTGACAGAGTATCAAGCCAGTTTTGCAATGTGGGGTGGGTGGGAACTATTTCCACACACAGGGGAGAAATCTTCTGAGGCATTAGGAATCTGAAATTTGGGACACAGCTTATAAAAGGCAGCATCTTTGTATGTAAGTCAGCTGCTTCCAGTTCAGAGCTGTCAGGCCAGGTGGGACTCACAGAAGCCCCTCATCCAGTTTCAAGGCCAACCCCATCTCCTCCTCTTTCCCCAACTTCTTGTTTTCCTAACCCAGTGCTTCTCAATTATTTTCTGTCAAGCCCCCTAGGAAAAAGAAAACATTTTCATGCCCCCCCCCCCGCACAACTGTAAATAGTATCTTTACTAAAAAAAAAAAAAAAAAAAAAAAAAAAAAAAAACTTTAACCTGTAAAACAAAAATATATAAAATAATTTGAGCTGATTTTTAATCAGAGGTGATGTCTGGATTAATGGCTACAATGAGCAAGTTTTGCAACGAATAGCTTTTTGAAGCTGGGTTTGGAGCAGGACACAGCAACTTTCAGCTCCAGAGACATACAGAGACGTAAACACGGGGCTTAGCTTTTTATGAGTGTTTGCTGAGGTCAAACGCCCCTCCTTTACTGAGCCTCGCCCCTCCACCCTGGGGGGGCTGCATCCCACTATTTGAGAAGCACTGCCCTAACCTCTTTTGAGATGTTAAACCCACCTGGATGATGAGACCCACGCACACCAGGTTGGGTGGGCTATTTTGAATAAAGAATAAGAGTCGGCCTGGGGGAAGGAGGAGGGCAGCAAAAAAGTATAGAACCAGAATAGAAGTGAGAAGCTGCTCAGATAGGAAGGTTAGCAGAGAAGCAGCAGAAAGCTCAAAAGAGAGACTGATAGCAGACAGGGCCATGGAATAAAGTAAGCTGACTCCGATGAAACTTTAATTGATTGCTTGTGAATTATGTCTCCTCTGTTATCCTGTGTCTTCAGACCCGTCCGCCTGAGGGGTTAGAAACTCGGTGCCTGGGGCAGCCTCACCCAACATTTGGACTCTATACATTATATTGATATTTAATCTACACACCACCATCAACCTGGATCTCTGAAATGGTGCCCCCCCTTTTTATATGAGTGCTGACTCCCAGCAATGATACAAGCTGCTCATTAACTAGAAGGAGAAAGAATGTGCCCTAGCTCTCTCCTGTTCAAAGAAAAAATTTGTACTGACTGGGAAAAGCATTTGTTCAAGTCTGCAAATCTTTTGGGAAGTAGACTCTACTTCACAGGATAAAAGGCCTGCACTCTGATTTTCTACTGACGATAATTACTAGTCAATTACTCTTTTGTGAAGCCTGTGGCCCAGGAGAGCACCTTGAGAGGAGGATGCCTGCCCAAGTTTGTGCTAGGCCTGTGGCCCCCATGTTCAGAGGACTTGGAAATCAAGCCTTAGTGCTCTAAGAGAAGCAGTAACAAAGCTCCATTTGCAGCTCATGTTAATACCAAATAGAGGTATGACCATTGGGATATACCTAACTTAAAAAAAATAGGTTAAAAATACTCCATCCTAGGCTCCATCCTATGACCTGTGCAAATACCAAGATCTCTAGTTACAGAGGCCTGATTTTATCATCCTTGACTGAGTGGAAAGTTTCCAGACATCACAAAAGAACCTAGGGGAGAGAAAAAGAGCATGTATGGAGCCTGTAGTTATTCCCATGACAATAAACTTCAAGGATGGAGAAACCCTGTATCTCTTAGGCCAAGGGAATTCCCTTTCTAGTCTCCCCAATGTTTACTGTGCCTATGCACACAAAAAAAGCACAAATTAATTTTTTGTTATTGTTGTTGCTTGTTTTCGTTTTTTGTTTCCTTTTGTTTGTTTGTTCTTTTGAGCTTTTTTGTTTTTGTATTCTTGTTTTGTTTTTTCTTTTTCTCTTCCTTAAATTGATATTTATAGCCTCTACAATGGTCCTCAAACTACAGCCCGTGGGCCACATATTGTATTTATTCCCATTTTGTTTCTTCACTTCTAAATAAGATATATGCAGTATGCATAGAAATTTGTTCATAATTTTTGTTTTTACTATAATCTGGCCCTCCAACAGTCTGAAGGACAGTGAACTGGCCCCCTGTTTAAAAAGTTTGAGGACCCCTGCTAGAAGGACTCCTTCTGGTTGTTTTTTTTTTGTTTTTTTTTTTTTTTTTGCTTGTTTGATTTTTGCCCCCCCCCTTTTCTTTTCTTCTAACAACCACATAACTTGAACCATCTTGTTCTGCCTTACAAATTGGAGGAGAAATAATGGAGGGTACCAAGACCAAACAGTTGTATGAACACTGAGTAGAAATAAAAAATGATCAGACTTAAACACCAAATCCAAAGTCAATGACAACAGAATCGATACTCAATCTACAACAAGCTAGACACTGAGGGGACCACTTATACTAGCAGCCCAGCATGCATCCTACTACAAACATGTTAGTAATCATGGTGCTTAAATAAAGATAACAATAACAGAATCGATACCCAATCTACAAGCTAGACACAGAGGGGACCACTTACACTGGCAGCCCAGGTTTGAGATATAAAGGAGGGAGATATGGGGATGCATGCTGGGAACAGGGGTGGAGGGAGGACAACATTGGTGGTGGGAATATAAAGGAGGGAGATATGGGGATGCATGCTGGGAACAGGGGTGGAGGGAGGACAACATTGGTGGTGGGAATGGCCCTGATTCAATCTCACTATGTACCTAAAATATTGCTGTGGAAGATTTGTAATCCACTGTGGTCAAAATAAAAATTATTAAAAATGGGAGAACCCATAAAAAGATAAAAAATCACTTAATATGAAATAAAGACTGAAGTTTATATGGACATATGCTTCTTTGCATTTTGGGTAATATCCACTGGTACTGAGTGCTTATTTCTGCTGTGGTGCTATGCACAAAACCTGGGTTGGCTGCGTGCAAGACAAGCACTTTATCTGCTCTCACATCTTTCCAACTGGTGACTAGTATTTTAATTTGCTGAATTCTGGCATGTACCATGTAAAGCTTTTACAGGTACCATGGCCCTATATAAACATGTGTGATTACTTGAATAAGATCACTTTTCTCTGCTAGACTATGGTTTGGGGTCTCCAGAATCACATATAATTAATGCCATATATTCCAGGCTTCAAAGGGGCTTTACATAGTCTAACTTACTTCAGTTCCAATCACAATTCTATGAAATAGAAATTCTTAGAAGGTTCATAGCCAAGGAAACTAGGTGTCAAAAGTCTTTCTTAGCTTAATAAACTCACTCCCTCTGTAAGTAGGTCTAAACCAGGACTTGGACCCAGGTTTGGGACTCTAGGGAGAGAGTAAAGATGGTGCTCCTATAAACCTTTGTGTACTGCATAAAACAGGAGATGGGTCATTGATAGATAATAATCATAACAATCCTCACAGTGAGACTTGAAATAGTGAATGTAGCTCTAGCTTCTTAAATTGTTGAGTTGTGACCCCATAAGGGGTCATTTGACTGAGTAAGAGTTGTCTCTAATATAAAATTGTGTTTTAAAATTAATTTTCTTATAAAAATTATACATCAATATTTCATTTGTATACTATTTTTAAATACTTATAGACTCTGATCACATAATATTTTTTCCAGCAAAAAGGGGTTGCAGGAGCCAGAGGAATAGCTCAGTGGCTGACCCCAGTTCAATCCCCAAAATCCCATATGGTCCCCTAAGCCAGAAGTGATTTCTGAGTACAGAGGTAGGAATAACCCCTAGCACTGCCAGGTGTGGCCCAAAAATAAACAAAGAAAGAATTTTAATAATAAACCCTGGTACAAACTATTGATGTAGTTCCTGAGGCTGGTATCAGGCCTGAGTTCAGCACAGGAGACTTGGGGACTCATGTCAACTTTCCCCTTTGATGGAACCAAGGCCATCTGATTCCCACATGGGAGTGGGATTTCTTTCCCAGATCCCACAGGTAGAGGCAGCAGCTTTAAGCTGGACTGCATCCAGCTTAGTGAGACCCCTGGTGCCTTGTCTCTAAGTTGCAACTGTGTTGTCTTTACAGTCACGGATGGTCATGTTCAAAGCTTCCATTTGGCAAGTGAGGAGTTCCTAGTCAAAGAAGCCATTGTCATTCCCAACTCAAGCCTGTCCACAGTGATGACTGTTTCCTGGGCCGCTCCTACCCTGTCCCCTGACTACTTTGCAGTGACCTTATCAGCAGCTTTCAACAGTTATAGCCTGAGGCCAGAGTGATGGTGCCAGCGGTAGGGCATCTGCCTTGCACGCACTAACCTAGGATGGACTGTGGTTTGATCTCCCAGCATTCCATATGGTCCCCCAAGCCAGGAACGATTTCTGAGCACATAACCAGGAGTAACCCCCGAGTATCACCGGGTGTGGCCCAAAAACCAAAACCAAAACAAAACAAAATAGTTATAGCTTTTCCTGAAAGGGAGGGTCTTGTTCTCTCCTGTCCAAAAGGTATAGGATGTTACTTATCCAAACATAGTCCTTCATTTGCCTCTGCAGTGATTGTTGCATCACTGGACCTTCTTTTACCACCTGCCTGTGGCTTTTCCAGATAAGCTAGGGCCTGTCTCCAGAGCAAGTATCTGGGTCAAGTTCTAGGTTTCCACACCCACTGGGACCATGTGAGTTGGGTTCCCAGGATAAGAGAGGAGATCAGTTGGAAAGAGTTGAAGAAGTGGCATTATCAAATGTTTCCCTCTAGGCTGTGAAGATGTGTAGTTTATGAAGAAATTCTGTGGCTGTCTCAGTAACTGTGCATCTGCTTGATAAAGAAATGATGGAATAGGAAAAGTTCAACAACTTCCTGAATCCCCCCTGAATAATTAGAAGCTTTAACTACAAATGGCATTGGACTAGCAATATTCAGATAAAAAGTACCTCAGTACTTTCTCAGCAAGTGTCCAGAGGAATCTTGTATTCTGAGAGGGCAGTGGACATGACTGTCTCTGTCACTGATGGATCAATCCATTATCCTTAATCAGCATTTTGCAAATGGTTGGTACTTAGTAATTAGTTGTGGATGGATGGGTGACTCATATCCTTCATTCATGTATAAGACAATAGTTTAGCAGAAGAAACCAGGATACTTTCTAGAAGCAAATAAAAAATAGTAGATTGGGGGCATAAATATACAGACCACATTGAAGTCAGCCTGTGTAGGTCTAGCAAAGGACATAGATGGGGGCTAAAGGAATACAGGATTTGGCTCAAAATTAGAGCCATAGACAAGAGACTGAATATATTTATGCATTAAGATTTCAAATAACATCTTAACTGAACCCCCATCTCCATTTTCTTTATTTTGTTAGTCCAAAACTCTGGTACATTTCTGGTTTCCTTATCTCCTATCCTACATCCAACATACGATTAAATCCTGTTGGATCTATCTTAAAGTCCATCCCCAAAGCACTTCCTTCCCATCATATGCATGGTTTTAAATGAGAGTATATAAAAATACCTGTACTGCACTGAGTTCTTTAGGAGATGAACAATAACAACAAAAATGTCATATAAGTATCAAACAAATTGATAGAAAAAAGTTCAGAAATTTATTGATAACATATGGGGGTGTAGAGAGAAAGTTAGAAGGTGCTTGCCTTGCACCTAGTTTTGAACCTTGGCACTCTATATGGTCTCTCAAAACCCACCAAGAATAATTCCTGAGTGTAGAACTGGGAAAATTCCCTGTGCATAGCTGGGTGTGACCCCAAAACTAAACAAAAATAACACAATGCATGCCTAGGAGATACCCAGAAAAAACAACTTATTTACCCCATAGACTCAGACTTCATCTTTCATTGTTTAGCTAACCCAAATGACAGTGGAAACAGAGAGGAGGAGGGTGGTTAGGGAGGTTACAAATAGACAATGCAAAGGTGTTCAGGTTTTCCTTCACTAGGAGAGTGGAATTAGATTTTCCAGGAGACCCCCTAGAAGGTGTTTACATGTAGAAATTTCTTCCAGTCATTTCTGTTCTGCCTCCAGTTTCCTTCCCATGACATTTATGTTTTGCCAAGGACATTTAGGTTTGGCAGGTTTTGACTTCTCTATATAAGCCATAACATCACTCATCTAGAGTAACTCCTCACCATTTCCCTGTTTCTCCTGGAACCCCTGAGACTTCAGCCCCCTGAAAGCAACTCCCATGGTTCCTTTAAGAACTCCCTACTACTCAGCCTCCTCCAGGACTTCCTTCCCACGTATGCCGAGGTTTCAGTGAGAGAAGTCTTCGCAGTGGTCTAAAGGCCATTCTTTTGCTCCTCAGTTGTCTCCTACCATCCACCCTATTCTTAATCCTGCCAGTTCTTGAACACTATGGCCTGTTCACAGCTCAAGGCTCCTCCAGTGGTTTTTCTTGCTACCTGGTCCTTTCTAGATGCTGAATACCTAGAAAGGTGAATACGAGTGTTATGATCCTACCACAAAAAAATTATGTTCCTAACTCTGCTTTCTTAGATCCCAAGGTGACTCTTCTCTGGCTACATCAGTTTGGCATGCCTAAGAACAAAATTAGCAATGGTGTGATCCAGTCCCTGGAATGGAGGATGTGAATGAAAAATATGTATTGTGTTACTTGAAAACTGTGAAAGGGTGTGAAAGAGTGTGACCCAGAGGAGCCAGAAGATGGTCTGAGTGCCATTGCCACCCTTGCCAGGCAGTGTGTTTCTGGCACTAAGTGGCATTTCAGGAGAGAGTGACCTGGAGAAAACAGATTCAAACTCAGGGCCTGGCTCTATAGAGACAGAGGACATGAACACGAGGAACCCAGAGACAGGAGTGGCAGTCTGAACCCAGCTCCTAGAAAGCCACCGAGGGCACTACAAGGTGGGCCTCTCAGTGGGAAACTGGAAAGAGGCAGTTGGGAGGCAGCTGTGTCATGATGGTCAGAAGGCCTCTGTCCCCCCTCTCTACCTCTCCAGCTCCAGCTGGCCCTCAAAGAGTGTTTTGTTCAACAACATCATTGAGTTATATTGATTGGGGGGTGGGGAGGAGTTAACATTCCCATATAACACTGAGAGTCCCTTTGCTTAAAAATCACAGATTCCAAGAGCTTATTTATTTAGTGTTTATAGTAGGGTTCCAACAAGGCCAGGGATGGGGGGGGGGAACCCTTAAACTTTCTCTGAATACACAAAGGGGCAGTTCCTTCCTCAAAAATATATTCAGATGCCCACACACATGTACCTTCTGGGCCCCACTAAACTAACCTACTCTGGGTGGCTATTAAGTCAAGAGCCCCTGGTAATCCAGGATGTTTTTAAGAGTCCTCAGATGCGAAATGCAAGCGGCATCTAAACACACGAGAGGAGCACCTGCTCAGTGGCAGCTGCCTCCACAGCCCCGGCAGCTGTGCTGGGGGTTGGAGCCGCAGGGCAAGATAGAGATTCGGGAAAACATATGGGAGGTTGCCCCTATGTGCCAGGCCCTGCTTGGCCCAAATGGCAAGGGACTGCAGAAGGAACGACTCCTTCCCTGCCTGCCTCCCAACCTCGGAATCTCTTCCCATCCCTTTCCTTCTAAGAAGGGAAGGGGCCTCCGGTCCTCAGTACAGACAATCCCATCACCAAAGGGCCCAGACAATTAATTACCCACCATCTTGGCGCCGTTTAGCCTTCAATTTTCCTGACTACCACAAGGATTAACTCAATCTGCGAGACTTCACTGGGCCATTTAAGGGAGCATCATAACTCTTTCTGTTCCCCAGAAATTGTAACCCGGACTCGGTTTTGTAATGCTAATTGCCTTATCTTCATAAATTCTCCAGTCTTACATAATTTACCCGCATTGTAGCAGGATTTCCCAAGAATAAAAAAGCAGGTGCCGTCAATGGTAATTTGAATAAGAAAAGACATGTTAAGTGGTTCTTCTCTCACTAGTAATAGAAATTAATTAGCTTTGAGCAGCTTTGGAGGTTTTTGCATTTTTTGCTGTAACCTGTTATGTTTTCTAATTGTATGGAAAGAAGGTTTGATTTGATCACATTATTTGGTGACGGAGAGGCCTCTGTTTGGAGTCAAAGGTACAGAAAGGGTGGCAGCCAGAAGTGTGGGAAGCCCCCGGAGGCGTACAGAGAGCATGGGCTTTGCAATCAGATAAACAGGAGTTCTCTGCCAGGGTGAGCCACAAGTTGGCTCCATGACCCTGGGCAAATCACTTTCTCTCCTACACTTCAGCCTTCTCATCCAGAAGACAGGGGTCACCAACTCCTGCTAGAAGGGAAGGGGGGCTGCTGAGCTGTGGGATCATTCACTCTGCAGATGGACACACTCCGCTTTGGAGTCCAGACACCCCGCTTATTTGTTCTGTGACTTTTCCAATTAGGATGCTGGCAACTTCCAGAACACAGAATGCCATTTCAAGTGGCTTAAGCAGCTCACAGGAAAGCATGAGAGCAGTGCGGCCTGCAGTGTAGTTCAGTGAATGGAACCCTAGCATCGGAGACCTAGGTGCCCTTTCTCACTCACCGTCCTCTGCTGATGCTCATTTGCTTTGCTCCAGGCAAACAGTTTGCCTTGCCTCAAGTTTCCTGGTGTCATAAAAAAAGGAAGTGAGCCCCTCACCACATGCCCAGATGTAAAGACTTCCCTGCAGTGCCTGAGTCAGTTAGTTGAGGTGTCTGCTCTCAGAGCCACACTGACTCTGGGTGAAGATCACTCATGGATTGAGAGATTAATCAGGACTTTTATCTGTGGAGCTGAGATAGGACCTTTTTCCCTTGAACCATGAAGACACTGCTCAGGTTAGATACATCATACTGTAGCTTTATCTACAGTGATCAAGATAAGTTATTTTCTGAATTTTGCTTCCTGATTTGTAAAATGGGAACAATCAAACTTTCACCTCCTTACATAGTTGTGATGATTCTGTAGTGCAGATCTAGAGCATAGGAGGGCCTTCATACATTCTTTTTTTTTCCTTCTGACCATCTTTTCCCTTTCCTTGAAATTCTATTCTCGATTACATTGAAAAAAAGTCTCTTGCAAGTTGCTCAAAGAAATTCTGGTTTGGGGCAAGACGAAAAGCAAAGGAGGAGACAAAAAAAGAAAATGAAAAGGTTTTATGGAATATATTCTCTAAGACAGCACCTTTTTAATCCCAAGAAAACTTTCATTAAAATTTGATTATGATGATAGAAAAAAGAAAGCACTATTTACAAAAAGACATCAACCATGTGGAGAAAATATTCAATGGTTATCTGATGTCTTTGCATACTTAAACTAGCAAGTGTCACAAAATCTACCCAACAACTTTTCTGGGATGGTTTTAGCCCGTGTTCCAACTCAAATCAGAAGCCAGTTGGCTCGTGGTCTCTTCCTTCATTTATCAGAGTCTGAGAGAAAGGATTTAAACTATTTCAATCAACTTTTTGAAGTCCCTTCCTATACAACTTTCAAAAACAACAAGCAAACAAATAAAACATAGTACCAGAGAGATAATACAGGAATTAAACCACTTGCTTAGCTGACCCTGTTTGTTTCTCTAGTACCACATCTGGGCCCCTGAATACTGCTGGGAATGATCCCTGAGTCTAGAGCCAGGAATAGCCCTTGAATAGCCCCAGGTGTGGCCCCATTACTCAAAAAATATATTTAGAACAAACTAAAATAAACCACCCAAGCTGTGCTTATCACAGCTTATAAAATTTAAGCTCTGACTATTCTCTGTAATAAATCATGCATTTTGTTTTATTTTGTTCTAGTTAGTGGGACTAGGGGTCAAACCCAAAGTCTCACATATGCACTCTAGCTCTGAGCTGCATCTCCTGCAAAGTCATATATTTTATATGTAAGAGCCAGATTGACTGAAAGGAAAAGGAAAGGAAAGAATACACTGAGCTCTTTCTCTTCCAGTGAGCATATGAAAGCTGCTGAGACTAAATTAATAGCAGATAAATTAGACTT
The DNA here is from genome assembly GCF_024139225.1 of Suncus etruscus. Classification (NCBI taxonomy): domain Eukaryota; kingdom Metazoa; phylum Chordata; class Mammalia; order Eulipotyphla; family Soricidae; genus Suncus; species Suncus etruscus. Next base: position 39,235,305 of record NC_064853.1, read on the forward strand.
CAAGATATAAAATATTATCAGAGATAAAGAGGGATATTCCATTTATTAGAAAGACATGGCCATCATAAATGTGTATCCTCTATAATGGATTCTTAAAAGAAATGAAGCAAATAGAACAGCTACTATCAGTAATTAATATTAGACTTCTCAAAGAGTGAATGAGGATATAGAAAATGTGAACAGTATCAACAACTTTCCCTAACTTTATAGAACACTATAAAGGATGTCTAGCATGCAGGATATACATTCTTTTCAAGTAGATAAAATATTCATCAAGGTAGGCCACATACTCAGCCATAAAATATGTTTCAATACATTTCAAAAGATTGAGTGTGTTCTTAGTGTGTTCTTTGACAACAATGTACTTAAATTAAAATTTGATAACATTAAGATATCTAGGAATGCTCCAAATAATTGGAGATTAAACAATGCGCTTCTAGATCACTAATACATCAAAGAATAAATCACAAAGGAAATTGTAAAATATTTAGAACCTAATGATAATAAGAGGATAAAATATTAAATCCTCTTAGGTATAGTCAAAGCAATACTCAGAAGGAACTCTGTATGTGATTTTTCATGCTTACACTAAAAAATATTTAAAATAAGTTCTGCTTTAAAAATCTAGAAAAACTTAAAAGAAGGAAATAAGTTAAACCTAAACAGAAAAAGGCAAGGAAAAATAAAATTAATAAAAATTAAATAGAATCTTTAAAAAGATGAATAAAATTGAAAACCTATCAAAGAGAAAGAAGGACATGATATAAGGAGCAAGATGAAGAGATATCATTACAGATGCTATATAAAATAATACAATATTTTGCCAATAAGTTTACAACATAGATTTAATTAATTTCTTAACAATACACAAAACATCATTTATAAAATGGGCACAAAATAAGTACATTTTTGGTAAAAATGCTTTTAAAATTATTTGAATTTATCACTATTTTTTTCCAACAAGAAAGGTCTACGTCCAGAGGTTGCCCTGGGCTCTATCTCTCAGACAACTAAGAAATAAATAGCATCAACCACACAAATTCTCTCCTAAAATAGAGAGCCTTCCCTGACTCATTTGATAAAGTCAAGATAACTCTGATATTCAAACCAGACAGAAGTAATTCGCCACATTACCAAGAAGAGAGAAAAAGAAATCTTAATATATGCAAAAAATCATTTGAGACATCCAGTACCCGTTCAGCCCACAGAAAATTTTTCTCAATCTGATCAGGAGCAGAATGAACAATAGCAACAGTTTCAACAAGAACAACAACAAAGACTTATGACTAATAACATATTTAGTAGGTGAACAATTTTCACTTAATATTGGGAATAAGACAAGGAAGCTGGGTCTCTGGGTCTCAACACTTACATAAAATTGTGTTGGAGGTTTTAGCCAATAAAATTAGAATGAAGAGAAGAAAGAATATTAGAAAAGAGTAAATAACAATTTTTATTCACAAATTCTATCACTATGTAGACACTAAACTCTAATATAAAAATTTAAAAACTATTTTAACTAAGGCATTAATTTAGCAAGAACACCAGCATGCAAGATTAACATACACAAATCAATTATATTTCTATATTCAAGGAGAAAACTATCAGACATTTTTATTTACACTAGCATAAACATTAAATATTTAGGAGTAAATTTAACAAAGGATATTCAAGACCTTCACATTTAAAACACAAAAATATTTTTAAAGAATATTTAAATATTCCATTTAAAAATATACAAAAGGCCTACATAAGAGAAACTTTATAACCAGGTTTATAAATTGATAGTATTACCTTTGTTGATAGTGATTCTTTCTCTATAGTATATAGATTCAAAGTAATCTTAATTATAAATTAAATAAGTTATTAAAAAACTGTCGGGGTGCAGGGCGCTGGGAGGCTGGGGGACACACACAAAAAAAACCTGTCAAGTTGACTCTAAATTATATATAAAATCATAAAAGACCTAGAATCGTGAAAGCAATCTTGAAGTATAGAAAAATTGAAGAATTTAACCTGATGCCAAGATTTACTAAAAAACCCATCAAGAATATAGTATGGAGGGCTGAGTGATAGCAGAGCAATAAGGAGTTTGCCTTGCACTCAGCTAATCCAGGACAGACCTGATTCAATTCCTAGCATTCCATTTGGTCCTCTGAGTCTGCCAGGAGCGATTTCTGAGTGAAAAGCCAGGAGTAACCCCTCAGGGCTGCCGAGTGTGGCCCCAACCACCCCACCACCCCCCACCAAGAATATAGTAGAATATAGTGTGGAGATAAGGATAGACTGGTTAATGGAACAAAATAGAGTTCAAAAATAGACCCAGATATGTACAATAATTAAAATTATAAGCATTAGCATCAAAGCAATTCAAGGTGAAAATGATGTTTGAAAATAAATTTGGGGAGGAGTATGAAAGTTGAATTTCAACTCCTAACGGAGGCTGTATACAAAACTTAATAGATTATAGGTCTTATTTTGTTTGTTTAATTTTTTGTTTGGTTTTGGTTTTGGAACCACCCACTTGGTGGTGCTCAGGGACTCTTCCTGGCTCTGTACTCAAGAATGTCTTCTGGCAGTGTTGGGAGACCATATGTGCTACCTGGGATTCCTACCTGCGAGGGCGGGATACTAAGCAAAGGTCTTAAATCCTGTACTATCATTTTTGGCCAAGGTATTATAAATCGTAAGGCATCTAAAAGAGAACTTTAAATAAATCTTTGTGACATTGGGGTTAGAATATATTATAACATATAAATAACTCATTATAAAACAATTTATAATTTAGACTATAAAATTTCAAACTTCTGCTCTGCATTACTGAAATAAAATTATAAGCTATTAGACTAAAAGAAAACATTCTCAATACATTGTTAGTATAAAAAGTCCTAGAAATCAATTATAAAAGTAATAATTGGTCTAGAGATATGACTCAGTGGACCACTCATGCATTGCATGGATAAAACTCTGGGTTCAATCCCCTGCATACAAAAAAAAAACACGAAACAAAACAAAGCAAAACATCCCATCAATGTTTGAACATAAACCTCAGAAAAGAATATAAACAGATGAAGGTAAGTATATAAAAATTGCTCAATGTAATTAGTCATTAATTACAAAAATAACAAAAGTAACTTTTTGTTTATTTGTATTTGAACCACTCTTGGCAGTTCTCGGGGATTATGCTTGTCTCTGCACACTGACTGCAATTACTCCTGATAGTGCTCAAGGGACCATATGAGATGCCAGGGATTGAACCCAGATAGGCACATGCAAAGCAAGTACTCTACCTGCTGTTTATTGTTTTGGCCCTTAAGAAGTAACTTTTAATGTTTTAAAGCCCCAATGTGATGTTTTTTGATAACAAATAAATGGATATAATTGTTGTGTATGTAAACATTTTTATGGGTTTATTATGTTACTGACCCTACCCTGATTGTTTTTTGTGCCCTACCCTAGGGTGTGACCTGGCATTCTGCTCCCACCCTAGGGTGGTACCTGATTCTGCTCCTACCATTGGGTGGTATCTGCTCCCACCATTGGGTAGTACCTGATTCTGGGGCATAAAAGCAAGGGTCTGTGGAAGGTGGGGGCTTTTCTCCTGGAGCCTAGTCTTAGGCCTTTTGGCTTTGGCCTAGTCACAGAACAAAGAGCTGTTTTCTTCGGAAGCCTGACTGCCTGTTGGCTTTCTTCCCGCCGCATTCACCTCGGAACCGCCGGCTGAACAGGATAACAGACGCGTGGTCCGAGCTGGAGGAGAAAGGCCTCATCCTCCATCCCTCCATCAGTCAACCTCATCAGGGGCTAATTTGCAACATATAATTACAAAGACAAAAAAATACTTAATTTTGACAAGATGTGGAGACTCCAGAATCCATATTGCTGATGTTGAAACATGTAAAATGGAGAGCTATTTGGTAATAGTTATATAACGACCATGTGATACAATTATTATACTCCTGAGTAGCTACCCTAAAGAAATAAAAAATATCTGCAAAAAAATGTTCTGTATATAAATGTCCTAAGCATCATTCTAAATAGGTCCAAACTGAAATCAATCCACATATCTAGCACAAAGAGTTTTGTCTTTCATGCTTCTGCCTTGCACACAGCCAACCCAGGTTTGATCCCCAGAATCCCATATAGTCCCCCAAGCACTACCAGGAGTAACTCCTGAGTATAGCTGGTTATGGACAAAAAAAAAAAGATAATTTAATAACTAAATTGTGGCATAGTCACACAATTGTCTCTACCCAGTTATAAATAAGATTGAACTATTGATACATTTCAATATAAATTAATCTCAAAAATGTATTGTGTCAAAGAATCCTCATACAAAATTAATTTCTGGTCAGAGAAATCAAGTGTTGCATGCAAGTAAAGATTTACTGAATGAGAAAATCAGAAAAATTTTAGTGGCAGATAGGATCTGTAGTATTTTCATGGATATAACATATATCACTGAATAATGTTATGATCACATAATCATCCTCTCCTGTTTTTAAATAATACTGGCACAATTACAAAAACAAACAAACTCTCACATACTGGTTGCATCCCACTATTTTGCAAAAAAATAATTGGCATAAACTTTGCTATGATTATACAGGAAATGTGACATACATTTACAAAACATCTCAAACTTTATAATAAGAATCCAGGTGGTTCACTGTGAGTTTTAGCTAAAAAAAATGGTCTGAGTATAAGAACACATTTGAGGTAGTATAGAGTTAATTCTCAAAGCACAGGAGCTTGTTCTGTTGGCCAGGAAGGAGATGAATGGTGAAACTTAGAATGCAGCCAGAACAGTCAATGTTAAAGATACTGAGGAGGCCATATAGATGGATTTTGGTGATTGGAGGAAGGGGTATATTGGATCAATTAGACTTTTGCTCACATTAATGGAGAGAAGAAGCACAGTAGAGTACCCAGTTTGTTAAGACAAGAACATAAGAATCAAGAGTAAAATATTCTAGGATAGAACTCTGGTCAAGTCTCTTGCCTACTCATTTTCCTTTGTGTAGCCTTCTATCCACAAAATCCTGTTCTGGCCTCTTAGATACAAGAGGCCCTATGTGATCTGAACCTTGCTGATTTCTCCCTAACTTACACCCCGACATACTTTTCTTCCCTTGAATTCTGGGCAACATTGAGAACTTGCAGAAATATTATGACTTTTCATAATTTGACTTAGTGGAACTTCTTCTTGGAAAGTCCCTGCACTTGAGTGACGTACCAATTCTTTCTTTGAGAAACAATCCTAGACAATATGTGCATAACTCTAGTAGAGGAATTTCTTGCTACAATATTTGTTTTATACATTTTTCTCAACACTGTGTGAAGACCACCTGGAGAGTCAGTTTTTCCTTATTTAATTCTTTATATCAAGTGTCAATAAAGTTCAAAGAATACCTGTCCCCTAGAAAAAGAGACTTCTATGGAATGTGCTTGAAGAAAGAAGGATACTTCTAAAGTCCAGGACTTTTTCATAACAATGTCACTAATAACATAAAGTTGAAACCAAGGTAATGAGATTTCACTGGGCTATATTAGACACAAAGAAAGTGAATAAGAATATTTTCTGGGGCTGGAGCATTAGCACAGCAGTACGGCGTTTGCCTTAAACATAGCTGACCTGGAACAAACCCAGATTCAATTCCCCGCATCCCAGATAGTCCCCTGAACCTGATAGGAGCAATTTCTGAGTGCAGAGTCAAAAGTAACCCTGAGCACCACCGGGTGTGGCCCCAGATAAGTTTTTTTAAAGAATATTTTCTTTCCTGAAAGCTGTTGATAAGTGTGGATGAAATTTTATTCTACCTCCTCTGTTTCTCCTTGGGATCATCTCTTGCCTGACTATTAGAATAATCATCCAGGACTCCCTTTCTCAATCCATCTTAGACTTTGACCACTAGCTTGATCTTTCACTAATACAGATTTTTCTTTTTTGGTTTTTGGGTCACACCCGGAGGTGTTCAGGGATTACTCCTGGCTCTGAGGCTCAGAAGTTGCTCCTGAAAGGCTGGGGGACCATATGGGATGCCTGAATTTGAACTGGGGTCCATCCTGTGTTGGCCACATACAAGGCAAATGCCTTACTGCTCTATCACTCTAGCTGTAACTACTACAGATCTTATCATGTCACCCCCCCCCCATTAAATGTTTCTACTAATATCCTAAAGGAGAAAACTAAGCTTCTTTCAGTGGTGGGGAAAGTAGGCATTGTAGATTATAAGACAGCAGTGCTGCCAGGATTCAATAGCAAAATTGCAAGATCTCACTTGGCATATATGGGACATCTGATATTTGGCCTTCTGACCATATGTTTTGCAAATTTGTAAGCAGGTGCTTTAAACTATAGAGCTCTTCCTCTGGGTCCAAGCCCAAACTTTCCAACATGATCTAAAGACTTTCATGTTGAAGACCACTTCTCTCTTTGTTGCCTGACTTTCTGAATTGCTATGTATATTCTGATGGGAAATGTATTCAATACTCAGAAACAGTTTCCAGCTTCTGGTAATACTCAGAGAGCTGTGAATGTGTTGTTGGGTATCAAACTCAGGCCTCCTGCATGTAAAACATTCACTCAGTTTATTGAATTATCTATTTAGCCCCCTTGGGCTAAATTCTTTTTAGCTGCTGTATGGTCTGTCCCTTTATTGTTTGCAAAGATCCAGCTCATCTGTAGATTTGGTCACCTCCTGGAGCACAGGGTGGAATAGTCCCATCACCTGCAAGGTGGCTGTGAGGATTCCAGATGGAGGGAATGTGCTCATGTGCTTGGCTCAGTTATCAGGAAGACCCCTGGACTCAGCTGCTCTGAGGCACATCATGTGAGTCATTGTTTCTGGAAGGGAACTCCCCTTATCTCCAAGACCCACTCAACTGAAGTTCTCAAAAAATAATTTAGTCCCCCAGGAACTTCCTGTAATTCCTCTCCCCGCAAAAAAAAAAAAAAAAAAAAAAAAAAAAAAAAGTTCCCTAGCTTTGCAGCAATCAGCACCATGGACAGAGGCTGAACCTCTGACCCCGGCAGGCCTCCTAGGGCCTCTTTCTCTTTGAGTCAGGGCAAAGTGCCCTGAAGTGCCTGGACCACAGCAGTGATCTGGCTGCCTGGGCCAGGCAGGGGTGGGGGGGGGCAGCATCCACCTTTTCCATGGATTCCTCTGAGCACTTTGAATTTCATTAGGGCAATTATTTCAAATGGAATTAAAAGGGTTTAAAATTAGACCCTAAACTCTTAACAATTAGTGACGCAGCGACCTGCCATCCTCAGAGCCACAATAGACCTGTGTGGATTGGTGCGTGAGCACAATGCCAGTCTCCAGATTTGCATGCACTATTACAATAAACGGCTTTTAATAAAATGAATATTCTTAATTACTGCTGCATTAATAAGCTGCAAATTAGTCATCATTAAAGTCCCCACGGTCCCTCTCCACCTCTCTGAGAGCCACTGTGGCTGCATCAGCACAGCCATCTGCAAGCCCTCAGCTTTCCCACTGCATCTCAGGAGGTGGCCTTGGAAGGATTCACACCATGTTGGCTTCAGGTCAAAGGTTGGAACTCAGGTCAGGTTTCCCGGATCTTTCTTGCAGCACCCTTTAGGCTGCCTGTGTTCTCAAGGCCTGGACAGCAATGAGCCAGCTTAAGAGCTGCAAATATTTGGACCACATCTTGTTCTCACTCCATTATCCATCCATTGATTTACTTGTTGGCTACCACATCAGCGAGCTTCAGCGAGTTCTCCAGAAATTGGGAGCATGCAGATATGAACATGCCTGAACCAAGTTCTTACACCTGAGGGTGTCCTAGCATAAAGGAAGCCATAGGAGATGGTTATTAGGGATGGGAATGCTGGACTCTTATATCTAGAGTTTCTCCCATAGTCTCTGTGAGATCTTGAACTACTCACCTGATCTCCTGAGCCTCAATTTTCCCAGTCTGCATACGAGATATCAGTCGAGGCCAGAACTTTTTTTTAACCAAGAGCCAGAGGACTTTTCAGACTCAATGAGACCTATGGTCTCACAGCACTAAGAAGGTGGCAGGGAGCAAATCAAGCACAAGGCTATAAGTGAGCAAGAAAGTCCCAAGGACAATAGGCTTCTCGGAATCCATAAAAAGCCAATTCTTATCCTGGGATTTTTAGAAGAAACTTGGGGAAAATGTCCATAAAGTCCATAAAACCAAATGTCATGATCTTTTTTCTTGGCAGATGACTGATATAAATACAATCAAATGTTTTTCTTACCTATTCTATATCATACCACTTGTGCATACTCTATGGAATGCACAGGCCTCTAAGAGAATAGATTCTAACCATGAAACCTGTGAGTGTTCTCTGAGGGTAAAGTTAGCAGAAATGGTGATGGATCTTGTGATGAGGGAATTGTACTAGATTGAACAGATGGATCTTTAGTCCTGTCCCAAATGTGCTTAAGCACATGAGACAGAGGGAAAGTAGAAGATGACCTAGAAGAAAAGAAGGCAAAGACTGGATGATTCCCAAGAGCCTAAAAATTGAAGCCACCAGAAGTTAGAGAGGCAAGGTCAATTCTCCCCTGCAGCATCCAAAGGATATGCAGTCTAGCCTGCAATGACATTTCTAACCCATAAAACAGATCTTTAACTTTGAGCTTCCAGAGCTCTGGAAGTATAAATCTTTGTGGCTATTTTTTGGAGATAGAAACCACCCATAGCCAGAGATTTCAGGGCTTATTCCTGGTTCTGCACTCAGGGATCACTTCTGGAGGGCCTGGGGACCATATGGGGTGCTGGGGATTGAAACTGGGTTATCTACATGCAAGACAAGCACCTTACCCACTATATTATCTCTCCAGCTCCAGGTTTGTGACTATTTATTACAGCCATCATAAGAAATTAGTACATGCAGACCTCACACTTTAGATGAGATGCTTTGGCTAAAAGGAAAAATAATGGCAATGATCCTTTTTTTACATGAATTCATACACTATGGCTTACAATAATGAAACACTTCTGTATCCATAGCCCCATGAGGAAGATCTTAGTACCTTTATTTCATAAGGGGAAAGCTAGACTCTGAATTGTAAAATGCATGTCCCAAGTAACTCTCAGAGCCCAAACTCAAGCCAAGACCTTTTGATTTCAAGTCTTCACTGCAGTCTAATTTATAAATTGTGCTAAATACACTCACTACAATAAAACAAAGACTAAACAAAGAGAGTTTGAAGTTAAACAGCAGTTAGTCCCTTAGGAATAGAATGTTATTGCTTGGGTTCCCCAGTAATTCTTTGCTCAACTCCAGGCTAAAAGAGGGCTGTTGTATAACCAGAATGAGATAGCTAATGAATCTCATCCAATTGTAGTTCTACCTGGGAACCAGAAGATCTACTGGGAGGCAAAGATCACACAGGGTCCTGGGCTTTTGTGTGTCCTGTAGATAATTCTTTGATTTATTTTTTCAAACCATTTGTGAAAATTCCAAGCAGCATTGTGGTAAATACTATGGAAGGACTATTTCCTACCAGGTGGTCAGAATTCTTTCCTCCACTCCATAAATGATAAAATAGATATGTTCACACCTCCATGTAAGCTAGAGCAATGTGGAGAGAACCATACAAAAGTCCTCCTTGCTAAAATGCCTGTGATGACTGTGATCAAGTTTGCAACCAGAATCATATCGGCTCTAGCAGGGCAGGCAATTCTTTCCCTCTAAACTTTTATTTATTGCAAAAGTCCAAATGAGTACCTCACCTCCGGATTCTCAGAAGACCACAAACATTGATCCAACAACCCATGCTAGGAAAGGATAATGTATACAATTTATTATACATTTAATTCAAACACATTTATTTCCAGCAATCACAAGTGATATATAGTGTGGTAACCCAAAGTTGGAGGACTTATACCACCTGGTTTCAAGATTTATTAAAGAGCAACAGTAATCAAGATAATATGTTATTTACATAGGATATAAAGGTTAATCAATGAGACAATACAGTTGAGAAACACACACGGATATTTTGCTGATTTTTGACAAAGATGCCAAAGTGAGTCAGAAAGGAAAAGATAGTCTCTTAACAAATAGTAATGGAATAGTCATATGGGGGAAATGTAAAAAAAAATCTTGACACCTCTTCCTTCATACCATACAAAGAAAAATAAACTTGAGTGGACTATAGGCCCAAACATATACTCTAAAACTATAGCCTATATAACCAAGTGGAAAAGTACTTTGTCCTTCATTTTATATATGGTATCAGTCAGGATTCTCCAGAGAAACAGACTAACAGGAGATACACCAATGAGGAGACTTATTGTGGGAACCGGCTTCTATGATCAAGGGAGTACTGGAGTACCACTATCTGTAAGCTTGACAGCCAGAGAAGTTGGGAGAAAAATTCAGCTGAGTCCAAAGGTCTATGAATCAGGAGCCTTGGTATAAATTCAAGGGTCAGGGACAGGAAGAAAGAGGAAATTTACCTTCCTTTATGCACACATCTCCATTGGATTTCACTCACCCACACTGAGGAAAGGGAAGTCTTTACTCAGTTTACTGAATATAATGCTAATCTTTTCTACAAACACTCAGACAGGAGTATCATTTCACCATATAACACAAGACTTAAATTCAGAACATATAAAAGCTCTAGCAACACTGAGAAGTGAAGTCAGTTCACAACAGGACAAATAGTTAATCAGTCATGTCACAAAAAACTATAGATATGATATATAAACTTATTTTTAAAAGCATTAATATTGTGTCACCAAGTAAATGCAAACTAAAATCTCCATGAAGTACTACTTCATATTCAAGAAAAATGTCTGGTGACAGAGACTTGTGCACAGATATGCAGAGCAGCTGGATTCAAATAGCCCCCAACTGAAATAACCCGAATGTCCACCCAAAATGGAATGGAAGAAATGTGGTGCATTCATTCCATAGAATACTACTAAGCAATGAAACTCAAGGTGGAACCAGTACATTCTGAGATGAATGAGATGCAGAACACATACTGTGTGAACCCATGTGCCTGACATCCCAGAGTAGACAGAATTAATCTATAAGGATGGAAATCACACCTACAGCTGCCTGAGGAGGAAAATGGGGGAAGCAATGACTAGAAAGGGGGCATTAAAGCACTTATCAGGGAAATGAAATCACAATGGTGTGGTGTTTGCACAGGTATTTGACAAACTTCAAATGGGTTCATTTATTGCAGATAATTCAGAATCTCGATAAAATTTATTTTTAAAATACACACATATGTGAGATTCTTATCAATATTCTCCAGATCTTCCCAGAACATAGCTGGTTAAAAACTCACTCTGGACAGTTGGTCCTTTTTGTGTATGTTGGTCATATTTCAGGGTCCCCATCCTGAATGCTGAATGCAAGTGCCTCCACTCCACACCTGCCACTATTTCTGAAAACTCAATCTCACTCATTCATTCATTCATTCACTCACTCACTCACTCACAGGCATTCAGGCTACTACCTTCAGATCCCACTCCCACTGCGGGCTCAGGAAGGACTGACAGCATTTGATTTTTTTAATTTTTTTAATTTTATTTCATGTTAGATACCATGGTAGGGTTTCTTGCATAAATCATTCCAGCACCAATCTCTCCTTCCCTCACTAGTGTTCCTCACCCCATCCTCCCCTCACTACCATTCTCTTCTCCCTCACTCCACCCTCCCTCTTTCTTTTCTTCTCTCCACCAGTGTCTCTTATCACACTCTACCCTCCCACCATTCACATATCCCTTCCCTCTCAACCCCGACCCTGGTTTTCAGTTTTCTACTAAAGACTATTTCTCAGATTTTGTTGCCTTTGGACATTTGTTATTCCCCTACTGTTTTTTGTGCTCTACATATGAGAGAGATAATTCTGTGTCTATTACTCTTCTTTTGACTAAATTTACTCAGTTTGATACTCTCCAAATACATCCATGTAGCAGCAAAATCAATGATTGCATCTTTTCTTAAAGCCAAGTAGTATTCCATCGAGTATATGCACCTTCATTGCTTTATCCATCCATTTGTTCTTGAACACTAGGGTGGTTCCAAGATGTTGGCAACTGAGAATAGTGTTGCAGTGAACATAGGGGACAGCTTTATTTTTTAAATACCTAAGTTCTATAGGACAATTAGAGCCACTGAAAGTCAGTAGTCTACTAGGAAAATTTGATTTAGTCCTGATTTTTCAAGAACACTGGCATGAAACACTTCCCTGCTTTGAGGTTCTGCTATTTTGCCTTTTCCCTCTGCTATTACTTGGAAGTGCCAGTGAAAAGCAGATGTCAGGGTTCTGTCTTTGCAGATCATCTACCTTGCACTCATACATGACAGGCTGTTCAGTGGAGGAGCTTGGAACTCATAGAAGGAGGTGTTCTTATCTGGATAAGGGAGAGGCAGTATGTGGACATGGTACCTGGAAAAACTGAGACGTAAACAATATTTTGATGGTTCCGGGAGAGGGAGAGGCTCTCAGGATCATGCATGCAATATGATGGCAGCCCACTGGTCTTCCCTTTTATCCCGTCCTTATCTAGAACATCAACCTTCTCATAGAGTACATAGAACCCTTTCTAGAGAATGGTCTGCTGGGGGGGGGGTTGCCACTACCAGAGCTCCTACCGCACTGACCAACACAACTTATCACACTGACCTACTTCAAGGTGTAGCACAGCTGAGCTCACCCTGCCCCTGTTTTCATTCCACTTCTCTTCTCTCCTCCTATCATGTCTTCTCATCTATGATTAAAGAAAGACTCATTCTCCAAAAATCAGCTCCAATGGTGCCTTATTCTTGCAGGCCCCTGCTTCTTCCATATAATACCGAGGCCCTTTACTATTCCCATATCTGCATTTCATCCTACTTCAGGTTATTTGCCTCAGTTGGCTTTGTCCTCTGATTCTGAACTTGCTGCCCCCAGACCAAGCAATCTAATAGAGCAGGAAGTGTGTCTGTCATAGCTTTATCTCCAGGGCCCAGCCACTAGGATGAGGCTGTGCTGTGAGTTGTGGTTGAAAGACCCTTAAGAACTACTGCCCACAGCTCAGTGCACCACTCCCTCCTTCACTGGGCTGATCCAGACCCAGTGTCCCAGTAACCAGCCTTTCTCAGGAGGTGCTTACAGAATAATCCCCTCACCCTCCTCTCATCTTTTTCTCCTTCCAGTGGAACTAGACCCCTCAAAAATGTCAGTTTATTAGTTCATGGCTTGATCTTTGCTCCCCTTAAGCAGAGCAGCATCTAAAGTGAATATTGATGACTTTACAAAGCTCGGTGTTTGGTATTCACTGAAAACCATTGTGTATTCCCTAAATAGTTCGTTTTGTTTTCAAAAGTTCTAAAAAACTCCCTGTATTGAAATGCATGTTGTTGCATCGATTTTTCTAAAATACACCTTGTTATCTTTTCTTTGGTAATTGGTGACTGGTAATGACTTTGGCAATTTAACATGTTCTTGCAGACACTTTTCCCATTCCCCTTGATAACTGAAGTCAGGAGCGAGGGCCTGTCTGTCAATCTCTGATGCCTGTCAGCCCTAATGATTGACGGCTTTTGGTCCCACAATAGAGACCATTTTTGCAGCCCCCGTTCTGTTATTTTCCCCTCCTTTAATACTTGTGGGGGATGGTGTTTGCTTTATAATCTACGTTTAAAATCCAACTTGGAATGAGGCCAGCTCCAGAGAAATTATCACAATGTCTTGTTAGCTTTGCATCAGGAAAATTCTCCAGAGGGTTCCTTAAGCTATGATTCCACCTTCTGAAATTACCTCCGCTCAAAAATCTAAGCTTCAGTCTTCCTCCTGATCCCTTCAAATTCCTGATGAAAGGCCAAGGGTCTGCCCAGCCATGTTTTAATGGAGGGCAAAGGCAGGGCACAGGGCCATCACTCTTTCCCTCCCCGGGCTCCAAGTCTAAGCCCCCACATAATTAATGAGGGTTTGAGCATCAGAGATCAGCAGAAAAGAAGAAACTGAGGTCTACTGGGCATCTTTAGTCTTCCCAAACCAGAGCAAACAAAGGTCTTTCCCAAAGCAGTTAACATGGGGAGTAGAGCCACTTCAAGGCCAGGGTGTGATGTGGAATTAGAAGCCACAACTTTATGGAGCAGTTGAGCATCAGATGTGTGGCATCACCTCTCTGTGGTGGTGAAGAGTTTGGGTTTTATAGCTCCATTTGAGGCTTTTCCCTAGAAAAGGGCCTCCTGCCAAGCTCCCAACTATTCTCCAAGTTGGAAGAAGCCATGTCTCCTCTGTCCTTGGCTCTTTGGAGACTGGTGATGTGGGCAGAAAGATCATCCACCCTCATATCATGACTCTTTAGGGGGTGGAGGTGGAACAGGTTTATGAGCACCCACACAGGCTGCTCTGGGAAGGAAGGAGAGAACAATCAGATTTTAGGCATCAAAAAGGAGGGTGTCACTTGTGTCAAACAGAAGCAAAGCTATACTCAGAACTCATTGAAGCAGCTCCAAAGATAACCCAATTCTGACTCAGCCATAGAAAGAACTTCCAGGGGTTAATTCTGCTGACCTCTTCCAGGCCAGCCCTACCCCAACTATACCTGTTCCCCCAATCTTCCTACAGCCCATATTTATTGGGTTGAAACAGATTCCAAAGAAATGATCCACTTTGTGAAAAATATCTCAAAATTAAGTATATTTTCCTTCTTAGCTTTCTACTGCAGATAAAACACTATCTACATTGTTGTTTCCAAGCTTACTGTCTGGAAGCTCTTAAAGGAAGTGGGTATCTTCTTAGCCCCCATTTCTGCCTGCATGAGACCCAAGCTCTTAGAGCTATAAGAATAATAGCATCTACTCATTATGTAGTAAGTTCCACATGATCAGCATGACCAATGTCTCAGTCTTTATCAATTGAGCAGGAAAGTGGCCTGGGTAGGATAACCAGCCCTCCTTCAAGATACCTATGTCCTAATTTGCCAAATCTGTGAACAGGCACCTTATGTGACAAATGGTTAGGGACCCCTTAGCAGATGGAACTTGATCACTGATCTTGAAATGGGGGATATTTCTTTTTGTCTGGGTAGGCTCAAAGTCACTTCATTGATCCTAACAAGAGAGAAGATGGCCTTACCTAGATGATGATGATGTTCTAAGGGAGCAGAGGTGAAGCCACAAGTTGATTTAGGATGCTAGAGAGGCCAGAGAAGTCCCCCCACAGAATATGCTGGCACCTAAATTTTAGCCCTATGAAGCCTATTTTTGGTGTTGTTTAAGTTGTATAACAGAGCCATGTCACTGGGTCTATGACAGCAATAGGAACTTCTGAGACACCCCCTTTGCCTCACTTTTACTCTTCAAATGCAATGGCCAAGATTCAACAAAATTGTGTAATTTTGCTCAGAATTGGTTTGCTTCAAAATATCCGAGTCTGTATTCAGTGCTTAAATGACCTGATTATAAAACCCATGACCTTAGCCAACCAACTATTCTGTCTTATTCTCAATCACCTCGTCTGCTACCCACTCTCTCCCACATACATGCACACACACACACACACACACACACACACACACACACACACATGCACATAGTCTCATGCACACTGCAATCTCAGTGTTGCCTGCCTCCCTTCCCTCTGACCCACAACCATTCCCAATTGCCTTTTTGCTGCTGGTCTCTCACCCCAGCCCAAGGTACATCATCCAGAGACCCTGTAGTCCCTTCAGAATTCAGCTTGTTTGTCTCTCGTTGCTTTGTCTGCTTCTTCATCTCCTGAATTAGGTCAGTGTCAGGACAAAAGAGACTACCTGCCTCCCCATTAGAATCCCCCTGACTCTGAAATTTGCATTTTTATTCACTAGAAGGTTATGTTTAAGAACCATTATGGGAGTTATTGTTCTCCATGTTTGAATATGAATTTCACAAACACTGGGTCTTTCTTTTTCTTCTTTCTTTTTTTCTTTTTTGTTATGGTTCTCTACATTGACTCATTTTAATAATATTTATGTAATGTAATGCTATGTTATTTTATTTGGGAGCCTTCTAATCAGTGCTTGGGGGAGCCAGGGACACTCCTATTGATACTTAGTTCAGATGCATGGACCAAATAATTCAATGATGGGGGTCAGCAATGTTGTGATCCTCGGGTGCCGTAGAAATGCTGGGGGCCACCAATATCACAAACAGTGGTGCATCAAAACAACTAAGGCAGTATCTAGAAAATAGAATACAGTCTGGGGATCAAACTTGGGGCCTCATGCATGTCAAGTATATGGTTTAGTCCTTTGAGCTATTCCCATGGCCCTGGAAGATTTCATTTTATGTGTAAATTTATCTTAGATATGTGTGCAAACATTCTGGGTTTTTCTGTGAAAAAAAATTTGGATGAGATTAACATTGAAATAGTTGGAACTTAAGTCAAGCAGGTTACTCTCCATATTGTGAATGAACCTCAACCAATCCATCAGAGATCTAACTAAAAATAAGACTGAGCTGGAAGGAATGCTCCTAGCATATGTTCCCTGGAGTCCAAGTGCAGCTTCTCCCCAAGTCTCTGACCTGCCAACCCACTAGCACATTTGGACTTATTCTCCCCCACTCTGGCCAAAATTATCATGTGATTAATCCATTAAAAAGCATTCTGTTTTTCTATTGCCCTATATTTCTCTTCCTCCCTCTCTCTTTCTCTCTTTTTTTCTCTCTCTTTCTCTCTCTCCACACACACAGAGTTCTGTTTCTCAGGACAGCCCTATCTGATTAAAGCATTAAGAAGTCCTTATGGGGGAGGCTAAACAGATAGCTCAAGGGTTCTGACTGCATGCTTTGCATGCTGGAGGCCAGATTTGATCCCCCCCCACACACTAAGATCCCCTGAGCACCACTGTGAATAACCCCTGAGCACAGAGCCGGGAGTAGCCCTTAAGCACATCCAGATATGGCTGTAAAACAAAAACAATACATCAAGCATTTATTGGATGCGTTTGGTAGATTCAGAAAGAGCTTTTATAGAAAAGTTCCAGTAACATTTTCTTTTAGACCCAAAAGCCCAGCAGACGTGATTCCACAGAACAGCTAGGAGCCACACTAGATGAACATTTCCTCTGAGTCAGGAATCCAGGGAGATGACATGTGTCTTTCACTGTCAGGAAGTGTCTGCAAACCAAGCAAAGCTAGAGGCAGATACTTGGCAATGCCTGTCCCTCTGGGGGACCTCAAAAGATAGAAAGGTTCTTGTCTGTGAGCTGTGGTGCTGCCAGAGACTTCAGGGGCTGCAAAAGGGTAGAAAGACTCCATCCAGTCAAGCCCAGAGACTCCTGTCCAAAAAAAAAAAAAAAAAACCCAAAACACTGCTGACAATATATTTCAGAATTTCTAAGGATGATTTTTGAGTAGCTGCTCCAAAACTAGAGCCACAGGCACCCTGGGAGTCTTCTCTTGCATCCTGGAGAGGTTCTGTCTGACCATGTAATAATTCATTCAAGGCTCCAGTGAAATCTGTGGGTGCCTCTGTGAGCTGGGCACTGGAAACAATAGAGAAGCAAGAGGAACAGTTCTCTTCCTCCACAGATCTTGTTTTCTAGTGGGTGAGAATGGTAGAGGAAGAACCAATAATGAACACATAAAAAATTCACAATCAGAGTCATTTCAGGTACTATCTCAGGGTACTGGGACAGTATGGCTCATTGTATTTTTCTAAAGATATCTCTAATTCCATGTGTCTTAATGGAACCTTGCCACACTTCCTTCAGAGTCTAAAACAACTCCATACTCCCCTAGTTCTTCCCCCACCTCCCCAAACCCAATACACATATTCATAGACTTCGAGCTAGCTCGTGAGCTCATCAGAACCACAAGGAAATCTGTATGGTTTGCATGGTTGGTCATAAAAGATGCTGTACTTTGACCTTGTGAAATACTCTTGCTCTTTTTTAAAAAACATTTATTTACTTACTTATTTATTTTGGTTTTAGGGCCATACCTGGTGGTACTCAGGTATCACTTCTAGCTCTGTGCACAGAAATCGCTCCTGGCAGGCTCGAGGTGGGGGTGGGGGGCTTGTGGGATGTCAGGAATCAAACCTGGGTCCATCCGAGGTTGGCCATGTGCAAGGCAAAGGCCCTACCACTGTGCTATTGCTCTGGCCCCACATTTGCTCTTGTTTCTCTTGTTTCATGAGAGCAGTCCTGGTGTCCTTAGGTCTCCATGTTGTACAGAAGCCCAAATTTATCTTCCCAAGAGATCACTCAGCAAGGTCCTCAAATGACACTAAGAGAGAAGAGGATGTCAAGCATCACCTTCGCAATGCCAACAGCAAGCACACAAGTAGCTACACTGATGAATCCTGAGCTAGCTGCCAGCCAAGTCTTGTCTAGGTTCCTGACTTACAGAAATTATGAGATTACTGAGGGAGTATTATTATAAGTCATATAGTATTATATTTCCTTATTGCTTCACAACAGGAGACCAGACCAGAAGTGAGGAACTACTGCATTTTGACATATGGCACAGAATTTTAGGTTTGAGTCAAATTCTTCTTTAATCTCCCAACAGCCCCTAAGAATTAGTGCTATTATCTTTCCCATTTACAGATGTGAAAATGGAGGCAGTGCTTTGCCCAAGCAGACAGTGCTAGCAAGTGAGAGGACTGAGACTTGAATAAAGGCCTATGTGAATGAGCCCAAGAACAGAGATGGACTCAGCAGCGCCTCTGCTCACACTACAGCCTCTGGCCATGGTATTGACAGCCATTTTCTTTTTTTATTTTGATTATAGCTTACATATTGTTGACAATAATATTTTAGGTACATATTAACATAATATCAGGGGGATTCCCATCACCAAATTATCCTCCCTACACCTCCGTTCCCATCCTACCTCCCATATCCTCCTCCCTCACCCCCGAGGCTGCTAGAATATGTGGTCCCCTCTGAGCCTAGCTTACTGCTTAGTGGTCCTACACCTGTATTGGTCTTGGTACCTCCCTTGTTTCCTCCTCTAACTGGGAGGCAGTACTAGATAGTTCCAGTTATGTGGTTTTGTTTGAAGAAGAGAAAAGTGATAAACTGGGGTAAAAATCAAATACGCCAAAAATGGGCAGAGTCCTTCTAGAGGCTCTCATCATCAGTTTGAGAGACGAAGGGGAAAAAGAAGGTGAAACACCTCAACAGTACAAAAAGAAGTGTCAAATAAAATATCCAGTGAGCACTCCAACAATAAAGATAAGCACCACATAAAAGCCATGGTCTTGAGATAAAAACATGGCAGAGCACCTAAAGAAAAAGAAAAGAAGAAAACAAATAAATATAAATGGAGACATCTTGAATAACCATACCAAAATGAAGAAATCGACAAAACTTAGATAGACATAAGAAAAAATTGTTTTGTGCTTTTTTTTTCCCCCCTCCTGCACAGACACAGTAAATATTGGGGTCATTCAAAAAGGAATTCCCTTGGCCTAAGAGATACAGGGTTTCTCCACCCTTGGAGTATGTTGTCATGGGATTAACTATAGACTCCATTCAGGTTCCTTTACTCTCCCCTTGGTGCTTTCGTGGTGTTTGGAAGACTTCTGCTTTGTCCTGGGTGATAAAATCAGATCTTTGTATCTAGAGATCTCAGTATCTGCACAGGTCAAGGGGTGGAACTTATGATGAAGCCTTTCTTTGTGGTTCTAGAAGTTCTGTTCCCTCAGTGTCATTTTAATCCGTCTTCTGTGTTTGGTGGTCTTGGTCTTTGCACTGATCTTAGGATGGAGCCTATGATAGCGTCTTTCATTGTGTTTCCAGAAGACCTATTCCGTTGCAATTGTCTCAGACGGACCTTTGGAACTGGAGATCATGGTTGTTGTGCAGGTCGTAGCTCAAGCCCTAGACTAGGGCTTTTTCATTGGTCACAGGATACATACAGTCCGGTCTTGGTTCTATCAGCCAGTCATCTGTAAATCGCGATCTTGGCTTTTGGACTGACCAAAGGGTGACAAGTCTTCTGATTTTATCTTATCGTCAGCTGGAGGGGTAGGATAACCTGATCTTAGGCCAAGTTGTTCCCATTTTCCTCATTGTCAGGATATCATATTAGAGCTGGCACTTGTTGGTGTCCGAGCATTATTGAGGATGTCCCGGATGGGATTTGTTTCCTGTAGCTTGACAGCCATTTTCATCATTAACATCTCCCTCCACTTATCCCCTTCCCCAAGCATCTAGTGTTTATTCCTCTACCCAATAATCATCTTTCCCCTTGATTTAAATCTTGGCTTGTTAGGCTTCCTCAGACTTGAAACTAACTCTTAATAGCAAAAAGACATCTAATATTTTTGCAACAACCCTGTGGAGGAGGCACTTTATTATTTTTTAAATTTTGATCATTTTTTGGGGTAAGGGGAACCTCTGGCAATGCTCAGAGGTTATTTCTAGCTCTGCACTCAGGAATTAATCCTGACGATGCTCGGGGGACCATATAGGATGCCAGGGATCAAACGCTGGTGGTCTGCATGCAAGGTAAATGTCCTACTCACTGTACTATCTCTCTGACTCCTGAAGGAGGCATCTTAAATTCTCACTTAATAAGTAAAAATCTCAAGATTCAAAGGGGATAAACTAAGCCACCTTCACAGGCTACCCAGGATCCAGGTCTCAAATGAGCTCTAGCTAGTGTTTTCTCACTTCCCTTCTGTTCATTTTTGGGCACTATGGTCTGTCTGTACCATGGAAGAAACAGTATAGAATATTTTCAAGGTGGAGAACAATCACTGGGGCCAGAGAGATAATGCAGGGATGAAGAGGCTTGCTTTTTATGCAACCAATCTGGATTCAACCCGTGGCACAGCCTGTAGTCCCCTGAACACCACCAGGAGTGATCCCTGGTGGTGGGTACAGAGCCAGGAGTAAGCCCTAAACACTACAGGATGTAGCCCCCAACCCCTACAAAAATATATTAAAATAGAAGAGTAGTGACAGAAGGACTGGGAGAGGGGTGCACAAGAAGCAAGGAGCTTCCCCTCAGGTTAAGGGTAGAATGAGTGAGGTAGGTGAGGAGGAGAGGGGTCAGCCAAGAAACCAGGGAGAAGAAAGAAAACAGTAGAAAACAGTATGCGGGCATAAAGTTATGCCCTGTGTGCTCATGTGTGTGTATGTACCTATAAGAAGCATTTCCAGCAGTCATGAGGAGATAGGCCCTGCACATCAACTGCCACCCAGTCCTGACAATAGGGGAAAAGGCAGAAACAACCTAGCTGATGCATCCAGTTCAGAGAGAGTCACAGTCAATCTCCCCTTGGCTTCCAGGCTCAGGTGGAATATGCCATGGAATCCACGCAAAGAAGCTGCCACTTGGACTTTATAAAGAAATGATGGATTTGAAGGCACGGACCTGGGAATGTGGGCTAGGAGAGTGTGGGGGGAAAATGAGCGAGTAACTCAATAATGCAAAGGACATGAGCCTATTTATGCTGATCAAGAGATGTCACCCACTTTTTCCTTAAAAAATCCCAGGAGGGCTGGTTCTTACAAGAGCAGCAGCAGTCACTGAAAAGCAGCCCTTCCTGGGAGCTCTGCTTGGGGAGAAAGCCCCAAATGGATGGGGTTCAGGAGGGCACAGCCCAAAGAAAGAAGAGATGAGTGGGAGGAAGTGAGAAGAGATTTTTTAGCAGCAACTCAGAATGAGGCATGGGGGAGAAGCAGAAATGTCTGAGGCTGACTCGGGCTGTCAGGAGCCCCTGTGCCACCTTTTTAAGGAAACAGGCCACACAGATTCCTCAGGCTCCTGGAGACAGACTTGGGCCACTTGGGATACACTATTTAGCAGTGACTGGCCTTAAAGCCTGCCGGGGTATATTTGGGTCACATTTGTCTATATTTATAGAAGCATGCTTAAAAGTCTCTAGGGAGACGCACCAGTGGTTATCTCAAAAGAATGAAATATCAAAAAACTTTTTTTCTGTATTGTTTAAACTTAAAAAAAACTAATCATGCATTATTAGAATAAATAATACAGATACAAAGAAAGGGAAAGGGAAAAATCCTGCTGGAATCAGACAAAGTGCACAGTAAATAAATACATGTTAGCTACAAGCATTCCCAGTAAACAGTAATTAAGTGACAAATTAAATAAAGCTGCTACACAGACACCAAGAGGATTAAAAGCAAGACAAAGGGACACTCCCATCTCTCCCACCCCCAGCAGTGCCTTGCAGGGACCTGAAGGATGGGGGTGAAGAGGTGGGGTGGGGGTAATGGAGGGGTTGTAGGCTGAGATGAGGCTCCAGGGCCTGGAGGAGGCTTCAGGTGGAAACTCTTCAGCCCACAGGCTAGAACCTGTTCCAGAAAAGACTGCTAGGAGAGGAGCCAGGGAACTAATTCAGATACCTGCATCTGAGCTGCAGCCTCTCTGCTTCTGCCCCAACCCCTTCTTGCCCTTTCCATACACCACAAGTAACTCTATTTTGCTAGCAGGAGAGTAACAGTGCTCTCAAAGGAGCTGCAGTGGGTGGGGCAAGAAAGCCCAGAGAAGCACCTTCTGTCTTTCAGAAGCCCCAATCCAGGCCCAGGGATGTGAGTAGAGTGGTAGAGCACACACACATTGTATATGAGGCCCCAGGTTTTATCCTTGCAGCACCATAGCCTCTGAACACAGCCAGGTGTGGCCTCCGAACAGCTGCAGCAGCAACCAAAACAAACTCCAATCCAGGTGAGACCAAGACCCCATAAAAGATCCAGGCAAGCAGATCTGTGGGTAAGAAAAGTGCCCTCGAGTGGTTCTGAGAGTGCAAGGAAGCTCAGTTTCCCTCTGTGGAGGCTGAGCAGCAGAAAGGGAGAACTAGAGCAAGTCCACAGCAGAAAGACCAAGTCTACAACCAAAGTCCAAGAATGTGTCTGGCTCCTGTTGGAGATCCATAGGTGGCCTGTGGTGGCAGGGATGTAGAGTGTATGTCAGGAATGACACAGGTTCAGTACCAAAGGGAAAGATCTTCACTGCCAAGGCAAAGCTCTGTTTTCTTTTTTTCTTTTTTTTTGGTTTTTGGGCCACACCCGGTAATGCTCAGGGGCCACTCCTGGCTATGCGCTCAGAAGTCGCTCCTGGCTTGGGGGACCATATGGGACACCGGGGGATCGAACCGCGGTCCGTTCAAGGCTAGTGCAGGCAAGGCAGGCACCTTACCTTTAGCGCCACCGCCCGGCCCCTGTTTTCTTTTCTAGTTAGCAATGGGCATGGATATGGACACATTTAATGTCCTTTGGAGCAGACGAAGGGCAGGTGGCAGAGGAATGAATCAAAATGGCCAAGATTGCACAAGGTACAAAGCAGAGCTGGGTTCTAGTGAAGGTACCATAGAGTCTGGGAAAGTTCCTGGAACTGCCCCCAGCCATGACCAGGGACAGCTGAGACCTCTACCCCATGAACCTCCTGAGCAGGCTATCAAGTTTAGAGAGGACAGCTCCTGACTATGTATCAACTTGTTCATCCTATGGTACATCATCTGGAACAATTCACCTGAAACTATATATTCTTAATCCCCCACCAACTCAATCTGTAAGGCACAAATAACTCAGAGTTCATAAGAAAAGCACATGTGATAGAATATTAAAATGACCCCAGATCAGGAAGCTGCCTCCTTAGGGTAGTAGGCAGTGCGTCAGTCTCATAAAATGGTCCCAGTTGTTTCTCTCTGTAAATATATCTTCCCTTGTAGGACAACTTTGGAATTCATCTCCAATGCAGTAGACTCTGTTTCTATGTCTGCATCTGTGCTAGCCTGTGGCCCACTTTACCCAGTCCATGTGAGAGCTCTGAGCCTGGTTCAAGAGACCTGGGGCTCTGCTATTCATTCTTTTGGATATCTGTAATGCTTTGAAGAACCCCAGGGTGCAACCTCTGCTTCATGTCCCCGCTAGGGCTGAGGGGTAGGAAGCCCAGCCAAGATCAGCCCAACTAGGCCCAGACTACAGAACCTCTGTGGACTCAGATCCATGAACCATAATGAATCCCATTTATTTTCAACTACAAGTCTGGATGGTTTGTTACTTGAAAATCATTAACTGATTCAGCCACATGGAATGAACTCACTTTTCAAATGCATACTAGAAAACCTCAGCCCCCAGGTGTCAGCAGGGAGATGCAGTTTCCAGTCTCTCTCCAGCCCCACTCTGCAGCAAGGTCTTCTTCATGGGTCTCCTACATCTGCACACGTCCCACAAGAGAACATGCAGCCTGGTTGAGAAATCCCCTTCCTGACACACTTGTGGTGCCCATAAGCCTGAGAGCTAGATATCATCTCTCAAAGCAGAGAGAAGCTGGGAAGTTGGCTGGATTCCTGGTATCATAAATGCCCATCTCTCTCCTGGGCATACTTCAGACAGGCTTACTCGTCTTTATAAAATATTTGGGTTCTCTAGGCTGGAGCTTCATGTAGGTAGCCCCTGCTTGCATGGTCCCCCTGCCAGCCTATAGAAACAGGATCTCAGGGAACAAGAACACTGATGCTGGCTCCTACAGTCCCTGAGAGGTAACATCTTATTCAAGATGCCCCTGAGAGCTGCCAGCTCTGAGACTCAGTGGAAGGCAAACTTGTTGACTTGTGTGCCAGAGGGGAAAATCTCGGACCCCTCTCAATTCTTCCTACGTCTTCCAGAGACCATTTTCTCCTGTACCAGAAAGGTCTCATGAGCAGTCAGTCTGTCTCACTGAGAGTGTCCTAAGAGATAAAGGCCACACAGCACACCTCACTACTCATGCACCCCTGCATCCCTGTGACACCTATTTGTTCCATTCAAGCCTCCACACACCAATTCCCCTTTTGCCATTAGCTGTCTCTTCTCCCTATTGAATGGGGGGACAACCTCATTCAACCTTCCAAATTCATAGCCCCATCTCTGCCCAAAGTCTGTAACCTTTCCTATGTTCACAAAGATACGTTGGGCTCTGTGTGCCCCCACAGATTTTACTAACCCAGCCTTCCCAAGGCCACCACCCTGGAAAAATCAAAGATACCACTGTTCCTCGAAGATAATGCAGCAAGCTAAATAATAAATCTTTCCTTTCAGATCCTTTTTCATAGCAAAGAGGTAAATAGTGTTCTGTGAGGGACAGAGAGGGACTATAATTCTTATGGGGTCCTAGTAAAATCTTGAAAGACTTTGAACAAGATGACATCTAAACAAGATGGATAAGTGCAATTAGGACAGAAAAGGGACCACTATGACAATGACAGTTGGAAATGATCGCACTGGACAAGAAATGGCAACTGAAAGGAGGTAAAATGATATGCATGATATCCCTTTAGTAATAATATTGCAAACCATGGTGTCTGAAAGAAAGAAAAAAAGAAGAGAGAGAGAACAAAAGTATCTGCCATAGAGGCAGGGGTGGGGTGGGTGGGAAGAGGACAGAAGGGAGGAAAACTGGGGGCGTTGTTGTCAAGAAATGTGCACTGGTGAAGAGATGAGTGTTGGAACATTGCATGGCTATATCAACAACTTTGTAGCTGTGTATTTCCTGGTGATTCAATTTTTTTTATCGGATAAGTTTTTTGAAGAGAGTGAACAAGAGCTGGCCAGGGGAATGGAACCCTGGGTGATGGAAGGGTGGGGGAAGAATTATTTTAAAACTGATCATCTGAAGTCAAAGGTCAAGAGCTGGACTTAAGTGCAGTTGCAGGAATCTGGGGTGTATAGTATAGTTCCCAGTACAGAATGGCCCTCAAAGCCACCATGAATGTGCCTCTCATCTCTGGGTGCTGGGCACACGGTTAAGGTTCTTTAAATTTACACATGAAATATCAAAGCACAAGGGCTGTAACCAAAGGAAACACCCACTAATCATAGTTTTCACCAGGAACACCCTAACTGACATTTTAATTAACAAGCTGTTCTCCCCCCCACTCCGTTTTTAATATAAGGACTTCTTGTTGCTTTAAATCTAAAATTAATTAAGTGAGAGTTCTCCTCTGGAGTGGAGGATATGGCTCATGCTAAACGGACGGGAGTGATAAGGTAAGATATATGGCTGCAAGTGGAGGGGCTGAGGGAGGCTGTGGGAAACTGCCGCTGCCATTGAAGCGAACGAAATCCGACAGTGCCCTCCGGGGAGGCCTGGGCATCCTGCACTCCCTTAAGAAAGGCTCCGTTTGGCTCTGCTGCCCAGCTAAGGCCTCTAATTACACGAGTTTAAAACACACTTACCAAGGCCTACACTGCCAAGCCCTGCTTGTCTCTCTCCCCTGAATCTTTCCATGTCAGGCCTTGTTCTTTGCGTTGCAGAGATCCCTGCCTGCTGATCCCACAATTGGATGAACTCATTGCCACTCATGGGCTTTTGTGCTGGAGTCTCTGAATTTGCCTAATCTCTGTCTCTCTGTCTACCTGTCTATCTTGTCTGTCTGTCTCTCTCCACACTAAGTGCTTCTTCTAAAATATAATCAGTATCTCACCCCACTTTTCTGATTCTCTAGTGCCCCACAGCTGGGCCATGTACTAGTTCTAGGTTCTCTGTCGCCTTCCACTGGAATAGCAGCCCTGACAGGGCCAGGACTCTGCTGTGCATTGAGACCACAGCTGTCACTTATCCCTGTGGAATCATAGCGAAGACTCGTCCTCTGCTGAGAAGGTGCATCCCTCTTTCTTCCTCTTCCATAACCCAACCAATAGTAGGAACCTGGCTACTTTCACTCCTTCTAACTGTGACCAGATCCCTCCTTACTATGCTCCTTTATAGTCTTCCTCATCTCTGAAATACATTGCTGTCAGAAGTGGTTCTTTGGTGATTATCCAAAATACGTGTTTCCTAAGGGTTTGAAGTTGAAGATGCTTCTTTTATCATCATCATCCTTATTACCTGTTGCAAAATTCTTTGACCAGGGTCAACAGAAGGAATCTAAGCCAGCCTCCAGCATGGCAGTATTGTTCCTGGGATCTGTAAATGTAATTGGAACAGGAGGAATCTGCATCATCCAAGTTAAGGGTGATGCTTATAAGTACAAGCACCCATAAGCAAATTACCAGAGAGACCCCTTCTTGCTGTGGAAATATGTTCCTCCAGGCAGTGAGTCAGCTGTAGATCTTCTCATTTTGAATATAACATATTTTATTTATCTATTCTTCTCTTGATGGACATTTTAGTCTGTTTTTCATTTTTTGCTGTGACAAATAATTTCATAATTATCCCTTCACTCTCCTGCTCCATCCGATCTTTTTCCTCTCTACTGGATCATTCCCACCAGACAACAAGCACCGCCACTTCTCACATTTAAAAAAAAAAATCATAACGATACAACCCTATGTCTCTCTCCATTGCTCTACCACACCCCTAGTCTCTCTCTATTCCTCCTCTTCCTCCTCCCTTGAATCAACTTTTTCAGGCTCTCACTATACACACACACACGCACACACACACACACACACACACACACACACACATCTAGGTTGCTGTGACCTCCTCCATGTAACCAAATTGAATGGGCAGCTCTCAAGGTGGCCCTCGTTGACCTTCCCTGAGGGTATCATTGACAGATCACAAAGTTCTCTATTTCTCTCTAACTCTCTTTCTCTCTCTTCCCTCTCTCCTGAACTCTGAACTCTAAACTCTGCATACTTCTTCTTGGTCTTGAACCCCTTTCTCAGAAGACCAAGGTTCTTCCTTGTCTCCTTTTCTGGTTTCTCACCTCCTTGGGTGCCACCTAAGGGCAGGTTCCAGAACTCACTACAGACTCTTCCCCTCCTGGTTCCCTTGGGGGCTGCATCAGTACCATTCTCAGCATACTTCCCACATGTGGGGATCCTCTGATTCTACCACCCACCTGAACTTTCCCTCCAATGACACCTTACTGAGTTTAAATGCCTTCTTTTGTTGTGGTACCAGGGACAGAACCCAGGGCTTTTGGCATCCAAGCCAAAATGGCTCTGCCATTGAACTAGTTACCTAGCCCCCAACTTATCATCCTGATACCTTCATTTGATATTATATATCTTTTTTTTTTTTTTTTGCCTTTCTTGGGGAACCACACCTGGGTAACGCTCAGGGGTTACTCCTGACTATGCACTCAGAAATCGCCCCTGGCTTGGAGGACCATATGGGATGCCCAGGGATCATACCGTGGTCCATCTTAGGTTAGCACATGCAAGGCAAATGCCCTACCTTCTGCGCCACTGCTCCGGTCCCTTGATATTTTATATCTTAATAAGATATATATCTTCAAACACACACACATACACACACTTCCCAAATTCTGTAACTTCCAAAACCATTTCTATTTTCATCACCTCCAGAAATAACAATTCCTTCTCCTAGAACCTCAGCCCAAAGCCCATGGAATTCACCTCTTCTCATCTTTTACCCACACATGTATTTTGTGCTTCAGTCCACCCTGCCAGCTTGACTGTTTCCAGGAATGGTTCTGCCCTGCTTGGCCCAGTCACTCATAAAATGCCTCAAGAAAGGACTCAGATACCCCACTCCCACTCCCAGTCTATCACCCCAGTCACTGAACTGCAAAGTATGCTTGAGCTATACAAAGCACTGGAGCATTGTTATTTCTTTAGGATAAACTCTTTCATGATTCCCCTTTTCACTCAGAGGAAAAGCCAAGCCCTGGCTGTGCCCTAGCTTCCTCTCCAACTATTCTCCCCTTCCTACCACACTGTTCCAGTTGCACTCATCTACCTGCTCTTTATTGTCCTGCAACCTCAAATGTCCAACCCAGCCAGCTTGGTCACACTCACATCAATACTTTTCTCTGCCAAAAGTCTCCTCCCTATACCTAGAGAGGCAATCAGACCCCCAGGTCACCTTCTACCTACTTGGCTTCACTTTCTCCACCACACTGGCCACCACTGGACATGCACCCTAACTTGTTTATTCTCATGAACTCTCAGTCTCTCCTCAGGTAGAATGGGAGCTGCATGAAGGCAAGGCTGCCCATACTTGATGAGCCTTCTAGTCCTGGAACATAACACACAAGAAATGCAAATATCTCTGTGCACATGCAATTGTTGAGGTCAGGTGCAGGAAGAGAAATAGTTTGGGGGCAGATCAGATGCCTGTTTTAGTTTTTCCAGATGAGGTTCTCTTGCTCTCTAAAGTGGTCATGGTGAGTTCCCTTTGCCCCCCCCCCCACATAGCTTCTCAAGAGCCTTATATGTGCCAGTTCTGCCAATGAATTCAACATTGTGTTAGCTTGTGGTGCTTGGTCCTTTATCACACATGAAGTCTGGTGTCTTCTGGTATCCTCAGGTCTGCCTGATATCTTGACTCTGTCCTCTGGGGTTTTGCTCTGTTGACACCTGGGCAGATTGCTCAGCTGCTCCCACAGGTTCTTCTAGACCAAGGGTCGCAAACTCGCGGCCCACGGGCCGTTTGCGGCCCTCTGTACAATATTTTGTGGCCTGCGGCCGGCCTTCAAATATCGCAGTATTCACGATTATTCACTTACTGAATAATCGCAATAAAAATCGCATAAGTAAGAAAAAAATAGCATTAAACATTCGCATACCCCGAGCAGTTCCGTTCGAGGTATGCAAATGTTTAATGCGTTTTTTGCGATTTTTTTTCTTACTAATGCGATTTTTTATTGCGAATATTCGATAAGCGAATAATCGCGAATACTTTGCGCCTAGCACAGACGTCATTTCCGCTGCTCCTGCCCGCTGTCCCTTGCATGATCAGAAACCTAAGGGAGAGAGTTTATTACAGAATTAGATTTTGTCATACCTTCATCATGACTTCATCAAAGCCTG
This sequence comes from Suncus etruscus, assembly GCF_024139225.1. Taxonomy (NCBI): domain Eukaryota; kingdom Metazoa; phylum Chordata; class Mammalia; order Eulipotyphla; family Soricidae; genus Suncus; species Suncus etruscus. Next base: position 39,264,996 of record NC_064853.1, read on the forward strand.
CAGTGAAGAGAAAGATTGATGACGGGCACAGACAATTTCAGGAAAAGTGGGAGACGCAGTATTTCTTTGTTGAGCACAGGGGCATCCCCACATGTCTTATTTGCTCAGAGAAAGTTGCAGTCCACAAGGAATACAACTTGAAACGCCATTATTCAACTAAACATGCTGAGGAATGTGCAAAATATCAAGGAAATGAGAGAGCCAAGCGGGTTGCCAGTCTTAAAGCATGTCTAATGAGGCAACAAGATTTCTTCAAGAAAGCAACCAAAGAGAATGTTGCATCAGTCGAAGCTAGTTACCGTATTTTCCCGCGTATAAGACGACTTTTGAAACAAAAAAAGTCAACTGAAAACCAGGGGTCGTCTTATACGCAGAGTATATCCCAAAAAATGTTTCAATATACTGCTAAACGAAAACTGTCTGACTATTGCCACAAAACAAATTTTCCAACTCGATCCTGCACCAATCACTGCAAGGCTACTCGGACCGCCTCTCTAACTCAGCCAACCCAAGCGGGCTTTTTATGCATGCAAATTAGACAATGTTCTGGACCCGAATCTACACTGCAAAAAGCCTGCTCAGATTGGCCAGAGTCAGAGAGGAAGTCTATTACAGTAGAACCTTTGAACCTTTGCTTGTTGTGATTGGCTCACTGTGGTATATACAGTTGCAGCACAGGAACGTTCTGTCTGATACAGCCTAAACCTATGTTTTAACTGCAAAATCAGGGGATTGTCTTATACGCCCAGTCGTTTTATATGCCAGTAAATATGGTACATAGTTAGTGAGATGATTGCTAAGGCAGGGAAACCATTCACAGAAGGAGAGTTTGGTTAAAAAATGCATGTTACAGGCCTCAAGTATTATCTGTCCAGAAAAGAAAGGTCAGTTTAGCAAAATCAGCCTTTCTGCCAACACTGTGGCAGAGAGCATTTCTGACATGTCAAGTGACATTTATCATCAACTGTGTGAGAAAGCCAAACGTTTTGATGCATACTCAGTTGCTCTTGACAAGGGCACAGATATAACAGACACTGCGCAGCTCACAATTTATGCAATTTTGAATTGACAGAGGAGCTGCTCACAATAATTCCAATACATGGCCAGAATATCTCTAATGAGATATTTTGGCATCTGTGTGATGCCATTGAGAATGCAAGTTTGCCATGGAAGAGGTTTGTTGGAATAATAACCAACGGAGCGCCATCAATGACAGGGAGGAAAAATGGACTGGTGGCACTTGTTCAAAAAAAACTTGAAGAGGAGGGTGTAGAGAAGGCCATTGCTCTTTACTGTATTATCCATCAGCAGGCCCTTTGCAGTAAACGCCTGCCATGTGACAATGTGATGTCTGTTGTTGTGAAATCCATCAACCAAATCAGATCCAGGGGCTTAAAGCATAGGAGGTTCCGTGCTTTTTTAGAGGAAATGGAGTCAGAATATGGAGATGTGCTCTATTTCACCGAGGTACGTTGGCTCAGCAGGGGAAAGGTCCTGAAAAGATTTTTTGAGTTGAGAGAAGAAGTGAAAGCCTTCATGAAGAAGGATGGGAATGCTGTTTCTGAGTTGAGTGATCACAAATGGCTCATGGACTTAGCTTTTCTTGTTGATATCACACATAAGCTGAATGCACCAAACAAGATGTTACAAGGCCCGGGGCAGATTATCAGTGCTGCCTATGACAACATGAGAGCATTCTCCACAAAACTTGTGTTATGAAAATTCCACCTCTCTCGGACAAACCTTTGCCATTTCCCAGCATGCAAGGAACTTGTGGATGCAGGCATACCATTCAGTGGTGAGAAATATGTTGATGCTATTTTTAAGCTAGAGAAGGAATTTGATCACAGATTTGCAGACTTCAAAAAGCACAGAGCCACTTTCCAAATTTTTGTGGACCCCTTTTCCTTTGATGTGCAAAATGCCCCTCCTGTGCTTCAAATGGAGCTCATTGACCTGCAATGCAACACTAATCTCAAAGCCACGTTCAGGGAGATTAGTGGAAAAGCAGACATGCATGGGCAATTTTTGAGAGAATTTCCTCCCAGCTTGCCTGAGCTTTCCCAAATGTTCAATCATACCATGTGCCTTTTTGGGAGCACATATTTGTGTGAAAAGTTATTCTTCACATTGAACTTCAATAAGTCAAAGTACAGGTCTAGACTTAATAATGATCATCTTCAAGCCATACTGAGGGTCTCAACTGCTTCCTCTCTCAAGCCAAATGTGGTTCAGATTTGTGAGAAGAAGTGCTGTCTGTCAAGTTTCTGGCAGCAAGGAATAGGCAAAAGATGCCATGTTCAGAAGAACTGTTCATGATCTTCACTCAATGTTCTATTCATGTTCAGAAGAAATAATTAAAACTGTTAATAATGACGTTTGAGGACTTTTTTTTTTGTGAAATCCCTTATGTGGCCCTGCCTCACCCTGACTTTGCCTCCTGCGGCCCCCAGGTAAATTGAGTTTGAGACCCCTGTTCTAGACCCTGCATTGTTACAGTTGAGGTAGCTTATTTATTTATATTTGTTTATTATATTTAGAGCAGCATTGTGACCTGGTATTCTCTAGGCCCAAACATGAGTGACAGAGGCAGGTCAGGATGAATATATACAGGGATTCAACATATAAGCCCATGCTTATTTCATGCAGAAGTGTGCTAGGTGGAGAGAGAGTTGCAAAAGTCATTTCTGAGGAAAGACTTGAGCTGGCCATAAAAGGTCCACCTTTTGACTGGAGGGGAACAGAAATCATAAGCCCCCAATAAGATTTGCTTTGCAATGTTGAGGAAATGGAGGCCAGAATGAATGAGTGTTGGGCGTGCAGAAGAAAATCTCAGTCAAAAGAAGTGGCAAGTGACCAAGTTACTGGGAGCAGGAAGAAGATAAATCTGGTGAGAGGGCCTGAAAGGAGTCAATGAGGCTTGATCAGAATCAAGAGGAGGAGATGGAGGCAGACTCAGAGCAAAGAGCCCTGGTGCATCATTGGACTTTGGAGTTTTTGGTTCAGAGAAACAGGTGTGCCAAACAGGCTTTGGAGGAGGAAGACATGTGCCCATTTCTGGTTTTGCAAGAGCAGCCATGTCAGGCACAAATTGGCACAAAAAACAGTTGAAAGAGATAATTCAGAACACTGAAGCAGATGTATCATCTCTGAGAGGCCTTATCAGGTTCGATGCCTGGTTTTGTTTTGTTGTTTGTTTTAGGGACACATCTGGTGCTTCTCAGGGCTTACTCCTGACTTTATACTCAGGGGCCACTTCTGACAGTGCTCAGGGGACCATATGTAGTGCAAAAATTCAACTGGATTTGTCATATGCACACCAATGCATTATCTCCTTACTGTCTCTCTGGATTACCTTGTCAGATTTGGAAACTCATTTCAAGAAACCCATGGGAGACTAGTGTCATACCCTAGAGACCAGGATGACAGAATCTTGCTTTTCTGCCTCTCTCCACCCCCAGCTGGAGTAGGGACAGCCTCATCACCCAGGAAGCAGCTTAAGGTCCAGAGCTTATGTCATGGAGCCAGTAAAAACCTTCAGATGCCCAGGCCAAGTGGAATCAGCCCAGGGCAACCTTAAAGCAAGCCAAACTACAATCTCCCACTTTTATATTGATTACAAATTAAGGATTGTGGGGAGGATTTTGAGCCATACCTGGTGGTGCATAAACCAGGAATCACTCCTGGTGGAGTCCAGGAACCAAATGGTATGCCAGGGATCAAATCCAGGTCTGCCAAGTGAAAAGAAAGTGTTCTGTCTACTGTGCAGTCATCTGGACCCCTAATTAAATCTTTTTAAGCTCTGCACATCAGGGTTGAAAGGTCAGACCTCACTGGTTTCTCCTAAGTTTCTGTTCTTTCAAGTCCAGGAAGCAATTCCTTTCATGGAACAAGTAGAAGGAAGAATACTTGATAGAGAAGTGGAAAACAACAGCCAAACATAGAATCTTCTTGACTGAAATGGGACATAGCAGAGCTTACTCTCAGTCTAAGGCCAAGTTCAAATGAATCCAGGAGAAGAAAGGTTGTGACCCCTCTATATTTGAGAGGAGAAAGCCAAGGCAGTGAAGGGCAAATTTTCCCAATGGATACCAAGCTCTGTCAGTCCTGCTCTTTCCAGGTAGGGCCTCGGGAAAGAAACACACAACTTCAAACAGGAGACAGGAGCCCTCCAGTACTGTGCATTCAAGACTTTGAGTGACTTGAATCCTTCCCACTCACACCAGCAGGTCAACTGTGCCCTACCAGCGGGCCCAAGCTCACGTCTTATGGGACTGAGATCCCCAACCCAAGTCAGAAGCTGAACAGTCTCTCTAGAGATGCTTATGGTAGAGAGAAACAGAATCATGCTGAGACACCCCACCACCACCACCACCACCACCATCACCAAGCAATCATTTCTGGAATAACTTCAGATTCAAGCAGCTTTTGTAAACTGCCCCATTTAAATTAAAACAAATCAATATGCTTTCTAAAATTTAGTCTCAGCTAAACAGCTGTGACAGTTCATAGCAACCTGAACTTGAAATGAACCCACCCTACATATAAATAAAGCCTTTGATGTCTTCATTAGTTTCTCACATGCCATTTTTTCACAGTCTATCAGGCTAAGTGCTTTGCAACTTATATATATTTTTGCAGGAGGAGTATTTAACCTTCTGATTAGTCACCGCAAGCAGCACAATGACAGAAACCCTGATTTTGCACACAATGAATTTATTGATAGATTTAGCCCATTAGCTGTATTTACCTGTCAGTTCTATGGACACTAATGAGTTGTTTTTCAAGGACTAATGAGAACTGTAATGGCTAATGGATGTTTACAGCTTCGCCGCGCTGCACCATGTGATGCTGTGAGCGCCCGCTCCCGTCCCTTCGAGCCTTTAATTGGCACCATCAGAGGACTCTTTAATTACATTTGAGCAGACAATAAAGATCTCGGCCCAATCAATGGCAGGAAATCGGCCGAATTCCACAGAAGGCTGGTCACTGGCCTGGGCACCAGTTCTGTGCTCTAGCCAACTCTGTCACTTACCCCATGACACCCTTTGGCTGGAGGAAGCAGTGAGGAATGTGCAGGCAGGACATGTCTTTCCTAAGAGACCTCTCAGCTGACCCTTGACTTCAGCCAGGCTGGCTGGCCTGATCCTGACTGGGGAGGCCACAGAGTGTGTCCCCTGTAGGGATTGGGCAAAAGCACGTGGGATTTAGTCTAACTTCTTTCCTCCTCAATGATACATCTGCTATGTTATACCTTCAGCCCTGGTCAAGGCCAAGAGTAGAGTAGCTCCACAATCATAGAATTTGCAAGAAAGAGAAGATTCATAATAAATGAATGAAGAAAAACCTGATATTTGCAATATTCATTCACTCATTCATGCATTTATCTCCTCATTCAGCATTTATCACGTACCCACTGAAGAAAAGATACACCAAAAAAAAAATTTAAAGATACTTATAGCACACCAAGTAGTTGGATTAAAGAAAAGAGCACCTAAATTTGCAGGCTAGGATGAGCATAAAAATTCATTGAAAGGTAATATTTCTATAGATCCTATATTGCTAGACCTATAGTTAGAGTCAATGTGCCAGAAGATTCCCCAAGACCTCTTTCTTTCTAGAAGATGGAGCTTCTGTTGACTTCTCCATTGAGAGAGCAGCTATCATCTTGGTGATCAACCACATCTTTCATCAGTGAGACTGAAGGAGGGTGTGTGTGGAGTGGGGTGGTACATGTGGAGTGGAGGAGAGGCTGTGGAGCTTCAGAGCAAGAGTAGGTTATGTGGGTATAAATCCTGCAGAAAAGTGAACAGCATGATAGACACATTCAGGGGATGTCCCTGAGAGACCCAAGTTTTGCTGTCTCAATGGGGTCAGACAAAGCTCACTGAAATCATATTCAGGGGGCAGGTTGGGTAACAATTCAAAGATCAATACATCTTTAAGGACTCCACCTCTGGCTGCGCTTACCTACCAGTCTGTGCCATGCCCAAGCCAATCCTGGGAGGGAGACTTTGCCTTTCTTGGTGCTTCCTCTGGGCCATGAACACATGCCATGTGGGGATGAGGATGCCACTAGGGAAATGAGAAGAGCAGTTTCCATAGAGAAATGGGGGCGGAAGCCAGATTGCACAAGGATGAAGGAAGGAGTGGGTGGTGAGGAAGTGGCAGCAGTGACAAGTTGAATGATGGAAGGAGATAGAGCAGTCACTCAAGGGGGTCAGGAGGACCTGAGCATGTTTATACGCCTCTAGGAAGATGTCAATGAAAGGGATGCTTAGAAATGCAAGAAAGAGGAAGTGACTGATGAAGGAAAGTCTCTGAGGATTGGGAGGTGAGTAAGAAGAGAATTAGAAGGAGAGCAGGCACCTCCCCGAGAACTAGAAGAAGACCCTTCCTCCAGCAGTATTTAGTGAAGAGGCCTAGATAGAGAAAGATAGAGGGCTGAAGTCTCTTCTGCTTTGTTCTCAGAGAGGATGGGGGGAGCAGTTATTCGTGCCTAAAAGATTTGGGTGAATATGTGGATCAGGGCTCTCAATCACAGGTGAACACAAGGAAAAAGATCAGAGAAGATCCTGCACAGGCATTCCAATACTCAGTTCAAGTACTTCCTCAGAGAATTGTTCAACTCTCCCCTGGAAGAGAAAACACCACCAGTTAGTTTTCCTCAAGTTTGGATAGCAGGGGGCTCTTGAGAACAAGAGCATGATGGGTACTCAAAGGTGGTGCAGCTTTTTATGGTAAGCTGGCCACAGGCCCAGATTATGGACTCCACACAGCAGGATGGAGCGAGAGAATGAAGGGGAGGGAGGGCAAGGTGCTTGTTGAAGAAGAGTGGATTTGAGAAAAATAAAAAAGGAGATTGGGTGGCAAGGGAGATTGGGGTTCAGTGGAGCTTTAGATAGACCCCAGATTGGGTCAGTGACTAATAGTGGAACCCTCCAGAGCCAGATTCTCTGAGCTTCTGCCCAGGAAGGCCACTAAGAGCTTTTTCCTGCCTCACTCACTGACAGGCTAGGGAAACATGTGGTATTCCAGAGGCCAAGTCTCATCTGCCTTGTTCATTATCACAGTCTTCCCTCAAGGATTGCAGGGTCTACACCACAGTTTTTCTGACCAGCAGCACCTGGGAGACCTTCCTAGCACAGAAACACCCCAACCACATACACCCCCTACAGAATCAGGATCACTTTGACCCTCTCGCTACCTTCTGAGCCACTTCCTCTGGCATAGGGGGACTCTGTGCAGATGGCAGAGATGAAAGATCATTAAAATATCAGACTTGACTAGGTTCCCTGGAGAGAAACCTTTGGACAGTGATGGTTTTGTCTCCATCAAGTTCACAATCCACTTTGGGCCTAAAAAGTCCCTGGAAGGATGATGAGGCCATCAAGAGCCCTTCTGGGGGATTATCAGGAGGAGGTGTCAGTTGGAGACACAGTCACTGAGGGAGGAAGGGAAGGCCCATCCAGCACCCCATTTTCTCAGCAAGCATGTCCTGCGTAAGCTCTGTGCTAAGCCTCGTGGAGCCCACACCAGGGAGATAGCCCTGACGAGCAGATGCCAGTGGCAGGATGTGGGTGCCTGGGCAATGAAGGCCACAGCTTCAAGGGTAGGAGGTGGGCACCCACCAGGCCCCATGAGGCAGGGAAGGGTTCTTGAGTAGGGGATACACTGAGGAGGAGAGGGTCTCCAGGAGGAAAGACAGGAAGTCTTCCCACCATTTCCTTCTTGGCTCTTCACACAAGGTCTGCTCTCTGGTCTGAGAAATCAACTAAACCCCTAGTTTCTGTCAGCACGAAGTTTGCATCTAGGGAAAGGGGAGCTAGACTGGAAGGAGGGAGGGACAACAAAAAAAGGCTTTGTATGGAGTGGAATTATGGTGAGTATAGGCGATGTGGAAATGTGCCCCCACCAGCCACATGTGGTACCACGAAGTTTCTCTGCTCAACTCTAACTGGGAAGGGGTAGGAAAGATCAAGCAGAGGCAGCTCTCACATGGGGAGGCTTGTCACAAAATTGCTGGAAGTTTCTAGATGGTCAGTAGGAGGTCTGGGGGCACAGAGAGAAACAGGACATAGTGAGTCTTTAAACAGCATTGAGGATGTACAGGAGAAGCAAAAGAGGAGGTTGGGTGCATGCCTGGAGAAATGCAGGTGCAGAGGGAAGTGGGGACTTAGAGTATGACCGTCCTTCTCATCTACTGTGCTCCTGATGCTGGAAAGGATATCTGACTCAGGAGAGAACCCTGAAGGACTGAACCATTGGCATTCCTGGGAGATCTGAGCCTGGGCAGTAAGGAAGGAGCAAAGATGGTGAGAGTGTTCAGGGAGAGAGTACTCAGACAGAGTGTTTGGGGAGAGTGCTCAGATACAATGCTCATGGAGACAGTGCTCAGAGAGAGTGCTCATAGGATATATATAGAGAGAGTGCTCAGGAAGACAATGTTCAGCAAGCATGTTCAGGGAGAGAGTGTTCAGGGAAGGTGCTCAGAAACAATACTCAGAGAAAGTGTTGAGGAAGAGCAGATCTATTGCAGGGAGAGGAGAGTTCATAATTGCACTAAAGCTCACAGGGGTAGGAAGGGCAGAGGCAGAGGAGTCTGGGCACAAACACACAGGAGGAGCTGCAGGGACTCGACTGAAGAAGCTTTCACAAAAGAGGAGATAAAGTGTCCTGAAGCCATGAGAGGCTGAAAACAGTCAAACAGTCATTGGATACAGATGGAGCCACATGAAGGCCTTCCTGGGTCTCATTCTTGGTGAAGAGAGAAAGAGACAAAAAGACAAAGAAAGACAGAGAGAGAGAAGGTAAAGACGGTTCCCACTTCTGAAGAGCTGCCTCCAAATAAAGGAGAAAAAAAAAGCAATGTGGATTATTTCCACTGGATGGTGGAAGGGAGGCTTTGTTCAGGTGGGAAGTGTTGTGTGTGTTTCAGTCTGAGAACTGTCCAGAAGAGCCAGAAGAGCAGAACAGAAGCATGAGTAGGGACCAGTAGTGCTGGGGCCTGGGACAGTGGCACAGAGACCTGGAGGCAGACATAGATGCAGGAGACGCAACTTCTGCAGGAATCACTGAGAAGAGAAAGATAATAAGTAAAATAAGTAGAAAACAAAGCCATGTCTTGTGTTGTTGCCTTTGTTTAAAACTGCATTTATTTCATTGAAAGCATATATGACTCAGTTTTCATTAGTGGTTCCCAAGACTTCTTCCAGAGTTTATTTCATTGGAAGTTATGTGACTTGATCTTCATTAGTGGTTCCAAAAATTACCATATCCCAAGCAGTTTTCTGAGATTGAGTTAAGGGGTCAATCTGGAAGTCACATCCCTATCTGGCTGACTCTACTTCCACAAACCCCGGGACCCCCATCATGCAGTGGAAAGTGGGGCTCTGGCTACCTGGCACTCCTGTGAGTCCCTGTGTGGAAGAAGCAATAGAAACTCAAAACACAATGATTAAAAAAAAAATTCCTGCTGCAGCACAGGCCTGGGTTCAGCCACACAGGCAGTGGCTGCCTCCCCCCAGCTTCCAGGATCAAACCCAGTAGCAGCTTCATAAACACCTGGAATAAAGCCTGTTTCCTGGAGTAGGGCCAGCATCAGGCTCCTCCCAGAGTCTGCCAGTGTGCCAAGTACCTCAAGCCACCTTTCTTCTCCTGGAGCTGCCTTCACCGTGTCTGTCGAGATGAACATCAGGTCAAGTAACCCTGAAAGTTTCTTTCTAGATCCAGGTCCTGTGAGTCAATTTCACATCTGCATGATGTGGGAATCCCTGACAGCACCGGGCTGGAGGGGACAAGAAGGAGCAGCTGGAGTCAGACAGAAACTATGTTCAGTCTTGACAAGTTGCCCAAGAGCAGCAGAAAGGGTGACAAAAGATCCCTGTTTTGCATGGTGGGACAAGCCTGCCTGGGAGTGGGCACCCTCAAGTACTTGGCCCCACTCATTCTGGGCTATCAGGGGAGATAATCACTTCCTTCTCTGTCCACCTTCTCCCTCTCACCAGAAAATGGCAGAGGATGCACTCCAGGGACTCTGGCTTCCACATCCACTGTAGCCATGTGTAGTGACTACTCACCTAAGACTGAGAGAGAGATGAGAGAAATTAAAACCAAGAATACTTTGATGGAAATTCACTGGCCAGTGGTGGCCAGAGGAAGCCCTGGTACAAAGAAAGAAAGAAAGAAAAGGGAATAAATACAAAGAAGGCAGCATCTCTCTGATGCTTTATCTCTGGCTCCTGCAAATCAGCAGCTGCTGCTTTGGTCACTATTCTGGGGACACTCCCCCAGTAGTCCAAGTTTTTCCTTTTATACCCAGCATGACAGGGAGCATGTACAAGGGTATGTCCACGTCCAACTGCCATACAACCATGGATACAGAATACAGATACAGAATGGAGAAGGGTTGAGAGAGTGCATGTGGGTCAGTGACCACAGAGTTGGACTTCAACCTCAGAAATGCGCGTGCATGTATAGCGTGGACTGTTCTTCCCAGGGAGGAATTCCACCCTGCCCTAAGGTGGCACCGAAGCTAGGCACAGGCTGAGGGCTGTCCAGGGATGCTAGAAGTATGCTGGCTGAGTTCAGGGTTGCCATGGAACCCCAGGAGAACTGCAGGCTGGGAAGTGAACGCTGGGTGCAGCTTCGTCTCAGAGGAGCCTGCCTGCCTCATGCCTTTGCAGAAGAGCGGGTGGGAGGCTCAGTACACAATAAGCTATTGTTCTTTGAAGCTTTACACAAAATCTGTTTCCAAGGTTTTATGAATCATTTTTGCTGCTCATCTTTTTAAAAAATAATCATCTACGGCTTCAAGTAGAGGAAGCTCTCAGCTTCTTTTTCCAGAGAGAGGGTTGCGAGCTTGGGGGCAAGTCTTGCCTGTGTCCTAATTGTCCTGAATCTTCTCACACAATCTTAGCGAAGTTTCTTTGAAGATCCAGATGTCACAGGAATGCCACCTTGGCTCAAAGCAGCCACCCATGGTGGGAAGCCCTGATGCTGAGGAGAGAAGAGAAAGTGCAGACTTGGTCACTGCCCATGAAAATGCCTGACAAACCTCTTCAGCTCACACTATGCAAAATAATGGGGTCAGTTACTAGGCCAACTGACACCCCTCGGGTCAGAAATCACCTGGAAATAGAAGATTAAAATCTCCCAGGGGTAGAAACTTTGCCCAAAAGTTATCAAGTCCCATCTGGGTTTGCCTGAAACTCACTCCAAGATCATAAGTGGTGAATGGCCAAGCAGAATTTTCTCTCACTCCTATCTTTTGCCTCCTTTCCTGCTTGTCCAGCTGTCTGTTGATCGCCAGACTACAGCTTCACTTGAAAATCTGGAACCATGGAAGATTGTGGGAAGGAAGCATTGAGTTCCAGGTACCGAAGTCTTGTTGGCTGAGTGCACTGCAAAGTTGAAACCAGATGGAAATCCATGAGGTGAAATTTGCCCCTCATGGTGGTCCATGGAGGTTTTCTTATTTATAGGACACACTGTTGGTTTTGTTTTCAAAGTGGAAAATGAGGGGTTGGGACTTATCTAGGGCTCATTTGTTTCTGCCACCTTCATTGCTATCACCCCAGTTTTCATTTTCTCCAGCAATGGTTACAATCCATTGGCCTGATTCTTAATCCTGACATTCTATTGCTTCCCCCTCTGCCTGGACTTGAACACTACCTCAGTTTCTCCCCCCTTCCCTGCCACTCTGCCTCTGACATGCTTCTAGCCTCAGCCTCAGCCAATACTCTGCTCACCTCCTGGCCTCAGCCCCTGCCTCCTCCTCCTGCTCGGCTCTCTTTGCAGATGGTTCCAGCGCTGGTTATTATTTAAGCGAGCTGCTTCTGGCTCACATGTTAATTAAAACCCGCTGTCCAAAATCTCTTGGTACAATTTGCAGTGTAATCTGTAGCCTCTAGTGCATCATTGTATCTCTATTAAAAGGGATTCTCTGTAATGATGCGGGGATTTAATTAGTTTCTTTGCCAATGTTGTAAAACACAGTGATAAACGAGCCAACAGGTCCGCGGATCATTATTCTCCTCAAGATGAGCTTATTAGCTGATTATGAATCATTAACAAAGTCTACACGGGATTTTCTTATCTAATTCAACACAATTTTTTAACATTCCATACTCAACATCCATTTCTCTCCACCAGCAACATTGGGTGGTGATTGCAATCTGTATATATGGCTTCCTATTCTGGGCTTGGGTCCCCCCCTCCCACCTTTTAGCATTTAATTTTAGATCCCAGGAGGGGGATAATTTAGTCTATAATCTCTAGGATGGAGAGAGATCTTGGCAATGTGATCAGGATGGGTATGAGGACCCATTTTATTGAGAACCCAGACACTATGTACTGGCCTAGGGAGAATGTGTGTCAGTATACAAACACTTGTGTCTGCGTGTCCATCTGTAGGAAAGGGAGTGTCTGTGTTGTCTGAGATCAGGCTATGCCAGGGTGTGAGCACCCTGTACAGTTCATGAGTGTGACCTGTGGATGGTGCTTGTTCAATATGCATATGTGTGTACCTGTGTGCACATATGTGTCCTACACACACACACACACACACACACACACACACACACACACACACAATCACGCCTAATGAAAGAGAAAGGAGAGAAAAAGTTTTGAACTAGCTTTTAGACCACTGTGACCCAACCCCTCCATGAGATGATCAGATCCCTTAAAAAAAATTGCAGACAGAAGTCTCTTATCTTCCCAGCACCCTCAACCAGCACCCCAATGGGTCTCTGATATGGGTCAGGACCAGAGCTTGTGATAGCTTGTCTCATAGCAGCTGTAGGAGAAATCTGGCCCTATGAACAAATAAGAAAGTTAAGATCCAAGACAGTGAAGCGCTCACCTGAGGTCATAGCTGGGAAAGGAGGGCATAGGGTCCAAGCATAGCTCTACATCCTTCCAAAGCCCATTTTGAAACACTGCGCTGCCTCTGAGGATTCAACTTCCTTTCATTAGAGAACCTGGTGGCTTCTGGGGACCAATGTGAGCACTCACTTACTCTTCCACCACTGAAGCACCACCTTGGCCCTGAAATTCCTCAGGCTGAATGCAGAAATGCTGCTTCCTCCTGGAGGCAGAAGCAGCATTTCTGCATTCAGCCTGAGGAAGGACAGCTGTGGCCTGGTCTCAGAAGTGACCAGTAGTCCCTTCAGCCTTTCACTTCAGCAAGCAAGCATCACATCTGTGCTTGCAGCCACAGGGAACAAAATTCCTATTGCTAATTTGGTAGAAATGAAGGGAAAGAGAAGACAAATGGGCACCATCACCTCAACAGAACACTGAGTCAGAGACACTGCAAGACAGAGTCTGCATGACTGTCCCTGATCAAGAGAAGGGGATAAGCACAAATCTCAAACTGACAGGACAAAATTAAGCTCTATGTAGAAATGATAGTAAATGAGGGCTTGAAGGGCTCAACATTCACATGTTAAAGCCCAATCTAACTCCAGTATGTCAAAATGTGACAATGTTTGGAGACAGGGTCATCCAAGCCAATCAAGGTAAGTTAGGTAGAAGTCTTTAAATGGGCCTTAAGTCCGAGTAATTGAAGTCCATCTAGAGGAAATTAGAATTGAGCCCTGCTGGAGAAGATACATGGGAGCAGGTAGCTCATTATTCTAAAGAAGGGTATTACAGGAATCCAGAGGACCCATACCTTCATCTCCAACTCTGAACCACAGAACTGTGATCAAATCTCTTTCCTCAGTGAAGGAACAGAACACCTTCTGGGTTTAAAGAGCTGTGGGAAATTCAGTGATTATTTTCCTTTCCTGATGGATTCTCTTAAACCCTCAACTTGCCTGTTTCCTCCTTTGAAAAAGCAATTCACATGGCATCACTACCCTCACCCAGAGCATGCTTATCATTCAGCTGTCTACTGCTTCCCCACCCTGGTCACTGAGTATGGACACTGGGCCACAGTCAGCACCTTTCATCGAATATTTCACCTTCCTTTAGACACTTCCCTTAGGCCCAATGGAGCACTCCTTTCTATCAGGGTTTGCTCCATCTGGCTGCTACTCAGAAATGTACCAAAGGCTTTATGGCTTCAACCACAGAAACGAATTTTCTACAATCCTTCCTAATGCCTCATCAATGTGGCTGAGCACAGCTCCAGTCCTAGCAAGCATATAAAATTCTGGAGAAGGGCACAGAGATAAAATCTTTGTCATGCCAACAGTTTCAATATGGTAATGGGGGGAGGTGGGCCCTGTAGGGAGGAAAGGAAAACATTTCAGAATATTCCACAGGAGCAAAGTAGAATTTCCACAAAGACTTGTCCAGTGATTATTTGTTAGCTATCATTTTGGTATTAATCAACAGTGTTCCACAACTTAGTCGTGTGGAACAACCACTCTTTACTATCAGTCAGAATTTTGTAAATAAGCTGGACTGTCTGTTGATTTCAGTCTGTATCTGCAGCTCTGGGCCATTATGACTGAGCTGGGCTGTACTGGCTGGTGCATCTACTGTGAATTGGTAGTAAAGGGTGTAAGGTGGCTTTATCTGGAAAAAAACCAGTCTACTCCATGTGTCTCTTATATCCTGTAGCTAATCACCTTCAGCACACACCCTGTTTTGACATCCATGGCACATAATCTGCTTCCCTAATCCCCTTACCCTGTCATCCCTAAACACAGAAACACACACCCTGTTGTAATCTCCTCTTACATCCTACCCAATTGGCTGACAGAGTCTACACCTTACTCTTCACCTTACTCTCCCTAATATAAATAGCCCCTTCCCTTGTACAATAAACTGAGTTATTCTCCCAAAATGGCTGGTGGATGCTTCTTTGTGAGTGCTCTACTCACCTGAGATCCATCCTCACCACTGATTTCTACATCCAATGACTGACCTCAACAGTGACTCTGACCTCATCAGTGACTTCTACATCTTGAGATCATAAGCCTTAGGGTAAAACTATAGATGACATCCAGCAGGAGTCTAGGGTCACTTCTGGATTCCAGGTTTGGGTGCTAACTGGGGAGGCATTCCTCAGAATAAGGACCATAGGAACAGTCATTTACAACTGGCTTCATTTACAACATCCCTTCAACCAGGCAGCCCCAGAATCTTCTCGTGTCAACAGCAAGGATCAAACTAAGAGAGATAGTCTTGGAAACAAATCCGAGAGAGAAGTCATTTGATTACTTTGGAGAAGCATGGATACATGAGAAGATGGTAACCTCCAAACACTTTCCCAGTCTCACATTTAATGTGTTCCCTATTTTATGAATAGATTCCCACCCCAGTTTGAAATGCAGAAGTCACCCTGAGCTTCTGCTTCTCCCTCACCAATCCCAGATATCTCCATAGTTAGCAAGATTTTGGAACTTTCAACTCACAGCCCAAGGAAAATTCTCAGAAATAAAATCTACTTGTGCATCTTCCTTGTTTATAACTCATCAGTGGCTCCCTAGGATCCAAACATCTTCACATTAATTACAAGCCTAGAATCAGAATACGAGGAGACTATAAAGACACAGGGCAAAAGACTTGGACACAAGGTGGCCATTAATTAGGGTCATTGGAGTAATTAATCTGCTACAGTGAGTGAATCACAAACACTTGAAGCAGAAGTTAATGGAGGCAATACTAAATCCAGAGTCATTTGCTACTTTGCCTCCTATCTTTCATCAACATTGGCTTAAATAAAGGCTGGAAGATTTAGTCTGACCCTCTAAAGTTCTACCAGAAACTCTACTGGGAGAGACTTCAAATAATTCACTGAAAGGTCTCTGAGGTTACCCCTGAGCTCACTTGGTATAATCAGAGTGCCAGAAAATATTTAGGAAATATCAGAAAAACAGGGTCTTCAAACTTGCCCTGGGCACATCTCCTACTCTGCATACTCTGCCCACACAATCACCTCCCCTTCTCACCATCTCAACCATTTCTCTCCTGACTAATAATACATTAAGACTCATTAGGAGCAATGACTCTATGGAACAATACCTTTAACTTGGGTTAGAGAGAGGGAAAAATATCTCCAGAGATCCATTGCTGTAGGTATCAGGTTCTAGATATGCTGTGACTGTGTTTAAAAGATTTTTCTCAATAAAGTGTTAATAAATTTCCCACTCCCCTCCTTATTGAGAATCACAGATCTTAAATAATAGCTAAAAATAAATTCCAAACCCATACATCCAACTCTCATGCATATTTTCACTTGGATGCTCCATAGGTCACCAAAATCTGACTGTTCCTATGTTCCTTATTCTGAGGAATGCCTCCCCAGTTAGCACCCAAGCCTAGAATCAAGAAGTGACCCTAGATTCCTGCTTCTTTATCACCAATCCCTTATTTTACAGTTAGCAACATTCTTGCCATTTATGCTCTCTATAGTGATCCACGTGAAATTGTCCCAAATTAAATTTATGAATGTTTTCCCCTTACTTATGCTTAATCCATCAATAATTCCTTGGTGTCCAAACATCTTCATATTAGCTATAACCCCTTATAGGATCTGAACTCTTACTGCTTACAACATCATCTCTTCTCCTAATTTTTTATCTTTTTCATCACTTTTAGTTTTTGAAATGTCATCTATAGTTTTACCCTAAGGCTTATGATTCATTATTTCTTCTGCTGAAAACTCTATCATCACTCCATCCTGCCTAATTGCTCCTTGTCCTTTAAATCTCAGCTCAGATGCCTTTTTCAGAGAAGATATCCTTTATCCCCTTAGCTTAGTTTATGTTTTCTCCCATGGTATTACCTTTACAGCTCTTGTCACATTGTAGTTTATGCCTCTTTACATTTCTGGAGATCTCTCCTAGCTCCTTAAATGTAGGAACCATGCCTTGACCCCCTTGCATAGCTATTGTACTTGAAAGGGTAATTAACACAAATGAACATATAATAAATTACTGTTTAATAAATGGATGAGATTCAGATGAGTCTCAAAGGATTAATTTACATACCCTAGGGGAGATTCCAAGCTACTTGTATGCAATCCCTTTATAAGATGTCAATAGGCACCTTTCAGAGTTTTTATAAGTGTAGTTTTATTTAAACAAGACATTCTTAATAAATAGAGAAGCAATTTATTGTAAATTCAATGTCTGCTCTGTTTACATAAGATCCCATTCCATTCCCAACACCTAAACCATATTTACAATGAATACTTTAAGAATTATTGATTAGTATTTAGATATTGACCTGTTTTTTTCAAACTTATTATTATTGAGTTGTAAGATATTGTAGTCACTATGACTTATAGTCAAAATGACCTTTCACTGAGGTATTTGAAAGAGAGAGAAAAAAAGAGAAAGGGGGTGGGGGGGAAGAAGGGAAGAAAGAATAAGGAATAATGAAGAAAGGAAAAAAGGTAGTGAAAAGTTATCATTTCTGTCCTCAAGTATCTAAGTGGGTACCTTTATAAAAAATAACCAAGGCTGGAGGAGGAAGTTTGACTCAATAGAATATATTTTTTCATAAATACAATAAGATAAAAATCTATAACAGATTAAAATACAAAGAAAAAGTAGTAGAAAATAATACATAAGACTTAAACATGACCATGGAATAAATAAAGCTACAGCTGTAAAGAAGCAGTGAAAAAACGTGGTGAAAGATTTTTCTAAAGAAGCTTTAGAAGGAAGAAAAGATAAAAATAGAAATTCAATGTTTAAAATATCAGAACTTAGATCTTTCAGAATTAAATAAAATATTTATTATAGAAAATGAAAAGAAATAAAAAGAATTTCTACTGTGAGATATATTATGGAACTCTATAAAGTATCTATAAAATACATATGATTTACAATAGTAAAATTCTTAGCAATAATGCATGGCAAAAAGACAGTAAAATCATAATTTTAGAATGCTGAAAACTATAGTTAGAAATATTGAATTTTATACCCAAATAAATTAGATAAAGTGGGAAGCAGAAATTTTTTTCAACAAAGATTGTGTTTCCCAGCTCATTAATATAAATTTCAACTCATAACGACCTACAGTTTTATCTCCAACATATAAGGTTGAAACTCTCATTCCAAGAGTGACAATACAAGAAGCTGAATAAACTGACACCAATGAGTTTTATCAAGCACATTAGAAAATAAACATTAAGAGTCGCTTTGTGTTTATTCGGCCAGCTCCCTAGACTCGCTCTATACTCAAAAGCGATATATAACAAGCCATGAAAACTCATGGGTACACTGTCTGCATAACTGCAAAAGGTGATCTCAGAAGGAGAAAAACAAGCCAAGTCCCCACCCCGCTGTAGGAAGCTAGCCAGTGTTCCCACCACCCACGACTGTCACCTCAATCAACAATGGCCCAGCTTCACTACTCAACCATGGAGCTCTACAACAAATTGACCAAAACTCCAAGTATGCTAGTATTTGGCCTGACATCTCCAGGACATTTTTGGAATGAGTGTGGGTATGCTCCCCACACCTTCTCATACATCTGAAAGCCCTGGCAGTCAAAAACCAATCTCCACAAAAGCTGCAATATCAGCCACAGAGCTTGAAATTCCTGGATTGGGTGGCCACATACTTGACCACACATCAACTCCAAATTTTACTGTCATCCTGTACTATATAAAAAAGTTTCCATAAGATTATTCTTGGAATTGTTGTATATAAAAATATTTTCTTAGGATTGTTCTGTGACTATTGCCCCACCTAGACCTTCCAGGTGGGGGCGCTGTGGAGTTGGCAATAGCTTGATGGACAGGGGATAGAGGTCCTTTTGTGAAAGCTGTTTTCAGGCTGCAAGAAGATTCTCTCGCTCTCTCTCTCTTTGCCCAATCTTTTACACCCTATCCTTCTTGTCTGTGTGGATTATTATTTGCTGCGGATAAATATTACCAAGGTCCCCCCCAAAAGGGGTCAAGGGGATGGGAAGTAATTTCTCATTCTGGGGACTGTTCTTGGATTCACAAATACCCAACAAAGGATTTAACAGCACAGATACTTTACAAATGGCGCCCGAACAGGGATGATAAGGCTTTGATCAGAGGAGATTAGGCCCTTTTGGTCTTTTGCCAGCATGGAGGTCAAAGGGAAGATTGATGAAAGGAGTTAAGATGCAGGGCTAGCTAAGAATGGCTGAATGCTTAAAAGGTATGATATAGGCCACACATATGGTGGATAGGGCATGAATAAAGTTGATGCTTCCTGATGCCTGTCTCTGGATGAGTCTGATTCCGCTGTTCACCTAAACCTGGGACCTGCCAGCTAAATGGGGATTGCGGAGCCACGTGGCCTGGGATGGCAGAGAAAGATCCCTCCACCCATCCACTTCAATCTAGCACCATCGTTAATTATTTAATTCTATGTCATCCCAGTAGGAACACACCAATTTAGATGACAATGTACATTCAAAGCATGTTTAGAAACAAAACAAATAACAGTACAATAACTAAAAATTGGAATCAATTTAGATGCTCAACAAGAGATGAGTGGATCATGAAGATGTGGTACATATATACAATGGAATAATACTACATAGCTCTAAGGACTTATTCAATCATGCAATTCACTGAAACATGAATGGAACTGGAAAATATCATATTAAATGAAGTAAACCAGGAGAAGTATACAAGATATCACTTACATGTGGTATTTAGAATAACTTCACAAGGTAGTACAATGGTTTAAATGGGGGTTGTCTAGAATGTTCTTGGCCCCATAGTATAGTGAGAATAAGAAGAGATAGAATAAAGGAGACAAACGTGAAATAAAGGGGTGCAGAAGTCAAGGGTACTCAGGTGCATTGATGGTGTTATGGAAGGACAAAATTAAATATCTAGACCATGAGCCAACAATACTGAAATCATAAGACCCAAGCTTTAAAAACCAAGCTGAAAATGGTGCTTATTATGATGGAAGGCTGAATGTAGGAGGACTGGGGGCTCAAGAGGGTGGTCTGGTGAAGGGAGGTTGACACTAGTGGTGGGATTGGTGCTGAAAACTTGCATGTCTAAAACTCAACTATGAATAACTTTGAAGATCACATGCCTTAAATAAAAATTTTGGGGGCCAAAGTGGTGGCACTAGAGGTAAAGCATCTGCCTTGCAAGCACTAGTCTAGGACAGACCGTGGTTTGATCCTCCAGCATCCCATATGGTCCCCTCAAGCCAGGAGTGATTTCTGAGCCTATAGCCAGGAGTAACCCATGAGTGTCAAATGGGTGTGTCTCCCCCAAGAAAGGCAAAAACAAAAAAATAAATAAAATAAAAATCTTTTCAAAATAAAAAAAATTCTCAATGCACTTTGCTTAGATAAAGTTTATTCACCAAGAGAAAAGTATTTGCCAAAGTTTAACCTGATATGGAAGAAGGGAACTGATCCAACTGCTCGGTCTAGCCCTCTTGTATCACCTGTAGGGAACAGTTCAGGGACATAAGCCCACTAAATACTGGGATTAAATCAGAGGAGTATAAAACTTTTCTCCTCTCCCCATATCTTACATGTCTAGTGTTATAACTTAAACCCAAATAAATAAAAGCATCATATCAGAAACCAGTACAATGGAAGAATATGATATATCAGAAATCAGTGAGTAAAAGCAGAAAAATCAATTAAGACATTAAAAATGATTATTTTAAAAGATAGACAAAAATTATTAAAAATTATAAAAAATAAAATATTTTAAAAATTAACAAAAATATACAAAATAAGTTAAAAATTGCAAAAGTAAAATGTAATTGTAAATATATAAAAATTATAAAAAATAAAAATCATAAAGTATCTTTAATGAAACACACGACTCTGAATACTAAATAAATATGTGTAAAATAATAATAGATTAAATTATATTTAAAATTATATACAAGTTATATTACAAATCATTTTAAGTTCCAAATTATATTTCAATACTATAATAATCAAAATGGTAAGACATTGACATTAAAACAGACATATGAAACAATAGAAGAAAACAAAGAATCAAGAAATAAATATACATATGTTGTTAATTAAATTTTTTTTTGGTTTTTGGGTCACATCCTGCAGCGCTCAGGGGTTACTCCTGGCTCTACACTCAGAAATCGCCCCTGGCAGGCTCGGGAGATTCAAACAACTGTCCTTCTGCATGCAAGGCAAATGCTTTGCCTCCATGCTATCTCTCCAGCACTATTAATTAATTTTTAACAAAGGTAACAAGAATTCATAATGGGGAAAGGAAAGGCTCTTCAATAAATAATAGAATGATCCATCTCAGGGTAGAAAACTGACCACAAAGAGCCATGAATACAGCTAGAATAGAAAAGGGTCTCCTAGGACAATGGTAGTTAGAACTAATTGCTCTGGACAAGAACTCAGCCCTGAAAGTGGAGAAACTAACAGGCAAGGCGCCTCTCCATTAACAATAGTGCAAACCACAGAGTCCACAAGGGGGGTGGGGCTGGGGGGAGGGACGGAGGGAGAGAAAAGCAAATGCCTGTCCTAGAGACAGGTTGGGATGGGTGAATGGAGTTGGGATGCAAATGGGAGGCTTCAGTGATGGGAAGGGTGCACTGGTGAAGGATGGTATACATTTATGACAAAAACCCAACAATGAACAATTTTGTAAACATGATGCTTAAATAAAGCAATAAAAAACAGTAGAATTAAATCAGTCCCTTGTCTTACACCATACACAAAAGTTGACACAAAACATTAAAAACTTAAACATAAAGCCTGAAATCATAAAATTCCTCGAAAAAAATTTTAGAATAAAAAATTAAAATTAAAAGTTTCTTGACATAAACCTTGATGATATTTTGGATAACAAAACACATGCAATAAAATTTGTTTATTTCTGAATAAACAAATGAGACTAGATCAACTAAAAAGTTTTAGCACAGGAATAAAAACTATCAATAAAAAAAAATTTTTTTTTTTTTTGGTTTTTGGGCCACACCTGGCATTGCTCAGGGGTTACTCCTGGCTGTCTGCTCAGAAATAGCTCCTGGCAGGCACGGGGGACCATATGGAACACCGGGATTCAAACCAACCACCTTAGGTCCTGGATCGACTGCTTGCAAGGCAAACGCTGCTGTGCTATCTCTCCGGGCCCTATCAATAAAATTTTTAAAGCACAGGGGTCAAGTGGTCTCAGATGCATTTATTGGTGGAGAAAGGACAGAACTGAATATCCAAGCCAAAGTCTAAGACAATATAATCAAGAGACCTAAACTTAAACAATCTAAACTTAGATGGGTTTATTATATTGGCAGGTCAGGGGACAAAGGGTGGTGTATAGGTTGCACTCTGAGTTCATTGGTGGAGGGAGGTCAACACTAGTGGTGGGAATGACCCTGACTCACTGTATATCTGAAATTCAACTATGAAGAACTTTGTAGATCACAATGATTTCAATAAAATAAAATTTAAAAAAATGAAAAGACTCGACCAAAACAATAAAGTAGCATGATACAATTTAAAAAAATTGAAAACAATCTATAGAAATAGAAAAACATTTGTAAGTTAGTATCTTATAAGGATATAGTATCTAAAAGATGTCTTCAATACATACAACTAGCTAAAAAAGAAACACCTGGTTTTAAAATTAGCAGCTTTCCAAGGAGGACTTATAAATGGGCAACAAGTATATAGATAGATTCTCAATATCACTAGTAATCAGGGAAATACAAGTCAAAACCACAATAAGAACTGGAGATATAATACATGTTCCTAAGAACTTCCAGGAGTAACCCCTGAGTGCAGAATCAGGGGTAACCTCTAAACACCACCAGGTGTGTCCCCAATACCAAAGGAAAAAATTTTAAATCACAATGAATTATGAATTTTACCTATAAAGTTAGTTTTATAGATATATAAAAATATTACATAAAATAATATAATTATTATAAAGAAAACAATAACAAGCACTCTCAGGATGCAGTGGTCCTCAAACTATGGCCCGCGGGCCACATATTGGATTGTATCTGTTTTGTTTCTTCATTGC
Organism: Suncus etruscus; assembly: GCF_024139225.1. Taxonomy (NCBI): domain Eukaryota; kingdom Metazoa; phylum Chordata; class Mammalia; order Eulipotyphla; family Soricidae; genus Suncus; species Suncus etruscus. Next base: position 39,287,926 of record NC_064853.1, read on the forward strand.
AAAATAAGATATATGCAGTGTGCATAAGAATTTGTTCATAAGTTTTGTTTTTACTATAGTCAGACCCTCCTATGGTCTGAGGGACAGTGAACTGGCCCCCTGTTTAAAAAGTTTGAGGACCCCTGAAAGGGGAATCCTTGTATTATGTTAATAGAAATATATTGGCAAGCCAAAAATAGGAGCTTTACCAAAAAAAGTTAAAAAGAAAAACAATAAAAACAACCTTGTCAACTAGCAATCCTATCTCTGGTTATTTATCCAAAGGAAATAAAATCATTCCTGAAGATGTGTTTGCACTGCCATGTTCAGTGTAGCATTATTCAAATAACAAAGATATAGAAGCAACCTGAGTCTGCTGGCAGATGAATAAACAAAGAAAAACGTGGCATATATATAATAAATATTATTTAACCTTTAACATCAAGAAAAGAAACCCTGGCATTTGTCACAAACATGAAAAAAAAAAACCCTGAAGGCTGTTAGACTCAGTAACATACATAACACACACACACACACACACACACACACACAAATATTGCATTGCTTCACCTACACATTGGATATTTTTAAACCAAATGCATAATAACAGAGAATACAAATAGTGGTTACCAGAGACTGGGGAAAAGAGGATATTGGCCAGAAGGTAGACATTTTCAATTTCAAGATGAATAAATTCAGGAGACTTAATGTACAGCTGGTAATTATAGTTAATAGTAATGTAGTGTATACTTAAAATTTGATAAAGAGTAAATCACAAGTGTTTCCACCACCACACACACAAAACTGATAACTATATGAGATGATGGGCTTGTCAATAGTTTTTATTGTGGCAATCACTTTAGAATGTACACATCTATCAAAACATCACATGTGCAACTTAAATATTCTTTTTATTTGTCAAGCATCTAGTAATAAAGCTAAAGCAATTCTTGCATTTTTTTCCATTTAATCATTGTGAGGTTACAAAATTGTTTAAGATTGAATTTCAGTCATAAATATTGGAGCACCCATCTTTTCCTAGGTGTTTGCTTCCCTCCACCAATGTCCCCAGTTTCCCTCTGTCCCCAACCTGCCTCTGAAGCAGACACTTTTTTTGTTCTTTTTTCTTTCAGGTTTGCAATACTGTTGCTGAAAGGGCACCATGCATTGGGAGCGAGTTTAATGTAAAAACGTGGTGATTCCAGAAAATTTATATGTAAGTTAATTAAAAATATAAAATGTATTTCTTATAAATAAATATATAATGAAAATAAAATAAAAGATAGAAAATAATAAAGCTCTAGTGAGGTTATCCGGGGGAGAAAGAGATGGGTAAAAATTAGTAATTTTAGATGTGAATAATTATTTATTACTATTGAACATTACTATTGATCCCATGAACAGCAACAGAATAAGAGAAATTGGTGGACAGATCTGTACTTACAGACAACTTAGATGAAATGTCTTTAAAGAACATGAACGAAGTTCACAAAGGGGGAAATCTGAATAGGCCTAAATCTATTGAAGAAATTAAATCACTTATTCATATTCTTCAAAAAAAGATAACAATGGACCCAAATAGTCTTATTGCTAAGTTCCATCAAATAGTTATAAAAATATATTATATAAATTCTCTATAATATTTGCCAGAAAAGAGAAATTGAAGAAGCACAATACAACTCACTCTATAAGCCAGCTGTTACCCTAATATCAAACCTTATATAGGTATTCAAGAAAGAAAAGCTCTAGGGTTGAAGAAAGAGCTTAGCATGTAAGACATTAAAGTGCATGTGGCCAACCAGGTGTAAGCACCAGAGCCACATTGCATCTGAGCACCACCAGGAGAGATTCCCTGAGCACAGAACCAAGAGAAGGCCCTGAGCACAGCCAGAAAGTGGAGAAAGGAGAGAAGAAGAAAAGGAGAGGAAAAGAGAAGTGAAGAGAGAAAAGGAGAGGAAAAAGGAGAGGGAAGAAGAAAGAGGGGAAGATGAGAGGAGAGCAGGAAATGAAACAGGAGAAAAGAGGAGAAAGGAGGGAAGAGAAAGACATGAGGGGAGGAAAGGAGAAGAGGAAGGAGGAGAGGAGAGGGAAAAAGAGGGGAGGGAAGGAGAGGAGAGAAAAGGAGGAAAGGGAAGAGGATGAGAAGAGAAGGGAGGGTAAAGGAAGGAAAGGGAAGGCACATGAATGAAGTTCACAAAGGAAGAAATCTGAATAGGCCTAAATCTATTGAGAAAATTAAATCACTTATTCATATTCTTCAAAAATAAAGATAACAATGAACCCAAATAGTTTTATTGCTAAGTGGAGGGAAGGGGAGGGGAGTGGAGAGAAGAGAAGGAGAGAACCACCAAAGTATTTCCTGAGTGCAGAGCCAGGAGTAATTCATGAGTACTGCCAGGTGAGGCCTAAGGAAAAAAAGAAGGAAAAAAGTATACTTCAATATAATGTATATATGTACAAATTATCTAGTCAGCAAGAAGTAAATTAAGTCAGTACAAATTCAAAAATTGCCATCATAAAATTAAAATAAAAATACAGTCTATTTTTCCAAATTGCCAGAGGCAGAGAAAGTTATGAGCAAGGAGAGAGATGCAGAAAACTTTTCAGTTCAATAGAAAGCAAGAATAGGAAACAAGAAGAAGGAGAAGGAGAAGAAGAAGAAGAAGAAGAAGAAGAAGAAGAAGAAGAAGAAGAAGAAGAAGAAGAAGAAGAAGAAGAAGAAGAAGAAGAAGAAGAAGAAGAAGAAGAAGAAAAGAATAAGGAGGAGGAGGAGGAGGAGGAGAAGAAAAAGAAGAAAGAACAAGAACAAGAAGATGAAGAAGACGAAGAAGAAAAAGAAGAAGAAGAGAAGAAGGAGGAGGAGAAAAAGAAGAAAGAAGAACAAGAACAAGACGAAGAAGACGAAGAAGAAGAAGAAGAAGAAGAAGAAGAAGAAGAAGAAGAAGAAGAAGAAGAAGAAGAAGAAGAAGAAGAAGAAGAAGAAGAAGAAGAAGAAGAGTGACAAGAGATATTTAAGTAGGGTCAAGGAATGCTGTGTGAGCTGCCTCATATACACACCTTTCAATGCTCTCAGCTTCTGTCACCCAAACGCTTATGCTACCAATTGACAATCTATATGGGGTTATAACCAGAAGCCATGGTTTTTGTCCTTTTCCCACTCAACTGACATAGCATGCACCCCACAGTACAAGAGCAAGGTCATGTAACCTGAAGTTCAGGTGAATTGAATCCCAAGTGGCAGATTTTGACTAACTAAAGACAGAAGATAGCATGGAGCCTATAAATACATTTCTTTTTCTTTCTTTCCTTCAGTGAACTTTCCCAGAACCTTTTATACTTATTGCATAAGAGTCTATACAGTATGTGTGGAACTGCAACAAGAGAAAAATCAGATCTATTGAGTCTTAATCTTTTTTTTTTTGCTTGCAAGGCAGACACCTTACCTCTAGCGCCACCTCGCCAGCTCCAATATTTTTTTTAAACAACTTTATTACATACATGACTGTGTTTGGGTTTCAGTCATGTAAAGAACACCACCCATCACCAGTGCAACATTCCCATCACCAATGTCCCAAATCTCCCTCCTCCCCACCCAACCCCCGCCTGTACTCTAGACAGGCTTTCTATTTCCCTCATACATTCTCTTTATTAGGATAGTTCAAAACATAGTTATTTTTCTAACTAAACTCATCCCTGTTTGTAGTGAGCTTCATGAGGTGAGCTGTAACTTCCAGCTCTTTTCTCTTTTGTGTCTGAAAGTTATTATTGCAAGAATGTCTCTCATTTTTCTTAAAACCCATAGATGAGTGAGACCATTCTGTGTCTTTCTCTCTCTCTGACTTATTTCACTCAGCATAATAGATTCCATGTACATCCATGTATAGGAAAATTTCATGACTTCATCTCCCCTGACGGCTGCATAATATTCCATTGTGTATATGTACCACAGTTTCTTTAGTCATTCATCTGTTGAAGGGTATCTTAGCTGTTTCCAGAGTCTTGCTATGTTAAATGTGCTGCAATGAATATAGGTGTAAGGAAGGGATTTTTGTATTGTATTTTTGTGTTCCTAGGCTATATTCCTAGGAGTGGTATAGCTGAGTTGTATGGGAGCTCGATTTCCAGTTTTTGGAGGAATGTCCATATTGCTTTCCATAAAGGTTGAACTAGACGGCATTCCCACCAGCAGTGGATAAGAGTTCCTTTCTCTCCACATCCCCGTCAACACTGCTTGTTCTCATTCTTTGTGATGTTTGCCAATCTCTGGGGTGTGAGGTAGTACCTCATAGTTGTTTTGATTTGCATCTCCCTGATGATTAGTGATGTGGAGCATTTTTTCATGTGTCTTTGGCCATTTGTATTTCTTCTTTGTCAAAGTGTCTGTCCATTTCTTCTCCCCATTTTTTGATGGGATTAAATGTTTTTTTTTTCTTGTAAATTTCTGTCAGTGCCTTGTATATTTTGGAGATTAGCCCCTTGTCTGATGGGTATTGGGTGAATACTTTTTCCCACTCAGTTGGGGGGGGTGCTCTTGTATCCTGGGTACTATTTCCTTTGAGGTGCAGAAGCTTCTCAGTTTAGTATATTCCCATCTGTTAATCTCTGCTTTCACTTGCTTGGAGAGTGCAGTTTCCTCCTTGAAGATGCCTTTAGTCTCAATGTCCTGGCGTGTTTTACCTATGTGTTGTTCTATATATCTTATGGTTTCAGGTCTGATATCGAGGTCTTCCATCCATTTGGATTTAACCTTCGTACATGATGTTAGCTGGGGGTCTAAATTCAATTTTTTGCAAGTGGCTACTCAGTTGTGCCAACACCACTTGTTGAAGAGGCTTTCTTTGCTCCATTTAGGATTTCTTGCTCCTTTATAAAAATTAGGTGATTGTATATCTGGGGAACATTCTCTGAGTATTCAAGCCTATTCCACTGATCTGAGGGCCTGTCTTTATTCCAATACCATGCTGTTTAGATAAGTATTGCTTTGTAGTACAGTTTAAAGTTGGGGAAAGTAATTCCTCCCATATTCTTTTTCCCAATGATTGCTTTAGCTATTCTAGGGTGTTAATTGTTCCAAATGAATTTCAAAAGTGTCTGATCCACTTCTTTGAAGAATGTCATGGGTATCTTTAGAGGGATCGCATTAAATCTGTACAACGCTTTGGGGAGTATTGCCATTTTGATGTTGTTAATCCTGCTAATCCATGAGCAGGGTATGTGCTTCCATTTCCACGTGTCCTCTCTTATTTCTTGGAGCAGAGTTTTATAGTTTTCTTTGTATAGGTCCTTCACATTTTTAGTCAAGTTGATTCCAAGATATTTGAGTTTGTGTGGCACTATTGTGAATGGGATTGTTTTCTTAATGTCCATTTCTTCCTTATTACTATTGGTGTATTAATTGTGTGTTAATTTTGTAGCCTTCCACCTTTCTATATGAGTCTATTGTTTCTAGAAGCTTTTTTGTAGAGACTTTAGGGTTTTCTAGATAGAGTATCATGTCATCTGCAAACAGCAAGAGCTTGACTTCTTCCTTTCCTATGTGGATTTCCTTGATATCTTTTTCTTGCCTCATCGCTATAGCAAGTACTTCCAGTGCTATGTTGAATAAGAGTGGTGAGAGAGGATAGCCTTGTCTTGTGCCAGAATTTAGAGGAAAGGCTTTCAGTTTTTCTCCATTGAGGACAATATTTGCCTCTGGCTTGTGGTAGATGGCCTTAACTATATTGAGAAAGGTTCCTTCCATTCCCATCTTGCTGAGAGTTTTGATCAAGAATGGGTGTTGGACCTTATCAAATGCTTTCTCTGCGTCTATTGATATGATCATGTGATTTTTATTTTTCTTGTTGTTGATGTTGTGTATGATGTTGATAGATTTACGGATGTTAAACCATCCTTGCATTCCTGGGATGAAACCTACTTGATTGTAGTGGATGATCTTCTTAATGAGGCATTGAATCCTATTTTCCAGGATTTTGTTGAGGATCTTTGCATCTGCATTCATCAGGGATATTGGTCTGCAATTTCCTTTTTTGGCAGCATCTCTGTCTGGTTTAGGTATCAAGGTGATGCTGGCTTCATAAAAGCTATTTGGAAGTGTTTCCATTTGTTCAATTTCATGAAAGAGTCTTTCCAGGATTGGTTGTAGTTCCTCTTAGAAAGCTTGAAAGAATTCATTAATGAATCCCTCTGGGCCTGGGCTTTTGTTTTTGGGCAGACATTTGATTACCGTTTTAATTTCATCAATAGTGATGGGGGTGTTTAGATATGCTACATCCTCTTCCTTCAACTGTGGAAGATTTAAGAGTCCAAGAATTTATCCATTTCTTCCAGGTTCTAATTTTTAGTGGCGTAGAGTTTCTCAAAGTAGTTTCTGATTACCCTTTGAATCTCTGCCATATCAGTAGTGATCTCTCCTTTTTCATTCCTAATATGAGTTATCAAGTTTCTCTCTCTCTCTTTCTTTGTTAGTTTTGCCAGTGGTCTGTCAATCTTGTTTATTTTTTCAAAGAACCAACTTCTGCTTTCGTTGATCTTTCGGATTGTTTTTTGGGTTTTCACTTCATTGATTTCTGCTCTCAGCTTTGTTATTTCCTTCTGTCTTCCTATTTTTGGGTCCTTTTGTTGAGCACTTTCTAGTTCTATTAGCTGTGTCATTAAGCTACTCAGGTAAGTTCCTTCTTCCTTCCTGATGTGTGCTTGTAAAGCTATAAATTTTCCTCTCAGTATTGCTTTTGCTGTGTCCCATAAGTTCTGATAGTTTGCGTCTTTATTGTCATTTGTTTCCAGGAACCTTTTGATTTCCTCCTTGATTTCATCTCGGACCCACTGGTTATTAAGTATGAGGCTGTTTAACTTCCAGGTGTTTTTCTTCTGTGTCCCTTTGGAATTCACAAATAATTTCAGAGCCTTGTTGTCAGTGAAGGTAGTCTGCAAAATTTCTATCCTCTTGATATTATGGAGGTATGTTTTATGTGCCAGCATGTAGTCTATCCTGGAGAATGTCCCATGTACATTAGAGAAGAATGTGTATCCAGGTTTCTGGGGATGGAGTGTCCTATATATATATATATATATATATATATATATATATATATATATATATATATATATATATATATATATATACTAGGCCTCTTTCTTCCATTTCTCTTTTCAGGTCTAGTATATTCTTGTTGGGTTTCAGTCTGGTTGATCTATCCAGTGTTGACAAAGCTGTGTTGAGGTCCCCCACAATGTTTGTGTTGTTATTGATATTATTTTTCAGATTTGTCAACAATTGTATTAAATATTTTGCTGGCCCCTCATTCAGTGCATATATGTTTAGGAGAGTTATTTCTTCCTGCTCTACATACCCCTTGATTAATATAAAATGTCCATCTTTGTCCCTTACAACCTTCCTGAGTATAAAGTTTGCATTATCTGATATTAGTATGGCCACTCCAGCTTTTTTATGGGTGTTGTTTGCTTGGATAATTTTTCTCCAGCCTTTTATTTTGAGTCTATGTTTGTTCTGACTATTCAGGTGCGTTTCTTGTAGGCAGCAGAAGGTTGGATTGAGTTTTTTGATTCATTTAGCCACTCTGTGTCTCTTAACTGGTGCATTTAGTCCATTGATGTTGAGAGAAAGAATTGTCCTGGGGTTTAATGCCATCTTTATATCGAAATTTGGTGTGTCTTTTGGTTAGTCTTGTCTTAAATTAGGTCTTTCAGTTTTTCTCTTAAGACTGATTTTGAGTCTGTAAAGTTTCTGAGCTGTTTTTTGTCTGTGAAACCATGTATTCTTCCGTCAAACCGGAAAGTGAGTTTTGCTGGGTACAGTATTCTAGGTGAAGCATTCATTTCATTCAGTCTTGTCACAATATCCCACCACTGCTTTCTGGCCTTGAGTGTTTCTGGTGACAGGTCTGCTGTAAATGTCAAGGATGCTCCCTTGAATGTAATTTCCCTTTTTGATCTTGCTGTTGTCAGAATTCTTTCTCTATCTGTGGGATTCGTCATTGTGACTAGGATGTGTCTTGGGGTAGTTTTTCTGGGGTCTCTTTTGGTTGGTACTCTTCGAGCATGCAGGATTTGATCACATATATTCTTTAGCTCTGGAAGTTTCTCTTTAATGATGTTCTTTTTTTTTTTTTTTTTTTGGGCCACACCCGGTGACGCTCAGGGGTTACTCCTGGCTATGCGCTCAGAAGTCGCTCCTGGCTTGGGGGACCATATGGGATGCCGGGGGATCGAACCGCGGTCCGTCCGAGGCTAGCGCAGGCAAGGCAGGCACCTTACCTTTAGCGCCACCGCCCGGCCTTTAATGATGTTCTTGACCATTGATTCTTCCTGGAAAATTTCTTCCTGGGTCTCTGGGACTCCAATGATTCTTAAGTTGTTTCTGTTGAGCTTATCATAGACTTCTATTTTCATCTGTTTCCATTCTTTTTTTTTTTAAGAGTTCGATGAGGTTTATTTGCAAATATTATAGGGAACCACATTCACACAGCTCCACGTGGCATTTTGAAACTCATCCCAACTGTGGGCTTGGTGACCTGCAAGTTGGACAGACTGCCGAAATCCAAGAGCTTCAGCATCTCCTTAGTGTCAGGATCCACCTCAATGATCTCCTGGTCCAGGGCCGAGACCTCGGGCACGTAGTTGTCCCTCTGCTCCCGCTCCTCCTCCTGCAGTTTGATGGAGATGCCGCGCACGGGCCCCCTCTGGATTCGCTTCATCAGGTGCGTGACATAGCCGGCACACACGCGTTTGTTGGTGTGGAAGTCGTTGCCCAGGCGAGTGTAGTACTTCTCGATGATGACCCGGGCCGCCTTCTTGACGGTCTTGGTGCGAAAGCGGCCCATGTTGGTGGCTTCCCGGTAAAGAGCAAACAAACTTGATTTTTTTTTTGGGGTGGGGGGGGTTCACACCCGGCGGTGCTCAGGGGTTACTCCTGGCTGTCTGCTCAGAAATAGCTCCTGGCAGGCACGGGGGACCATATGGGACACCGGGATTCATATGGGACACCGGGATTCGAACCAACCACCTTTGGTCCTGGATCGGCTGCTTGCAAGGCAAACGCCACTGTGCTATCTCTCTGGGCCCCTGTTCCCATTCTTTGACTAATTTTTCCATTGTCTGTTCATTTGCTTTAAGTTTTTTTTTTCCAATCTCTCCCACTGTATGGAATTGTTATTTATCTCATCTTCCACAGCACCAATTCTATTCTCAGCTTCTTTTACCCTGTCCCAGAGCTTATTCATTTTGTCATTCACTTCATTTACTGAGTTTTTCAATCGCTTCTCGGCCTTTTGGCTAAGATCAAGTGTACTGAGTTTTTCAGGCCTGTTAGTTGACATGTTATTTCAGTTTGGAGTTTTGTGATTTCTGTCTTCATATTTTCTTGGTTCTTGTTAGTGTTCTGTTCAACTCGATCCATGGTATCTTTGAGTTCTTTGAGCATCTTCCATATTGCTTGTCTAAAGTCCTTATCTGAGAGGTTAATTAGTTAGTTGGTCATTATCTGGTCATCAGAATTGTCATCTTCATTCTCCATGTCTGATGCTGGCCTGTGTTGTTTCCCCATTGTCACACTTGTATTGTGGGTTTTTCTTTTTTTTAAATATAATTTTTATTTTGATCATAGTGGCTTACATATTGTTGACAATAATATTTTAGGTACATATTTACATAAAATCAGGGGGGATTCCCATCACCAAATTGTCCTCCCTACACCTCCATTTTTGTCCTACCTCCCATTTCCTCTTCCCTCACCCCCAGGGTGGCTAGAATATGTGGTCCCCTCTGTATCTAACCTACTACTTAGTAGTCTTGCACCTGTTTGGTCTTGATGCCTCCCTTATTTCCCCCTCTAACTGGAGGCAGGACTAGCTAGTTCAAGTTGCGTGGTTTTGCCTGAAAAAGAGAAAAGTAATAAACTGGGGTAAGAGTCTAATACACCGTAAATGGGTGGAATCCTTCTAGAGGCTCTCATCATCAATTTGGGAGATGAAGGAGAAAAAGAAGGTGAAACACTCCACCAGTACCAAAAGAAGTGTCAAATATCCAGTGAGGACTCCAGCTATATCGATAAGCACCACAAAAAACAAAAAACAAAACAAAACAAACAAAAACAAACAAACAAAAAACACGCCATGGTCTTGAAATAAGAAACATGGCATAGCACATAAAGAAAGAAAAGAAAGGAAGAGAAAAAAATAAGTATAACTGGGGACAACAATTTCAATAATCACACCCAAACAGAGAAATCGACCAAAATAGATAGGTAAATAAAAATAATAATAATAATAATAAATGAAGGTTCCACCCTTTCTGGGTGGGTCAACTTGCCTCCAAGGGAGGGGAGTCTTCTGTGGATGAAGCCTCTCACAGGATCAAATCTTAGGCCTGAGCACACAGGAGCACACAGAAGACAGTCTGGAGAGAAATGCTGGGCTTCAGTGATCCAGCACAGTTCTTAGTGTGATTTTTTCTTCTTGTTGTAATGGTGTTCGTTCTTTTTTTTTTTTTTTTTTGCTTTTTGGTTTTTGGTTTTTCGGGCCACACCCGTTTGATGCTCAGGGGTTACTCCTGGCTAAGCGCTCAGAAATCGCCCCTGGCTTGGGGGGACCATATGGGACACAGGGGGATTGAACCGTGGTCCTTCATTGGCTAGCGCTTGCAAGGCAGACACCTTACCTCTAGCACCACCTCACCAGCCCCGCGATGGTGTTCTTTCCTTAGAAAGAGTGCACAGCCGCATAGGGAAGTGGAGTGGTCGTGCTCTTCTGGAGCCTCTTTTTGGCCCACTCCCAAGAGTTTCACGCAACAGGACAGGAGACAGACACACACAGGCAGCACTCACAATTTTTCACTGTCGGGCCCCACTGGGCAGGTGTAGTTTCGTAGTCTTAATGTTGTCTTGATGGAACTTTTATATTTGCTGTCTATTCTCACCTGCCTCTACTTTCTTTGCATATCTCTCTCTCTCTCTCTCTCTCTCTCTCTCTCTCTCTCTCTCTCTCTCTCTCTCTCTCTCTCTCTCTCTCTCTCTCTCTCTCTCTTTCTCTCCATTCATGTGTGCTCACACTCTGGAGTTGACTCAGACAAATATAGACAATTAAGTCTGCTTACTAAAACAAAGATATTCTAAGAATACATTCAAATCCAGGAGATGCACCAGAAATCAGCTAAAATGAAGTACTAAATGAAGACATGGAAGAGATATCCCATAAAATTACCAACAGCAACAATACAAGCTGTAGTAGCAAAACAATAGCAGATATGATAAAATTTAAGATAGACTATTAAATAATTATATAATATATATTTAGCTATTACATAAAAGAATTCATCAAGCATATATAACAATTGTGAATTTGTAGAAACCTAGCAAGATCTCAAATATAAAATGAAGAAATAGAATCGCTCCTCCCCAAAAAAGGTGAAACAAGATAAAAGATTTTAATGAGCTTATTTTAGAAATTTCAAGAAAAAAGTATTATTAACACTTTGAACAACTCAACATGTATTCTAATAAATGTATGGAAAATCTTCAACCAGTAAACAGAGAAAATACATTCTTTGCTAGTATATATAAATCATTTACCAAAAATGACCATATCTAATATGCAGGCAGAGAGGAAATCTTAGGAAACACCAAAGAATCAGTGTCATAGAGATAGTTTCCCTTGTAACAACAAAACTAACTTAGAAAGCAAAAAAAAAGTCAATTCAAAATAAAATAGAACTAATATACTGGAAACTTTAAAGTGCATTACTACACAAATCACTGTGGAAAGGGGCCCAACAATAGAAATTACAAAATATTTAGCATGAACTGTCATTAAAGATATTAAAACTAGGGAGCTAGAAAAGTATTTAGAAGAGTATCTCCAACTGCAAATGCACCATTAAAACAATGGTGTTACTCACCATGAGATCCAATAAAAGGATAGTAAGCAGAAACAAGCTACAAGAAAGAAAATATTAAAATTAAGAGTAGAAATTAATGAACTAACAAGAAAACAAATAGAAAATATCAAGAAAGACAAAAGCCATTTTTCTTTAAAATTATTATTAAAATAAATTTCCATGAAAAATAAACAAGGAAACAAAAAGAGACATAAATATTCAAAATTAAGAAGAGGGGATATAATAAAAACAGAAACTTTAAAAGTCAGCTGCAACATTTATTAGCGTTGGATTTTAAACTTGGAAACAAGAAGAAATTTTATCTTTTTAAAAAATAAACCTCAGTTAGCTGAAAAGGAAATAGGAAACCTGAATAAATTCCACCATAAAATAAATGAAATGGTAAATAAAAGTAAACTCTCTTTAATTTAAAAAAAATCATCTTTAAATGGAAATATGATTCCTGAAAAATTGTATTGCAAATGGATAAAATATTCCATAAGCAGCACTGAAATAATTGGCCATTCTGATTGAAAAACAAAATTAAACTAGAGGGCCAGAGAGATGGTACAGTGGGTTGGGTGCTTGCCTTATATGCAGCAACCCATGTTCAACCCCCAGCATTCCATATGTCTCCCAAGCCTGCCAGGAGTGATTCCTGAGTGCAGAGGCAGAAGTAAAATCTGAGACAGCTGGGTGGGGCACAAAAACAAACAAACAAACAAAAAACCAAAACATTTTAAACTAGATACTTAACATTTTATCATACACACAAATACTTTCTAGGTACATTAAAATCCTAAACAGAAAAAAGGCAAACCTGTAAACCATTTAGGGAAAAAAAGAAAATAGTTTCAGGGGACAGAGGATTTCTCAGAGAAGCACTCTAAGAAAAGATGACTTGATAAATTAGACTGGCTTTTAATTAAAGACTTTGTTGAACAATAACTGCCATCAGCAACGTGAAAAGCAAGCTAAAACAGCCACTTAGGAAACAGGTTGGTACATTCATCGGCTGTTACATGGTACACAGCTCTGTGTCCATAAGGACTAAGGGATTCCTCTCCCAGGTAAGGTCCCTGGAGACCCAGGTGCACACACATACCAAGAGCTAGGTACAAGAATGTTCACAGCGATAGTATGTGAAACATTCAAAAGTTGGAGGGGAAAACACAAATCAATGCCAGGGTGGATCAATTGTGATTAAATACCATCAGTAGAGAAAACAAGGAACTATAATTACACAGCACAGGAATGAACCTTACAAACATCAGTGGAATCTGAAATAGGACATAAAAGGAAAAACTACAAAATGCAATAAATGTAAAGTTCACAAGTGGGTGAAAGTAACCTATTGTACTAAAGGGTAATTACATAGGAGGTTAAAGTATATTTTAAAAAGCAAAAAATTGATCTATAAAAAACAAGACAGGAGGTTCCAGAGAGATAGTCCAGTGGGTAAGGCACTTGACTTTGAAGTGGCTGACCAAATTTGATCCCAGGCATCTCATATGGTCTCCCGAGCACCACCAATTGTAATTCCTGAGTGCAGAACCAGGAGTAACCCCTGAGAATTTCTGGGTGTGACCCAAAAACAAAAACAAAAAAAACAAAAAAATTATTATTAGGAAGGCACTATTATTTATATTAGCATGATTTCTGGAGTTTGTAACTTTCTACTTCTTCAGCGGAGTGCTTATTTCAATGAGTAATTGTATTTGAATATTCATGTCTGAAGCTCCAGTCATGCAGACTAGAAGAATGTTTTATAATACATCTGACCAATAAATTCAGATTGTGTATATGCATATGTAAAAGCATAAATATATAAACAAAGATATATATAGATGAGATATTTTATCAACTAATTTATATATGTGTAAAATGTATGGGGTCAGGGCCTCTCCCAACAATGCAATGTAAGCCTGATGGCTTTGGGACTTTGACCCATTGATCCAGTGGTTTGAACCTCTGGGTCCTATGGTGCTAAGGTCCACCCCTTATGCATATAAGAGTCTCAGTTTTAAGAGCAAATTGGGAACTTCAAGTTAAAACAACAATTACATTTTACTTCATAACCATCATTGTTGCTGAGACTCTTATGTACACACACATGTATATACATATATAACTACATTGCTGTTTGTTTCATTTTATTTTTTTGCTTATTTGAAGACTTAAAATATACGTAAATGGTTGGGGATATAGTTGAGGAAGATGGTATGCTTTGACCACCTAAGTTTGATCCCTGACATCAAATGTCCCCAACTTTCCTCTGCCAGCATCACCTGATATAGCCCTGATAGAAAAGCAGCCTTCTACTTATGCTCTGTAGCAAGTTCATGAAGCAGTTTGGTCCTGTTCAAGACTACTGAAATAAAGCATAACCTAAGGCAGTTTTCTACTGTACAGGAGTCCTTGATAAGAATATCTGGGGCTGGAGATATAGTACAACAAGCAGGACACTTGCCTTATGCAAAGCCACCCCAGCAGCTCATATGGTCCCCTGAACCCACCAGAGGTGATCTGAACATAGGGCCAGGTGTAAGACTTGAACATCGCCAGGTATATGACCCAAACGCCAGAAAAAAGAAGGAAACTTTCTACATATATTTGGGATAGCTAAAAATTAGGAATAACTTTAGTGCTCCAAACAAAACATGGGAATAAATAAACAGCAGTAATACAACATTACAATTCAAGGTTTTCTAGCAACTAGAATGAACTAGAGCTTCAAGTATCAAACTAGAAAAGCAAATTGTAGAATATGCATAGTATGACACCATTTATATAAACTTTGGAAACATGCAAAACAACACCACATATTGTTTACGATACATACATATGTAGCAATAGTATGAAAATATGCATGAGAGTGATAAACATTGAATTTAGGGTGGTATTTGCCTCCAGGGAGGGAGGAAAAAAATGAGATTTGAGCATACAGAGCTTCAATTTTCTCTGATATATTTTACTTGCTTCAAGAAGAACTAAAGCAGAAAAAAAAGGAAATCACCCTATCATTTTAATTCACCAGGTTCAGAATTTAAATTTTAAAACTACAGTATGTGATGACATCAATAGATTTAGAAACAGGATTTGACCAAATTTAGCAACACTCAGTTTGTACATAATTTTTAAAAAACTTCTTAACAGACTAGAAAGAAAACCTTATGCTAAAAAGTTATTTACTAAATAACCAGAAGCAAATATAATAGGTAATAATGAAATATTAAAATATTTCTCTGAAAATCAAATATAGATAAAGATGGGGGCCTGGGTATAGCTCAGTAGCAAAGTTGTCTGCTTGTGGGGCCAGAGAGATAGCATAGAGGTAAGGCTTTTGCCTTGCATGCAGAAGGTTGGTGGTTCGAATCCCAGCATCCCATATGGTCCCCCGAGCCTGCCAGGAGCGATTTCTGAGCGTAGAGCCAGGAGTAACCCCTGAGCACTGCCAGGCGTGACCCCCTCCCCCCCCCCCAAAAAAAAAAACAAGGGAAAAAGTGTCGGCTTGTTTTGCAAACATGAAGCAACAACTTTTATCTCATGCACCACTGACATGTAACAAGTGTGAGTCCAGAGACACTACAGCTTGGTGTCCTGGACACCACAATCAAGAGTGTGTAAGGGCCACAACCTAAGAGTATGCCCTCTACACCAGCAAGTAGATGTGCAAACACCACAGCCCAGTGGGCACAAGCTCAAATTATTGCAACAGCATTGGAAAAAAAAAAAAGAGAGAGAGAGAAGGGATGCAGAATTTTTTTTTTTTTATTTTAAAACTTCACTCAAAGAACAAAGATTTCTGGAGGGCCTAGTAAATGTAATAGCAGGGAGCAGGGATCAAATGTAAACAATCCTGAGATAACTTTTCACACTTATCAGCTTGGCAGAAATTTAAATAACTTGTTGATAAGCTACATATTTTGGAGGATGGGAAGGATAATACAGAATATGTTTACTGTTGATGAAGCTATACACACGTATGCCACTTTGAAGAATAAATTATTCACATCTGTAAAGTTGAAGATGTGCCCACAAAATGATCCAACAATTCTACCTTTAGTTTGAAAGAGAAAAGTTAGGAAGCAATCTAAGTGCCGTGAATAGAGAATAAATAATGTGTAATTAGGACATGTTGAATTACAACAGTGAACACAACTATTGATATAACAGGACTAAATTATTTTATTAAATTTCTTATTATAACATGTGATTTACTAAGATGTCATAGTCCAGTTGTTTCAGGCATAAATGTTCCAACACCAGTCCCACCAGCAGTATGACCTTCCTTCCACCGGTTTTCCCAGTTCCCACTATCACTCTACCCTATCTCCTTGCAGGCACAAACAAATTTACTTCATATTGTTTGTTCCAGCACAAAGTCAATGGAATTATAAAAACTTATATTAAAAAGGGGTTCATTTTAAATAATTGCCATATTTCTCAAAGGCATTCCTAAAGTCATTGCCTAAGGATTTACTGGGCTGTGGTTGATTGGGCCTTCTGTGTTACCTTTAGGCTCACAGCACTTAGTACTTTTTCTCTCTTTTTGGCCACACCCAGAAGCTCTCAGGAGTTAGTCCTAGCTCTGCTCTCAGTAATCACTCCTGGCAGCTCTGGGGGATGCCAGAGATCAAACCAGATAGGCTGGGTGCAAGGCAAATGCCCTCCCCACTGTGTTATCACTCCAGGCCCCACTCTTCTGCATACCTTTTGCATAAGGTTTGCTGTGATCCTACTGGACTAACACTACTATAAAATTCTGAGGCTGCAAAAGCAGTCGTGCAGCCGCGGATCTACAGATATGAAATAAATTCCATGGTTTTGCAGTTTGATAAGAGTAAATCATGAGTTGGACCACTTCTGACGAAGAGTGTCAGGTGTGACAGTGGGCTGCTGTGTCTTCAGATAGAAAGAGGAATCTGTCCCCCACCCAATCTCAGAAGGCCCCAGAGTTTTCAGCCTGGACAAGACCTGGGATGAACTGAATTCTTGTGCTTCAACATGGCTAAGACACAACAAATTACATTAAAATAAAACAATGACATTTGCAGAAGCCTATACAATGTGACTGTACAAAACTGTACAAAAGACTGTACAAAATTAGTAATGAATGCTAATTTAAAAAACACAAAGCAGTATTACATGTTGATTATTACTTTATATAAATATATCAAATGCCTAAAATCTGATAGGCCATAATTTTTTTAAAATACTTGAGCCAGGGCCAGAGAGATAGCATGGAGGCAAGGGTGTTTGCCTTGCATGCAGAAGGATGGTGGTTCGAATCCCGGCATCCCATATGGTCCCCCGCACCTGCCAGGAGTGATTTCTGAGCATAGAGCTAGGAGTAACCCCTGAGCGCTGCTGGGTGGGACCCAAAAACCAAAAACAAACAAACAAAAAAAAAAACAACTTGAGCTAATGGTCATTTCTGAGGAGGATTACAAAAGTGGGGACTTAGCTATGCCTGGGATTTTTCTTCCTTAAAAAGTATTAAAGCAGATGCAGCTCAATGCTGATCTTTAATATGTAACTAATAAAATTAATATGTCTCACAGCATTTTACCTTGATTTCTGCATGTTTGGATTAATTTATTAATAAGTTAATTTTTAAATGACATGAGATATAATGGCACAGTGGAAACTCCAAATTGAAAGAAAACTCAGACAAGTGAATTATTATCTGCACCACTCCCTAAGTTCTTCAGTGTTAGTTTACTTTCCCCTGGTGATGAGGAGCTCACTACGTTTAAGCAGACTACTTCATTTCTCATTTGGGGATGGATTCTGACCAAAGCCAGTGCTCAGGGTCTATCCCTGGCTCTGTGGCCAGGGATCAGTCACTCTTGGCAGTGCCCAGTGCCAGGAATTGAATCAAATTTTGCTGCATGCAAGACAAACACCTTAACCCCTATACTAGCTCCCCCAGTCCCTACATCAGTTCTGAATAGATTTCCTGTTAAAACAATCACGCCATGTTACCTGCCTCCCTTCACTTTCCCTGACTTCAAGACTAGGATTGCCCACAATTGCTTGACTGGGAGTATCTTCATGTCTCTTCAAGTTCTGTCAGAACTTCCTGGGTATGACTTGCTCTTGTTTCTCCATCTAGCCTTTGTGTGATTTGAACGGTTACTTCCTAGCTCTGAAATCCAAGAAATTCATAGGACAAGGTTATTTCGAAAGCCTTGGCTCGGCAGAACCTTTCGTCAAAACAGAACTGTCATGTTTCACACAATTCACCTCTTTAAAAGCACGCCTACTTCTTCAGACTTGACTTTCTCTCCCCAAAATTGCCTGCCAAACTGCCTTGTTCAGCAAAACTCAAGTGTAGTGCACAAGCAGAGCCTGGGGAGGGCTGGACAGGGGAGCTTTGAGCAACAGAGTAAGCCACGAGTCCGCCTCAACATGAAAGGCTGGCAATGCCTGAACAGCCACAGGCATCTCAGTACCCAGTGTGGCCAAAGAGGTGCCCTCTTCCAGTCTGCTTCAAAGGAAGCCTCAGAAATGCTCTCCTAGGGGCCCGTAGAGATAGCACAGCGGCGTTTGCCTTGCAAGCAGCCGATCCAGGACCAAAGGTGGTTGGTTCGAATCCCAGTGTCCCATATGGTCCCCCGTGCCTGCCAGGAGCTATTTCTGAGCAGACAGCCAGGAGTAACCCCTGAGCACCGCCGAGTATGACCCAAAAACCAAAAAAAAAAAAAAAAAAAAGTTCTCCTAGGGAATGCTGTAGAAGTGCACCTCCAACCTGCTCCTTCTCTACCTCTTGAAGCCCTTTCTGTCATTCACCAAGCAAGACAGGCCATGCATCTTAGCACCTGGTTTTTGCACAAGAGAATAGATTTCTCTTTCCACAAGCTTTTGCCTACTTTCCAAAGAAACTGAAAGTGTTTACATCACTTTTCCCCTACAAGGGGCCAGACACTCTTCACATGCTGACTTATTTAGGTACATAGCTACTTTTAGCAATGCCCATTTTACAGATAAGCCCATTTTCAGCAAAGCTGGGGTTTTCATCCAGACTTCTAGGTTTGGGAATCTGCCTCTTTTCCTCCTACAAAACTGGGCTGATGGGAATCTTTCTGAGCACTTGTGTTTGAGTTGTTTATGTACAAGTATTATCGCTTCTGCTCATCATCTGCTCTGTACTTGCTTTACTCGCTGAACACTTTATCGTGTCCATCTTTCCGTGTCATTAAATATTATTTTACAACATCATCTTTAATGACTCGCCTAGTAATCCACTGTGATCAGTAAGCAGCCGGCTGTTGGACATTGAGGTTGCTTTCACTTTTTTTTTTTTTTGCTACCGTCACGATGTTTGAATAAATACACTTGTAATTAAATCTCTGCATACATCCTTGAACTGTTTCTTTAGGATCTGTTCCAGAAGCAACTGCTGGATCAAAGTACAGGCAGACCTTTAAGGCTTCGAATACTTATTGCCCAATTACCCTGGAGAACTGCAGCAGCTGGGGAGGGAGGAACCTGTTCCCCAGGGTATTGGCCAACCTGGGCTTCTTTTCAATCACAGAATCACACAGTAAAATGTCTTGTCTTAGGGAGCCAGGTGTGGGGAACATAGAATTGTTTCCATATTGTTGTGTCTTTGCTTATAACTAAAAAATTGATTTCCGGGGCCGGGCGGTGGCGCTAAAGGTAAGGTGCCTGCCTTGCCTGCGCTAACCTTGGACGGACCGCGGTTCGATCCCCCGGTGTCCCATATGGTCCCCCAAGCCAGGAGCAACTTCTGAGCACATAGCCAGGAGTAACCCCTGAGCGTTACTGGGTGTGGCCCAAAAACCAAAAAAAAAAATTGATTTCCTTGTTGATTATATTTCTCCTCCTCTAACTTCTCTTTGCCCATTATTTAAATCAGCAGTCACTTTTCCTTGCGAAAAAAAGAGAGAAAGAAAGAGTGAAGATGAAGGGATTCTTAATAATTTCACATGTGTGCCCTCTTCTATAGACTTGAGCTAATATATTTGTAGATTTTTTTAAAGACTGTAATAAAAATAGACCCTCATGACCTTTATATGACCAGATTCCAGGATCTGAGTGTGAGGACATCACAGACAGCCACTTTCTGAGTTGGGTGTGGAGGGAGGCATTGCACCACTGCTCCCTCCCAACCTTGAGAAATCTCTGTATGTCTCTATTTCTCCATCTGTGAAATGGGGAAAATAATGGTAAAACTTCATCAGGTTGTTGAGATGATGAACTAAGTTCATACAAAGAATGCTTCCACCACTGACCAGATAAGAAGCACAGAATGAAGGTTCTTTTGGCTGTGTTGCTTTGCTCAGGTTTTTTTTTCTGGATAGAGTTGACTTGCCTCCTCTTCTTTCATCCTTCACATTGAAGGAGGTATTCCTGTGGGTAAATTAACAACAGTCACTTCAACTTTGTGAATTCATTCAGTCTTTTAGAGCTCTTCTATGAATCTGAACCTATATTGGCTATATCGGGATAAATACAGTTCAGGGATACAGAGACACTTTAAACATGAAGCCCTGAGTCCCATCCCTAGAAATGAATGGTTCTTGTAGCACTCCCAAGCATAACTCTGGCAAACAATGCTTCGGAGGCTCCAAAAATTATAGTTCTATCTGCAAAGAATCTCCAGGCTCTGCAACAACAACAACAAAACAGTATGTATACAAGAACTGTCATCATGGGTAGACTTGGAGAAGCAGCACATGAGAGATACTGAAAATGTCTCACCACCCAGTCTCACCAGCCACCACACAGTGACCTACTCTACAAGACTGTGACCTGCGTTCCAAGTACCATGTAACCAAGCCAGGTCTACAGCTATGGCACCTACAGCTCATTTCCTGCCCTGGTGTCCTCTGAGATGTCAGGGAGAGGAAGAAGAGGAAGTCTAGTGGGGATCCACATGAACACACTAGAAAGAGAAGTGGCAAATTCTGAGAGTTGACTTTTTAACAATTTCACCTTTTAAGTCCTGGCAGGGGGGCCTTCTCCACAAGGTGGAGAAGTAAGATGGAAAAGGGGCAGAAAACTCAGTAGCCCAGTCTGGTGCTGGCTTTTCCTTTCAGCATCCTCATACTGTACTCTAGATGCAAATCAACTACATGCACTCAAGCCTGCTCTTCGGGCTATTTTCTGGCCAAGAGCACTTATGAGAAAGGTTCAGCAAAACTGATATTGGGCTTCAGAGGAGGACAGCCTTGGCAAGCTCCCTAGACAAGGGGGCATTTGAATGAGGTGCTAAAGTCTGACTGAAGTATGAGGAAGAAATTTGAGCAAAGACTTCGATGCAGAAATGCCCCAGTACAAAGGTGAGAGAAGGGCTGAGAGTTCAAAATATGTGGAGATTTAGTAGTAGAGAAGAGCAAAAATCTTGTGGAGAAATGCGGAGTGGGGACTGCCAGGAGCCAGTGGGAGGCAAGGAGGCAGATCTGCAATTTAGAAAAACCATTAAGCAGGGAAGAAGACAGAAAACCCAGGTAAAGTGAAGTTTGGCCACATGCAACAAGTTGAGAGGGACAGACCAGTCCAAGAATTGGAGGGGGGAGTTCTGTGGAAATATGCATGGGTGGGTATTGGGATAGAGAGAAGACCAGTGAGAAAGCTAGAGCTGGTATGCACAGAACTCACTAGAACCAGGCCCAGAAAAAGGAAACTTCTTTTCTCCCCTCTTTTAGCCACATCTAGGGCCACGATGGATTTTCTAGCAAAGACACCTTGTGCTGAGTAATACCTTTTCTGTGTACAAGCAAAGATCTTACATGACTCAGTGGTCAGCATTCAGTAAACTGAATCTAGCGAACTGGTGGTTTGAATGATGCCATGACTTATCCCCTCGTCTCAACTGCTGGGCCTCAGGTTTCAGGCAACTTGTACTCAGTTAATGACTTTTAAACAATAATCATTGAGATGAGTAGATTAGCCACTGAATGAAAGTAGCTGGAACAAGAGTACCAAACTTCTCTGCAAGACTCCATTTGCTCTCATGCAAGATGACTTTTGTGTTCTCCAGAGGGCAGGACCAGCAGTGAGGAGCTTCCATCAAGCATCTCTTCTGAGACCTATACTACATCCTTGCATCCCATTGCAAAGTAAACAAAGAGAAGGGAGAGAGGGGTGGGTTGTTCTGACTTAACTGCTTTGGGCCCATGAAATATCCATCACTTCCATGATGGAGAGTTAATGGGAGGCAGAAGGCAGCCATTATTGGCACACCTTTCCTCAGAAGCACACCCAGCATATAAAATAGACCAGAGTTTACCTCCGGGCAAGGACCATCCCCAAGAGACCATGAGAAGAAGGAAACTACCAAAGTGTCACCAGCATGGGAGGATCCAGGAAGGCAGAATGGGGAAGGCTTCTGGAAAGAAGGTCTCTGGGCTGAGACCTAAAGGGAGCAGAGAATTTGAGAGTATTCCAAGTCCTGAAGAAAAAATGCATCATAGAAGAAAAGACAGAGAATGCTATATCCTAGGGACTAAAAGATATTTAGCAGAGAACCTAAGGAAAACAAAGTTAGAGGTGGCTCTGCAGAGGTGGCAAGAGTCAAGCCATTGAGTCCCTTTACCAACCAACATTTACTGAGGATCTAGTCTCTCCCAGATCAAGGCCAGAGTAAGGCAGGACAGCAAAAGGCCAATCAAGTCCCAGGACTTTGAGGAGCCTTTGGTTCACATGAAAAGAAGTTAGATGAACCAGAGATGAGTCTCTGTAGGCATCACTTTATGGTTCTTTCCTGTGAGGTGCTGGGGGTAAGGATAGGGTGGACTAGAGCTCTACACCTGCCACATCAGACAGAGACACCATAGAGCTACCAGTACCACCTCATGCAGTTGGCAGTTGCGCATGGAACCAATTTCCGGCACTTGGTCAGGTGCCCTCTGCTGTGCATGCTTGTTTACTCTGCCATTTGTTGTAATCATTTCTGATCTTTTGCTTATTGTGTCAAAGATAAACACGGCTTGGTGCCTCCCCTGGGAGAAGGGTGTCAGTCCACAGGGCTCTATGAGCTGGTGCTTCGCACTTAAAACAACCTGTTTATTTCCTCTCTTGAAAGAGGCTCATAAAATGATAGATGGATCTCCAGTAACTATAATACCTTCCTAATGGTTAGAGAAACTGGGGCCCTATAACAGGAGTGCAGTCTAGAAGAAAAATAGGAGCGTTAGAAAGACAAGCTTTAAAATATAATGGTGTCGTAATGGGCAAAATGAAACACATGGATGCTATTAGAATTCTGCCTGCTGCTTCTTGAGCACAGCATTAGCCAGAGAGCAGGCCTCTTTGCCAAGACCCCCTTCCTCCCTGGAGTGGATGCCCGGGGTAGATGCCCTAACTGTGTTTGTTGAGTGACTGAACAATGACGGTGTTTGTTGAATGACAAAACTCACAAATGCTGTTTACTATGCGAGTGATCGATAAGTTCCTAAACGAAGTGTTGGGTTCCCTGAAGGCACAGGAGAAAAGCATGCTGATCAAACAGATGATTCTAAATGCTCAACCACAGGAAACTCAAACACGGTGGCTTTCCCCAGGCTCCAGGCTCTCTGCTGAGCGCTCTGCCAAGAAACGGCTCACTCTGCTCCAAAGTGGCACAGCTAGCAGGGGAAAGGTGCTGTGGCCACAATGGATAAGCAGGAAAATAAAAAAGCTCTGAAATCCCAAGGATATGCCACATAGTGATCCAATATAAACAAGAGAACCAGCATTGTCTTCCCTTAACAGCACACCTCCTCAGTAGGGCTCCTAGCCTACTAAGCAGGGAGAGGTGTCCATTTGAATTCTCTGTGGCTCAGTCTTGACATGTGGCATTCTCCAGAACGATGGTTAGAGCCATGTTCTGCGGCCCACACATTTTTCTCCGTGTGGCTTTGGCATAGGGGCATCCACAGCTGGGTGGAGCCTCATTCCTAGGTGGGTGGGGTCTCATCTGTACATGGGTGGAGCCTCTTCTTCCCCTTGAATCTGCGCACGCACACACACACACACACACACACACACACACACACATTGTGACTGCTTCAAGCCCCAAAGCACAAAGCCTGTGAGGCCAGGTCCTAAAAGGTGATGTTCAGTACCTCTAGTCCTGAGCAAGAGGATATGAAGACCTACTAATAAAAAAGTATTCCCAGGGAACTGCTAAGTTCAGGCAGGCTCCAATATAATGTTCAGCCAGTCTCAATGGCCTGCAGTACCGTGTTAGTTATGTGAGCTATCAGGGGACTCACCCCACACTTATACTCCTTTAAGTTAGTTGTCCTAGCTGAGAATCCAGATACAACAGACAAAGTCAAGCTGTCCCTATAGTGTCCTGTCCCCACCATTCACTCACAACACTAATACCCAATTGTGCCATTGCTTAAAGATGCTGTGTCTGGAGGTACTTTGTCACTGCAGTGATAGAAACTGAATGAAGTCGCCCTGAAAATTAATAGATTACAGTTCTAACCCCAAGAAGTTGCCTATATTTGGAAGCAGTGTCATTAAAAGAGGAGATTCACAATACCCAATCTACAACAACTCTGTAGCTTCCAAACTGAAGTGATTTGTTCCTATCACAGGAAACCCAGGTTCACAGACCAGTACTCATAGACATAGGACATCTGGACACAGTAAACTCCCCACATCAAGCCAGACTGGGCTCTAGGGGCTCTTTCTTGACCTCAAGGAGCTCTTGGTATAAAAGGGAACAGAGATTGTTACAGGGACAATTTGAGTGCATGAGGGGCGGCATGCAGAGGCCAGAGGCTCTTTGGTGGCCAAGAGTGGAGGTGGCATAGTACATTATGGAGTGGTAAAAAGAATGTAGAGGAAGGGGACTTAACAGGGACCCTGGCGTCCACCCAGCAAATGGGGGCACAGGGAGGGGATCAGAGAGGATCCCTGCCAGAGAGACCAGGTCCTACACATTTCTAGTCACATGACAGGGCTGGAAGTGAACACAAAGAAATTCCAAGAGGCCCCACAGAGGGTGGCCAGGTTGTCACTCAGGACATGGTTACTGTGGCTGGGACTTGGCTGTCTCTGTGTGCCAGCTTCCCTGTGCTAGAGAGTGAGGTGAGATGAAACAGGAATAGAAGGGACTAAGCAGAGCCCCCCTAGAAAGTGGGGGCTCTTTCCCTCCGAACGAACTCCGGCTTGCCCAGGCTGGTCAGCTGGCCGGCAGGGAGCTGGGGGTGGGCTCTGGGCAGGCTCCAAGACCCCATGAATATACATGCTGCCCCCCTGGAAGCCCGGTTTCCTGTGGAGGAACGTTTACCAGGCTTTATCTTGACAAGGGATGTCCTTCAGCAGAGGACGTGGGTCGGCTCTTAGTTCAGCAGTTCTGTCAAGTCCAGCAGCGTTTGATTCCCCTTCATACATATGCTAGGTGCTGGGGAAAGGCAGGAGGAGAGGGACGGGAGGCCAGGGAGGGAGGTCAGCCCCAAGGAGGACGAGCAGGCGCTCCTCGGGCGTGCCTCTGACTTACAGCGACTTTGACTGTGTGCTGCCCGTGGACTGCATTTTAACAGGCTGAGGCTCAAGGAGCTGAGCCAAACACTAACCTAGCAGCCCCTTCTGCTCGGCCACAGGCCTGCTGGGCAGACACTAAGAAGTCTCTGGTCCTCTCTGGGTCCCAGATCCTACCTCTGACAAACAAAGGGATTGTATCTGTGGGTCACAAGCCTGTTTTGTTGTTTTCTTTTTCTTTCTTTCCTTTCTATTTTTAAGCAACAAAAGCTTGTTGAGTGTGTGTGGGGGGGAGGTGTTTGAGTGTTTATAGAACAGATCCTATAAGGACCCTCTAGATGAACAAAAAGAGGGGTAGAGCTGCCATCCCGTCTTCACCAAAGGACAGAAAACACTACAGAATCCCAGGTGTTCACTGAGCCCAGAGGGAGACAGGCTGGAGGGGTTTCTATAATCCCCACATTTAGGGGTGTGCGACCTCCTTTGTCAGCCTCCCCCAAGGAGACCATCTCTCCACTTTTGAATGTGAGTTCAAGAACAGAGGAAGTTTGTAGTATGTGACACAAAAGTCAACTTAAGATTTCCTGGATGTTAAAGATTGACTTAGATCTGCCTCAGCTAACGCTGCGATATGAGAAAGTCATTCAGAAACTCCTGAGTTTTTTCATCCCCCGGAGAAATATTTTCCTTCCTTTTCCCTTTCCTTTTCTTCCTACTGAATCAATGTGAGAAGACAGATGCTCTCTTAGTCTCTTGAAGTCATCCCTGCACCATCTATGCAAATCATAGCATCCTGCCGCATGACTCCAACTTTCTTGGTGATGTCTGTCAATTATTTTTCAATGAGATGGGAGGAATGAAGAAAGAAAAAGACACTTCAGCATAGCATTTTCCCAAGGATGTTTTTCAGAATAGGAGTCCTTCTAAGGGTTCCATTACACAATCTTGGCAGTGCTGGAATCTTCCTGTGGGCCTGATGAAGAATCCATCTCAGTAGTCCCTCACAGGTGCTACTGAGCAGGATCTGAAAGTTAGGTGGGGACCAGGAGGACCCTCGGTGACTCTGATACAGGTAATTAGAGGAGCCCCACTTTGAGAGAAGCATAGTTGGCTTTGATCAGATTAGGATCCTGTGTACTCCTTATTATCCTGGACCTCCCAGAAGTCAAAGCTGGGGTTTCTGTCATTTCTAAACTTACTTGTCCACACAAGCTTTTTTTTTTTTTTTCCTTTTGGTCTTGGATGCCCCCAAAACACTATTTACTTTCAGGATGTGTTTGAAAAATGAAGGCTTCTCAACAAGATCTGATATATACATGTGAATATACATGTGACAATAATTTCTTGACCTCTTTAATACATGTTAATTCTATCTTCTCTGTTACCTTGTTGTAACTCTAAAACCAAAAGAGCTCAGAGGGCAGGGTTGTGCCACAGCAAGTAGGTCTCTTTTCTTTCTCCAGCAAAGACCTGGGTTCTGGCCCAGATCTAAAGCACTCCCTGAGGTGTCCAAAGCATTCACAGAGCCTTCTGACCTCACCACTCAGCACACCAAACAGTGCCACCTGATTCTCTGGCAAGACAGGCTGTGTATCAAATGAGAACAAGGGAAAACTTGGATTAGAGTTCAAATTCACTTAATACTAACACATAACAGTGAGTAGGGCCCTATATTTGGGTTCCTGGTCCTTGTCTGTGAAACAGAGACCAGCACTAGCTCATGTTGTTGTTGTTTTTATAAAGCTCAAAGGAGGAAATAGGAGCAAAGCATTCAGCAAGTTGTCTAGCTGCAATGCAGGAAGTTTAGCAAGACCTTGGTCACAGGAAAATAAGAGTTTTTTCTTAGAGCACTTTTATATATTTTTAACCTCCATGACAGCACAGATCATTCTGCTCTGGGCTCTGTCTACTGCTTACTGTACCTGTTATAGGCAGAGCCCACCTGTCTGTGTGAAGAGTTGACCAATCTCCATATCCCCACTGGGCTGTACATTGATTGAAGGCAAGACCTCTTCCTGGCTTGTTTGCCATTGTTTCAATCCATCAGAGACACTGGATTCCCATTCAAGCAACTCCATGCCTAACCATGGGGAGTTTTCCCATCTGTACACTTACTGGTGGTCTTTAATGAGGATTCCCTATGAATGTGGAGTCATAGGTATGAGTTTTAATTAACTCCAATAGGCATTTAATGTAGATTTAATAAGACAGTTATTGTATGTTAATTAAATGTCAACTGATTGCTAAAAGGTTTTTGCAATTATTGAAGTTTACTAATTATCTAATAGATAAATCAGTTTCCCATGTAAATAACTAGCATCTACATAAGCAATAAATATGCCATTAGAATCTACACATTAACATATTGAAATTAGAGGTTAGCCCCTTGGGGAGTTCTAGAAGTCGGTGTCCAATTGGGGAAGAAAGGTACCAATCATCCCCTGGTTGCTATGCCCTGTACTTTGGGAGGCAGTGAGAGAGAGAGAGAGAGCAGAGAGCTGTGAGCTTGCTCCAAGCTGAGTTGGTGTGACGAATGACTCACAGTGCTTTCCGACTTCAGGCACTGGTGACACAGAGAGGGATTGACTCAGAGTCCAATTGTGTCCTTGAGGCGCTGACTTGTCTGTTGTCAGCTGGGGTCTGTAAGCTTCCTTTTCCGGTCTGTCTGTGAGCATCACACGTCAGTATGTGAGCACCAAAGATGGGGGGAGTAGCATTCTGTTCCTTCCCCCATGACTCCCAGCCCCACATCTCCCCCATGACAGGAAGCCATATTCCTCCCAAGCCTCAGTGTCCCCCTTTGTAGGAAGCCCACTTCATAGTTGCACAAATGAAAGGAAGCAAATGTCATGAACCTGGGTGAGAAAGCAGAGATGGTAGACAGTGGAGAAGAATGGGATGTTCTGAAAGAAACCTGAGAAATGGTCCACTCTTGCTTACATGCTGGAGAACTTCTGACGTGGCTTTGTAGTTCTCATTCAGTCTTTGGCCCCTCACTAGCAGAAGGCATTTCAAATTGCCCTGCTGTTAGAAAGTAATAGAGAGGCTAAAGAATTTGCAAAAGCAACACAGAAAAAGAGAAGGGGAAGAGTCCAGCATAGTATGGAGTATCCTTTCTCACCTTCACCCTTCTCCACTACTGTCCTTACCACTTGAGCCACATGAAGGTGAAGCAAATCTGTCTACACATTCTGAAATGGATAAAAGAACTAAATCCAAGTCAGCGTTCACTCTGTGCTTAACAGTATTTCTAAGCTGTTTCCTCATGATTTTCCTTATTTCTAGCATTAGTTCTAGGAGGAGGTGTGAGTAGCTTACAGATGTGAAAAGCAGGAGGGCAGAAGAATTTAGGAATTTATTCCAGGTCACCCAGTCCTAAGTGCAAAAACAGACTTTGGACCTAAATGTGTCGACTTCAGAGTGTGAAGTAAGGATGGAACATTCCAACATTTGCATGGCACCCAGCAAGAATATGTGGAAACATCTGCCTGAACATCAAAAAGTTATAAGCAGGGGCCAAAGTGGTGATGCAATGCAAGCAATAGGGCATTTGCCTTGCATGCGCTAACCTAGGACAGACCACAGTTTGATCCCCAGGTGTCCCATATGGTCCCCCAAGCCAGGAGTAATTTCTGAGCACATAGCCAGGAGTAACCACTGAGTGTCACTGGGTGTGACCCAAAAAGCAAAAAAAAAAAAATATTATACATATACATATATATACATACATATAGATATAGATATAGATATAGATGGAATGAAATATCCCAATGGATAAATGTTCAAGGATCTGTCGATTCTTGGGCTCAGCAGTTTCTTCAAGCCATAGTCCAGCTGACTTCTTTATCCACCTACAGCACCACAATCCCCACAAACAACAGCCTTTTGACCACAATACTCCTGACCCAGCAGGAAGGGCCTGGTGAAAGGGCCTACACAAGCCCCAGAAATGGGAAAATATTTTGAGGTTTGAAGTCCCAGGTCCCTGGGCTGCCATCCCATTCATAAGAGGGGTGAGGTTCCAAGTGGACATGCTCCCATGGATTTCTCACCTTAGACTAGGTCCTTGCAGCAGCTCCCTTGACAGTAAAAGCTCAGGGCAGATAAAATCTGGGTTTGGGGAAGCCCCCACCAGGTGCTTTGACCTGGGATTTGAATTCAGGCCATCTAAGGCCAGAGTCTAAATACTCAACCACTACCCGCAGAGTCCCAGGAAGAGATCTAAAGCTCCCTCAGGGTGGGTGGGCAGAGTCAGCAAAAGCAGGAAAGCATCACAGAGCACTCTGCTCATGAGACAGATATGTGAGTACCAACACTCACAAGCTTTAAGATCCTCAGCAACTCACTCCATCTAGGACATCTTCAGCTTCCTCATCTTAGCACCTTTGGGATCATCTTAGCACCTTTGCTTTAAAGAACTATTGCCCAGCACCAAATCTTTAATAAATCTGCAGTGACTGTCACATAGACTGCTACAGCTCTGTCCATCTATGCCCATGCAGAAGCCAGTCTTTCCCACGATGCACATTCTCACATTCTAATGCTGAGATGTGTGAGCAGCAGCTAGCCTCCTTCTGACTAGCAACTCCTGAGGCCAACAGTCTTGGTCTCATAGCTCCAGCCCAGCTAGGACAGCCAATTCTGTCAGCATCCCAACACTTCTAGGAGTCTGGGTCAGAGCCCTGAGTCCCCAGGCATCCCATTCCCAATTCTCTTCAATCCTGAGAAAGGGAGGTTTGGGGAAAATCCTCTTCCTTTCAAAGCCCAGGAGGCCAAGGGGGCTTTCAGTCAATGAAAACTCAGAGTAAATAATGGGGGGAAACCCCCCAAGAGGCTCCCAGGACCCCTGGGGTCAGAAGCCAGCAGCTGCTTTTATGTGCAAATGGGGCCGGATTAGGGATTAGGGATTATCAGAGCTCCGAATTACATGCAGCTGCCAGATCTCTTTGTCAGAGGGATCAGGAAGATTTCTTGGTCACACTGCACACCCCTTTCTTCCCTCCCCTGTGCTGTCAGAGGCACTCATGCTGCCTGCTGGGGGAGGGCTGCAGTGGGTGGTGGGGCGGGGAGGGAGGGACAGCCTCGAAGCCAGTCGATATGTAGCCCATGTGGCCAGCTGCCGTGATGATCGATGCCCTTCCTGCTGATTCCTGCACATCCCGAGGGGTGGGCTCAGCAACTGAGTCCACGCCTCCCCCAGGCTCCAGCCTATTCCTCTGAGCACCTGGCTTCTAGGCCATTCTAGACCCAGCCTTGTGGGCGTCCAGGCCTGGACAGCAGCTGCTTGTCCACAATGCAAACTTCAGTAGGGCCCGCACTATCTGAGGAACTCAGGTCCAGGGGCAGGAATAGGAACAAGGCCCCAACCTCCTTCCAGGCACTGGGTTATTACCATGGGCTGTTCACACTTTATAGCTGAGGAAAAACTGAGCAGAAACTCAGAGTGGCGTGATCATTCTATTTTCTTTTATGTTGGCATTTAGCTCTATTAATTGCCTATACAGAAACAAACTTTTTTTTATCAGACACTGAAAGTGGTCATTAGGTGGTTAAAGGTTGCCCCTTTCCAAAACTAATAGTTCAGAAGCCAATGTTCTGCCACATGGTGCCATAGGATTCTGGGACTATTCTCACTACCATCTGTGGAAGGAGGGCTATAAAACCAGCAGAGAAACTGGGGACAAGCCCCAGGTCTGAGGCCATGTGTAGCCACACATAAAGAGCAAGCAGTATTTGAACTCTGTGTAGCCCAGGCCACTGTTCCCCAAAACAAGTCCTGACAGACTTCCAAGTTCAGGCCCAGAAGGTAAGGGTGACTCTGGGCATCTGAGGCCAAAGTGCCCATTGCAGACCTATCCTAGGTGCTCATTGGAGGGCTTGTACCCCTCTTCATCCTTCCCACCCCATCTACTCACTTCCTACAGAAAGTGGAGATTTCAAACTGGCCATGGAGACCTGCAGAACACCACAAAATTCTAAGTCATTAATGCTCAGACTTGATAGAAAAAAATTGTTGGCAAAATCACAAGCAGCAGAAACTGGAAAGAGTACAGAGTCTAAGAGGTTTGATCCCTGGCAGGGCACACTCCCCCCCTAGCCCCCTCCCGGCATGACCAAAGGACACTGAGTCAGGAATAAGACCTGAGTGTGTGGTCCCCAAACCAAAACAAACAAAATCACAAGCAGGAGAACAGAATAAGCCAAGACCAGCAAAATTTTACTAGTAAGTAAAACCATTGCCAGATAGTAAATACTGTGGATTTTGTAGACTGAAGGCAGTCTTTCCTTTTTTTTTTTTTTAATAACCTTTTGAACTCAGTCAAAGCTATTCTTAGCTCTGGGTTTGGCAAGCCTAGATTTATAGTTTATAAATTTATAGTTTACATTTATAGTAAACTATAGTTTACAAATTCTTGGCCCCATTCCTGTCCTCAACCCCCATCTAAGCTTATATCCCAGCACCTTCTGCTCAGATCACTGTGCCTGGAAGTGCTTCACATGGACATTCACTGAAGGGGAAGGCAAGGAAGTCTTTTTTCCATTCAGTTTTGTTTGAAGCTGGGGGATAGAGAGGGGCAACCTGGTAGCTCTATATACCACTCTAAGCAGTGTTCAGATACCATGCAGTGCCAGGGATCAAACCTGGGCTTATGAAGCTTGTACACAAACCGTTTGTAGCTAAACACATTGTTGCCCCTTCCCAACTCCAAACACTAAATACTAGGGTAAAGGCAGGAGCAGAGACAGGCCAGAGGCAGGAGCCAGAGCTGCACCAGGCTGCCAAGAGGGGAGGCTGGAGCTGGGAGCAGGCTGGGTGCAGCTGGACCTGCGTCAAACCAGATCTCCACACTCTCCCCTCAGCGAGAATCAATAACTATTTGAATTTCTTTCATCTGAGCAGGGATAGCAACACAGGCAAACACGGAAAGGGAAAAGGCATTGATCCTTCCCAGCTGCTACCAACCCTTCCCCACTGTTCTCACCACAGCCCCCATCTTACCATCTGGCCTCCCCTCCCCCTGCCTTTCTCCCAGGCTGCAGCTCACTGTCCCACACATAGGCAACCCATGGGACATCCAAGGCGGCTCACCAGGCAAACACGCCTTGGTCCCCACAGTCTTGGAGCCCATTCGGTGAGTACACATAAAAGGACTGTACCTTATAGCGTGCTTCTAAGAATGGACAAACTGGGGCCTCTGGGTGGGGGAAAGAACCTTTACCTCTCAGGATAGCCAGGCCCTTACCCCCCTCACTTCAGGAAGCTGTTTTCATATTCATGAGTCTGAAAGACAAAGCAGGTATTTCATGATGGGTTTCTTGTACAGAGTGTGATTTGGATTCAGCCAACACAGGAGTGGTTCCCTGAGGTGTTGGATAATGGATTTCATGGGGAGAGACTGGAGGCAGGGAGCAGGGTGGGGGAAGAGGCTGAGAGGATGAAGGGGAAGAGGAGATGGGTGGAAACAAATCTGTGATATAAAACTGATGCCAACCTAGGGTAGGGACTCTAGGATTCTAGAAGGATTCTCAGTTTTCTGACTCATGGGTGTCAGTCAGGTCATTCACTGAGAGGAGAGGCAAGGGAAGGTGTGGGGCAAAAGGAAGAGTTGCTGAAGAAATAGGGTGAGCCTGTGATCAGATATGTAGTTTAACGAGCCCAGTGTGAAGAAATGCAAACGTCTAGAAGGATGGTATGAGTTTGATTCTCTAGGAAAGTCTGCACTATAGATGTAAATGTTGGCATCTTCCCTAGTCCTTCATCTTTTCCTGATCCCTTTGTACTTCTTGCCATCAGCCTTATCCTTCTCTTGCTCTAGTTCTGTGTATCACACTTCTTTATTCACAGAGGGCTCAGATCCTAGGCCCCAATCTTTATTACCCCAACATTTCCATGAAGTTTTGAGTATGCAGATGGGAATTCCTAGTCCCCTCACATACTCTGTTTTCTCAGTTCTTGACCTCTTCTTCATACCTATCACACTTTAGTTTAGGCTTGTTCTCTGGATATTGTCTCATTTCTGAAGTCATTCATCATAGATACCCACTCTCCCATAAAAATGCATTCATTATCTTTCTAGTTCAAACCACTAGGATCCTTCTTTGACTTCATTCAGAGTCAAAAACAATGGTCTCTCCATTGATAGAAAGTACTTTCTTTCTATCTTTAAGTTCCCTAGATCACTTAGAAATTGCCCTCTGATGCCTACTACAGAAATCCAACTATAATAGTTTAAACAAATAGGAGTCGATTTTTTCTTTCCTTGTGAGAGGTAAGCTTTTTGAGAAAGTCTTAACATTTCTTTTGGCTTCCCTGTCTTCCATGTTTTGAGGGTAACTTTCATCTCCATTGGAGTAACTTGCATCATTAACTGGGAGTGTCCTCAGCTTCCCACGACCACATTCTCTAAACTGCAATGGATTTGCCAATTCCTGCTTCGTGTCCTTGGCTAAGCTTAAATGTCTCTTTTCTGATAGCTTCCCAGGACTCCCAATTTCACTAAGAGTTTATTTCCTGAATTGGCTTATTCTTGGCACTCTGTTTTTTTAGCCCACTAAAGCACATACCATTATAATTAAATACCTACTTGTATAGTTAGTGCTTATTGTCTATTTATCTCATTTATACACTCATTCGCCAAATATGTGCTGAGTTTCTGGCATTGTTTTAGATCCTGGAGAGGCAGAAATAAACATGAAACTTACAATTGATGAGTGCCAAGAGGGCAAGGACATGCTTGTCTTTCTCACCTGTTTTTCTAGTGCCTGCCACCCTACTGGGAACACTGAGAATAGTTGTTCAATTGTATGGCTTGTACGGAGGTAGTTAAAACCATGAGGTTAGATGAGTCCATAGTAGGTTCATACCATCAACTTAGGGAGCCCAAATATGTAAGGTTAGGAATGTAAAAGCAATAATCTGCCTACCACAAGTGCAATAAAGCAAGGAGAGGTAAAAAGAATACAACTCTAAAGAAGAAATGTATATATGTTTGCTAAGGCATAATGGTCTACATATAAAATTCCAAAATATCTACTAGAGCTAATAGAACAGACAATTTAATTTATCAAGTTCAAAGTCAATATGCAAAAATCAAATGTTGAACTATATAGCCAGGAACAATTCAAAATTAAAATTTTAAAGGTACTATTTACTGAAAAGGCATTAAATATTATTATATAGTAAAATATATGCAATGTCTATATGCTAAAACTATTAAAATAAATAACAAATTAAATATAACCTAAGTAAGATATGCAGTGTTCATGATGAAAAGAATATTGAGATATAAATTCTCTTTCAATTTTTCTATAGATTCAGCAAAATCCTATCAAACTTCAAACAATGTTTTATAGGAATATAACAAGTTGATTCTAAATTTTAGGAAGAACAAAACACTAGACTAGGAAAAACCAATTTTGAAAGGTGAAACAACATTGGAAAACTCAAAATACCTTTTATTAACACTTATTATAAAGCTAGAATAAGACAATTGATATTAGCAAAAGTATAGACACAGAGATGAACAAAATACAATAGAATCCAGCAATAGATACCTACATATATGATCGACTGATTTTTGACAGAGGTGCAAATGCAGCTCAACGAAGAGAGCATGACCTGACAAATAGTGCTAGAATAATTCTATATCTATTTTTAATAATATAAGAAAAATTGATCATTCCTACTACCACATATAAAAATGAACACAAAACAAGTCATAAAAATGAAAACAAAATAAGTCATAAATCTTATTAAATTTCTAGAAAAGATAAACAAAGGGAAAGGTCCCCTGAGTTAGAGAAGGATTTCATAAATGTGTTATCAAAATCATGATTCATAGAAAAAAATGTATAAGTTGAATTTCAACAAAATTAAAACCTGGTCTCTGAAAAACACGGTAAATAAATGTAAAGGCAAGCCACAGACTGGAAGAGAAACATTTGCAAAGCACATAGTAGTATCAGGTACATTTAAAGAGTTCTAAAACCTCGGTAATAAGAAGTCAGGGAGATAGCACAAAGGGATGGAGCTCAGGTTTTGAGTAAACCGGACCTACATTTGAACTGTCCTGTGGACCGTCCACTGCTGGTGGCTCAGTGATCCCAACAGCACTATCAGGCCCAAGCATTAAGAAGAGTGTCCCCCAGTCCCAAGCATAGCTAAGGGAACTCACAAGGGGAGGGAGGACAAAAACTGATGCTCAGCAATGAGAAAACAATCTAATGTTTAAATGGGCAAAAATTTTGAACTCTTACCAAGAAAGATACGTAGGTGGAAATTTTAAAATGCAAAACATGGAAAGATATCCAACATTGTTAGTCATCAGAGAAATGCAATTTAAAACCACACACTATTGGAATGGTTAAACTGTTTTTATGTTTAGTTGGCTGGTTAGTTATTGGTTTGGGGGCCTCACTTGGCAATGCTCAGTGGTTGCTCCTGGTCCTGCACTTAGGAATTATCTCCTGACTGGCTTGCCCACCTTACAGGATGCTGAGGATCAAAGCCAGGTTGGCCAAGTGCAAGGCAAACTGTCTACCCACTGTACTATTGCTAGAGCAATAGTGCTTTATTTAAGCACCATGATTACATCTATGATTTTGGTTGGATTTCAGTCATAAAAAGAACACCTCCCTTCACCAATGCAACCTTTCCACCACCAATACCTCCCATTTCCTTCCTTCCCTACCCCCTGACTGTATTCAAGACAAGCATTCTACTTCTCTCACTCATTAACATTGTCATGATAGTTAGTGTAATCATCTCCCTAACTAAGCTCACCACTCTATGTTTTGTTATTCTTGAAACCCAGAGATGAGTGAGACTATTCTGTGTCTCTCTCTTTCTCTGACTTATTTCACTCAGCATAATAGATTCCACGTGCATTCACATATAAGAAAATTTGATAACTTCATCTCTCCTGTCAGCTGCATAATATTTCATTGTGTATATGTA
The DNA here is from genome assembly GCF_024139225.1 of Suncus etruscus. NCBI lineage: Eukaryota > Metazoa > Chordata > Mammalia > Eulipotyphla > Soricidae > Suncus > Suncus etruscus. The sequence goes on from NC_064853.1 coordinate 39,324,200, forward strand.
CCCGCTTTCTTTAGCCATTCATCTGTTGAAGGGCATCTTGATTGTTTCCAGAGTCCGGCTATTGTAAATAGTGCTGCAATGAATATAGGTGTGAGAAAGGGATTTTTGAATTGTACTTTTGTGTTCCTATTAGTATATCCCTAAGAGTGGAATAGCTGGATCGTATGTGAGCTCAATTTCCAGTTTTTTGAGGAATCTCCATAAAGGCTGTATTTGATGGCATTCCCACCAGCAGTGAATAAGAGTTAGATGAAGGTCTGAGTTCACTTTTTTACAAGTTGACCAGCTGTACCAACACCACTTGTTGAAGATAGCACCTGTTATTTTATTAAGCCTGTCCCCAAAGATGGCAAGAATGCAGAGCAATTAGACCCTCCTTTATCAGAGAAAAGCATGCAAAATGGCATAATAACTGGAAAATTGTTTATCCTTTTTTTGTAAAACTCAATAGAACTTTCCATTGGAACTAGCAATCTCACTCTTAAGTGTATTCACCTATGAGAAATAAAAGCATGTTTCCATTAAGCAGACAAAGGTTTACAGCAGCTTTATTTCTCATTGCCAAAACCCAAAATTCTCTAGATGGTCTATGGTGAGTGAAAGCATAGACGGGTTTATCCATATCAAAACTGCAAACAAACCCATTGCTAATACAACACCCTCAGGAATGAATCCCAGATGCATTAACCTGAGTGAAAGAAGCCAGGCTCATACCACTGTTTGATTCCATTTGTATTCTGGAAAAGGCAAACTGATAAGGAAAGAAAATAGAACTGTAGCTACAAAGGGCTAAGAATAAGGGAAGCGTCTGACCACAAAGAATTTAAAGAGTTTGGGGGTAAGAGGATGAGGTAGAAATACTCTATTTGATTGTTACAGTGGTTACACCCCTGAATAGAACTATCACAAATAATTCAGCTTGGAGCCTGAGCAATAGCACAGTGGGGTAGAGTGTTTGCCTTGCATGTAGCCAACCTGGGTTCAAACCCCAGCACCCCATATGATCCTCCAAGCCTGCCAGGAGTGATTTCTCAGCGCAGAGCCAGGAATAACACCTGAGCGCCACTAGGTATGGCCCAAACACCAAAACGAAAATAATAATTCAGCTAGATCCCTAAAAGGGTAGATTTTACTGTGTACAAATTATATCACAATAGGTCTGTTTCCTTTGTTTCACAAAGGAAGGAGAATGGAAGAAAGGAAGCAGACAAGGAGAGACATGAAAGAAGTAAACCCTGAGCAGTGACTCGCTAAGCTACTAACACACTGGCACCGGCTGGACAGACAATGGAGCTTCGTTAGAGTGGAGGGTGGGAGAACTTGAACTGGACAAAAAAAGAAACCACAGAGGGCCAGAAGCAGGAGCCATAGCTAGTATACTCTCAATCTCAAATAAGTGATTGAGATGTAGCCCTGATGGGGGATCTAGGAGAACCTCTCATGTTATCTTTTGGCCCCAAGTCCCTGGATTAATTCACTTAGAGAAACTTCGTTTTGCACCAGCTCTAGATCAAGTGTTCCTTGATGCAGTGCTCTGTGTTCGTTCACATCATTCTCTTGACACTTCCCTCTTACTGTGACACAGAGGAGAAACAGAGATACAAGTGGTGTATCTCCCAAGCTATGCAGGAAATGAGTGGAACAAGTCTCTGTCCTCGCCCACAGCCCCATACAGACCCATACAGGGCTCATCACACACACCCACATGCCCATGTTAGCTGAAAGCTGATGCAGTTGCTGGCACTTCTGACTTAGAAAAATGCCTGTATTATCTACCTCAGCCTCCTAACAGTTCTGTTCATAACTGTTGTGGAAGGAGTACTTTCTGGATCTATGATGCCCCTCAACTTTTGCACACTTTTCCCCTGCATTTCCCCACATCACTGTCCCACGTTATGCCAAATTTTTCTAGAAAAGTAGGGTGCAACCATTATAAGTGAAGGCTTTGTGCTCAGAGATTACTCCTGAAAGGCTGGGATAGGGAGGGCTCATAGGAGATCATATAGAAATCAAACCCAGGTCAGCCTAGTGCAAGGAAAATGTTCTAAAATGCCCTATTACTTTGGTCCCCATTATGTGTGACTGAAAATAATATTGTGCCCATATTAATTAGAAATCACTTATTATTAAAGTGCCTATGGTTTGGGGTGGATGGCTATAAATTAATGTTTAGACTAAAAAATTAGGGTGTTAAAATTGTGCTTTGAAATATGAGTATTTTCTTGAAAAATAGGAAACTGAAGCTTGGTGAGGCAAACATCTATACACCTTCCATCAGAAAAGACCAGGTTGCGACTGAATTCCACTGGCTTTAACAGGTAAAACAGCTCTGTCTTCTGCACTGAGAAAGCCCCTGAAGGTGAGTCTCTCTCACCAGTCCCCCACCCAACCAGCCCCATTTAGCACATTTCAGGCTTCTTGAAGTCCTAGACTCTCCCTTAATCCTCCCAACCTTCTGCCACCCTGCACACTTCCCACAGTTCTCAACAGATAAAGGAGAGAGACAAGCCAGCAGAGAGCTGTTGGTTTTTTTCTATAAGTTTAGCCTCATTAATATTTCAGAGTCTAAGAGACAGAGTCTAGGTTCCCCTCCCTCCCTTCTCCATACCTCCCTGCTCTGTGAGACCATATCCCAGCCAGGTTTCAGCATTTGGGCAGTCCTGCCTCCACAGTTGGGTGCCCACATCCTGGTTCCAACCCCAGCACTGGGCTGTACCCCTGACCCAGCTTTGGATGGCAATGGAAAACCAGTATTGGTGACTGCCAACTTGTAGTTCCTGCTTGCACTCTACACAGCTCAGACCCCCCACATACAAGACTGACCTCTGCTCCCTGCTTCTCAGGGCCTGAGCCCAGGCCCAGCTGAGCTGCTGCCCCAGCAGAGCCAGAGGAAATGGCTGTTGCTGCTATGGCAACGAGGCTTTGTACTGTCTGCCCAGAACAAAGAGGGTTTTCTTGTCCCTCTTTGGGTCCCAGGCCAGGGAGGAGGGAGCGCTACTCTAGGGTGAGGCTGGAGGATGCTCCCTGTTATCTGAAAAACCCTTCACCCAGCCTGCTGTGGGCTCCAAATAGCTAAGAAAAGCTCCATTGAGTCCCTCTGGATACCTTGAAGCTGGGAGTGACACATCTCTGCTCATCTGTTCCTCTGCACACATCTCTGAATGGCTTTTTCACCCAGTGCACTGGGTGGCCTCCTTTCCTTAAGGTAATGTTTGGAAGTGAATGCAGAAACAAAAGCATTTCTCTCGTTCACAGAATCAAAGCCATGTGTATTGGAGACTCCTTTAGACCAGCACACTGGAGACTTAAAGAGGGTTAGAAATGCTCTGCAAGAGGCAATACAGGGGGTAGGGTACTTGTCTTGCAGTGGCTGACCTGGCTTCCATTCCCAGAACCCCAGATGGATGTGCCTCCCCCCCCAAAAAAAAGTGTGGGGAAAAGAAAAGAAATACTCTGCAGGCTTCTTGCTGATGTCATTCAGCAAAAAGTGTAACCATTTCGCAACCTAGTCCTTAACACACACACACACACACACACACACACACACACACACACACACACACACTCTGCCAGGCTCAAGCCAGTGAATTGTCTGAATTGTCACTGGAACCAGGTGGTACCTGTAGACTTATCCTTACCCTGAAAATCCCTGGAGTTGAATTTGAAATCTATTGGTGACCTCTGCACCAGGCACAGACCAGTGTTGAGAAGTCCTCCAAGTTAAATCGCCTTGGTCCCTAGGACAAGAAGTCTTAAGAAGTTCCTGGTATAAATTTTTCAGGCAGAAGGATCAAAATAGGGCTCCATCTCAGCCTTGAAGACTAATGGAAGGACATAACCCATCTCTTGGCCTGGTCTGACTGCACCAACCACCCCTCCATCACCGATGAGCAAAGTTGCTTCCTTTTATCACCAGTGGCGAGAGCTCTGCAGGGAAACCCTGCAAGGGCCTAATTTTGAATGCATGGTCAGGGATTGATCCTTCTCTGTACAATTTCTCTGTTGTTTCTAAGTAAACTGCACAGTGAGGAGTTGTCCTGAGTTCCCTTGAAGTGCTTGACTGCTGGGATTGGCTGCCACAGCCCCTGTGCTGCTTCCCTCACAACAGTGCTCAGTGTCATTTAGATAAGCTCCTCTCTTTGCCTCCTTTTTCTCCTTTATGAGACTCTAAACAAGTCAGGAAAAAATAGTTCATCCAGGAGGAGGTAAGGCAGTTGTCTTGCATGTGGCCAGCCCTAGTTCAAGCTCCAGCACTATATATGGTACCTAGTACACTGGCAGGGATCAATCCTGTGCACAGAGCCTGAATTATTCTTCCAAGCATTGCCAGGTGTGGAGAAAAAAAAAAAACTAAATAAATAAATGTAAGGATGACGCCAGGAGATCATTAGCTACTTTTAAACTCAAAAGTCCAAGGGACCAATATTCCAGTGGTGTTATTTGCTGTTTAATGTACATGATTTGGGACTCGTCTATTAGTAGGTAGATAGACCCTCTCCAATATTGGTAGAAGGCTACCAGGGCTTTAGGAAAGAAAAATACAGGTGCAAACATATAGAGCTATTCTTAATAGCTTTTCTCTTAAAGTCTGACTCCACTCCTTTCTGGTTGCGTGACCTTTGACATCATGTTCTCTCTGGGCCTCCATTTCCTTGTATAGAATAATAAATGGTTTTGGTTCCAGCCTCAGTGGCTAGTGCTAATTGTGTTTGCAATATATTAAGGTATATAAAGTTCTCGGCACAATGCTTGGAAGATCATAAACTCTGAATAAATAGGAATGTGAACATAAGCTCAGGTTAAATAAATGTATGAAAAGTGAATGAGTAGAGAAGAGATGAATGCAGAGTGAATGCAGAGTGGGGCTTTGTTCTGCAGAACCCATCACCTGGTGGCTCTGCTCAGACCAGCTCTTTGCATCCCCTCAGATCCCAGACATCAGCTTCTCTCTTTCTGTAGATTTTGCCAGAGGTTGTGACCCCCTTGTCTCTCTTTTTTTTTGCCCTCCTCCTCCCCTTCCCTTACTGAAGCAGTCAGGCCTCCTCAGGATTCTCTGCTCCAAAGACACCCTCCAGAGGCCACCCCGAGTTTACACACAGAAAGAGCATAGGAGCCAGGTCCAGTGAGGAGGAGGATGATGGTGGGTGGAAGATTAACAACCAAAAAGTCATGAACTCACCAAGGAGGTACCTCAGTGGTCAAGCATGTGTGAGGCCTCTGTATCACTGTCACTGGATTCCTTCACCCATCTGAACTATACTGTGGATAAATGAACATCAGATGGGAGTTGTAGAAGTTTACAGTGAGGGCAGAACCTTAGAGGTAGGGACTCAGGAGGGGCACAGAGTGGATTCAGGTGGCAGTAATAAAGTCAAATTAGAAAGACATTATTAAAATCAACAGCCTGCCCCAGCCAGAGGTGCTGAGCACCAGTGGAAACAGGCACCATGTTCTCATAATAACAGGGAACATAAGACCTGTTTAGGAGCCAGGGGACTTGTCTGAGACACAGGGGCACTTGAGAGAGCACAGTGCCACAGCACGATGCAGGTGCTCTGACCCTGGTACAGATGCAGGGTATGGTGAGACAGCCCTATTGAGGGAAGGGGATTCCAGGGCCAGGATAGTCAAAAGCAGAGAATCCACCCATCCAGGAGAGATGGCCTGGCCGCCTGCCTGAGGCTGCCTCCAGGGCCCTCCAGGGTCCTCAGCCCAACAGCCTGGAATTATCCTGCCATTAGCGGTGATCCATTCCTCTGAGCACCAAGCCATTTCATCACCCCGTCTCAGCATCCGACACTCGGAGATAACTGCGCTCACAACATATGTCATTACTCATTAAGGGACTTTTTCCGGATTATGGCTGGGGCTTAATGACTTGTTAAAGATGTTTAACACTTACAATTTTGTTTTTAATTTAGGAAGCAGCATGATCAAACTGCGCCCTGAGACTCTCTCCTCGATTTGGTGAAATCTGGAGCCGGGCCGGCTCTGAGGCTGTCTGTGCAGGGGAGGTGATCCTTAAATTGAATTGCAGCCCTCCGAGGGGTGTTTGCCCCGTCAGCCGCTGCCAGGAGCTGACATGTTAATGGGGCTGAGGAAACAATGGGTTTCAGAGGTAATTGCTGAAGCAATGACTTCCAGGCAACATTTGACTTAGAAAAGAAGGGTTGCTGCAGTGGAGGCTGCTGGGAGGGGCCCAGCTGGGGCTCCGCACAGGGGGCCTGTCTCCCCATGAACCAGCCAGGTCCGTTTACCTGCCAAGCTCAGGTGGGCAGATTCCAGGGCAATCCCAGGTGCTAACAGCCTCTGGCTCTTCTTCCAGGCTCTGTCCATTGTCTACACTGGGAGAGTTTCTCCTCTGAGAGATTGAAGGGACCTGACCCAGAGTCAGGCTTCTGAGAAGGAAGTGTGTCTCTGCAAACACAAAGCTACCTTGTCCCCACCACATGGGAGCTGACTCTGGTCTGAGCCTATGATTTCTCACGAGGAAGTGATGAGATGTTCCAGTCAGATGTAGAACTCTGACTCTGGGTCTTAGTAAGCACATGGCCAGTGTGACAACTGTCTCAAAGTTTCTTCAACAAAACAAATTTAAACAAAAGGAGAGCGAAGTGATAGTACAGTGGGTAGGATGTTTGCCTTGCATTTGGCTGACCTTGGTTCAGTCCCTGGCATCCCATATAGGCTCCCAAGCCTGTTTGGAGTAACTCCTGAGCACTGCCAGGTGTGGCCCCAAAAGAAAGCAAAACAAAATTAAAAAATTCCTTCTGAGTCTATTGCCTGGAGTCCAGTATTCATGCACCAAATCTTCCCAGGGCCAGCAGGTAAGAAACATGTCCATTTCTTAGATGACAACACTACAATTCTGAGAGCTCAACGACAGGGCTACAGAGCCCACCCTCATACCACCAGCATTAGAGGAGGTCTTGTGCCAAGGAGCTAGCTTGGGAGCTCTAGGAGAGCCTCTCTGCAGGCTCCTAATTTATTAACTTCACCACAGTGGAACCAGCGTACGAAGGCACCAAAGGGCTTCTTGAAGACACTGATAGGCCAGTCACAGCAACCTTCTATGGGGACAGGCAAACTGCCCCTTTGATGAGCAAAGGCAAAATCTGAGGAATTATATAAGACATTTTACAAGTTCTGCAAAATGACATTAGGGAAGGTCCATTTCAAAGCAGCCTGGATGAGGAGGATTGGAAGAATCAGGGACACTGGACAGCTCCTAGGGGAGAACATACCAGAGGCCAGTCTGGAGGAATGAGGGTCAACTGAATCTGTGTGGGAGCAGCTGGTTGGAGCGAAGGGGCAATAAGTCCCTCAGTGAACACTATGCTGTTCCACTGAGCAGTAGGCATTGTATGAAATAGGGAAATGCTGTACCCTTAATCATTGCTCTTCAGGGCCCAACTCCCCACTCAGGCCTCAGACCACCAGGGATTGGTTGCTCCCCTCACTGACCCCAAAAGATTCTTTCTTCTTCACAAAGGTAGTCATATCCCACCAGGCCCCAGAAAAGAGGGTTAGTCACGGCCAGGTTTCCTCTGCTGCCCCTACAAAGATGCTTCCAATGAGCAAGGTTGGGACCCAGTTTCAAGGTTTCTGGATGTTTTTTTCCTCAGCCTTAAGCCATGCTGAGGTAGAGTGGAAGGGAAGTGCGGGAGCTAAGGAAGACCCCACTTCACCCTCACTTCACCCTACCCCTTAGCCACCCCCCACTGAGGATCAAAGCCCACTGGACTGGACCAACTACCCCATGTAGGAGCCACCAGTAGTTGGCTGCCTGGCTGGGCTGTTTTGACAAATCCAGTAGAACCTGGTCTTTGTGGGCAGAGCAAAACCCCCCACCTGTATCCAGCAATATTCAGCTCCTTGTGGTGTCAGGATAGAAAAGGTCCTACATTCACACCTAGGGAGAGGAATCCCCTCAGCTTTGACCTTGATGCCTCCTCTCAGTCTTCGAGGAGAAAACAGGTGGAACAGGTACTTATGCAATGAACACATGTATACAAGTATCTATAGCACGTATGTACATGTGTGTGCACAACCTCTCCTTGCATGTGTGTACATATGCAAACCGAAAAGCACATGTATGGCACACAGACATTCACATACCTCCATGCCTTTAAGACAACCTCGAATCCTAGAAAACATCACTTCCTCCCAAGCACATCTCCCATAGCCCTGTCTCCTGGTCTTCCTTAGAATTTTGCACAAACATCTATTCTAGGATGTGGCTCTAGTTCACAAGCATTTATATGTTGTTTACAAGACTTGCTCTTCAAGCTCAAAGCTCTCACTTTGTTTGAGTAAGGAGAGAAAGGGCAGGGAAGACGTTGAAAGGAAGAAGAAAGGAGGAAAAATTGTGGAAAGAGAAGGATGGAAGAAGGAATGAGTAGGAGGAATGAGGGGAATAGACAAGAGGGGTCATGCAGGGGAGAGAGTGGCAGAAGAGGAAAATAGGAGCTGGTTGTAGCCAGCTTCTGCTAGGGAAATTGTCCTGTCATTAGCTCAAGGATCACTATAATAACCAGGGACATTCCTCATTCTGTGGCGAAGAAGGAGGAGTCAGGCACACTTGTCACTGTCTGAGACTTCAGTTCTAGTTCATAGGTGCCTCCTGTTCTGTTGCTCAGAGTTTTTTCTGAGTTATTCTTTTTTTCTGCTTTCCATCTGGTCAGGGGAAATATCATTTATCCTGGACAGAGCAAACAGAACTAAGGTTTGGGTTCTTCCAGTTGTGTGTGTTATGTTACAATTTGAAGGAAAAGGTTTATTTAGACTTGTCTTGTTACCCTCATAATGAAGCCTCCAAGAACACTTAGGTCTTCGCTCTGTGTAGAACCTTCATTAGGAAAGCTGCAGCCTGTGTTCACAAGCTTTAGGATGAGAGGAAATTGTTCTTAGAAACCTCATGGCTCTATCCTCATTCTTTCTTGCTACCATTAAAATCACCTGCTTCCCTATTTATGAAATATATTTCTTATTCTGTTCCTCAACTGCTTCTCCCACCATTACCATTGTTTTCTCTCTGGAAATCTGCAGGCAGATGTGTGACCTGTGCTCCCTCATCCTCCAGTCTGATGCTATCTATGCTCATGACCAGAAAGACTCAGAAAACTGTTGCTCCCCAGGAAATCCCCACTAGGCCCCTGATGGCAGGGTGAGGTAAACTGGACAGGGCTTTGGAAGCACCAAACTATCTTCCTTTCCTTCCCTTCCTCCTCCATTTCACCCCAGAAAGAGGCACCAAAACATCCCTGCAAAAAGGCAGATACCACAAAAGGAAGTTGGGGCTCTCACTAGAGAAAAGAAGCAGATGCTGGATAGCACTGGGATTCAGAGTTTTAATATATTACTTTGTCTCTCCAATAACTGCCTCTGCTGAGTAAGGTTCCATTGAGGTCAAGAAACAGTCATCCGGTGTGGAAGAATGTTTAAGTGATAGAACCCACACTGTGCATGAGCCAGAGCCTGAGTTCCATCCCTTATGATACCCTAAGCACACTCAAGTTGTGGCCCTCTGTAAGGTATCTTCGCTGTTAACTTTGCTGGGTATTTGTGAATCCAAGAACAGTCCCCAGAATGAGAAATTACTTCCCATCCCCTTGTCCCCTTTCGGGGGAAGACCTTGGTAATATTTATCCGCAGCAAATAATAATCCACACAGACAAGAAGAATAGGGTGTAAAAGATTGGGTAAGGAGAGCGAGAGAATCCTCCTGCAGCCGGCAGCTTTCGCAAAAGGACCCCTCTCCCCTGTCCATCAAGCTATTTATTGCCAACTCCACAGCGCCCCACCTGGAAGGGCTAGGTGGGGCAATAGTCACAGAACAATCCTAAGGAAATACTTTTATATACAACAATTCCAAGAATAATCTTATGGAAACTTTTTCATATACTACAGCCCTCGTGACCCACAAGTACCACCAGATCCACTCAGTACTACAGCACAGGGTCCAAGCATCAAGACTGCTTTGTAGGGAGTGGCCATGGTGGTCCCCAAGATTCACTAGAAGTAGGCACTATGTTTTTAATTTTTTGAGTTCTGTGACTTATAATGTTATTAGTGATGATTTATCACTCACAAAATTCCAAAAACACATTCATAACCAGTGTAACCCTTCCTTCTTCCAATGACCTCAAGACCAACCTTCTCGTGTGGATCAGTTCTACCATTATGGTGCCTTTGGCCCTTTAGTCTCCTTGCTCTGTATCTTCAGTCCCCATATGAGAGAAGTCATTCTGCTTTCCTTCACTATCTTCACTCAACCAGATAATCCATCCATGTTGCTGCAAATTGCATGATTTTGTTTTTCTTACAAGCTACATAGTTTCCCATTGAGTATATATACCACAATTTCTTTACATATTTGTCCATAATCTGTTTTAAACTTTTTCTAATTTTTTTATTTAAAAATAATCATTGAATCAATATTTTGCTCCTTGGTATGAACCAGTTTCAGAGGGACTAGGAAAGTAGAGCAGAGAGGCCTTCTTCTTAAGAGTGGATGGTACAGCAGACAATGGCAACAATAAAAAATGTGAACAAGTTATATGGGAACTAGTATAAAAGAAGGCAAGGTAGAAAAAACAGGCAGGAAAGGTAGGTCAGGAGAGCCTGCCTGTGCTTATAAGTCAGGAGACTTAGAAACAAAATGGTAGGCCTCCCAGAAAAGAACTGTGAGCCCCAGAGATGAGTTGTGGTGTGTTTTGGTCAATGGAGAGAGAGGTGCCAGATTGCATGCAATGTGGGGGTCTCTAGAGCAGCAGTCAGGAGGCTGAGGGTCTCCCCACCTAGGAGGCACAATCACAAAGGCCCTGAAGTCCCCTCCACCCTATGTAATTTAGCTTTACCGAAGTGAATCAAGGAAGCCACACATGGGTCAGGAGCTCTGTTTAAAAGCACCTGCTGGTACAGTGTTGAGAAGTTGTGCTGAATTGTGGACATTGCAATAATACAAAGGATATAGAATGAATGCTGAGAACAAGAAGTGCCCCATGATAGGGCTCCCCATGGATAGGGGGGTTCTGACCAGTGGTCAGATCCTGGTAAGAAGGAAAAATGAGGCAGATTGATGGAGCTTGGGGTTAAGAGACAAATAGGGTCTCCCACACATTTAAGGTAGAGCAAATGGCAGCATGTGTTCATTGGAAAAGCTATTAGGAGAACTGGGGGTGGTTGGACAGAGATCTGGAAGGAGACCTGGGGGAAGTTGAAGTTGAATAGAGACTTGGGAAGAGATCTGGGGGTAGACGGATAGAGTGAGGGGTTATAGGGGTGCTCTGCATGTTCTGTGAGCCTACACTGATATTTAAAGCCATGAGACTAGATTAAATCATGGGATTAGTCTGGGGGAGGGAAGAACATGAGAAAGGAAATATAGGCACAAAGACAGCTTGGCTTCTGGACCCAGCCTTAAAAGGAGACCCTAAGGCCTACCTCTCTCCACTGGAAACAGGATGTTCCTTCCTACCTCTCGGAGTGGGTCACAGCACAGCACGTGGGAAGCAAGAATGGCTGAGTGTGGGCTGGAGAGGTAGTATTGCAGGGAGAATGTTTGTCTTATATTTGCCTCTTCCTACCTTCCTGCAAAAAAGAGCGTGCTGCTCTGGGTGGGCTCTCAAGCTGATGTGCTGAACAAGGCGCATCTTCTCGGTGACAGAAGAGGGCTGTGTTGCTAACAACTGCAGAGACACCTGGACAGGGACAGGCCATGGGGATGTTAGTTTGAGACCTGGACTGTTACTTTTTGAAGGATGACAGTGAGCAGTATGAACTTCCTGGAAGGGACAACCGTGGAGGAGAGGTTGTGAACTTTCCCAACCTCAGAGGCAAGATGATACAGTTTATCACCCCAGGAGCTAGCCTGGGATTACAGGACTTTCACCTAACCCTGGTGGAATTGATTCTGGGGAATAAAGAAAGGAGTCTTACTGTAAACTAGAGAGAGGAAGCACATGGCAGATAGACAGCACATGTCAGAGAGAGAGAGATCGTGAGGAAAAAGCAGACTAACTCAAATGAAACTTTGTTGCATTAAATAATAAATGATGGTGGTGGATGGTGAAGGATGGAGGCCTTTGTCCTTAGGCCCTGGCCACGTGGCTTCATTCCCCATCAACCAGCAGGTCTGGGGTCCAGGAAAGCGATGGGTATTGAACTCACTCACAGGCAGGCTTCAGGAAGCATCAACTTTATTCATGCCCTATGCACCACATGTGTGTGGCCTATATCATAACCTTTCAAGCACAGCCATTCTTAGCTAGCCCTGCCTCTTAACTCCTTTCAGCCATCTTCCCTTTGACCTCCTTGCTGGCCAAAGACCAGAAGCATGCGACCTAATCCCCTGGGTCAAAGGCCTTATCAACCTTTTCCAAGACCCCTCCCAGGAATGGGCAGGGTCTTGCAGGTAAGGTCAAGTTACCTAGGGAGAAAGGGTGAGGGATGAGGCTTCATCTCCCCCTTCTCTGAAATATAAAAGAACCTTTTGTAATCCTGACTCCACCTTTAGCCAAAGGCGGGTTAATATTTTCATGCAACAACGTAATAAAGTGAAAATTAACATACCAGCCCTTTTCAAAAACATAACATAACATTTTTGCAAAATATACTATACACCTGTAACTTAAAATTCTCTTAATGCTTTTCTATCAAGCACTATTCCAGAACTTTTATGTTCCTATACTTTTAAACTATATTGGGGGAACTTTCTGTTCCTATTAACCTTTCCTACACACAAGTACTACAGCATAAATACATAACATACATTTTAAAAACAGGCTAAGTACATTCAAATACACACAGTAAAACATTTTGTAATTGAAAATATTAACTATGGAAAACAAAACATTTAAATTATAAAGAAAATGACTTAATCAAGACAAAGATGCAGGCGGTTAGAAATCAGATCTTTAAATGGGCTGAGCTGTTATTACTCCTTTTTTTTTAAACCACTAACTAAAACTTATTCCATTACCAACTATGAGTAAAATATATGACTACCCACTTAGTTCCTACACCTAAAACCGTAAGTTCAGATGCTAATGTCTCATGCTGTTTTCACCTCGTGGCTTCTTTAAACTTTCTGCAGGCCGGTTCGCTCGCGCCAATTCACCTTTGTGATCTGGAGGGTGGATTCCAGGCTTGCCTTTTTTCTGGAGCAGAGCTGAGCCGAGCCGAGCCACAGGTGTTGCCACTTCTGGGCTGATTAGGAGCTTTTCGCAGCTTCTTTGCTGCAGGACGGGCTCTATTGGCTGATCACCACTGCCTTTTTTCCCTTACGGGGGGCACTTTGCAAGCAGGTTTTGCGGCCACAGCTTATTTGCATGGGGCTTTTGGCTGTTCAGAGTTTTAAAAGTTCAGTCCGAAATTTTCAAAGTCGAAATTCAAATTCAAGCCAAAGGTCATTCTGAGAAAATCAGTCCGCGGATTCAAATCACAGTTCGGGCGCCAGTTGTTGCATTAAATAATAAACGATGGTGGTGGATGGTGAAGGATGGAGGCCTTTGTCCTTGGGCCCCGGCCACGTGGCTTCATTCCCCATCAACTAGCGGGTCTGGGGTCCAGGAAAGCGATGGGTATTGAACTCACTCACAGGCAGGCTTCAGGAAGCATCAACTTTATTCATGCCCTATGCACCACATGTGTGTGGCCTATATCATAACCTTTCAAGCACAGCCATTCTTAGCTAGCCCTGCCTCTTAACTCCTTTCAGCCATCTTCCCTTTGACCTCCTTGCTGGCCAAAGACCAGAAGCATGCGACCTAATCCCCTGGGTCAAAGGCCTTATCAACCTTTTCCAAGACCCCTCCCAGGAATGGGCAGGGTCTTGCAGGTAAGGTCAAGTTACCTAGGAAAAAAGGGTGGGGGATGAGGCTTCAAAACTTTAACTCACTGGCTTTGTATTATTTCTCCGCGGCTACCCTGCTTCATCAGACCCGTCCACCCAAGGGGTTAGAAACACTGTGCCTGGGGTGAGCTCACCAATTCATAGATTTATATATATATATATATATATATATATATATATTATATTTATTATTTATTTTATTTATATATAAATTATTATATATAATTTATTATATTATATATAAATATATAAATATAAATATATATATTGGTTTTTGGGTCACACCCAGCAGCGCTCAGGGGCTACTCCTGGCTCTATGCTAAGAAATTGCTCCTCGCAGACTGGGGGGACCATATGGGATGCTATGATTTAAACCACTGTCCTTCTACAAGCAAGGCAAACGCCCTACCGCTGTGCTAACTCTCCGGCCCCGGATTTTTTATATTTTAAATTTATAGTTCCAAAGGCTGAAGGAAGGGGTATGTGTGAGTGTGTGTTGTGTGTGTGTGAGAGAGAAAATGTGTAAATTTGTGAGCACAGGGGATTGATGAGTGCACGTGTGATTAGTGAGTTGATACATATATGTGAATGTTGTCAGAGTATGAGCGTGTGAATGCAGAAGTGCATGAGTGTGAATGTTTGGTATTATGAGTGTATAAATGTGTGAGTGTATGAATGTGTGTGCAAACATCAATATGTGAGAGTCTGTATCTATGAGTAGGGGAGCATGTGTGAATGTGTGCATGTAAGAGTTGTGACTTTGTGTTTTTATTTTCTTTTTTTTTTTTGGTTTTTGGGCCACACCCGGCGTTGCTCAGGGTTTACTCCTGGCTGTCTGCTCAGAAATAGCTCCTGGCAGGCACGGGGGACCATGTGAGACACCGGGATTCGAACCAACCACCTTTGGTCCTGGATCGGCTGCTTGCAAGGCAAACGCCGCTGTGCTATCTCTCCGGGCCTGACTGTGTGTTTTCAAATGAGAGTATTAGAGTGAGCATATACACAATGACGTGCCTTTGAGTGTGTGTGTGTCTAAGCATGTGTGTATGCATGCATGGGTCTGAGTGTGTAAAAATGAGTATATCTGTGTGATCGTGTGCATCTTATTGTGTCCCTGTGAGTCTGAGACTGTGAGTGTGTGAGATAGTGTGTGTGTATGAGTGTGGAAGTATGTATGAGTCTGTATAAGTGTATGAGTGTATTAAAAATGTAAGTATGTGAATCATATGAGTTTTGTTATGAGTGTATGAATGTGTGTGAACTATGAGCATGAAAGAATACAGGTGGAAAAAGACTAAGGTTCTGTCTTGGTCATATTTCTTATCATGTCTCCAGGGATGTGTCTGTATCTCCTCTGACCAGAGCAGCCCGGAGGTACAGCAAGTCAGAGTTGGTTTTCATGGTCTGCTCCCAGGAAGCCAATCTTACGGCCCAGATGACCCCCACAGAACCTGCAGGCTGAGGACTCTCGGTAGAGGACGGAGACAGATGGGCCACATCTAGGGACCAAACAAGCCACCAAAGCAGAGATTCCCCCTCACTCAGGTCCAAGGCTCCTCGCTTCCCTCAGCAACAACCCAAAGGAAGTCACACTCCCCACCTTCTGCCCTTGGAAATGAATCATTTAAGATTCCTCTTTCATTCTGGAACCTCTTGAACAGCCTCATGAGCTGTGAGCATGTCTCCCAAGGTAGAATTTAAGGCAGCTGCAAAATGCCTCGATATTTTCAGAGGCCTTATTGTGCTTAAACTCGTTAGAGGGGCCATGGAGTTAATTAGTATATAGATTTTCCCATAGAAAGCTAATTTTCAGAATGATTTGCAGTCACTGGGTCTGTAATAGACTGCAATCTATTTTCTTCTTAATTTTTTCCCCCAAAGAAAAGCCCAAATTGCAGGGGCCAGCTGAGTTCCATATCTCAGCCCCACCCCACTCTGTTGGTTAGCAAGAACCTCCCAAAGCTTGGCAGCTGCTCTAGGGTCTCATGTCTATCTCACTGGCTCTAAGCTGATCATATCCCTTTTCCCCTCATGCCTTCAGTTGGCCAATACTTCAGGCTCTGGGCAAGGGGTACAGAAAATGGAGCCAAGGGGTTCTGGCAAAGGTTATATGGATGGACTTGGGTTCAGAGAGATGTGGGGACAGCCCAAGTTCTGACCTGGAAAAACTCCTCTGAACATTATCTTCATCAGTAAAATCAGTGATTATTTCTTCATCTGGAGTTTAATTATAAGGGTCATTGTTAACGGCAATATTTTAAAAGAAACATGTATTGCTGCTTCCAGAGTTCTAAACCCTGTGCTAGACAGATTTTAATTATGCCCCACTAAATTATGTAAAAGTTTTTATTTTTAAATTATTTAAAGTGAGAAGTGATTACTAAATAATCTCTTGTGAAATTATTAGGCTTGGTTTTCATGGATGGTTAATGGCTCGGAAAGGTTAAATAACTTTGCCCAAGGTCACAGAGCTAGTCAGAAACACACCTAGGCTTGCCACTCAGGTCTGCCTAATTCCAGAGATCAAAGCAGGTGATTTCACTCTTAAAAAAGAGCTGTTTCCTGTTATTATTACACCCGGGGCTACCTACAGATCCTCCTGTTGCTTCCCTCTACCCCCAGGATTTTTAACCTTCCCTCACACTTTAGCATGCACAAACTCCCCTATTTCTACTGGCAGAAAAGCACATATATTAATCACCTCCCTCCAAAGCTGGAAGGTCCCTGAGGGGCTGTGGGACCCAACTTCTCCCCTAGAGACAGATAGGTGGGCAGGGAGGTTAACATACCCACCAAAGACACCAAGGGTGAGCAGAGAGGCCCCAAGACATTTGTCCGCTAGCCAGTCTCCTTATTGGCTGTAGCAGGACTCAGAGTTCCTCAGGCGGCCTCTCAGCATGGGAGACCCAGGCCGAGTTGACAGCTGCCAGCCCAGTGATGGTTTGGAAGCTTCTGAAGCCCTCTGCTGAGTGAAGGCAGTATTAGTCATCAGAGATCTGTGTGTGCCTGAGCACCCTTGTCAGAAAATGTGATGACTTAGTGGACTGAAAATGTATTTCCCGGCTTTATCACGCATCTGGAGTTCCAGCCCAGCAGCCCCTGGGCCGAGGAGGCAGTCAGCCTCAAGAATTTGCACAGATATTGGTGTTTATCAGGAGAAGTGCAAATGGAGGCTGAGCTGGGAGGGTGACGGGGAGTAATAGCTTGAGAACATGCCGATGGAGATAAGAAAATGGTATCTGCTCATTACCCCGACCCCGGCCGCCCCCACCCTAGCTGGACCAGCGACCTGCAGAGAGGGAGAGGAATGTTGGTAGTACCCTATAGAACCTAGAAGCCCTCGCCTTCACCCCTATTGAAAC